>NC_090436.1:375474678-376724678 GCF_031143425.1 Pleurodeles waltl | reverse complement strand
TTCTTTATGCAGATTACCTCCTCCTCTACCTTAGGGCTGTACACTTGATTCCCGCCAAGGTCACCCTAACGCTCATCCAATTTGCTGATCTTTTTGGTCTGAAGGTCAACTGGGCTGAGTCTCACCTGTTTCCATTCACACCCACACTTCCAAACCCAGACTTTAATGTCAATGGAGTCCAGATGTCTTGGCACCCTACTATGTTCCAGTATTTGTGTATCCAGGTGTATCACTCACATGCAGACCTATTTGATGGTAACTTCACATACCCTATCACATCCCTGAAGACTTAGATGGCCTTCTGGTGTTGACTACCACTGTCAGTTCCTGGGCATATAGCCCTCCTCAAAATGGTTGTGCTTCCCCACCTTTATATTATTTTGTCATCCTCCCACTGTATGTCCCATCATCCTTCATGAATGAGTGAATTTATTTGGAAAAACTCCTGGAGTAGAGTGAAACTCTCTGAGTTTTATTCACCTACTGACCGGGGTGGGCTTGTGGTACCAAACCTTGAACATTACTACCTTGCATTTCAAATTCATTGGGTGGCTAAATGGCCAGTGGGCCTGCAGCTAGCTGACACTGCCATGAAGTTACCTGCCTGGAGCCCACCCAGAATCCCTCGCTTGTTCCATCCTTGCTCCAAGTCGACAGCGCCTGACCCCATACTTCTAATAGTGGTGCACCACTGCTTCCACTGATGTCTTCACAGCTCAAGGTCGACAATTCCTTATGTCCTACTGATGGCCTTGCTCAGTACACTCAGGGGGCACTGCGTCACCTCATTGACAGAACTGACCGCTTGGCACGAAGTGGGTCTTCAATCTCGGGAACCTCTACTGTGATAGAGCTCTCCTCTCATTTGAGTGCCTGATGGAGGATGAAGTTTTAGCCCCTGGCCACTTTCTCTTACACAACTCCTTAATTGGGACATTGGGGTACAAATGAGCTAAGCGCTGAGCACACATTACCATGCAGTATCTTCATGTGATGGGAATGGCCAGCTCACGCCCCTCTGTGTCGCTGGGAGGAAAACCTGACCCATCCCTGTACAGCGCAGTCCAAATTCCCCGTAACTCTTGTTTCGCACTTCTTCAATTTTACATTATCCACAGACCCCCACATTGCCCCTGCCAAAATTAACTGCTATTTCCGCTACATCGAGGCTTCCTGTCCTCACTGTCATTTGGTTGATGTGGATTTACTCCATATGCTATGGGCCTTTCCGGTCCTTCATCAATATGGGCAGGGGATTACACTTCACCTATACAACTGCACAGGGCATTCTACACTGCACACATGGAAAACATGCCTCCAGAGTCTTTACCACATGGATAAAAGACATAGGACCACCTCCCACTTCCTTGACCTGGGTTTACTGTTAGCTAAACATCTCATTATTTGGAGATGGAAGTCGCATGAGACCCCCGCCCTTGTAGCCTGGACACAATCCATTACCACGTGGTCCCAAGCTGCGAGTGTCGCCCTGCAAAGGGAAAACAATCTGAGCTTCTGGAAATATCCAATAGCCACCAACTAGGACACTATCCTGACTGATCTTCAGACGGTCATTCAACGTGCTAAGGATACCCCACTTTGTTCATTGGAGGACAGGCTGGGGACAGCAGAAGATCGAGGGGCCCTTTGGACCCTTTAACCACATGACATTCACGGGGCATCCTGCTTTCCCTGACACACATGCTTTGCCTTGTTTAATCGTGTGGTCTGCTGACTGATTACAATGCCTGTCGTTTTATGTGAGGCGTGTAACTGTTATATGTCTTGTCTAAGCGACTCGCTAAAATCTGTAAAAAACAATAAACAAATTCAATAAAAAAGCACGGCTGATGAGCAAGCCCTGATCCGCCCGAGGCTTTCTGAGGCATCCACCCATTGATGACTTGCCCGGAGGCTACACCTTCAATATTCACGAGCCTCTCTGTACCTGGCCCGGGAGGCCGCTACTGATGAGGAAGAGTTTCGCTCTTTAAGTTTGCCGTACTGATAACGGCAAGCAGCCGGGTTTAAAATAAGGCTGCAGCTGGGCAGCAGGAAATTCAAGAACACTGAACTTGCCGACCCCTATCATAAGAACTGCACCTATAGTGAGCAGCTGGCAGCGGGCTCTAACGCGAGTGGAATGAGAGAACGGACACGCAGAAGTTGTCTGCCATATCAACTTGTGCTGGATGGATTTGAATTGGTAAAATTCTATTTGAAGTGGTTTGTGCATCAATCAGGATCTGTAAAGCGTGACCAATACCCCGTACGCGTACCTGGGTGCATATACACAGTGGGATACATCTGAGTCATCTGTATTTGTGCCTAATTAATGCCTATACTCATGCTTTACACCAGAGGCTGCAGATATTAGGACACTCCCATAGCAGGGAGAGGTACAGAAAGAGGTCTGCACCTCATCAAATACAATTTTAACCCTCCAACTGAGAACCCTTTTGAGCTGAAAAATATATTGTTGTGTCTGTTGAGTACCTGACTCTTGAGGTCTAAGCCCTACCTCGCACACACTGCCTCCCTGGCAGGCCTTTGACTGCTCACACTCTCTATCCTGAGAGTCAAGGGAGAAAGGGGCTTAGGTTGTGGAGTTTAGTGGGACAGACCCCAGGACACCAGTGGCAAAGGACCTAAACCACCACAGTTGGTACCCAATAGACTTTGTCTGTCATGTGGATCCCGAATGTGGCCTCACAATCTGGTTCTTGGACTTTTTGCATTGGGCTTTGTAATTTCTACGTCACATGGATTCTCGTCTTGTAGGGTCATCTGGTTTCCTGTCAGCTTGCCGGCAGCGTTCCAGCATTGTCCCAGCAATGTGTTGCTCATTTGTGAACCAGGATCTTGGCTAAGTGTGAGTGGCTCCCTTCAATGTATGCTGTTTCGTTCTGGCTTACTTTTGCTCACCGTTTCTATGTGATGAGCAAGGTCGGCACTGTTTTGTATCCTTCTGACCCTGTTCTACTTTTTATTGGCTCATTTCGTGGTCCACTTGTGTTTTGACTTCTTTTGGGGGTGGGCCAAGCTGGATTCAGTGTAGCTTGTTTTGGGGACAGCTTCGTCTGCTGTCCACCCTCTCTATGTAGGATATGTGTGCTGTGACCTCACCCCCTTTTGACTCTAACTACGGGATTCTTGTCTGCTCTGCACCATTTTCTATTTTTGCTGCAGTGCCCCTTCCATGGTGCATCTTGCCTTGATTAGAGGTTGTATGTGCTTTCTGGGAGGCCAGTCCGTCGGTTTCTTTTTTAATATATCCTCATAACAGTAAAGACTGCTACATGGATTGAGTTGAGGGAGTAATGCACCAGCTTAACGTACCGGCCTCACTCCCCGTTCTCACAATCTCACTCTCCAGTGCCTGGGGATGCTAGGGGTAGTGTTGTGGGTCTGTTTTCACTTTATGGTCCCTTGAGATGAGGAGGGTCCTTAGGGGGAGATTACTGGAGAAGGATAGGGGTATGTTTTTATTGTTGCTGGGTCAAGGGGTCACACCTCATAGAAGTAAGTACAGGGGCAATGAAAGGAAATCAGAGTAATTAAGATTTGTATTAAGTAGTCAGCATATTTCAGACCACCAGGCTATCAAACAACACGGAGAAAGAAAATGTTTACATAAACAGTGGCATGATAAATTATAAATTAACAAGCAATAAATAAAATAATTGCAAGTAAGGCTACATGTGGAAGGAAGTCTACGAATCTACATCAGCAGTTAGAGATCAAGGGCCAGATGTATCAACGCTTTTTGCATACGCCAACGGTGCGAATACCCATTTGCGAATGCAAAAAGCCCTTTCAGAATGTGTCAAAGGCATTCTGAATGCAATTTTAAGGAATCGCTAAAATAGTGATTCCTTAAAATGTGATCCTGTTTAGAGAGTCGCAAATTGCGACTCTCTAAATAAGAAATCGCAAATAAGGAGTCCTTATTTGCGATTTCTAAAGCACATGTATGAAGCAATTCCTTAATGTGAATTGGGCATTAAGGAATCGCTATTACCACCAAGTTGAACTTGGTGGTAACCATGTGGTAACCATGTGCAAATTTTAAAAATGCATTTAGAATGCATTTTTAAAATGTACATGTAAAGCACACATGCCCTTTTGGCATGTGTGCACCTTACATGTTGTTAAAAAATGTTTTGGGGTGCAGCAGAGGGGGCCTTAGGCCCCCAGTACTCTGGACTTTGCATTTCCCAAAATTGCGAATTCCAGTTAGGAATTCGCAATTTGGGACATGCAAAATATAAGCAAATATGGTCCGACAGGCCGATAGATGCGAATGGGGGCCGGTTTCGCAATTTGCGATTCGGTAATAGCATTTGCGATTTTTAAGAAATCGCTATTACCGAATCGCAAATATGATACATTGCATTTTGCGAATCAGAAATAACAATTTCTTAAAAATTGCTATTTCTGATTCGCAAAAGGCTTTTTTCATACATCTGGCCCAAAAAGTGGTAACAGTGTTGGAGTGTAGTTTTTATATTCAATATTAACATGAAACGCTTGCAAAATAATGTGTAATGAAGCTGCATAGAAAACGTGATAGACGAAAATTAATGTGCGCATCTGAAATGTGCCCACCGGGAGTGACCACCAATGTATATGATGATTAATGACACTGACTAATAATGAATTAATAATGTACTCATGTATGCTTCTGTATTTGCACTATGAATTTTGTATTAAGGTTTTGCTGAATTAATCACTAGGCCTTAGTTAGCAAGGGTCTGGGCCTAGCTGCCTGGTCTCATATTAACTGTGTTTTCTAACGTGCAATATGCTGTCTTCCTGAAGGACATGAAACTGTACTTTTCCAGAAGCTAGAGATGTGTGTGTGTAACCGTAGTAAATTCTTTCTCATGAGAGCCGACTTGCTCAAGGAGACATTCTTGCCGAATGCAACAGTGTAATTCGCAACAGGTACAAGGTCGCCTAAACTGGTAAAGACAATGGAACTACTGACTGAAGCGAGGAGTGTAACTTTTCTTACCTGACATTCTACCCGTTGAAGGCGTAAATCACAGGAGCCAATGAACTGCATGAGAACTGTCTTAAGTGAAAATTCTAGTAAGGTGATCAACGGATCATTGGACAGAGATAACGATGCACCAAACATTGACCAATTGAAAATTAGAGACTTGTCTGGCAAATTCGATTTAACGACGTGGCACAAGAAGAAACGAGCCATTACCTAGCCATTACGCGCCTTTTACTGAGCCGTTAGAGGGATACCCCTGCCGCTACTCTGACATCCCGTCTTAGTCTTTGCTGTTCTGATACTTTGAACCATCCTCACCTTTCTTGCCTTGACCGATACTTGCTTCTCCTCCTTATGAGGGAAGTATTCCTATTACCCCATCTTGCCAAGATTTTGCTTCTATCCTGGCTGATGGCGAATGAACTGCTGTCCTGAGGACGAAGACTGACTATATGCTGACCCATTACGGAGGGTAACTATATGATGATAAATTGTAATTGTCTGTTTGCCTTTCCTTTCTAGATACCAACTGCTCTTTTGACAGAGGCCAAAGTTAGACATTTTCTAAATTTGTGTTACTAAATTGTTTTGCATGAAGCCCAACATGCCGATGCTAATTAGAGGTTAGTGGAGGAATTCACTCATATTGGGTGAAAATAGACAAATGAATGGATCTTTGCCTTGTTGAATAACGTGCTAATGATATTCTGCTAAAGTTGATTCATGTTGACGTCGTGCTTTGTTCTAAGGTTCATGATTTTCGCTTTCATAAAGTCTTATTCAAGTTGCCATATTGTTACTTTGTTAATGTGTTTGTTGATATTGAGACTAATGAACTTGCTAGTAGAGTGTAACAAATAGGGAATAAATATCTTAAATCTTATTATAGGTTGTGTGGTTATTCATGGCTGAAAGGCCATGGTGTGTTTTGTTTATTATTAATGTTGATAACTAGTTGATTAATTTGTTATTGTGAATATTGATGAGATTATCGATTTATTGATTGCAATGCTGAATGAATATCTTGTCTTAAGGTGTCTCCAATCAGGGTCAAAAGATTTATTGGCCTAAAATGAGTCCCCGTGAAAATAAAGTACCTAGGTCGGGACGCGTTATCAACAGTCACTTCACCAATATGCAGTTAGTTTTCAAATGAACAAGTCACTCCATCAGAAACATAACCAACAAACGTTTTACTAAGAACAATGACCCATTTACATATGAAAACACAAATAATAAATAATTTTTGAGACTTCAAGTTAGTTAAGTAAAAAGATATTGTTTAAACTTTTAAATCAAACCTATGGTAAGAAAGGTTTTTAAAAACTGTCATGGCGTAGAGAAGGTGAATGACCGCACCATGTGTTGGGAAGATTTATGATATGGAGATACAGGGACCGAACTAATATTTAAAGCAGGTATCTCTAAAATTTGGCAATTAGGAGGCAAAGACCCCAGAATGGGGAATTAACTTGCAGACCTGAATCTATTACGTCCTTTTTTGCTAGTTATCCCCCATCTGATTCAAAGGGGTCTCTGTGGCTGGAGAGGTGGTGGCCATGGATGTACAGGGTGTCAAGGGGCCAGCAGCTTTCTGCAATGCTAAGGGTGTTATGTGCTTCCTCTGTGTTGTTGCAGGGGGTCGGTGGGATTCAGGCTGTGCCTCAAGCTGCAAACCCTGTACTGCACTGCCTGCAATGTTACCAGGCACAGATTCAAACCTTGCAACTTTAGGTTCTGTGTTGCCCTGTGATGTTGCAGATGGTGGGAGGAAGATGGGCTGTGGATCAGTCTGCAAACGCCCCCCGTGCTGCCTGGAAATTTACTGGGTGGGGGGCTCCTAATAGGAGCCCTATAACTTCAGTGGGCCCCATTCAGACCTAGGCCAATGTATACCTGTCCTATATGGGATACTTAGGGGCCCCTCATCACATTCTTCATTCCCTGACTCTCTACTGGACACACTGAAGTGGTGATCTTCTTTATTATCAATTAAAAGCAGTGGACAGAGGCCGGGTGTACCATGCGCTGTTGAGACTGGAAGGCTAGGGTGACTCGAATTGTGATTACTTTAGGCGTTGGTGATGCCACCTCCTTTAGTTTTCATGTAATTGTGGTTTATTCATTTTCTGCAACGGTAAATGCTTCAAATGATCTGTGGTCCAGTGCTTTTAGGTGTGAGGATACCACAGCTGTAGAGACCAATGGTGCGGAAAAATAGGAAAGGGACCGGGAGATTACAGGTCCAGTGTACGACCTCCCAATGTAGTCATTATAAATCTAGAAGTACACTGTTCCTATTGAGAGTAATCATTTAGAGTGAACAAAATTTCTACAGGAGCAAGAACCCTCATGCATCACATTGGATGACTGGCTTCATCATTGGGAAAGCTCCTCGTTAGGCCGGTACTGCAATGCCTTACGGTCTCCCCCCGAGGGGGTGCTCTTAACCGGAGTGCTCAGGTAGTAGCACATCCAAAGCAATTATTTAGAGCGGGTGCCCAATTAGAAGTACCCAAGTATAAGTGGAGTGAATAGAAAATTAAAATTGGTTAATCATCAACAAATATCACTCATAGTTTAATCAGTTTTATGTGATAAGGACCAAGATTAAAAACAAGGCAGAGAGTAACGGGTGATAAATGATGGTCACCTACTCTCAAAAAGGAGGATAACACACTATATAGTATCTCTCTATAGCAGGTCTACATGTTTTGCGTCCAAATGGTCCAGCCGGATCCTATGACGCTTCTTCAGGACCAAAGAGAAAATCTACTCCAAGATTTCAAGTCAAATACTCATCAATATCTAAAGATAAGCAGTCACTTACTTAGTTCTACTCGTACAATAAAGTCACCCATCCCCAATATCAGGATAGAGCTCTTCAAGGATCACAAGTCAGGATAAGGAACTAATATTTTCAAATTCCTTGTAAGTAGGCTGATTAACCTACCCTTCAGACCTGTGTCCTTCATTCCCTGACTCTCTACTGGACACAATGAAGTGGTGATCTTCTTTATTATCAATTAAAAGCAGTGGACAGAGGCCGGGTGTACCATGCGCTGTTGAGACTGGAAGGCTAGGGTGACTCGAATTGTGCTTACTTTAGGCGTTGGTGATGCCACCTCCTTTAGTTTTCATTTAATTGTGGTTTATTCATTTTCTGCAACGGTAAATGCTTCAAATGATCTGTGGTCCAGTGCTTTTAGGTGTGAGGATACCACAGCTGTAGAGACCAATGGTGCCTCTGCCACTGTAAGGTGGAGGTATAGTACAGCCCGGGGAGCTACTTTGCTGTGAATCAAGGATTAATGTACGTGGAACAGGTGTTTGCCCGTTACTAAGCAGAATAAAAGTAACCGAATTTCTAGTGTCACCTGAATAGGCTAGTATAAACTGGATTCCTTTCAGCCTAAATCCATTGACGTCAGTTAGGGGATGCCAGAGGTGGCAAATTCAGTGCCAGGAACACAGTGGCAGCTCGTCCATATGGACCTCAGCTGGGGATCTGCTCTCTTTGTTTTCTGTCATTTTTTTCATTCCACCAATAGTGAATAATTACGTATTATTATTCACTATTAGTGTAATATAATGGAGTACAATTAGCTGGAATATGCTTTTCTATGGCAGCTGAGGTAAGTAAAAAATGCTTTTAAATGTATGTTGTATGCGTGCTTGTGGGTGAGAGTGTGTGTGAGGGGGAGCGTATGTAAGTGTGAATTTGTGTGTAGTGTAAGTATGTGTGTGAGTGAAATGGGAGGTCAAAGGGTATGTGATGTCACTTCCGCTATCCTTGCCATTTCAGTAAATTGAATTCCATTCTTAAATCCCTAAAAGTATTACATATTTGATAATTCTACCTTTACTAATCCAGGTCCAATCTATCTATCTGGAAGAAATCCATCACTAAATTTGGAAACCAGAAGGGGAAAAAATCAAGTTAATACTGCAAATCCTTTCACCTCCAAATCTACAACCAGAAAGGACTCTGCAGGTGAAAGTAAGTTCAAGCATTAGAAAAAGCAGTGAAAAAAAAGAAAAAAGTAGTTGAAGCCACGGCTGTCAACAATGTTTGACAACAGACCTCAACCCTGATGAAGCAGAAAATGAAGGTTTTGATTTATTAACGCATAAACGTAGTGCTGAAATAATCATGTGTGATATTAACCGAACTAATAAAGATTGTACGGGGACAAAATGTGCCCTCAGAGTAGTTTGCCAACATTTATATGCGTGCTTTATATAACGTGGTGTATTAGAATTGCACTAATCCGACATAATCATAAACGTGTGCTACGATCTGCTTATTTGAAATGCCTTAGCTTAGCATTACTTTAGCGGAGGCTTTGGCCTAGTTGCCTGGTCTCACGGTTTAGATGTTCGTATTTTTCCACTGTGCTATTAAACGTGTATTTTTGCTTGGAGCTGTATTTTTCCACAGAAACTGTTCACATGCTTATCTTAAAGTTGGTGCCAGCATGGCATATTTTCTCTTTAATTCAAGGTCGGCTTGCAGGTGCGGACAATGGAGGCTCTGAGAGTAAGCTAATCGAGAGACAATGTTGCAACTTGCGTACCCATCTCCAAGGATAATGTATGCTTAAGTAAAAGCTTGAGAACTGTCGTTTTTGATTGGTCAATTTGAAGCTAACCTATGAACCCTCCAATGGAGACCCTACAGGACTTGAACTGTTGTCTATAAAACCCAGGTGCACGAGAGGAAAGCTCTCTATCTTCGGACATCCCGCCATTTTGACTTCGTAGCTACTATGACCCATTTTGCTGCGACGCCATTTTGAGAGACTTTGATGCTTTCTCTAATCGAGAGAAAGAGACCTTAATGATTCTTGCCCTAGAGACTTAACTTTGATTTGCCCCTTTGCATGAAGTAGTAATCTTATCTTGCCGCCGTGAGGCAATTGCCCCGTTCACCTTTGCCCCTTTTGTTCCGTCCCTATGCTGATCGAGAAACGATACCTGTGAGACGAAGACTTCATTGATTGCTGATTGGAATTGGTAATTATGAAAGGAAATTGTAAAATTGCATTGTGTTTCCTTTAGGTAACCAACTGCTGATTTTGAGAAGGACCCTAGCTAGGAGTTTTCTAAATTGATGTTGCCAAATTGTTTTTGCATGAAGTCCCACATGCTGATGCTAATTTGAGGTTAGACAAGGATTCCATATGTCGCACGATGCAATTTGAGATCTTGTTATGCTGACTAAATGTACGCAATTAGCCCATTACAGATTATCGTATTAGTGCTTTGCATTGCCACTATCGAATGCCTTGTGATTCAAATGCTACATAGATTACACTTGTTCCGACGATATGGACAGCTATTAATGTTCATTTATGTTTATCATTTGGTGTTGAGACACATCTATATCGTGCTAGCCTTGTTAATATAGGGAAATAAACTCACTAACTTTGCAATAAACTGGTGTGGTTATTCCTGGCTGAAAGGTCAGGGTTCGCCGAAATGTATTCTGGATTAATTGTTAAGTGTTATGTTGTTCAAGGTGTTGCTTATGTTCGTTATTGATTATCGATTAGATGAGACTGTTCGATTAATAGTACAGAGAGTTCCCACTTAGTCAAAAGATTCATCGACCTACAGAGCGTCCGAACGCAGGTAAATTGTTACCACGTTCCGCTCTACCAACCCACAAGGATTGAGGATTTTTATGTTTTGACCTGTTAAAACTGCCCACCGTTAGGAGAGTAGCGGTGGGAAGGAAATCTAAGAACAATATCCATTAACATGGTTGAACAATAGACAGATATCGCAAACGGGGAATATACAAATATAAAATAGAAGTAGATGAGATTTGTAAAAATAAATCATTTGGGGAGAGGTTACAAAGAAGAAGTATGAGATTCTCAATTACATGACTGAGGGTTTTGCTGAAGACCATAACAAAATAAAGAACCAAACCTTCAGACACAAGTAGCTACTTTACCAACAAGGCAGGTTTTACAACTTTGCAAACAAATAGAACAACCTTCTTAAACTACAACAGGAATATAAGCAAGTTGCACCATCATCTTCTTCTGATTCAGACTCACCGGAAAGAATGCTTGAAGAAGGATCTCTGTTGATCCATTTAGGACAACCACAAGAAAAGGACAGATCTATCAGATACATGTACCATAATTCGACAAGATACACCAAGGAAGAACTCAGCAACAACACTTTGAATCCAAACCTGGGACGAAGGAGGTAACTCGAAAAAGAGCAAACTCGTCACAGCAATAACTAACAGTGAATCTTTCACTCGGAATATTACAGTCAGCAGAAATCCATTGTCTGTAGAAAAGATGGTCGTTTTATTCAACCATTAATTGTGTCACATTTGGAAGGAGAAAAGTACTGCGCAAAAACATAAGTAGATTCGTAAGAGGAGGAAGTATTTTAATTGCTTCACACCAGTGAACTGCAGAACTCCATATCCTGTCGTAGCCCCTCCACCTCCTCTGTGCTTAGGGTGACCTGGAGAGGTTTCCAATTGGTTGAGCATGGGGAGCAGCAGGGAGGCTTCAGAATGCTGCATGGTGCATTCAGGGCCAGATTTACTAAGTGCTTGCGTTGTCCTTGCATCACGCAAGGTGACATAAGGGCAACGCAAGCCCTTAAGTGAGATTCTCTATGCCACGCAGAGCCACCTTGCATGACTCTGCGTGGCATAGTAAATCTGGAGTAACACAAGGCAGCACAAGGTGCTGCCTTGTGGTACTCTGCCCTGGAAAGACGTTCCATGGATTGAGCGTGAGTGTTCCCACTCATCCATCCATGGTTTTTGATGCATTCCCAGATTTACTAACACTTGTAAACTTGGGAACGCTTAAAAATGCTTTGCCTTCCCAGGAAAGCGTAATGAGTAGAAATATGTTTTTCCCTCTTTCTACTTGTTCTATGTTCAGCACATACAGAAAGAGGACAAGGCTTCCCTTGCTGCACAAAACCAATCATGCCTGCATTGGTCTTTAGCAGCCCTTAGCATGTCAGCACACGGAGAGAGTGCAGGAATGCCCTATATCTTAGTAGATACAGTGCATTCCTGCCCTCTCCATTTGACGCAGCACAGCAAGTTGTCTTGCTGTGTTGCGCTGCATGAAATGTTAGTAAATCTGCCCCTAGATACCAAACTGAGGGGGTCTTCGTCAAAGTGGAATGAGTGCTACAGGGCTCCTTCCAGGTGAAGAATTTGGGTGCATGAAAAAAGCTATTACATTGACACTCTTTGCCAACCCTGGGACTGCCGAAGCTCACTGTGGACCCTCTGCTCCAGCAGTTGCAGAACACTGGTGTGACAGGAAACCTTCAGACCTTCACAAAAGCTCAGTTAGGAAACATCGCAGGGACTCATGCTGCCAGATGGCCAAAGACAATAGGTTCTGACACACCCCTTCACTCCCCTTCTGATTGTGATGATCCCAACACTGCATCACTCACCTAATGTCCACCACAGCAAGTAGACATACGGCCCTCAAAATATAAACAGAGATACCTACTGATGAAAAGGGAATACATTCAATTGAATCATCTTGGCACCAACTGGACTGTGCTTGACACCCCAAGCACTATGAAAGAAAGCCACACACAGTTTGCTCTTTGTCCCCATTTCTGCTACCCCCTTTCCCATTCTCTCGGGAATTTAGAACTTACTGTAGGATCACATATTACATTGTTGTTTGTGCTTAGGTAGAATGCTGACGTCGGATGACATAGGTAGGTTCTATTGTGTCTATGACGCGTGGAACCTATGTCTGCCAGTTGATCCTCGGGGTGGTTGTGTGGAGATCTGTTTCCTGTTATACCACGTTTCATAATAAAAGAAGAACACAGGAATATTGCGTGGAGCTTATTTACATACCAGCTGAAGGCCACTTCAACCATGCCTTAAGAAATACAAATCCAATCACTAAACACAAGAATTAAAAGATGAACAATGTAAAGGTATGTGCAAAGAGGTTTCATTGTGTTCGTGAATGCAGGAAGGTTGCATATACATGCTAGGGATGGGAAAACACAAAAAAGGGATTGCAGTGTGTGAGGATGAAGCTGGAGATATTGGGGGTTATTCCAACTTTGGAGGAAGTGGTAATCCGTCCCAAAAGTGACGGTAAAGTGACGGATATACCACCAGCCGTATTACGAGTCCATTATATCCTATGGAACTCGTAATACGGCTGGTGGTAAATCCGTCACATTTGGGACGGATTACCACCTCCTCCAAAGTTGGAATAACCCCCATTATCTCTGATGTGTTAGGAGGGGTGGGTGGTTGTCACCCATTTCCATTTGGGGGTACCTACATGCTTGGCTAAGTAGCTGAGGGCTTTGGTTGGGCTCAGGACTAGGTTGTGCCTGGGATGCTACAGGTTTTTTACCTTCATGTTCTTGCAGTCTACAAGATCTCCCAGACATGTGATTAGGTCTTGAAAGATGTACTACAAGCCTGTCTGCTAAGGTCTGGTTGATGAGGTGCAGGACATCATCATGCTACATGGCACCGTCCCCCCTCACCAGTTGGAGACATTGCCAGTACAATTGAAAGGTGTTATGGAGCATTGATGAATATTCTGCAGGATCTGGTGTTGGCTCTACATCACCACAAGGTTGGTCCTACATGTGTGTGTCTACGTCTTCAGGTGAGTGGTGATGGACCACTCCATGTTCTGGTATCCTCTTCACACTGGGATTCACTTCACACTGAGTGCTGCTGAGTCTTCATAAAACTGCTGTTCCCACAGGTGAGGCCTTTCCCAAGCCAAGTCTATGCATAAGTGGCCATCAGATTTGCTCACTTTGCTGTTTGCAAATGTGATGGGCTGTCTCCTGGGAGGCTGCGCAATGGAGACTGCAGTACAGGGGAGGCCGATTGCTCACCTGGAGAATGCATTCACCATGGTGATGGTGAGAACACAGAAGTTGCATCATAATTAGGAACATTTCAGGGGTACCTGCAGGGGTTGTCCTGCAAGTAGGTGATTCCTGCATAGTTAGGACAAGCATTCATGGCCTTGGTCTTTGCGGCTGGTGACTTACAATCAGGAAGATTTCCTGATAAGAAATGCTGGTCACCATCAATGACACGGTCTTGGAAGTGTTATCCTGAATAAGGCTGGCAATCTCAGCACCCTCGGCAGGCTCCTATGCAGGAAGTGAAGGAAGGGAAGACTTATGTCAGCCCATTAACTTCTGCAAGCGTGGTAATGCAAATTAACAGTGACATGACTAGTACACATGACATTATGATATGTTATGTTTTGTTATGTTACGTTATGTGTATTTGTAGAGCACATGACTCACCCAGGAGGGTATTCTGCTGAAGAGAAACAGGGGAACAGAGGGATGTGTATGGGGCTTAGATGGAGAGCCATGCCTTCAGTTTCTTGTGGCACTCAAGTAATGAGAAGGTGGGAATAATGTGAAGGTGAGGTCATTCCAGACTTTGAGAATGAGGTAGGAGAAGGCACGACCAGCAGCTCTGGGTCTACATATGCCAGGGATGTGTGCAGGAAGGAGTCTGGCCCAGCAGAGTTGGCTTTTTACTGTGTCAATGTTGATGCAGCTTTTGAGGTAAGTGAGGCCTAACGTGTGCAGGGCTTTGCATGTGTGTGTGAGGAGTTTGAAAAGTTCATGTTTCTGAAAAGGGAGTCAGTGGAGGTCTTTACGGTGCCAGGTGATGTGCGTGTTGGGAGGGAGTTGAGTGTGAATCTGTGTTAGAAATGGGGTCTCTAGTTGGCAGTCGGTTTGCACCCTGTCCAAGTAGGGACCCTCACTCTAGTCAGGATAAGGGAGATACCCGCTCAGAAAACCCCTGCTCACCCCCTTGGTAGCTTGGCACGAGCAGTCAGTTTTATCTTACCACAATGTGGAAAGCATTTTCACATAACACACAGTAATAGGTGAAAACATTACAAACGGACACCACACCAGTTTTAGAAAAATAGCCAATATTTATCTATATCAAACAAGACCAACTACGATAAAAATTCAACATACAGCAATACAAATATGAATTCTGCAAGATTTACTCAAACATACAGTTCCTTGAAGTCGATAGCTCCACCTGGGGCTATCACGGCGTCGTGATCAACAAAACCAACAGTTCAGGCCGGCCGCAGCATTGCAGGCTAGCTACAGTGTCGGGAAGACCCACAAACAGTACCTTGGATTTGCAGGGCATCGTGATCCTCGCAGTGTGCTCCAGAGAGTGGCGTTGCCGATGTCGAGGTGTTGGTTCCAGAGTCGGTGCAGGATTCGTCGGGCGTATGAGATCAGGTGCGCCGGCGTGGATGGCGTCGGGGCTGCGGTGTGAAACGGGACTATGCGGCGTGCGGTGCCCACAGGTCACGGTGCAGGCAGCGGCTCGGTGACGGCGTCCAGCGGCATCGGTGAGACCAGGGCTGAGGTGTGAAGCAGAGCGGTGCGACGTGCAGTATCCACAGGTTATGGTGCAGGCAGCAGTGTCGTCGTTGCTGAAGCGCTGTCGTCGGTAGGCCGAAGCCAGAGGTGCCGGACAGGACGGTGCTTCGTGACCCTCATGAGCTGAGTCCACAGGCCACGGTGCAGGCAGGATGTCTGGTGACGACACAGGAGTAGATGGTGCTGACGCCGGTGTCAGCAGGAGCAGCGGCTTCGGGGATGCTCAAGCTGCGGAGAGAGCAGGCAATGCCGGAGTGCAGGGCCCACAGGTCGCAGTGCGAGCATCAGCTCAGTGAAGTCGTCCAATGACGGCGTCGGGGAGATCAAGGCTGCGTTGCAAAGCGGGGCAATGCGACTGCGTGTGGCATCGGCAGGTCACGGTGCAGGCCAGCGGCGTCGTTGGTGACATTGCGGTGGTTTCTCCTCTTGAACAGCACAAAACACACAGTTCCCAGTGCTGCAGATCAAGGAAACTGAAGTCTTTGGTGTCCCTGAGGCTTCCAACAGGAGGCAAACTTCACTCCAAGCCCTTGGAGAATTTTCTCAAGCAGGACACACAGCAAAGTTCACCCTTTGCACTCTTTTCAGGCAATAGCAGCAACTGCAGGCTTGTCCAGAAAAGCAACACAGCAAAGGGAAGGACTCCTCCTTCAGTTCTTCAGCTCTTCGCCTAGGCAGAGGTTCCTCTGGCTTCCAGATAGATTCTACAAGTCTGGGGTTTGGGGTCTTCTTCTTATACCCAGTTCTGCCTTTGAAGTTGGCAAACTTCAAAGCAAAGTCTCAAGTGTTTGCAAGATCCTTCCTTGTCCAGGCCAGGCACCAGACACTCACCAGGGGCTCGGAGACGGCATTTTGTGAGGGCAGGCACAGTCCCTTCAGGTGTGAGTGACCACTCCTCCCCTCCAACACAGATGGCTAATCAAGATATGCAGGCTACACCCCAGCCCCCTTTGTGTCACTGTCTAGAGGAGAGGTGTGAACAGCCCAACTGTCAAACTGACCCAGACAGGGAATCCACAAACAGGCAGAGTCACAGAATGGATTAAGCAAGAAAATGCCTGCTTTCTAAAAGTGTCATTTTCAAACTAACAATCTAAAAACCAACTTCACTAAAAGACCTATTTTTAAATTGTGAGCTCAGAGACCCTAAGCTCCATATTTCTCTCTGCTCCCAAAGAGAATCTGCGCTTTAAGGATATTTAAAGGCAGCTCCTTATGAGAGAGATAGGCCTTGCACAATGAAAACCGAATCTGGAAGTATTTCACTGTTAGGACATATAAAACACACTAGTATATGTCCTACCTTAAACATGCACTGCACCCTCCCCTTGGGGCTACCTAGGGCCTTACTTAGGGGTGCCTTACATTTAGTAAAATGGAAGGTTGAGGTCTAGCAAGTGGGTACACTTGCCAAGTCGAATTGGCAGTTTAAAACTGCACACACAGACCCTGCAATGGCAGGTCTGAGTCATGTTTACAGGGCTACTAATGTGGGTGGCACAACCACTGCTGCAGGACCAACAGTAGCATTTGATTCACAGGCCCTGTGCACCTCTAGGGCACGTTACTAGGGACTTATTAGTAAATCAAATATGCCAATTATGGATAAACCAATCCACAGTACAATTTATATGGGGAGCACTTGCACTTTAGCAGTGGTAAAGTGCACAGAGACAATAAACCAGCAAAAACAGAGTCCAAAACCAGGAGGTCAGAAGGCAAAAAGACAGGGGAGACACGCTAAAAAGCTGCCAGGTCGAACAATCCGGCTCCTGTGTTTTTTTATGGTCAGAAGTCTTCTGGTCACTTGGGTGGTGATGCTGACATAGACTGCATTGCCGTAGTCCAGCTTGCTGGTGATTACGGCCTGGGGGACAGTTCTGCATTTGTTGACTAGGAACTATTTGAAGATTTTCTTGCAGATTATGATGGTGTGGAAACAGGAGGTAGCAACTGCTTTGACTTGACTGATGAATGTAAGCTGTTAATCCACCCCTATTCTGAAGTTCTTGGTTTGGGTTGCTAGATAGAGTGTGGGTTCAAAATCTGCAGGCCACCAAGTGCATTTCCATAATGAGGTGTGTCTGCCTAAGTGCACTAGTTCCGTTTTCTATGTGTAGAGTTTTAGAAAGTTGGCCTTCATCCACCTGGTGACTTCAGACATGCAAGAGGTGAAGTTGATCCTCATGCTCAGTGTTTCATCAGAGAAGGAAAAGATGAGATGGGTGTCATTTGCGTAAGAGACGATGTTGATTCCATTAGTTTGGATGAAGTTTGCATTGGGGCCATGTGGGCATTGGAAATTGTGGGGCTGAGAGATGAACCTTGGGGTACTCTGCAGATGAGGTTGTGGTGGCCAAAGTCTAGGGATCCAAGCTGAAGAACTACTCACCATGCACTCACCTGGTCACACCTCTCAGGAACACATTTTATCCGTTATTTGTGCAGACACATAATTAACCATGCTCTCAAATGGTCACTTCTCCCACTTGTATAGGCACACCACTTATTGTGCACTCGTGAAAACATGGCATTAACTCTACACTCATCCATTCACACACTGGCATAATCGTCACCTTGAACACATAACTACTGATGAGCTCAAGCAGGTACACAATTCACCCTTCAGTTACACAAGCACACCGTTCACCCTGTACTCAGACACTCAACCCCATCACCTTGCAGTCATATGGGCATGCCCACCCCTAGCACCAACAGGCACACCCTTATCCCAGCACTCACACATGCCTATTGTTCAGCTTGTTTGCACAAAGGAACACTTCTCAGCCTTTACTCACATGGACACACCTTTCAGATTGCACTCGTACAGTCACTCCTCTCACCCTGCACTCACATGGGCTTGTCACTCTCCTTACACTCACACGGATACATTGCCAGTTTGCACTTACACAGGAACAGTAGTCACCCTGTACTCACATATGCACACCTTTCTCCCAGCACTCATGCCAGCATCTCCCTTGATTAGTAGTCATACTGGCACACTCCACCCCAGCACCCATGCCAATACCACTCACTCGTCACTCACAATGGAACAGCTCTCACCCTACATTTACACAGACACAGCCCTTGTACTGCACTCACACATCCATACCCCTCAACCCCACTCACACAGATGCATTCCCAACCCTGAATTCACACAGGCAGTTCCCAGACACTGTACTATTATGAGCACTCCCTTTTTGTTTCATTTACAGGGGTATACTTCTCCCTGTCCTCACACTTGAACACTACATGGAAACACCAATTTCCCTCCACTCACATGGGTGCAATCCTACAGTTACACAAATATATCCCTGTACTCACACAGGCACACCACGGTCCTTGCACTCCCAGTGTCACACCTGGCACTTATACAGACCCACCACATACCCTGTACTCATACAGGCCAACCGCTTACCATTACTATTTGTATTTGCACAGTCACAATCTTACAGCCACACCACCTATCTTACACTCAAGCAGCACTAATGCATACAAACTGCTTTCCCTGCACTCATGCAGGTACAACACATACCCTGGACTTACACAGACACAACCCTCACCCCGCACTCACACTAACACATCCTTCCTACTTCTCTCACACAAGCACACCACAATGTACAACCTAGAAATAGTGGGCCTCCTTCCCCCAGCCATTTTCCACCAACTACATACCGGATCAACCATCTCCCACTTCATCTCACATTGGAGTACGGCAGGTGAACCAAAGGCTGGTGACAGTTGCAGTCGTTAAGAAGAAGGGTTGTGAGCATGTAGCAAAGGAGTCGCTGGTGCTTTGTGTAGGGTGAACATGACTGGGCCCTGGGCAATGGGATCATGGCAGATGGCTTTGCTGGATTTTTTAAAAGAAGTCCTGAAGAAATGGGTTGCTAGACACCGCATAATATAGAAGTGGTGGAGCACCTTTCCCTAGTACCTAGCTGAGGCAGCCATAGGTGCCAGAGCCCATAGGAGTGAGGTTGGTGTTGCTCTTGGGTGCCTCCCTCAGTGATCCACTACAGAGTCTGACAGTAAAAGATTGCTTTTTGGCACCTTCCAGGAAGCAGCTGTGCTGGTCTCTACTGGACTGTTGATAGGGTCCTGTCATTTCTTAGAAAGACAGAGGGACATAGCAGTCCTATGAAAGCACCTTGTAGATTACGCCACATAATTCTCTTTCAGCATGGTTGTCATTTTCCCACACAACAAATTAACTGTACGGTGCAGTGCAGAGCAGTCTTCATCTGGCCAACAGAAGTGGCCGACATGCCTGTCAAAGGTCTTGTTCAGCCCCAGTTGTCCTGCCAATGCATATGCAATAAAAGGGGAGTTGTACACAAAAGAGCACACCATCCCCAAACTCCCAAAACCCAACAGGAATGCTGGTAAATGCTGCATAGAGGGTGCGGTTAGCACCAATGATATTTATATGTAGTTTTAGAAATATTATTATTATTAATGTTATTGTGATTCTTGAAATTATTATAATGGTTATTATTATTAAAGTATTATCAAAGGATATAATTGAAAATGAGGCAGATCATTGGGTGGGCAGAAAAATAATAGCATGTTAATTGATTGCAGTGGTCCACACTGGGCTTCATGGGCACTTTAGTTCTCAGCATGAACATTACATTTATTGTAGTCTTATGTTATAATGATATAAGAAAACTAATATTTAAGGCATTAAACAGTTTGAAATTAAGACATCATCGCTAAAAAGATAGCATTTTGAAGATACAGAAGAACATTTGTAGTGAAACATTGACCTTATGACAACCACTATATTTTCACAAATATCCCATTTCTTAGAACTGTGAATGGTTCTAAAGAGAGACTGCAAAAGCAGAAAATCGGTTTTCTCATGAAGAATGGTATGTGCGCACACAGCCTATTAGCCTCCTGATGCACATGTATCATCAGCTCCTATGATCAAAATAAGAAATCTAATTATGGTGGGAACACTGAGTGGTCTGTTAGAATTTGATGCAGTTCATAGAAGTGGCCTTGTCAGTGAACCACTCTGCCCAAGAGAAATACTGTCATGCAAACAAAAACAAGCATCAACAAAGCCAATAGGACTGGTTTTAATGTGTAAAAACAGGCAGCATTAGCACATCAGAGTGAAAGAAAAAGGAGGGAGAAAGAGGAGTGGAAAGATATGGCTATAGATTTAAAGAAGTTCCTCGCACAGTTCCATGCAAGTACTTAAGTGGAGGTGGAAGGATACACTCAGCCAGTAGTATTAGGTACGAGATGAATACTCCGCTGGGCTTAGTCAGGGCGTGAATTAAAAAGGCTCCAGCTAATGGCTGAAAAATGCTGCTCAAGCAAAGCCAGTGGTTGAAAGAGGTAGTCTAAAAGCCCATTCTATGTATATTCTGAGCAATTGGTTGTTTTACAGCTGTACTGTTAAACCCTAGACCTGAACAGCAATCAGCTGTAGATCTTAGCCTACTTCCCTTTCTAAAGGCTCTCATTTTCAGTACATGGAAATTGGCAAGCTTTACTTATTTGTTTCTTTAGAAGCAAATAGCCATGGCAATCCAGTGATATAACATACATAGAAACATGAGCTGGCATAATAAACACATTTGGTTTGGCATTGGCATTATGCCTGGCAATAAATGTTTTCGTATGATTCTAGGCCAAAAGACCAATACAACTGGCATCAACATGGGCTTTACGCTACCACTTTACAAACCCCAACGCGGGCCAGAACAATACAGTTGCAGCTGATGTGCTAAATTATGTTCATAAGCATACCCCACCAATAATGGCACATCCATTTTGTGAAGTTCTTTCTTTTCCTCAATTCTTTTTTTTTTTTTTCTTTTTTCCATTTTGCCTCCTTTTTTTCGTTGTGTACTATTATAGTGGACATGCTACTTGACTCTGTTACTTGGATGTAGTAATTCTATGCCCGCCTCCAGTTCTCCCACCATGGCTAGTGCTAAGAGTGGTTAATTTATTTGTGTATTATTATAAAGCCTTGTTTAGCACAGCCATTTTATAAGTGTGGTACATGACAACACAATGGTTTGTGGCTCATGTTTAAGAGGACATTACACAGTCTGATTAAAGGTTATGTAATCAAAACTAAGGGGCTCATTACTACTTTGGCGGTCTGATGGTAAGACCGCTGCGGTGGCAGCTGCCTAAAGGCCACCATGTTGGTAGTCATCCGACCACCATATTTAAAGGTACACACCTCACACCACCAAAAAACAGCCAATATCCCAAATCCGCCAGGACACTGGCTGACGGAAATAGGTGGTTCGACCACCAGCACCACCAGCCTGACAAAAATCATCCAATCAAGTTATGATCCACAAATCACAAGAGCAGTTCTTCAATTGCAATAAACCATTGGCACTGAGAACCACTGCAGTCTGAACTCACATCAGTCAGAACAATACACCACATTGTATAGTTTGAATACCTCACACCCGACACACATTCACACACTCAACACACCTACACACTGCACTGTAAAACACACCTCTATACAGCCCACAATCCTTTGCTATCAGAACGCCACTCATAGCCAGAGACTAGCAAACATAGAAAGAACCAGCTAAACAAACAATAGGCAACCCTACCCATTTCACTCAGCACTCATGCCACACTTGCACATCATACACAACACATAATATTTCTACCCACACAATACACAACAACCATCACCCACTCACATCACAGCACCCATACCTCATTACTAACATTTTTTTCATCTTTTTTTCACTACCTCACTGTCTTTACCACCGCTACCATATCCCCACAAAAACATCCACATTTCACAGATGATGAGTTGAGGGCCATAGTGGACAAAAGTGTCAGGGTAGAGCCATATCCATTCGTGTCACAGGTCCAGCACACACCAATAGCCAGAACAATGGAGTTGTGGCCAAGGATAGTTGACAGAGTGAATGCAGTAGGCAGTTACCCACTCACAAGGGAGGACATCAGGACGAGGTAGTACGACCTCAGGGGAAAGGTACGTTCCATGGCATCCAGGCACCAGCTGGCGGTCCTCAAGACTGGCGGTGGGCCCTCACCTCCTCCCCCACAGTTCACATCATGGGAGGAGAAAGTCTTGGACATCCTGCATCCTGAGGGCCTGACAGGAATACCTGGGGGAGTGGAGTCGGGTAAGTAACAACAACATTCATGTTACCAAACAGTTTTGTTTTGCATACTCACTGATCACCTTTCACCACCCCAATGACCAAACCACCGACCATCCCCCTGTCCAAATCTCCAAACACTCCTCTTTGCCATGCCACATGGCAAGTAAACTCACCTTCGGGCACAGTGTTTAGGAAGGACATGTGAAGTACTGGGAACTGACAGCACTACAACTCCCATTAGGCACTGTTCCATCATTAACAAAACCAGAACAGTCCACTAAATTTGAAATGTCTTTCATCTGAAACTAACAATCTAAGTAACCCATCATCAATGGTCTACCATTTAAAAATTCATGGCAATGACAGCTATGCATTGGCCCACTACCAGTACCATTACAAGCAAATTTCACCTACAGCTGTATCCCATACCAAACTGGCCTCTGAGAAAAGCTCCCTAATAATGTCATATACTCACCTGGGGATGGGGGGCAACTAAATGGCAAACTGAATGCACTTACAGAACATCCAGACAGAGGCCCAGGTCAAATTGTAACTCCTGTATTGTGTGCCAGCTCTGACACCATTGTGTGTTGTTCAGCTTTTAGATGACTCAATGCCATACACCTAACCAGGATAGAAGTGTACATTGTCACATCTTTACTCAGACAAGATATGAGGGAATCAGCAGCCATCTAGACACCAACATACTCCAAGAGCTTGGAGCATGCTGTACGCAATTGCACATCTCTATGTCCCACATTGCTCCAACCCAGATTAAGTAGCAGCTGTCATTGTCATTTTTTCAGGGGATCATGTAAAGGCAGTGTGGGTATCTCACATAGCATGTTTAGTTGTCAAATTCACACATCACTTGTTGCATCACTTACAGCAAATGTGTATTCCACTTCTCCTACAGGTAACCTTGCCATCCCCAAAATGGAGAGAACATCAAAGACTGACACTAACCCTTTGGATGAAGGCCTCAGTGAGGGCCTGGATGTTTGGACACTGAGGATGAAGCTGGCCCACCAGGGACACCTGGTCAGTCAAAAACTGTCAGCCTCACCCTGCCCACAACGACTCCTCCCAGCACTGTTGCAACTATATCACAGGCAACCATTCACCCCCAAATCTGTGTCCCAAGGCAGTCACTCCATTGTGTGCTCCTCAGTACAGGTACCTGAGACTCCTAATGTCACCCCTGACAATGATGGCCCTGCCACCAGTGGGAGTGGGCACACTGTGCTGGGGCATAGGTATGTGGGGGTATGGTGCGTAGGAGGGATGGTGTGGGCCAGAGGATGGGGGCTCCAAGGGACACAAGTGACCAGGAGACCATCTCCCAAGTCTTGGGAGCCTACCAAAATTCCCAAGGCATGATGGGCCAGGTACTGACCATGATGGGAGATACAACAGCTGGAGAGGGACAACAACAAGGAAGCCATGCAGAAGTGGCAGGCCAACAATGCCATCCTGGCTTCCATTACTGGGGTGCTGAGGGACATGAACACTACCCTGAGTGGGTTTGGCACCCAAGATCAGGCCTCTTCCACTAGCAAAGAGACATCAGGCCCCTCTATATCTGTGGCTGCTAGTGGAATCGAGGCCCTGCCAGGTGAAGGGAATGCCCCAGACACCCCACCCTCTGTAGCAGAAGAACTCCCCCCGCAAACATGGACGTCCACCCAGACATCCAGGAGGAGCAGATGCCAAGACCAAACCCACAACCAGGAAGTGAACCTCTCCTGATTGGTTCCCCTTGTGTGTCACTGATACACCCTGTTGACTGTTCTGAAACCTGACTCCATTTTCTCATGGTACAAGGACACTGGACTTGTGGTTTCAAATGGTGTAGCTGCTACCCTGATGATTTCATCCACCATGACAGAACCCTTTGCTGTTAACTTTGTGTTATTTCTCTTTCAAATCACTCATTTTGTTGTACACTTCCCAGTAAATACCACTTAACCACAGATCCTGTGGAAGTGTGATGTTTCAGCCATATACAACTGTCATGTATGACAACTATTATAGCAAAATGTTCTTCTCCAATGTTAAACCTTTGTTATGATCATCACACATGTACTGAATTACCAGGATACCTATTGCACTAGGATTGTAACATAGACATGACACAAATCACCTATATTGTACATCTCCATATATTTATTTGGAGAATGGCAACTGTACTGCTGTGGACTTCAGTGTTTCAGCTTAGGTGTCATTCACTACCAACCCACAAAATACAGAAGTTATGGACAGGTCAGTCTTTCACCATCCCAGGAGACAGACAGATTGGTTCCATGTATCATCAGCTTAAGCCTTATCATATACTCATACCTTACCTTCCAAATGACCATACCCCATGAAACAGACAGAGTTCAGTACTAATCTCCCCAATCATGGAACCTTCCAATTACTATGGTCAGGTATCTGTAGGCTTGCCACTCACCTATGTCAGTCTTCAGACACATGCACATTGGTCTGCAATGAGCAAACACACTGACAGCTATGCACAAGTTAGTACACATACAACACAAACCAAAATGATGGTTGAGGATCTGGATCCCACATTCTGACATGTGTTAGACATAAATGGGCATACAAATAGCACCATTTGAGCCACCTGCAATACCAACAGGTCTTTTTTGTAGAAAATGACACTTCCATTCCATTGTCCTGACAGTCTGGGCATTGAACACACATACCACAAATCTCATGCTAAATAGTACCTTTTGTAATCCATGTCCACTTCTCATGTCAGTCTGCAAATCACATCTGCCTGTGACACTGTCTGTGATTGCAAATAAGGATGAACCAAACAGCCAATCTGCAAATCTGTGATTGACAAAGATTAGGTATAGGCCAGAGTGGAACACATACATCACATTGTCAATGCACAACTGCAAATGTGACTTTGATTGTGCATTTACAAAATATTAGATTATACATAACTGTTCTGTACACAACTCCAAGTAACAATCTTCATGCGTAGCTGAGTCATGGGCTTTGGAGCCTGTTAAGACCTCACTGGTGGTGGTAAACAGAACATTACATGTCATGCATAACCTTAACAATACCCCAAGGAATCACAATTGTAACATCACATCACATCACATACATTTGGTCAGTTCAAGTACTGATTGATGGCACCTGCCCTGATGTCTCCAGCTTCATCCTTATCATGCTCATCCTCACTTGGCAAATCTGCATTTCCACCCACAGGATCTGCTGGCTTCCCCTCATCTGGTATGAATGGTATCTGATGTCTCAGGGCAAGATTGTGGAGCATGCAGCAGGCAACAATTATTTGACATACCTTGTAGGGTGAGTAGAGGAGGGCTCCTCCAGACGTGTCCAGGCTGCAAAATCTTGTCTTCAGGAGCCCTAAAGTCCGCTCCATGACATGCCTTCATTGAAGCGGACTTCCCCTGGCGTGGTTGGGTACCTTACTGGTGTCAATAACCAAGGACAGTTTGAATAGCCAGAGTCCCCTGTAAGGGACAGTGACACCAATCCAAACTTTAATCTTGGACATCCACATGTATGGTAGCAGGAAAAAATGTACAGACACACATGACATATATGACTTACCAACCAGCCAGGCCCTCTCTGTCTATAGTTGTGTCATCAGCAGTGGTATATTGCTGTTATGCATGATGAAGGAATCATGGACTTATCCTGGATACCTTGCACAAACTTGTGAAATGTATTGGTCAGACCACTTGGACATTTATGAAGTGGAAGTTTTTCCTGTTCCTACATACCTGGTCGTTAGCACTTGGAGGAACCATTGCTACATGGGTGCCATTTATGGCTCCAACCATATGTGAAATGTGTCCCAAAGCATAGAAATCTGCCTTCACATAGGCCAAATGCTCACAATGGGGAAATCTGATGTAGCTGCCAGGGGTTTTAATAATGCAGACGGTACAGCCTTCAAAACCAGACTGAACATGAGCTGAGAATCCCTGCAGTTAGGGCGACTGTATTCTGAAAGGACCCAGTGGCCAGGAAGTGCAGCACTGACATGACTTGAACAATGGGAGGTATGCTATTGGGATTGCGAATGGCAGGCATCAGATATGGCTCCAACTGATGACATAGATCCATAATTGTATGCCTGTTCAGGCGATATATTTTGATTACATGTCGCTCCTCCATGGTCTGCAGATCTGCTGGTGGACGGTACACTGGAAGTTGTCTTGCTCTCCTCAGACCAGGGTAACTATGTGAGACAACACCAGAATGTATATGAATGACTCAATCTATACCTCATAAGTATGATCACACCAACGCCATACATATATCTAAATCAAATCACATGAAACAGTGAATATGTGGTATTCAGCACATAGCTAAGCAAAATATGAAAGTGTACTGTATTTAAATCACCTAAACCCTTGAATGTTCTCTACATGGAGATACATGTCACTGACAGTAAAAGTTACATCAACCTAGATGACATGTAACATATTTTTTGCACCTATACTATCTTCAGATTGTCATTAGTATGGTGACAACACTGTTTCATGTACATAAACCAAAATACCTCATTTCAGTTCCTCTACTAATGACATACACATTGATACTTGCAAACAGTAAGCCAGCACTTGACACGTTATCATAGATATTTGAGTTTTCAGTAAATGACACACCCTTCATTACTGCATTATACAAATATGAGCCCTAAAATGGCAGCTGCCTGACCTACTGTACAGGACATCAGGAAGTGACCTGACTCTGCTGACAGATGTTGTCATGGATGAAGGCGGTTACAACCACAGTAGACATTGCCATTGGAACACATTGCTGCCTTTGGCGTGCTTGGGCTAATTGTGAGGCCCACCACCGGTGACAGTCCTGTACGTGGCGGATGTGACCACCAACTTCTGCACAATCCCTCACTTGACTCCTGACACTGCTGCCAGTAAGACCTCCATGACCTGAGCTGTTGTGTACTGCCTCTGGGAGCAATCATGCCACATCCTGCAGGTGATAGGACCCCTGCCTTTTCTCCAGAAGCAAGCTGGACAAGCTTGTTGAGGAGGTCATAACCCTGTATGAACAGCTCTATGGTGCACCAGAGGAGCAAGTGAGTCCAATGCAATACCAATTGGTGAAAGGTTGAGTGAATGTCGATGTGGATGAAATGTGCAGGAATGAAGGATTGAGCTATCATGTGTGGGTAGATGGACATGTGAACATGTGCATAGAAAGACTGTTACCGCTAATACATAGTAGGTAGTGTGTGATGTATTTACCCTGATCCACAAATGTTCATACCAGCATTAACATCAATAGTGGTGTGACAAATAGAGAGACATACCATTTTAAGGTCTGGTCATATGTTTCTAGCCAAAACCTGGTATTGGTTATGCATGTTGTATGCCTGACTCCACTTCACACATAGCCTGACTGCAGATGCTGACTTGAACAATATTTTGGATTGTGAGGATGGGTATGTTTGATTACTTGCACTAACTTGATTTTTCACCCTACTTGTTTTGGGATGAAGCATGTGGACATGCCTTTCTCCTCTTGTCTGTGTCAACCATCAGATCAACGCCCATCAGAAAAAGAGGATCTGGCATGCCATTGCCAAAAAAGTGCAGAACCTGGGGGGTTCACAGCCAGCAGAGCACCCACTGTAGGAAGCGGGGAGAGGACCTGAGACGCTAGGCCCAGAAGATCACAGAGACCCAGCTGGGGATGTCCTCCCAAGGAGAAAGGGGTGCCTGTCGGACCTTGACCACCCTAATGGCCCGCATATTGGCGGAGGCCTACCCTGAGTTGGATGGGCATTTGAGGGCAGCACAGCAGCCACAAGGGGATAAGTACTTACTACACTCATTTACATCCCTCTGCCAGGTCAGTGTATGATGTGAAAGACTCTAAGCTGTGACAATGTGGTAAGTGCAAAAGGTACAATGTCTCCCAGGAACACCTAGATGTACAGTCCTCAAAACTGGTACATAGGTGGGCACACAGTATTGTGTATAGGGACATATTACTCACCTGTATCATCCCTTCTGTACAGTAGCATATGATGCTCATGTGACTGTGTCATATATGTATCACTATACTGCTATTAATACCCTGCTGGTTGATCCTTGCCACCCACAGATCCAAACTCCCAATATCCTGATAGTAGGTTGTCCTAGTCTTTGCCCTTTGTCCATTCCAATGCCTCTTGACAAGTTGAATACATTCCTACTATTCCTGAAGTTTCAAATGAGTGTCAACTTATTGTGAGGCTGTGATCTCAGTCTGACTTTTCACATGCTGCACTTGCTACACTTATTCAGACCTGTTAGGAGGTGTCCTCATTGGTAAATGAGGACTATACATTGGCACCTGTGATGTTTCATCAGAACGGACATCCTGCATGTTGGGAACCTTGGTGGTAGACTTAAACTCCTAGTGCAACCCATATCATTGATATGAGTGCAAAGAATATTAGTACCATGTACATGTTCTTTGAATGGCAAGTTGCTACACAGCAATTTCCTATTTCAATGTGTTGTGGGCATGCTAAATAGGCCACAACATCTTATTAATAGGTACAATCTGCATTGGTTTTTGCCAACATCAAGTGTACATTGTTAGGTTCTGCCACATGTCAACATTGTGATGAAACCTAAACATACGTACCTTTGCTATTGTGGAAATGTTTTAAAGGCTGTTTTTATGGAATCCTATTGTTTGTACTGACTTAATTGTGTTGCAGATGTGGTAGTTCACCTTCACATGTTGGTGGAATAGTATGTGTAGTCCGTCATATGGCTTGCATCAAGGTGTATGTCTCTGTCATGTTGATGTTGCCACTCTTCCTGATTAGTTGTACTGTATGTGGCCTTTATGCACATGACACGTGTCCATTGTATTTAAGGTGTGGGCATGGTACTTGGGGTTGTCCTCAGGTAAATCCTTTGGGCTAAGTAGGCCCTTGTAAGTGTACATGACTTTGTTTACAGGTGGAGAATGACTAAGGTGAGTAGCTCAACAAAGTATGTATCATCCTTTCCTACATGACTATTGGGACATGTGTTAGTGAGGTGTTTAGATTCTATCATACTCCAATTTATGAAAAGGCAAATATTGTTGTTGCATGTTTGCAAATGTCAATTGTGAAGGTTGTGGACTCTGTGACATGAAATGGTTTTGGCTTGTATGCAACATGATGTCTTGTGTTTGGCATATGATAAGGTTCCTTTCCTGGTACATTACATCAGCTAATAATGTAGATATGTGTGGAATTTGTGTATGTGATATGCTGAAATGAATGTTACCATTGTTTCCCCTTGTTTGGTTGTTATTCAACTATGTTGATATTGGATAGGGACTCAGAATGAAGTTGGCAAGTTAGGTTGTCATGGAAAGGTTATTGTGATAGCTCTACCGACATGATGGTATAGTTGGTGCGCGATAGGTGGCTTAGCTGGTGAGTGACACTGTTGTAATGTAGGGGTGTAGATGGTAGTCTAGTTGTGACATGATGTTGGCACTAACCTGGTTCTACCTGAGGGTGTACTACAAGTGGTTGTAACGTGATTGATATGTACAGTGTGATGTTAGTGTTTGAAAAGAATATGATGACCCTACCTCTCTTTCTCTTGTCCAGCTTCAGCATCGGCAGGCAAAGGAGACGGGGCACAGCTGAGTGAGGAAGCTGCTGGCCACAGGATCTCGAGTCATGACACCACCAACACCGAGAGACCAAGTGGCCCAGAGGGTAAGGGGAATAACACGGGAAGACAAAATCCAGGTCATCATCTTTGGAATCCACTTCCGGTGGCCGCTCCCTGGTGGTGGTGGACCCATCTGTGACCTCCCCAGCACCATCTCTGTCTGCCACCCCCCTTTCTACCAAGCCCTCCCTGTAGCTCCCCACCCAGTCGGCCGTGCCCGCTCACCCAAGAGGGTGGGCATCTCCTTTGTTGCAGGTACTTCTGCCCTAGCCCCTATTAGCCCTGCTGCCCTCAGTGGGGAGGTTATTGGCCTCCTGAAGTCCATCTCTGTAGGTCAGTCGACCAATGTGAATGCCATCCAGGGACTGTCAACTCAAATTCAACAGAGTAATGCGTTCCTGGAGGGCATTCATGGTGCACTGGCTAGCCTAAAGAGATCCTTTCAAGCTCTGACCTCCACAGTGACAGCAGCCGGTCAATCTTTGTCTACCGCCCCCCTCCACTTTCCTCTTCCCAATCCCAAACCCCTCTTCCCAGCCAAAGCACACAAACAGACAGGCATGGATCCACCTCAACATCCAAGGGTAGCTCAGACAGAGATATAAGCACCACAAGACATACCACCTGCATGCACACAAGCAACATTCAGATGCACACACAACAGTCACAAACTGCCCTGACACCCCCACCACCCCCAGCATCACAGACAGCGCATGTGACACACCTGCAGACACCACACCAACATACACAGATCCAACCACTACACCTATTGTGCCCATGGACAGCATCACAGCAGACCTTCAGACACCCACCCCACTCACCACACTCATAGACACCACATTCACTGACACTCCTACATGCAGCACATCCATTATACCTGCAATAACCACCCCAACAGACAGTCACCCACCCACCACGGAATCCAGCAGCACCTCCACCCCCCTCATCCCAAGACACATAAATGTCTTCATTCACCCACCCAACAGACACCAACCACCCACAGGCATACCTCCTACAACCATGCACCCATGACATCCTCACCTAGACCTCAGAGAACCTCTCCCTTTCCCGCCACACCCAAACCCTTTTTCTCTGACCATCCTCGTGTGTGTGTGAAAGCTCTCTTTTTGGAGTTTGCCCTTTTTCCTACTCCTTTCCCCCCATGACACCCCTAAATGTTACGTTTCCCTCCCAAAGTCCGTCCCTTCCACCTCCAAGGCCCCCCCTACACCCTGCAAGTACCCATGCCCCTCCCTCTGCCAAGAAGTCTACCTCTCCCAAGAAAAGCCGACCCTCCCCTAAGCCTAAGCCTAAACCCTCCCTACCTAGCCGCATCCCAAAGGCCCCATCCCAAACCTAAGCCAACCCCTGCTCCCCCACCCCCGTTAAATGCCTGAGGTGCCTGCCTGTCCCCTTGATGCCCCTACCTGTGGAGGTTACATGGCAGTCAGAAGTCAAGTTTGAGGCACCCATATGTGCAGTGTTTGTACAGGGACTTTTGTCTATGGACTTGCCTATGGCCTTTGACTTTAACATTACTCAATTATTAATATATAATAATAACAAACCGGTTGTTGGTTTTGAGGTTACATTTGTTTCCTGCATTTCTTTTCCTAGGGTAGAGTCGTTCCTGGCTGACCATGGTTCTGTTTCAATTTTTGTGTGTGTGGTGCTTGTGCTAGTTGTATTGTTTGGGCAGTATGTGAGGTTGTTTGCATTGCTTTTGTCCCCCAGTGATAGGGTCTGTGTTGGGTCATGGGCATGTGTCTGTTCAAAACATTTTGTTGTCATGCTATTGAGTGGTGTTTGTGTTGACGTGTTTGCTGCTGTTTTGTGTAGCTTTGTGTGCTTTGACTGTGTGCATGTGCATTTAGTGCATTGTATGATAGATACAATGTGCTGTGTGTGGTGTGTATGCCAAATGGTAACTTGTATGGTTGTGTGATTGTGTGTTTTCATTCCCTGTAGGTTATAGGTTGTGTTGATGTGTCTCTGGGTATTGTCTGTGGTGAGTGCTTGCCAATGTATCGAGGATTGTGTGGTTGTGGTTTTGTTGTGATGTGTTGTGTGGTATTGTGTGTGACTGGGACTGTGCTGTGTTTCTGTGCGTAAGTGTGTGTTTTTGACATGTGTGCGTGTGTGTGTGTGTGTGTGTGGCTGTATGTGAATGTGCATGTCAGTGTGTAGTAGCATGTAGTAGACCACCACCAACATGGCGGTCCTGAGACTGCCAAACTCGTAATGAGGCCCTAAATCATGTGAATGGAAGATGTGACTTTATATTAAACAGTCAGGACAGTCTTAATCAAAGGCTTATCCACTCACACTTCCCAAGAGGCACCAGTTCACCCAGCACAAGAAAAAGATGCTGAAAAATCAGTACCCACTTCAGAAAAAAAAATTCTCACCTAAGTTTCTTCGGCTGCACAAAATAAGCACTTAGCAAGGAGGCTTGAGGCGCTACCCTGCATCAAAAGTTTGTAAATATGGCCCTAGGTTTCCTTGGTGAACTGATTGTACATGCAGTAGCTTCTGATATATGATTTGTAAGTTGATTTATATTATTATTTATTGGTTTACTACTGACAAAAATATTTTGACCTAAGTATCTGTCAACTGTGGTCATTTAAAGCATAATTACAGAATCCAGTTAATGACGAAAACTGACACGTGTTTTGACTTTATCAAGGCACAAGCCATTATTGGAATATGCATGTTCATAGTAGTGGGGCCTTCAATAAATAGAAGAAAAGTAGAAGACCATTTTGTGTGCATCTGTATCTCTAACATCACAAAAGATGTATAGTAAAGAAATATGGCAGTCTTCACTGATGTACACACTACTTTATTTACTTTCAACTCTGAGTAGCATACTGCACTATGGACAGGGGCAGCTCCTTTGCAATGGCGGAGGAGTATTGCCCCATTGGCGAAGAGCCAGCAGCATAATAATAAAATGATACTTGAATATCGTTTTATTTTTCAGCTGCTGGCTCAGACAGCAGGTGCAGGGAGGGGCAGAGCTGGGCCACTGGAGGTGGGATGAGTAATTGAGTGCAGTAAGTGTGCATGTGTGTTTGGACGGCCTAAGACAGGCTGGGGAAACTGCACAGGCCCCAGGGTTGTGTCTGAGGGGCAGTATGAGCCCCTCAGGCCACTCCTGATGCTGCTTTCATGCTAGCTTGAGCATACAAGCAGTGCCGGGATTGCATTGGTGGCTGTTCTAGTGTCCCAGCAAGTGCAAGGACACCAGAATAGGAACAGAGGATGAGTGAGGTGCCAGGAGAGGATGGCGGCGGTGACAAAGGTAAGTCTTTTTTATTTTTTTTAAATTTATTTACCCCTGTCTCCTTCGTCCCTGCCGCCCCTGTCATCCCCTCCACCCCTCACATTGATATTTGCGACAACCGTTGCTGATCATGGACCAGGAGACTGACTGGGAAATTTCCCTTTAAGTGGACATTCACCCCCCAATCCACATCACAAAGCATAGGAAAACTGGCTGTCATTTTATATAGAACATTCAGTCACGGTCTAAGTCAATGCAATTGCGTGTCAATCTCCACTTGGCCTTACTCAGGAACGTTCTCCCTCACCTTAAAATCAGACACAGGATTTGACATGGACCCTATTGATGACACAACTAATCAGCTACAGCATTTAAATTTAAACTTTTTGGACCATCCACAAGATCTACTGGAACAAAGGGTTGGCCTTCCTTCTTGACAAAGCTGCCTTCTCAACAAACTTTGGCCAAAAACCTATAGTTGCCCAGTTTGAATCTGATTCACAGTGTATCTTCAAATGTCCCACATTTGTCCCACAAGGCTGTTGAGAGCTCCAGACTGTGGAATGTTTTCAATTTCTCACAAACGTTTTACATTTCTCTCAAATGATTTCAGCAGTGCCATGAAGTGGCATAAGGAAACATATGTCAATTAATAAAAAATCAAGTTTAATGGATAAATAAATACATAGATATATTAATTAATTAATTAATATTGTGTTATTTTGCAGTTCACATGGTTTCTGGCTTCTTACAACTGTTGGCAATGTCAGCGCATCCGATGGTATTTGGCAGTTAATATGGTTCATGCTTACATGAAACTGGTGCTATTGTTAAGGAGGTTTACATACTGAGGAGCTACATGCACCCGGCCGTGTTGTTGATTGCCTGATTATAATTAAGTACAACTTGACGTTCATGTGGTGAGTTGCACACTCAACTGGTAGATATGTAATGCTTATTTATTATTTTATTTATTTTCAGTTATCGAGTGTGCGACTACCCAACAGGCATCCTGGCACTTAGATCAAGAAACAAAATCTGTGTGCCAGTAAGAAATAAAGTAAAAATCAAGCTTTAATGAGTGGATGAGATTTCAATCCTTCACAGAATTGTCTTAAGCCTAGCTCAAGACGAAGAGCCAAAGGCAGCTTCTGAACCTGGGCAGTAACCATAAAAAGGCCTTGCCCCCAGGCGTACTTTACGGAACTTTGGAATAGTAACCAAACCAGTAGAAGATAACCATAGTACTCTAGATGGGCAGTATATTTTAAACATGTCTGAGATTGATGAGCCCTGGATTGCAGCATAAGGAGCTTTGTGGGTCATGTAACGGGCTTTAATCTGACATCTACTCTTAATAGGCAGCTCATAAGCTGTCTAATGAGGGGGTAAACACTACCATAATTTCTCTTACCAAAGATCAGTCTGGCTGATACATTCTGTATAAATTGTACCCTTCAGGTGCTCAGGGAGACCAATATATAGGACATTACAATAATCCAGTCTACTAAGGACCAAGATTTGCACCAGCAACTCTCTAGAATACTGAGGAACATGTTGGATAATCTTCCTACGTTTTCTCAAGAGTCCCAACTATGCTGACATATATTTATTAATGTGCAACTGAAACAAGAAACTCTTGATAAATAAAACCCCTAAGCTCCTAGCCGAAGTTGCAGGTGCTGGGTATTCACTCAAGGATTTCAGAAAGGAAAGTCCAGTACTTTACCTCTTAAGGCAGAAGTAGCAACAGCAAGCCAGCACAGCAAGCCAGCTCAGCACAGGCAGAGTGGCAGGTCCTCCTCAAGCATCAAGTTCTTCCACTTGGCAGAGGTTCCTCTTGATCCAGAAGTAATCTGAAATTGTGGGGTCAGCAGTCCAATACTTATACTCCTTTTTGCCTTTGAAGTAGGCAAACTTCAAAGGAAAGTCTTTGTAGTGCACAAGACCCTGCCTCTTCCTTGCCCTGATCCAGACACACACCAGGGGGTCAGAGTCTGTATTTCTGTGAGGGCAGACACAGCCCTTTCAAGTGCAGGTGTCAGCTCTTCCCTTCCACTCTAGCTCAGGAAGACTCCTCAGGATATGCAGGACACACCTCAGATCCCTTTGTATCACTGTCTATGGGAATTCACAACCTGCCCAACTGTTAGTCTGACCCAGACGTTTATTCCCCAGGCAGGCAGAGGCACAGGATGGTTAGGCAAGAAAATACCCACTTTCTAAAAGTGGCATTTTCGAACAATCTAAAAACCAACTTCACAAAAAGATGTATTTTTAATTTGTGAGTTCAGAGACCCCAAACTCCACATCTCTATCTGCTTCCAGTGGGAAACTGCACTTAAAAGATATTTGAAGGCAGTTCCCATGTTAACCTAAGGGAGGGATAGGTCTTGCAATAGTGAAAACAGACTTTGGCAGTATTTCCCTATCAGGACATGTAACACACAACAGTACATGTCCTACCATTTAAATACACTGGACCCTGCCCATGGGGCTGCCTTGGGCCTACCTTAGCGGAGACTTACTTGTAGTAAAAGACAAGGTTTGGGCCTGACAAGTGGGTACACTTACCAGGTCAAACTGGCAGTTCAAAACTGCACACACAGACACTGCAGTGGCATGTCTGAGACAGGTTTACAGGGCTACTCGTGTGGGTGGCACAATCAGTGCTGCAGGTCCACTAGCTGCATTTGAATTACAGGTCCTGGGCACTGTAATAGGCAATTACCAGTAAATCAAATATGGCAATAATGGTTAAACCAATCACCAATACAATTTAGACAGAGAACATATGCACTTTTGCACTGGTCAGCAGTGGTAAAGTGCCCAGAGTCTTAAGGCCAACAAAAACAGGTCCGAAAAAATAGGAGGAAGACGTTTGGGGATGACCCTGCTAAAAGGGCCAGGTCCAACAACAGTGCAATCAGAAAATATCTTTACACTGCCTAACCAACATGTTCTAGTCTAGACAGATTTTATTCTAGTCGATCAATCAGAGGCTGTTGGCAGGTTTAGCGCAATCTCCCACAAATGTGGCGAAGGCAATGACATCCTTTCTGGCCCCTTCTTTAACCATGTTTAGTAATATCTCCTTGAAGTCTAGCAGCATGCTTGAGGTTTGGTAAAAAGCTCTGGCTATATCACTCTGAAAATGCCCACTGCTGGCCCAACCATCATGGTGAATAGCATCATATCTCTTTACTGACTTCAGTTGTCTAAACATATTGAAGATCATCATTTACTAAATGTCTATCAATCAGGCTTTTAGACTAACCTATGTGTGGAGACTGTATTATTTGCTACTTGTAAAGATATCAGAATAATACTATCATCTTTTGCTACTTGTAAAGATATCAGAATAATACTAGAATCTGGGGGGAGCAACTTTCCTTATCTTGTTAGACGCAATCTTCCATGTCATTCTTTTGAATCAGCTTGCTACAATTGGTATCAAGGTCAACTGGTTCTCTTGCGTTCTCAAAGATCACTCTCAAGCTGTGGCCCTGGACCCCCTTAAATCAAATTTTAAGACTGTTTAATACTAAGTTTCCTAGGGGTCTCCTCTTAGCCCATCACTTTTTAATATCTCTGTGTCCCACCTTGCTGAGCTTTTTACATCCTTTGGCCTTGGGTTCTTTGCATATGGAAATGATACTCAGATCATCCTCAAACTTGATGGAGATGTGAACTAACCACAGGGCCAGTTCAAAAGGTGCTGTTGCCAGATTGATCAATTCTAATTTTCCTAGGTTTTATACTGATAAGATGAAAGTTATCATCTTTGGAAACCCATCCATTGAATTGGTGTGTCCAGACTCACTGGGATCCCCTATTTTGCCTGTGCCTAGGTGCAGAATTTTTGCATCATGTTCAATAATAAATTAACTTTTGCAGCACATATAAATAAGCTCGCTGCTACCTGGTTTTTATCTTCTTGAAAATGATTAGGAAAATCACCCCGCTGCTGCCTAACTTCTAAAGGAAAAACTTAATTCAGGCTCCTATAACCTCAAGACTGGCCTACTGCAATTTGCACTTTGTAGGCTTGCCACATTGTTTGTTTAACAAGCTGCAATTGATTGCTCATGATATCCTTGGCTTCAAAAGAATAACCACAATCCCGTTGTATCTTGCTCTTCATTATTGGTTCCCTATGTGTAAGCACTGTCTGTTTAAGGCTCTGCATTTTTGTCACAAAGTCCTATAAAGCTTTCCCACTGATACTTAAATGGCTTTTGTTTTCTTTATGCTCCTCTTGGACAGTTTGCTCCAGGTATTTGCATCATGTTAAGATTCTAAAGTTCAGGAAGCTTTGCACAAGTGGCTGAGCTTTCATTATAGTGACAGCTTCAGCTTGGAATAGCCTTCCTTTGTATGCTCATTCTGAAAAATCCCTCATTAAATTTTGCAAACTTTTCAAAACTCATCTGTTTTCCTCGTAGGTTTTCCAGATGGCTAGCTTTATTTTGTTCACCCCCTGGTTACTCTTTTTTGGGTTAGTTGCCTTTTTTATACATTCTAAATCAATCAGTCAATGATTTATTCATATCTCAATTACCAAGTCCAATAGATCATGGTTCATAACAATTGTAATGTAAAGGTTCTATCTAGAATGAGGTTAGGTTTACAAACCATCTCCTTAGAATTTGAGACCAACTCACTGTCCGGCAATTACAATGAAACCATGACTGGGATCATGAATGAGCTTTCCTCTAAAATTGAAAAAGCATTAACCAGACAATTGTTCAATGGCACTCATAAGAACTAAATGAAGAATGAGTATTTCATAGAGCTAAAGAACAGCTCTGACAGTAAAACCCTTCCCAGGTAAAACAAAACAAAAACAATGCACACAATGAGCACAAAAAAGCGAAAAACACATATTTGAGGACAAACTACCATTCATCAGAGTGAATCAATCTAGATTAAACCTCTTAAAAATCTTTTTGAATTGTTTGAAGAATAAGCTCAGTTAGTTTATAACAGACCTTAAAGGTTACCAACACAGGCAAATTTATTGCCATTGTCAGTTTGATGGGCTGGTTCACAGCTTCCATATTGGCCCTATTACATAGACTCTGCATATTTTTAAAATCTTTAATAGACAACAAAATCTCATTCCTCCATCATCTTCAGGAGCACCAAAGAACCCTGGAATGATTTCTTCCTTTTCTTTTTTTCTTTGAGGAGAAGATATGATAAAATGTTTCTTCACTGGTCCAAGGATCAAGGATGCAGGATGCCTGTTCAGAAATGAACAGATGTCTTGATAATGATGTCTTTCAGCGAGATTAACCAAATCGAACTAATTAAGACTATTGTTAATCCTTTAAGAAGCAAGTGCTCTGGAGGCCAGGTGTCATACTTCTTCTTCTTCTTATTATTATTATTATTATTGATAGTATTATCATTATTATTATTATTATTATTATTGTCATTATCAACCTTATTTTTACTGATCATATATATATATATATATATATATATATATATATGTACAAAAAGAATTGTCCTCAGACGAAAGGGCACTCCCAACAGGCTGCAGCAAAGCCAGCAACATACAGAGAATTCTTTAGCATTTTCATTTTTCAGGCCTAACGCATTTCAGACATCTCCCGTCCTTGTTCACAATCATTATTATTATTATTATTATTATTATTATATATATATATATGTGTGTTATGTGTGCGGTATTGGTGAGGATGCAAACATAAAGTAATATTTTGTTACCCTACGTGAAGCCAACCCCCCACCATGCATGACCTTCGTCCATGTGCGACGGGGCTTGGCTACCAGGCCTGGCATTAGTCAGGCCTGCATCCAAGCCCCCCGCAGGCAGCCAACCCCATATTGCCCATGACTTTCAACCATGCGCATCACAGGGTGGCTACCAACCCCACGCTGCGCACAGTCTTTGTCAAATGGTTCTCCTCATTGCTAGAGATTCTATTTTAGCAATTAAGATGTCCAGATTTCTCTCTTCCAACCCTTCTCCTCTGTAGCAAAATATGCTTCAAGTTCTGCTCTCTTTCCCTTGCTGACTAAGGATCCCATTGGTTATGTTCTGTGAGGCTCCAACATCTCTTACCGTCTTTGAGCTGTTGATACAAAGTTGGATCTGTGAGAAAATCTGCTCCCCTGGAGACATCAAATTAATTGTTCGCAATTCAGTCACAATGTCTTTTCATCATGACAATATTTATTCTATCACCGTGGAGTTTCATTTCCTCTCCCTCACACTCCCCCTAAAGTGTTCCATTCCATTGTGCTTGGCAAAAGTCGGAAGCTATAAGCTAATGTAAATTATTTAGTTGAAGATGCACAGTATATCCACTCTGGAGGTGGCCTGCGCATGCAGTCAAAATGGTTTGAGAAGTGAAATAATTTAAGGGCATCATCTTAATCCTGACCACCATCAAAAGTCAGCTAACTAAAGTAAGGAGTACACTCGATAAAATTATGGCCTACTAGTTTACCTGGCACAGATACTGATACAGTGATCATCTCTGATGGTCTTCCTTGTCTCCACAGCACCAAGACCCTTCACCTAGAAAGTCTTTAAAAACAAAGAACTGGAAATAATTTATTTTTGGTAATACATAGAAGACAGACATGGGACTCTATTCCATCTGCAATTAAATCATTTATACATAAACCTAAAAAAGAGCTGAACTGACTACTCTGCCACCATCACTTTCACCTGTCAACTGTCATCCACCAACAGATTAATAGTTATATGTGCACATTTTGGGCCCTATTCACAAAGGTGAATATACACATGAATAAATCTGCGTGTGTGCATTTACTGTTACTTTATAATAACATTACTACTTTTGACTATTTACCATTTCTGAGTTAAATTGCAAAATTACAAGACTTCACCAACTTAATTTAGGGGATGGAGTCTGAATAAAGGTAAGCATAAATTTACTGGTACTAACTATGATCATATTTTACATTCTACAAACTTGATGGAGACCTACTCAGGTGTGACAGAGACCTCTGCAACAGGTTGGAGACTGCCAAATGTGAAAGAGAGACCTGATAAAGGAATGGAATAGGAGAATTATACGCAACTGAACCATATCATGCACACATGACATCCATTCCTTACAGCAACATAAACACTGCCTACACCATAGGATATACATTTTTCATCTTTATCTTTCGCCTCTGCAGCCACCACATTCTGCCTGATGGATGTAGAATGCACTTCTAAAGAGGAAAATAAATGTCATTGAGTAGGATAAACAAGAAGTAATACATTTTATGGTAAAACATTATAGAAACCTACATGGACTCCCTTATGACAAGAGGTATGCATTGTGGGGGTTATAAACAAATGACAAGTTGAGACGAGGAAGAAGAAGTTCTCCTGGATTCAGCTTGCACAAACTCTTCTGGTAGTGCCATCCATCTCTGTCTTACCCCTTGGAGGAAGCTGTCTTCTCCATAGTGCACCCCCACCTGCTCTATGGGTTGTCTCCTTCTGGCAACACTACTGTGGTGCCAGGGAAGGTTCTAAAATCCCCTCTCCCTCTCTCTTTCTCACACTCTCTCTCGCTGTCTCTCTTTCACTACAAACAGACCTATAATCAATCACCCATATCTGATCTACAGCTATACTGTTATAAATTGGGTCTCTAGTTGGCAGAGGTATGTACCCTGTCCAAGTAGACACCACAATCCTAATCAGGATAAGTCAGACCTGTGCTCACCCTCTTGTGGCTTGGTCCAGAGCAGTCAGGCTTAACTTCAGAGGCAATGTGTAAAGTATTTGTACAACACTTAAATTACAGTAACACAGTGAAGGACACAACAAAAAGACTCCATACCAGTTTAGAAAAATAAAGGATATTTATCTGGTTAAAATAAGACCAAAACAATACAAATCATGAGTACTTTGCAAGTTATGTGGGTTTAAAAAATTAGCTTTGCTCCTTTTACAGCCTTTATGGTAATCGTATAAAGGACTTGCACAGCAGCTTTCTCAAGATACGGATCTTGGATGTCTCTAGTAGGTCCCTTGAGACAGAAGTGCTGATAAGTTTCAGCCGCCTGCTACACAAAGGTCAGCTGCAGGGGTCACGCAGGTTCAATGGCCCAGACACCGAACAAGCAATACCCCCAATCTGCAGCATGTCCAAAACCATTCAGGGCCACTCGAACTGCAAATCTATCCTGTGAGCAGAACCGCCCACGAAGGAGCATTGAACAGCTTCACTGTTCCCCAAGACCCAGTTACTGAGACCCAGTTACCCACCGTACCTGTTGTGGGGATGGTCAGACTCCAGGGGATCCACAGGCCACAGCAAACCCTTGGAATGGCACTAAGGGAGATGGCAGCAGACTGGTCAGCAGGCCTCAGGAGCGGGGCCCACATCACCACATGCTGGAATCCCCTGGGTGGAGTCCACGTGGTGCTGATCCGAGGGCGGAGCCAAGCTGACGAGCCTTGCGTTCCTGGTTTGCCTCTTATTACTCAGCAACACGTTGTTCGAGAGCCCCATTGTGAGGCGCTGTGGCAATTCTCATTCATGGTTGGCATGTTTTTACTGACCTTCTTGACCCGGGCAACATGCGGTGAAGTTGCAGCATCTATTAGGTGGGAACACACAGAGTGCCCATGACCTCCTAGAACAGGGAGTGCTTAGTGTCACCAAGGTAAGGAACATTCCATTACTGCTCCTGGTCAGGGTGTGGCTGTCAGACTCATGACTGGCAAAGTCTGACAGCAGCGGCACACAGAGGAAATCTTTTATGTTCCTGAGATTTCCAAAAGAACAGGGGCAAGCCAACAAGCCCTTGGAGAACACTAATGTTGGGGACACAAAAGGAAGGTAGAAGGAAGCAGGCCAATACAGCAAAGCAATTGGCAAAGTGGCAGTTCCTCCTGGTGTGCAGCAAGCCTTCTGGCACTGTGCAGATGTAAAGCCAGCACCGTCTGGTTACAAGTCCCACCCAGTACCTTTACCCAAATATGCCTTTGAAGTGGGAGAGACTTTGAAAATCACAAGGTCCCTGCCCTTCCTTCCCTGGCTCCGGGTTCTCTGCAGGACAGTATGCAGCCCTTTGCGTGAGGAGAGGCACAGCCTTATTGCAGTGTAAGTGTTAAATCCTCCCTCCCATCTAGCCAAGGAAGACCCATCAGCCTGGTGATGGGCCATCAGTATGCAGATATCACACTCCAGCTCCTGTTGTGAGTGGCTGTCTATAGTAAATGCACAAAGCCCAGCTGTCATCTACCCCAGGCATGTATTCAGAGACAGGCAGAGGCACAGAATGGTTAAAGTAAGAAAATGTAAACTTTCTACAAGTGGCATTTTCAGGCTTACCATTTAAATTCCGGCTTAACCGTACGTTGTGATTTTAATTGTGAGCCCAGAGACACCTCTACATTTCTGTCTTGTCCCAATTGGAAATGACACTTAAAAGATGTTTTAAGGCAATCCCAATGTTAACCTATGGGAGAGAAAGGCCTTGCAGTAATGAAAAACAAGTTTAAGAGTTTTTCACTACCGGGACATGTTAAACCTAAAAGTACATTTCCAACTTTTTGAATACACTGCACCCTGCCCTGGGGATGAACACCCTTATGGGTGACGTATATGTAATAAAAAGGACAGTTTGGGCCTGGCAAGTGTGTACAATTGCCATTTCAAAATGGCAGTTTAAAGATGCCCGCACTGGCTCTGCAGTGGCAGGCCTATGTCATGTTTACAGGGCTAATGTAGTGGGTAGCACAATCAGTAGTAGAGCTAGTAGCATTCAATTTCTAGACCCTGAACACATATAGTGCAGTTTACTAGGGACCTACAAGTAAACTAAATATGCCAATTGTGGCTAATCCATTTTTTCATGTTTAGCACTGGTCAACACTGATAGAGTGCACAGAATCTTAAAGTCAGAAAAAATGAAGTCCGAAAATAGGAGGTCAGAAGGCAAAAAGTCTGGGGAAACCACACCAAGAACGCAGAGTCTAACCCATAACTACATTGTGAGGCACACATCACATACATACTGCCCAAAAACAACCTTTAACACACCCCATAGACATATGTAGATGTATTGATTTTATTTCTTGTACTTTTACTCATTTCATGCAGCCACTCTTTGGAGTGGATTGGTTGCTTCAGTTAGTGTAGAAGTCACTGCAAGTGCAGCAGGACAACACATAGTGAAAGTCTTGCAACCATCCACCCAACTACACACACAGGCATGTCCTTAGGTTAGCAATGTCATGAACACACAATGAGGAATTTCTATCCCTTGGTTTGCGAAAACTTAACACTATGCAGGTCATTATGATCCCCGGCGGTTCAGCCCGCCATGCCGGCGACTGGTAAAAAGACCACCACAGGCATGGCGGGCTGAACCGCCATATAATGTACACATGGAGGGCCGCCTCCACCGCCAGGCTGCCTCCGACAGGCAGCCTGGCGGTGGAAGGAATCATCATCTGACAGGGCAGCGCTGCTGCCCCTCGGATAGTGATCCCTACAGCCACCAGCCTTTCCCTGGTGGGTCCCCCTGCCAGGGAAAGGCTGGCGAAAGGGGTGCACTTGGCATGGGCAGTGCAGGGGCCCCTGTGCAGTGCCCCATTGCGCAGGTCTCTGCCCGATTTACAGGCGGTGATCTGCGCGACGGGTGCAGCTGCACCCGCCGCACAGAGGCATTGATGGCTCCATGTGGAGCCACCGGCAATGTCCCACCCAGCAATGTCCCTACGGCGGATGCAGCTGCACCCGTTGTGCAGATCACCACCCCCACCGCACAGAGGCATTGACGGCGGCCCCATGTGAAGCCGCCGGCGAAGTCCCAGCCAGGCATTCTGTTGTGCCGGAGGGCGGAAACAATGTTTCCGCCCGCCGGCCCAGCAAAATGTTCATTATGCGTCCGGCGGGGTCCCAGAGTGGCTGGCTGTCAGTTAAATGACCGCTAGCCTGAACACGGCGGTAAACACTGCTGTGTTCATAATGAGGGCCTATATTTTACAATTTATTCAGTAATGGCTTATATTTACAGTCAAACCTAACCAACATTTATATTAGTAACTTACTATATACTCATAATTGTTTAACCCTTTCAAGGCCCACCTATCACGACATTGATCTGGGCTCTTAGCACTGCACTAAATCCTGGACTTTCACCAGGAGGTGGATAGCAGAGATTGGTAAGTTAAATGTCTGCTTTTTGGGCTTTGGTCAAACCTTTTAATTTGTTACTGACAGAGTAGCTGTATGTCTTTTATCACACATCCCTATTTGCACCTTGATTAATATGTAATGCAATTGGTGACTGAATTATCTATTGTATTATAAAATTGACCTTACAATTGATGATGTACAGGAAGCACTGTAAGATATCTATTAGGCCTTTTCTTATCTTCCAAAAGAGGGATCTTCGTTGGTTTTAAAATGTGTATGTATCCCATTTCAATAGCATAATTTTCTATGATTTAATTGGCTTACTCACCAATGCATGTTTCCCTCTCCTGTCAGCTTCTTCCATACACCTAACCCTTGTATTCAACTTGCAGACATCAACACCAATGACATCAGGGAACATTCTGTCAGCAGATATTAAGCTCTCTATCATTGGTCAGTCAGGTTAGTTTGGAAGCCTCTGTTCTTAAATTCTACATCTCATCATTACTCCTTTCAATAACTTATTCATTTCATTTTTGTTATAAAATGTTATGTTTTTTATTTGTATTGGTAGATTTCATTTCCTTTTTATCTTTAGCTGTTGGATGAGGAGATCCTTTGGAAGCACCAACTTTAAAGACCTAGGTTCAGCAGCTGCCCTTACAGTGCACAGTTGTACTGAGCAAATTGCATTGGCTTCCGATCCACAAAATATTTTTGTTCAAGATAATGTTATTTGTTTTCAGAGCATTTAATAATACAGGGCCTAATTACATTTGTGCCCGGTTCAAAAGATATATGACATTATGAACATTGAGATAGTCAGATGCCAATTTTTTAAGACCCCCTGTAGAAGGATCAAACAGAGGGCGGTATCTGGGGTATGATCGTGGTGTTTATTACTGGAACTTTGATTAAAAAGAGAACCCAACAAAAATAATGTTTCTTTTGGGAATAGGTCAATGTTTTTGGTTTTGTTTGTTCTTTTTTTTTTTTCCTCCAATTTCTTATGTTCGGCGTCTTTCATCACAGTAATGTTATAATGGCCTCCAAGCTCCTTGTCACCCGGGATCATGGGGGGGTATGGGGAACAAAAAAGGCCTGTTTCAGGTAAGTGCTGTCTGGAGTTCTTATTTGTGTTTTCTTCTTTTCTTAGTGGCATTCAAGGGTACCAATATGCTCCATGAAAACAAGAGGTAAACAACGCCTGTGCGCTGAAGAATTGTGTTTTGGGAATCACCCTAGTGCCACATTTTCTTTTACGCACTACCCCTATTCTGTCCCGGTGTTTTGGAGAATCAGAATAGTGCCCACTGTGTCTCTCTGTCCCCCTCAAATCCCCCCCCCACTTCTCCCTTTTTCCTTGTGCCCAATCCTGAAAACGATCACGTAAGCGATCTCGTATCTGTGACAGCCACGTCCCTCCAGGGACGTGGCGGGCCTCAGAGTCCCTCCTGGGTGTTGTTGGCCGGTTGCCTCCTCCTGTCAGGCTTTCTTCGTTTCTTCTCTGTGGGTTTCTCTTTTCTTTCTGCTCGTCCCTTCGGTCTCCAAACTCGCTCTACTCGCTGCTCGTGACCCCGTCTGTGTGATTCTTGCTCCTGTACATTCTGTCTCTTCTCACCTTCTCCCTACAGTCGCCGACTTTCTCCCCCTCCCGGCTCCATTTACCAATGTCCTATTTCTCTGGCGTTCGCACACCGGCATGCTCCTCGATGCGTACCGATGTCACACGCTTTACGGTGCCCCCGGGGTATGGTTCCTGTGGACCTGGGTTCCATAGGCTGTCATCGTCCACATAGGTCCCAGCCTCCCTGTTACACTCACTCCCTTTCGAAGATGGCTGATATAGCCAGAGGTAGAGGGGATATCTGGAAAGAAAATCTGCATTTGTCTGTGTGGCCCCTGGGGCATATTGGATCTGAAACACAAAGGGGGTCATTCCGACCCTGGCGGTCCAAGACCGCCAGGGCCGGGGACCACGGAAGCACCGCCAACAGGCTGGCAGTGCTTCCCAGCCCATTCTGACCGCGGCGGTAAAGCCGCGGTCAGAAAAGGGGATCCGGCGGTTTTCCGCCAGATTTCCCCTGCATGGGCTGAATCTCCATGGCGGCGCTGTAAGCAGCGCCGCCATGGAGAATCCAACCCCCTTCCCGCCATCCTGTTTCTGGCGGTTTTTACCGCCAGGAACAGGATGGCGGGAACGGGTGTCGTGGGGCCCCTGGGGGCCCCTGCTCTGCCCATGCCACTGGCATGGGCAGTGCAGGGGCCCCCTAACAGGGCCCCATAAAGATTTTGGGAAAGGATAGCACCAAGGCCTTGGTCAGAGGCTTTGGTTTGCAATCTAAATGGTTTTGTAAAATTGGGGCATCTTAGGGCAGGAGGGGTGACTAGCATCTCCTTGAGTCACACAAAAGTGTTATACTGAGTTTCTGTTAGTCCAGCTATTTTTTGAGTTGGGTTTTGGCCAGAAGATTGGTAAGAGGAGCTACATATGTGGAATAGTGGAGGATAAAATGCCTATAATATCCCACCATCCCCAGAAAGGAACGGACATCAAGTTTTGTTTTAGTAGGGGGTAGGTTCTGAATCGCCCCAGTCTTAGCTCCTTGTTGTCGTACACAGCCTTTCTCTATGGCATAACCTAAATAGTAAATCGATTGCCATGCTAGTTTACATTTCTCAGGATTAGCAGTCAACCTCGCATCTTTTAGGGTTTGCAGGACAGTTGAGAGATGTCCCAGATGTTGTTCCCATGTGCAGCTATGGATGACAGCATAATTGAGATAGGCCACTGCATATCCTTGGTGTGTTCTTAGTATAGTGTCCATGAGATGTTGAAAAGTCGTTGGTTCCCCATGTAACGCAAAAAGTAGTACCAGGATATGGTATAACCCTGACGGAGTAGAGAACGCTGTCTTTTCTTTGTCGTTTGGATTCAGTGGAATTTGCCAATAACCCTTGGTAAGATCTAATGTTGAGAGATATTGGGCCTGGCTTAGTCATTCTATTAGCTCATCCACTCCTGGCATTGTGTAGGTATCAAAGAAGGATATGGCATTTAATTGACGAAAGTCTATACAAAACTGAATGTATCTGTTTGGTTTTGGCCCTAGCACTACTGGGGGAGCACCAGGGACTGTTGGAATGTTCTATTATACCTGCTTGTAGCATTTCTTGTACTTCAGTTTCCACCACCTGTCTCCTGGCTTCTGAGATACAATATGGCTTAAGACGTATTGTCCTTCCTTCCTCAGTACGGATGTTGTGTTGAACCAGGTTGGTTCTCCCAGGGGTCCTGAAGAAAACCCCTGTGTGGCTCCTAAGTATCCTGTGGAGCTGGATCTCTTGCTGTTCTGACAACCCCAGACGTATCTGGGTTTTGATATCCTCCTTATTGGTAGGCCTGGGCAGTAATGGTTTGTCTAAGGGTTTTGTCTTATTTATTCGGAGGATTGGGCCCTTTTTCCCCATTAGGGTATCCTCTTCGTCCCACAGTTTTAGAAGACATGATATATCTGGAGTTTCTTAGATGTGTGAGGGATCTCGATTCAGTAAGTAACTGGGGTAACCTTCTCAAGGACTTTATATGATACTTTTCTTCCTACAGGTATTCCCCTCAACCATGTTCATATGTCATAAACCTTTTTTTGTCTCCCCTGGACCTCCTCAAAGTGTATCCTCACTTCCTCCCATACAGTATGAAGATTTTCTTGCAACTGTTGTGCCTATTCAAGTATGTCCTGTCCTTCCTCCCCTGTCTCCTCCCACTGTTCTGCCACCATGTCTAGGTGGGTCCTTGTTTGTCTTCCAAACACTAACTCAAACAGGCTATGACCCGTTGAAGCTTGTACATGGGTTCTGATGGCATACAGCACCAGGGGCAACTTTTTATCCCAATCCCAACCTGACTCTGTGATGGTTTTCTTTAAGAGGGTTTTGAAGATTCTTTTAGATCGTTCCACCAACCCGTCGGTTTGGGGATGATACACTGAGGTACATATTTGTTTAACCCCTACTAATTGGCATATATAGGTCATGAGCCTGGACATGAATGGAGTGCCTTACTCCATCAGTATCTCTTAGGGAAACCCTACTCTAGAGAAAAACCCAATCATGGCATCGGCTACATTTGTGGTGGTCATGCTAGTGAGTGGGTTGTGTTCTGGATACCGAGATGCATAATCCGCTAAGACTAATATATATTGATAACCCCTTGAGGAAGATACCAAAAGACCAACCAGATCCATCCCTACTCTAGTGAAAGGGACCTTGATTATAGGTAAGGGTTACAGTGGCGCTTTCGGATAATTAGGGAGGTTTACCATTTGACAAGTAGGACAAGAGCTACAGAACGGCCTGATATCTGAGAAGAACCCTGGCCAGTAGAAGCGATGGAATAAGTATTCCTCTGTTTTATCTCTGCCATAGTGATCCCCCTACATGTCCATGCGCTAGATGTAGGACTTGGCTACAGAAGGGAATGGGAACAACCAGCTGAGCTTTCTCCTCCTGGTTCTGGTGCGTAACTCTATACAATAATCCGTTCTTGATGAGGAAGTAGGGACCCATCTGTTTGGTTGGTTCCGAGACAGCGGACACCCATGTGTTCTTTAGAGAGGCATCCTCTCTTTGACATATTCTGAATTGTCCTGGCGTTGACAGTGCTGTTTTCTCTGTCGGGGTTGTATTAGTTTGGCTAAAATCCTAAAACTCTAGTAGGGGTAGTTTTTCCTTTGTTCTCTTTTTACTGTGGGTTTGGCCTTTTTATCCCACTTCTGACACCACTGTAGAAGGAACACTTGATTTAAAATAAAACGGAAAAAAAATAACGCCGCTTCTGGGAAAAGGTCAATGCTATTGGGTTTGTCTGTTCTCTCTCTTCTTTCTTTCAATTTTCTTATGTGTGGCGTCTTTTATCACGGTAGTGTCCCAAAAGCCTCCAAGCTCCTCGTCACCCGGAATCATAGGGGGGAGAAAAAAAAAGGCCTGTTTCAGGTAAGTGCTGTCTGGAGTTCTTATTTGTGTTTTCTTAATTTCTTAGTGGCATGCAAGGGTAACAATATGCTTTGTGAAAACAAGAGGGAAACAACCCCTGTGCGCTGAAGGATTATGTTTTGGCAATCCCCCTAGTGCCACCTTTTCTTTTAAGCACAACCCCTTTTCTGTGTCAGTGTTTTGGGGAATCAGAATAGTGCCCACTGTGTCTCTACGTCCCCCTCAGGCCCCCACCCCACTTCTCCCTTTTCCCTTGTGCCCAATCTTGAAATTGATCACGTAAGGGATCTCGTATCTGTGACAACCACATCCCTCCAGGGACGTGGCGGTTCTCAGCACTCCTCTCGGGTGTTTTTGCCCAATTGCCTCCTTCTGTCAGACTTTCTTTGTCTCTTCTCCATGGGTTTAGCTTGTCTTTCTGCTCGTTCCTTGGGTCTCCAAACTTGCTTTCCTCGCTGCTTGTGACCCAGTCTGTGTGATTCTTGCTCCTGTCGATTCTGTCTCTCCTCGCCTTCTCCCTCCAGTCACCGACTTTCTCCCCCTCATGGCTCCATTCACCAGCGTCCTTTTTCTCAGGCATTCGCACGCCGGCATGCTCCTCGATGCGTGCCGACATCACACGCTTTACTGTGCCCCCGGGATATGATTCCTGTGGAGCCGGGTTCCGTTGGCTGTCATCGTACAAATAGGTCCCGGACTCCTAGTTACACTCCCTTTGTACAAACCTAAAACGCGAGGAGGCAGATCTTTTATGATGCTAAGAACTAACACCTGGAACCTGTTACTTACCCAGCTGCAGTTCAGTAAAACCGAGAAAACATTAAAAAATATCTCAAAACCTGACTCTTTGAGACACCAGATTACTTGTGCCTTGCACTTACCTAATCAACAGATATTATTCCTGAACCGATATACAACTTTAGGGAATGTAGTCATCGCTAGTATATCTGCGAGGATGCTCTTGTGAGATTGACAGCTGTGCTATATAATACTGAGATCCTTCATTCGTTCACAGGGGATATTCAGAAATCAATTATCAGTGTTCAGGGCTGGTGAGTTGATGTTATCGAGATATAATAATTCCATGCATGGATCAATCCTTAATTTGATTCATCTCTTCATTTTTACAGCTTCCTAACTTTTATTTTATTTTGCAGAACAATTAAAGTACTGTGTTGATCTGTAAACACAAAACTGTATCAATTGACTTTCAACTGTTTATACCTTCTTCTTTCATGTACTGAAGACACCGAGCTGGAAAATGATACTGAGCCATCTACAAGCAGAGGATAGCAGACAATCCAAGGAGATAATCCCGTTTTCCTCAAAACTACTATCTCAGGAGCCAACACTGCTTGAGAAGAGGAGGTGCAATGAGAGAAGTTCAAAGAAGAGGAGGACCTGGATGAGGAAGAGGACATTTTTGTCCCAATATAGAACGTCCCCAAAAAGTTCACCTATTGGCTGGGCAGTGGTCTTCCTCCAAAATCACTTCTGAAGTTTGTCAGTCCCCAGCCATTAGCTGAGTAGCCACGGCTGCTTGTACTGCCTAAGCAGGACCCACTTTCACGCAGCCGTCAACAGGTACCTCTGTACAGTTTTCTACACATTCCTCCTATGAAGGTGTGTCTACCAGTTTTCTATATTTCATCTGAGGGAGAAAACACCTTTGCTGAGAAACAGGTATTCCCCATTCATTATTTCTCTCTGCCACAACTGCTGAGATGACACCCCTGTCTTTTCTGTTCAGAATGATGGCCATGTTAAAAGGCCACACATGCAGGAAGGGGTTGGCATCATCTAATGCCATTCTCTGGGATGATCATTTTTTCCAACAGCAGTCTAATTTCTGGGAGGATATTCATGCAAATAGGGCTGCTTCCCATGAGATAGGTCTCTCCCTTGAAGGACTCCAGCAGATGATTGCTATAAAGACCAACACCTCGGATAACATTGCAAAAAGTTACCAAATCATAGCAAAGGTGCACCAAGAGCATTTTCAAAGTTTTAATGAAGAGAGTGTAAGTCACCATTTCTTGGCCATGAAGATGATAGAGTCAGTAAGCAAAACATGCCAATGTCTTTGTTCACGGCCAAAGCATGCATACAACTCTACAAAGGTACTTCAAACTAGGAGGGACACACCATCTGCCTACCTCACGTCTCTGCCACAACCACTTGCACCACTGAAACCTCCAGCACCACCAACTCAAACTCCACCAACCCAGCCACCTGCAAGTCAAGCACACTGTCAATAATTGTACCACCAGTATTGTGTAAACAAAGTAGTAGGATAAACCATCCAAAATACCTTTTCTTTTGTACAATGTGTTAGCTTCATCCCTAACACACTCACTGAAAACAGTTTTGTAAAATAAATTACACTATGGGCATGATTACAACCTTGGCGGATGGGATACTCCATCACAAACATATCCTATGGAACTTGTAAACAGCAGGCGTGATATCCATCACGTTTGTGATGGAGTATTCTATCGGCCAAGGTCGTAATCAGGCCATATTTCTTTTTTAAATATAGAACCTGTGTTCATTTGTGTTGAATGTTTGATGGGGCATTTACAACATAGGACAGCTTTTTTTATTTTCTGGTCTTTGTTTACCTTCAAATTGTCTTGTATGTAAAAATGTCATTAGGAGTTAAAATGCATCTTCTATATAATAAACATTTCTTTGGCATGACATGCAATTCATTAATCTGCAAACACTGTACAAATTAAGAAAGACAATAATGATGATTTCTTATTTCATATATAACTCAAAACGGATATTTGTCACAAAATTAAAATTTGGAGTGAAATATGAACTGTGCTCAGAAATGGGCAAAAAATTAACAAAATGGAGTATTAATGCAGTGGAGAAATGCTAATTTGGACAGGGGTGGGCAAGTAATAAAAACACACCAGAAACATCAAGTGAAGCAGTCTGTATACAAAAGGGATCACATAAACACACAAGTACATAAAGAGTGTAAAAATATCAGTCCACTGTCCTAAAACATATCAAAGTAAAACCCTGAAACTGGAGAGTGTCTGAGTCATGTTTCTCCTCCAACGTAGACGTTGAATGCTGCATGTGGCAGGACCAGGCACCTCACAAAAAAGGGTAACAGAGAGGTAACACATGGAGATGGGAGAACAGGAAGTGGGTTAGAGTGGATTGGGGTGGCAGCAGCAACATAAGAACTGCTACCAAAGGGGTCATGAGCCCTCATACATTTTAGAGCTGTTCAGTGACCGTCTCTCTGAATATCCGCACCTCTCCAACTAAGTCCACATGTGATAGCTCCCACTTCATTTGTCCTCAGGATCTCACTGCGAGCAGGTGCAGACATATACTCTGGAGAAAGAAAGAGCAGCTTGCTAGGAGGTCTGAGGGTGCCAGGGGAAAAAATGTCCCTCAACTGCTGGTATTGTTCTGGGTGGGTACTGGGAGAAAAGGATGATGCCTGATCATGTCTGGGGTTTGGAGCCACCTGCACTATGGGGCCTCGAGTTGAAGAGAGAGTGGGTACAGGCCAAGATGGTGGTGGGGCATCCTCCTTAGACACCACTGTATGGTCTTGTTCAAGGCCAGGAGGAGCCTACAGGTCTGCCTCTAACTGGCTGGAAATGTCTACATACCCCAACCCTCAGTATGCTCTTCAGTCTGTGCACATAGTCTTTTGGTGACATCACCAGACAGGAGCAGTCTCCTTACTTGTGGTGTCTTCTGCCTCACTGGTGGTGTCAAGTGGTCATGCCTGTCTCACAGTCAAGGATCTACTCCCATACTCATGTCTTTCCTGGGCCCGCCCAGTCTGCTGAAAAGGAATGTGGAAAAAGAGAGAAAGTCTGAATTTGTACGTTCAATACTGCATATCAAATGAGCTTTATTTAAAAGAGATATTGCATTGTGTAGTCTTTACCAAACATGTCAAAATCCATTGTTTATAAACTAACTTTTCTGAACTTCCAAGTTTTCATCCGAAAATCTTTGGAATCAGGCATTCAAAGGAGGAGAAAGGGTTGTGCAAAAAGTGTTTTTTATTTGCCTAATCCTATGCTCGAAGTAGAAAAAAGATGATTTGTAACATCTTCAAAACATTGACTGAGATTAAAGTGTTTTTCTACAAGGCAAAAAAGTATTCTAAAGGATTAAGGCCCTCATTATGACATTGGCGGTAAATTCCACTTACGGCTATGTCGACTGCCGCCAACATACTGCCGCGGATATCTGCTAACCATATTATGACACACACAAACCATATCACTATTCAGCCACACACACAAATCTGCCACACCAAAGGTCAGTGATAAACTGGCGGTATCAAAACTTTCACCATTACGCCAACAGAACTACGCCCATCACATTATTGATGCACAAATCACCACGGCGGACATTCAATGGCGGTAAACCATTGGCGGTACATACTGCTGCGCTCAAAATACACACACACTAACAAAACAGCACCACATTGGACAATTCAAACTACATACACCTGAGACCCATACACACACCACACCTACACACCCACAACACCCACAACCCTTTAAGACTACAAACCATTGCCAGCAGCGAGAGACAACCAGAGCCACATACCACCATCACCTATACACCACCCTTACATCACACACCCCAACACATCGCTTAGATCACAGGTGCAGCAGATATCCATTGCTAGGAAGATGGAGCTATGGCGGAGGATCGTGGACCGGGTCAATGCCGTGGGACAGCACCCCAGAACAAGGGATGACATCAGGAAGAGGTGGAACATCCTACGGGGGAAGGTGCGTTCCATTGCAGCAAGACACCAACTCACAGTACAGAGGACTGGCGGTGGATTCCCCTCTCCTCCCCCACAACTAACAACATGGGAGGAGCAAGTCTTGGCAATCATGCATCCTGAGGGCCTGGCAGGAGTAGCAGGAAGACTGGACTCTGGTAAGCCAACTCTTTACTACTATTACCACCCTGCCTGCATCCCATCACATAGCCCGACCCTCACCCTCACTCCCATCACTCCACCACCTCCCACACACCCCACCATCACAACCCACTCATTCAAATGTCAAGACCTGCATGCAACACCAATGCCTGGACACCCCTCACAGACCTGCATGGACACCTATCACCACAGCATGCACACTGGAGAGAATCAGCTAGCCCACCAAATAACAACTCACACAAGGAAAAGCTGCCAGGGCAATAACAACCATAGAGGGAAACCCACCCATGCACAATATGTCACACACAGAAACAACAACACTGCCTTTCCATCCCCACAGGTACCCAAGCCAATGTCTCCGGAGAAGAGGTGCCAGCAACATCCAGTCCCCCCACAGAAGAGGCACACAGTGATGACAGCAGCTCTGCTCGCCTGGATCTGGATGACCAACCTGGACCATCAGGGACCTCCGGACAGTCAGTTACCCAGGCACAGTCTCACACCACCACAGAGCCTCTCCCCTCAGGAAACACCACCACAGCACCCACACAGCGGGCCCATGCCTCTGTCCCCAAGACACGTCACTTCTGTGCAGTGTTTCCGCCAGGCTTTTGATGTCGTTGGTACCGCCTTGGAAAAGGTGGCGGATTGGCCTCTCATAATACAGTGGGTGGAACATTGTCTTCTGCCTGGCTGTAGGTGGTTACCACCGTGGTGCCTGTTGATTCCGCCCTGGCGGTCGGTGTGTTATAGTGGCTGTCTGTCTGAGCTGTTTCCGCCATGGCCATAATTTGGCGGTAATTACCGCCACTTTATCACCGACCGTCAGGGTTGTAATGTGGGCCTTTTTATTGATTTTTGTGTAAAATAGTTTCAAAAAATATTTACTAATTGTGTGATTTTTTTTTTTTTTGTAAAAAATATGGTGGTTAAAAAGTAAGGTAAAGGTGCATAATGTCAGCATCCCACAAACTAACTTGAAAAAATTCAAATGTTACAGATTCCAAATTTTGAAGTTCTGTTTTGACTTTTATTTAATAAAAAGCACACAAAGGTGATGGGTGGAATGCTTGCAAAAAGTCTAACCAAGGGCAAACACATGAGGTAGCATTACAACCCCTCATATTTTGCCTACCATGCCACCTCAGTTTGGAACCAGCCATATGCAAATCAGTCTTGATCCTGCCTGCTCCAATAGAAATAGTCCAACCTGAACTACCAGCCTGAACTACCAGGCCTACCTAACAATTATGTAGTCACAAAAAAGAAAATAAACCATTTCCAATATGTCAAGAACATACGAATATATAATCCAACCACAACTAAAATAAAGCATGCATGTTAGGAATTGTAAATGTTAACTCCATTCTAAACCTACAAATAACACAGGTTAAACAGAGCATGAAATGTTAAAACAAATCTCAACAAATGACTGGACACTACTCTCAAAATGCATGTGCTTTTAAGTAAATATATAAAAATATACTTACCATCTGCTCTTTAAGTTCTTCCAGCTGAGCATGGAGGGTTACCAGTCATATACAGTGGTGTCATGGTGGCATGCTGAGAATGTGGCTCAGAGGGCAATCCCCAGATATCCCGGGCCATTATATGGGCACAGTGACAAAGGTTATCTCAGCACATGGAGAAGTATCTTCAAATTTAGTATTGTGCTGAATTGCTCAGCTGGATCTCAGAACTCCACAAACAAAGGGTATTGTTGATGACCTCCTCGCAAATGAAATTCAATGATTGTTTGGTGAATGGTTTGAGGTTTTTAGATAATATCTCAGAATAGCACAAAATGGCTGGATTCCTCTTCCTGTATGTTACTACCTGTTTGTTGCAGTAGGCGGAAATCTATGCCCCAATGTGGAGGCCTTCTCCTGACTCAACATGCAGGAGGGACCTCCACATGCAAAGGAGATATCTCCACATGCAGGAGAGAGGCCCATGCATGTACAGAAAAGCCCAAAACAATTGATAGATTCACAAACAATAACAAGGTTTGTTTGTGTACCTAATTTATCTGTGGAAAGGGAAGTTTTTATTATGTTTGTCTAAGAAAATGAGTGTACTATGTGATAGTTTGCACTTAAGTGTTCTTGAAGAAAAGTGTTTGAATATTATAAATAATGAAGATACTAATTATTTTTAACTAGTCCATAGCATGAGTTATGTCATGATGGTATATACGGACCATTCATCATTGCCAACAGACTGTCCAACCACAGCAATGCAGCAACCAAAGTAGCAGCTTAAGAAAAAAAGAATAAACTAGCTGACCCTACATTTTAATACCCTGACATCTATTCTATACCCCATCCTGGGTATCTGGATGTAGGCATGGATCAGAGTCAAGATCTACATGTAAGCCAAGTTACATAGTGATGCTGGTGATGTTGTGCAACACTCAACAGGCTACAACAATCATGCACACAACTTCTGGAGAGTACACCATCAGACCACCTGTACAGTAAAGATATCTTAATAGTGACTTAAGAATCCCAAGCATATGTTCAATAATGGTTTGTGCACATTATGTGTGCCTTACTCTACTCCTTTTGAGTTGGTGTGGTTGGATTTCTGTAGAGTGTGAGAAAATGGGGTGATGACAAAGATGCATATATTTTTAAAAAAGGACCTCTGTTGTAAATGTAATACATCATGCCTACATGTAAGCAGTAGACATGAGGGTAATGTGTGTATTCTGAGATATAGGGATTAATGGGTTTGTTTGAGATGCCACCCCCAGATGTACATATAGCCTTTGTGCAAGATATTGTTACTTACTAATGGCCGCATGTTACTGAAATCCCCAGCAACCAAGTGACGTGCCAAAGGTGACTGACATAAGATGTAGCTGTTGTATGTGCTCCCAGGAAATGGTATGTACACATTAGTGAAGCAGCCCCTGGCATCACAGACAACTTGCACAATGGTGGAGTACCAGCTGTGTCTGTTGTGAAAAATGTATAGTGAGGTGGGTGAAGTACCATGTGGGTGCACTCAATGCACCTACCACACAAGGGAAGTGGTCAAAGGCACTTGTCACTCTTTACCTGTCCAGCACTGACTGTGGCATGGCAATAAACTGGTGCACTGTTCTGTAGATGCATCTTTGAGTCTGATCCAAGATTCAAGACTAGCTTCACTGTGAGATGCCGGTGTTGTCAAAAGTGACCCTCTGGAAAGATCCAGTGGAGATGAAATTGAATGAATCTACTATTTTGACATAGGCAGGGGTAGCCTGGGAATGGGCGGGAAATCAATAAAGTTTCTGATCATAGTCTGCAACCATGTCAAGGATCACATCAGAGGAGAAGCGGTATCTGGCAATGACTGCTTCAATTAACATGCCAAAAATATTGATTCTTTGCCTGTAGCTCCCTCTCTGCTCCTCAAATAATTACTCCTCAAATAGTAGGCAAAGCAACAGACCAGCATAATGAAAGTAGGAAAAGTTGTTTGGTGTGTGAGATCTCTTCTTATGTAGTCGGTCTGCCCCCCCCCAACCAATCCTGGATAGATTTTGTGGATTACTCCAGTAAGTCACTGAATGTTGGGTTTTGGGCAGCAAAATTAATGACTATATTGGGTTGTACAATTTAATCATGAGGGAGAGCATGTTAATTATCTGTTTTCCAGAGTTGTGCCAGCACCTAGATAACAGTAAGCTGGCTGACCCAGGAAGCTTGCTGAGGACGTGGACCTCTGGGCTAGTACCAGGGTGTCCTACATGGTATCTGGAATATTCACACAGAGGTGATCAGGGTTCCCATCCAAAGAAAGAGGTGGGTAGAAAAACTTAAAAACATGGAGTTCTCAAAAGGCCCCCAAAATTATTCTCAGGGGAAATGTGGTAACAAGTCTCAGCCTGACTCTAAAATGAAGGGGTTCTTTGATAAGCAGACAGGGAGGTTTGTATCTTAATGCATGGAGTGCCACTCACAGGGCGATTCCAAGTGTCCCAAGAGGGCACAGCCCCCCACAGGTGGGCGGACACTTGGGTTGGCAAGTGTAGAGCTCGGGAGGAGATAGTCCCAGTTAGCTTTGGGTATCAGATAGAGGTAACCCTAGTGTCCCTGGGGAATAATGTAATGGTGCCAAATGCCCATTTGCCTGTAAATATATCGCCACTTATAGGTGGTGGGTCACCATTAATGGGCAGCAGGTGGAGGCTCTGCGAGACACAGGAGCCAGCATGAACCACTACAAAGTGCCAGCTGGTGACTGCAGAGCAGATCATACCGATCACCTTCCACCAAGTCATAGTCACTGGCAATCACGAGAGCCATCTACCAGTGGCTCTGGTTCCATTTGAGGGGGGTCTCAGGTTCTTTAAAAGTAGTTGTGCACCCTGCTATGCCTGTTGAGTGTTTGCTAGGCACCGACCTGGAGCATACTGCCTGAAGGAAGGTAGAGCTCAGGAAACACTTGGAAACATTGGGATTGCTGAGTGGGTCATTATGACCACATGGCCCATGGCTGCCCAGAAAGGAAATCAAGAGTGTCTGGAGCCTGAAACAATGGCCCACTTAGCTGCAAAGGAGAGGAGCAAAGGGTTTGGGAAACCAGTCCCTGAAGTTCCCACGGTGGAGGTTGACAGGGTCCCTGAGGAAGAGGCTCCTGAGACAACTGGGGAGGACATTGCCGCCCTAGGTGACCTCCCTGAGCATGGTGGCTGGCAAATTGAGTGTGGGTGCACCAGGGAGGAATTCTGCAAAGTGCAGAAGGAGTGCCTCACTCTTGAGGGCTTCAGGTGGCAAGCCTTAGCCTTTGCAGCAGGTGAAACCTCAGGGGATCACCTAGTCTACCGGGAGGATGATCTCCTATATAGCAAGCCTAAGGGCTCCAGGTACGGGGCAGCCCAAGTGCTGGTGGTCCCCCAGTGTTACAAGGTCTTCCTACTGGGTTTGGCTCATGACATACCCCTAGCAGGACATTTGGAGCTAGACAAGACCATTGCCAAACTTGTCTCCCACTTTTATTGGCCTGAATGACAAATACCTCAGATGCATTCTGAAGGACCTGTCCTGCCAGACCAGTGGGAAGATAGGGAAAAAGCAAAAAGGTCCCCTGATCCCCTCACCAGTTCCTCCTTTGAAAGGTTGGGCCTCAACATCCTTGGACCCTTGTGCCCCAAGACAGCCTTAGTCAACAGGTTTGTCCTGGTGATGGTGGACCATACTACCTGCTACCCAGAGGCAATCCCTCTGAGGTCAGTGACTGCACCTGTGGTGGACAGAGCTCTGATGGGGATCTTTATCCATGTCGGGTTCCCAAAGAAGGTAGTGTCTGACAGAGGCACTGACCTCATATCACATACATTAAGTCCTTGTGGGATGAATGTGGTATAACCTATAAGTTCACCACGCCTTATCACCCCCAAACCAATTGTCTTATTGAATGATTCAACAACACATCTTGGAGGGCATGATTATGGGTCCACTTGAACACAATAGACGTAAGTGGGATGTCCTCTTGCCATGCCTTCTCTTCACCTACAGGAGGTGCCACAGAAAGGAGTAGGGTTTAGTCCCTTTGAACCTCTCAATGGCCACCCTGTTAAGGGTCCTCTAAGCCTTGTCAAGGAGGGAAGGGAGCAAGCTCCCAAGAACCCACCCCCAAGCATGTGGTCAGCTACATGCTGGCCCTCCAAAATCAGAAGCACTGCCTCTGGAAGACGGCAAAAAGTAACCTTTAGGCCAACCAAGAGGACTTGAAGCTCTGGTATGGCCGGAAGGCCACGCTGGTGAAGTGTCAGCCTAGCCAGATGATATGGGTTATGAAGCCAGCAGAGCCCAGAGCTCTACAGGACCACTGGAGTAAATGAGTGGAAGGGGGAGTCCACCTACCTGGTCTATCTCCTCGCCCCTAGGGACCCATTAAGAGTGTTCCATGTGAACAGATTGAAACCTTGCATTGAGAGGTCCAATGTGAGTCTGTTCCACGTGACAGATGAGGTAGTGGAAGAGGAGAGTGAACCTCTTCCTGACCTCCTCTCTTCATAGAAACACGATAGGTCAGTGGAGGGTGTCAACATCTGTGCCTCCTGACCCCAGAGCAGCAGAGTGACTCTTACCAAGTTACTGGGACAGTTTGCCTCTCTGTTCTCTCTCACCCTTGGACTCACAAACCTGTTCATCCATGACATAGACAAGGGAAACAGTCCTCCTGAAAATAACAAAATGTACAGGTTGCCAGACAAGGTGAAGGCTAGTACCAAAGAGGAGGTCTCCAAGAGGCTGGTGTTAGGGGTGATTGAGCCCTCCTGTAGCACCTGGTCCTACCCTGTGTTGCTGATACCAAAGGCTGTCCCACTGGGCACCACACCACAACTCAGGCTCTGTTTGGACTACTGGGGACTCAATTCCATCACCAAAGTGGGTGCAGCCCCCCATCTCCCGAGCTGATGAGCTCATTGATCAGCTGGGCACTGCCAAATTTCTCAGCACTTTTGATTTGACATCAGGCTACTGGCAGAATTCTTCGACTGATGGGGATAAAGTAAGGTTAGCATTCTCATCCCTAGTAGGCCACTTCCAGTTTTGGGTGATGCCCTTTGGTTTGAAGAATGCCCCTGCCACCTTCCAGAGGTTGTTGAATAGGGTCCTGGCTGGAAAAGAAGCCTTTTCTGCTGCCTACATAGACAATATTGTTACCTACAGTTCCAGCTGGAAAGAGCATCTGCAACACTTCAGTGAGATATTTCAGGCAAAGCAACAGGTAGGCCTGACCATCAAGGCCAGTAAGTGCCAGATTGGTCAGGGATGGGTGGTGACATTGAGTCACCTGAAGGGTAGGGGCAAGGTGCAGCCCCCCTAAGCCAAAATTGAGACTATCATGGCCTGGAAACCCCCTAAAACTCAGACAGCTGTGAGGGTCTTCTTGGGCCTCACAGGGTACTATAGAAGATTTGTTAAGGGATATGGCACCATTGTTGCCCCTTTAGCAGAGCTGACTTCAAAGAAGCAACCAAGATTATTGATCTGGGTAGAGGCTTGACAGAAAGCCTTGGATATGCTCAAGGAGGGTACATGTATAGCACCTGTACTCAAGGCTCCTGACTATCCAAGGAGTTCATTGTGCAGAAGGATGCTTCAGAGCATGGCATAGTGGAAGTCAACACAGTTGAATGAAGAGGGCCTAGCCTTCATTAGCAGGAGGCTAATTTCAGAAGAATAGAGGTAGAGTGTGATCAAAAGATGCTTTTGCTGGGGTCTGATCACTGAAGAAGTTGAGACCTTACCTGTTTGGGACTCACTTTTGGGTTCAAGCAGCCCACAGGCCCCTCAGATGGCTCTTGCAGATGAAGGGTGAAAATCCCAAACTGTTGAGGTGGTCCATCTTCCCACAGGGAATGGATTTGAGCGTGGAGCACCACCTGGTGTCAGACCACATCAGTGCTGATGGTCTCTATAGGTTCTTCCACCTTAGTGATGAGAACTCACAAGGGTTTGGGTAGCTCTCCTCAATTTCAGCTGGGGGGAGACATGTTAGACATGAACTTTTTGCCTACCTCCTTCACTTTTTTGATCTTGTTTTTGCTGGCTTTAGGACTTTGTGCACTTTATCACTGCTAACCAGTGCTTAAGTGCTTGTGCTCTCTCCCTTAAACATGGTAATATTGGCTTATCCCTGATTGGCATATTTAATTTACTTATAAATCCCTAGTATAGTGCACTACATGTGCCCAAGGCCTGTAAATTAAATGCTACTTGTGGGCCTGAAGCACTGATTTTGCCCCCCCACTTAAGTAGCCCTCTAACCGTGACCCAGGTCTGTCATTACAGAGCCTGGGTGTACCGTTTACACTGCCATGTCGACGTTGCAAAATAACCCTGTTGCCAGGCCCAAACTTTCACTTTTTATACATATTGGTCACCCCTAAGGTACGCCCTGGACAACCCAGAGGGCAAAGTATTTGAAAGGCAGGACATGTACCTTTAAGTTTTATATGTCCGGGTAGTGAAAAACTCCCAAAGTAGTTTTTCACTACAGCAAGTCCTATGTCTCCAATAGGTAACATTGGGATTACCATATTACACCTCATAAATGTAATTCACAATCTGGAAGAGATATATTTTTTGAGTTTTGTGTCCCTGGAATCACAATTTAAAACACAACTTTTGTCAAAGTCGGTTTCTAAATTGTAATTCTGAAAGTGCCACTTTAAAAAAGTTGGCCTTTTCTTACTTTAGGCATTTGGTGCCTGCTGCCTGTTTCTGATCACATGTATGGGGTGAGTGACAGTTGGGCTATGTGTATTCCCCCTAGAGAGCCACACAGAGTGTGAGCTTTGGTGTGACTGTTGGGTCATCCACATACTAATGGGCCAGGATCGGAGGGAGGAGCTGGGCACAGCATCACACTTACACCTGAATAGGCTGTGTCCTGCCCCCACATAAAGGGCTGCACAATCCTCTGTAGTGAGTCTGGAGCCAGGGCAGGAAGGGCAGGACATCTGTGCACTCCAAAGACCTGTCTTTGAATACTCCTTATTTAAAAGGTCAAACTTGGTATAAGTACTAGACCTCTGACACCACCAATACAGTACACTTCTGGGTCTGTGGATACTCTGCCGGGAAGAAGGACTGCTATTGTACTACAAGGAAAGCAATTCTGCTGGACTGCTACTCTGCTGGACTCCTGCTCAGCTGTGTTGACCTGCTGCCCTCTTGTCTTGGAGGCAGAAGGACTGGACTTGCAGCTCTCCAACCCAGAAACCAGAGTGACTCCAAAGGCCAGCTGACTGGACTCGTGATTAATGTCTCAGGGACATAAAAGACTTCCAACCCACCTACATCTACACTTGGACTCTGCCATCTGTGAGAGTACCCTGTCAAGTGGTGCCACCCAGGACCTGGACCATTGAAAGAGGACTTAAGGTGCTTGCTTCAGCTGAAAGAATGCATCGCCGCTGTAGCGCAGATCAGAACCGTGGCATCGGCCCTATTGCATGGATAGGAATCATCGCATTGGCCCCCTTGGGTGAATCAGAGTCAATGCATCACCTCTTCAGCATTAATCAACCTCAGCGCATCACTTTCAGAACTGCCACTTCTAAAATTTGACACATGGCCACTGTTACATGCAGAAAATCAACGCATTTTTGCTACTGCTTGGGAAGGATAAATGCATCACCACCACTGTGGGGGTCGACACCGACTCAGCCCTTCAGCCTGCTTCCCTCATACTCAATGTTGAGACAACTTGGATTAAAGTACTTTTGTTCAATGGGCCCAATGGGGTCACTGTAGCCGTCCCACACTCCATCCATATACCCCTGTATACATTTTGTTTCTAAATGTTTCTTTCCAGTTTATTCTTTAAAAAGAATTAAACATTTGTTGTTTTGGTCTTATTTTATTTATTAAATTAAGTTCTATTTTTCTATCCTGGTTTGGAATCTTTTGTGTGGTGTCTTCACCGTTTTACTGTTTGAAGTGTTGCACAAATACTTTACACATTGCCTCTTAAGTTGAGCCTGACTGCTCTGTGCCAAGCTACCGGAGGGTGAGCACAGGTTAATTTGGGTTGTGTTTGTGAGTTACCCTGACTAGGATTGTGGTTTCTGCTTGATCAGTGTGCATACCTTGTCAACCAGAAACCCAGTTTCTTACAAAGATTAAAACCTGTAAACAGAAGGTTAATATTCATGTTATAGCATTAGACAGGAAAGAGATCCCTCATCCACAACGCAAACTATACAGCATTCATGCCGCTCTCAAAAATAATACCCATATGGGGTTTGACAAAGTGCTTGCTGCACTGCAAGTGACAGGTGCTATTAGCTGCCAACTCAATGGTAGTCATTTAATCAGGATCATATTGATGGAAAGCTTATTTGGCCCAGCAGGGACTGAAATATGGAACATGCATACTCCATATATGCAGGTGAATTTCTACAGTATGCACATTAGGCCACTGAATTCACCCACCTGCTATACATTAACACAGTGAATGAGAAGTTTGGTGAAAGAAAGATGGGCGCTAAGGACCTTAAAATATAAGAGTCAAGTTAAAGAAAGAAGTGTATAAACAGACACTTATTTTATTGTAATATCAAAGCAATCTCTGTTTATTTTTTACCTGAAAAGAAAGTTCAGAAGTCATTTTGGGAATCTCATTATATTGTATGCAATAAATACTTGTAGCCCCCATTTTATCTCCTTTACGGGTTACAGAGTCTGTCTTCCTTACGTCTAACTCAAACAGTTGGACAATGCTAGCATAGGGGGGGACAACAGTCGGAGGTCTTCAACCCTGGACATTTTGGGCAAGTGTGTAGGCCAGGGACCAGAATGGTCAGGGGTTCATAGATGGGTTGAATAGAGGCAGGCTTAGAGATTTTGTTGTTGCAGGGTTTAGGGTCAGAGGTACCATTTTCTTCTAAGGTAAGTGCTGGTGGGCATTCTCAGGAGTTGTTAGCTAGCTCAGGTAGTATTTAGTTAGAAAGTTGTTGCTGGGCAGAGGTGGACAGTTTAAGTTGGGTGTCAGTATGATGAGGTTAGAATTAAACATAAGAAGCATGTGGCGAGGCTGTGATGGTGCAGGAAAGGGTGAAACCAGTTGTTGAGGCCTTGTTGGTGATCCGGAATGCCTTGAATGAAGACCTACTAGTGTCTAGTGTCCTAGAGCCAGTTTGGGTGTTGCAGAGTGCCTGACCAATAATAAGGGCAGCAGAGGGGGCAGTCGTTGCAGTTTTGCCAATCTCTCCTCCTACCTCAAATCAAAGATGCAGCATGTAGGGAAAGGAGTGGGGTGGGAGGAGGCAACCAAGCACAGTGGTGCCTGGATCATGTAAGAGAAGAGACCACATCTAGCTGTCCGAGCAGCAGTGAGGAAGGCAGCATGGGGAGGAGTAGTTCACCCACCTGGGGCTTTTAAGGCTGTGGAAGAGGCATGAGCGATGCAGGCTTCTGACTTGTCTGTGGTAACTGGTCCTCTTTAGAGTGTGGTATCGGCCCTGCCCTACAAGGGGGCTGGAGTGGCCAGCACATGACACATGTCGGTAACAGACGAGGTTGCAGTACAGATTGGTGCAAGGGGCACTTCTTTGATGCAACAGGTAGGTGAGGCAGGCACCTATAGTGCTGTGACAGAGAAGGAGCTGAGAATTGTTTTTTAGAAATGTTTTAAGAAAGATGGCTCGCCTGAAAAAATAGTTTTGGTGAAAGTAAAATGGGCTGCCAAGGTAGTACAAGAGTTGAGGAATGTGAGGAATGAGAGCAGTGGTGGGTGGAAGGCAGTGATATGAGCAGTTTAGAGGAAAGTGAACAGGAGTCTTGGCTGGTGGATGAGCCAGTGGGTCTGAGCACAAGGTTAATTAAGAGAACTCCGCTGACCAGGCTTACAGTCGGTGGAGGCTGAGTGGGGTTGGTGTAGGAAGGCAGCAATGGAGGTTTGAAGGTGGGTCAGGGTAGAGGGCAGGAAGTTGTAGAGAGGGTTGAGAAGAGGGGGACTAAGCAAGTAGGTTTAAGGGTAGGTGCAGTAGGCAGTAGACAGGATTCTGTGGAAGGGTCAGAAACGGCAGGCTGATGGGTGTGGGTAAAGGACACAAGGAGCAATAGTGGGGGATTAGCAGTTGAGGTGAATAGGTGCTTTTGTGCGGGTTTATTGCTGGGAAGGACGTAGAGAATGGTGGAACACAGACAGCACAGCAGTGAACTCCAGGAAAGTCTTGTGTCACTCCTTTATCCCTGCATGAATACCGGGTTTTGTCATGTGGGTCCAATCTAGAAGCAAAAGTGGTTGACAAACTGTGAGTGAGTCTAGTGGGGCCTCTCTCAAGAAGTCTGGAACATCCAAGATTTCTGCTTATCTGAGGTATTGGTATGGGTTCTGGGGGATGGGCAAGAGCCATGAGTCCGGCTGTTGATGTGTGATAGGAATGCCCGGTCAAGGAATAGACACTGTTAATTATAATGCGCAGAAGGAGATTGAGGAAAGCAAGATTGCTGAGCTGCTGAAAGGAGAAAGCAAGATTGTGGTGCATGAGCAATGGCATTGGTAATCGGAGTCAGTTTTGAGACAGAGGCAGTCTAAAGATGTAAATAGTGGTGGCATAGTTGGTGTTTTACAGGAGCCTGAAGCACAGAGTGTACAGCCAAAGCAAGATGGATGTAAGCAGAGGAAAGTGGTTCACTGACGGATGGCTTTGAAGCAGGCACCAACGTTGAATAAAGTTAGGCTAACTGTGAATTTTGGCGAATAGTTACCACAGTCATGCTCAATTGGTGTGGGTTTGGGGAGTTGTTGGAAATGGCCCTTTTTGCAGGGTTATCCCCAAACTTTTTGCCTTCTTCCTCCTATTTTTTCAGGTCTGTTTTTGATAGTTTATTGTCTCTGCACACTTTACCACTGCTAATCACTGCTAAAGTCCAAGTGTTCCCTGTAGAAATTGCACTGTTGATTGGTTCATCCATGATTGCCATATTTGATTTACTGATAAGTCCCTAATAACGTGCACTAGAGGTGCCCATGGGCTGTAACTCAAATGCTACTAGTGGGCCTGCAGCACTGGTTGTGCCACCACATTAGTAGCCCTGTAACCATGGCTCAGACCTGTCACTACAGTGCCTTTGTGTGCAGTTTTAACCTGCCAATTCGACTTGGCAAGTGTCCACACTTTTTATACATGTAAGGCACCCCTAAGGTAAGCCCTAGGTAGCCCCATGGGCAGGGTGCAGTGTACCTGTAAGGTAGGACATCTACTGGTGTGTTGTACATGTCCTAACAGTGAAATACTGCCAGATTCGGTTTTCACTGTTGCAATGCCTATCTCTGTTATAGGTTACCATGGGGGCTGCCTTTAAATAACTTTAAAGCGGAAATTCCCTGTTATGTTATGGTCTCTGAACTCACAATTTAAAAATACATATTTTAGTGAAGTTGGTTTTTAAATTGTCTGTTTGAAAATGCCACTTTTAGAAAGTAGGCATTTTCTTGCTTAAACCATTCTGTGACTCTGCCTGCTTGTGGATTGTCTGTCTGGGTCAGTTTGGCAGTTGGGCTGTATTGCACCTCTCTAGACAGTGACACAACAGGGGGTAGGGGTGTAGCCTGCATATCCTGATGAGCCATCTGAGCTAGAGGGGAGGTAGGAGTGGTCGTTCACACCTGAAAGGACTGTGCCTGCCCTCACACAATGCAGTCTCCGACCCCCTGGTGTGTGTCTGGGGCCTGGCCTGGACAAGGAAGGAACTCACAAATACTTTGCTTAGAAGTTTGCCAACTTCAAAGGCAGAAAGGGGCATAAGAAGAAGACCCAAAACCACAGACTTTTAGAATATTTCTGTAATCAAGAGGAACCTCGCCAAGGAGAAGAGCTGAAGAGCTGGAGGAGGAGTGCTGTAGACCTTGCTTTGTTGCTTTGTTGGACTGGCCTGTAGTTGCTGCTTCTGCCTTACAAGAGTGCAAAGGGTGAACTTTGCTGTGTGTCTTGCTTGAGAAAGTTCTCCAAGGGCTTGGAGTAGAGCTTGCCTCATGATGGAAGTCTCAGGGACACCTAAGACTTCTGTTTCCTCAACCTGCAGCACTGGGAACTGTGTGTTTTGTGCTGCTCAAGAGGAGAAACCACCACGACGCCACCGACGCCACTGGCCTGCACCGTGATCTGCCAACGCCGCACAGAGACCCATTGTTCTGCTTCGCACCACAACCCGGGTCTTACCGACGGCGTCATCGGACGACTTCACCGATCCGCTGTTCGCACTGCAACCTGAGGGCCCGCACTCCGGCATTACCTGCTCACAGTAAACCAGGGCATCCCCGATGCCGCCACTCCTGCTGATATCGGCGCTGCTGCCTGCACCGTGGCCTGTGGATACCGCTCATGAGGTACACAAAGCACCGTCCTGTTCCACACCGCAGCCCCGGTCCAACGACGCCAGCATCATCGACTCCAGTGTCGTCACCAGGCATCCTGTCTGCACCGTGGCCTGTGGACACCGCTCGTGAGGGTCACGAAGCACTCTCCCGTCCCGCAACGATGGCTTGGGCCTACCGACGACAGCGCTCCAGCAATGATGCCGCTGCTGCCTGCACCGTGACCTGTGGACAGCGCACATAGCACCGCCCACTTCATACTGCAGCACTGGTCTCACTGACGCCGCTGGATGCTGTCACCGAGCCGCTGCCTGCTCCTATGGGCACCTCACGTCGCATCGTCCCGCTTCGCACCACAGCCCCGAAGCCATGCATGCCAGCGCTTCTGACTTCATCAGCTTGGAGTTCGAGTCGCAATGCGTGTGACTTCAAGGGCCCAAATACTCCCGCACCGACTCCAGAACCGACACCGCAAAGCCAGCAATGCCACTCTCTGGTGCTCACCGTGAGGATCACAACGCCCTGCAAATCCAAGGTACTGTTTGCGGGTCTCCCCGGCATTGTAGCTGTCCTGAGACGCGGCAGCTGGCCTGAACTGTTGGTTTTGTTGATCACGGACCCGTGATAGCCCCAGGTGGAGCTATCGACTTCAAGGAACTGCATTTTAAACCTTACAAAATTCATATCTTTAGCACTGTATGTTGGATTTTTCTCATTTTGGTCTTGTTTTACACAGATAAATATTGGCAATTTTTCTAAAAATGGTGTGGTGTTCTTTTGTAGTGTTTTCAGTATATTACTGTGTGTTATGTGCAAATGCTTTACACATTGCTTCTGAGATAAGCCTGACAGTTCATGCCAAGGGTGTGAGCAGGGGTTGTCTGAGCGGGTATCTCCCTTATCCTGACTAGAGTGAGGGTCCCCACTTGGACAGGGTTCAAACCGACTGCCAACTAGAGACCCCATTTCTAAAAGGAGTGAAGAAGATATGTTTGAGGGTGCATTGAGAAAAGGCAGATATTTTGTCAACAAAAAGCATGGCCACAATGGAAGTGGTTGCTGAAAGTGAAGAAGGGAAACAGAGGGTAAAGCTTTGGGGAAAAAGAAGGAGAGTAAGGAAATAAAACAAGAAGCTGGTGTAAAAAGGTATAACAAAATTCTTGGGAGCCTATTTGACGTTGTCACAGAAGAAGAAAACCACTGGAAAGGTGAATATGTGAAAGTATTTACACTGCTGAACAGAGAGATTAGAAAGAAGGAAGGTTCAAAGGAGAAGGAATATGGAAGTGTCCAGGAGAGCGAAGATGCCAGTCACAATAGAGACTGGACAGCAGGGTTTCTTATTTGTGCTAGACTATATTGTGAACTTCCAGGGCACTTTACATTAACAAGATCAGGAAAGTGCAGATCTTGCTTGGAGTCTAGCTTGGATCAGAAATGATGTGGAATTTAGACATCATTTGGCGGAGGATACAGAAAGTAAGTGGTGAGAATCAGACACAGATGTTTGGTTGCAGTGGATGGCACCTACGTACCTGCACCCTCAACCTGTACAGCTAGCGGTCTGCATTTAAGTTACCAGTCCTTCCAGGAGTGTCCTACCCAAGGAGGAGAGTGAGGGGCAAGCAGGGTCAAAATACACAGAGGGGCACATTGGGCCTATAACAGAGGCTTTTGCAATAGGGAGTTTTGTACATTTAAGACCAAGTGCTCTAGATTGCAGCAAAACAGCCGCTTACACAATAAAATGGCCATGAGGGCTGTAGTTCAGGGAACACATGGTGGACCAGAACAGATGGAAGGGAGTGAGCAAGAGGTGGCCAAGGGCAAATGGGAAAACTCATACACCAATTGGGGTGAAGGTCCTGAGCTTTTGGTTGCAGTTTTATCATTTGTTGGATATTGCCAATGATGTGTAGTTTAGTTTTGTTAAAAGTTTTTTTGGGGCTATGAGGGACCAAGAATTATATGGTCTGCAAAAGAACATAAAGAGCTGGTGCAAGGCAGGGATCACATTATTTGGTAAATTAGGGTAGGGATGAGACCCCTCTGCTGGCAAGATGTGTAGGCAGAGTTGGGCTAGAGAAGGTAGGGTGGGGTAGCACGCAAGGCATTCTATTATGGTAGCATACTGGCTAGGATGATTGGAGACCTATCAGTAGTGCGCGTGGGTGAGATATGAGCTGGCTCTTTCATTTTGGTAATATCATGTTTATTTTTCAGAGTGTTTCGGTTTTCAAATTTGGCTGGGGGAAGACTAGAAGGAGGCTTAATAAGACAGGATTTGAGTTGTCGAGAGAGGGTAGACAGTTGTGGTAATTGAAGGACAAAACTGATGGGAAAGGTGTAGATAAAGAGGCACCCAGTTGAGTTGCTATACCCTGTGAGAAGATGGCAAGATGTTAGGAGGGGTTTGAGCAAATGGGTTGCCATATACAGGTTTTTATATTTTGCACCTGATGATATTGTTTTTGAAGGACACAGGTTTGCTGGCATTGGAATTCGTGACATATTCATTTTGCAGTGGAGCTACCGAAAGGGGCTGTTCAGATTAAATGATTGGAAATATGGGGAGATGGTGGTCAGGCTGCTTTAAAAGGCCTGTGAACCCTAATTTGGTGGTAATAGCTGAGTAATATAATTGTCTTTCTTGCTATTTTTCCCTATATCTAAGTTATATAGTGAGTTACGTCATTCATTTGTCAAATGAGTGGCAAAACAAGAAGAGTAAATGCAGTTTGGCAGACAGTTAGGATTTGGTAATACGAGGATGCACAGACACTAGTGTGGTACACGGGATGTGTGTTCTGGGGCATTATTGCAGCTCACAAAGCTGTCTAAAGGAAGACGCTTTCCAGACATGCTAGTGATTCAGATGGGAGAGACATACTTGGTCTATGTTGAAGAAACAGCCTTATGTGAGAAATTATGAAAATGGACATCAAGAAAATTAAAGCTTTTTGGGCAGACAGGGTGCTTTGGACAGAGTTCATTACCGGGTGAGTGCGGATGGGCACTTTTCAACAAGCACTGATTGATGGAACACATCAGAAAGTAAAAAATGAAATGCAGACTTTTCGTAAAGAAATAATGCATCACACAGAAATATGTTTTGAGGACAAGCTGTATTTTAGGGACTACATGGCACACCTGTCCTTTATGGGCATGGAATTGTCACTTATGGAGTTATGGGATACATTAGCAGTGGTGTGAAGGGTTGGAACTAGAGAGTGATTGAGGTAAGTTGTTGGTGGTGGTGCCTCTCAAAGGAGAAGAGGATTTTCTAGGTTGTAGATTGTAGGGGTTTTAGGTGAGGATACATTACTGGTTAATCTTATTACTGGTCAGGTGGATCAGCTCCTAGGAAGAAGAGGGTGAAGAGGTGTTAGGGAAGCTGTGAAACAGTGGCAGTCAATTTTAATAAAGTTTGGCTAAACAGCTGTTGCCAGTGGGTCTGGGGGCAGAAAGGAATTTAAAAAGTGAGGGTTTTTTTTACAGAGGAGATGTTAGACGCCATTAGGGGTGGAGGGGTTTCATATTAGGTTTACAATGATGTACAGTGATGCCTCGTGTTTAGTTTGTAGGGCACTGTCAGTGTCATGATATGTATTGTGATAGTCACCAGCTTCATTAAAGTGGCTCTTTGCCACACTATAACAGTCTGGGCCATGTGTCCAGTGCTTAATTTGTACTTGTTGTTTTCGAGGGCTGGCGCTTAGTCTTCTGCCTCAAGCATTTACTAAGAGCAAAAGACACATATGGGAAAGACGGAGGAAGAGAACAATGAAAAAGTGTCACGATGAGAGAAAGCAGAAAGCTGCTAGAGTGAGCTGAACGGGCAGGGAGTGGCTGTAAATGGATTGATGGCAGCGGGATTAAGCTGCCTCAGTATTCCGTGTTCGTACATTTAATTGCAGCAGCTGCATGTTTAAGAGGAGGGCTTTGAGCACCTGCACCTTTTTGTTTACAAATTAAGCACTGCATGTGTCTGTGCTGTCCCACCTAACAGGGTGTGAGGGAAAATTACAGTAGGAGCTCATTTTATGTACTGCAGACCATTGACAAGCTTAAAATCCTTTCTGCGTTACCTCGAAGGAGAGAGTGACACACTGTCTTTTTCAGTTGATGAGATAGTTCAAAGGGTTGTTTGTGGCCATTAAGTGAATGCTTCAAATTCAAAAGGGCTCGCTCAATCTTTCATTTTTTTAGCTTCAATAATGCGTTGGCTAACCATTGGAAATGGACCATTCTGCAGCGCCATCCCCAGACTTTTTACCTTCCTTCTCTTCATTTTCTGGCCTTGGTTTTTTTGGTTTTAGGACCCTGTGTACTTAACCAATGAGAAAAAGTGCTAGTGCTCTCTCCTTAAAGTGTGGTAATATTGTCTTATCCACAATTGGCATATTTACTTGCAAGTCCCTAGTAAAATTCACTGTATGGGGCATATTTACTAGAAAGTGGTGCATCATAAGTGATGCACCACTTTTCTGGCGCCCACCTACCGGCACCTAATGACACCATGGTTGTGCCATATTTACAATAGGGTGCACCATGGCGGTTGTTAGCACAATAGCATCAACATGTTTGATGCTATTGTGGTGCTTTGCTGCACTAGCATCAAAAATGTTGATGCTAGTGCAGCAAAGCACAGGGAGGCCCATTGAGCTTTATGGGTGCATCGTTTTAATGCCTGCTCTTAGCAGGTGTAAAAAAGTACGCAGAAAATGTTGCAGTGAAAGCTTGTAAATTTCACTGCACCATTTTTTGGGGCCTTCCAGAGACGGAATGAACCCCTTGCATACATTATGCCTGGCGCAGGCATAATGTGGTTCAAGGAAGGGGTCACAAAGTCGCGCAATGAAAGCATTGCGCCACTTTGTAAATATGTCTCGTCAGAAATGCCTACATAAAACCACATTAGCGTAAAAAATTAATCTAATGTGGCAACACAAATAGGGGCTTGTAAATATGCCCCTGTGTGTGCAGGGCTTGTAAATTAAATGCTACTAGGTGGGCCTGCAGCACTGATTCTAACACCCATTACAGTAGCCTTTCACACATGTCTCAGGTCTGCCACTGCAGGGCCTGTGTGTGCAGTTTTAAACTGTCATTTCGGCCTTGCAAGTGTACTCACTAGCTAGGCCCAAACCTTCCTTTTTATTCCATGCAAGTCACCCCTAAGGTAGGCCCTAGTTGTCCCCAAGGTCATGGTGCAATGCAGTGAAAAGTTGGACATGTACTTTTAAGTTTAACGTGTCCAGGTAGTGAAATACTCTTGAATTTGTTTTCCACTACTGCAAGGCCTATTTCTCCAATAGGTTACCATTGGGATTGCCTTAAAACATATTTTTATTAAACATTCTTTATTTTTTTGCCTTCTTTAAAACCAAGACAATTATGAAACATTTCAACAAATCCTTATACAAAAATAAAATAAAGAAAAATCACTGCCATCTCTGTACAACTGAAATGGAGGGACATCATAATCGTAACCATAATAGACATAATATCCCAGTACATGAAGCGATAGTCTACCTCCTGCGAACTCCACTTGTGTTATCCTTATGTGCTCCTGTCCAGGTGAGCAGGCTCTGATGTTCCCATCCCTTGTATTCTCGTCCGTCGTGTTCTCCAGGGTCCCCCTTTCCCTCTCTTCAAACTTCATCATTAGTGTCTCCCACATTTGGAGATCTTCAACAGCCTTGTCATATTGTCTATATTTCCTCAGACAAATTTCCTCCTCCACTATCCATTCTGAAACATCTCTTTTCCATCCATCCACACTAGGACCCAGTTGACCTAACCATATAATGGCCACCCTTTGTTTTGCTAATAATATTACCAACTGAATGAATTTGTGCCTTATCTTCCTACCCTTGCATGACTTAAAGTTTCCCTGTAATCATACTGGTAGTTCTTGTGGTATGCAGTGTTCAGTCAAGTGAAGGAGCACTGTGTTCCAGAAAGCTGTTACCAGTGGTCAATTCCATGCCAAATGCAAAAAAGTGGTGTTTTGCTAGGGGCAACTGTGGCAATTGCCATTTCTGTTAGGGTCTATTATGTGTAGGAGTGTCAGGGTAATGTATGTACAATGTAAATAAAGTGCACAAGTATAAATTGCGCGTTACAAGATACCTTGCGAACCAGTGAGCACATCCTCTGCCAGTGTGTGTCCTCTATTGGTGTCCCCAGTTCTTCTTCCCAGCTGCTCTGGCTGGAAACTATATTTTAGGATTCTCACCAGCATAGCTGTGTATAACTGGGAGACCAGGTGCCTTGTCTCCCCCCCCAGTCCCAATAGGGCTTTAAACAGAAGCAAAGAGGGAGGGTCGTTCGGATATGTAGGCCATAATTCTCGGGCTGTGCTTGCAATACTAGAATGTGTTAAGAAATGACCCTCACCCCCTCAAATGTTTTCTGTGCCACCTCAAAGGTGATGAACATCTCATCTGGGTATAAATCCCTCATTGTCTCGCAGCAGCCTTCCCTCCATGTCACTGCATTTACAGCATCAGCCAGATGCCCAAAGGCAGGTAGGTCCCAAAAGGTAAATTCCTGTGCAAATGATGCCATCCCCAATACTACCCTCACCACCTATTCCCATAATGATGCTGCATGTTAATGAGATATGGGACATTGCTTGAATCACATCCACTAGTGTAGTAGCTGTGGGAGTGTTGTGTGGCACATTTCATGCCAATTCTCCCCTCCCGAAAGCCACTGGGTCGCCCTGCTGCAGCTGAGATGCAAGACAATAAAATTCCATGTTTGGAGCAGTAAGGCCTTCCTCCATTGTGGTTAGGTGCAGGTACTCTCTGGCTACCCTACTTCTTCCACCTGCCCAGATGAGTGTTGTGAACAGTGAGTGGAAATGTCTGAAGCTCGCCCATGGCAGAGTGTCAAAGGCATGTTGTAGGGTAAACAGGCATCATGGCAGAAAGACCATTTTGCTACTGCAACGTGCCCCATCACTGATAGTGTCAGGGAAGTCCAGAATTGCACTGACACTCGAAAACCCTCTGTTATTCTATCTATATTGTATTGTTTCCGTTTTTGTGGAGCAGAGGCAATCATTATTCCTCGGTACCTGAACTATTCAGCCTCACATCTTAATGGTAATGGTGGTAATGTAGTGACTTCTTTTCCCGCCAGTCCCCCCAGAGGGAACAACAAAGATTTATGTGGGTTAACCCTCAACACAGTGAGGTCTCCAAAGGGGTCAATGTATTGCAGAAGTAGGGGCAGTGATTCCCTTGAGGCCGTAAAATAGAATAATGTATCATCTGCGTAGAGTGACACTGAATGCATCATGTCTCTGACCTGTATACCCCATTCTGCCATTTCCTGTCTGATTTGTATCGCCAGTTGTTCTAATGCAATCGCAAATAGCAGGGGGGCAGGTGACACCCTGTCGCACCCCCTACCCACAGTCCATGAGGTAGAGCATAATCGACCAAGGTGTACTCTAGCCTTGTGTTCAGTGTATAACAACCTTATCCAGGCCCTGAACTGTTGTCTGAATCCCATCACTAGTAACACAGTCATTAACTATTGACAGTCCACAGTGTTAAAAGCCTTAGCTATGTCAACTGACACCACTGCCAGTTCCTCCCCTCTGTTGTCCACCTCATGCATTTCATGCATCAGTCTCCTTAAATCAATAGTCGTGTTCCATCCCAATATGAACACGCATTGATCGGAGTGTATCAGGTGAGTAATCACTGGCCTCAGATGGAGGGCAATAACCTTATATAGTACTTTAGTGTCTGTGTTTATCATTTTAAATGGACCATAGGAGAAAGGGTCTAAAGGAGCAGATCTCAGCTTTAGTATCATGGTAATATATCCCTCTCTCAGAGTAGGAGGTAGTTCTGCCCTCTCCTTCGCCTCATGACATATCTCCAGGAGGTACTGTGTTAGGTTTGATGTGTAAGCCTGATGAAATTCAGCTCATGATCTCATAATATATCTCCAGGAGGTACTGTGTTAGGTCGGATGTGTAAGCCTGATGAAATTCAGCTGAAAAGCCATTGCTATATGGAGATTTTCCACCAGGAAGGCCTGCCAATGCCTGTCTCACCTCCTCTAGCATGAGATCAGTATCTAACTCTTGTGTTGCCAATTCCTCCACCAGCTGGAGCAGTAAACCCGCCAGGTAAGCTGAAACCCTTTTCCCATCTGCGACACACGAGCTGGTATACACCAACTCAAGGTGGTCCCTGAGTATGTTCATGGTATCATGTTGTGTATATACATCAGTCCTCGCTGGGGTCTTGAGGTGTAATATAAAGGGGATTGCAGTGCTTTGCATCTAGGTATCCATGCTAGGAGGCCGCAGGACCTGTCCCCCTCTCTATGAAACAGCTGGGGGTAAGATTTCAGGGTGAAGTGTTCAAGTCTATCTTGCACAGACCCTACCTGATGTCTCAGAGTAGCCTCCTCATCCTGCTCATGTTCAATTCTGGGCTGAGATTTTTGCATTTCCACTGGGGCCTTCTCCTTGCTGAGGACCTCTAATTGGAGAGTTCTGCACACACTGCATGTAAGGCCCACACATCTACCTCTCAAAAATGCCTTCATCACTTCCCACTCTGTGGCACGGCTCTCCGTGGACATCCAATTAGCCTCGAAGTATTCCTTCAAAGTCTCCGCAAGAGTTTCCCAACGTACACTGTCCTACAATACAGCTGTTTGGACTCGTCATGTACAGGGCTATTGGTGACCGTAACACCATTCAAGTGTGCACACAGCCAGAGCATGGTCTGATAAATAGTGTGATAAGTAAGTCACCTCCATAACCCTGGGGGCACAGAGTTTAGGCATTAGGATACGATCAAGGCTACTAAAGGTGCCATTTGTTGGAGAGGAACATATATATTCTCGCTTAGTTGGGTGTGTCGCCGTCCATATGTCACACAGCCCCAAATGTGTAATAGCCCCCCACAACTGTGCTGTAATTTTTCGTTTGGCATTCTGGCATGCAGGATGGCGATCTAAGTCGCCATCATCTATCCAATTAAAATTACCCATCCAAAAGAGTCCAGTATCAGCAGGTGTGGATACCACATCTCTGATCTCATCATAGAAGGAGTCATCATCTACATTCGGGGTATATGAATTCACAAACGTCAAGTCTACGCCATCAAATCTGCCCACAGGACTATGTATTGGCCCTCTACATCCGCCTCCATATATGTCATTGCATACTGAACACCCGCTGCAAACCACACTAGGACTCCCCGAGAGTAGGAGGAATAACTAGCAGAATATACCTGACCCCCTCCATTTATTTGCTAACTTTCCTGCCCCTTCTTCTGTAAGATGCATTTCCTATAAACAAGCAACGCTCACACCATGTCATTTGAGCAGGATTAATACTCTGTATCTTTTTTGTAATGTGCCCAAGCCCCACACTTTCCAAGAAAAGACTTTAATCTTACTTATGTTTGTCATATGTAGTTCCACACAACCGCTTCTCTCTCCGAAACCCCTGCATTTGGGTTGGGCAGAGTATGTAACTCTTCAACCATTTAACCAACTCAATAATAATTTCCTCTCCCAAGAAATAGCAACCAGTAACTGTATACTTGTCCACCCCACTTGGTGTGTCAGGACAAGCACTATCGTAACCCTTTAACTTGCCAGTTTCAGTCTCCTCTCAAGCAACCTACTAATGATTGCCCCCCCAACCATCAGCATGTGACTATTCACAATCTTTATTTCCACTAACACCACTTTGTGAGCTTTATTACTATTGCTAGTAAAGTGGAATCATATATCCCCTGGTTAGTACCTAGGAAATAAACATTCAGTTTTTGATCCCATGGACAATGTCTGTGACGGTGTCACATGATGCAGCTCTCCCCTCGCCCCCAGTACTATGGCACTTCCATCAAGTGGTCCAAGACTATTGCCTCATCACCGAGTGGTGTATTTGTGTATTGATACATTTCAACATCCCGCTTTGCCAAGAATCCTCAGGTAAGCAGGCATCCCAGGCAAGTTAATGAACCCAGTGCAACAGACTTCTCTGTGCCATTTAAGTGTGAAAGTGTAACAGGAGGTACCCTCCAAGTCTCAGTTCCCAGTATCCAGTACCATGTCATCCAAGCACCCCAATGAAGCTGATTCCACCCTGTGTTGGAATTGGCGTCTCCATGTGTCTCTTCCTTCATTTGTAGATTAACTGGGTGCTCCGCCATAGTGCCATTAGTCTGGGTAAATTGCAATAATGAGCCCCTCGTACTATGGCATTGTCATTTCTCTGGCCGCCCTCAGTATTACATCCCTTTCCCTATAATTCATTAGACATGCTCATATAGGTCTCGGAGGGGCTCCTGGTGGGGGCATGGGTGTCAGTGACCTGTGTGCAGGCTCGATGACAAAGGGCCAGATGTACGTAGCTTTTTTCTTGTAGCAAATGGCTCGTTTCTATTAATCTGGCCGTGTGCAACAAGGAAAAAGCATTTTGGTATGCACAAACCATGTTTTGCGATTCAGTAAACTATTTAACGAATCGCAAAATAGGTTTGAAAGTCATCAAAGGAAAACAGGATTCAGCCAAAAGAAATGAAAAGGTTCCTTTTCATTTTTTCAGAGTAGGGAGTGGTCCATGGGACCCCTTCCCCTTTGTGAATGAGGGCGCTAAAAAATTTTCAAAGCAGGCAGGGGTCCCATGGACCACTCCCTACTCTGAAAACATGAAAAGAAACCTTTTCATTTCTTTTGTACTGAATCCTGATTTCCTTTTAGGAAAACGGGTTGAATTTAAAAATAGCTTTATTTATTAAGCAGTCACAGACATGGTGTTCTGTTGTCCCCAGCAGGCCACCATCCCTGTGAGAGCAGCCATTCCCAATGGGGTCACAAATTGCAACCTACCTCATGAATATTAATGAGATAGGTCTTTTGCTACCCCATTGGGAATCGCAAACAGTGTGTGTGACACAGTTCTACATTTTATTTTGGGACTCGCAATTTGCTATTCCCAAACGGATCGCAAATTGCGAGTTGCAAAACAAAATGTCATACATCTGGCCCAAAGTGGTTAGTTAGTCCTTTTGGCTTCTGTTCTTCAATCATCCATTGCTCCAGAAATCGTTCCATAAATTGACCTTCTGCCCATTCCAGAAACCATAATAAATGTGTATTTTATTGCATCTTGAACAGCCATCTGCAGCTCCTGCTCAATCTTCGAGCGTAGTCATGGTCGCATGGAGACGCTGTATCTGTTCTTGAAGCTGCCACATGTCACTCTGTAGGCCAGTGAAGTTGGTTTCCGCTGCACCTACTTTCTCAGTCATTTTGCATAGGTCAGCCCAAAGGAAATTTACCTCTGTGGACACTCCAGTTATCTGTCCTTTTAGCACCAGCCTCAAGCCCTGTATTGCCTCCACAAGTGCAGCACTTGTGGGTTTCATTGACTTTTCTGGTGAATGATCAGAAATGCCACAGCCCGGTTTAGTTATCCTATGAGTAGCTTGATGGAGCTTTGTGTATTGTGTGATGGCATTATCATCCACCTGTTTGTGGGGTTTATCCTTGCCCATGGTGTTCAGGGAGCATTGTCTTTCTCGTTCAGGTCACAGTATATAGGAGATTCCTATCCACTGGTCATCCTGAGGCATGATAGGATGAGCAAACGGATCATGTCCCCCTATGAATAAGAAGGAGAGTTTAAATCACAGTTTAGAGGGACATTCTCATTCTGTGGTTCACATTACTACAGTTAAGGAGATGTACGTTTTGCCTTTTTCATACAATCACAAATACCTCTGCACATACGGGTCTGAAATTTGTGTCCCAAATTCTGGAGGAGGTGACTGCCATGGTCCATGTGGAGCTCAATCCCAGGACTCCAAGCATTTCTGTTGTGAGGAAAAATACAAAATTCACAGTCAGATCTTCACTGTCACTTCTCCTCACTATATGCCCATATGCATGCCCACCCCGTATTCCGATATTAGCCCAGTTCTGTTGGTAAGTTCTCCTCACATATAGCTCGAGGAGTAGGGTTCCTTGGTGGTATGGTACCAGTTCCTCTCACAGTCATGCACATAGGTAATCCTCATATCTCACCCCAGGGTGATGTGCAGGGATGCAACAAGCACACCACCAGTGTGCTGGTGAGGGCCTGATCTCATGAGCTCCCTTTTGGCCTCAGTCTCTCCCGCACTTGCAGTCAATAGGGAACCTATGTGGGACTGCCGTCCACTTTTGTGCTAATCTCCATGTGAGTTAAGGCTCAAGAACACCTCTGTGCTTTGGGGGCCTTAGTTTTCAAGTCTAATGAGTCCTGGGCGAGTCTCCATTAATTAGGAACTGGAGAGGTGCTGGTGAGTGTTTTGCCATTTATTATGTGGCAATGTCCCGAAAGTGATGCCTCTTCAGCCCCCGACAGTCCACCTATGCAGGCCCCTGGTGGCGGCTTACCGCACCTCCCAGCCCACGCTATACTGATCAGTTACCTGAGCCGTCGACCGCGTCCCCCGCTCCCTCCCTGAATCACAGGACCAGTCTGCTGCTCCCGATGCAGCATGCGAGTCAAGCATCACGTTGCGGCTGACCTCCTTTCTCTGTGAGGTCTGAAGGGCTGATTACTGCAGGTGGTGTCAGCCATGATCACTACTCCACGACGGGTCTGCACCAGCCGCAAACAGCCATGTCCCCCCTGGCGGGCACTCCCCCTCAGTGTTTCCCATGTGTGACGCACATCGCGCTGCTCTCCCATAGACAGCGTGTGCTGGACAAAGCTGCTTCACCTCAGGACTCCCCGCTCAGGATCGGACTGTCAGTCTCAGTCAGCTCACCACACCATAGCGTCTCTCTCTTGGAGTCAGTATGGCATTTCGCTCATAGCTGTAGTCACGGCTTCACCTCCCCGCATAGGCCTTAGTGGGCCCAATTCTCTCTGTCTTCCAAGTGCTGATTTCTCTCAGTTTTTGAGCACATCAGATACCTGGTTATATTTGGAAAGAAGGATTTGGATCTTGAGGGCATTCACTTCATCAGCAATGCCACAACTATGCAGGATTTAGCAGTTGGGGATCGGAGCTCACTAGAGAAACATTCCACCTGCCATTTTGCTGCCCATGCCCCCCTTAAAATATCTTTTAGGTGTAATTTCCAATTGGGAAAAGATAGAAATATGGAGCTAGGTGTCTCGGGGCTCACAACTTAAAATCACGTCTTATGGTGAAGTTGGATTTTAAACTGTAAGTCTGAAAATGCCACTTTTAGATAGTTGGCATTTACTTAATTGAACCATTCTGTGCCTATGCCTGTCTCTGAATACACGTCTGAGGTGGAGGATAGCCGGGCTTTGCGCATTCACTGTAGATAGCCACACACAATGGAAGATTAGGTGTGACTTGATGGGCCTTAATGGCCCATTCCCTGGTTTAATGGGGGAGTGGAACTTAGCACTTCCTCACTTACACCTGAATAGGGCTGTGCCTCTCCCCACATAAAGAGCTGCAAAGCCCCCTGTAGAGTGTTTGGGGACAAAGGAAGGAAGGGCACAGACCTTGTGATCTTCAAAGGTCACTTTGAAGTCTCCCCACTTCAAATGCAGATTTGAGTATAAGTACTGAAACCCCACAAAATCAGAAATCTTCTGGAACCAAGGACCTTCTGCCAGGAAGAAGGACTGCTGTGCTTCCAGACTGCCACTCTGCAACTGAATTGCTGTGTTGGCCTGCTCCCTGATGCTTCTTGCCTGGAATGAGAAGGACGGGACCTATTCTCTAAATCCTTGAACCTAAGATTCTCCAAGGGCTTGTTGGCTTGCCCCCTGTTCTCTTGCAGTCTTAGGAACATCAAAGATCACCTGCAACTCTCCTGGTGCTACTGGACTCTGCCTGAGTCCTACCCTTGCCTGAGGTGGCCCCTCCAGTCCTGTGTCTCAGCATGGGGTTCTAAGGCTGATTTCTGCATAAACCTTCACATCGTGCCCTCAACATAGACACTGCACTATTAATAATACTGTTTCAGTGGAACCTGTGTGGGTTCTGTGGCCGGCCTACCCTCCATCACGGCTGTTCTGAACTTTGGATTTGCACCGGTCCCGTGTGACCTCAAGTAACCTTTTGACCCCTAGTGACTTCTAAACACTGTTTTGACATTTAGGCCCTCATTATGACATTGGTGGTAAGTACCACTTACCGTCATGCTGACTGTCGTCCAACATACCGCCAACCTACCGCCACCGCAGCGGATTAAAGGCACCCATATTATGACCCACACAAAGCAATCCTTCACTATACAGCCACACACACAAGTCCGCCAGCCCAAAGGTCAGTGATAAATTGGCGGTAGCAAAACTCACACCGTTATGCCAACAGAACTACGCACACAGCATTATGACCCACGAATCACCGTGGCAGACATTCAATGGTGCTAAACCATTGGCGGTACATACCACCGCGACACACATACACACACCATACACACACACCACTATAAGACACACACCCACATTACCCACAACCCTTTATGACTAAAAACAATTGCCATCACCTATGCACCATCCACGCACCTTACATCACACACCCCAACACATCACCCCACACACCCTCACCCACACCACTGACACTACACCCATGGCACCACAATGACACCCCAGGTTCTCAGAGGAGGAGCTAAGGGTCATGGTGGAGGAAATCATCCAGGTAGAGCCACAGCCTTTCGGATCACAGGTGCAGCAGACATCCATTGCCAGGAAGATGGAGCTATGGCGGAGAATCGTGGACAGGGTAAACGCTGTGGGACACCACCCCAGGACAAGGGATGACATCAGGAAGAGGTGAAATGACCTACAGGGGAAGGTGCGTTCCACTGCAGCAAGACACCAGGTACCTGTACAGAGGACTGGCAGTGGACCCCCACCTCCTCCCCCACAACTAACAACATGGGAGGAGCAAGTCTTGGCAATCATGCATCCTGAGGGCCTGCCAGGAGTAGGAGGAGGACTGGACTCTGGTAAGTCAACTCTCTATTACTATCACCCCCCCTACCTGCATGCCATCGCAAACCCCCACCCTTACTCTCACTCCCATCACTCCACCACCTCACACCCACCCCACCATCACAACCCACCCCTCCTAAAACCAAGCCCTGCATGTAAAACAAATGCACGGACCCCCATCACAGACCTGCATGGACACCCATCACTAAAGCATGCACACTAGACAGAATCACCAAGCCCACAAAATAACTACTCACACAAGGCAAAGCTGACAGGGCAATAACAACCATTGAGGGCAACACACCCATGCACAAGATGACACACACAGAAACAATAACACTGCATTTACATCCCTACAGGTACCCCACCCAACGTCACCGGAGAGGAGGTGCCAGCAACATCCAGTCCCACCCAGAAGAGGCCCACAGTGATGACAACAGCTTTGGACACCTGGATCTGGATGACCAACCTGGCCAATCAGGGATCTCTGGACAGTCAGTAACTCAGGCACAGTCCCATACCATCACAGAGCCTCCCCCCTCAGGAAACACCAGCACAGTACCCATCCAGCAGGCCCATCCCTCTGACACCCCAGGACACGTCAATCAGCAGTGTGTCCACCACTACAGGGACCCCAGGTCACCCCACAAACGCAGGACGATCAGGGACCTGGGGTCAGTGGCAGTGGGCACACGGTTCAGGGGACAGAGGCACAGGACAACAGGGAAGCTGGGAGGACTGTTGTACAATAGGGGGACAACAGGCCCAGGGAACCGACATTCCAGGAGGCACTCACCAACATCCTGGGAGCATACCACCATTCCCAGGAGATGATGGGACAGATACTGGACAAGTTGCAGGAGACCCAACGGCTGCAGGAGGGACAATACCTGCGGATCAGGGAAGACTTGAAGGACATCAACACCACCCTTGTCACCATTGAAGGGGTGCTGGCAGACATGGCCAACACCATGAGGGAGGCAGTGGCACAGCAGCGGGCCCCTGACACTAGCCAAACAGATGAACAGCCTTCCACCTCCGCTGCTGCTAGTAGACAGGAGGCCCACCACAGGACCAACAGGCCACCAGCACCCCACCCCCTGCAGAAGGAGAACCACCACTCAAACAGTCCATGTGATCAAGCCTGAAGCCAGAGACTATTGCCGAGACCCTCGCCAGGAAATAAGACTCCCCTGATTGTCACCCTTTTCTCACACTCTGTCACCCTGTCCACCTCGAACTGCCATTGCTCCACTTCCTATGCCCCCTTGGACAATGCACCTGTGATACAAATAGACTGGACTCTATCCTGGACATTCCTCCATCATCAACCCAGCCCATTGCAATACCCCCTCCACTTATTAGCACCTAAATAAACACCCTTGGAACAAATACAAGTATGGAGTCTGTCAATTTGTTGAAATACGTGTTTGTTTAATAAGCTGTAAACTTTGCAATTCAACTGTACAGTAATGTTTACATAGGTATGACCTGTAGTTGGCAGCAGCCAACACACCAAGAGCCAGAGTGGGGAACAGATATCTGAAAATAGAGATGCCAAAGGGTACAGTAAGTGGACATAGAAGTGGGAAAATCAGCCTGCCAGTGACAACGTCAAACACAAAACTGTCAATGTAAAGTGAAATTACAGTGTCTTACCTGTGTGTCATTGGAAGTACTGTTGTATTATTGCACTTCTGTTGTCCTCATCCTCTGCCTCCTCATATTCACTGTCCACTGGTCCACTGATGCCACACGCCCATCTCCAGCCTCATCCACCTGCAGAAAAGGCACCTGGTGACGTAAGGCAAGGTTGTGCACCATACAGCATGCCACAATGATCTAGCACACCTTCTTCGGTGAGTAGTACAGGGATCCACCTGTTAGATGGAGGCAATAAAACCTGGCCTTCAGGAGGCCGAATGTCCCTTCTATTATTCTTCTTGTTTGCCCATGTGCCTGATTGTAATGTTCCTCTGCCCTTGTCCTGGGATTCCTCACAGGGGTCAGTAGCCATGAGAGGATGTGGTAACCAGAGTCACCTGCAAATATTGAGGGAAAACTGTTAGACACACACTAACCCTTGGGGCTCACACCATACCCATACACCAACACCTACTGGGTGGGAACCAGGGCTCACCTATTAGCCACACCGGGTGCCTCTGGAGTTGAGCCATCACATATGGGATGCTGCTATTCCTCACGATAAAGGCATCATGCACAGACCCAGGATACTTTGCGTTGACATGGGAGAGGTACTGGTCCACCAGGCACACTATCTGCACATTCATGGAGTGAAAGCTCTTTCAATTTCTGAACACCTGTTCATTTCTCTGTGGGGGGGGGGGATAAATGCAATGTGCGTACCATCTATTGCCCCAATAATGTTGGGGATATGTCCCATTGCATAGAAATCTGATTTCACTGTGGCCAAATCCTCCACCTGGGGGAAAACGATGTAGCTGTGCATGTGTTTAAACAGGGCAGACAACACTCTGGTCAGCACTATTGAGAACAGTGGCTGAGACATTCTTGCTGCCAAGCCCACTTTCATTTGGTAGGGGAAGGAGCCAGTTGCCAGGAAATGGAGCACTGCTAGGACTTGCACAAGAGGGGGGATCCCGGTGGGCTGACGGATAGCAGATATCAGGTCAGGTTCCAATTGGGCAAACACCTGATTGTGGCCCTGCCCAGTCTATAGGTGAGGATAATATGCCTGTCCTCCATTGTTGCCAAGTCCACCAGGGGCCTGTACACCGGGGGAATTCTCCATCTCCTATTCTAGGGGGAAAACGGTGAGCAGCTGGTCAGTATTCCATATTTCCAAACACTGCACTGCATTGCATGTTGTGACTGTAACAGTATATTGTTAGATAGGCCCAAATAGTGCCTATGTGTACTGTGACGCAGTTAGGTGCCATGGCCTGCCCCCCTCTGAAATGGCGTCCACCTGTCCTGTATGGAGGGACAGGTGGAAATGAGGTAATTCCGCTGACGTTGTTCTTTGTTGCGGGAGGTGGTCGAGAACCACCATGCGACTCCTCATTGGATGCCATTGGGCCCTAGGGGTTGCGGTGGCCAATGGTGATGTACGCCGGTGGTGACGGTACGCACCGCTGCAGATGCAACCGCCATTTTCTATCTGTTTTCTCACTTGCTACCTGACCTTCAACAGGAGAGGACCTACACCGCAAGTGCTGCTGTGACCTGTGTCTGGAACCGACCATGGCTCGTGTCACTAGGGAAAGGGCTCCTGCCTTCACCATTGTGGAGTTGGAAAGACTGGTGGATGGGGTCCTACCCCAGTACCGAATGCTGTATGGGCCTCCAGACCAACAGGTGAGTACACTGTGAGCATGATGCATGGGGCATGAATGCATGGTGTGCTGTGTGTGAGGGCCTCATGTAGGGGGGGTTGGTGGAAGGGCCCTGGGCAGCATGCTGCATGTACGGTGGGCAATGTCTGTGCGGAAGGGGGATGTGAAGGCTAAGGTGGGCCATGAGTGTAATTGGCAGGACAGTCTGACTGATACCTTTTCCTATGTGTATTTCTCTGCAGGTCAGTGCCCATCAAGAAAAGGGATTATGGCGCGCCATCGGCAAGGGCGTGCGGACCATCGGGGTCTACGGCAGGCGGAACACCCACTGTTGCAAACAGTGGGAGAACCTTAGACACTGGGTACGGAAGATGGTGGAGGCCCAGCTCAGGATGGCCTCCCATCAAGGAAGGGGTGCCCGTCGGACCCTGACCCCCCTGATGGCCCGCATACTGGCGGTGGCCTATCCGGTGCTGGATGGGTGCTTTGGGGCATCACAGCAGCCACAAGGGGGTGAGTACAGTGCCCCAATATAATACTTGCACGTGGTAGGGTGGAATCCGGGTGAAGGATGTGAGCCTGTGGGTGCCCCTAGGCCAGGATGGACATTGCAGGGTAGGGCCAATGTTGGGCAGGGTCTGATGTACACCTCTTCCAACAAGCTAATAGGCATCCACTACTGGGCAGGGGTCTGTGGGTCTCAGGTATGCTGCAATTGGCGTTAGGTATCCCTGTCCATGGGCTGGTGACTAGCATTGTGACTGCATTGCCTAGTGCGTAGGGCAGTTCCATGTGTGTGTGTGTGTGTGTGTGTGTGTCGTGTATGCCATCGGTGGTGTTTTTGCCGCCATTGACCAAGGGTATCCTTTGTCTCTCCCCCCCTTTTTGTTTTGTCACCCTGTCCTTATGTGCATTAGCATCATCTGGCAGAGGAGCAGAGGCACCGGCGACGGGGAGAGCTGCATGCCACAGCGCCCAGGAGGCGAATCTACCGACGTGAGGGCACCAGTGAGACGTAGGGCGAGGGGAGCACCATGGCGGAGACTGGAGGGGACAGTTCTGACAGTGATACTTCCTCCGATGGAAGCTCCCTGGTGGTGGTGGACACCTCTGTGCCCACCCCAACCACAGATACAGCCGCCACCCCGTACCAGCACCGCCCTCCCAGCAGCCCCTCAGTGTGTTTCCCGTGCCCGCTCACCCAGGAGGGTGGACATCTCCTTCGCCTCAGGCACCTCAGGCCCTGCCCCAGTAAGCCCTGCTGCCCTGAGTGAGGAGGCTATTGACCTCCTGCAATCCATCTCTGTTGGGCAGTCAACCATTGTGAATGCCATCCAGGGGCTGGCATCCCATTTGCAACAAACAAATGCATTCCTGGAGGGCATTCACTCTGGCATGGTGGCCCAACAAAGATCAACCCATGCGCTGGCCTCCTCCCTGATGGCAGCCTCTGTCCCTGTTTCTAGACTCCCCCCTCTAACTTCCTCTGCCCAATCTCATTCCCCTCAACCCCAACCTATCCCAAACACACAGGCAGACCGGCATGCACCCAGGACAACACACAGGAGTGGTTCAAGCAAACACAAGCCCACACATCATCCCACAGGCACTCACACAAACACCATCAGATACAGACATACCAACATCCACTGCCTCCACTGTGTCCCCCTCCTCCTCTTCACCCACCTCCCTCCAGTAGCGTTTACACTCACACCTGCATGCACTACATCCTCATCCACTACCACCATCATGCCTATCACTACACGCCCCTCACTGGCAGTCACCAACCCCACATCTATGCACGCGTCCCCTGTGTCCTTTCCCACTGTGTCTGTGCCCCCTCCTCCCAAAGTACAGAAACGCAAGCACTCAGACACCCAACAGCCATCCACATCACAACAGCATGCACCTGCACCCAAACACAGCAGACAGACACCACCTACAACCACTCCCTCTTCCTCCACTCCCCCTATTGTTTCCTCATCACCCTCGACCTCTTCCCTACCACTCCCCCGCCTTTCTCGTTGAGCCAGGTTGGTCAGAACCCAGGTGAGCACCTCAGCCACCCAGTCCACAGCCACAGTAGTGTTGACAGCTTCTGCAGGTGGGAGAAGATCCCGGCACCAGGCAACATCACTGACAGGGTGCCTGCACCAGGTGCATCAAGGAAGGGCAAGGAGGCACCACCAGCTGCAACAGGGAAGGGAACGGAGGCACCACCAGCTCCAACAGGGAAGGACACGGAGGCACCACCAGCTGTGACAGGGAAGGGCAAGGAGACACTATCAGCTGCAGGAGGGAAGGGCAAGGGGCAATCCCCAGGTGCTGGCAGGAAGGGCAAGGGGCCTGCACCAGCAGGCAGGAAGGACAGGAGGCCTGGTGCTGAGACTCATTCGGAGCCCCCACCACCAACCATGGTGGTTCAGCCAGTCCAAGGCTGCAGGGGAAGGGCTGGAGCCTCCCCCCACCACTGCCAGCACTGCCACCAGCACCACCACCACTGCCAGCAGCAGCAGCCCCAGTTGGCAGCCGGCCGAGGCTGCAGGGGATGGGCTGGAGCCTCCCCCCACCACTGCCATCACTGCCACCAGCACCACTGCCAGCAGCAGCAGCCCCAGTGGGCAGCCATCCAAGGCTGCAGGGGATGGGCTGGAGCCTCCCCCAACCACTGCCAGCCCCAACACCAGCACTGCCACCACTGAGTTGCCGTCACCGTCGGTGGACAGTGTGTAGTCCTGCCTCCATGGACTGTTGTGCGTCCTGGCTCCTGCAAAGCATGTGGGTCTGACACCCAGGTGAGAGACTGTGACCTTGCACTCCCCAAGATCTGCATCAGAACCAGTGGAAGATGCCATCCACTCACCCCATCCTTTCCTGGATGAAGCACACTGGGCACAATGCCCATTCCAGAACCAGTAGAAAAAGCCATCCACTCACCCATCCTTCCCAGGATGAAGCACACTGGGCACAAGGCCCCCTCCAGAACCAGTGGAGAAGCCACCCACTAGAGAGACTGCGGCCTTGCACTCCCCAGGACCATGCACAGGGCATATTGCCCCCTCCAGAGCATGTGGGCAAACCACCCACTTGAGAGACTCTGGCCTTGCACTCCCCAGAACCAAGCAGTGGGCAAACCACCCACTAGAGAGACTGTGGCCTTGCACTCCCCTTGACGTTGCACAGGGCATGTTGCCCCCTCCAGAGCATGTGGGCAAACCACCCACTTGTGAGACTGTGCCCTTGCACTCCCCAGGACATTGCACAGGGCATGTAGCCCCCTCCAAGACCAGTGGTGTTGTACTGTGTTACTACAATTAAGTGTTGCACAAATACTTTACACATTGTCTCTTAAGTTAAGCCTGACTTCTCTGTACCAAGCTACCAGAGGGTGAGCACAGGTTAACCAACGGTGTGAATCTGATTTACCTTGAATAGGATTGTGGTCCCTACTTGCCCATGGTGCATACCTCTGCTGACTAGAGATCCATTTCAAACACTAGAAAGGTTGGCAAGAGTTAATTAATCATTGTGCTTTACACAGTCTCATGCAAGCACACGTATGCATGCGTACAAGCACATATCACATAACATAACATTTCCTTCAGCAGAGTTCATGTCAACCCACATTTTCACTCCTCTAGAATTAGTGGCAATTAACCCCAGTTTCTGCTGCCTCAGTGACTGTATGGCCGCCTTCCGATTTTGGGGCTTTTATGTGGTTATGTGTTGTCACCTGATGGACTTTCTAGGCCAGTAGCCTGTCTGCCTTGTGGCTTTTTTGAAATAAGTTTGTTTATATATAGGAGTTTCTTTGCTACATCCTTCATTTGAGCATGTTCCAATTCATCCCTAGCGCTACGCAATTCTCTCCTAGTTCTGGTGGATCCCCCTTGGTGAGAGAGCTGCTGTTCTAAATCTGCTCATGTTTGTTTGGCTAGATGCTCAAATGTTGGTGGGCGGAAAATCAAGTCTCCCCTGAAGAGTGTTTTGGCCTATCCCACGAGCTAGAAGGGTTAACCTCTCCCTTGTCATTTTCTGCAAAATAATGTTACATCATGGCTTGATTTAATTGGGCAAAGGTCGCCCCCCAAAGGGGGCAATGTAATCTTGGCTATTTCTACCCCCTTGGGGGAGGATTAGCCTAGTTTTTGTGGGCACCATGAAGACGCCAGGGATTTTGTTTTCTTTTGTTTTTTTGTGTTAGGGGGTGCCCCCTTGGGCAAGGGTTGCCCCCAAGGGGCAAAAAGTACTATTGGGCAGTTCTGCCCCCCATGGGGGCAGAGCGGCCTATTTTGTTAGGCCTTTCTGCCCCCAAGGGGGGCAGAATCCACTTAGCGCCAGGGATCATGTGCGTGTATGTGTGCTTTGTGTGGGGGGTGGCCCATTGGGCAAGGGTCGCCCTCCAATGGGAGCAATGTAATTTAGGCCATTTCTGCCCCTCTTGGGGGCAGATTGGCCTAGTTTTTGTAGGCCCTTCTGCCCTCGGCAGAAACCATGAAGACGCCACAGATTTTTATTTTTATATTTTGTGTTGGAGGGCGCACCCTTGGGCAAGGGTTGCCCCCAAGGGGCAAAAATTACTATTGAGCAGTTCTGGCCCCTTGGGGGCAGATCAGCCTATTTCTTTAGGCCTTTCTGCCCCCAAGGGGAGCAGAATCCACTTAGCGCCAGGGATTGTGTGGGTGTGCTTTGTGTAGGGGGTGGCCCTTTGGGCAAGGGTTGCCCCCCCCCAAAGAGGGAAATGTAATCTAGGCCATTTCTGCCCCCCTTGGGGGCAGATTGGCCTAGTTTGTGTAGGCCCTTCTGCCCCCAGGGGGGCCAAAAACCATGGAGATGCCAGGGATTCTTTTTTTTTTGTTGTTTTTTTTTGTGTTGGGGGCCGCCTCTTTGAGCAAGGGTCACCCCCAAGGGGCAAAAAGCACTATTGGGCAGTTCTGCCCCCCTATTTTGTTTCAGGCACATCTGCCCTCAAGGGGGGCAGAATCCACTTTGCGCCAGGGATCATGTGTGTGTTTTGTGGTGGGGGGTGGCCCCTTGGGCAAGGGTTGCCCTCCAAAGGGGGCAATATATTCAATGGCATTTATGCCCCACTTTGGGGCAGATTGGCCTATTTTTTTAGGCCTATCTGCCCCCAAGCAGAGAACACTAGACACAGGGGAAAATGTAAAAATGGTTGGTGGCGGGGTGTTTGTCAACTGGCGAAGTATTTGCGTTTATGATAATAACTGTTTATTTCTTCTTTTTGTTCTAGTTCAAAGCTTTTGCTTCCTTTGCTGTGGCTTGTTGCAGTTTTGGCAGTGGTTGTCCTGTGGTATGCGTAGTTGCATACTTTAGGTAAGTAAATCCATTTACTCCAAAGGAGTATTGTTGCCATGCATGAAGGACATGTTTTTAGGTAGTGTATTGAATGCAGGATTGTGTGTGAAATTGTCTTTAGATGTATGCACAATGATTATTGTGTTGTCTTATGTCTAATTTGCTTTTTTTTCTCTTTTTAGTGGGATATCATTGGTGATTGCTGTGGCTTTGCAGAGTAGTTGCTGGTGAGTCAAACTTTTTCAGGCAAGTGAGCGGTATAGTTTATGAGTTTATAACTGTTAGTGATAAAGCTACACTTTGTTTGTTACTTATCTTACACGGTGCTGGTTGTTGGTGGTGCACTTGTCCAGTTACTTTTTGTAGGAAGGATCATGGCTAGCCATAGAATGACCGCTCAGCAGGTTGTTGGTGTGCTTTTTGAGTCGTCTTCTGACCATGATTATGAGACTGACTCTGCATCTGAGCCAGAGGAGGAAGTACATTTTCTGTCAGAGAGGAATCATCTGATGATGAAGCCACTCTCAGTGCTGATGAAGGGTCTGTTTTAGAGGAGGACACTGATGTGCCAATGGTGCAGGAGTCGGTGGCTGAATGGCTTCCCATTGGAAGACCTGACACCTGGGTTGCACCAAACATGGAGCAGCCACAGTTGCCTGTGTTTACTGGTTTCCCAGGGTGTCGAGTTAATATGGAAAACATTTTGCCCCCCAGCGTTTTTGAGTTGTTTATGTACAATATGTTTTTGGAAGAGATTGTTGAGCAGACTGACTTGTATGCAGAGCAGTATTTGAAGGACAACGCTGCCAGACTTAGGCCACACTCTAGAACTAGCCAGTGGATTCCCACAAATCTGGAAGAGTTGAAAAAGTTCTTGGGTTTAAGTTTTTTGATGGGGCTGATAAGGAAGCCATCACTGTCTTCATATTGGTCTAATGGTCCCTTGATGGCAACTGCTATATTTCCTGCCATCATGAGTCATAACCGGTATGAGCTTCTTCTTCGGATGTTGCATTTTGTAGATAATGCTTTAGCCTTTGCCACAAGATCACCCTGATTCTGACTGTCTTTTTAAGATTAGACCTGTCCTTGATCATTTGGTAGATCGGTTTTCAGAGATCTATGTTCCAGGCAAAGAAATATATGTAGATGAGTCCTTGGTCCTGTTCAAGGGTCATTTGGTTTTTAGGCAGTACATTCTAGCAAGAGGGCATGGTATGGAATTAAGATGTATATGCTGTGTGAAAGTAGTACAGGATATGTTTATAATTTCTAGGTCTACACTGGTAGGGATTCCAATATTGACCCCCCTGGTTGTCCACCCCCTTTTGGAGTTAGTGAGAAAATTGTGTGGGAACTTGGTAGACGACTGTTTAACAAAGGTCACCATTTATATGTAGATAACCTCTACACTGGAGTTCAGTTGTTCAAGGAGTTGTTCAGAGTGGACACTGTTGCCTGTGGCACAATCCGCTTTAATCGGAAAGGCTATCCAAAGAGCACCTGAGAAGGGACAGTGCAGTGCCTTGTGGAATGATGAGCTGCTAGCTCTGAAATTTGTAGACAGGAAGGATGTGTACATGCTAAGTACCATCCATGATGAGAGTACTGCACCTGTGGCTGTTTTGGGTCAGGTTGCCGAAGTTCACAAACCTGTGTGCATTTTAGACTATAATAAGCACATGGGTGGTGTTGATAGAGTAGATCAGAGGTTGGAACCTTACACTGCTGCTCATAAGGCTTATGTTTGTTCTAAGAAATTAGCAGTTCACCTGTTCCATCTGGCAACTTTTAATGCTTTTGTTGTGTTCAAGGATAGTTCTCCAGAGTCAAGGATGACATTTGTGACATTTCAGGAGTCTATCATAGCAAGCCTTGTTGTTCTGGAACAGGCAAGTGTTTCTAGAGAAGCAGTGGTGTAGGATGTGGCTAGATTGAAAGATTGTCACTTTGCTGAGCACATTCCTCCCACGGCCCAAAAAAACTTTCCTGCTAAGAGATGTAGAGTCTGTGCTCGAAGAGGTATCAGGAAGGAGACTAGTAAGTTTTAGGATTGTCCTTCAAAGCCTGGGCTGTGTGTGGGGGGCTGTTTCAGGAGCTACCACACACACAAGAACGATTGGGAAATTCCGTGAGCATAAACTGCTGTGTTATATTTGTATATGTTCAGTTTCACAGTTGGCATTACTGTTATGTATTCACTTTGAGCTTTTGTGTTTTTAGTTTTGTACTTATTTATAATTAGTGGTTTCTTTGTTGTTTAAAAACAATAAATAGTGACGGTGGTGTGCGTGGGGTGGCGCTTGGCTGGCATTGTGTGTGAGGTGGTGCTTAGCTGGCGTGTGCGTGGGGTGGTGCTTGGTTGGCAGTATGCGTGGGGTGGCGCTTGGCTGGCAGTGTGAGTGGGGTGGCGCTTGGCTGGCGGTTTAAGTGGGGTGGCGCTTGGCTGGCAGAGTGAGTGGGGTGGTGCTTGGATGGCGGTGTGAGTGGGGTAGCGCTTGGCTGGCAGTGTGTGTGGGATGGCACTTGGCTGGAGGTGTGCGTGGGGTGGCGCTTGGCTGGCAGTGCCAGACAAATGCCAGTCCACACACTCATCAGCTGGTGTGATTTCTGTAGCAGGCATGTGGGCGTATGAAAGTGATGGGCCCTTGAGTGGCCCTGTCTGTCGATGCGAGTGTTGTAAAGTGCTGGGCCCGTGGCTGGCATTGTGCATGTCATGTATGGAAGGTGTGCGAATGGACTGTAAAGCGGCTGGTGCCTTGTCGTGGCTTTACAGCTCAAAAGCTCAGTTCAGTTTTTTGGCCTTTCAGTTATTAACAGTGCATTTCATTTTTGTGAATTCTCTTGTTAATAAAATTTGATCCACTGAACCATCACTCACCCTCGTGCCAAATCCAATCAGTATGTGTGGTAAAAATTACTAAACCTGCTCCGCTGTAATCAGGAGTCGCAGCACACCTGTGACACACTAGGTGTCTCGGGTGGGACTCTGATGATGAAGCATGCCATCAACTTGGTTGGTGGGTGAGGGGTCATTTTAACATAACCAAAGTGTATTTCTTTTCACAATTTTAGTGTTTGGAACAACATATAAGTAGGTGGACACATCAAATTGATCTATTGCAAAACTACCTGTGTTTTGGGGGGGGCACCTAGGTTTTTGGTCCCGGGTGTGGCCTTCATATAGGGAAACCTACCAAACCCAGACATGTTATAAAAATAGACACCCCTAGGAGTCCAAGGAGGTGTGGCTTGCCTGGATCCCTCAACACTTTCTCACCCAGACTCCTCTGCAAACCTCAACATTTGGTTAAAAAAGCATATTTTCCTCACTTTTCTTTGTAGGATCACCGCTGCGGCACAAATTTCCTATCACCCAGAGTTCCCCTCAGTCTCCCAAGTAAAATGATACCTCATTTGTGTGGGTCCCCAAAGCAGAATCAGCCTAAAAGATGTATAAAAGAAAAATATGTGCTCATCAAGTCGCTGTGCTATCCCCTCAATCTCTACAAGTTTTTGGCATTTTTCTGTTGCAGGCACCTGGGCCACCCACACAAGTGAGGTATCATTTTTATTGGGAGAATTGGGGGAACACTGGGTGCAAGGGAATTTGTGGCTCCTCTCGGATTACAGAGCTTTCTGTCACCGAAATGAGAGAAAAAAGTGTTTTTTTTGGCCACATTTTGAGGTTTGCAAAGGATTCTGGGTAACAGAACCTATTCAGAGCCCAACAAGTCACCCCATCTTGGATTCCCCTAGGTGTCTAGTTTTCAGAAATGTGCAGGTTTGCTAGGTTTCCCCATGTGCCGGCTGAGCTAGAGGCCAAAATCCACAGTTAGGCACTTTGTAAAAAACAGCTCGGTTTTCTTTGTGAAAATGTGATGTGTCCACGTTCTGTTTTGGGACATTTCCTTTTGCGGGAACTAGGCCTAACCACACAAGTGAGGTACCATTTATATCAGGAGACTTGGGGGAACGCTGGCTGGAAGGAAATTTGTGGCTCCTCTCAGATTCCAGAACTTTCTGTCACTGAAATGAGAGGAAAAAGTGTTTTTTGGGCCAATTTATTAGGTTTGCAAAGGATTCTGGGTAACAGAACCTATTTAGAGCCCCAAAAGTCACCCCATCTTGGATTCCCCTAGGTGTCTAGTTTTCAAAAATGCACAGGTTTGCTAGGTTTCCCCAGGTGCCGGCTGAGCTAGAGGCCACAATCCACAGCTAGGCACTTTGTAAAAAACAGCTCTGTTTTCTTTGTGAAAATGTGATGTGTCCACGTTGTGTTTTGGGGCATTTCCTTTCCCGGCGCTAGACCTACCGACACAAGTGAGGTACCATTTATATCAGGAGACTTGGGGGAACGCTGGGTGGAAGGAAATTTGTGGCTCCTCTCAGATTCCAGAACTTTCTGTCACTGAAATGAGAGAAAAAAGTGTTTTTTGGGCCAATTTATTAGGTTTGCAAAGGATTCTGGGTAACAGAACCTATTTAGAGCCCCAAAAGTCACCCCATCTTGGATTCCCCTAGGTGTCTAGTTTTAAAAAATGCACAGGTTTGCTAGGTTTCCCTAGGTGTCGGCTGAGGCCAAAATCTACAGCTAGGCACTTTCCAAAAAACATGTCAGATTTCAATGTAAAAATGTGATGTGTTCATTTTGTGTTTCCTGTCGCAAGCAGTAGGCCTAACCACGCAAGTGAGGTACCATTTTTATCAGGAGACTTGGGGGAACACAGAATAGTAAATCAAGTGTTATTGCCCCTTGTCTTTCTCTCTGTTTTTTCCTTCCAAATGTAAGACAGTTTGTAAAAAAGACGTCTCTTTGAGAAATGCCCTGTAATTCACATTGTAGTATGGGCACTCCGGAATACAGAGATGTGCAAATAACCACTGCTTCTCAACACCTTATCTTGTGTCCATATTGTAAATACAAAGGTTTTCTTGATACCTATTTTTAACTTTTTATATTTCAGCAAATTAATTGCTGTGTACATGGTATAGAATGAAAACCCATTGCAAGGTGCAGCTCATTTATTGATTCTGGGTACCTAGGGTTCTTGATGAACCTACAAGCCCTATATATCCCCGCAACCAGAAGAGTCCAGCAGACGTAACGGTATATTGCTTTCAAAATTTTGACATCGCAGGAAAAAGTTACAGAGTAAAACGTGGAGAAAAATGGCTGTTTTTTTCTCCTCAATTTCAATATTCTTTTATTTCAGCTGTTATTTTCTGTAGGAAACAATTGTAGTATCTACACGAATGACCCCTTGCTGAATTCAGAATTTTGTCTACTTTTCAGAAATGTATAGCTTTCTGGGACCCACAAGCCTTCTTCTGCAGCCCTTTTCCCTCATTTAAAAAAAAAAAAAAAAAACTTTTCCCTAGGGTGTTGAAAAAAAAGGACGCAAATTTGGTGTGGGTAGCTTATGTGGAGAAACCGTTATGAGGTCCTAAGCGCAAACTACCCCAAATAGCCAAAAAAAGGCTTGCCACCTGAGGGCGAAAAGGCCTGGCAGCGAAGGGGTTAAGTACCGATTTGGGTGAAACTAGGAGGTTCGCTAAAAGCGGTATTATAAGTGAGACACCAATTTGACATTCAAAATAAGGTGGTTCTTTCTGAGAATGAATCCACAAGCCCAAACCTGGAGTAATGTTTCTGGAAAATGGCCCAGAATTAGGGCATGGCCTGTGGAAATCAGTGCAAAAACTCCAATTTCTCACGTTATTCCTCCTTCCGTTAGGGCATTACTCATAATCCTGTAGTAATTTTGAATCATGGAAATATCTGTTATTGCTTTAATTCCGGGTGCCAAATTACTGCATTAGAATTACCCATGGAGGCGTAATGGGGGTTACAAATATATTTCAATACTGAACAACAGTTGTGATTATTTATGCTTGTGTTCAGAAACATACAATTGTATGGGATCAGCAAAAACTGATAGAATAGAACATCCTCAGAGAGCTGCTTCGTCCAACGTTTGGGGACGAATAGTTGGTGAGGTCAGTAGAATGACCTTTTGGACCCATCTATGATTAAGTACCCACCGCTGACCAATAGGAATCTTCAAAAGACTCTATTAAAGACATTCTGGGTAAAGAGTTTCAAACTGTCTGACGGTGTCTGATACGAGTGAATTATTATACACAAGGCTTTTGTTGTAAGAGAAAAGGCATATATTTAATAAGCCTGTCTGGGTGCCTTTTTCAAGCCTGTTCGCCAGAATACTGGCATACTTTGTACAATAATGAGTGGTCATCGTAATTGTGTGAAATGTCTCTTTCTCTGAAATTTGTCTAAAATATGCTAGTAGTTCTGAGTGGAAAACATGTCGGTGGTAGCGCTTCTGCTCCTAGATCATCCATTTGATACTAATTAATATTGCTCACACAAGTAAGTCAATAACTCTATTAACTTATTCAAGATGGAGTCTGGAGCACTTACCCCTCATGAGTTCTTGGTACTTGCTGCTTTCGGGCACCCTCTTAGTTTGGATAAGCAAGCATGCCTCATGTTCTTTCATTGTACCCCCATAGCATTCATGGATGCAGACCTCTTAAAGAACACCAGAAAGCAGCGCAGTCTATCGAACAAGAAGTCTTTGTCACAAAGTAATGGCAGCAATAGATGTCAGTGACAACTACACACTATGGTCCTCAATATGACATTGACGGCAAATGGCGCATACCGCCGAGGTGACGGCCGCCAACATACTGCCGCAGTGGCGAATATCTGTTCGCCATATTATGACACACACACACCAAACCGGCAGAATACTGCTACATACACAAATCCGCCAGCCCAAAGGTCAGCGCTAAAGTGGCGGTCCGAACACCCATACCGTTACGGCAACAAAACAACGCCCATCACATTATGACCCACGAATCACTACGGCGGACATTCAATGGCGGTAAACCATTGGCGGTACACACCGGTGAGCTCAGAATGGCCACCCAAATACAAAACAACACAACATTGGCCAGTACCAGAAACACATACCTCACGCTCATACACACACCACACCCACACACCAACAGCACTATAAAACACACACCTACATTACACACCACCCTTTACGAATACAAAAAAGCACCACAAGACTAACACAAAGCCAACTGAGACAACTACTCACACACACTACAAACACCCATCCATCCGTAACGCACCCCAAATCCCACACCCCACCACATCACTTAACACCCTCTGCACAACACACATGGCCCCACTAAGGCACCCTCGTTTCACTGATGAGGAGTTGTGGGTCATGGTCTGTAGGAAAGTACCATCTTGCCTGGCATATTACCTCCATATTTCACTATATATATGTTGTTTTAGTCTATGTGTCACTGGGACCCTGCCAGGCGGGGCTCCAGTGCTCATAAGTATGTGCCCTGTATGTGTTCCCTGTGTGATGCCTAACTGTCTCACTGAGGCTCTGCTAACCAGAACCTCAGTGGTTATGCTCTCTCTGCTTTCCATATTTGTCACTAACAGGCTAGTGACTAAATTTACCAATTCACATTGGCATACTGGTACACCCATATAATTCCCTAGTATATGGTACTGAGGTACCCAGGGTATTGGGGTTCCAGGAGATCCCTATGGGCTGCAGCATTTCTTTTGCCACCCATAGGGAGCTCTGACAATTCTTACACAGGCCTGCCAGTGCAGCCTAAGTGAAATAATGTTCACGTTATTTCACAGCCATTTACCACTGCACTTAAGTAACTTATAAGTCACCTTTACGTCTAACCTTCACCTGGTGAAGGTTGGGTGCAAAGTTACTTAGTGTGAGGGCACCCTGTCACTAGCCAAGGTGCCCCCACATCGTTCAGGGCAAATTCCCCGGACTTTGTGAGTGCGGGGACACCATTACACGCGTGCACTGTACATAGGTCACTACCTATGTACAGCGTCACAATGGTAACTCCGAACATGGCCATGTAACATGTCTAAGATCATGGAATTGTCCCCCCAATGCCATTCTGGCATTGGGGGGACTATTCCATGATCCCCCGGGTCTCTAGCACAGAACCCGGGTACTGCCAAACTGCCTTTCCGTGGTCTCCACTGCAGCTGCTGTCAACCCCTCAGACAGGTTTCTGCCCTCCTGGGGTCAAGGCAGCCCTGGCCCAGGAAGGCAGAACAAAGGACTTCCTCTGAGAGAGGGTGTAACACCCTCTCCCTTTGGAAATAGCTGTGAAGGCTGGGGAGGAGTAGCCTCCCCCAGCCTCTGGAAATGCTTTGATGGGCACAGATGGTGCCCATCTCTGCATAAGCCAGTCTACACCGGTTCAGGGATCCCCCAGCCCTGCTCTGGCGCGAAACTGGACAAAGGAAATGCGAGTGACCACTCCCCTGACCTGCACCTCCCAGGGGAGGTGCCCAGAGCTCCTCCAGTGTGTCCCAGACCTCTGCCATCTGGAAACAGAGGTGTTTGTGGCACACTGGACTGCTCTGAGTGGCCAGTGCCAGCAGGTGAGGTCAGAGGCTCCTTCTGATAGGCTCTTACCTCTCTTGGTAGCCAATCCTCCTTCCTAGGTAGCCAAACCTCCTTTTCTGGCTATTTAGGCTCTCTGCTTTGGGGATGTCACCAGATAACGAATGCAAGAGCTCACCAGAGTTCCTCTGCATCTCCCTCTTCACCTTCTGCCAAAGGATCAACTGCTCAGGACGCCTGCAAAACTGCAACAAAGTAGCAAGACGACTACTAGCAACCTTGTATCGCTTCATCCTGCCGGCTTTCTCGACTGTTTCCAGGTGGTGCATGCTCTGGGGGTAGCCTGCCTCCTCTCTGCACCAGGAGCTCTGAAGAAATGTCCCGTGGGTCGACGGAATCTTCCCCCTGCAAACCCCCTGCAATCAGCGGTCCTCTGGGTCCCCTCTCAGCACGACGAGCGTGGTCCCTGGAACTCAGCAGCTCTGTCCAAGTGACTCCCACAGTCCAGTGACTCTTCAGTCGAAGTTTGGTGGAGGTAAATCCTTGTCTTCCCACGCTAGACTGCATTGCTGGGTACGGCGTGATTTGCAGCTGCTCTGGCTCCTGTGCACTCTTCCAGGATTTCCTTCGTGCACAGCCAAGCCTGGGTCCCCAACACTCTAACCTGCAGTGCACAACCTTCTGAGTTGTCCTCCGGCGTCATGGGACTCCCTTTTGTGACTTCGGGTGGACTCTGGTTCACTTTTCTTCTAAGTGCCTGTTCAGGTACTTCTGCGGGTGCTGTCTGCTTCTGTGAGGGCTCCCTGACCTGCTGGGCGCCCCCTCTGTCTCCTCATCCAAGTGGCGATATCCTGGTCCCTCCTGGGCCACAGCAGCATCCAAAAACCCTAACCGCGACCCTTGCAGCTAGCAAGGCTTGTTTGCGGTCTTTCTGCATGGGAACACCTCTGCAAGCTTCTTCATGACGTGGGACATCCATCCTCCAAAAGGAAAGTTCCTAGTCCTCTTTGTTCTTGCAGAACACCAAGCTTCTTCCAACAGGTGGCAGCTTCCTTGCACCCTCAGCTGGCATTTCTTGGGCTCCTGCCCACTCTCGACACTGTCGCGACTCTTGGACTTTGTCCCCTTGTCTTACAGGTACTCAGGTCCAGAGTCCACTTTTGTTGCATTGCTGGTGGTTGTTCTCCTTGCAGAATCCCCCATCACAACTTCTGTGCTATCTGGGGGTGGTAGGTGCACTTTACACCTGCCTTTCAGGGTCTTGGGGTGGGCTATTTTTCTAACCCTCACTGTTTTCGTACAGTCCCAGCGACCCTCTACAAGCTCACACAGGTTTGGGGTCCATTCTTGGTTCGCATTCCACTTTTGGAGTATATGGTTTGTGTTGCCCCTATACCTATGTGCTCCTATTGCAATCTATTGTAACTTTACATTGCTTGCATTACTTCCTTTTGCTATTATCTGCATAATATTGGTTTGTGTACATATATCTTGTGTATATTTCTTATCCTCATACTGAGGGTACTCACTGAAATACTTTTGGCATATTGTCATAAAAATAAAGTACCTTTATTTTTAGTATATCTGTGTATTGTGTTTTCTTATGATATTGTGCATATGACACTAGTGGTATAGTAGGAGCTTTACATGTCTCCTAGTTCAGCCTAAGCTGCTTTGCCATAGCTACCTTCTATCAGCCTGAGCTGCTAGAAACACCTCTTCTACACTAATAAGCGATAACTGGACCTGGCACAATGTGTACGCACCTCTGGTACCCACTACAAGCCAGGCCAGCCTCCTATATGGTCGAGGAAATAGCCAGGGTAGAGCCATATCTGTCTGGAGCACAGGTACAGCAAATATCCACTGCCAGGAAGATGAAGCTATGGCAGAGAATCGTGGACAGGGTGAACGCCGTGGGACAGCATCCAAGAACAAGGGACGACATCAGGAAGAGGTGGAACGACCTACGGGGGAAGGTATGTTCCGTGGCAGCAAGGCACCAGCTCGCCATCCATAGGACTGGCAGTGGACCCCCACCTCCTCCCCCACAGCTGGCAGCATGGGAGGAGCAAGTCTTGGCAATACTGCATCCTGAGAGAATCACTGAGTTGCCCGAGGACTGGACACTGGTGAGTAAAGATATACTACTTATCAGCCCCCACACCTGCATGCCATCACACCCCCTCACCCTCACTCCCATCACTCCACTCCATCCCACACTCTGCACCTACACATCTGACTAACCCCAATGCCAAGCCCTGCATGCTATACCAATGCATGGACAGCCCTCCCAGCCCTGCATGGACACCCATCACCAAAGCATGCACAGCATGAAGAACTACCAATCCCACAATCCATCACCATACACAAACAAAGGTGGCAGGGCAACAGCAACAATAGAGGGGAGCAAGGAATGTACAATATGTTACAGACAAAAAGAATAATACATCACTTACACAGGTGCCCCAGCCAATCTCAGCGGCAAGGAGGTGTCACGACTAACCAGTCCCCCAACAGAAGATGCCCCCACTGATGAGTAACTCTAGACTTCAGGATCTGGATGAACTACCTGGCCCATTAGGGACCACTGGTCAGTCGCCACCCCAGCCCACTCACAGTCTACCACTGAGCCTCCCCCATCAGTATCCAACACCACAGTACTTACCCAACATCCCCACACCTCTGTCCCCAGGACACGTCAATCAGCAGTGTGCCCACCTGTACAGGGACACCAGTCCACACCTCACCCCAAGACAATCAGGGACCTGGGGTCAGTGGGCACACAGTTCAGGGGACAGAGGCACAGGGGAACAGGGACACTGGGAAGACCGCTGTGCGCCAGGGGGAGGACAGGTGCAGGGAACCGACTCTCCATGAGGCACTCTCTAATGTCCTGCGGGCTTACCAACAATCCCAGGACAAGATGAGCCAGATCCTTACCAACATGCAGGAGAACAAGCGGCTGCAATGGGTACACCATCAGGACATCAGGGAGGATTTGCAGGCTCTCAACACCACCATGGTCTCCATAAAAGGGCGGCTGGCAGATATGGCCAACATCATGAGGGAGTGGACAGCACACCAGCGGGCCTCTACCACTGGCCAGTAGACTGACCAGCCCACCACTTCCGCTGCAGCTAGTGGTCAGGATGCCCTGCCACAGGACCCACAGGCCACCAGCACCACTCCTCCTGCAGAAGGCGAACCACCCCGCAAACATTCCCTGCGACCCAGGCAGAAGCCAGAGACACGTGACAAGACCAAGACCACCGCCAGGAAATGAGACCCTCCTGAATGTCCACCTTGTGTCCCACCTTGTCATCTTGTCCACTTTGAACTTCCTTTGCTCCCCTTCCAATGGCCCCTTGGACACTGGACCTGTGCTACTAACAGACTGGAACAATACCCTGGACTTTCCTCAACCATCTCCATTCCATTGCACTTTTTCATCAAATATTTGCACTACAATAAACACCCTTGAACACAACCTAAGTGAAAGTCTTTTTTGTGATGAAAATGTGCATATAGGGGAACAGTCACATCATGTGCAAATGATCTGAACACTGTGATAGCATTCATTTTATGACCTGTATCTGTCTGTAGTCATCACATCAGTACACTGTTGTCACATCACCAACATCTGCAAAATGAGAAGCCATGGGGGACAGTAAGTAGAGATGCAAAGGAAGGGAAGGCCATCCTGCTGCAGCCACACAGAAAACATCATTAATCAGAGGAATAGTCAGTTCCACTGTCTCACCTGTGTGTCATTGGAAGTATTGACGTATAACTGATGTACTGTTATCCACATCCTCATCCTCTGCCTCCTCATCCTCATTGTCCTCAGGGTCCACTGCTGCCACAGGGGCAATTCCAGTCTTCTCTTCCAGCAGATAAGGCACCTGTCATCTGAGGGCCAGGTTGTGCAACATGCAATATGTCACTACTATCTGGCAGACCTTCTCGGGTGAGACGCACAAGGATCCACCTGTCAGATGAAGACATCTGAACCTGGCCTTCAGGAGGCCGAAGGTCCTTTCAATAACTCTCCTGGTTCACCCATGTGCATCATTATAACGATTCTCAGCCCCTGTCCTGGCATTCCTCACAGGGGTGAGAAGCCATGATATGGTTGGGTAGCCAGACTCACCTGCAAGTATTGAGGGACAAACATTAGCCTTACACAATGGTTTAAGGTCAACGTCAGAAGGCATACACTGACATACATTGGGTGGGGACTCTGGCTCACCAATTAGACAGACCCTCTGCCTCTGTAGTTGTGACATCACATTTGGGATGCTGCTAATCCTCAGGATGAAGGCGTCATGCACCGACCCAGGGTACTTGGCAGTGATGTTGGAGATGTACTGGTCAGCCAGGCACACCATTTGCACATTGAGCGATTCCTGAACACTTGTTCATTCTGGTGGGGGGACAAACGCAACATGTGTACCATCAATCGCCCCACTAATGTTCGGTATATGTCCCATTGCATAGAATTCAGCCTTCACAGTGGCCAAATCTTCCACCTGGGGGAAAGCAATGTAGCTGCACATGTGTTTCACCAGGGCGGACAAAACCCTTGCCAACACGATTGAGAACATTGGTTGTGACATTCCTGCTGCCAAGCCCACTGTACCTTGGAGAGAGCCATTTGCCAGGAAATGGAGCACAGATAGAACCTGCACAAGAGGGGGAATCCCAGTGGGATGATGGATATCAGATATATCAGATCAGGCTCCAATTGAGCACACATCTCTGTGATTGTGGCCCTGTCCAGTCTAAAGGTGAGTATTATGTGCCTGTGTTCCAGTGTAGCCAAGTCCACAAGGGGTCTGTACACGTGGTCTTGCCTCCTTCTCCAATTCCTGTGCAGTGGTAGGTACCTAAGGGACACAAGAGTGAGTAGGCTGTCACAATTTGAACAATGGAACCACCACCTCAGTTTACATAGAGCAGTAACGTGATGGGACATTGGTAATGGCAATGTATGTGCAAATTATAGAAATGACGCAGTTCTCAATTATCTGGATATTGTCCACCACCATAAAATGGCGACCGCCTGTCCTGCATGTAGAGAGAGGTGGAAGTGTTCTAACTCCACTGGCGTTGCGTGTCATGGCAGAAGGCGGTCTTGCACTGCCGCGCTATTCCTCATTGGATAACATGGGGCTCTATGGAGTACAGTGACCAGTGGGGATCACCGGCGGCGGTGACAGCGTAAACCGATGCGTATGTGACCGCCATTCTCTGACTATAACTTCACTTGTTTACTGACTTTCCACAGGACAACACCTACATTGCATGTGCTGCTGTGACCTGTGTCTGGATCCTGCCATGGCCCGTGTGACGGAGGAAAGGGCCTCTGCCTTCACTTCGGAGGAGTTGGAGTGCTTGGTGGATGGGGTCCTACCCCAGTATGGGTTGCTGCATGGGCCTCCATACCAACAGGTGAGTACACCATGAGCAGGAGGCATGTGACAAGGTTGCTTGGAGATGTGTGTGCAAGCATTGTGTCATTTGGGGGGGTCGTATGTCTGGCAGTGATGTACATGGTGGGCGCTGGGTGATGTGTGTGCCAATGGAGATGGAAGGGGATTTGTGGGCCATATGTGTAACAGGCTGGATTGTCTGGTTAATGGTGTCCTCCTGGCTGTGTTTCCTCTGCAGGTCAGCGCCCATCAGAAGAAGGGATTGTGGCAAGCCATTGCCAAGGATGTGCGGGCCCCGGGGGTCTACAGCAGGCAGAGTACCCACTGTAGGAAGAGGTGGGAGACCTGAGATGCTGGGCCCTGAAGACCACGGAGGCCCAGATGGGGATGGCCTCCCAACGAAGGCGGGGTGCCCGTCGGAACCTGACCCCCGATGGCCTGCATACTGGCGGTGGCCTACCCAGAGCTAAATGGGAGCTTGAGGGCATCACAGCAGCCACAAGTGGGTGAGTTCAGTGTGCTTTACAACTATGATTGGTAGGTGGCATGGAAATCTGGTGGTCGGTGTCAGTTAGTGGGTGCCCCTTAATTCCAGCTCAGAGAATACAGCGTGATCCAGCTCAAGGGAAAAGGTTGCATTGCTAAATCTGGTAACCTAGCTAGGTTGTATTCCATGTCAGACAGGGCTTAGTGACTCCCAGGAACGGTGCAGTTGGCGGTGTTTTGCTCTCATCTTGCTGTGGAACCTAGCAAATGTAATGCTAGTGTGATGCATGGTGCTCAATCCTGATCCCTGTGTGTGACGGTAATATGTATGCTATCTGTGCTGTTGGTACTGTAATTGCCCAGTGTTCCCTTTCTCTCTACCCCCCCTTTTTTATTGTGTCATCCTCTCCATGTGTGCATAAGCATCATCTGGCAGAGGAGCAGGGGCACCGGTGACAAAGGGAGCTGCATCCCATAGGACCCAAGAGGCAGAGTCCACTGACGCCGAGGGGACCAGTGGGACAGAGGGCGAGGGGAGCACCACAGCAGAGACAGGAGGTGAAAACACTTATTCAGATACCTCCTCCGATGGAAGCTCCCTGGTGGTAGCGGACACCTCTGGAACCACCCCAGCTACAGGTACAACCGCCACCCCCGTACCAGCACCGCCCTCCCAGTAGCCCCTCACCGAGTTGCCCGTGCCCGCTCACCCACGAGGGTGGGCATCTCCATTGCCCCAGGCACCTCAGGCCCTGCCCCAGTGAGCCCTGCTGCCCTGAGTGAGGAGGCAATTGACCTGCCGAGATCCATCTCTGCAGGGCAGTCAACCACTGTGAATGCCATCCAGGGGTTGGCATCCCAGATGCAGCAATGCAATGCATTCCTGGAGGGCATTCACAGTGTATTTGCGGCCTGACAGAGATCGTTCCAGGCTCTGGCCTCCTCTCTGCTTGCAGCCATTGTCCCTGTTCCTACTGTCCCCCCTCCAACTTCTACTTCCCACTCCCAATCTCTTCAATCCCAACCCATCCCATGCACACATACAGACAAGCATGCATACAAAGCATCACACAAGAGTGGCACAGACAAACACTGGCAGCACACTTCAGGCCACAAGCACTCACACAAACAACAGACAGTTGCACACTCAACAACATCCACTGCCTCCACTGTCTCCCCTTTCTCCTCCTCCTCTCCTCCTCCTGCTCCTACCTCATTGTCACATCCACACTCACACCTGCATGCACTTCTTCAACAGCCATCACCACCATCACCACACCGAGCAGCACACACACCTCACTTGCAGACACCTCCACAACATCAATCCATGCATCCCCTGTGTCCTTTACCACCCTGTCTGCCTCCCCGCCTAAGAGACACAAACGCACGCAGCCAGACACCCAACAGTCATCCACCTCACATCAGCACACTGCCCACGCACCTTCACCCAAAGTCAGCAGACATACACATCCAACAAGCACTCCCTCAACTTCCACTCCCATCCATCATCCCGCCCACCATCCCTAAGAGGTTTTTCCTTGCCCAACTTGACCTCTTCCCTCCCCCGCCCCCCAGTCCTGCCTGTAAGAGCAGGGCCACAATGACCCAGCCCAGCACCTCAGCCAAACAGTCCACAGGGACAGTGGACTCACCTCCTAGTCGTGGAGGCAGGAAAGGAAAGGATCCCACTTCACCACCCAAGAAAGGGAAGGATCTCACTCCACCACCCGAGAGAGGGAAGGATCCTACTCCACCACCCAAGAGAGGGAAGGATCCCACTACACCAGCTAAGTGAGGCAAGAGGCCCCCTCCGACAGCAGTGGGAAGGTAGACTTCACCTCCAGCTGGAACACAGCAGCCTTCAACTCCAGCTGGAAAACAGCATCCCTCACCTACAGTTGGATAACAGCAGCCCTTGTTGTGAAGCCATTTTAGTTATAGCTCAACATGCTGTGCTCTAATATAGCCTAGGTAGGGGCTATTTTAATGATTCTAGTGACAAAATGGCAGCATTATTTTTATGCTTCTGTCTCCTTGTCACAATTGTAATCCTTTCATGCTTCGTCGTTCTAGTTATTGCAGTACATGCTTTATCTTTTAAGATGCAGTAACTTCAATAAAGCCTTATTGAAATATATTCTGGCACTGATTGTCCTTGTATATGTGAGACTAATGTAACTGAGAGAAACGGAGGAGATCTGAGTGACCATGATTTCCCTGAGTAGTCAATTGTGTTGTGCGCTCATTGCCCAATCTTCCCTGTTCTTGGGTGGAGATGAGGCACTGTTAGTTAGCTGAAGCAAAACCCGGATTAGGCCGACAGGTGTCACCTGTAGTGGGTTCAGACTCAGTCCCCCACAGTGCAAGTGATTCTGCCGCCCAAATGCAGTAGTCTCATTAGAATAATGCGAGCATACGTGACACCCTCAACTCCAGCTGGGACACAGAAGCCCTCACCACCAGCTGAGGACATGTAGGCCACCCTCCAGGGACTGTTGTACACAGAGCCCCCTCCAGAACCAGTGGGCAAAGCCCTCAACTCATAGACTGTGACCTTGCACACCCCAGCTAATTGTAATGAGCATAGAGCCCCCTCCAGAACCAGTGGACAAGTCCCCCAACTCAGAGACTCTGACTTTGCACTCCCCAGCTAATTGTAATGGGCATGAAACCCCCTCCAGAACCAGTAGGCAAGTCCCCCAACTCAGTGACTGTGACCTTGCACACCCCAGCTAATTGTAATGGGCATGGAGCCCCCTCCAGAACCAGTGGGCAAGACCCCCAGCTCAGAGACTGTGACCTTGCACTCCTCAGTTAATTGTAATGGGCATGGAGCCACCTTCAGAACCAGTGGGCAAGTCCCCCACTTCAGCTGAGGTGCCCCCCAATCCCCTTCCCCCTGAGGTGCCTGACCATTCTCAGCATGATGCCCCTGCACAGTATAGTGTGGAGTACGTCAGGGTACAAGTTGGGCCTTGGACTGTGCCCTGTGGCCATGTGGGCCTTTTGTACTTTGGACTGGCCATTGGCCCTTTTGGAACAGTGAATCAAGTATTTTTTTGTAATATGGACAACATGGTGGGTGTTGGCATACAATTACAATATCAGTACTGCCTGTTGTCCTTGCATTATTATGATGTGTGTCCTGTGAGATTGTTTTTCCTCTCCAGCTGGTTGTGTGTATGGTGTGTGTGTGAATGGTGTGTGTTGTGCGTGTGTGTCACTCTCCTTTAGCTCCCTCCCTCCCTTGTGTGCTAGGTGGCTGTTCTCACCGTTGTCGTATTCGTCAGCGTTGGTGTTCCAGGTGGAGCATGGCATAGAAGAGCATCGGGAAGACTTGAAATTCTGGTTCCATGGCGGTGTTGATCTTCTCTGTGTCTCAGATGGTGAGTCTTTTGTCTTCTGTGTTCTGTTTCCACCAGGCTTTTGATGGCATTGGTACCACCCTGGAAATCGCGGGTTGCAAGGTTTTAATATGGTGGGCGGTACTTTGTCTTCTACCTGGCTGTTGATAGCTACCGCTGTTGTTAGTGGTGTTAACACCCTGACAGTTGGTGTGGTACATTGGCTTTCTGTGGGAGTTATCACCTCCATGGTCATAATTTGGCGATAATTACTGCCAGCCTGCTTGGCAGTATTACTGCTACGTTAACAGTCACCGCCAATGTCATAATGGCCACCTATATCTTAGTGTTCTCTCGAGAAGTTCTAGGTAGAACTTTCAACTGTAAACAAAGCAAGTGTAGTGCTGTCAGGCAGGTGTGGTATTGGCCCTTCAAGGGCAAACACAATGGATCGATTAATAAATGAAACATAAATGCTAGAACAATGATTTCAGTGAGAAAAATCTGTATGCACCAATAAAAGGACAGCATAAGAAAGTCATCTTTTTACAAATAGAGTACTCAAGTAAAAACAGAGAAATACAAATAATTAAAAGCGACAAACAGGTAGCAGAGTTTTTCATTATTAGGTCACAGTCTACCAGACAGCACAGCTGTCTAGTTTGCTAAAGACATCTTGAGGTCTTTCAGAAAGTTGATCTAGGAATGCTGTCCGTTCGTTGATTACCTCTGGTTTTGTGATTTGTAATACACTTTCTGGCATTCCATTTGCATGCTTTATTTGCTATAGGCTCTCCAGGTTCAGTGTGTCCCTCCCATTGTCTAAACCATATTTTCTGTATTCTTCAATGAACTTGTTTTCTGTTTCCAGTCCTTTAAATCTTGCCCTTATGTTGCCACACTTGCTGTGCATTCAAAGACTGGGGTTAAATGTCATGAATTGCCTTCCAAGGGCACTTGTTTCCTTTTTTTTCTCTGACTTCAAAATGAGAGGATTTAAATGATAATCTTGTCGAATATTGGGGGTAGGAAATCGTTTTTTTCTTGCAAACAACAAAATTAAAAGTTTAAGTATTTCATAAAAATTCAGAATGAAGCATGTTTTGTTATTTATAAACTGTGTTGGAAACAAATACCTTACTATGATCAAATCGAATCATTAAACTAGGTGATGCATTTTTACACACATTTTTGTCTAGGTACTGTATACTTTTATTAGAAAAGCTGTATGTCTGTGCAAATGTGATTGCTATTTCAATTGAAAATGTGTTGTCAGTAATGGCAGTGTGTTACTGCACCATGAATCCTCCACTCTCTGCCACTCCACTCTACTCTGCATCACTCCACATCACTGCAGTCTACTCCTCACTGCTCCACTTTATACTACTCCACACCACTGCAGTCTCCACTCAAAGTCACAGCACTCTAGGCAACTACTCTGTACACCTTTCTACTCTACCCTGTACCACTCAACTTGATGCCAATGCATTCTTCATCATTCTACTCTAGACCACTTCACTCTTTGCCACTTCACTCCTCACCACTCCATTCTAGGCCACACCGATCTACTCTAAACAACTTCACTCTACACCACTGTACTCTATGCTAATAGACTCTATGGCAATGCACTTTACTCTGTGAAACTCAACTCTATGCCCCTGCACTCTATGCCAGTGCATTGTACGCCACACTAATCTACTCTGCACCACTGCACACTATACCACTTTAGTCTACGCCATTACACCCTATGCCACTCTACACAACTGCACTCTACCCTACACCACACTACTCTACGCCACTTTACTCTGCTCTGAAACAATCCACTCTATGCCACTGCACTCTACGCCACTGTACTCCACTCTGCACCACTCCACTCTATGCCACTGCACTCTACACCACTCTATTCTTAACCACTGTGCTTTATGCCAATGCACTCCACACAAACTGCACTCTGTTACTCTACTCTACACCACTGCACTCTACTCTGCATCACTGTACTCTACACTACTGCCTCTATGCAACTCTACTCCACTGTACACCGCTGCGCTCTGCTCTGCAACACTGCACTTACCACCACTGAACTCTACACTACCCTACTCTGCACTACTCCACTCTCTGCCACTACACCCTATGGCACTATGGTGTACTCTGCACCACTCTGTGCTATTATACTCAGCACCACTCTATACCACTCGACTCTATTCTGCATTTTATACCACTGGACTCTTTTCAGCACTACTGCCTTTTGCATCACTGAACTCTATGCCACTCCACTCTACACCACTCTATGCCACTCTACTCAACTCTGTGACACTCTGCTCTATGCCACTCCATTCTATGCCACTTCACTCTGCACACTGCACTCTAATATGCACCACTCTAATCTACGCTGTTGCACTTTATGATGCTCCATTGCACGCTGATGAGTTCCATGACAGTGCACTCAATGTCACTGCACTCTATGCCACTATACTCTGCAATGCTCTACACCAACGCACTCTATGCCAGCCAACTCCACTACATGCCACTCCAGTGAATGCCAGTCCACGAGACTCCACACTATGCCACTCCAATACACAATACTCTCTGCCACTCCACTCTATGACACTCCAAGCCACTCTCCTCAATGCCACTAGCTTTTAGCCATTCTGAGCAGCAGCCACACTGGTGAACAACATGGCTAAAACACATTGGCAAAGCTGATAGCTCTTGCATAGGCAACACATATTGGCAAAGCCAATGCTTGCTTTGAAAAATTGACTCGACTGTGATACTCTTGTTAAACCTACATGTTATATGTCATCATGCAGGTAATGTCCTGTTTTAAGATCTATTTCTGAGACTTGCTTTCATGTCCATCTTTCACAATCTGCTCAAAAGTCCCAATCAAAGCAACATTATTAAGTGCCATTTTTTCTCAGAGCTAAAGCAGTTATACTTATTCGATACAAGTTGAAACATTCTCTTCCCCACCCTTCCACATTCATTAGCAGATTTCATCTCCCCTTATACCATGTTTGCCATCAGGGCACAAATCATTTCTCTACTTTCACACAGACACCGTTTCACAGGCTTAATACTAATACATCCATGTCCGGAAATAGTTTCTACAGATTACGGAAATCAATCAAAATCCAGAGAGCTCTAAACCCATAATGTCATCGCCAATGATTCAGTGCCATGGAAATCCATCTAAATCACTCAATATAAGTGAAAATGCACTTCGGGTGCTTGCAGATGTGGGCAGTCCTTGATTGCATGCAACGCACTGCTATTTTCATCAGCCTTCGAGAGACGGATGCAATAAAGATACTTGGTGTGTCGGTTTCGAACAGGATATGGCAGCGACATAAATAGATTCATTATGTCTGTTAAAATGTAGGTCTCATTTTGTACAAAACATGATGCTACTCGAAGAGGAAAGAAAATCTTCAACACATCTGACTATACTGAATAGAAGGAGGGTTATCGCCTTCACTGCGCCCTGTCTAAAAAAGCATGGTGTTCTGTCAATAATTTGTTACAGTACCTTTCTGACTTCTGGGCTCGTTTGACAACGTCTAATTGCTTTTAATTAATTTTCAATACTTTTTAATAACACTTTTACTGCATAGTTTCATCTTTATACGGATTTCCGTCATTACCTCGAATTTCCAAAATGCGGAATGTGAGTCTGATGTAATCAGGCTAAGGAAACTAACAGCCTCATTTATGTATTGAGGATAAGGATACTTTAACGCAAAGGCGAGGGAGTATCTTTACCACCAAGATAATGCTCTACCCACCTGATTTGAATGCATATGGACCATTGGTGTAATGGCACCAGAGATTGCTCCATTGTGGTTACACCCCTCCACAGCCAATAGGCTAAGGGCTGTCCAAACTTGACCTCTCTGTCCACCCACCTAATTTAGATAGGTGGATATACAGGTCAGTTTTCATTGCCGTCACTTCTAGAAAAACTCATTGAAAGCTACTCCTTCCTCCCCTCTGCGAGGGGAGCATTTTTTCATTTTCAAAAGGAAAATCCTGCTTCGGGATTTTCAGTTTAAAACAAAAAAATAATAATAATTTTGACAGACAGCTCCATCATGTTGACGGAGTCGTGCATCAAACTTTAAAAAAGCACTGACAGGAACCACTGCGATGATGGCTCCTTCTAATGCTTTTGAAATGACTGCCAGGTTCGCCTTCATTTCTAAGTTTGGTAGGCAGAGTTCTCCCGGATTGCTGCGGCTCTTGGACTTGGTCCCGGTTCTCAGCGTGTTTGTGGCATAGACGTTTTCTTTATTTCTTGTTTCAACATATGTGGTTCATTATGTTAGTTTTAGAACTTAACATTTCATAGAGCATGATTATAACTATATTTAATCCTAGCACTCAATAATATCAAAGAAAGGCATACAGAGGAGTAAATACACGATGATACTTTGGAAGTACTGCCTAAGGCTTTCTTTCAAGTTAACATTAATGTGGAAAAGGCATCCTTTAACACAGCTTGCACTTAACGTTTTTGAAAACAACAGACAAGCTAACAAAACCAAGGTTTTGGAAATTTCCAAACAAGCAGCATGGCCACTGGTTTCCTATTTTTTTTATTTGTATATTGATGTAAATTAGTTTTCATCCTTCTCATTAGCGTGCTAATGCACCTTTCCACATTAATTCATTTTAGGCCGCAACAGCATGCTACTAGCAAGCTTGTGATCTCAATCTCAGTGGGATCAGGGTGCTTCAATTAGACCTAAGCAGTCCTGGAAAGGAGCCTTGGCTTGGTAAAGAAAGTCTGTCATTCCCCATTGCAGAGAATCTGATGCTCTGCACTGACATCATTATCACATTAAATTAAGTTACATCAAAGGAAATTTGGAGGACAATTTTATAAATTGATAAAAAACGGACTCAAAGACCAGCTTCATCTGAAAATCCATTTAATAAATTGATCTAAAAATGTCTGAGAGACTGAATTCTTTTCTCAGAGAGAACACTTGAATGCCACACTTAATGATAGTTTTTTTATGTCTGATTCTCACTTCAGTAACTCCAACTTTTAATGACCTTCTGTGTGAAAAGAGATTGCGCAGAGGTGTCAGCTGTGAATGGTAGCAGCGTTTAGCTCTTTCTGTGCTGCACCTTGTAATGCGATCGGTAATTATAGTCTTATCCTTCGTCGATAGGTGGGTTTCCAGTCAGAGGGAAGGGAGAGAAGGGCATCGGTACCACAGTATGCACTTTGTTGCTTTTGTGCACTTTGGCCTGTGTTCGTTCATCAACATTTTTACATCAGTTACTTAAGGCATTTGTATATTTTTCTGCCGCTATGTTTTACATTTCTCATCCAAAAATAAGGAGCTGGCAGTGCCAATCAGCTGTAATTATCACATTTGTTTAACTTGATAGAATATTTTTTTAAGTATAAGATTTGTAGCTTACAAGATTCCAACCATATTAAGAGGCTATCATTGTAAGGTCTGACCATAAGACAGCTTTTGCTGTTCCTCGATCTCATGAGATAACAAAAAAACAGATAAGGAGAAGAGCTTTGGGTCAGCAATCTTCACCCTTTTGGTGCTGACAGTGTCATATCTAGCTTGCCATAGAGTAACCTCTTTAAAACAGGTCAGCATTTGTTTTGCTTGCAGGTGTATGAGTTTGCCAAAGTAGGGTACTCTGTGACGTGTGTTTTTTATGTAATTAATGTGTAGGCGTGTGACCTCCTAATATTAGGCTAAGGTGACATATAATAGGGCAATTACATCTACTATCCTCAGAGGTCGACTCAGATCTTTTGACTCAGACATGAGTAATGAGATCATCAAATTGATCAACAAGAACCAATGCAATCAAAATATACAATAATGAGTCAGTAATTTATACACACATGACTTATGTGTTCATAAATCCTGACACAAATTTAGTAAAGTTTAAACATGTCTTACCCTTAAATTGACAATGCTAAGGTCACGTAAATGATAAGCAAAACCAAATGATAGCAATCCATAAACAACACAGGCTGTCCAAAAAGTCTGAAGAATCTCAGTCTTGTAAGTACAATGACCATTAAACACTCCAAGATAATTATGCAGAATAACGAACAAAATTATTTTGAAAATAGCAGCAAAGTTAATTTAGTTGTGCAATTGAATCAAACGTTCAAATTAATTGTTGGATCAGGCATCCTAGCTACCAAATTCTAATTTGAAAAGCATGTGTGGACTGGCTTTGTCACATGCAAACATTTAAAATAAGACAAAAATGAATTTGAAAAACATCTAATTACGGCACTAACAAAAATGCGGGTGGATTTCTAAAAGGGAAAACCTGCAAAGGTAAAATTAATGCACATTGGTTATACCTCTTCTAAATGAGACAGCAGCTTGCAGAGTCTTCCTCAGCCAAGTACGGAAACAGTAGGTCTTCAGAGATCAGCATCAGGAACATGAAGAGGGAAACAGTTCAGTAATGTTGGGCCTAATGTAACTGAACGGTTAAAATCATAATTGGCTAAACAGAAGAGCTAAATAGCAGAACTGAGCAGAACTAAACTGGAACTAAACAGAATCTGACTGCACCAAAAGCTAAACATAAACTGACTTACATCACCTAAAACTTGCTAAATTAAAGTTCCAAAAGTTACTAGCTGAGCGTCTATTGGACAAGTCTATGAGGTGTCTTAGTGTGCAACCAATAACATTTGATCTGGGTTTCGTTTGTATCTTTTTTCATTCCTTTTCCAAGATAGGGTCAGATTCACGCTCCAGATTGCAGTTTCCATGTAACAATTTCATTATTAAAAACAGCAGCACCCAACACAACATTTAGCTAACGTTGCTTCCTTTTAAAAACTAAGGCTCAGTGTTAAAACTTGGAACTTTTATCACAAATAAGTGTAGAACGAGCGGAACAGAGAAAGCAGTAGCTTTCCACTGTGCACATTTAACAGGATGTCTAATAAACAACGTTTGCAAGGCATTTCATTAAAATCAGAATAACATTTAAGCATGGTGCTTCTGAAAAAATACAAAACGTAGGCCTTTTCACTATTGCTAATATATGGAGAATAAAACATTTCTAATAATTTCAAACCATTCGTTTTGTAGTGAAATAATATTTTTCATGTTTTGTCAGGACGTGTAATTCTAATTAGTCAATATACATTTTCATAGATATTTATCATTTCACATTGAACTCGAGTTGGCTGACACCCTGTCCACCAAAATTTAAACTTTCACATTTTATTCTTCTAACACACATTTCTCTATTTAGACCTTTTAATACATGTTTATCATTTCGTTTTGTATACACATTTTTATTAATAATGTTTGCTCATTAACAATCCCTCCTCTGTCAGCTATGTGTGCAATCACAAAAGAACATACACTAATGGAACAATTTAAGACTTACTTTGTTTAGAATATCTACAGTTAAGTTTTTGCCCTTCTTCAAAATGTCTTAAATCGCAAAAGTATCTGCTTCCTATCTTTTCCATTTCTATTTCTTCCCTCCTCTGTTTATTTTCCATCCTTTGTAATTTTATGCATAAAGTCTTGCTAATAAAGACTACAACTAATCCCATATAATGGTAAGGTATGATACGTAATCCCTTCTTGCACTGATGAATTAATTTGTGTACATACATAACATCCTCTCACATCCATAGTCTCAACGTAATTATACAACAAACCATAGAAAACATTAGAGGAAAGATCCATTTGTGAGCTGTCTAAGTGTAAGAATTTTTCATCCTTATAGAACTTGCTTAACTCAGAAAGTGCAGTAGTCTCTGGAGAAGGTGTATAATTAGTTTTAGCTTTATCAGAAACACTCATGCTTATAATCAATGACAAACTTATCAATGTACATATAACTGCCAATCCAACACACACACACTTTCACCCATTATTTCTATTGCGATTGGAATTCATAGCCTGTAAAGAATACAAAGTGAAAGAAAAGAAAAATAGATATAACTATGCAGAAAAGGTAAAAATCAAAAATAGTCTTCAGTTTTTTTGGTGATTATTTACAGCAGCTTTCAGGTTCTCCAGAACTTGTCAAAAATCAGTTTACCAGCTTTGTCAAAATCAGTTTCAAATCTCTCTTTAGTAGATCACAGTCTGTTGATCACAGACTATTAATTCTACTGTATAATGTCTTTCTTGGTCAGTTGACAATGTGATTTCAAAACTTAGCTCGATTAAGACTTCAAGTTCCAATATGTAAAACTGGATTCTCACAATCAAAACAAAAGGACATAAATTTGTGTTCCCACGCATCAGCTGCAAGGTATACCTATTCAGAACCTGAGTATCTTCGACTTGCAACTCTCTTTCTCCTTGATTTTTGACTTGTGCTTATCTCTTCTTCACTCATCTGTTCCTTCTGTTGTTTCTACTTCCTCATTTATGTTTGATAACACATCAGGAACTTTTTCAGTTGCATGCAAAGAAGGCCATTTATCTCCTTTCACAGTTTTTCTAGACAGTGATGAAACAACTGGACTTACAATTCTTCTTGACTTAGCAGGAATTTGACCAGCTTTTCTTTGATTTTGACTTGTTTCACCGGCACCATCAGCCACTTCAGGAGGAGTCAAATCGGCATGACTTTGAATCAACTCAACTCCACTTCTGGCTACTTCAGAAAATAAGATTAGCTTTATCTCTTTTTCTTAATTGTCTGTTTCTGAGAGAGTCCTCCTTAGACTTGACTCTCCTGCTATGTCCACTTCTACTTCGGAATATCAGGACTGTACTTGAGTTAATCTGTCAGAGGTGTACCTGGATTTGGATCTTCACCAGTTTGCACTGTCTTTACTCTTGCACTCTCTTTCTCTGTCTTTGTCACTTGCTCTTCCTGAGACTGTAAAGTTTCTGCTGGTGCTCTCAGGAACATTAGATCTTCATCATCCAAAGCATATTGCACTTTATGAATTTGGCTGTCATGGATACAGTTTGGAATTCCAGTACACTTCACAGCAGTCGTAACTACAATGATTTGGAAAGTTCCCTTCCACCTAGGTTCCAAGCAAGTCTTCCATACGTGCTTCTTGATCACCACCTAATCACCAGCTCGAGGACTGTGACACTGGTCTTGAGATGGTGGCATGGCTATAGCTTCCACCTGGTGAGACAGAATGAATCACATCAGTTAGACCCTTGCAGTAATCCAGCACCCAGTCACCTTTTATGCTTACAGGCGCATTTGCAGGAACAGCTGACAATCTCATTGCTCTGTCCATTAATATTTTATGTGGCGAGAGCACAGTTTTCTGTAAGCTGCACTTCTCATGCTTATCAGAACCAGAGGTAAAGCCTCAAGCCATTTCATATTTGTGGATGCACACATTTTTCCCAGTCGAGCTTTCAGAGTGTCATTCATTTCTTCTACTAATCCAGAAGCTTCAGAATGGTAGTGGCAGTACAGCTTATGCTTAATGTTTAAGGCTGAACATAGCATTTGTCATCACTTTGTTATTGAAGTGGCTTCCTCTATTTGATTCTAAAGAGGCCAGAAAACCAAATTGTGGGATCAACTCTCTAAGTAACAGCTTTGCTATTGTGAAGCTATAATTTCTACGCGTAGGGTAGGCTTCATTCCAATGGCTAAATATGCAGACAATCACCAAAACATACCTCAAACCTCCACACTCAAGTATTTTGATAAAATCCATCTGCATGCTGTTAAATGGACCACCCGATCTTCCAATGTGACTCAAAATGACAACAGTTCTCTTTCCCACGTTCATTTTCTGGCATGTAATACATCCATGACAAATTGCTTCGGCAACCTGTCTAAATTTTGGATTGAACCAAGATTGCTTAAATGCTCGAATCATTGCATCTCTTCCAATGTGAGTTTGACAATGATAGTGTCTAGCCATTTGCGTCATTAGACAGTTTGGTAATACTACCTGCCCTTCATTTGAAACCCAAATTTCATCAACTTCCTTTTTTCATCATCTGGAACTTCATCTCGCAATCTTTTAATTGCTTCCCAAGTGTCAAGCATTGGCAACAGAAAACTTTGACTTGTCTCATCAGTATTTGTTTCATTTTTCCATTCTTCATTGAAGGAGACAATTAAGTGCACAAAATCTAGCAATCTGATCAGAATATACATTACCCATAGAGATAAAATCATTTGTTTTTCAATGCGCAGCACACTTCATAACTGCGACTTTCTCAGGTAATTGTAAATTCTAGCAAATAATTAATTTTGTCCCCATTTCTTATAGGGACGTCAGAAGAGCTCATGAAACCTTGTTGGGACTATAACTTCCTGAAGTTGTGCACAACACCAAATCCATACAGGCTGTCTATAAAAATCATAATTTTAAGCTGTGATGAAATACAGCATGCTCTAGTAAGAGCCACCAATACTGCCACTTGTGCAGAAGATACTCCCATCAACAAAAATGATTTGATCATTTTTCTCTAATAGAGTGTCCTCAATACCAAGTCTGGGTTTGGTGCACAGTTTAGTAACATCCAGGCAGTCATGTTCCACTTCATTTACATTTTCAGATTCAGCAATGTCTACAGGTAACAAAGTAGCAGGCTTAAGTACTCCCCCTCTTTTAAGGGTAACATTTGGGGACCCCAAAATCAGCAACTACAGCGAGTTAACCGAGCATTTGTCAGGCATTGAATTTTGGTCCTGGTCTCATCACAATTCTCTCACTTTAGGTATGGTGTGCACCGTCCGCGGCTACCTGCTTTAGGCAGCCTGATAAAGCGGCAGCAACCGGATTCAATGTAGCTGAAAAATATGCTACAGGACAATTTACACCACCATGTACCTGTGTGAGGATAGAAAGAGCAGAGCAATCACGTTCATGACAAAGCAGTGAACATGGTTTCATGTAGTCAGGCATTCCCAGAGTTTACTGAGTTGAAAGTGTCTCTGCACAGACACTCTTTCAACTCAGTAAAAGATTTCATACAATCTTCATCAAAAGGAACTGGGTCAATGATATCTTTGTGAGTCAATCTATTCAAAGGTTTGGGAATAACAGAAAAATTGGTAATCCATTTGCGTCAGTACCTCACCATTCCCCAAAACATTCTGATATCTCATTGAGTAACAGGGGATTTAATTTGCAATATAGCTGTAACCCTTTCTCTGTACACTTTCCTTGCACCTTTCTCTATTTGATGTCCCAAGTACTTCACTTCTTTCTGTCAATACTGTTATTTTGCTGGAGACCCTTTGGGCCTCATTACGAGTTTTGCCGTCTGATGGTAAGACCGCCATGGATACGGCCACCAAAGAACTGCCATGTTGGCGGTCATCCGACCGCCGTATTAAGAGTTACACAGCCCAGCCCACCAAAAAACAGCCACATTTACAAAACCATCAGGACACTGGAGGACGGAAAAAGTTGGTTCAACCACCAGCACTGCCAGCCCTCCAAAAAGCCTCTGATCAAATTACGATCCACAAATGATGAGAGCGGTTCCTCCATGATGGAAAACCATTGGCGGTGCGAACCGTGGCGGTCTGAAGTCACATCGGTGAGAACAAAACACCACATTGGATAGTTTGAATAACCCACATCTGACACACATCCACACACCTGACACATCTACACACTGCACTATAAAACACATCCCTACAAAACCCATAATCCTTTGCAACCAGAATGCCACTCACAGCCAGAGACTAGAAAAAGATAAAAAGTACTAGCAAAACAAAAAAAGGCACCCCTACACATTTCACTCAGCACTCATCCCTCACCTGCACAACATACACAACACCATCTCTTCCACCACGATAATGGCCCCACAAAAACATCCACCTTTCACTGATTATGAGTTGAGGGGCATGGTGGACAAAATTGTCAGAGTAGAGCCATACCTTTTTGGAGCACAGGTCCAGCAAACATCAGTAGCCAGGAAAATGGAGTTGTGGCAAAGAATAGTCGACAGGGTGAATTCTGTAGGCTGTTACCCATGCACAAGGGTGGACCTCAGGAAGAGGTGGAACGACCTCAGGGGGAAGGTACGTTCCATGGCCGCCAGGCACCAGCTCGCTGTCGGCAAGATTGGCGGTGGACCCGCACCCCCTCCCCCTACTTTCACATCATGGGAGGAAAAGGTCTTGGACATCCTGCATCCTGATGGCCTGACAGGAATAGCTGGGGGAGCGGAATCTGGTAAGTCACAATACCATTCATGTTACCAAAATGTTTTGACTTGCATGCTTACTGATCACCTTTTCTCACCTCAGTGCCTAAACCACCCACTACCCCGGTTTTCAAATGTCTAAATGCCCCTCTCTGGCATGCCACATGTCAACTAAACTCACCCGGGGCCACTGTGTTTGTGTATGGCATGTGAAGTACAGGGACTGACAGAACTACAACTCCCAGCAGGCACTGTTCCACCTGTAAGAAAACCAGAACAGTGTACTACATTTTAAAATGTCTTACATGTAAAACTAACAATCAATGTAACCCCTCCTGAATGCACCACTGCCTTACAGTACATAGCAATGACAGAAATTCTATGGCCAATAACCGGAACTATGACAAGCGGAACACAGCTACTGCTCTGTCCCCTACCAAACTGGCCTGTGAGAAAACCTTCCTAACAATGTCATATACTCACCTGAGGGGGAAGACTCAATGGGAAACTGGATGTCCTTGCAGTACATCCATATAGATGCCCAGGTCAAATGGTAACTCCCACACTGTGTGCCACCTCTGTCACTATTGTGCATTGTCTTGCTGTCAGTTGAATCAATGATGCCACACACCGTTCTAGGAGAGAAATATATATTGTCATGTCTTTACTCAGACAAGATATGAGGGTATCAGCAGTCATCTAACACCAACAAACTCCAAGAGCTTGACGCATGAAGTATGCAATTGCAAATCTCTGGGCCCCACATTGCTCTAGCCCATGTTTGGAAGCAGCTGTCATTGTCATATCAGGCGATCAGGTAAAGGCAGCATGTGCATGTCAAATAATATGTCTATTTGTCCAAGTTAAACATCACTTGTTGCATCACTTACAGCAACTGTATGTTCCACTTCTCCTACAGGTAACCTTGCCATGTTCAACATGGAGAGGAAACCAGACACTGACCCTGACCCCTCTGGATGAAGGCCCCAGTGAGGGAAACACCCCTGGATGTTTGGACACTGAGGATGAAGCTGGCCCATCAGGCAAACCTGGTCAGCCAACAACTGTGACCCTCTCCTGCCCACATCGACTCTTCTGAGCCCTGTTGCATCTGCATCACAGGGAACCATTCACCCCCAAACCTGTGCCCCAAAGACAGTGTCTTCCATTGTATGCCCCCCAGTACAGGTACCTGAGTCTCCTGTCGTGATGGTCCTGTCACCAGTGGGAGTGGGCACACTGTCCCAGGGGCACAGCTACATGGGTGTAGGGTGCGTGGGAGGCATGGTGTGGCCAAGAGAGTGGGGTCTCCAAGGGACACAACTGACCACAACACTATCTCCCAAGTCTTGGGAGACTACCAACATTCCCAAGGCATGATGGGCCAGGTACTGACCACGATGGGAGAAATCTGACAGCTGCAGAGGGACAACCACCAGGAAGCCATGCAGTAGTGGCAGGCCCAAAATGCCATTCTGGCTTCCATTGCTGGAGTGCTGAGGGACATGAATACCACCCGAGTAGGTTTTGTATCTAACATCAGGCCTCTTCCACTAGCAATGAAACATCAGGCCCTTATACGTCTGTGGCTGCTAGTGGAATGGAAGCCCTGTCAGGGAAAGTGAATGCCTCAGACTCCCCACCCTCTGTAGCAGAAGAACCCCCCTCTCCCTCAAACGTGGACGTCCACCCAGACTTCCAGAAGGAGCAGATGCCAAGACCAAGCCCACTACCAGGAAGTGAACCTCTACTGATTGATTCCCCTTGTGTGGCACGGATACACCCCGTTGACTGTTCTGAAACCTATCTCCATTTCCCTATGGTACAAAGACACTGGAGTTGTGTTTCCAAATGGTGTAGCAGCTACCTTGATGAATTGATTCGCCATAACTGAACGCTTCACTATTATGTTTGTGTATTTTTTGTTTCTTATCACTCATTTTGCTGTGCAATCCCCAATAAATACTACTTAACCACAGAACATGGGTTAGTGTGATTTATCAACCATTTACAACTGTCATGCATGAAAGACTTGTATCAAAATGTTTCTCTCTAATGTAAAACATTTGTCATGGTCAGTACACATGCACTGTATCACCAGGATACATATTGCATTGACAATGTATTATATACATGCCACAAATCACTTGTATTGTACATTCCAACATCTTTATTTGGAGAATACCAATTACCACATAGTGAAGTACAGCTGCTAACTTCAGTGTTGCACCATAGGTGTCAAACACTACCAACCCACAGACGTCTGAGGTGAGGGACATGTCAGTCTTTCAGTATCCCAGGAGATTGGTTCAATGTATCATCAGGTAAAGCCTTATCATATACTCGTACCACATTTCCCAAATGACCATACTCCATAAAACACAGAGGCCAGTACTAATGTCCCCAGTAATAGAACCTCCCACTTATCATGGTCAGGTATCTTTTGGCTTGCCACTCACCTATGTTAGTCTTCAGACACATACACATTGGTCTGCAAAGTGGAAACAGACTGACAGCTATGTACACATGTCACATACAACTAAAAAAATAATGATGTTAGAGGGTCTGAATACCACATTATGACATGTGTCAGAGACAAATGAACACACACATGGCACCATTGGTCCCGCCTCAATAACAAAGAGGTCTTTAGTCTGGAAAAGGACACCACCATTCTACTGTCCTGATAATCTGGGTATAGAACTCACACATCACAAATCTCATTCCAGTCAGTACCTGTTTTAATTCAAGTTGACTTCACATGTCAGTCTGCAAATCCCATCTGCCTGTGACATTGTCTGATATTGCCAGATGAGGATGAGCCAAACAGTCAAATCTGCATTCTGGAATTGACAAACATAAGGTATAGGTCACATTGATACATGTACATTATACAGCCAGATCATATGTACATATGTTACTTTGTGCATTGTGAAAACATTAGACCATGTACACAACAGTTCTGTACACAGCTCCAAGTGACAATCTACATGCATATCTGAGTCATTGGCTTTGCAGCCACTTATGACCTATCTGAGGATCACGATAAGAACCTTATGTGGCATTCCTAACATCACCAATACCACACTGAATCACTTTTATTACATCACTTCACTTACCTTGATTCAGTTGTAGTACTGATTGATGAGATCAGCCCAGATGTCTCCACCTTCATCCTCATCATGCTCATCCTCACTTGGCAAATCTACATTTATACCCACCGGATCTGCTAGCTCCCTCTCATCTGGCATGAATGGTATCAGACGTTTCAGGACGAGTTTGTGGAGCATGAATCAAGCAACAACAATTTTATAAACCTTGGTGGGTGGGTAGAGGAGGGCTTCTCCGGACTTATCAATGCTGCAAAATCTTGCCTTCAAGAGCCCAAAAGTCCGCTCCATGACATGCCTTTCCGTGGGCCTCATTGAAACAGACTTCACCTGGAGTGGTTGGGTACTTCACTGGTCGGTTTGGGTAGCCAGAGTCCCCTGAATGGTATGGTTACACGAATCCAAACACTTGTAAAACATACACCCCACCCTCTATAGCAGACGTCCATCCAGATATCCAGGAGGACCAGATGCCAAGACCAAGCCCACTGCCAGGAAGTAAACCTCTACTGATAGGTTTCCCTTATGTGGCACAGATACAACCTGTTGACTGTTCTGAAACCTATCTCCATTTTCCTATGGTACAAGGACACTGGACTTGTGTTTCCAAATGGTGTTGCAGCTACCCTCATTAATTCATCCACCATGACTGAACCCTTCACTGTTATGTTTGTGTTATTTTTGTTTCTTATCACTCATTTTGCTGTGCACTCCCCAGTAAATGCCACTTAACCACAGATCGTGTGTTAGTGTGATTTACCAACCATAGACAACTGTCATGTATGGGAAGGCTTGTATCGAAATGTTCCTCTCTAATGTAAAACATTTGTCGTGGTCATTACACTTGTACTGTATAACCAGGATACATATTGCATTGACAATGTATAATATACATGACACATGTCACTTATATTGTACATTCCCACATCTTTATTTGGAGAATGCTAATTACCACATAGTGAAGCACTGCTGCTAACTTCAGTGCTGTAGCATAGGTGTCAAACACTACCAACCCACAGACTTCTGAGGTTAGGAACATGTCAGTCTTTCAGTATCCCAGGAGGCAAACAGATTGGTTCAATGTATCATCAGCTAAAGCCTTATCACATACCCATACCACAGTTCCCAAATGACCGTACCCCATGAAACAGACAGAGGTCAGTACTAATGTCCCCAGTAATGGAACCTCCTACTTATCATGGTCAGTTATCTGTAGGCTTGCCACTCACCCATGTTAGACTTCAGAGACATGCAAATTGGTCTGCAAAATGGAAACACAGTGACATCTATGTACAAGTTAGTCCACATATAACACAAAACATTATGATGTAAGAGGGTCTGGATACCACATTCTGACAATTGTCAGGGGCAACTGAACAAACATATGGCACCATTGGTCCCATCTCCAATACCAAACAGGTCTTAAGTCTGGAAAAGTGCACTACCATCCCACTGCCCTGACAGTCTGCGCATAGAACTCAAACATCACACATCTCATACCAGACAGTACCTGTCTTTCAGTCACTTCACATGTCAGTCTGCAAATCCCATCTGCTTGTGACACTGTCTGAAATTGCCAAATGAGAACAAGCCAAACAGTCAATATGTAATCTGGAATTGACTAACATAAGGTATAGATCTCACTGATGCATGCACATTACACTGCCAAATCAAATGTACATATGTAAATTTAATTGTGCATTGTGAAAAATTAGACTACGTACATACCAGTCCTGTATACAGCTCCAAGTAACAATCTGCATGCATATCTGAGTCATGGGCTTTGGGGCCACTTATGACCTATCTGTGGGTCATATTAAGAAGCTTATCTGGCATTTCTAACCTCACGAATACCCCACTGAATCACTTTCATTACATCACATAACAAACCTTGATTCAGTTTAAGGTCTTATTGGTGACATCAGCCCTGATGTCTTCAGTTTCATCCTCATAATGCTCATCCTCACTTGGCAAATCTGCATTTCTACCCACAGGATCTGCTGGCTCCACCTCTTCTGTTATGAATGGTATCTGACATCTCAGGGCGAGGTTGTGGAGCATGCAGCAGGCAAGAACAATTTTACAAACCATGTTCGGTGAGTAGAGGAGGGTTCGTCCAGACTTGTCAATGCTGCAAAATCTTGCCTCCAGGAGCCCAAAAGTCTGCTCCCCGACATGCCTTGTCCTTCTGTGGGCCTCACTGAAGCAGACTTCGCCTCACTGGTGTCAACAACAAAGGACAGTTTGGGTAACCAGAGTCCCCTGTAAGGTATGGTTACAACAGTCCAAACATTAATCTTGTACATCCACATATGCTAGCAGATAAAAGGTACAGACACACATTACAAAAATGACTTACCAACCAGCCAGGCCCTCTCTGTGTATAGTCGTGTCATTAGCTGTGGGATATTGCTGTTCCGCATGATGAAGGAATCATGGACTGACCCCAGGACAATGGGAGTTTTACAATTTGGATTAGGAATGGCAGGCATCAGATTTGACTCCAACTGACGACTAAGATCCATGTTTGTCTGCCCATACACGCGGTATATTTGGATGACATGTCGCTCCTCCATTGTGTGCAGGTCTGCTAGTGGATGGTACACTGGAGGTTGTCTTGCTCTTCTCATGCCAGGGTAACTATGTGGAATAACACTAGAAAGTATGTGTATGACTCAATCTATACATCATAAGTATAATCACACCAATGTCACTGATAGCACTACATTCTATCACATGAAACAGTGAAAATGTTGTACTCAACACATACCTAGGCAACATTTGCCTAAAGGCTGTAATCAAATCCCCCTTACCCTAGCATGCTCTTTGAATGGAGAAACACGTCACTGAGTGCAAAAGTGACATCAACTTACTTAACATGTGTAACATAGTTGGAACACCTATACTGTGTTCAGATTGTCATTACTGTGCTGTCAATACTGTTTCATGTACATAACTCAGTATACTTCATTTTCACATCCTATACATATAACATGCGCATTGCTACATGGTTGCATTAAGCCAGCAGTTAACACATTATCACAAATATGAATCTTAGTCAATGACGCAACTTTCAGAGCATTAATGTACATATATGAGCCTCAAAATGGCAGCTTCCTGATTTACTGTACTGGACATCAGGAAGTGACCTAACTCTGCTGGCAGATGTCATCCTGGCTGTAGGAGGTACCAACCACGGTGGGCATTTCCATTGGAACACATAGCAAACCTTTAGTGGATTTGGGTCAATGGCGATGTCTGCCAGCAGTGACGGTCCTGTACATTGCGGACATGACTGCCATCTCATGCTTCATGCCTCACTTGACTCCAGACACTGCTTCCAGCAAGACCTCCAAGTCCTGAGCTGCTGTGTACTGCCTCTGAGAGCAATCATGCCTGTCCTGCAGGTGATAGGGCCCCTGCCTTCTTGGCTGATGAGCTGGACAAGCTTGTGGAGGAGGTCCTACCCCTGTATGAACAGCTCTATGGTGCACCAGAGGAGCAGGTAAGTGCACTGCAATACCAATGTATGAAATTTTAAGTGTATGATGATGTTGATGAAATGTGGTGGAATGAAGGATTGGGATAAAATGTGTGGGTACATGGACATGTGCACATGTGCATAGATGGTTTTGATCCCTGATACATAGTAGGGAGTGTGTGATGTATGAGGCCTGACCCACCCAAGAAACTGTATACCATGATAAATTAAGGTGGTGTTTGAAATAGTTGTATACTTATACCATGAACAACATGCTTGTGGTCTGGTCATATGTTTCTAGCCAAGATCTGGCACTGGATATGCATGTTGTATGCCTGACTCCACTTCACATATGGCCTGTCTGCAGATGGTCATTCCACATAGAAGGGGATGGTGGATGAAGTGTATGTATGGCTACTTGCACAAACGTTTGTTTCACCATACTTGTTTTGGGATGGTGCATGTGGACATTACTTTCTCCTCTTGTCTGTGTCATCCATGCAGGTCAACACCCACAAGAAAAAGGGGATCTGGTGTGCCATCACCAAGAAACTAGAGACCCTGGGGGTCTACAGCCGACAGAGCACCCACTGTAGAAAGCAGTGGGAGTACCTGAGACGTTGGGCCCGAAAGACTGCAGAGGCCCACTTGGGGATGTTCTCCCAAGATGGAAGGGGTGCCCATCGGACCTTGACCCCGCTAATGGCCCGCACATTGCCGCTGGCCTATCCTAAGTTGGATGGACGTTTGAGGGCAGCACAGCAGCCACAAGGGGGTAAGTACTGACTTAACACATTTTCATCCCTATGCCAGGTCAGTGTATGAAGTGATAGAATCTAAGCTGTGAAAATGTGGTCAGTGCAAAGGGTCAAAGATCTCCAAGGACCACATAGATATAAAGACCTCGACGTTGGTACACAGGTGTGCACATACCATTGTGTATAGAGACATATTACTCTCCTATGTTATCCCTTCTGTACAAAGCATATGATGATGCATGTCTGTGTCATATGTGTGCAATAATATATATTCTGCTTGCTGTTCCTTGCCACCTACAGATCCATACTCCCAATATCATGATGGTAAGTTGTTCAGGTCTTTGCCTTCTGTCCATTCCAATGCCCCTTGAACCATGTCTATGTGCAGCATAGAGTACGCCATGTTTTAGTCATGCCTACTTTTTATGAGGTTTCTGATGAGTGACAGTTTCATGTAAGGCTTTGATGTCTATCTGACATTTCACAGCTGTTAAAAGGTGAAGCCATTTAGTAAGTGAGGGCTGTATATTGGCCCCTGTAATGTCTCTTCTGAGTGGACATCCTACATGTTGTAAACCATGGAGGTATTGGTAGACTGCTATTTCAACACATACATTGTTATCAGAGAGCTGAATGTTAGTACCATGTGCATGTTATTTGAATGGTAAGTAGCTACACAGCTATTTCCCTAATCATTGTGTTGTGGGCATGCTAAATAGCCCAAGACATCTTATAAACAGTTACATTATTCACATGTTTTGCCAAAATCATGTGTACATTGTAAGGTTCTGTCATCAATAAACATTGTAATGTATCATAGACATACTTTCTTTTGTTATATTGGAAATGTTTAGATTGCTTTTAGAATGAAAACCTATTGTCCATTGTGGTTCAGGTGTTGTAGTTCACACTCACATGTGGGTGGAATGGTATGTGTAGTCAGTCATTTGGCTAGCCTCAAGGTGTATGTCTCTATCATGGTATCCTCAGATGTGGTTTCATGTCATTGACAAATACCGATACAGATGTTTGACTACTCATGTCTGAAGTATGGATAGTGATGTTGCCATTCAAACATTGTGTTATTCTTCCCAATCACCATGATATGTTGTACTGTATGTGGCCTGCATGCACTTGACAGGTGTCCATTATATTTAAGGAGTAGTCGTGCTGCCTGTGGTTGTCTGTGGGTAAATGCTATGGGCTAATTAGGCCAATATGGGCCTCATTACGACCCTGGCAGCCGGCGGTAAGCTGGCAGTAACACCGCCAACAGGCTGGCGGTGTTCCGCCAGCTATGATGACCGTGGCGCAATAGCCACGGCCATATTGCCGCCCCCTCCACCACACCGCCAGGCTTTCGCCTGGCAGTCATAATCCCCGACTGCCAGCCTGGAAAGGCTGGCGGTAACGGGGACTTGGAGTGCCCCTGGGGGCCCTTGCACTGACCATGCACTTGGTATGGGCAGTGCAGGGGCCCCCAGGCATAGCACCATCGCGCATTTCACTGCCCGAGTTTCGGGCAGTGAAATGCGCGATGGGTGCTACTGCACCCGCTGCACATCAGCATTGCCGACGGTTCTATTACGAGCCGGCAGCAATGTTGATGTGACTTTTCCAGCGGAAAAGTCGAAATAGGGAGCCAGAAATACCACCAGCACTGGCAGTATTCTGGCACCTGCTGCCTCAGCGGTCTTCTGAGAAGACCACCGAGGTTGTAATGAGGGCCTGTGAGTGTGCAAGATTTTGTTTACAAGTGAGAATGACTGAGATGATTAGGACAACAAAGTATGTATCATCTTTTCCTACATCACTATTGTGTTGGTGGCATGTGTTTAGACTCTATCATACTCAAAATTAGAAAATGACAAATATAGTGGTTGCATGTTTGTGGTTCTAAATTGTGGAGGTTGTGGACTCTTTGGCATGAAATGGTTTTGGCTTGTACGTAATATGCTGTCTTGTGCTTGGCATATGATAAGGTTCCTTTTCTCGTACATGACATCAGCTAATAATGTAGGTATGTGTGGATTTTGTGTATGTGATATGTGGAAATAAATGTTACCAGTATTTCCGATTGCTTGGTTGTTGATTGACTATTTTGCTGTGGATAGGGTCCCAGAATCATGTTGCCAAGTCAGGTTGTTATGGAATGGTTAGTGTGATAGCTCCACTGATATGATGGTATAGTAGGTGTGCGATAGGTGGTTTAGCTGGTGTGTGACATTGTTTTCATGTAGGGGTGTAGATATTAGCTTGTTATGATATGATGTTGGCACTAACCTCTTACTACCTGGCGGTGTGGTACAACTGAATGTAATGTGAATAATGTGTACAGTGTGCTGTTAGTGTCTGAAAAGAATGTGATGAACATACTTCTGTTCCTGTTTTCCAGGATCGGCAGGTAAAGGAGATGGGGCACAGCCAGGTGGGGAAACTGCTGGCCAAGGGACCTCATGTCATGATACCACTGACACCAAGGGACCCAGTGGTCTGGAGGGTGAGGGGAGTGCCACGGGGGAGAACGGATCCACCTCATCATATTCTGAATCCTCTTCCAGTGGACATCCCCTGGCAAACCCATCTGTGACCACCCCTGCACCATCTCTCTCCGCCACCCCCCTTTCAACCACCACCCTCCCTGTAGCTCCCCACCCAGTTGTCTGTGCCCACTCACCCAAGAGGGTGAGTGTTTCCTTTGCAGCAGGCCCCTCTGTCCCAGCCCCTGTGAGCCCTGCTGCCCTCAGTGAGGAGGCTATTAACCTCCTGAGGTCCATCTCTGTGGGTAAGTTAACCATTATGAATACTATCCATGGACTGAAAACTCACGTCCAACAGAGTAATGCATTCCTAGAGGGAATTCACAGTGCACTGGCTCGCCTACAGAGATCCTTTCAGGGTCTGGCCTCTACTCTGACGGCAGCCAGTCATCCTTTGTCTACCATTCCCCTCCACCTTCCTCTTCCCAATCCCAAACCCCTTTTCCCTGATCCAGCCAAAGCACACAAACAGACATGCATGCATACACCTCAACATCCAAGGGTAGCTCAGACAAACCAAAGCACCACAGGACACACCATCAGCATACACACAATAAACTTCAGATGCACACACAGCAACAGTCACAGCCTGCCCTGACACACCCACCACTCCCAGCTTCACAGACAGCACACCAGACACACCTGGAGACACCAACATTCACAGTTCCAGCCACTACACCTATAATACCCACATGCAGCACCATAGCAGTCCCTCAGACATCCTCCCCAGTCACCAGACCCACAGACGCTACAACCACTGATACTCCTACATGCAGCACATCCACCATACCTGCAGTCACCACCCAACAGACAGCCACACACCCACATGGCATCTCCCAGCACCTCCACCCCCACTCAGCCCACTACTCCTCTTCCTTGTAAACCCGCGAATGTACTCTAACCTTCCCCAAGTCCATCCATTTCACCTCCAAGGCCTCACCTACCCCCTGCAAGTTCCCATGCCCCTCCCTCACCAAGAAGTCTACACCTCCCTCTTCCTCTCCCACGAAGACCCAACCCTCCCCCAAGCCTAAGCCTAAACACTCCCTCCCAAGCCAAATCCCAAAGCCCCCCTCCCAACCCTAAACCAACCCCCCCTGCCACCATCCCCCAGATAATCCCTGCGGTGCCTGCCTGCCCCCTTGATGCCTCTACCTGTGGAGGTTAGATGACAGTCAGGAGTCAAGTTTGGGGCACAAATATGTGCCTTTGGTGCACATTATTGTGACAATGGACTGGCCTATGGCCTTTGACTTTTGTTACATTTATGCTTTCAAATATATTCAGACCAACCAGTTGTTGGTTCCCTGGTAACATCTTTGTCCTGCATTTCTTTTACTAGGTTAGAGTTGTTCCTGGCTGACATTGGTTGTATGTGAGGATTTGTGTGTGTGTGTGTGTGGTGCTTGTTCTTTCTGTATAGTATGGCTATTATGTGTAGGTGTGTGCAGTGCTTTTGTCCCCCAGGGGTAGGGTGTGTGTTGTGTGATGGGCATGTGTATGTGGCAGACATGTTATTGTCATGATATTGTGTGGTGTTTGTGTTGACGTGTTTGTTGCTGTCTTGTTTGGCTTTGTGTGCATTGACTGTGTGAGTGTGCGTGTTTTGTGCATGTCATGACAGGTACGATGTGCTGTGTGTGTGATCTGTGTGTCAATTGGTAAGCTGTCTGACTGTGTAATTGTGTGTGTTTGTTCGGTGTTGGTTGTAGTTTGTGTTGTATGTGTGTTGTGTCCCTGGGTAGTGTCTATTGTGAGTGTTTGCCAATGTGTTGATGGTGCAGTTCTGGTGTTTTTGTGACGTGTTGTGTGTTATTTTGTGAGACTGGGCCTGTGCTGTGTTTCCGTGTGTGTGTCTTTTTGATGTGTGTGTGTTGGCTGTAGTGCGTGTACTGTGTATGTGAGGTTGTCTGTGTGGGTCTATGTGAGTTTTACATGTCAGTGTACAGTCACATGTGTGTCACCCTCGCACCCTCTTCCCGATGGTATGCTATGTAAGTGTACAAAAATGAACAAAATGCAACAGTAACAGGTAAGTGTGTACATACATTTGCTGTTGTCATCATCGGTGAAGATTCCAGAGCCTTTCGGCGAGCAGGAGCAGCGAGATGACATCTGCTCCATGGCAGCTCCGGACGTGTATGGCTTCCTGAAGGTGAGTGTCTCCTTTTATAGAGTTCATTTCTGCCAGGGTTTCTGTGGTGGCACGACCCCAGCAGAAATCTTGGTGGTGTGCACCCTTGTGATATGTCCAGCGGAAACATGGTATCAACTGGCCTACAGTTGTTTTCAGACGTCCGTGGCAGTCTGACCGCAGTGGCGTTGCCGGCGGTGCTTTGGCTGCATTCCGTAGGTAATACTGCTGAATTCATAATTTGGCAGTCTTCTTCACCAGCCTGTTGGCAGTCTGACCGCCACCACCAGCATGGCGGTCCTGGGACCTCCTAACTTGTAATGAGGCCCTTTAGGTCCATTTTCACCCAAATTATTCAATAAGGCAATGGTATCTTGCCACCATGCTTCTCGTGTTTTTGAAGCAACCATCAAATCATCAATGTACTGAACCAATGTAGATTGGAAAGGCATTTCCAATGATTCTAAATTCTTTTTCAACACTTAATTAAATATTGATGGGGAATGCTACACCAGGAATACTTACAATTGCAGAATTTGAAACAGAAGAGGAATAAATTGGTTATCCTCATCTAGAGGCACTGAGAGAAATACTTGTGACAAGTCCACTACTGTGAACCATTCTGCGTCACATGGAATTTGGAACAAAATCACTGCTGGATTAGGTACCACTGGACAACATTTGACTACTATATCATTGAATTTTCTCAAATCCTCAATTATACGGAATTGCCAACTAGGGCCCTCATTCTGACCCTGGCGGTCGGTGATAAAGCGGCAGCCAACCCGCCAACAGGCCGGCGGTCCAAAATATGCAATTCTGACCCTGGCGGGAACCGCCAACACAGCCCGCCGCATTAACACTCCGCCCGCCACGGCGGAACAAACAAACAGCGCGGCGGTCCCCGCCAACAGCCAGGCGGCAGACAATGTACCGCCCACCCTATCACGACCCACCAATCCGCCACCTTTTCCGGGGCGGGAGCACCGCCGATAAAAACACGGCGGAAACAGACTACGAACGGGAAAACGCTCACCTCCACATACAGCATGCGAGATTCCGGCAGTATGGAACCCGAGTTGCAGGTCATCCCCGCACTCCTATACCTGCTCCTGTACCAGGAGCACGCCCGGCGGCGCGGAAGACATCGGTGAGTACTGCACCTACGACACAGGGGAGGGCAAAGATTACCGGCACACACCCACCCACCCACACCCACTACAACACACACATCAATGCATTCCCACAGATCACTGTCACAACCCACAAACCCCCCCCTTCCGAAATAATGCAAAGACCAAAAGAAGAGATCTCAAACGGGCAGATATATTGAAAAATGGACAGCAGTAATCAAAATAAATAAATAAACTATGTACAAAATATATACAGCCACTAAATGTAGTCCAACCACTGTCCGTGGACCACAGGGGTCCTGAGCAAAGGGGCAAGGCCCAGTCCCACGACAAGAACTCCACGGAGAGAACACTGCAGGGGCATCAGAAAGAAAAAAGGACAGGGACCTCAGGGGGAAGGGAAGGGGGGGCACCTCAGCCACTTGAGTACACGACGCCAGATCCACGAGGGGACTCCATGACCACTGGCCCTTCCTGGGGAGAGCAAAGCCACAGTCCAAACAGTCCATACAGTGGGTGGCCTGCCCACTGGGCCATCCTGGGGAGAGCAAAGCCACAGTCCAAACAGTCCATACAGTGGGTGGCCTGCCCACTGGGCCATCCTGGGGAGAGCAAAGCCACAGTCCATACAGTCCATACAGTGGGTGGCCTGCCCACTGGGCCATCCTGGGGAGAGCAAAGCCACAGTCCAAACAGTCCATACAGTGGGTGGCCTGCCCACTGGGCCATCCTGGGGAGAGCAAAGCCACAGTCCAAACAGTCCATACAGTGGGTGGCCTGCCCACTGGGCCATCCTGGGGAGAGCAAAGCCACAGTCCAAACAGTCCATACAGTGGGTGGCCTGCCCACTGGGCCATCCTGGGGAGAGCAAAGCCACAGTCCAAACAGTCCATACAGTGGGTGGCCTGCCCACTGGGCCATCCTGGGGAGAGCAAAGCCACAGTCCATACAGTCCATACAGTGGGTGGCCTGCCCACTGGGCCATCCTGGGGAGAGCAAATCCACAGTCCAAACAGTCCATACAGTGGGTGGCCTGCCCACTGGGCCATCCTGGGGAGAGCAAAGCCACAGTCCATACAGTGGGTGGCCTGCCCACTGGGCCATCCTGGGGAGAGCAAAGCCACAGTCCAAGCAGTCCATAACAGACTCCACTGCCACTGGAGGAGGCATGTTGGCCAGAGGACATCCTGCAGCCCTGCCCGAGACAGATCCTGCCCTGCCACGTCTGCCAAAGGGCCAGCGGTTCCTGCCTTGAAGGGCCCAGTTCAGCGGTTCTTGCCTTGAAGGGCCCAGTTCAGCGGTTCTTGAGACGGCGGGCCCCAGCGGAGCGGTGCTGGAGACGGCGGGGCCCAGTTCAGCGGTTCTTGCCTTGAAGGGCCCAGTTCAGCGGTTCTTGCCTTGAAGGGCCCAGTTCAGCGGTTCTTGAGACGGCGGGCCCCAGCGGAGCGGTGCTGGAGACGGCGGGGCCCTGTTCAGCGGTTCTTGCCTTGAAGGGCACAGTTCAGCGGTTCTTGAGACGGCAGGCCCCAGCGGAGCGGTGCTGGAGACGGCGGGCCCAGTTCAGCGGTTCTTGCCTTGAAGGGCCCAGTTCAGCGGTTCTTGCCGTGAAGGGCCCAGTTCAGCGGTTCTTGAGACGGTGGGCCCCAGCGGAGCGGTGCTGGAGACGGCGGGGCCCAGTTCAGCGGTTCTTGCCTTGAAGGGCCCAGTTCAGCGGTTCTTGAGACGGCGGGCCCCAGCGGAGCGGTGCTGGAGACGGCGGGGCCCAGTTCAGCGGTTCTTGCCTTGAAGGGCCCAGTTCAGCGGTTCTTGCCGTGAAGGGCCCAGTTCAGCGGTTCTTGAGACGGCGGGCCCCAGCGGAGCGGTGCTGGAGACGGCGGGGCCCAGTTCAGTGGTTCTTGCCTTGAAGGGCCCAGTTCAGCGGTTCTTGAGACGGCGGGCCCCAGCGGAGCGGTGCTGGAGACGGCGGGGCCCAGTTCAGCGGTTCTTGCCTTGAAGGGCCCAGTTCAGCGGTTCTTGAGACGGCGGGCCCCAGCGGAGCGGTGCTGGAGACGGCGGGGCCCAGTTCAGCGGTTCTTGCCTTGAAGGGCCCAGTTCAGCGGTTCTTGAGACGGCGGGCCCCAGCGGAGCGGTGCTGGAGACGGCGGGGCCCAGTTCAGCGGTTCTTGCCTTGAAGGGCCCAGTTCAGCGGTTCTTGAGACGGCGGGCCCCAGCGGAGCGGTGCTGGAGACGGCGGCCATTCTATGGCCAACTGCTCATTGCCTGGTGGTGCCCTCCTGGGCAGCGGGGATGGTGCTCCTTCAATGCCCACCTGGGCTGTGGGTGGTGGGGCCCTCCTGGCCAGCTGGGCTGGGTCCTCCCTGGGCAGCGGCTATGGGGGTGGTGGACTCTCCCGGGGCAGCTGTGCCGGTTCCTCCCGGGGCAGCGGCTATGGGGGTTGCGGGCTCCTCCTGGGCAGCTGTGACGGGTCCTCCATGGGCAGCAGGCCTGCTGCCTGACTTCTCCGCCTTGCTGCCCTTGCCCTCCTTAGTCGGGAGTCTGTGGCCCTTTCCTCCCTTTGGAGTTGTGGCTGTTGACGGTGGCTGGCTAGTGTCCTGGGGGGATATCGAATCCGGGCTCCGGCGGCGGCCCTTCCGCCTTCTGCTCCTCTTCCCAGGGGGTGGGCTGGCTGTCCCCTTGCTGCTGGGCGAAGATCCAGACCTGCGGGCTGGTGGGCTCCAATACCCCTGCACCCTTGTCAAGGGGGCTGCAGGGCTGGTGGTGGCTGAGGTGCTCTTTTTACCCCGACGAGAAGGAGGGGGGGGCTCAGGGTCAGGAAAGAAGGTAGCAGTAGAGAGATAGATTTTCTTGGGACAATGGAGAGTGGTAGGTACAGTGGGTATGGGAGTGGAGGGAGAGGATGTGGTTGTAGGCGAGACAAGTTTGCTGTCTTTGGGTGCAGGTGCAGGAGCGGGAGGCTGTCGTGAGGTGGATGGCTGTTGGGTGGGTGGGTGGCTGCGTTTGTGTGGTGTGGAAGAGGGGGTGACAGACACAGTGGGAGAGGACACAGGGGACGTGTAAATGGCAGTGGGGGTGGTGACTGCACGTGTGCGGACTGGAGTGGAGGGTATGCTGGTGATGGAAACACTGGCTGATGGTGAGGTGAATGAAGGTGTGAGTGTAGACGTCACAGGGAGGGAGGAGGGAGACGAGGAGGTGGGGGTCACAGAGGTGGTAGTGACTGTTGGCATGTCTGCATCGGAATGTTGCTTGTGTGAATGTCTGCGTGATCTGTGGTGCTTATGTTTGGATGAGCTGCTCTTGGGTGTTGAGGTGTGTGCAGGCTGGTCTGATGGTGTGGGTGGGACAGGCAGAGGAACAGGAGACTGGGAGGAGGGAGTTAGTAGAGGGAGGCAGGAGACAGGGACAATGGCTGCCGTCAGTGCTGAGGCCAGAGCCTGGAACGATCGCTGATGGGCAGCCTGACCCGAATGAATGCCCTCCAGGTACGCATTGCTGCGATGAACCTCCCTCTCCACCCCCTGGATGGCATTCAAAAGGGTAGTCTGCCCAACAATGAGCGTTCGGAGGAGGTCAATGACCTCCTCACTGAGGGCAGCGGGGGTAACAGGGACAGGGCCTGAGGTGCCTGGGGCGAAGGAGATGCCCGGCTTCCTGGCAGAGCGGGCACGGGGCGAACGCTGAGGGGCTGCTGGGAGGGCGGAGATGGTGCGCTGGGTGGCGGCTGTACCTGTAATGGCGGGGGGCACGGATGGTGCCACCCCCGCAAGGGAGCTCCCTTCCGAGGACGTGTCCGTGTCGCTGCAGGGTCCAGTCGTCCCCGTCGTGGAGCTCCCCTCGCCCTCCGTCTCACTGGTGCAGTCAGACTCTGTGGCATGGCCCTCCTGGGCCATGTGAGATGCAGCTCCCTCCTGCCCCGATGCCACTTCTCCTCCGCCTGATGATGCTGATGCACACAAGCACAGAAGGACAAACAAAAAGGGGGGGGGGAGAGAGAAATAAAGAGATTTTGAGTACATGGATCACCGGTACAGTTAGCGGACATGACAGACACAGATGCCCCCTGCACTAAGTTGCGCACTTGGGGTCCGCTACGCATTCCGTGGAACATGCCCTACACGCCTAGAGTTGACAACTGCACCCATGGATGACACGGCCCAGGGATGGCTGTACTGACACACTACTGAGGGTGGTGGCTGGGGACACAGGGGCTTACGGGGGTGCCCAGCCTACAGATATCGCCTTGGCCTAGGGGGACCCACAGCCCTCCTCCCCCACCCAGACACCTCCACTGCGCGACAACAGAGTAGATGATGCTTGTACTCACCCCCTTGTGTCTGCTGTGCTGCCCTCACGCGCCCATCCAAATCAGGGTAGGCCACCGCCAGGATCCGGAACATCAGGGGGGTCAGTTGACGGCAGGCACCCCGCCTACGTTGGGAGGCCATCCCCAGCAGAGACTCGGCGGTCTTCTTGGTCCCGCGGCGGATGTCCTCCCACCTCTTGCGGCAGTGGGTGCCCCGTCGATGGTGGACCCCCAGGGTCCGGACTTCCTTGGCGATGGCACGCCAAATCCCAATCTTCTCATGGGCGCGGACCTATGTGACACGTACAGGGAGGGAGAAATACCACGTTCAAGTTTGTCTGCATTATCGTTGCCAGTGGCCCAACGCCCCCCATCCCCGCCAGGCCCCCCGCCAGGCCCAACATGCCCCCCATCCCCGCCAGGCCCCCCGCCAGGCCCCCCGCCAGGCCCAACATGCCCCCCATCCCCGCCAGGCCCCCCGCCAGGCCCAACATGCCCACCATCCCCGCCAGGCCCCCCGCCAGGCCCCCCGCCAGGCCCAACATGCCCCCCATCCCCGCCAGGCCCCCCGCCAGACCCCCCGCCAGGCCCCCGCCAGGCCCAACAGGCCCCCCATCCCCGCCAGGCCCCCCGCCAGGCCCCCCGCCAGGCCCAACATGCCCCCCATCCCCGCCAGGCCCCCCGCCAGGCCCTCCGCCAGGCCCAACATGCCCCCCATCCCCGCCAGGCCCCCCGCCAGGCCCAACATGCCCCCCATCCCCGCCAGGCCCCCCGCCAGGCCCAACATGCCCCCCATCCCCGCCAGGCCCCCCGCCAGGCCCAACATGCCCCCCATCCCCGCCAGGCCCCCCGCCAGGCCCAACATGCCCACCATCCCTGCCAGGCCCCCCGCCAGGCCCCCCGCCAGGCCCAACATGCCCCCCATCCCCGCCAGGCCCCCCGCCAGGCCCCCCGCCAGGCCCAACATGCCCCCCATCCCCGCCAGGCCCCCCGCCAGGCCCAACATGCCCCCCATCCCCGCCAGGCCCCCCGCCAGGCCCTCCGCCAGGCCCAACATGCCCCCCATCCCCGCCAGGCCCCCCGTCAGGCCCCCCGCCAGGCCCCCAAGCCAGCCAGTGGCCCCAAATCATATTGAATTAAACTCACTTGTTGGTCTGGAGGACCGTAGAGTAGCGCATACTGGGGGAGGACCCCATCCACAAGTTTCTCCTACTCCTCTCCAGTGAAGGCAGGGGCCCTTTCCCCAGTCGCAGCAGCCATTGTCCCTTCCAGACCGAGGTCACAGCAACACTTGCAGTATAGGTCCTCTCCTGTGAAAGTTCAAGTCGCAAGTGGATAAGTAGATAGGAAATGGCGGTCACGTCCGCGGCGGTGCGTACAGCGGCGGGGCGTACCGCCACCGCCGGCGCCCTTCGCCATTGGCTCCTGAAACCCATAGGCTTCAATGTTAACCAATGCGGCTTCGCGCCGCGGTCTTCGCCCGCCGACCGCCGCGGTGTGCCACGCCAGCGCATTGACCTCACATCCCATTGTCACACTTCACAGGTCAGGCAGCCGCCATTTCGAGGGTCCACATGGCTCAATTTCAACTGCGTCACACAGGCCTAGGCCTTGCATAGCCACTCAGACACGCCATTCACTGCATAGAGAATCGTTTGCTGTGCAAGCTGTGAGTACGTACCTGTGGGTTGCTTGACTCTGTGCTCCATGTTGTCCTTCCTAGGCACCGTCCGCTGGGTTTGGCGAGGAGACGGATGAATCCTCGCGTGTACCAACCGCTGGTGGACCTGTCGACAATGGAAGAACGCCACATTATCCTGACCTACCGGCTTGACCGTGCCACTATACATGAACTGTGTGCCCAGCTGGAGCCCGACCTGATGTCCCCCATCCGCCAACCCACAGGGATTCCCCCTCTGGTGCAGGTCCTGTCAGTACTCCATTTCCTGGCAAGTGGGTCATTTCAGACAACAGTGGGAATTGCTTCTGGGATGTCTCAGCCCATGTTTTCGAAGGTGTTATCCAGAGTGTTGTCTGCCCTGATGAAATACGTGAGGAGCTACATCATTTTCCCTGAGGTGGGCGAATTGGCTACAGTGAAGGGTGATTTCTATGCCCTTGGACATATTCCCAACGTCATTGGTGCCATTGATGGGACCCATGTGGCTTTGGTTCCCCCAAGAGACAGGGAGCAGGTGTACAGGAACAGAAAAAGTTACCATTCCATGAACATCCAGGTGGTGTGTTTGGCTGACCAGTACATCTCGCATGTAAATGCCAAGTTCCCTGGGTCAGTGCATGACACCTTCATCCTGAGGAATAGCAGCATCCCTTACGTGATGGAACAGCTAGAGAGACACCGTGTATGGCTATTGGGGGACTCTGGGTACCCCAACCTGTCGTGGCTACTGACCCCAGTAAGGAATCCCCGGACCAGGGCAGAGGAACGGTACAATGAGGCCCATGGGCGTACTAGGAGGGTGATCGAACGCACCTTTGGCCTCCTAAAGGCCAGGTTTAGGTGCCTGCATATGACAGGTGGATCCCTAATGTACTCACCTAAGAAGGTGTGTCACATCATCGTGGCCTGCTGCATGCTTCACAACCTGGCTTTGCGCCGCCAGGTGCCTTTCCTGCAGGAGGATGGTCGAGACGGTGGTGTAGTGGCAGCTGTGGAACCTGTGGAGAGTGACGAGGAGGAAGACGACGGGGCTGAAACAGACAACAGGGACAGAATCATTGAACAGTACTTCCAATAGGACACAGGTAACAATTCAAACATAATTTAGTGAATGTGAACTACTCTCCTGCATCTCTGCTGCCTGTCTATTTGCCCCAGTGTATGATGACTGAGTTGTGGCTTTTCCCTCCCTATTTCAGATCTGGGGTCCCCACTACGAGTCCTGTGCTTCGTTTCCCCATGGACTACAGCTTTGTGGCAGCTGTTTGTTGACTTCACTGTGTACAAGGACATATTTGCAATGTCATGTCAATTACAATATTTTGAAATCACAGCCAGACTCCAGATAGTTTTGTGCTAAATGGGTGTTTATTTAAGTGCTCAAAATGGGATGGGTGGTTTCAAGTGGGTGGGGGCTATGGTGAAGGAATGTCCATGGCAGAGTCCAGAGTAACAGTCACACAGGTGCATTGTCCAGAGGCCTGTGGAGAGATGGAGCATGGGCAGTTCAAGGATGGACAGGGTGACAATGTGGGACAGTGGGATGACATCAGGTGGTATCCTTTGCTGGCGGGGGTCTTGACATCCTACTCTGTCTTCTTGCGAGATCTCAGGGCCCTCTTGCGGGGTGGTTCTTCTCCTGCAGGAGGTGGGGGTCTGGTGGGCTGCTGTTGTGCGGGGGCCTCCTGACCACTAGCGCCGGCGGAGGTGGTTGGCTGTTCTTGGTCCATGCTAGTGGCAGGGGCCCTTTGTTGGTGTTGAGTGTCCGTCCTGGTGTTGATGAGGTCCTGCAGCAGCCCGACCATGGTAACCAGGGTGGAGGTGAGGGCTCTGATGTCCTCCCTGTACCCCCGATAGTGTTCCTCCTGCAGTACCTGGATCTCCTGGAACCGGGCCAGTACCGTCGCCATCGTCTCCTGGGAGCGGTTGTATGCTCCCATGATGGTGATGAGGGCCTCGTGGAGAGTGGGTTCCCTGGGCCCGTCCCCCCCCCTGTCGCACAGCTGCCCTCCGAGTTGCCCTGTTTCCCTGGGCCTCTGCCCCCTGGCCGGTGTGCCCACTACCACTGCCCCCAGGTCCCTGTTGTTGTTGGGGTGGTGGGTTATCCTGGGTGCCCTGTAGTGGTAGACACACCGCAGATTGACGCGCCCTGGAGACAGAGGCATGGGCCCGCTGGGTGGGAGCTGTGCTGGTGTTCCCAGAGGGGTTTGGGTCTGTGGTGGCCTGTGGCTGTCTGAGGAGAACCGACTGTCCAGAGGTCCCCGATGGTCCGGGCTGGTCATCGGTGTCCAGGTCGACAGAGCTGCTGTCATCGCTGACGGCCTCTTGGGTGGGGGGTGTGGAGAATTCTGGGCCCTCCGTGGCGGTGTGTTGGCGGGCGGGTCCTGCAGGGGTATAGAGGTATGGTTATAGTTTCAATGTGTGGCATATGGGTGTATCTGTGGGTTCCCGTGTCCCCAAGTGCTGGCATTCGTGTGTGGGGGCTTTGGTGAGGGTGGCTTGTGGGGGGATGTGTATATGCATTGGGCATGCTTTGGTGATGGGTGTCCATGCTTAGTGGACGCATGCAGGCCTAGGTTTTGGGATGTGTGGGTTGTGATGGTGAGACATTGCCAGGGAATAGGTGTGCTGGGGGTGGGGGTGAGGATGGTGGTGGGGGTGAGGATGGTGGTGGGGGTGAGGGTGGGGGTGAGGATGGGGGTGGGGGTGAGGGTGGGGTTCGAGGATGGGGGTGAGGGTTGGGGTATGATTTGGCATGCAGGTGGGGGGGAAGCAGTAGTGAAGCTTCAACTTACCAGTGTCCATTCCTCCGCCGACTCCTGCGAGGCCGTCAGGATGCAGGATGTTCAAGACTTCCTCCTCCCATGTTGTAAATTGTGTGGGTTGAGGTGGGGGTCCTCCGCCAGTCTTCTGCACGGCGATGTTGTGCCGGGATACCATGGAACGCACCTTCCCCCGTAGGTCGTTCCATCGCTTCCTGATGTCTTCCCGATTTCTGGGGTGCTGTCCCACAGCGTTGACCCTGTCGACAATCCTCTGCCATAGCTCCGTCCTCCGGGCAATGCTGGTGTATTGGACCTGTGTGCCGAAGAGCTGGGGCTCTACCCGAACGATTTCCTCCACCATGACCCTGAGTTCTTCGTCTGAGAAGCGGGGCTGTCTTTGGGGTGCCATGGGGTGGTGTGTATGATGTGTGGGGTGGAGTATGTGTAGTTAAGTGTGTTGAGTGTGGTGGTGTGTGTTGTTTTGTGTGTGGATATTGTGTGGGTGATGGTGTAGTGTGCCTCTGTGTGATGGTATTCTGTGTTCGATGATGTGTCTCTCGGTGCTTCTTTCGGAATTTTTTGTCGTAGGGGTTTGTGGGTGATGTGGGTGTGTGTTTTATATTGTATTGTGTGTGTGGGAGTGGTGTGTGTGTGTGTATCAGGTGTGTGGAATTCAAATCGGCCAATGTGGCTGAGTTTTGTTCGTTTGTGTGTATTCTGACCGCGGCGGTGTGTACCGCCAATGGAAAACCGCGTTTGAATGACCGCCGCGTGGATTCGTGGGTCGTAATGGCATGGGCGTATTTCTGTTGGCGTGACGGTGGAGGTTTGGTCACCTCCACTTTTCCGCCGACCGCTGGTCTGGCGGTCTGTTGTGGCTGTCGGATTTTCGGAGGTTTGGCTGCTGCGGGTCAGAATGACCGTGGCGGGTTACCGCGACCGCGCCGGAATTATGGAGGATTTCTGACCGGCGGTAGGCGCCTTTTACCGCCGAGGTCAGAATGACCACCTAGGTTTTCACAAACCCATAATAGGTGAGCTACATGGGCTGTTCAGCACTTCTTTCAAAACCCCTTGCTCAACAAAATCTGCAATTACAGGAGTAACTCCTTCAATCGCATTTGGTGCCATGTGATATTGGGATGTTTTCAGGAAAACTGCATTAGGTTTAACTGTGACTTTGACTAGTTCTACTCCTTTAATTAGACCAACATCTTTTCCAGAAAGATCCCAGAAATTTGGCAAGTCCTGTACTGTAAATGCAGGAAAATGAGTAATCAATAGGACTTCTTCATTAATTAGATTACAGCCATCTGATATGTATGATTCCTCATCATCACTATTTGTTTGAATGGCAATTTCAGCAATTGTGCAAGTAATCAAATATTTCAATTTGCACAATAAATCTCTTCCCAGCAGGCGCACTGGACTTAAACCACAGACTATAAATCTGTCCATGCCTTCAAAAGTACCAATTTTAACATGAATTAGCTCAGTAATTGGATTTGTTAGGTGTTGATTCGCTGCTCCTACAACCTGCACTGTTCTCCCAGAAAGTGGCACAATGGGAACTTCTGCAGTTCTGCTAGCAGAGCGTGCAGCTCCTGTGTCAACCAAGAATGAGACTTTGTGACCCATAAATGTTCCATTTACATAGGGACCACTCTTATCCACCTCTAATGAAGCTGCCAGCATACATTCTTCTTCATCTGAAATTTCATCACTCAATTAATCCTCACTGTGTAATGGGAACTGTGCAATCAGTTGATTGTTTTGACTTAACCTTTGACTCATCTTCTGCTGAGGAACTACTACCTGCTGCTGTACCATTGAACTTGAGGTATTTGTATTTGTGCTGCTATGGCATCATTTGCATCTGCTGTTGCATCTGCTTTTGTGGTACCTGAAAACGTGTCACCTGCTGTTGGGGAATTTTAATTTGGCGAATCTGCATTTGATTATTCATATTCAGAACATCTACATTTACATTGGGATTCCGATTTATCTGTCCTCTCAAATTTGGAAAAAGATTATGGGCCAGATGTAGCAATTTCCAATTTTGCGAATCGGAAATTGCGAGTCGGTGCGACTCGCAATTTCCGATTTGCAAAATCGGATGCAGTACGGTGTCTCAGACACAGACTGCGAGTCGCTATGGGGTCACAAAGACCCACCTCATTAATATTAATGAGGTGGGTCGCATCTTGCGACCCCATAGCGAGTCCCTGCACTCACATGGATGGTGGCCTGCTGAAGTCAGCAGACCTCCATGTCTGTGACTGCTTTTTAAATAAAGCAGTTTTTAAATTTATTTTGCAGCCCGTTTTCCTTAAAGGAAAATGAGGTGCAAAATAAAAAAAATAACGAAACCTTTTGGTTTCGGTTTTTCAGAGTAGGCATTGGTCCATTGGACCACTGCCTGCTCTGAAAAACCCTTATTGGCAACATTCACAAAGGGGAAGGGGTCCCACAGGGACCCCTTCCCTTTTGCAAATAGGTTACCACCAGTGTGACACTGGTGGTAACTGCGAATTGCTTTGCGACTGCATTTGCGGTCACAAAGCAATTTAGCATAACGATGCGAGTCGCAAATAGGAAGGGGACACCCCTTCCTATTTGCAAGTCGCATTCACAATTTGCGAGTCGGTACCGACTCGCAAATTGTGAATGTGCATCGCAAACGGCCTTTTGCATTGCGCAAACTGCGATTTTCGCAGTTTGCACCATGCAAAATGCTTTCTACATCTGGCCCTATGTTCATTCATCTGCACACCTTCCTGCACCACTCCCACTGACATGACAAGGTAGCATCTTCTTCATTGTCTCCATATCATCTGGATTAACATTAGTATTCAAGTCAACATGGTTTCCATTTCCAACACCACCACATCCTCTTCCTCTGGCATGTCCCAGACTAGGAATCCCTTGCATACTTCCCTGTTGTTGTGGGATTTCCTGCATACATGATTGTGCTGCTCTAATCTGCATCAGCATTGCCTTTTCTTTCTATTTTTTCTGCTTCATGTCAATTTCGTCACTACAATATTTAGCAAACTGCAATAATTCATCAACCGGTTTTGCTTGCCACCAAATCAAAGGACTCTTAAGCATGTTACCAATTTCAGATCTCAACCCCTGCTCAAACCTGAACACAAAACAAATCATGTCTTTCAGTTCAATTGTCTCTATTCCACTGTAATGCTTGAATGCCTGCAACAATCTTTTATAATATGCTTGTGTTAACTCATTTGTTTTCTGAGCTGTCCTATCAATTCTCTGCCAATCAATATCTTTTGGGGAAATTCTTGTTTTAAAAAATGAAATAACTTTGTAATAACTTTTCATTACTTCAGGAGACGGTGCACCTGTAACTGGATCTCAAGGAGGCTCTCTTGTTGGCCAGTCAGCACTCCTTTTGCATGTAATCCATAAACCAGGGGGGACCACTATTTCTAAGAGAGTATTTAAATACTCCCATAGGCATTGTGCAAGTTTCATAAATTTGTCGGTCTGTTGATACCATTGCACTGGTTTCTCTCTTAATCTCAGGTAATCATTTGTAAATGACAAAATATCACTCTTGCTCCAAGGGACATGAACATAATTTCCTCCTGGAATTTCTCTCATTGGTAATATGTTTACTGAACTGTCAGTCTGCTGATTATCAGTAGAGTTTCGAAGTCGCAGACTCTCTTTTCTTCTGTTCTCTTTTCTTTACCCATCTGCCTTCCTATTTATCTAATGCTCCCATTTTTTAATACTTTGGATTAAGTCGGTAACACGACTTTTCTTTCCAGTTTATCTCATGTTTGCAAAGTCTTTTGAATCAAATTTCAATCTGTAACTCCTCTTTAATGGTTTGGATTTTTCAATATCCACTTCATATTTTCCTGCAAGCTCTGATAATTTCTGATGTGCCAATCCTGCTCTCTTTGTGACATTGTTACACATAAAACGTAACTCAGCCTCATTATATGAGCCAATTCTATTTAATTGAAGTGTTCCCTAAATCATTTCACTTAATTCTAATTTTAATCTTGTCAGATTCAGTGTTCGTTCCCCTTTAACAATTGTTTCCATTGCTGATGCTCCACTCATTTTCTCCAACCACTCTGTTAATTGCTGAGTTGTCAAGCCTTGTAAAGAAACATTATTATTCACATTAGGCACACATTGTGGAGTATTACATGGCGGACCCATCATACTTTCAGGTGACAGCAAAACTGAATTTGGATTTGGATTTGGTGTCTCCAAATTTGGTGAAATCCTAGAATAAGTAAAGTCCATAAGTGGACCTGTTTTGTGAAAAGTTTGATTTATTAGAGACATAATAAAGCACTGAGCACTATAGCACTGAGTTTCTTTGTTTCTGCATTTGAATTAAAAGGATTCTGCATATTACTCTCAGTATTTCCCTTAGCGTACAATGGAACAACTGGACCAATTGTGACAGGAACTGATAATGCTTCTAGACTTGATGAAGTATTCTGATTCTTTGCGTACATCATTCCAGAACTCTGACCTGTAAATACTGAGGACCTCAATTGCAATGTTGTTACTGGGGTATACCTTGGCAATGTCTGACCTTGACTAACAACTTGCACAGGAGTCATTAAATTAGGTGTAGACTCCACCTGAACCATCACTGTTTTCTGGAAAATCTTTGGTACCACCGGTACTGTAATACTCGGTGTGGAACTCACAACAGGAACTGTAGAATATATTACAGGCTGAGCTACAGTTTGGGTCACAAGAGTGTGAGTTACTGTAATAGTAGGAACATTAGTTGCAACCTGTACTTGACTCTGTGTTACCACAACTGGAGATGCACTTGGACTAGTATTAGCACCTTGATTTGCCTCTTCTGCTGCATATGGAAGACGATGATTTCTCAATAATTGTGCCATAAATTCATCATCATCTGAATCACTATCAGAAGTCAGTGATCTTCTTCTACTCTGTTATTCAGAATTGTTTTTCTTTGTCTTTCGTCTGCCACTGTCCTCCTTTTCTTATGAGATTGAAGGAAATATTCCAATACCTTGTAAGGTTTCTGTTCTCCAAAAGTATTGCTCTTGTCCCATTTGGTTTCTAACAATGTTTTCTCAGCTTTTCCAACTCCCAAATAGCTAAGGCTTTGAATTGTGCTGGTCTCGAAGGGGGCTTTAATTCATAAAGTACCCTTCTCAGATTTTCTGTAATTCTCATATTAAAACTTCCATGAGTAGGAAAAGCTAAACTCCCTCCCTTCCCCGTTATTTTGCTCCACTGTTTTAACCAAATACATGCTGATAGACCTTTCTCTTCAATTACTATGTATGCACATGTACCTTCTGGCGCGACAAATTCTCCTATTCTAACTGGAATGAAAGCATCACACTTTTTAATGCTTTGGGAAATTTCATTTTACCTTTAACAGGGCTTAAACTACAAATTAAATTCAAAACAGGAAGCAACCAATAGCTGTTCACAGTTGTCCACCAATCCGTTCACGGGTCCTTTCACCAACTGACCAATACCAGGGCAGACCAAGTGACATCACACTTGGTCACATAGCAGCTGACAAAGCCTCGTGGCTCGTCCTTCAACCTCGATTCACACAGAAAATTAAATGCAAAATATTGCGAGCACAAAAAAATCAACAAAAGACAACTTTCCTGCTTACAACAGATAGGGCTCAATCACTTCGGAAGCTCTATGGAAATTTCAACTGTGGCCTGTCTCTCTAACAGTTACACTTCTGGCTGTGGCTTTCTCTCATGCACAAGTCAAATTCGACCTGTAAATTTCACTCTTGACTAATACCAGATCCTCCTTGTGTACTCAGGAATCACTTAGTACCTCTCAAACTAGCACTCCCTTAACCCGCACACTAGGAATACAACTACACCAACTGCAGACATGTAAACAACAACAACCAAGTGTCTCATAAACTTGTACAATATTCCGGAGTCTTAGACCATGCAGGGTCCATTACAACAACAACCACGTGTGCAATTGTTTAGCACAAAGGGCCACATCACATGAAGTATGACTACTTCTCTTCTCTCACCCTTTGGAGAATGCAAACTCCATACTTTTCTCATACTTCACAGTTCACCTATGATTTGCCAAAGCATTGCAAGCGAAAACCCTATTTAGAACTGATGCAACACTGGAAACACTGGGAGCATACCAAATCTCATTTAAACAAGCATTGGCAAAACAAATCTCCAAATATCAAAATGTTAAAAAAAGCATTGGCCAACCCAAATCCTTTCCTAGGGAGACAAACCATTATCTGCTACTAAAATCTGTGGACGTGTGACCTCCTAATATTAGGCTAAGGTGACAAGTAGTAGGGCAGTGCCATCTACTGCCCTCAGAGGTTGACTCGGATCTTTTGACTCAGACAGGAGTAATGAGATCAACAAATCAATCAATTAGAACCAATACAATCAAAATATACAATAACGAGTCAGTGATTTATACACACCATGACCTCATGGGTCATGAATCGTCACACCAATTTAGTAAAGTTTAAACATTTATTGTCCTTAAATTGACAATGCTAGGGTCACGTAAATGATGCGCAAAACCAAATGATATTAATACAACAACAGAGGCTGTCCAAAAAGTCTGAAGAATTTCAGTCTTGTAAGTACAATCACTATTCAATCAATCAATCAATCAATCACAGACATTTATAAAGCGCGCTACTTACCTGTTAGGGTTCCAAGGCGCTGAAGAGGGGAGATTGTTACTGCTCGAAGAGCCAGGTCTTGGGGAGTCTTCTGAAGGCGAGTGGGTCTTGAGTCTGTCGGAGGTAGGTAGGGAGCGTGTTCCAGGTCTTGGCGGCGAGGTACGAGAAGGATCTGCCGCCGGAGATGGTTCGTTGGATGCGGGGGACTGTGGCGAGGGCGAGGCTTGCGGATCGCAGTTGGCGGGTTGGCGTGTAGAAATTGAGTCTGTTGTTGAGGTAGGTGGGGCCGGCGTTGTGGAGTGCTTTGTGTGCGTGGGTGAGGAGCTTGAAGGTGACCCTTTTGTCGACGGGAAGCCAGTGGAGCTCTTTGAGGTGAGGAGTGACTATTAAACACTCCAAGAGAATTATGCAGAATAACAACAAAATTATTTGGAAAATAGCAGTAAACTTCATTTAGTTGTGCAACTGAATCAATAACAATCAATTAGTAAACATTTAAATACATTTTTGGAACATACTTCCTAACTAACAAATTTAAATTTGAAAAGCATGTCTGGGCTGGACTTTGTCACATGCAAAAACAAAAAATAAGACAAAAATTAATTTGGAAAACGTCTAACTGTGGTGCTAAAAAAAATGCGGCTGGATTTTTAAAAGGAAAAACCTGCAAAGGAAAAATAAATGCACATTGGTTCTACCACTCCTAAATGAGACAGCAACTTGCAGAATCTTCATCAGCCGAGCACAGAAACAGCAGGTCTTTAGAGATCAGCATCAGGAACACAAAAAGGGAAAACAGTTCAGTAATGTTAGACCTAATATAACCGAACCATAAAAATCATACGTGGCTAAACAGAAGAGCTGAATAGCAGAACTGAACTGGAACTAAACAGAAGCTGACTGCACCGAAAGCTAAACAGAAACTAAACTAAAGTCCCAAAAGTTAAAAGCTAAGCTTCTATTGGACAAGACTGTGAGGTGTGTGAGTGCGCAGCAAATAAAATTTTATCGGGATTTCAGTTGTATCTTTCTTTGTTCCTTTTCCAAATAGAATCACATTCACGCTCCTCTCCGGATGGCAGTTTCTGTGTAACAATTTAATTATTAAAAACAGCAGCACCCAACACGACATTTAGTTAATGTTGCTTCCCTTAAAAAACTAAGGGGGTTATTACAACTTTGGAGGAGGTGTTAATCCATCCCAAAAGTGACGGTAAAGTGACGGATATACCACCAGCCGTATTACGAGTCCATTATATCCTATGGAACTCGTAATACGGCTGGTGGTATATCCGTCACATTTGGGACGGATTAACACCTCCTCCAAAGTTGTAATAACCCCCAAAGGCTCATTGTTAAAACTTGCAATTTTTATCACAAGGAAGTGTAGAACGAGCGGGACATTTAACAGGATGTCTAACAAACAATGTTTGCAAGGCGTTTCAGTAAAATCAGCAGAACATTTAAGCACTGTGCTTCTGGAAAAATACTAAAACGTAGGCCTTTCCACTAATGCTAAACATGAAAAATGAAACATTTCTAATAATTTCAAAAGTACGTTTTTTTAGTACAATAATATTATTCATGTTTTGTCAGTACATGTAATTATAATTATTCAAAATACATTTTGACAGAGATTTATTATTTCACAATGAACTCGAGTTGGCTGACACCATGTCAGTCACAATTTAAACTTGCACACATTTCTCTATTTAGGCCTTTTAGTAGATGTTCATTATTTCATTTAAGTTACACATTTTTATTAATAATGTTTGCTGCTCTTTGATAATGCACACAGACGTTTGTGGCAAAGTTCTGCATCTTGTATGTCCACAAATGCACATGTAGGAGAAATTCCCTGGATATGACTTTATTGCATGCTTGAGAGTTTAAACACATTTCTCTATTTAGGCCTTTTAGTAGATGTTCATCATTTCATTTAAGTTACACATTTTTATTAATAATGTTTGCTGCTCTTTAATAATGCACACAGAAGTTTGTGGCAACGTTCTGCATCTTGTATGTCCACAAATGCACATATAGGAGAAATTCCCTGAATGTGACTTTATTGCATGCTAGAGAGTTTTAAAAAAACTGGAAAAGTACCAATCGTTAACAAACCATTATAGCTAAGATGTTTGGTAGCAGGTTAGCATGTTAGGGGTATCAACAATATCCCAAAATACATTAAAGCCCCAGAAATTATTAACCCTGACTCAGTCATAACTAGAATTAAATTAGTAAACAGAACTTTGACAAACTTGACACCACATATGGGCATGAGACCACAGACATAAGCAATGCTGTGAAATGGTCTACAACTGGCAACAAATTAGAAATGTAAAACTCCAATGCACAGGAGCTGTTGCAGAAGCACTGCGACCCCCTAAGCAATAGTGAAAACAATTCCAGTATCCCTAGAATACGCTGCCAGGATATGGTTCAAACAGGGCCACTTCATAAGACATTCCCCATTCTAATATAACAGCAAAGGAGCTAAGGTGAAATGCAGCTGCTCATTGTAGGCTACTCATACAAGCATGGGAGCCATGACAACATAAGATACACATTGTGGCAGAAAAAAAGCCGAAAAAGGATGATAATCAAGTCGTTGGAGAATATCAGCCTACTGTTCCCATCCCAGCCCTTACAGTATGCAAGTACACATGGTCACAACAGAAAATGTAACCACATTTGCAAGAACACTATTGACGCAGCACCCCAGACATAAATCCACCCAGTCATGTGGATAGACTCACAATATATATAGAGAACAAAACCACATTAGAACATGGAGTGCAAGATAACACTCCTGAGAACAACTGACACTCAAGCAGGTAGAAATTAACAGCAGTGTACCAGTATGAACCGCTGAGATTGAAAGTGCATCGAAAACACCTGGGAGACATAGATCCCCTAGAAACAGCTATCCACCCATACACAGGAGGTCACATTTAGCTTGAATGAAGGAGTGTCTTAAATTGGCAGCAAAGGAGGAAGGAACATCTGCTACCAATCCCAAAACTGTTTCCACAAAGCCCACAGTCAAAGCTTCCCCACAACCGTACAACATTTCACTTTCCAAATACTGTAATTTACAATCAGTATTGAAATTGAATGTACCTGCTAGCTGAACAAGATATGTACACCTCTGCAAATTCAAAGACCTTCTTTTTACATACCAGTTACTCAGCACACTTAGACTACAGAATGCAGAGCTCATTAAAACCAACAGGGCCCACATTTACTAACATTTTGCATCAGAGTTGCATCACATTTTGATGCAGCCCCAACACAAAAGGTTTTTTTAAATTTACTAAGCCACAAAAAGCCCGGTTTACAAGGCTTTGCATGGCTCAGGAAAAAAAGTAATGCAAGGCAGCACACAGCGCTACCTTGTGTTACTTTGTGTCAGGGAGGCGTTCCAGGGGTGGAGCATGGGCGTTCCCAGACATCCATCTATGGAGCCTGATGCAAAGGACCCCTTGCTGGAGCTCTGCGCTCTTCAGCTGTAGTGTGGAGTCACCTTGTGGCTGATTCTGTGGCTGGATTTGGTGACCTGAAAACTATTAAAAGAAAGACTCAAGGACATGTAGATTTTTTTAATAAGACTTCTTTAAAACAAATTATGATAATTACTTTGAATAAATATTGCAATGTGTGAATTTATTAATATGCATTTAATTTTAATTATTGTTGATTTTTGTACAAAGCTTTGCATTATATATGTTGATATAATGACACCTTGATAAAGCCAAGAGGCTCATTTTTATATTTTGTTGTTCAAATCCTTGACAAAGTCAGTCAGTCTGCTGTACTTAAAATAACTCCCTTTATATTGTAACATTACACAGTCAGTCCTGCACACCCGCAGTGGTTGGCTGCAGGGCTTAGACTGAGGCCAGGTTCTGTGTCCAACCCCCTTGGCCATGTGCTGAGGGGGATAGGGAGTTTACAGGGTTTGGCGCAGAGCATACCCTGCACGCAACCTCACACCACACATTGCAATCAACATCTTACTTTGTATTAAAAGAACATAGAAATTCACTGAAAAAAGCAAAGTAAAGTGGTGTTATAGTTAGGTGAAAATGTTAGTTTAAACATAATATTTGAAATTAAAAAAACACTGAAATTCAGAAGTTATTCCATGTAACTATAACTCGCACCCCCGCCATGAAGTTTTTAAGTCAATAATGTCAGTTCAGTTTTCATTAGTAATGTTATCAATGATGTCACAGAATACATCATGAGCATTGAAGTATGTGAGGTCAGATGAAGTGCATTGCGGTGGTGAACTGCGTTTTTTTAGTTCAAAACGTTAATGTTGTTACATACTACACATGGCACCCATTATCTATATGTGAAATTACAATTCAATTTGGGGTAGTTCACTTGAAGAACTTTCTTTGTCAAAGTGCAGCCAACAATGGGTACCGACTGGAAGTAGAATGTTTAAGTTTTGGTTACGTTTCTTGAATACATTGTTAACAGATTTATGTGATTCTGTTGCTGCTGACTTTACTGCATAAATATGGGTTGGCACCCTGGGACATAGCAGGAGACAGCCCTAGGGGGTGGCAGTCCCTAGGTCCAGTCCCCCTCCAACATTAACCTCTTAGCTGCTGGGACTCCCCCCCCCCCCCACCCAGTGCTGAGCCCTTTTTTGGCTGTTTGGAGTAGTTCGCGCTTAGGCCTTCATAACTTTTTATCCACATAAGCTATCCACACCAAGTTTACTTCCTTTTTTTCCAACATCCTATGGATTCTGAGGTATCTAAAGTTTGTGGGTTCCCCTGGAGGAGACCAATAAATTTGCCAAAATACAGCTAAAATGTCATAAAAAAAAAAAAAAAAGGAAAAAGGGCTGCCGTAGAAGAATTTCCTTGAAAATGGCATCAACAAAGAGTTTGCGGTGCTAAAATCACACTCTTCCCAGCTTTCAGGAACAGGCAGACTTGAATCAGAAAACCACATTTTTCAACACAATTTTGGCATTTTACTGGGACAAGCCTCATTTTTACTATTTTTGGTGATTTCAGCCTCCTTCCAGTTAGTGACAAAAATGGGTGTGAATCCAATGCTGGATCCTGGATCATTTCTGCAAAGTAGACAAAATTCTGAATTCAGCAAGGGGCCATTTGTGTAGATACTACGAGGATTTCCTACAGAAAATAACAGCTGAAATAAACAATATTGAAATTCACCTGAAGAAAACTGCCATTTGTCTCCACGTTTTACTCTGTAACTTTTTCCTGTAATACCATTACGTCTGCTGGACTCTTCTGGTTGCAGGGACATATAGGGCTTTTAGGTTCATCAAGATCCCTAGGTACCCAGAGCCAATAAATGAGCTGCACCTTGCAATGGGTTTTCATTCTATACCGGGTATACAGCAATTCATTTGGTGAAATATAAAGAGTGAAAAATAAGTATCAAGAAAACCTTTGTATTTCCAGAATGGGCATAAGATAAGGTGTTGAGAAGCAGTGATTATTTGCACATCTCTGAATTCTGGGGTGCCCATACTAGCATGTGAATTACAGGCCATTTCTCAAATAGACGTCTTTTTTACACACTGTCTTACATTTGGAAGGAAAAAATTTAGAGAAAGACAAGGGGCAATAACACTTGTTTTGCTATTCTGTGTTCCCCCAAGTCTCCCAATAACAATGGTACCACACTTGCGTGGGTAGGCCTAATGCTCGCGACAGGAAACGCAACATGGACACATATCATTTTTACATTGAAATCTGATGTGTTTTTTGCAAAGTGCCTAGCTGTAGATTTTGGCACCTAGGGAACCCTACCAAACCTGTGTATTTTTTAAAACTAGACACCTAGGGGAATCCAGGATGGGGTGACTTGTAGGGCTCTCCTCAGATTCAGTTACCCAGAATCCTTTGCAAACCTCAATATTTGGCAAAAAAACACTTTTTCCTCACATTTCAGTGATAGAAAGTTCAGGAATCTGAGAGGAGCCACAAATTTCCTTCCACCCAGCATTACCCCAAGTCTCCCGATAAAAATGGTACCTCACTTGTGTGTGTGGGCCTAGTGCCCGTGACAGGAATAGATCACACAACTGTCAATGTTGGTCCACACATGAGGCAACTGTTGACCCTGGGGCGATCCATTCCTGACGCAGGAACTAAAAATAGAGTTTTTATTCAACATTTCAGCTTTGCAGGGTATTCTGGGTAAGAAAACATTGGGGAATCCACACAAGTTACACCTCTGTGGACTCCCCCGGATGTCTAGTTTCCAAAAATGTCTTGGTTTAGTATGTTTCCCTATATCGGCGCCGAGCCCAGGACCAAAAACACAGGTGCCTTCCTTACAAAACCAGTTTGTTTTGTGATATATAATTTTGATGTCTCCACAATACGATTTGGGCGGTGGAATTTGGGGCTGAACTAAATTAGGGAGCTCCCAAGAGAGCACTCTCTCTGTGCTTGCTGCCGCATTCACCTGCTATGTGGGTTAGGCTAACCCGCTATTTTCCCGTTGCACAGACTGTGCTTGCAAAGGGACAGCAGGACTGTCCTCACCACCTCCCTCAGATTACTGGAAGAGGAGTTATCGAATGAGACTCCTCTGACTGAAAAATCACTCTAAGAGTCTGCGCCATTGTCCTATCCCTCAGATGCTGTCTCAGTATCTGCTGTCTCAGTCTCTGTTCCTATGTCAGAGCTGTCCTCTATAACCCGAGTGAGGGCGTGAGCAGCAGTCATCCAACAAAATGCCATCTCTGCTACTGGCTAAACGGTTGCTCTAAAACACTAGCCTACGTAGACAGTCACAAAATTGCTGGTGTGTGTGTGTGATACGTACAACAGAAGAGGTCACCTTACCGTCGCTTCTTCCCTCAATTAGCACGTTCTTTCAAGACACCCAAAACACCTTGTCACATACCAATCGTCACAGTCTTTAGCACCCCTAGCACCCAGTCCAAAAATCATTATTGGTGCTCCCACTCCCATGTCCTCCTCCTCAGATTCCCTCACTACCACCCAGCAAAAGTGCCCTTCATCTCTCCGTAGCTGCCCCCCGCACCATACAATTAATTTGTATTATAGCACAGGTAATGGCTGACTTTACTAATGTACTCAGCTATTTACATAAAATACAGATTTGCTTGTTGCAGTAGGCATATAAACCTTCTGTGCTTCTTCATGGCACCAAAACTGCCACTAGACAAAAGTCTGATCCTTTTGTAGCAGAAACATAATCACAAGACTTACTTGACTTTTTTATTGCTGCCTAAAAGCTACAGTTGAAATGCGTCAGTTGAAGTGCATTGCTTTGAAGACGAAAGCTGCAACTGCAAGATAGCAAATATATATATATATATATATATATATATATATATATATATATATATATATATATATATATATATATGCATACCAGAGAACTATAAATCCCAGAATGCACCAGTAAAAATGAATATGTCCGAGAATGCTTCGCGCATATATAAACTGTGATTGCGCCAATCATGTGAATACAGACGAGATACCACCTGAGGAAGACGATAGTCGAAACGCGTTGTGGGGTCTGATTTTATGCTTTTCGGAAGAAATAAATGGTTACCACAAAGAGAAACCTCCGGGAGTGCAGCGCCTTCTGTTGTGTTTGAATATATATATATATCTATAGATCACTTTTATATGTGGGTCTGGTTTTCCTGGGGTCCGATTGCAGCCAGCCAGGGAAACCACACATGCATTGACAAGAGTGATCTATATATAGATATATATAGATATATATATATATATATCTATATATATATATAAATATACATATCTATCTATGTAGATAGATTTATCTATCCACATAGATAGATATATCTATATACAGATCTAGATATAGAGATCTATCTCTATAGATATATCTATCTACATAGATAGATATATCTATCTATCTATCTATCTATCTATCTATCTATATATATATATATATATATATATATATATATATATATATATATATTTAGTAGTTGTATGGTTGCCTTGGGGACCAAAATGCCCCGCAGGGACTTCCTACACTACTAAAAAAACTGATTGCCCCCACAGGGGGTCACCCTGCCCACGGACGACACCCGTCAGTTTCTTTATTAAAAATTAGCTCCTGGTGAGGGGGCAATGCGATCGAGGGCGATCGCGCCCCTCCAGGGGACACCTACCATTATTTAAAAAAATATGCCTCTGTGGGGGGGGGTGGCCTGTTTTCCGAGGGGGCTGACCACCAAGTGAAATCCGTGGTGTATCTGATCACTCTAAGATGTATGGCTTCTTCATCAGTAAAATTACTGAACTTACAGTGTTTGATGAGTGTGTCAAGTCTTTCCACTAATTCATCTTTAGTTTAGTTTTGACAACTCTCTGAGGTTCATGAACTTGAGATTCAATGCATTCTTAATCTGACTGTGTGTAACTTCATCGTCAGCTCTGTGGCATTTTCGTTATATCTTCTTTCACACTACCACCAGCAAGATCTTTGAGATATTTGACATGTTATCCTGTTATCAGTCTCTTCAAGTGCATCAATTAAATCTTCCAGTGTCTCTATCCATGCAGTCCATGTGTCAGCAATATTTAGCTTTTTGGCAGTGTGGAATGGTGGTGATGGTTTAAGAAAGGCGGTAGTATTTTAAACTGGTGTGGACCGCACTGACGTTGGCGGTATCATTTTCCCTGGCCTCTCGGACTGGAAATCAGACTCCGTTCCATTCATGCCCTGGCCCTGCAAAGGGGCAGCCTCAGAGTCATCCTTGATGGACTCCATCAGCAGAACGGCCTTCTGCCGAACTTGTGGCTGCTGCAAATATGGGCTGCTCCTTTAGCACAACCTGTGTGCTTCTTCTTGGGCCCTGCGTCAGACATGATGAAGCCACTCGCTTTAGCGGGCTCTGTAAATCTTTTACTCTTTGTATACTTCAGTTCATATTGTTTTACACATGGTTGATCTGCCTTTAGTACTATTTGTTTATTGATAGCATCCCACTTTCAAATGAGGAAGGATTAGAAGCCAGATTGATTATATACTCCTCAACATTAGACTGTGGGGCCATCTTTCATCAATCTACAATCTGCTAGCCAATCAAATGGAGTGCATGCTACATTATAATGAAGATGATGATGGTGATAGGCTTTTAGCAGCCCATAGTAAACTGTTTGATTCCCTAAAACACCTCTTCACAAAAGAGATCTCCAGCAATTCCAAGAAAAAGTGCCTGGCACGGTGGTTTAACAATTTATGTAGGGAAGCACAGCTCACTCTTCGGAAAGTTTTAAAAACAGGCCAAGTTGAATCTATAAGAATAGCTAGAAAAGATTATAAGAACGAATGTATCAAGGCTCGTCGAAGCTGGGAAGAGGCTAGATGGGTAGCCATCTTGGAAACCGCTAAATCAAAAGATACCTCCAGGTTTTGGAAATTAATAGCAGAAAACTGTGGAGACTCTGCCTCTGTACCTGGCACATCAATTCTTCCTGCAACCTGGGTTGAGCATTTTGGCCAATTATATGCAGGTTCTCCCGAGGTATCTCCTAGGTCCCTAGATGTCCCAATATTCCAAGCCGCTACCCCGATCTCATTTACTTTAGCTGAAACTAGCGCTGCTATTGATTCACTAAATTGGGGAAAGGCTCCAGGTCCTGATAAGATTCCGGGCGATCTATACAAGACAAGACCTGACATATGGGCTCCTTATCTCAATCGAATCTGCAATGCAATCGCAGCTGGAGCCCCCATCCCTCTCTCATGGAAAGGGGCCGAGATAGTCCCTATCTTTAAAAAAGGTTGCCCTAATATTCCAGCCAACTATCGTCCGATCAGTCTCCTGGATAATTTTCAAAAATCTATGCCAAACATCTTTTGTGCCACCTTGATGAATGGATCATGGAATCTAATGCCCTATCTTATCTACAAGCAGGGTTTAGACCTGCTGTGAGCACTATTGACCAAGTCTTAAGATTCCTGGCAATCAAGTGGAAGAATGTGGACTTAGGGGGGGAAATCTGTAAGTGGTCTTCATAGACCTAAGAGATGCATTTGATCTGATTCCCAGGAACATGCCATGGTCAACACTCTCCAACATGGGGGTTCCTGCTGGTCTCTTGAGTCTTATCACCCGGCTTCACGATAATACCTATGCCCGAATCAGATGTGGCAAGGAGGGTGAGCTGACAGATCCTGTGGCCATCAACAGAGGAGTCCGGCAGGGGTGCGTTCTGGCCCCTACCCTTTTTTTGCTTTATATCAATAACTGTATCCGTTATTTGGAGAATTGCATAAACGACTCGCCCAAATTGGCAGGGGAAAAAATCCCATGTTTATTGTATGCGGACGATACAATCTTGCTTGCTAAATCTCCTGTGGGGATCCAAAATTTGGTTAACCAATTTTGTGCTTACTGTAGGGATTTTGGGCCTGACGTCAACGCTAAAAAACCGAAATTTATGATATATAGCTCTCTAAGGAAACAACCTTGTGTTAAAATTGAAATGAATTCAATACCACTGCAGGCGATGAAATCTGCTTGGGCTAATATAGGTCTTCACCACTACTGGGAACACCCGGAACTGATTCCCAATAATGCAAGACATCTCGTCAAAAGAAGATATTGGGAAAAAGTAAACGAAGATATACTGCGCCAAAACGGGCTGGGTAGGCTGACATCAGAATTTCTCTAAATTAAACATGAACCTTGGCCCGAGATTTTCATGAACCTCCCTATGCCATCTCATGCTCCTGCCCTTTATCTGCAGCTTAGATATGGTTCCCTGCCTACTAATATTTATACGGCCCACTGGTCATCCAGCGTCCTTTCGACTGATAGATGCATATCTTGTCCTCTCCATAAAGAAACAATCGAGCATATTTTGTTTTTTTGTCCCTCATACAAGAAACCCAGAGGAAAGTGGATTATCCCCCTCTGTAAAAATGTATTACTGTCAGATAGAGTCCATGCCACCAGAATATGCAAATATGAAACATCCACACTGGTTGCCTCCTCAGTTTCCAAATTTTTATCGGAGGCTTGGCGTATCCGTCGTAGGCTCAATTCTGTAGAGAGGCCCCAAGAGCTTTAGGCTGAGCCTTTTTTTGTTCACAGAGGGAGATCTCAATCAGATCTATATTTCTTCGTTTCTTCTTTTATCTCTTAATATATGATATGTACCCTGTTATTTCTCTGATTTTACTAATCTATATGTGACATCTTTTCCTGTATTTTAGCAAGAATTCTGGACCTTTTTAGGAGTAAATTGAGACCGCATAAGCTAATTTTAATTTTAGTTGTAAGGATTTTATTAAAATATTTTATACGTTAGCTGATTATCAGACTTTTATAGTATCTTGAATGATTGTTATTATGAATTATGATGAGTTATTGCGATTCCAATGGATTTATACAATCATGTGAAACTGTTTTTTTCTTTTAAATTTAAATGGTCCAAATTTTTGGGACCGAATGTATTTAAATAAATAAATAAATATTGATAGCTGTCTCTAACTGCTTTGTAAACCTGGTTGAACCCGTCCTTAGCATTAATGCTCCGTATGTTGTATAACTTTATTTCGTGTCAAAGCTCAGTACCTTTTTGTATGATCTTGGTCACAGTTTCTTGACCAATGATGCATAGACTTTTACATGAAGCTCTCTTCATTCCCAGCTTCACATTGGCTAGAGTTGCACTTTAACTCCACATAGGCCAACCATCGACTCAGCACTTCGACGAAAGAGCACACGTGGCACGCATGAGGAGTTTGCATGGACCATTTCAAACTCTCCAAAAAAGCACTTTCTTCTTTGGGTTACTTATTCCCAACACGGGTTGTAGCGTCCTCCACAGTCTCGTAGCCTCTGAATGACTATGCTACACTCGGAGCAGTAAATCACGCCTTTATTCCTCTGCGTGTATCTGTGAACTCCAATAGTCTAAAGTAAACTCTCATACATTGCATTTTAGCAATTATATCACACACTGATACGGAGTCTTCGGGGAGCCATAAATGTTCAGTTCAAAATCATGCAAGACACTACATATGCCAATTGTATCATGTTTAGAGGAGGGAGCACAAGCAGTTTAGCACTAGCTAGCAGTGGTAAAGTGCACAAAGTCTTAGGACCAACAAAAACTAATTCAGCAAAAAAGTGGAGGGAAAAAGGCAAAATGTTTGGGAGTGACCCTGTAGAGAGGACCAGGTCAAACATACAGCACAAATTTAATATACTGTACTTTCATGCCAATATTATATTTATAGATTTTTCAGCTCTGTCATTTTTATTAACACTTTACGTGTGTGCTGAATGTATTCACTGAGACGTTTCATATATTTTACCAGAAAATCTATTTTTGATTATGGCGGTGGCTGTGGATTAATATATACCTCATACTGTATCATGTGAATTATGTGTGAGGACAAAGGTCTTGTGACAAAGAATAATGTTAAAAATCCAGTGGCCCTGGGCAGCCAGCATTGTTGTTTTACTGTCTGACTGTAAACATGTGTTTGTGGTGAGTACTATAATTTATGTTATTTTCTTGTTTCCTTGGATCATCAAGCTGCTTCTGCCATAGCCACTCCACTGTACTTTCTGCAGATGGAGCGCTAATGCAGTCGAGTATCGCTGACTGGTGATCCTGTAAGAAGATGTGCAAGCAGGTACTGCCACCTGGTGAAGGGGAAGGAGGCCCAGCAGGGTCTTGCCAGAACCCGGAAGGATATTTTAAGGAGGCTGGAGGCCACAGAGGGAGTGTTTCTTTCGGCTCGGGGGTGGGTGTATTATGAAAGTTGGTGGGGAAAAAAAACAGTTGAAGAAAAGGTAGTTTTCCTATAGTTTACTTTAGTACTTGTTTTAGTTTTTAGTGAACAGATGTGGGCCAATTGTGGGATGTGAGTGAAGGAATTTAGGCCCTCATTCTGACCTTGGCGGGCGGCGGAGGCCGCCCGCCAAAGTCCCGCCGTCAGGTTACCGTTCCGCGGTCGAAAGACCGCGGCGGTAATTCTGACATTCCCGCTGGGCTGGCGGGCGGCCACCTTCAGGCCGCCCGCCAGCCCAGCGGGAAAGAGGCTTCCACGATGAAGCCGGCTCGGAATCGAGCCGGCGGAGTGGAAGCTGTGCGACGGGTGCAGTTGCACCCGTCGCGTATTTCACTGTCTGCGCAGCAGACAGTGAAATACATTTAGGGGCCCTCTTACGGGGGCCCCTGCAGTGCCCATGCCAGTGGCATGGGCACTGCAGGGGCCCCCAGGGGCCCCGCGACCCCCCCTACCGCCATCCGGTTCCCGGCGGGCGGACCGCCGGGAACTGGATGGCGGTAGGGGGGGTCGGAATCCCCTCGGCAGCGCAGCAAGCTGCGCCGCCTTGGAGGATTCCAACGGGCAGCGGAAAACCGGCGGGAGACCGCCGGTTTTCCTGCACTGACCGCAGCCAAAGCGCCGCGGTCAGAATGCCCTGCGGGGCACCGCCGGGCTGTCGGCGGTGCTCCCGCCAACCGCGAGCCTGGCGGTCACAGACCGCCAGGCTCGTAATGAGGGCCTTAGATATTTATGCTAGTACATTTTTTGTTCCATATGTATTTTTTTATTTAAAAAAAATTTCTACCAGGCATTACTGTTTCGTGTGGCTTTTCCATTAATTAAACAGAAAGCTCCACCAACATAGTAAAGACAGTGGGTGAGCCCAGCACCCAGCCCATCACACTTTAACTGTTTATGTGTGTCCATCCCCACTGTGTCTGGGGCACTCCAGGGCCATGGGAAAGCCTCCTGGTGTCTGACCGCAAGCCGGCCTCTTTCCTCCGGGCAGCCTGGGCAGCAGAGTCAACAGCACCAAAGCTGGTGCCTGCTTGTGTCCTAGGGGCACCTCCAAGAGCACACCTCGTCCGCGCTTGGGGAATCACTGCCAGCAGTTCGTTTGTTGTGTGGCAACCTCCGAGCTTCATGCTTCCCCTTAGGCAGACGGAGTGGGGGCTGCCACACACTAGGTGACATGTGCTCTTCCAAGCACCCATGCTGACTTCAACAAAGAGGAGAAGAATTCTCCAGGTGCTGTAGAGACTAGGAGTAGAGCGCACTTCACTTACGTTAAAGGAGAGGGAACCAAGTACTCTTTACTCGCTGTAGTAGAAGAATGGGGTGCTCCTAAACAGTAACTACAGTGCTTCCCTTCGTGCTGGATAAAACAGATGGTGAAGCACCATTCCTGCACTCCGAGGAAGGGGTAATGCAGAGAAACAGGGGGCCCGCCACCCAGCCCCTGGAGACAACAAAGGGACACAGGGCTGCAAGGTCCCAGCAAACAGTCGAGGGTTAGGAAGGCAGTGGCAGTTCCTCTCAGTGACCTGGCAGGTCACAGGTCAGCACAACAGCAGCAGTCCCAAGTCGGTTCCTGGTGAATCCATCCAGCAGCATCCACTGTCCAGTTCAGTAGTCCATTAGTGTCTAAAAATGTGGGGGGTACTTATACTCATTTTGTGCAGTCTCCACAAAAGGGGGAGAAGGAGTTCCCACCAGTACTGACCGGTTCCAGGAGTGTCTCCTTTTTCCTTCTTACAGGCTCCATACATCGTGAAGGTTAAACAAGCCCCTTTGTGTGAGGCCAGGGCACAGCCTTTATAAATGCAGGTGTGCCCCGCCTCTCCCTCTACCAGCCGAGGAAGACCATTCAGATGCACCCCTGTGACACCTACACCCTCCCTTGTACAGGCTGTCTGAAAGGTATGCACAAAGCCCAGCTTTCACTCTTCCCCAGAAGTGGATTGAAGTCAAGCTGCAAAACACCAGAGACATAAGCACAGAAAAATGACCACTTTCTAATAGGGGCATTTCTGTAATAAACAAAATCCACCCACACCAGTAAGCAGCATTTCTCACTATCATTACAACCATGCCAAACATTCCTGCACTACCTCTCAGAGAATAGACAATACAATTTAGACACATGTTAAGGCATTTCCAATGCAATCTTATGACAAAGGCAGCACTCACAGTAGAGAGGAACCAAATAGTCTGTTTGTCACTACCAGGACAGGCCACACCACAAGGCACATGTCCTGCCTTTTACTCACACAGCACCCTGCCCATAGGGCTAGCTAAGGCCTACCATAGGGGTGATTTAAACTTAGCAAAAGGGGAGTTCTAGGCATGGCAAGTAAATTTAGATGTCAGGTCCCTGTGGCAGTAAACTACGCTTGCAGGCCCTGTGGTAGCAGGCCTGAGACAGGTTTGAAAGGCTACTTCTGTGGGTAGCACGAGCTGCGCTGCAGGCTCACTAGTACATTTAATTTACAGGCCCTGGGTATAAGGATACCACTGTACAAGGGACTTACAGGTAAATTAAATGTGACAAATAGCTGTGAGCCAATCATACCAGATTTAGAAGGGAGAGAACACGCACTTAACACTGATCAGCAGTGATAAAGTGCTCAGAGTCCTAGAGCCAACAAAAAAAGGTCAGGAAAATCGGGAGGAGAAAGGCAAAATTTTGGGGATGACCCTGTAAAAATGGCACGGTCAAACAACCATGCACAATCCTCTCAATCTTTAATGGCTTGATCAGGTTAAGCGGCACCCTCCCCACCATCATTAATCGTTTTAAAAAAATACTTTTGTATTGGTTTTCCAATAAAATACGTCAACTCAAACAGTGACATACTTGAGACACATTCAAGTCAAGTTTTATTTATTCGATGCATAGTTAACAAAAACAATACATCACATCTTTCTATCTAATACAAAATATATCTAAATCATCATATACATAATTTTAAATATCAATCTGTAACCCCTAATATGCATAAAAATAATTTTATTTATGAAATTTCCTAATAGGTACCTCCTTTTCCGAGGTCAGTGTAGACTACCCATATATGTCTTATACCTTACTTAGTTATGATTAAGAATCATTTCATGAGTACTGCACAGTGATTAATTTTTGTTATTTTTTTTTAGGGTTACATTTTTTTATAATTCTATAAAAACTAACGCATATGTACTAATTAAGATCTTATTTAAAAAAAAATGGTGTTGCTAAATGTAAAAACTTGGTAAATTTAGCATTTAAAACAACGTCAGGGGGTTTCAAACAGGCAATCACCGCTTGCCTGCAAGTCTGTATCCTTCTTTGGTTGAATACTGCCTTCAATAGAGATTTGCGTTAATTTCGTAGGCCATTACAAATACAAATCAAGTGGATTATGTCGTCTCTTCCCCGGCCTGCACTGAGGGATTGTTCCAGGGCGTTCCCAAGGGGCTAGGTATGCACCACCAGGAATGATACCAAACTGGTATTTGATGAAATGGTCCTTGACTGTCTTTGTCCACCTGGTTTCCAGGTAGGGCTGACATTTCAAAAGTTTATACTCGTTTATTACCATCCAGGAGTGCGATCTGCAGGCCAATAAGCTCTTATCCAGGTTCACTGATCTTTTCCTTGTTATTCGATTCAGGATTTTTTTAAAAGCCGGGTAGGAAAGATTTAAATTCCATAATTCCCCTACTTCCAAATCTGTATAATGCCTGATCTAGATACTCTCGAGATTTAGCCTTGGGGTTTGAACGAATCTCCTTCCAAAGTGCTTGGCAAAGCTGATTTTCCTTTGTTAGCTGTAAGTGTTTCCAAACTTTGATATAACTGGCTTTCCTATCTATACATTGATTTAGATAACCAAACTCCAGCCTGATTTGTGCTTGGGAGGTATATCCCGGTAGCTGGAATAAGAACCTAAAAATGTTCCCAGTAATTTTATTTAAGATTATAGCATCTTGTCCACACAAGGCTTTGCTTCCGTATCCTAATGTTGAAATTAGTTTGGCTGTAACGACTTGAAGCAGTGGCAGATAACTTGGGCCAGTAAGCAATTTCTTTAAAGTACGAAAAGCAAATAATAGAGCATTTCCTTTTCTGTATAGCTCCTGTTTTTGGGGAACAAAGGAGCCCGTTCGTCAAAAAGCACACCCAGATATCCATACGTGTTTACTTGTTCCAGAACACCCCATTTTTTTGCTCTCTAATTTTTTTTGCTAATTTCCATAAGCTTGGATTTTTTCTGATTTATTTCCAGACCATTTTGTTCTGCATATTCGAATATCTTTACGATGAGCCGCCATAGCCCTACTTTAGTTTGACTCAGAAGTACTACGTCATCAGCATATAGCAAGTTTGAAATAGTCATATCATCAAGCTTTGGGGAGGTGCGCATTTACCTTGTTTAATTTCGCAGTCAAGTCCGATAAAAAGAGATTAAAAAGATATGGTACCAGCACACAGCCCTGTTTCAATCCTTTTTTGTTTTAATTTCCCTTGAATGGAAAGATCCATCCCCTATCTTAACTCTTATCCGTGTATCTGTGTACAATTGTTCAAAAGCCTTTAACAGATTCGCCGGTATCCTACAGGAGACTAATTTCTCCCATAGGAGAGGTTGCTGTACCAGGTCAAAGGCTGATTTAAAATCTACAAAACATAGATACAAGGGTTGATTTTTTTGTTTGTACTTAGATAGATGGAGTTAAAATATTTGCAGCAGTACCCAGGCCCTTTATAAAACCTGTCTGATTGGAGGAATAATGCTATTTTCGGTTGCCCACCAACGAAGATACTCCAGTAAAATCTCTGCATAATATTCAGCTTCTACGTCCGTTAGGGTAATTAGTTGATAGCTCTCAGTTTGTGACTTATTACCTCCTTTGAATATTGGATGGATTATCGCATTCCTCCAAGATTTTGGAATACTTCCTAATGCCATGGTTGAAAGTCAAAGCCAATTTTTCACCTCAAAATGCAGGATTCAGTTTAAACAAGGCATTTTGGATTCCATTTGGGCCCGGAGCACCCCCAGTTCTGCTGTTTTCTATTGACCTCATAATTTCAGCTATTGTAAATATTATTTTTTTGGTTTCCTTTTGGGGCGTAAGGGGTTTTAATTTTGCTTTTTCTAGGCTTAACTTTTTCGCATCCTCTTCTAAATTTTTGCTGGTTCTCTTTTGTTCATCGAAGTGGTGACTTAGGTAATCAAACCAGACAGCTTCCGAGAGATTGGAGCTGGTCAGAGTCATCGGAGCTTTATTCAGGCCATTCACCATTTTCCAAAAACCTTGTGTATTTGATTTTTTACTCAAGAATAGGGCCTTGGCCCACAAACCATGGTTTTCCTGATGCTTGTATTGCCATATTTCTTTCCGATATATATTGTTTATTCCTTTTAAATCTGCCTTAAAATAACGATTTCTTGAATTCTTGTTGTTTAATCTTAAAGCTCTATTCCGGTCTTTTCTTAATTTAATCATGTGTGCTGAAAATTTTATATCTTTGTTCATTTTTGCAACTCAACCCTGGTCTTGATACCTCTTTTGCGATCTATCTGTGAGGAGAACAGACGCAAATCTATCTAGGAAAGATGACCAGATCGTTATTGAATACCCTGTTAAGTCCATACTGCATTGCTCGATTATCTCTATTGACTGTTCACCAATGGATTCTTTTAACCTTTCAGACCATCGAAGATTTTAATAGTTGGTTGTATTAATATTCCTAGGTGTAGTAAGTGCAAGGTTAAAGTTAGGAAGGCCACATTCTATCTCCAGGCATTGCTGGCCATGGTCGCTCATATCTGATTTAACGATGTAAAATTTTGTAATTAGCGTAAGCAAAAATAAGGATGCCACAGTATAGTCAATTGTCGCTTGAGTTCCAGCGGCATAGCAGGTAGTTGCCAGAGGAGTATCTTGCGCATATCTTCCATTTAGTAGTCTAAGCCCAAGAGCCTTAAGATCTTTTACTAAGGAGAGTGCCACTATCCCGGCTTTTCCTTTCTCTGTTGCCCCCAGGACTGCTCTGGTACTGCCCATAATAGATCTTGCAAAATGGTTTGTGTATCTCTTTCAAAGGGGTATAGTAATTTCAGATTAAAGTCCCCTGCTACTAAGAGCTCCAGGGGCCCTAGATCTTGATGGGCAGTCAAAATTGTATCTATTAATTTGGAAGATATATATTTCCTGGATCGTACACCTGGGTGGATGTAGACATTAATTAGCAGGAGTGGACTGGAATGTTCCTTATTCCACCCATCTAACTTTACTAACAAGAAGTCTTTGTTATCCTCATATATTCGAGTACATAATACTGCTGAGATAAAAATTGCTAATCCCCCCTTTGGATGTCCATACTTTTTCTCCTTTATTGCTGGGGAAAAAATCCCATAGATCCATCAATTGAAAAAGAGTCAGTGGCCCATGTCTCCTGGAGAAAAATAATTTGACATTTCTTTAGTAAACTTGATAGATCTTTTTGTAGGGTATTTGATTTAATCCCATTTATATTCCAGGAGCAAACTTGGAGGGGGTTTTCATGCAAGATTGTCAGTTTATTATGCGCCCTACTACTCATAAGTCACTGATGTTTTTCTCGATGGATTGTTTCCGGTATCCAGCCTAAATCTAGCTGCGATAAGCGTGTATTAGATATGGTACGTGCTAAGGGGTAATCTTCCATTCTTCCAGTTGCAGATCTAAGAACTGAGAAAGGTTTATCCAACTCTTTTGGCTTAGATTGATTAGGAGAATTGGTTTGTTCCTCTAAAGGATCAGGACAGCCTTCTTGTTTGGGTATGCTGAAATTTATTCCCCATTTTAAGAAGGAGCCTTTTTCGTTAACAACTCTTTTGACCAACTGTGATGACCTCCAGGTTACCAGGGTTAATTAGTTTAAGCCTCTCTCTTCTATATTTTCCCTAGGTAAAAACTCTATGGAGACAATATCAGCAGATTTTATATCTTTTAATGCAGGAATAACTTGTAATAATTTTAGTATGTTCCCTCTATTTAAGACGTCAAATCGCCCCCTGGAGTGATATTGAGGTTCTAATATTAGTTGTAAACAATCGTTTGGCAAAATGAAATCGGAGCTACCTACAATATCCGTCTATTCATCTAGTTTGGCAGTCCTCGAATATTCTAATACCTGACTCCCTACCGGTGGCTCTCTATCAGACCGTTGCAACTTTATAGCCCTTTGCTTTGCTATTAAGCCACTTAAGGAACCTTCATCCAGGGTGGATCTTGGCCTTCTTCATTTTTTTGCCTGATTTTGGGCCAAAAGGGCTCCAGGTTGAGCCCCATTGTGCTCTGCATATTCTGAATTTGCAACCGTAATTGTTGTACCCTCTTCTTCAAAAGTCCTCCTATTTAATATGGGACTAGAACTTGTTACAACCTGTGTCCCTCGTTGATGTGGCTTTATATTTTGAGGTTCCTGCTCTGATTTGCCTATATCATTTGTCATTACCATAATTTGTTGGTCATTACTTTCTATATCCCCCTCATTGGAGTATAGTTCATTTTCGTTTTGCCCCCCTTGATTATGAGTAGTATTGCCCTTTGCTCCTAATTTGAATAATGGGAACAATTTATTTATCGTTGAGAAACTCGTTGTGTTTGTCACGAGGTAATTGAGCATTGGCATGCCACCACCTCTACCCAGGCTAGAGGAGGGGTTTGATTTTATCGCCGGAGGCCACCCCTTTTTTATTTCTCGCTTTTCGTTGCTTTTTCTTTTGTCTTTTGGGACAAGTGGGAGCCCCACGGATTTGGGATAGTCAAAGGAGCCTAAAATGTCCTTACATTCTTCTTCCTGCTCACATTTTGGTTCTTCAAAGGATTCTATCTCTTTGTCCTTTGTCTTCGTTGTACAGCAATTTGCTCTGATTCCCGAGTTTTTGCTTACCCCCGCCTCCCTCTGATACGGGAAGGGGGAGTCTTATGGCTATCATTTCCTCCTCTCTTTTCATATTTAAATTTTCTTTAAAGTTTGCTTTCAGTGAGTTTAAAGCTTCTGGAAGAGTGGCCAACTTGTCAATTATGGGCTCACAAGTGCATTCTATTACTGATATTTCGGCAAGATTCTGAGCTCGCTTAATCAAGTTGTTTAAATTTGACCGTTTCTGTTCGATCCCTGCTACAGATTTGGCCATAGTATTCAGTATATCCACCTGGACATCCATTTTAGAGGACTGATTGGACAGAGCATCGAGTGTTAGCCGCAAGTTTTTTTTTTTTAAATGTCCCACACCGCATTTTGATCCAACTGCTTTTTAGTATTTCGTACTTTAGGTGTGTTCTCTTTATTTTCCTCCCTACCTTCAGATTCACTTGTTTTTTCATTTAATATAGAGGATACATTTAGGGATCTGCATTTAAGGACTGAGATATCCATTTGTGTCTCTGAGACTCCAATTTTGTCTTCTTGCAGGGACATTCCCATATCTTTATTAAAAGACTTGTTAAGGACATACATGGTGGGACTTGGGTCCCTGTTTTTACAAGAAATATTAGTGTTTAATGGGTCCAGATTATTGAAATTGTCCGAAATATGAATAGATTCTGAAAAATGATCCATTTCCCTTACTTAACCATACTCCTGTGAAATCGCAGGGAAGAATCAGTCGCTCCTTTAATAATCACATTTACCTCAAATGGAAATTGAGTGCCTAAATGTGAAAAATGTATTTGATTTTCCAAGGATGGACAGTTTGAGGTACCAGGGGAAGGTGAAGATGACCTGAGGGTCAGTAATTTTAAGTCATTAATTGAGCCCCAAACATTATTTTTAGGGTTGTATTCCATTTGGTTGTTATTTTTTCCAAAGGTGGGTTTTTCTGCCTGCCCTTCCTCCCTAAACCTACTTTTATCATCTTGGTCATGTAACAGACTGCATTCACTTTTTATAGGGGAGATTGGATGAGGTAGAGTCCCGGAGCCATTTGGAAGAGAAAAAAATCACATCCAGAGGTGCCTTTAAGAAATCAGACTTGTGGGGGACCCTTACTAATTTTTGAAGTCTGCTGAAAAAATGGGTTATAGGGTAGACCAGGGATTGACACTTTGTCTTTGTTTTTCCTTCCCTTTTTGATATTGATGGTAATGGTGATGGTAAAAACATGGGCTTACTTTGTTTCTTGATTTTCTTGGATTGCGGCTGAAATGCCCTTTCCTTCCCTGACCTCATTTTCGCCAACTATTACATTTCCTTTAGATATTCTTCCTTACTAACATTGACCACAATTCAGGGGCAAAGGACACGAGCACGTGTGATCCTCTTCAAATGCTGCCCAAACAAGCTACTGGCTCCTGTCAAGGTTCAAGCAGTTTTCTTCCCTTTTTCTTTTCCGTCGGATAGACACGCCGCCACACCTCTGGAGAGAGGGGCACGAGCACATGTAGTCCTCCTCTGGTGCTATCCCAGCCAAGATACGTTTCAGGTCACAGAGAGGTTTGATAGAGGAGTCTGTGGTTAAGGCAGCAAACTGCACCACGGAGATCCGTGGCCGCCTCCGCTGCCCGGACACTGTTGGGCACTCCTGTGTGTTCACTTTTTTTATGGGACCACCCCTCTGGGGCTCTGGGGGGGGGGCAAAAAGTATTTTTAATACTTATCCAGATATGTTGCCCTGGGAGCTGGTGCCCTAAAAAGGCTGCATACGTCTTCTCCGGGGTAGGTTGCTCAAGTTACGCATGGTTGCCAGCTGGATTTCCACCTGGTCATATAGCTAGACCCCCCCAGTTTATGATACAGTGTCTTTATGCCCTTTCAGTGGGGGCGGCCTAACTTGGCGCAATATTGGAGGACTGTAGGATTGTAGGACCGAAGCAGGTAGCTCAGCCTCAACAGGGGCCTCAACGGAGGACGGGAGGCTAGGGTAGATGGGGCCTTCCTAAAGAAAACCGGGTGTGAGGACCACTGGCGCTGGCGATGGCACTGGGGGCAGGGATGCTGGGGGGCAGGAGAGCAGGAGAACAGGAGAGCAGAAGCTGAGACACATTCAGTTTTAGCACATTGCTATATCAGATAAGAGTAGGCCCATGAGTGGCGCACCAGACAGCTTTTAGCTTCTCATACATATATACACTGAGGTTCTTCGCAGTCACAGAGCATGAGCCAGAAGGGGCGAAAGGCAGAGCTCTGCAGCACTATATTCCTTATGACCACTTTATCGGCCCATATAACATTACAAAAGAGGCCTAGCTAAAAGAACTATCACAGGGTGGATAGGAAAAAGGATTTTCCTGTTAGAAAAACCCTCACCCACCAGCGTTACCCCTTGGTGGCATGTTTCATCATTGGGTTTCTTCCCGTTCTGCTACAGAGCGGGGCATGCTACTACCTACAGGATACGTGGGAGCACTGATGTAGTCTCGTCAATGTGAATCACAGGATGAAGAGGAGTGGTGGGGTCTTGGGTGAGTTAAAAATACCTGTCTCCTAGTAATTCCAATGATTTAATAGATCTCTTGGAGGCGGTATGATTAGAAAGTGGCCGCAGAAGTGGAGGATGTAATGTACCTAACTTCCTAGTCTACATGTTTCAGAGCCTTACCCCTAGGCTCCTCTTCAGTACCAAGGTGGACTCCCCGGTGCCACTCCTTGTTTGACTACCTCTAATGAAAGCATAAATAATACATGCTCTGTGATATGGAGCAGTTCACCTTACTAATGTGGTGTCATAAGATGATACCTATCGTTTATGGTGTCAGTAATATTTGGATTCTCATATCATAGCTCCTCTGGGAGGGGAGTGAGCTTGTAGTCACACTTTCCTAAAAGCGACACTCCCGCTCTGTACCTAATGCTCACCTCCGTGTGTGGTAGCTCTTTTAGCTGGGCCTCTTTTGTAATGTTATATAGGCTATAAGGAGGACAGACCCAGCCCCACAATCTCCTTCTCCCTCTTTGTTTTTGTGTATCTTTATCAGCCCTACATGTTTTCAAATGTTTGGGGGAACCTTGGCTATCGTAAACAACTATCTCCGCACCTATACACCAATCTATGGCCCTACACCATTGTCCAAGCATCAGTGGAAGATTCCCTTCTCATCCGTAATAGTTGTATATTTACTACACTTGCCCTACCGTTTGTAAATATTGACCGCTAATGTTGCCTACCAACACAGAGCCTAAACAACAATCCCTTCTTTCCATTTGTAGAAAAAAAAAATCTTACCTGAGTAGAAAAAGGTAAGTCTGCTGCCTTCCATAATTGGCCCATTACCTTAAGGCAGGGTGCTGTTTACAAAAGGCCTTAATGTTGGTGGTTGCCTGTTGCTAGCAGGAAAATTAGCACAGGAAAAACAAGGCTATTCTTATTCTCAATGATGCTGGTGAACCAGACAAAGGATTCTCACCCTGTATCATAGGCAATTAGACTAAAAGAAAACACAGAGTGGGAAAAAAATCCAAGGCAGACACCATCAGGATAAAACAACTAACAGTATAGGGTAAAGTTATTCACCAAAGTAAGCATAATGAAACCTTCGATTCTCAGGACTCAGGAGAAGGATACATCGTAGATTGTGGAAAAAAGTGCACAATACCTATCCTTCACCAGCCATTGTTGTAATTTGTTCTGTGCACTACAATGTCTGTTTCTTGCCTGGTGGGCGAAAGGCACAGGCTAACGTGCAATTATTGGTAAACTCCTCCTGTAACAGATGGCGTAGCTTTAAGCTGTGTGAGCTCTGTTGATGGTGGAAATTAACAGCATAACAGATCACACAACCTGGAGAAAGAGGGTTAGGGATTTCAAGAATGGATGGTTAGGGGGAATTAGGGATAGATGAGAGATAGACAAACAAAACATTCACCAAGTCCATGAGTATATTGCTTCTTTCGTGGAAGAAATATGACAGTTCCGTTACCAAATTCAGAAACAGTCTTTCACTTTAGGAGCCCCCAGACTCCCAAGTTAGCTAATCATTACCTAGGCTGGGAAAATGCAAATAGGGGGGACCTGCACAGTATAAAAATTAATGAAAAATGATACTGTATCAAACTGGACAGTGCATACGCAGTCTTCTGGCATTGTTTATAATGGTGCAGGGCTGACGTTCCATGGCAGAAGCATCATGGAGGTTCCTTGCAGAAGAGAAGGGATGAGAAATGCAAAAATATAATGACAAGATTGGAGAGTCAAGGTAAACATGGCACAGAATGTGTCCCAGGGTGGATAGACTGGTCCAGTGGTGTCCCTTTTACTAAGAGCATACTGTATTGATCCATACAACCAAACAATTAGCTCCATGGACCCGACTGATCACACAAACAATAAAAACATGTAACTGTGCTGATCATGTAATAAGCCCAGACCACAACCACTTAATTAAAGATTGCCACTTGAGCCACTAACTTGCATTATCCTAGTCAACACACCTCTCTCCAGTCCACAGAGGTAGACATCTTTGAGTTATCATCTCCTATAGAAGGAGATAGGCATTAGTCCTTTTCAACAGTACTTGCAGAATTTATTATATATAATAAAAAAATTAAAGTATTTAACAAGAAAACGAAAAGAAATTGAGCTTTAGCAGCATTTAGTTTAACTGAGGGGTCTTAGACGGTCATGATGAACTTGAGTTACCAAAAGGGCAATCGAGTAAAAGAACAACTGCAGTGACATGTAGATTGATGATCCAAAATGATCAAGTTGATTACATATCAAGTTTAGTTTACCTAGTTAGGACCCTCCCAGCCATTACATGAATAATCATGATTTGGCATTCATTTGTGCAAGTTACATGTTGCAAGTGTTGTGTTCATTTAGCTATGTTTCTCTCTTTCACAGAGGAAATGGTACACAATGCAAATAAGCAGTGCAGTCTTTTGAATGTTCACTGGCAGCCCAGGATGGGAATGAAGCAAAAGGTAGTGATGGAAGCAATATTTTTGTTCTTTTTTATGAAATGGAGGCTTTCATTGCAGGCTGATACCACTGGTCATTTCAAAGTTTATGGTTGAACCTAAGGTCAAAATAGTCTTTGTCACCTCTCAATGCTCAGTCAGTTTCTGCACAAAAAGGATGTGTCCTCTTTGATTGACTGCCATGCACAGTGGTCCATTTAAGTTTAGTTACAATAGCCGGTGTAAACAGCGCTATCGCCCACCAACTCTAATATATTATAGATATTTACAGCCATATCTGCACTTGTGCTACTGATTCTATTATATTTATATAGTATAGTTAATCCTCAAACTCATGAGGTTGTCTGGGGGATAATCACCTGTCACACTTGTGATGTCTGACCAATTTCCCTTATCCACAGATATGCTGTTTGGAGCCTGATAATTTTTGACGTTTCAATTTTTAAATTTATTTTATTATTGTCAGTCTATTCATGTTTGGAGGAGAGAGATTAGCCCTTCTGACAGTGATAAATGCCCCAGCTTCACTGAACACATGATCCAAAAGATACACTGGCTATCAGACTTGCTGTATAATTTATTGTCAACCCACTGAGTTCTGGACACTGTGTCTTCTTCCCATGCCAATAGGCCCATGGTCCTTGATCTAGGTACACCTCTTTTAGGTTATGCAGATAATCTTGGACCATCTTCTCAAGCGTCATTGTTGTTGGCACATGCTGTGTCTGTGTTGCCGGCACCTATGCACTTAATTTAAGTCCTACCATATGAAAGTAACCCATTGTAGATGTTTGAAAGCAAAGTTGCTGGGTGCTGCTGCTGTAGTTGGGTGCTGCTGCTGTAGTTTTGACAGGCTTTTGGAGCACTGACAGCCAACAGGACCGCCGTATCTGGATGCTGAAGGCTGCTCTTCATTTCTGCCATGGCCTCGAATTTGCAGTCATTCATACTCTAGATCACCCTCTTTCCTGTTGACCCAGTTCTTGTAAATGAAGACATCCAAGTGTTGAGAAAGGAATGAAAGTGGGCAGCACATTTGTGGACCATGGATCCAGGTCATGGCACAAATGTCCACCTCGGAGGTCACAATGTCTCTTTCCAGTCTTTGATTTGTGTCCAAGCTAAGAGTTCAACTGTTGCCCTAAGAAGCTGCTTCTTAAGTGACATAGTGGACTGTTTTCCACCTTTTGCAAATATTCCAGCACCCGGTGCAGCAGTGGAATCACTTGGCTCACAGAACTGTCCCATTTACTGACTTCCTATGATATAATCTCAAATCACCATAGCATTTGGATCGGACACTCCACTAGCCCCTAATTGACCACTTCCATCATAATGGCTTTGGCACTTGCATCTCCCCTCCTTTTCAGTACATAATCATTGATAGACCTGGACTGCTCAAACAGGCATTTTAGCTGCAATAGGTGGAACTCCAGTGTGATGGCTCCTCTTGTGTGGAGGCGTTTAGAGCCATTGCTTTGCCAATCTTATTGTCATTGTCAGTGGCAACTAATCCAGTGCTGTGATTTCTGGTTTGAGCCATTCATAGACTTTGGTATTAAATTTGTCCAAGATGTTGGCTGTTTGCAATATCTCCATGGTGAATATTGCTTTGAAAAGCATCTCCAGGTGTTAGAAAAGAGGCTAGGTTTTGCTTCACTCTTTTGGACAAGATCCAGTGTGCAGTGATGTACATGTAACCTGTTGCTTGACAACTGGTCCACATGTCTCTTGTGAGGTGGGTGGATCAAACAGCACTCTATTTCATAGCTTCAATAGACAGCTGCAGCACTTGATGGTACAGTGCTGTCACAGCACAGCAACAGTTGAAAAAATATATCTGGAAAGAGGATCTTCACAAATTCCAGAAACCCCTTCCTTCCAATGAAGGAAAAACAGAAGAGCACAAGCGCTAATGATTTGACCAGCTTCCCATTTTATAAATGGATTTGATCATAGGTTTGTGGTATGGTGAATCCTTGGTGAAGACAGCCATGACAGTTGGTTGTTGTGACTGTTTTCTTTATGATACCTCCACTCGTGGCCTATTGGGGGTGTTGGCTGTGAATGTATCCCTCTGTCTCTTGTGCCATTCTGAGGTTACTGTGGGTAACAGTAATCACAGGACTCCTTCTCATGACACTGACATCCTCTTCTTCCTCATCACCACCTCCCTCTATCAGTTAAACATCTTCTTCTCTCTTGTACCAGCAGCTGTGTTTTGAGGTGCTTTTCCCACATGATTGTGTGCTAATATTTCAACTGGGCAGCGTATTCCCCAGTACCCAAATGTCCACCTGGCTTACCACAAAGAAACTTGTTTTGTGACAAATTGAGCATTTTGCGATGTGCTCTTTAGCCTGAGTTTAAAGAAGTCCCAAACTGCAGAGGAGAGATTTTTTATTGAACCAAATCCTGAATAACTTGTTCAGATGGAGCAAGATGGTTTGCCTTTCACTAGGGTGGGCTGTGATTGCAGTAGGGGAGGTGATTGCAGCAGGTTTGTGAGGTGTTGAAAAAATAGAAACAGACAGTGTTCCTCAGTTCTGAGGCATTTTCCTCACTTGTAAGGCTTCTAACGCTTTCAGGAACCTTCCTTTTTCCTTGTCTGTCCTGGCACGCCTTGGTCATGGTCCAATCAGTGTCAAGATCATAAGAAAAGGGGAAGATGGAGAAGTGATCTTTCTTTCCTGCCAGAGATTGTGAAGATGGTGTGGACAGTGGAGTAGAAGTTACAACAACATCTTGCCATGAAGTAAGCTTCACTTCCTGCTGTGCTCCTTCTTCCAGAAGATCAGGTGTTGCTGGCTCTGATTCCTGTTGTTGACTTTCCTGTGAAGATTCAATTTCCTGCTGGGACAAATCAATTTTGGTCTCACTGCTATCCATGACTGCAGTCAATGCAGCGCTGAGAGAAATGGGCTGTGGTTTCGGTGGTGGTCATGGTGGTGCTGGTGATCCACAGGTGATCCGCTTTCAAACCTCTTTCTGCACAGAGGTGGGTGCAGCAGGTATAGCATGGTTCCAGAAAAAGGATAAAGGACGAGGGCGTGATGCCTGTGTTGGTACATGCAACAGACATCTTCTGATCACTTGCCAGTTTTTTCAAAGGAATCTCCATCTTTGGGGCCATTTTCTTTACTTCTAGTATGGCCTAGCTCACATTCCAAGCAGAAACACTTTGCAGAAGACTCTGTTGTCTCTGTCAGCTAATTTGCAAGCTTCTCTCCATCTCAATATCATGCATGACATCTCATGCACTTGCATTCAACCAAAAAAAAGCAGTCAGTGAGACATGAACAATCTGGTCAATATAATACAAGTCATCATCATTATCACAAATGTCCATGCATAACTTAACTGTGGTGTTCCTTGAGGGCTACTAAGACTTCTATTGGAGGCAGGTAAAAATCAAGGAAATTAATTAAAAATAGCTGGTGTGCCCCAAGGACAAAGACATTACTATGGGGGTGGACAAAAATCACATAAATTATTAAATAGTAGCAAAATCGAATAAGTTCATTAAATATTAGCTGGTGTCCTTCCAGGGCCCATGGGACCTCTATGAGAGGCAGGCAAATTAATTGAATAGATTAATATAAAAATAGCTGGTGCCCCTCCAGTGCCCATGGGAATCCTGTTGGAGGCATGAAAAAATCAAATAAATGAATTACATACCCAGTAGAATTCTTAGGCTTCATCATTTCCCCTCTATGGGCCTGATTAAGAGTTTGGTGGATATCCCGTCCACTGTATTATGATCCCAATATATCCTATGGGAATTGTAATACGGTGGACGGGATATCAGTTACATTTGTGACGGAGTAACCCATCTGCCAAACTCTAAATCAGGCCCTATATGTTTAGATGAATCCAAAAAAGGACATCTTTCTTGCATTGGCCAGTGCAGTACAGGACAATCAACGCTTTTTGGCAATTTGTACAGCCATTTTAAACCTTCCTTCTTGAAAGCAATAGCGCCTATCACCAAATTATTGAAACAAGGAATTCCTTTTATATGATCTTGAGATGCAGATAAGGCTCATGAACTGTTAAAACAATGTTTTCTACTAATTTATTGTGACACCCAGTAACTTTATTTTGTGGGGGGAACAATGGGGGTCATTCTAACCCTGGCGGTCCAAGACCGCCAGGGCTAAAATGACGGGGGCACCGCCAACAGGCTGGCGGTGCCCCGCTGGGCATTCTGACCGTGACGGTTCTGCCGCGGTCAGAAGTGGAAAACCGGCTGTCTCCCGCCGGTTTTCCGCTGCCCAAATGAATCCTCCATGGCGGCGCAGCAAGCTGCGCCGCCATGGAGGATTCTGACACCCCATACCGCCATCCTGTTCCTGGCGGTTCTCCCGCCAGGAACAGGATGGCGGTATGGGGTGTCGCGGGGCCCCCGTAAGAGGGCCCCAAAAAGAATTTCAGTGTCTGCTTTGCAGACACTGAAATTCGCGACGGGTGCAACTGCACCCCTCGCACCTTCCCACTCCGCCGGCTCAATTCTGAGCCGGCGTCCTCGTGGGAAGGTAGTTTTACACTGGGCTGGCGGGCGGTCGCCCGCCAGCCCAGTGTAAAACACAGAATAGCCGCAGCAGTCTTCCGACCGCGGTGCGGTATTCTGGAGGGGGGAAGTCTGGCGGGCGGCCTCCGCCGCCCGCCAGACTTAGAATCACCCCCAATGTCTTTGATGTCGAAATTGGAGCCGTTTTATTACAATAACATCCTAACACTGGCACGTGCATAGAGTGGCATATGATTGGAGGCAACTGAGTCAGTTGAAGCGACTATACCAGAGCAGAAAGAGCACTTCTAGCCATTAAGGTTCCTTTTGAAGAGTCCTGGCATTATTTGTTAGGTGCCAAACATCAGGTAATGCTGTATACCAATCATGCAATTTTACTTCTCTCAAATCCTCTGAGCTTTTTCTGCAACACAACTATGTTGGGATCTATTTTTTACAGAATATGATTTAATCATGAGGTACTAACCTAAATCATGCAATGGAAAAACAGGCACTCTCTGCCGATAATATGGAACAAAATCTGAAGGTTGAACTATAGGAGCCATGCTGGCCATACTTGAAAAATGCAGAATAATGTGTGTTAAAACTGCAACAGAATAATCAGATATTTCCAAATGGACAAAAAGCAGCTGACTGCTGATATAATTCAACACCAGATCTCCAGTGAAACCAACGGAACTCGCAAGGATGGGTTAATTTGGTATAATAAGTGTGTATATTTACCCACTGAACCAATCAGATTACAGGTTATACATTCCTCTCATGATTTACCATTAGCTGGGCATTTAGGCACCAAAAAAGCGTTCATTTATTTTTTAAATCTTTGTATTATTATTTTTTAAATATATTGAAAATAAAATGACACGTTTTACAAAGGAAAGAGAACACATTGGCCAACCATGCAGCAAAAGAATTGACAATGCAATATAACGGAGTCTTTGGTGATGAAATGTGAAACAAATCTCCAGAAAGATCATTTACCAATAGTGTGGTTCAAGTGGAGAGTTACATTTGTAAAGTGAACATGGAACAGACAAGTGTCAGCTTGCCATTACAAAAGCATGCATTGCCAGTCTATGAATTAGTGAACACCAACATGCCTCACTAGTGATCATATAGCTAAGTTAGTTCATCAAACAGATTCTATGTATTTGGTGGGACGTGGTAGCAAGGTCGCAAGTGCAGTGTTCAGGTGGCCTCTCGCAAGCTGGTCCTTTTCATTTGAGAGATGAGGGGCGGGACATTTTGGGCTGATCCAGTATATGGCGTGGTGCGCCTGTGAGCTAGATAACAGCACTCCGGTCAACGACAGCAAAGCTGCGCCCCTCATAATCTCTGTTGAGTCTTTCCCAACTCACACATGTCATTCCGTTGCCCCAGACAAGATAAATGAGCTGGGATTTGTGTTTAGCAAACAATTTCCTGCCCGGTGATATGGGAATAGTAATAAAACGATATAATAATTTGGGGCTCACTATCTTATCTAGTGCCACCCCAGCCACAAGGAAGGGAGGGAAGTCAATCTAGTGTTCAACCTGCAACTCGAGTCGCGTAATCCCAGGGTCATATTTGCCTCATAAAAAGGAGTTTGTTCTTCTAGAAATCCAAGGTAATGGACCAATTCGACTTTCCAACTAAGGGAGGAGTTCAGGTGAAACATAATCTGTTCTCAGTGAGGGGGTATAGTTTGTATTTACCACCGTTTATGCATAGTCCAGCGAAGTCGCCAAAACGGATGATGTTTTGGATAACTGGGTTTAGGTTAACCCCCGGATCCCTCAGAAATAATAAAATGTAGTTGGCATAGAGTGAAAAAAGATACCTTTGAGTAGAGATTCTCTAGCCCCTATGTATGTGCTTCTCTAGTGAGGCAAAGGGCTCACTGGCCAGAGCAAATACCAACAGTGTGAGTGGGTAGCCATGACATGTGCCCCTACACACCCTAAAACATCGGTGTCAGGTAGCCATTGTCTTTGACACTAGCCGTGTGTTCGATATAAACTAATCTTATTAGACTGATAAAATAAAATAGTGCCCCAAATCCATCTGGTGCAAGACCGCAAATAGTAAGGGTATTTCTGGTGAGTCAAACGTTTTTTCGGCATTGAGAAACACCAAGATTGCCTGGACTCCAGGTTTTATATGATGCATCATTGAGAACAATTCTCTAAGATTTTTTGAGGCTGCCCTGCAAGGGATAAAGCCACATTGGTCTGGGAGGAATGATGTGTACATTAAAAGAGATTGGGGGTCATTCTAACTCTGACGGGCGGCGGAGGCCACCCGCCAGAGTTCCCCCCTCCAGAACACCGCTCCGCGGTCATAAGACCGCTGCGGTGATTCTGGGTTTCCCACTGGGCTGGCAGGCGACCGCCAAAAGGCCGCCCGCCAGCCCAGTGGGAAACACCCCTCCATGAGGATGCCGGCTCCGAATGGAGCCGGCGGAGTGGAGGATGTGCGACGGGTGCAGTTGCACCCGTCGCGAATTTCAGTGTCTGCTCAGCAGACACTGAAATTCTTTGTGGGGCCCTCTTACGGGGGCCCCGTGCAGTGCCCATGCCAATGGCATGGGCACTGCAGGGGCCCCCAGGTGCCCCACGACACCCCATACCGCCATCCTGTTCCTGGCAGGCGACCCGCCAGGAACAGGATGGCGGTATGGGGTGTCAGAATCCCCATGGCGGCGCAGCAAGCTGCGCCGCCATGGAGGATTCTGCAGGACAGCGGGACACCGGCGGGAGACCGCCGGTTTTCCTGTTCTGACCGCGGCTGAACCGCCGCGGTCAGAATGTCCTGAGGAGCACCGCCAGCCTGTTGGCGGTGCTCCCGCCGACCCTGGCCCCGGCGGTCCGTGACCGCCGGGGTCAGAATCAGGCCCATTGTCTCTTTGCAAGGACAAGGCCAAGGTATTATACTCCGTGTTAAGAAGAGGCAATGATCTATATGAATTAGTATCTTTGGGGTCCTTCCAAAAGATGTAGGAGTTAATACAACAGCACTATTAGTAGGGACATTTATGAAAGGATGTACAGAAAAATTTATCCACCTGTGATGTCTGTTACAGGGCCAATAGTCCACAAGATAAAGCATGCAAGCTTGTTATACTCTTCACCTACATCTTCTTTTTCTTGACTTATAGGGTCAGTTGATTTAATCACAGATCAGCCTCCTGATCATGGTTCTACGATGTTCATGGTTCCTGGTAGATTCTTGTTCCCACTAAAGGGTTGCCGACTGTCTACATGAGTAGTGAATTGTTTCTTCAACATGTGATTTGCCTGCATGATCTAACTGCAATCATTGTTTATGACAAGGGGTCGCAGTTTGTGTCTCACTTTTGTGATGTATTGGAGCCGAGGCGCGCCGCGCGCGATGAGGCGCGCCGCGCGCGATGAGCCGCGCCGCGCGGAGGTCTCCATGGAGATGCCGAGGGAGAATCCTCGTGCGGTCTCTGAGGGAGTGCGCAGCTCGCGACGGGGAGAGGACGGTTGGAGGATTGACGGACGGTGAAGTGGAATCGATGGCTGGGGTATTATTTTAATAAATGAACGTACCTTCTTTCCGGTGATTCCGTTTGGGTTATTGAACCTATGCCATTAAGACCTTACACTGGCGACGAGGATGGGATTAAATTTTGCCCCAACATCGAGGAAGAACGTATTTAGGGAAACCGAAGTTCCATTTTCTTGGAGGCAGACAAAGGAAGTGCATTTGAAATTGAAGCAAGGAAGTGAAATCAGCCGGATTTCAGGAGTTCAAGGAGGTGTGGTTTCCACTTAAAGGCACTTTTGGAGAACAGTGTTAAAGGGGAAGTGTCTCTTTTCAGCAGTGTTGGAAATGCTTTCAAGACTTACAGAAGGTGTGGTTTCCTCTTAAAGGGATAGTCGTGAATCACCGTTAAAGGGGATGTGTTGCTCTTTTGTTCAACAGCATTTTTCAGTGATGGATCCAATTTTGTGAAATGATCTGTAGCATCTGTATGCGGTGATAGGCACACCTTTGACTTGAAAGCGAATTTGCCTGTCAATGATGGATCCAATTTTGTGAAATGATCTGTAGCATCTGTATGCGGTGATATGCACACCTTTGACTTAAAAGCGAATTTGCCTGTCACAAACATTGCACGGTGATAGGCACACCTTTGTGGGAAGGGTTTTGGTATTAATTTAAGTATACAGAAAATGTAAAATGTGTGTGATGAATATTATATAGGAAGTTGGAGAAGTTAGGATTCTGTTTTCAGCTTACACTAACGTAGTTTATGTATTTGTGTTAGTTGTTTAAATTATCTGATATTTAACAATGCAGAACGTTACACCCCGCCTTTTTTCTTAAGCAGTCCGGGTGATCCTACTTATTCTTGGGCTAAATGGAAGAAAATGTTTGTTCATTATGCTAGATTGTGTGGGCCAACACTCAGAGAGAAAACATGCACTTTTGATGCACTGTTTAGGAGGTGAAGGTCAAGAGGTACTTGAAAATCTACCAGAGTTAAGTCTTGACAAATCTAGAAATTTGAATGAATATGAGTTGTGCATTAAAAAATTGGACAAACATTATATACCAAGAGTCAGTACGATAATGGAGAGGTATTATTTTGGTAGAAGAGAACAAGGGAAAGATGAATCAGTGGAAGAATACATTACTAGTTTGCGAAAACTGGCAGCCTCTTGTAAATTTGGATCTTCAGTAGATGAAAGAATCAGGGATCAATTTGTACTGAGGTGTAGTAGTGACAAAATTAGGGAAGAATTGTGGTTAAAGGATGAACCACCTTTAGAAGAAGTGATTTTGGTAGCAAAAGGAGCTGAACATATGCTTAAATGTGTTAAAGAGCTAGGCAGTAACAAGGTTATGACTTATGAATCTTCAAAGGTGGATGAGGTGATATGTGAAGTAAAAAGCAAAGAACTTAATACTGTGAGGAGAAAAGATGAGGAGACTAAGTTTAAAGGAGAATGTTTTCGATGTGGGAAAATTGGCCACAAGGCTAATGCTAGTATGTGCCCTGCCTTAAATGTAGTGTGCAATGGCTGTGGTAGAAAAGGTCATTACTATAGATGTTGTCGTAACAAGAAGAAGAGGTATGGTAGTGGCAACACTATGAAGGAGATTAAAGAAGTGTCTCAAGAAGTTGTTTTCCAAGTTGAAACATGGAGAAAAAATGAAGAACATCCAAGCGAAGTGATGAAAGTAGAGGGAGTTGATTTGTTGATGAGGTTTGATTCATGTTCGCAATTAACAATAATTTCCAAGAAAAACTTCGACTTATTAGCAAAGAAAGTTAAGGTTTTAAATAAAATGGACGTACGCCCGGGTGGTTATGGTGGTCAACTTATAAAAATGTTAGGGTTCTTTGAAGGTCATCTTGAATTGAAAGGGAGACATTTAGTTGGTAAAGTTTATGTGTCCAATAAGGGGGACAATCTTTTATGTTGGGCACATCAAAGATTGTTGGGGGTAGTATTGAATCCCAATGCACAGCCACAAGTGCAAATACAGGCCCTCATTCTCCGCCCAAATTCAGCCCTCCATAATACCGCTCCGCGGTCAAAAGACCGCGGAGGGTATTATGAGTATTTCCCTGGGCTGGCGGGCGGGCGGTCTCCAAAAGACCGCCCGCCAGCCCAGGGAAAAACTCCCTTCCCACGAGGATGCCGGCTCGTAATCGAGCCGGCGGAGTGGGAAGGTGCGACGGGTGCTACTGCACCCGTCGCGTATTTCACTGTCTGCTATGCAGACAGTGAAATACTAGCGGGCCCTCTTACGGGGGCCCCTGCAGTGCCCATGCCATTGGCATGGGCACTGCAGGGGCCCCCAGGGGCCCCACGACAATCCTTACCGCCATCCTGTTCCTGGCGGGCGAGCCGCCAGGAACAGGATGGCGGTAAGGATTGTCAGAATCCCCTCGGCGGCGCAGCGAGCTGCGCCGCCTTGGAGGATTCTTAGGGGCAGTGGAAAACCGGCGGGAGACCGCCGGTTTTCCCTTTCTGACCGCGGCCAAAGCGCCGCGGTCAGAATGCCCAAGGGAGCACCGCCGGCCTGTCGGCGGTGCTCCCGCCCCCGTTGGCCCTGGCGGTTCTCTACCGCCAGGGTCATAATGAGGGCCACAGTGTGTTAAGGGTGTGGAAGGTGAAGTAATCTCTGAATTTCCTGAAGGGTTTGTGGAGAAATTAGGTTGTTTAAAAGGATACAGACATAGAATTAGACTGAAGAAGGGTGCCACTCCGGTAGTAGCCAAAGTGAGGAAAATACCGTTGGCACTACAAGAGTCGGTGAAGTTAGAACTAAAGAGATTGCAGGATTTGGGTATAATAGAAGAAGAGGAAGCAACGGAATGGTTGGCACCCATAGTCGTAGCAAGGAAGGGAGATGGTGACATCAGATTATATATAGATCTTAGGGCCCTAAACAGAGAAGTTGTAGTTGACAAATTTCCTCTTCCAAATATTGAAGAAATTGTGTCCACAATTGGAGGAGCGAAAATGTTCTCCACATTAGATTTAATGTCGGCATACCATCAAGTAGAACTGGAGGAGATTTCTCAGGAATTGACAGCATTCATCACTCCTTTTGGTGCCTTTAAATTTAAGAGGATGCCTTTTGGATTGGTATCGGCAGCCTCTGTATTCCAACGTATCATGCACAAGGTTTTGGGGAATGTAAAGGGTGTGAAATGTTATCAGGATGATGTCTTAATTTTTGCAGACACGGTCAGTGAACATTGGGAGCGTGTGAGATTTGTTCTGAGGAGATTAAGTCAAGCAGGGTTTACTCTTAAAAGGAAAAAATGTCGGTTTGGCTTAACGGAAGTCGAGTACCTTGGACATTTAATCACAGGGGAAGGGGTTAAACCCAAACCTGAGTTAGTCTCAACTATAAGAAATTTAGTAGCACCCAAAACCAAGGAAGAAGTGAGTTCATTTTTAGGGATGGTAGAGTACTATGGTAGGTACATTAAGAATTTGTCTGAGAAGACAGTGAACATGAGACTTCTTTTAAAGAAAGGGAAGGAGTTTATTTGGGACACTAATTGTGATAAAGAATTTATTAAAGTTAAGGAGGAACTGGAGAATGCTCCGTGTCTTATGGCTTTTAAACCAAACAAGCCTACCTTTATTGTCACTGATGCCAGTGCGAAGGGTTTGGGTGCAATTTTGATGCAAGATGACAATGGGAAGAAATGTTTAATTGCTTGTGCATCTAAAGCTTTGAGTGGAGCTGAGGAAAATTACTCTGTAATTGAAAAAGAGTCCTTGGCCATTCACTGGGCACTGAGAAAATTCAAGCATTTTGTCTGGGGTACAGAGTTTGTTGTACTGTCCGATCATAAACCTTTAGTTGAGATATTTCGCAGCAAAGGTTTGAATTCTATTTCTGCAAGAATTAGGAGGTGGATAGTTTCTTTGCAAGAGTTCAGATTTAAAGTAGAATATCTGCCGGGAGCGTTAAATTTTAGCGCAGATTGTCTATCCAGATTGGTTGCAGAGGATGTCAAGGAGAAGGAGTTAGAATTCCATGGACAGGGAGATAATGATTGTGAATTATTCTATGATGTTGGTTAAATTACATGTGGAGCGATATCTGAGCATGAGTGGAAAGATGCGGTGAAGGAGGATGTAGAATTGCGACAAGTGTGCGAAGCATTGGAGAGTGGGAGTTTTGGATCACTAAACAAGGTGTGGTTTTTGGTAAAGAATGAGTTAGCTGTGGATGATGGTATGTTGCTGAGAGGCACAAGATTGATTCCACCTGGGGTATTAAGGGCTAAAATAATAAACCAAGCTCATGAAGGCCATCTGGGAATTGAGAAGACAAAAGGGAATTTGAGAGAAGGTTTTTGGTGGCCATGGATGGATTCGGAGGTGGAACGTGTGGTCAGAAACTGTATACAATGTTCACATAGTGATAAAATTTTGAAGACTCGAAACGTACCAATGATTTGTAGGCAATTGCCATGTAAACCCTGGGATGAAATTGCAATAGACATTGTTGGTCCATTAGCGGGAGAACATTCCACCCCATATCTGATCGTTCTGATTGATCTGTTTTCCAGGTGGGTGGAGGTCAAAAGTGTATGTGATGTTTCCTCTTCCAGTGTTATATGTTTTTTGGAGGACATTTTTAGGAAAGAAGATTTTCCTAAATCAGTGTTATCTGACAATGGTCCGCAATTTTGTTCCTCAAATTTTGAGAAATATATGAGTGAATGTGGGATCAAACACAAAAGATCAGCGATATATCATCCTGAGACTAATGGTGCAGTAGAGATATTTAATAAATTTATCAAAGAAAGTATTCAGTTGGCAAAGGTGAACACTTTAAATTGGAAGACGGAGCTGTTGAGGAGGATCACAAATTATCGATTTTCACTGCATGCTACCACTGGAAAATCTCCTTTTGTTTTGTTGAAGATGAGGTTACCTAACACCAAGCTCTGTCCTGGATGGATGGAGTGGAGGAAAAATTGTTTTAATTTAGACAATTCTGATTGGCGGGACCGAGAATTAAGACTTATAGAAAGGAGGAAGCAAGAATTTGATGCAAGAAAGAAAGTTTCGGAAATGAAGCTTGTTATAGGTGATGTGGTGAAGATTAAGGCACCTACTGGGTGTGTAAAAGATTCAAGTTTCACAAGACCCTTGGTGCTGATCAAGTTATTTAAAAACGCTATAAAAACTTCTGATGGCAGAATTTGGAACATGAACCGCGTTGTTAGGATTAATGAGCTTGTACAACCAGATTTATATAATGGAAATTACAGTAGTAATGGTCATAAGTCAAGAACACAAAGTGATAGATCTTATGGTGGTGGTACTAGGGGTGAAGGGATAAGGAGAAGCTGTTGGAGGAAGAATTCTCCTGAACACCTGAAAGACTATGTTTTATCCTGAACAGCTGAATGACTTTGGTCTAAATCGAATGTTATTTATCCAAAGGGTTTTGGTGTATCCGTTTGGAATGCAGTTATTTTATTTGTTTTTTAAATTACATACGGTTGTGTTGGGTCAATGTTCATGATGTATATGTAGTTAAGATATGTTTCTTTGTTTAAATATTTGTTCATTATAAGTGGGGGAGATGTGTGATGTATTGGAGCCGAGGCGCGCCGCGTGCGATGAGCCGTGCCGCGTGGAGGTCTCCATGGAGATGCCGAGGGAGAATCCTCGTGCGGTCTCTGAGGGAGTGCGCAGCTCGCGACGGGGAGAGGACGGTTGGAGGATTGACGGACGGTGAAGTGGAATCGATGGCTGGGGCATTATTTTAATAAATGAACGTACCTTCTTTCCGGTGATTCCGTTTGGGTTATTGAACCTATGCCATTAAGACCTTACAACTTTTGGTCCTCGTTTTTGTTCTGCTGTGGGCCCTGACGTATATCCTTCTGCAGCCTATTAACCACAGATGGATGGGCACACAGAGCAACTTTAGATCTTAAATCCTATTTAAGTTGCTATCTATAGGATCAAACAGTTTGGGTGCAATATGTAAGTCTTAGTTAATTCTGTCACAACAACTACCTTACAGCCTTCAACATGTGCATCACCATTTTCTGTATCCAATGATATCATCCTCGCTTTCTTACAGAGTTCTAGCTGTTGTTACCACTGTGCCTTAAGTAGATGAAAAAATACACTCCCTCAAGCTGAAGTCGGAGATGCCATCTCAAAAGCAAAACACTTATCAAAGAATTATGAAGATCAACACAGACATACCACACCCTTGCACCAGCCTGGAGATGCAGTTTGGTCATCAGCCAGCATTTATAGTGATATGGCAAACAGAAATTCCAGCCTTGTTTTATCAGCCCATTCTCTGTTACTAAAGTTATTCATGATACTGCAGTTTAACTGGCTGTACCATATTTCATGAAGGTTCATCTGTTTTTTTCATGTGGCACTCTTAAAACCAGCGAAGCTGGGTACTCTTCTGGTGCAGATTTCTCCACTTATAGCTTCTGAATATGAAGTATAGGCAAACCTTGACTCTTGTACAGTCCAAAGTTCATTGAAATACCTTGTGTACTAGAATGGTTATGGGGCCAGATGTATCATGCATTTTTGCTATCACAAATGGCCCGACGGGCCATTGGCGATCGCAAAAATGCATTTTGGTATGTATGAATTCCAATTTCTGATTCTGCAACTTGTTACCAAATCACAAATTGGAATTGCAACTACATCCAATTTGGTATTAGGAAGGGGCGTGTCAAGGGCATCCCTTCCTAATACCGAATTGCAGCAGTATGCAGGAAAGTTTTGTAAATCCAAATGGGGTCGCAAAACATTCGCATTTTACCACCTACTTCAAGTAGGTGGTAACCCATTTGCAAACGGGAAGGGGTCCTCAGGGGACCACTTCCCCTTTGTGAATGCATGCAAAAACATTTTTCAAGAGCAGGCTGTGGTCCTAGGGACCACTGCCTGCGCTTAAAAACGTAAAAGAAAACCTTTCATTTTTATTTTTTAAACCCATCGCATTTTCCTGTAAGGAAAATGGGCTGCATTAAAAAAAAAAAAAAGATTGCTTATTTAAAAGCAATCACAGACATGGTGGTCTGCTGAGCCTAGCAGGCCACCATCCCTGTGTTTATAACCATTCACAATGGGTCGCAAATTTCGACCTACCTCATGAATATTAATGAGGTAGGTCGATTTGTGAGCCATTGGAATCGCTGAATGAAACTCCTGGAGTTTCATACATTCAAATGGCAATTACATAATTGCGATTTGCAGATAATCACAATTAGGTAATCACTATTTGAAAAAATGATACACAGACCCTATCAATAGATCTATGTTAGTGAAGGAGATGCTGCTGAAGGAAAAAGAACAAACCATTAGGTTAGGATGCAGGCACCTAGTGCAGTACAAGAACACTCATCTCAAGATACCTGAGGTTCCTTTGTTCAGCCAACCTATTTCTTCGCCTAGCTTATTTGACCAGAACAAAACATTTATGAATTACAAACCTGGGGGCTTATTTACAAGCCCCTTGTGCCATTAGTGCATCACTTTTTATGATGTTCCGGCGACGCAGAGTGCAGACTCATCTCTACAAGGCCACACAAAGCCACTGCACGTGGCTTTTCTTGGCCACGTAGATATGGTATAAGGCAATGCAGCGCAAGTCACTGCTTTGCCTTACACTGCTTTAGGAAGGCATTCCATGGGCATTGTGGTGGGTTTTTCCCACCAACACCCATGGGTTTTGATGCATTCCCAAATTTACAAGGATCTGTAAACCTGGGAATGCGTCAAAACTGTAGCCTCCCCTGGGAACCGTAAAAAGGAGAAACTTATTTATTTCTCTATGTTTTTTCCTCTTTCTGTGTGTGCTGATGGTGCAACGGTGCCCGCGTGGGCGCAAGCCAACACATTATGCACCGGCGCTGGCTGAAAGGACAGGAATGCACCGTATGTCATAAATACGGTGCCTTCCTGCCCTTTTGAATTGTCATAGGACAGCGCAGCAAAAAGGCTTGTGGCGCTGCCATATGCCAATTCATTGTAAATATACCCCCAAGTTCACATACTACAAATATAGAACAGTGGGCATTAACAGTGCAAGAATTTTAATGCAGACATTGAAATACATTTTTGCATGGAAACATTTGAAGACGTGCTTTCTTTTTGCAGCACAGTGATATGCACACACATCATGCAAAGCATTTGCCGCTTTAGTAGCAAATGATCTAAATAGGAATGCTATTGGTAGTCTCATTAATATCATGCTTCTCCCTTATCTAGGGCAGTGAGAAATCAGCAATTATTCTTTCAAAATCCCAACTAACACCAATCTAAATGCACACCTAAAAGTGAGAAAACACAGGTATTCAGTGCGATTATCACCTAAAGTCAAACTTGATAGTGATGTCTACAGTATGTATGCTCCATGATATTGCTAATGTTTCCCTTTGCTTCGTATGAAATCCGAATAAAGCAAAAGAACCACCACAGACACACCACAGAGTGCAGAGAGGACGATACCTGCTGCCTCGCAGCTCCAACATGTCTGCCTCTTGCCACTCCCCCTCTACTCAATGGGCCTTATTACGAATGTGGCGGCCTATAGACTGCCACACTCACGGTAGTGGTCTGGACCGCCGCCATTGCGGCTATCTGACTGCCACATTGCAAGAACCGCCAGCTCTGCCAGGATCTTGGATCCTGCCAGTCTGGTGGCGGCGGAGATCCTAACCTGACAGGGCAGCGCTGCAAGCAGTGCTGCCCTGGGGATTACAACCTCGTTCTTCGCCAACGGTTTCATGGCGGTAGCATCTCCACGAAAAGGCTGGCGGAGAACAGGTGCAGGCGGCCACAGGGAGGGTGACAGGGGGGGGGGGCCTGACCCCTCTGGCCAGCACCATCGCAATGTTCACTGTCTGTTTTGCAGACAGTGAATGTTGCGAGGGTGCTGGTGCACTCTGCAGGCGACAGCATTGCCGCCGGCTCGATTACGAGCCGGAGACAATGCTGCAGCCTGTTTCATGCTAGGCCAGGAGGGAAACGTAGGTTTTCGCCCACCTAACTAGTAGGAAACCCATATTAGCTTCGGCGGGAAGGTCACCGCGTAGCCGGAAGCCACCCTGTTGGGAGTTTGGCGGGCAGAGTTTTCCGTCCGCCAAACTCATAATGGGGCCCTATGTGTCTTTTTATAACTGCCTGCTGCAGCAGGAGTGCAGAAGCTGGACAGTTCCAGCAAGAAGCACATGCTTCACCCTTCAGTACCCTTGGTCTAAACATTAACCCATTTCACTAGAGCTATTCTCTAATATTGTGGCTTCTACATTTATCACAATTGAAACCACTGTGATCCCACATATAGTTTCTTTACTGAGAGTACTGATGCCTACATTCAGGGAACTAAGACTGCCATTTATGTGCAATAATTTGCAATGATTTACGAGTTATTGTTTGTTTGGTACTTAGTTCTCTGTACTGGCTTTCTGTGACATTATATGACAAACTGACCTCAGTCACTGAACACCCGCTCTGTCCTGCCGGGAAACATAAGATTAGTGGTGTATTTCCTAAAAACAAATGTCTCCGTTACCATATTAGAGCCACAGGTTCGAGCTTTTCTTCCTTAGAAAGTAACACTAACATTTCACTTATTTACATGCTTGTCTGATGGGTCATGTCACCTTCTTGCATCCTGCATAGGGTCTCGTGCTCATCCTAATTGGTACTGAGCCCTGTCAGCCTATATCATCCTTTCAGTTGAAATTCGGGAAATACGATTTGTTGACAGGTCTTATTTTGTGAAACTATGTCTACCCAGGACTCTTTTATTTTGTGCTGTAATCTCCAAAATAAAATGCTGCTCTCTTAGCTTCTGGTCAATTTGTCTAAATCACAAGATTGCTTAACTGTGTGGTGCATGTCAGTCAATTAGGAATTGAAAAGCAAAGCTAATCACCCGACAGAGTATCCAGGTGCTTGCAGGTCCCAGAGAAAGCAGTGAGAACAAGGGAAAAGCAAGGAGAGGTACACAAAAAACAGAGGAAACAGCAAGGAGAAAGCTGTGAAAATGAGGAAAAAGCAAGGAGAACACAGAGAAAATATGGGGAAAAAGCTAGGAGAGCTTGGCCAAGAATCTGCCCAGTAGGGTCCCACTGAGGTCTCCATTAAGTAGTTCCTGGGAGGTGGAAGGGGCACTAGGAAGCAGTGCTGGGGTGCAGCAGGAAATAATGAGCGTCAGGCAGGAACAGCAATGAGGGAAAAAGCAAGGAGAAAGCACTGAAAAATAAGGAAAAAGCAAGGAGCGGGCACACAAAAAAACTGGGTGGAAGCAAAGAGAAAACAGTGAAAACAAGGGGAAAGCAAGGAGCAGGCACACAAAAAACTGTGGAAAATGCAAGGAGAAAGCAGTGAGAATGAGGAAGAAGCAAGGAGTAAGCACACAAAAAATGAGGAAAAAGCAAGGAGCAGGTACACAAAAAATGGGTAAAAAAGCAAGAAGAAAGCACACAAAATGGGGAAAAGCAGGGACAAAGAAGTGAAAACTTGGGAAAAGCAGGGAGGGAAAATAGGGGAAAGCAAGGGGAACGCAGTGAGAAGAAGGGGAAAGCAAGGAGAAAGCACTCAAAACACAGGAGAAAAGGCAAGAAGAAACCAATGAAAGCCAGGAAAAAAAGCAAGGAGCAGGTAATCAAAGAATGGGGGAAAAGAAAGGATAAAGCAGTGAAAACAAGGGAAAAGCAAGGAGAGGGCACACAAAAAATGGCACAAAAAGGAAGGAGAAGACAGGAGCAAGAGTGATGCAGCAGCCTGTGGAGACCTGGGCCTAGCACCTGCTCATTGGGGTTGTACAGTGGCCTCCATAAAGTAGGTTGTGGGAGGATGGTGGGGCACTGGAAGGCAGGAGGCGGGGTTAGGCGAGAGGCAGGAAATAACGTGCAGCAGGAGGGAGCAGCAATGAAGAAAAAAGCAAGGAGAAAGCAGTGAAAACAACGGAAAAACTAAGAGGAAAGCAGTGAAAATGAGGGAAAAGCAAGGAGAAGGCACACAAAAAATTGGAAGAAAAAGCAAAGAAAAAGCAGTGAAAACAAGGCAAAAGCAAGGAGAAGGCACTCAAAAAATGGCAGAAAAAACAAGGAGAGAGCAGTGAGAAAGAGGGAAAAGCAAGCAGAGGCACACCCAAAACAGGAGAAAAAGCAAGGAGAAAGCATTGAAAACAAAGAAAAAGCAAGGCGAAGGCACACAAAAATGGGAGAAAAAAGCAAAGAGAAAGTAGTGAAAACAAGGGAAAAGCAAGGAGCGGGCACAGAAAAAAATTTGGAAAACACACGGTGAAAGCAGTGAAAATAAGGTAAAAGCCAGAGTTGGCAAACACAAAACTAGGGGAAGAGCAAGGAGAAAAGAGTGAAAACGAGAGAAAAGCAAGGAGAAGGCACACAAAAAGAAGGCAAAAGCAAGGAGAAAGCAGTGAGAATGAGGCAAAAGCAAGGAGGAGGCACTCAAAAACAGAAAATACAAGGGGAAGACAGCAGCAATAGCAATGCAGCAACATAAGGAGAGCTGTAGAACATTCAATCTCCCAGTGAAAGTTGGGTAACTCATTATTATCAACTTCTGCTAGTGTCCCATGGTCAAAAATGGGTAACTCATTATTATCTACTTGTGCTAGTGCCCCACGGTCAAAACCCTACAAATTCACAATTTAAAGGTGTCATACTCAAATAGGGCAGAAGTGTCCTAATCTGATCATGTGGCCTTGTCTACAATCAAGGAACACAGTATAAATGGTCCTTTCAAACAGGGTCTGTGAATGCTATGAACTTATAAATGAAAAGCAGGTGACAGTGCATTAAGAATGCAAACACTTTTCTGGAGTTGCAAGGTTACTACTCATGGTGCCAGTGCACTATAACTGTGGCTCATGGTATGAGCTAGGTAAAGAAGATGAGGAATGAACTTAATTTTTATGTCTGCAATTCTTTCAAGTTAAGAAACTTCAAGTTTACCCAATATGTATAGGTCTTTGTAACCATCTAAAAGAGGTGGGAGGGTGCATTATTCCCCAATATTTGAAAGGGCCTACACTCCAGCACAAGCTCTTACAGCTATTGGTTGGATCAGAGACTCTCAGCCCCTGTGACTTCCTATTATGCCTTGAGCAAACCATGATATCAGTACCACTTGTGGGGATGGGATGATTTATTAACAAGGTATAAATGCCTAGAGATGGTAAATATGTGATAGCAAGTCATAACTCTTTGCCTTTTGTGAGTTACCACTCCTCTTCAAAGATACCTTGATGTAAATGGAAACTTTTTCATAATTTTTATTATTGTGAATGTTATTATTAAAAGTTATAATTACAGTAAATGTGATTATATAAATTGATAATAATTATAAGTACAACATGTAAAATGTACACATTTTTAATACATTTCTTTTTTCAGTGCTGGTGGTAAATGACCATGCAGCATCATGAAGAAGTCTGAAACAGGCACATCCTATCCCTCTGGTCCCCAGTGTATAATTCATTTATTGGCAAATGTCCAACATGGAGTTACGCTGACAAACCAGCAGGACTACTCATCATGGAAAACTTTGTTAGAGGCAGCTCAAGTAAGGAATCACATTACACTGTTGGGGCATTGTGAGAAATGTGGAAAGCAACATGGTTCTCCAAGCATTTTACCACAGGAAGTGCAGGAGTCTGTTTACTGTGAAGAGAGATTTACAGACTAATAAGCGAAAAGCTGAAGCAAATGTCGGTGATGATGCTGAAACATGTATGCTTAAAATGTGTATTTTGTGGAAAGATAAAATGCTACAAGAGAACATCAAAGTATGAGAAATGATTTGAGGCCATGGAGCTTAGAGTTGACAAAAGGCTTCTAGAGTGTGCGACCATTGCCTGGTGACGACACAGGAGTCGATGGTGCTGGCGTCGGTGACCCGGGGCTGCTGTGCGGGACGGGACAGTGCTTTGTGTACCTCATGAGCTGTGTCCACAGGCCACGGGGCAGGCAGTGGCGCCAGTGTCAGCAGGAGCGGCGTCGTCGTATGGGATGCCCAGGCAGCGGTGTAAGCAGGTGATGCCGGAGTGTGGGGCCCACAGGTCGCGGTGCAAGCAGCGGCTCGGCGAAGCGGGGCAATGCGACTCCGCGTGGTGTCGGCAGGTCACGGTGCAGGCCAGCGGCGTCGTTGGCGGCGTCGCAGTGGTTTCTCCTCTTGCACAGCACAAAACACATAGGGGGTCATTATGACCCTGGCGGGCTGGCGGTGCCTCCCGGCGTATTTGGACCGCGGCAGTAGCGCCGCGGTCGCACCGCCGGGGCCGGCGGTATACCGCCATTTTAGCCCCGGCGGTGATAATCCGCCAGGGCAGCGCTGCAAGCAGCGCTGCCCTGGGGATTATGACTCCCCTACCGCCAGCCTGTTTCTGGCGGTTTGCACCGCCAGGAAGAGGCTGGCGGTAAGGGGACTCAGGGGGCCCCTGGGGGCCCCTGCACTGCCCATGCACTTGGCATGGGCAGTGCAGGGGCCCCCAGGCAGAGCCCTGTCACACATTTCACTGCCCGAATTTCAGGCAGTGAAATGCGTGACGGGTGCTACTGCACCCGCTGCACATCAGCATTGCCGCCGGCTCAATTACGAGCCGGCGGCAATGTTGATGTGACTTTTCCGCTGAGCCAGCGGACGGTAACTCTGTTACCGTCCGCTGGCCCAGCGGAAATGTCAAAATAGGGAGCCAGACATACCGTCAGCAATGGCGGTATTCTGGCGCCTGCAACCTCGGCGGTCTGCCATGCAGACCGCTGAGGTTGTAATGACCCCCATAGTTCCCAGTGCTGCAGGTCGGGGAAACTGAAGTCTTTGGTGTCCCTGAGACTTCCAACAGGAGACAAGCTCTACTCCAAGCCCTTGGAGAATTTTCTCAAGCAGGACAGACAGCAAAGTTCACCCTTTGCACTCTTTTCAGGCAGAAGCAACAACTGCAGGCCAGTCCAGCAAAGCAGCACAGCAAAGGGACAGTACTCCTTCAGCTCTTCACCTCTTCTCCTGTGCAGAGGTTCCTCTTGATTCCAGAAAGATTCTAAAATTCTGGGGTTTTGGGTCTCCTTCTTATACCCAGTTCTGCCTTTGAAGTTGACAAACTTCAAAGCAAAGTCTCAGTGTTTGCAAGATCCTTCCTTGTCCAGGCCAGGCCCCAGACGCAAACCAGGGGGCCGGAGACTGCATTGTGTGAGGGCAGGCACAGTCCTTTCAGGTGTGAACAACCACTTCTTCCTCCGCTCTAGCTCAGATGGCTCATCAGGATATGCGGCTACACCCCGCCCCCTTTTGTGTCACTGTCTAGAGAGGTGCAAAACAGCCCAACTGTCAAACTGACCCAGACAGACAATCCACAAACAGGCAGACTCACAGAATGGTATGAGCAAGAAAATGCCTACTTTCTAAAAAGGGTATTTTCAAGCAGACAATTTAAAAAACAACTTCACTAAAAGATGTATTTTTAAATTGTGAGTTCAGAGACCCTAAACTCCACATTTATATATACTCTCAAAGGGAATCTGCACTTTAAGGATATTTAGAGGCAGCCATCATGTTAACCTATGAGAGGGATAGGCCTTGCACAGTGAAAAACGAATTTGGCAGTATTTCAATGGTAGGACACATAAAACACACTAGTATATGTCCTACCTTAAACATAAACTGCACCCTCCCCAGGGGCTACCTAGGGCCTACCTTAGGGGAGCCTGACATGCAGTAAAAGGGAAGGTTTAGGCCTGGCAATTGGGTACACTTGCCAAGTTGAATCAGCGCTTTAAAACTGCACACACAGACACTGCAGTGTCAGGTCTGAGCCATGGTTATTGGGCTACTAATGTGGGTGGCACAACCAGCGCTGCAGGCCCACTAGTAGCATTTGATTTACAGGCCCTGGGCACCTCTGGTGCACTTTACTTGGGACATGCCAGTAAATCAAATATGCCAATAATGGATAAACCAATCAACAGTACAATTTCTATAGGGTGCCCTTGCACTTTAGCACTGATTAGCAGTGGTAAAGTGCGCAGAGACAATAAACCAGCAAAAACAGACCTGGAAAAAATTGGAGGAAGAAGGCAAAAAGATTGGGGATGACCCTGCAAAAAGGGCCATTTCCAACACTATGCAAGCAAACCTTTTTTATCACAACATTGGCAAAAATATGTTTGGTCTTAAAAGCACACCTTACCACAGTAGTTCAGGGCACTGAACAAAACTACTCTGTGCCAATATGCTTCTTGTGAAAGAGTAGAGTCTGTCACTCACAGTGAAGACGGCCAACAAATGGAGGGATATAATTTTATTAAAAATAAAAAGTCTTGAATAACCAATTAGGGGCCCAATTCTTAAGGAAAATCACAAAAGTGCACACATAGCTTAAGTGTATTTGCATTAGCACAGGTTCATGACTTTTATTAATTCACAGAAGTAGGCCAGGAAACCGTACTTCTAAAAAATATTTGTGAACTGCATTTTAGCACAAGCAAATATGCATGTGTAGATTTGCTCATGCGGAAATGGGTTGAGTGTTTACAAGGTCTCTTTCCCTCCAATCACTTTTTCCCAACCCTGGAATTAGTTTTACTCCTGCGCTTGTCAGAAGTAAATTTCCAACCTTTCTCTGTATGGCAGAAGATTACAGAAGAGCTGGTGAAACCCCTAAAACTCACAAGTTAGTAGGTTTGTGCAGTCTAAATAGGGTATTCCATCCTTAGAACTATTTCTTACCCCTATCTCCAGCCTCAGGATGTAAATCTGCTGACAGGTGCCACAATAAGCGAATTGCTAGTATCCAAATCCTACGTTAGAGTGAGAACAGGCATAATCAGAGAGGCTATTATCAGAGCACTTATATAATGAGATTGCTGCCATAATTTGTCACCACACCACATGGTATCAAAGGGACAAGTGGATTTTTTTACAGGACAAGTAGATTTATGAAACAACCTGTCCCATGGACAAGTAGATATTGCCCTGGGAACAGACTAATGAAAGATGCACACAATCCATCCCTCACTTGTTTTCCCACAAGAATGCGCTTAAGCTTTGTGACCCAAAACCAAATTAGAGAACAATTCCAATCACTAGCCTTGACACCTTATCTCCTCCCACAGAGAACTCATTTCAAATACTACACCCCTTCAAAGAACTCAATGATGATGTAACATGTTTCCCACTCTCAATTACTGTGAGAAAACTACAACGTATTCAGAACTCCGCAGCCAGGCTACTATTACATGTAAATCCACAAGCCCACATCTCCCCTGCCTTGAGAGCACTACACTGGTTAGCTGTTGCCAGAAGATGCTCTTTCAAGCTGCTTTGTATCACCCACAACTGGACAAAATAACCAAATACATTCAACAAAGAAAATCTCTGCTCAAGATTGGCACCCCCCCCTTAGAACACCACCATACAAGAAAAAGGCTATAGGTGGTACATCCTTCTTCGTTCGAGCAGCCAAACTATGGAATTCATTACCCCAAACTATAAGAGCCACAGATAACTATCTTGTCTTCAGAAAACTACTCAAGAGTTGCCTCTTTTCTTCATAACCACCATATTCAAACAGCTATGGATTGCATATGCCTATGTTGCTAAATATGTTTTATATGACTATGTGTATATTCTAGTTATATATAGTTCTTTAGAAAATATGTATCGCTACTATGTCCTAACAATAAACTACACACGTACTCTTTAAACCTGTTTAACTAATGTATATTTACTCATGGTTTAAATATGTATATGTATGTACATTTATGTGTGTGTATTCATATGTGTGTGTATATATATATGTATATATATATATATATATATATATATATATATATATGTGTGTTATTCTATGCTTAACATGTTCATGGGTCATTGAGTAACTCCTAGATAAGTTGTTATATTAGATACTTATGAATCCCTTCTCTCATTTTATATCACACTTTGTCTACCCATCACTATGGGGGTCATTACGGCATTGGCGGGCGGCTACTGCCGCCCGCCAAGCGGTAACCGCCGTGCGGCCTTCAATGCGGCCGCACTCCCGCGGCCCCCATCACGACATCCCCGCTGGGCCGGCGGGCGCAAACCAAGTTTGCGCCTGCCGGCCCAGCGGGGATGAGGCCGCAACATAGGAGCCGGCTCCTAATGGAGCCGGCGGTGTTGCGGCCGTGCGACGGGTGCAGTTGCACCCGTCGCGCTTTTCACTGTCTGCTATGCAGACAGTGAAAAGCTGGCCGGGGCCCTGTTAGGGGGCCCCAGGACACCCCTTACCGCCAGCCTCTTCCTGGCGGTGCAAACCACTAGAAACAGGCTGGCGGTAGGGATGTCATAATCCCCAGGGCAGCGCTGCTTGCAGCGCTGCCCTGGCGGATTATCACTGCCGGGGCTAAAACGGCGGGAAACCGCCGGCCCCGGCGGTGCGACCGCGGCGCTACCGCTGCGGTCGTAATAAGGGCCTCCGTACCGCCAGCCTGTTGGTGGTACGGACGCTACATTACCCCTGGCGGTCTCCGACCCCCAGGGTCGGAATGACCACCTATATGTCATGTCTCTATCAATCTATCCTCCATTCCCACTCTGACTCATCCCAAATCCATTCTATTTCTTCCATCTCCTAAAAAACCCTGCCTAAGCTCTTCCCTCCTTTTCCACATCTAACTCACCCAAACCTCACTTTACTACCATGATCTCCCAAACAACCCTACTAAATTCTCCCTCATTTATCTCACCCTGCTACTATGATCTCCCTTACCCTTTCCACAGACTCTTCCCTCCTCCATCCCCCCATTTACTCATCCCAAGCCTATTACCATAAACTCCCAATCAACACTTCTGGATTATTCCCTCCTCCACCCCTCCATTACTCCAGTAAATCCAAACAAACTCAACTATCCGCGACTCAAATTAACTCATACTAATACTAAAACTGTACTCATATTTCCCTATACTAATCCACCACTAATTTCTTTTGGGTTTCGGAGTAGCATGCTACTCGCCAAAAAGCGCTTCGACGCCTCGTCAGGGGTAGTAAGTGCTATATAAATACTATTACAATACAATACAATACAATACATAAGGAAAATGAAAGACTTAGAAAAAACAACTTTCTAATTTGTGCCATGCAGTTGGCATGCAACTCTTTAATGGCAGTTCATAGCTTACTGCACTAGATTACGATTATAACTTATGAACTGCACAGTAACAAAAGAATCTCTGTGTCAAAAGCAGGAACCCACTGTATTATGCACATAAAATACTGTTCTTTGCATGATACGCGTTCTTTGCAGCAGGTATATTAACCATCTGTGCTACCTTTGAGTCAAAAATGCCACTAGACAAAGTTCCCATCTCTCTCCAACAGGTACATTAATCACTAGCATTATGTTAATGCTTTTATTTTTGCCCAAAAGCTGCTGTATATACATGGAACAGAACATTGCAGTGTTTTTAAAACTGATGAACAAAGGATGTTTGTCTGAGGCACCAGGTGGAGAAGTGCTTTTCTCCAAGCCCAGGTCCTCGGATCCCCTGGAAATTGGTCACGGACCCCTGGGGGTCTGCGGACCACAGGTTGGGAACCACTGGTCCTGTCCATAATTTTCTGGAAAGGAAATCAGAGAATTGATGTTGTGTTTTATGTGTCCAATGAGACGTCTATTAACAACAGCGAAAGGACAATCAGAGGGGAAGAACTCAGTCATTTCACCTTCCCAGATTGTTAGACAGTGGAGGACATTCCTAAGCCATGTAGGGAATAAAACAACTCTCATTGCATTTCTTGTTAATGAATTGAGGAAACCAGAGTATTTTGTAAAACTTGGCATCCATAATTTGCAACAAAATAATGTTAGAAACCATCCCTCGATTAGTACCAGTGGCCTATATTTGGGGTCCTGGCTCATGACCTCTATAATTTATTTTATAGCCGAAGATGTCTGTGTAGGAATGCAACTTTTCCAGAAGACCTGGCAATGATCGATCTGGTACAGTCAAGAAGCACAGAGCACCATCTGCAAACAGTGCTAACCTGGGAGTTAAATAGGCAAATGCTACTTTTGGGAAGTCATCCTTTAAACTTTTTCCTCCTGGATAGGTCTCCAAAAACCTTTACATATTGATATGCAGATCTGTCAAAATGCGACAGGGTTGCCTCATGTGCAAAGATTATATTGCCAATAAGTGGTTTCAATTTACACACCAACTTTAAGTGGCTGGTAGGTCAGCTCACAAAATATCAAATCGGAGGGAGTCGCAGAATGAGCTGTCTAACATCTATTCATTAGCCAGGTGGCAGTTTATGACGCCCTGTGATTGGCTGCTAATGCAGGGATGGAGGTCTGCAAAGGTCCTTGCATTCGCATTTCCAAACAGGATTTTTTTTAAGACAGACTGTGTCCATTGGAGGGACTAGTACTGTTAACAAAAAAGTTTTACCTTTGGTAAAGATATCAGGGAAGGCAATCATACATTCCTCTCTGACGCGGCAATATGAGAGGGGCGGCCCTTTCGGGTCCTCTTCAAATTGCTGTTTCAACTGGGTTGTAAATGCCCTTTTATGAGTCAAAAAAACATTCTCTGATACATAAAAGGGCTTTGTGAAGAAAGAAAAGCACTTTAGCAGTTGCAAACTCTGTAAAATTTATATATATATATATATATATATATATATATATATATATATATATATATATATATATATACATTCAATAAAAAAACAAAGGTTACAGGGACGTTATTGTTAAGTTCAGAATTTACACCCACAAAATCTTAGAAATTCAGTTGTTAAAGTTAGAGCTATTTCAAGCAACCATAATGCATGCTCTAAGGTAACTGTAACTCTCACCCCGCCATGCACAGTTTTCTCATCCATAATTTTATTGCAATTGTTGAAGTGATAATTTTAATGATGCCGGGGAGATGTCATGAATGATGTAATATGTACGGTAATTAGCTGTCCATGGCGAGGTGGGATTTACAGTTGCCTTACGGCACGAGTTATACTTACTTACTACTGAATTTCTATGGTTTTGTGTGAGGAAAATGTGAATCTAACTATAACATCCCTGTAACCTTTGGGTTTTTTGAGTGAATGTCTCTGTTTTTCAACATTAAGTCATTTTAATTACTTTACGTTAATCCAACCACCACCGTTAGATATAGCTACCTTAGGGCACATGCTATAGTTACTTGAGATAACCATAACTATAACTGCTGAATATGTAAGGTTTTGTGCAGTTACAATGTGAACCGAACTATAATGCCCCTGTCATCTTCAGTTTTTTAAGTGAATTTCTGTGGGTTTTTTCATTCTAATTCCTAACTATAATGCCCCGTAAACTTAGTTTTTTTCAGTGAATATATATATATATATATAATTATATATATATATATATATATATATATATATACACACAATCATTCAAAAGTTTTTAGCAAACTTAAAAAGGCATATATATATATATATATATATATATACACACACAAACATACAACCTACAGTCGCCACTGGTTAATTATACTTAAGTCAGCATTCCACAGGAAATGCCTTTTTGTTTTGCTAAAAACGTTATCGCCGTTTGACAAATCATCACAAGACTTTCTGAAAAAGTGCTCTTTTTTACCTAGTTTGTGCCTTCATCAAGGAGTGATTCATCAAGCAGATGCAGAAAAAAAGGGGTTGTCCCAAAATGCAAAATCCCCATGCTTTTTCCATAGACGTTTTTCAAAAACGTGATATCGCAAAAACTGCTGAACGGAATTACACTAAATTGGGCAGGAAGCTACATCTTGGTCCAGAAAGTGCACCTTTTGTGATTTGGTCTAAAAGTATCCAATTTTTAAAAATAGAGCATTCTGATTAGCCCAGAGGGATTTTTTTTCTTTGGGCCTATTCACTCCCATAGGAGCTTTCTGATTGCCTGTCTACCACATGGATTAAAATGCTGAAGGCAGCCATGACAGGATTCAGGGACTTGGGGCCTCAGCTCCCTTAGGCCATGCCATGGCACAACAGCACCCTTGGAATGTGCACTGTCTGCACTCCAAGGGTGCTGGCAGGAGGGCCTCTGCACTGCCCATGGGCCACTCTGTGGCCTCCAGCACAGGCTTTCCACCAACCTTTCCATGGCGGGGACCTCACCATAAAAAGGCTGGCAGAAAGAGGACTTGTGATCATGGTCGCGGCGCTGGCAAAGCAGGACTCTGACCGCCACCATCCCATTCATGATCCTGGTGGTGGGAGTGGTCCCCTAGTAATGTGGCTGTGGGCCCGCCTGGTGTGCTGCAGTCCCACCGCAAAACTCATAATGAGGCCCTTAGTACCCTGTCCTAACTAATATAAGAGGGCACAGTAGGGATACCCTACTCTCCTATGCCCTGAGAGCATGAGGCCAAAATAATAATTTAAAAAATGCTGCTATCCCGTGGGATTGCAGTTTTTTTGGTAAATAAAAAATGAAATGGCGGCTAGGGCCTGCCATGAAAAAGAAAAGGGAAGGGGCACATGCCCGCCTCCATGAGCCTCATCAAAGCCCATGGGACCCTATTATTTGGGGCCACATTTTAAAAAAATGGGCAAGAGCCTCCCCCCTTTGGCTGATTACAGCCCTGGGACCTCATCCCAAAAAGGGGAGGAGGCTCACAGCTCCTCCTCCTCAAGACTATATGGGCCCTGGGGAGCACATCCCCAACTGCTGAAATACTAATTAGGGAGGAGGGGTGCTTGGCTCTCCTTCCCAAGTCAATTGTGTTCCCCGGGGACCCCATCTCTAGGCCAACAAGCAGGTAAAGGAGAGGAAGGACAAATGACTCCCCTCCCCAAGGCTTAAAAGGCCCAGGGACCCCACCCCTGGGCTTGGCGCATACACTGTGTCCTGAGGAGACCACCCCATGACACAGTAGTTTCCTTGCCAGCAAGAGCGCGGGCAGGGAAAGCAAGTTTGCTCCCATTCGCTGGAAATATATGTTTTGGCCCTGGGAGATTGGGTACCCATGGCCAATACTGGTTTGGGGTGGGGGGCCACGTGCCCCACTTGCCTTTGCAAAAGGAAAGATCCCGGGGAATGGGGTCCCGTGGGCCACTATTGGCTCAGAAAGGGAGAAGCATGTCCCTCTCCCCTTAAAATGAAAAAAGACCAGAGGGACTGTATCCCTGGGGCCACTATTGGCTCAAGGAGAGAGGAGTATGCCCCTCGCCCCTTAAAATAAAAAAGGCCCCAGGGATTGGGTCCCTGGGGCCTCTATTGGCTCAGGGAGGGGGGCCACATGGACCCTCACCTAAAAATGTATATAAGCCCCTAGGAATGGGGCCCCAGTGCCACTATTGGCTCAAGGAGAGGGGCGGTGCAAACACCCCTCCTTAAAATAAAAAAGTCCAAGGCGGTGGGGTCTATAGAGCCCATAGAAGCTCAAGGAAGGGGGCTGCATGTTCTGTTCTCATTAATTGAATAAAACGGCCTGGGGCCCTTAAAGGCTCTGGCAGAGGGCCCCCCCAATATTTATTTTTTGTAAAAAGGATTGCTGGATCCCATCACACCCTGTGGCTTTACAGAGAGGGATTGGATGCCTGTGGTGGGTTGGTCAGGCCCTGCGGCCAACCTCATGCCATGCATGACAGAAGGCACAGTGTTGGATTGCTTGCCTCTGAAGGGTCTGCCATGTGTGGCAGGGGTTGGCTTAACGTATGGTAATAAAATATGATTTTGTTATATTAAAAAAAACTAGAATTTACTGAAAAATCAAAGGTTAAAGTGATGTTATAGTTAGGTGAAAATTTCAGTGACAATGTAGCATTTGAAAAACAAAACACTGAAATTCACCAGTTATAATTAATCTCTAGTAACTATGACTTGTGCACTAAGGTAACTATAACTCGTGTCCTTCCCATGCACAGCTAATTGTCTCACATATTACATCACTCATGGTGTGTTATATAAGATCATTGATAGCATCAAAGCAACATTTAAAATTGCATCACTCATGACAAGACGACTGCACATGGCAGGGACGTAAGTATAGCTACCTTAATGCACAAGCTATAGTTACTAGAGATAACTATAACTGAGGAACGTCAGTGTTTAATTTAGTTTAAAATGTTACATGGTCACTGAAATTTCCACCTATTACTCCACGTTAGCCCCTTTGTTTTTTCAGTGAAGATAGATAGATAGATAGATAGATAGATAGATAGATAGATAGATAGATAGATAGATAGATAGATAGATAGATAGATCCGTTAAGAAGGTGGTTGAATAATGGTGGGGGTGGGTCCCGCAATGTGCTTCCCCAATGATTTTGCCATAGGAAAATTGAACAACGATGCCGCAAAAACTGCAGAATGGAATTACACTAAATTTGGCAGACAGCTAGATCTTGGTCCAGAAAAGGTGCTTTTTGCCATTTGGTGTTAATTTGTTCAGGAGCTTTTGAGCAATTGAGGCTCAAAAACATTGTATATTTCACTCTGTTGAGGATCCATAGAGTCAACAGATCACATGATGAGATCTGATTGGTTGCCACACTATCAACAACAATGTGGTGGCAGCCATCTTAGAACTTGGGACTAGGGATCTAATTATGAGTTCAGCAGATGGGTCACCTTGAGTCCCAAGTTCTAAGATAGCTGCCACCACATTGATGTTCTGATGGGGAGGTGCAACATGGAGGTTGCCACTTCACTGGTCACTGTTGACCCCATTCACTAGGGCAGCATTAGCAGAAAAGGGGAGAGGGTGTGCATCCCACCTCCTTGACCCTCTACATGCCTAGGTGACCCATCCCCTGGGGCCGTTATCATTTTTAAGGGGAGGGGCATCTGTTCCCCCTCCCCCAGCCTTGTACGACCCTGGGGAGCCCTTCCCCCGGGCCTAATTTGTTTAAAAAGGGGGATGCATCCAGGCATCCACCAAAAGCTTTAAAAAATGGCCAGCTCCTGTCAGGTGAGCAAGCAGAGGCTGCAGTGGCTCTGGGGGTCCTCCCTCACCCTTCAACAAAAGTTGAGCTATAGGTGCCCCAGATGGACACTGGAGCTCTCACTTAAGAAAAAATGCCGCCTCCCACCAGTACCTACAAAGAGCGCTGGCTGGGGAGCCGGCTGGGGCCATGGAGGCCCTGGGGCTTTCCCCAATCAAAGCCCCTAAACAAAATTTAAAATGCAGGTGTTCCAGGTGGATATTATAACACCCACATAGATGTAAACATAAGAAAAGAATAAGAAACAGGTGCAGGAGCTACTCATTTATAATTCATTGATCCTTGCAAGGGCTCTTTGCACTAGATTTTTGAGTTTGGTGATGTTTCTATATGGCACCACCAAGCTTTTTTTTAAATGATGGGAGGGGCTGCAGGAAGATCTGCAGTCCCCCAGCAACATTTAAAAAAACAATAATGGCCTCATTACCAGTATAGTGGTCAGACCGCCAGACCGCCATGTTGGTAGTCCTGAAAAGACCATATTACGGGTCATACAAGCAGGACCGCTTACTGCCAACCAAAAAAGGCAGACCGCTAGCGGTGTGGAGGCCTGGACAAAGGTGGCACAACCTCCAGCACCACGATCAACCACTGGCCACATTACACACACACAGTCACAATGGCAGACCCTGATGGCAGTCAGCCAATGGTGATCCGGACCACGGCGGTCTGCGGTCACCAAAGTGATACACAACAGCACATTGGACAAAACAATGTGCACTTTCCCAAATCCGTCTATTTGTGAACTCGCAATTGAAGTTACTCACCTGGGAGGATACCATTTGTCAAGTGTGTGTAGTATGGCGAGTGACATAACAGCAACTCCCAGGAGGCATGTTTTCAGTAACTCCAAACACAAGGACAGTGGTGACTTGTCCAAATACCCTTGCCTGCTAACTCTCAAATGAAGTTAACTCACCTGGGAGGGACCAAGATACAGATCATGCTCAACTCAAAGATGTGCCTGGCCACCTAACTCCACCCTGACCGGCTAACCCAAGTTGAAACTATTGAGGACAGGAAGGACAGCTTACCTAATATAAAACAATTATCCCAAAGGCCTTAAGATGCATCACCAGAATGGTACTGGCAGCAGACACATTCACAATGTGCTAGGCACATGATGACTCCAGTCACATATACAACATAGTCCTGGATCTGTCTGCATAACAATCAACTAGGCCTCCAAATGGCCAGAGACATATCTTTCCAAGCCACTGTTTTGCCTGCACTGGTGGCAAGATGGCATTCGCAGGTCATCGTCTCAAGGGCTAATCATCTGCATATTTTAGCAGCTGCTTGACTTAGATGGAATTGGCAAGCTTCACAAATGTCAGGTCAATACAACCAAAATCACGGCAACGTGCCACAAGAAGATGAATTGCAAAATAACTTTGTATAAGGTCTGTGCTTAATGTAACACTAAATTGTTGGAGGTAGATGACACAATACAACTAGTAACATTATATCTTTCACATCAATAGGTTGAGCTGCCATTGGGCACACAGATGCCATAGAAGAGACTGCCACTAACATCCTGGATGAACCCCTCAGTAAATAAGACACTCCTGGACATCTGGACGTGGAGGACTGTTCTGGCCCATCTGGGTAGCTTGGTCAGACACCAACTGAGAGTCTCACTGTGGCCACATCAACACCTCCCAGCTTAGTTGCCTCAACATTACAGACAATCATTCGCCCCCCAACCTGTTTCCCGAGCACAGTGTCTACCATCTTGTGTCACCAGTCCTGGATCCTGAGTTGCAGTGCAACTCTTTGGAAAATGGGGGTCCAGCAACCACTGGGAGAGGGCACCCTGTGGCAGGGGTACAGCGCTGTGGTTGTTGGGTGCCTGGGAGGGATGTTGTGGGCCAGCAAGGTGAAGCCACTGGAGCTGCTCCTGGCCAGGATATCATTAGCCATGTCTTGGGGGTCTATCTGGAGTCCCAAGGTGTGATGGGCCAGGTAATAACCGAACCTGCTCAGGGAAATGCGTAATCAGTAGGAGGCTCACAATACCAACATGGCCTCCCTATCAGGGGTGATGTGGGACATTAACACTACCCTGAGCAGGGCTCCACAATGCCACTCAACCCCTTCCTTTGGTGCATCAATACCAGGCCCTTCTTCATCGGTGCCAGCCACTGGAAGGGAGGCCTACTAAAGGAACAAGCCCCAGACACCTCTCTAGCAGCAGATCCTCCCCTACCACGCAAGTGGGTATGTCCGGTGAAGAATCCAGGACGTGCGAATGGCAAGACACCCACCACTGCCAGAAAGTGCCTTCTTCATAAAGGTACTCCTTTGTGTGCCACACATTCTCTCTGTTGACTGATCTTGAACTTCCCACCAATTCCAATGGGAGGAGTGCTCAAGAGTTTGGACTACCAGGTGTATGGAATTGACTTCAATGATTTCATTCACCATGACTGACACTTTCACTTTATTTGTTTTTGCCTTTCCTGGCAAAATTGTATTTATTTCATCAGCACTCTAATAAATTAACCCATCACAAACTCATTGCCTGCTTGCTTAATTCCAACATTTTACTGTGTAGAGATGTAAGACCATGTGAACCATATGATGAAGACATAACTTACTTGTGAAAGGAGGGATATGTTACAGGTACACAGTGTCCTGCTCAGGAGTGCAACTATTACACACAAACACATTAATCCAAGTGTCTGGTCACACCAAACCTTTTATTCGAGTGTAGAGCACGTAGGCTGTCCATATGTCTGGACCTTTGTGACATAAGAATGTGTGACTCATACTGAGTCAATGTACAAATTCCAGAGTACAGACCCCCAGACCATGGAAGGGAGGGATTTGTCAGACATTGTCCTGTTGAATAGGCAAACATTAAAGTGGATGATGCAGCTGAAGCCTTATCACATACCACACCAAAGTAATCCAACATCACATAGTCCAAGATACAGACAGATGGCAGTACAACAGTCCCTGCTCACATACCCATCATAATCCAATGACCATGCATCTGGTGGTATGACACAAACATACGTCAGTGTTGTGGCACAGGCACTGTGGCCTGCAATGATTAAACACATCTACAGCTACATAAATGTCATACAAGAATGGTGTTTAGCCAATGTGAAGGGTGAATGACTTGCTCGCAATCGATGAATACATATTTCATGCCCACATGATGGCACACATTATGCAGTTGGACCAACACAGCACACAAAACAAATCCACTTTGCACTACAGACCTTCCAGCCAAACACTGTGAAGTTGCTTTGGCACAGGTCTCATACACCCAACATATGTGACCTACATTACCTGGAACAATCCACGTCCACAAACAGCAACATATACCTTTCAATGTTACAACCCTGAAATAGCCACATGAGGATGTCAGGGGGAAGGTACCTGTACAAAGACAAAACATAAATCACATAGCAAGCTAATGGAAATGTAATTACATTGCAATGAAACTGACACAAACAAAGCAACATCATCAAGGTGGGGATATGTCAAAGGCTAACTCTTCAGGCAGCCTTTGGCTGAAAATTGCAGAGTAGTAGCGCCTTATGTGTTGCTAAAACACGCAGCTCCACACATTCATTCTGTAGTTCATTCTAATGAACTACTGTACATTGTACATTCATTACATCAGATGATATACTTACACTCATGAGAAGTAGCTGTTGATGAGATATACCCGCAAGTCAGCTCCTTCTTCTTCACCACTGTCATCCTCACTTGGCATTTCAGAATTCTCACCCAGTGGCACTACAGGCTCCCCCTCCTTTAGGATGTATGAGATGCTCCTCTGCAGGGCGATGTTGTGGAGCATGCAGCATGTCAAAGTGATCTGACACACTTTTCAGGGTGAGTAGAAGAGGGATCCACCAGTCCAGTCAAGACACCTAAATCTGGCCTTCAGGAGCCCAAAAGCACTTTCCACTATCCACCTTGTTCTTACAGGGCCTCATTGAATCAGACTTCCCCTGGCGTAGTTTGATTCCTCACTGGCATCAACAACCAAAGACGGCTTGGATATGTGCAGTCTCCTGTTAAGGAATGGGATATGTGCAGCAATAAGTCACTCACTTCATGATTGTAGCACCAGACATTGCACACACACAAAAAGGGCAGATGTGACTTACCAACCAGCCAGGCCCTCTCTGGGTACAGTTTTGACATCATCTGGGGTATGGTACTGTTCTGCATGATGAAGGAATCATGGACTGAACCCGGATAATGGACACAGGCATGTGCAATATGGAGATCCACCAAACAGACAACTTGAACGTTGATTGAATGAAAACTCTTTTGGTTGTGATATACTTGTTCATTGGCCTGTGGTGGGACCAAGCCAACATGTGTGCCATCAATTGCCCCCACCACATGTGGGACGCATGCAAATCTATAAAGGTCAGCATTTACATGGGCTAAATCCTCACATCGGGGAAACCGGATATAGCTGTCATGGTGCTTCAACATTGCTGAGAGGACATCCTTCAACACCAGACTGAACATAGATTGGGACATACCAGCAGATAAGACCATTGTATTTTGGAAGGACCCTGTGGCTAGAAAGTGCAATACTGACATGAATTGTATAATGGGTGGTATGTTGGTTGGATAACTAATAGCTGGCATCAGATCTGGTTCCAGCTGATGACATAAGTCCACTATTGTTTGCCTATTCAGATGGTAGAGCAGTATGATGTAGTCCATAGTCCGAAGGTATGGCAGTGAACGGTAGGCAGGAAGTTGTTGATTCCTCCCTCTCCGTAGGTGCCTATGTATGACAAGATATGATTTTTAACATTAGTCAGTGTGTCCACAGCAACATACATGATCCATGTCAATGATATCATGTGACAAATTATTTATGACTGGATAGACATGGCACCCAATACATATCACAGCTACAAATAACACAAGGGTCACATGTGCCCCCATGGGTTACCACACATGTATCCGTAACATGGATATGGACCAAACTCAAAAATGGGCAGCACATTTTTCCCTCGAAATGTGACTGTTAATCCTGACAGCCAAAATGACCGTCAGTGGTGGTCTGTGCCCCACTGTTAAATGCCATCTGTTCCCTGCAACATACCACAATGGTGTTTGAGTAGTAGGACCTACATGACAAGACAAGATAAGGATGTTTGTGAAGTCAAAAATCTTTTTTTGCAGGTGTGACGCAGTTACAAAGGAACAATACAGCATTTTAGGCCGCCAAAATGATGGATGCCTGACCTACCCCACTGGACATTAGGGACCGACTGCCGGCAAAAGTCGTTATGACGGTAGGCGGTTGCAAGCACGGTGGACACAGCCATAGGCTAACGTTGTTGCCAGTGGCAGTCGTGGGCCAACGGCTGTGCCCGTCAGCAGTGACGACCACGTACGTGGTGGACATGACAGCCATGTTCTGCAGATTCGCTCACTTGACTCCTGACACTGCTGCCAGCAACACCTCCATGTCATAAGCTGCTGTGTGCAACCTCTGGGAGCAGTCATGCCACATCCTGCAGGTGATAGCACCCGTGCCTTCTCACCAGAGGAGCTGGAGAGGCTGATGTCTGAGGTCTTACCCCTGTATGGACAGCTCTGTGGCTCAACAGAGTAGTAGGTAAGTCCCTCATGTGCACAATATTCTTTGTACTTCACCATCCTTTCCCTCCTCACAGGCATGCAATGAGCACTCTGCCCTTCAGGTTGCCACACACACCACATGCTAAATTGCTGATGGCTACATGATGTACTGTCATGCATGGAAGTGATGGGAATAGAGTGTCATGTAGGTTCTGTCTGCTCAGCCCGCAGAGACCAGGGCCTGCCAAATGTATCTTCCAGTATGGGACCTAGCCTAGGCTGTGGTAGTGTCACTTTGGCTATGTCACTGTGGCACTGTGCCCACTCCTTGTACCCCAGCAGATCCTATCATGCAACCAATATTATGTTCTGGTGGCAAAACCTGTCCTGAATGCCTCATGCCACTAACTAGATTAGGAATAGGTACAGAAGTAAATCATTAATATAGTCCATATGTGCATTTAGCATCATTGTCAATGTGTGTCTCGGACTCATGACATGTCCCTTACTCCCACTTCTCTGTTATCACCTTCACACAGGTCATATTTGCCCTGTATAGGCGTGTTGCATTACCGACAGTTCCACAGTGTTTTGATTCCTGGGAGGCCATAATATGTGACTCAGTTGCTGGGTCACATAGCAGAAATTGCACAATGCATGCCTTTGTATGGTGGATGCCATCTCTGTAGGATGGAGACATATGTCTAAAGGAGTGCTATGTGGTGCAGGTACATACCACAGAACCCATCCCTTGAAGTGGCATGAGTCTGCATTTCATAGGCCACATGTCTGCACATGCACAAGGAAACACTTTCTGTAGCCAGAATGGCAGCCCCTTGAATGTTACTCATGTGTAATGTTGAAGTCTGTACTCTGGCAGGTTCCTGTATGGACAGCATGCAGTAAGTCATTCTCACAAAGTATGAATGTGTTGGTCCTTTTTTATGCATAAGGAGTTTACCCTCCAGAAGCCACATAGGTGTGTAGTGTTTCATAGCAGCTCACAGTACAGTACAGGTTGCTTGAGAATGGGCTACCTTATGTCAGTAAGCTTGCTTAGTCATTGAAGGCCATGAGCAGGGTAGTGGGTTAGTCTTCAGAAGCAAATACATATGTGTGTAGTCATGTCCCTTTACATATTGGCTTGTGTGTGTCACACTTGGGGAGTGAAATAGAAAAGTCCTAGCTTGGTGTTACTGACATGTATGTGACTCAACCATTTGTGATGAAACTTGTGATCATAATCTCTTGATTTGTCTTTTGCATGTATGCAGGTCAACGCCCATCAAAAAAAGGAACTATGGAGAGCCATCGCCAAGAAGGTACGGACCAAGGGGGTCCACAGCTGTCAGAAAGTCCACTACAGGAAAAGGAGGGAGGACCTGAGACGCTGGCCTGTAAGATCGCAGCAGTCCAGTTGGGGATGTCCTCCCAATGTGGGAGGGGTGCCCGTCAGACCATGACCCCCTCCTTATGGCCCGCATTCTGGAGGTGGCCTACCCAGACCTTGATGAGCATTTGAGGATAGCACAGCAGCCATAAGGGGGTGAGTACAGGGCATATGCCTGCCTGTCACATTGCCAACTGAATGTGATAGGTTCTGACATCTCCCTCTGACGATTAGGGATGAGCCACATGTAACACAGTAGACATGGTATGTGTTGTATACTGATGTGCTTAGCCTATTTGACCAGGGACCTAGGACACAACTGGGTACAATCCAAAAACAATATTTGCTCTCCAGGGACTACATTTGGCTGTGTATAGTGATCAATCAAGTACTTATTGTTATTGTAATGGGTGTAAATTCTGTGCAACAGACCACTTCTCCTCAATGTTACAGGCTAAAGGTAAGGAAGTGATGGATCACTGTCCTCAGCCATGTGTCTGGTCAAATTAGTATTTTGGCATCTGCCACCCAGAGGCTACTTGTCTTTAGTGTATGATGGGTACTGGTGCCTCACTACAGTCTTTAATGTGAAGATGGCCATCATACATGTAACAGAGCATACATTCTACTTTGGGAGCAGCTACCAATCACTACTTTCCCTTAGTTAAGTGGGGAATGTCTATTGACATGATTTATGTGCCATCACATTTGCCAATATTCCTAGTGCCTACATGTCAGCATGTGTCCCTTTCTCATTAGCAAAACAGGTGTAAGCTGCTGTTTCATGCATGGTCTACCTGTGTTGATGGAATGATGTCTGTATTTCCTCACATGTATGTGCATGGCAACCTGTGTGTGGAATAAGACATTTACCATGGGGGCACATTTCATGTTGTGCCACATACAGGAGAGTGTCATCATTGTTTATTGGCTGACACATACCCTCATGCATCATAGCATGTAATTTGGCATGTACAACTGCAGTAGCAATGAGGGACACGACAGGTAAACCTAGAGTTTTGAGCCACAAGGTGCATTTGTATGCCATTTATGTGGCCTCATGTAGCAAAGTGCACTGCACATGTGTAATGGGTAAGGTTTGTAACCCGACTGATGGCATGCATCATGGAGTGATGTTGAAATCACATGTGTTTGGGTACAAGCATTCATCCACAGAGAGACATGTAGGTCTGCACGACCATAATGGAGACAATGAGGAATATGTTGAAGGCCTTCAAAAAGTACTTGCAAATCTCAGGGTCTCGCCAACATCTAAGGGACTAATGGCTTCTACTGATGCACTCAAAGTATGTCATTGTAAACGGGTGCCGGACACTAGTGGTGATTACTCTGGGGCTTGCTGATTCACTGTGTTGTAGATTTTGGGGACATCTCTCCTTGACATATTGCACATGATGTCTACAGTGTCCATTTTCGTGCAATATGTTTGGCCTATCTGAGCAACATTAGTAGTACCTCCATGTCTCTATTGGGGCAAATATCTCTTGGTGAAGTGTGCATTGTGGAACAGCTTCCAGTGTGACATAAGGATTTCCATGTCAGCGTCTCCAGGCAATTATACTTTTGTCAGCAACATGGCAGGATTTTGGAGCATCTTTCATTATTGTTAGTTCATTATCTATGTGACAAATATATGTGTGCATGACCTTGTGTGGGATCTGTGGGAATGCAGTTGCCTTTGGCCTACTACTGTACGACAACAGGTCTGCTCGATGGAGCAAAGCTTTGAGGGTGATGAGGTCTCCCACTAGTTCAATGGGTACTGTGACTGCAGAACCTCAACCATGCAACTTTAGTTATCTGAGTTACTGATTTTCCTTTGGGCAACTGGTGACAGCTCAGATGGCATACATGCATATGGCATGTTACAGGTATGGGTCACTTAGGTGGAGTTTGCTGCTGGGGTCTACTTGACATCATGGTAATGTTTGCTAATCAGAGCTGTTGTTCAAGTGTGATCATGGACATGTGATGACTCTATTTCTCTTTGTGTTTGCAGCATCAGCACTGGGAAGCAAGTGAGACAGGGCACATCCGAGTGGCAACGTGGCCATGGGACCTCAGGTCAAGACACCATGGATACAGAAGGACCCAGTGGCCCGGAGGGTGAGGGGAGTGCCACGGGGAGACCAGAACATCAACATCAACATCATCATCAGATTCTTTCTCCAGTGGCCACTCTCTAGTAGTGGAAGACCCATCAGGGCATACCCTTGTACCATCTTTGTCCGGCACCCCTTTCTATCACCGTCCTCTCTGCTGCTCCTCACCCAGTTGGCCGTACCCTCTCACCCAAGAAGGTGGGTGTCTCCTTTGCCACAGGCACCTCCACCACAGCCTCTGCACCCCTGCTGCCCTCAGTGAGGAGGCGATTGACCTCCTGAGAAGTATCTCTTTCTCAATCCAACTGCAGCAAACAAATGCGCTCCTGGAAGGCATACATGATGAAATGTCTGGCCTTTGGAGATCTTCTAGCCTTTGGAGATCTTCTGGCCTTTGGAGATCTTTTTAGGCTCTGGCCTCCACACTGATAGCAGCAGCCAGTCAACCCCACCTTTTGTCCCCCTCCACCTCCCTCTTCCCAATCCAAATTCCCCATTCCCCTACCTACCTCAAGCACACAGAGCGATTCGCACGCACCCACCTCAATACACAAAAGCAGCACACAGAGACACATGCACCATAAAAAACATCAGCACACAAGCAAACAACAGACACCCACAGGCACAACACCAGTCACCTCTTCCCCAGACACCCCCAACGTCCCACACACAACACCAAGCATACCCACAGTCACCACCACAACTGACAGTGGCACACCCAGCAGAGCCTCAGACACCACCCTAACAGACACACAGACATCCTAAGCAACCATCATACCTGCAGACTCCAACCAAACAGACACACAGACATCTGTCACATCCAGCATACCCGCAAACACCACCCAACAGACACACACACATTTACCAGTCCATCCCCCAGCACCTTCACCTCCCAGCCCCTAACACCCACAAACGCACACACTCACCCATGCAACAGACACAACCCAAACACTAACAAACCTCCCACATGCAAACAACCATGACATCCATACCAACACAGCAGACAACCACTCCCTCGACCTCCAAATCCCCACACTCTACTGACAACCATCCCCGTGTATCAAAGAAAGTTTTTCTGTTTGACCTTGACATTTCCCCTGTTTCCTCCACCTCGTCCCAAACACAAGATGCCCCAATCCACCTTCCAACCCCTCCCTTCCACCTCCAAGTCCTTCTCTGTCACACCTTCCTCCCCTGCAAGCACCCATACACCTCCCCCAACAAGAAGCCCACCCCTCCCAAGAAGAAGTCCAACCCTCCCAAACCCAAGACCAAACACTCCTCCCCCAAATCCGACCCTCCTCTAAAGATGATCCCTGAGATGCCTGCCCACTTTGTGCTCCTTCCTGTAGAGGTTCCCTGGCAGTTAGGAGTCAAGTCACAGCACAATGATGTGCCTGAGCAGAAACATATGGACTAGCCAATGGCCTTGGACTTTACATTTAACAAATCCAAACATTTTTTTTTCTGGGTATACATTTGTCCTGCAATTTCTTTTCTACTTTTATGTTGTTCCGGCGTGACTCGTGTTGTCTGCTTACAGTTGTGTGTGTTTCAGTCTGCTTGCTGATCAGTTTGTTGTTGTTTGCAGTATCTGACTTTGTGGGCAGTGCTGGTGCCCCCCAAGACAAGGGTATATGTTGACTTTATGGATATGTGGGTGTAAATGCAATGGTGGTGTCATGACATTGTGTACTGTTTGGTATGGTGCTTCATCACGTGTATTCCAATGTGAACATGTATGGTGTTAGACTTGTCCCCCTGATATGGATTATGGATTCATCTAATGTGGCAGCATCAGTCCTTTTTTGTGCGGACATGGAGTGTGTCAAATTTTGCTACCTTTGTTTGCATTTGAATGTGCATGTGTCCATTTAGCTGTGTGTACCTTACAGCTACTTCATGTAGAGGTATGTCCCATGCAGTTGGAGTTGTATGTGCTTTGTTGGCTTGCGCTTCCACATTCTTCAGATAGGCATGTCATTTAGGCCTAGTATTGTTTGTCCCAGATATACTTGAAGGGTCAGTTCCTGTGCAAATGTTGTTTAAGAGGCATGTACAAAGTGATATGTGTCCCAGTGCAGCCTTCTTCCCTGAGTGCTCCTCATAGGCCCCATCCCTGTTGTGCAGGTATTAATTGCATGGTGATATTTGTCTCTCTGTCTTCCACATTGCCCTTCCATTGTGTTGCAATGTGGCTGATGTGTGTGCCCATTGCAGGACTGTTTACTTGGAGTTGTGTTTGTGTTCCATGCAACATCCATACATATTTGTGTTGAATATGACAACAGTCCATGGCATGTAAGGGATGTGAGTGTGTGAGTTGTATTTGTAGATGTGATGTTGGTGTGTTGTTGGTGTTGTGTGACACAATGTTGTGTACACTTCACTCTCCCTGTGCCTGAAATGGTCAGACATGTGTAGTGTTGCGGTACATTGTGAGTGACCTGCCCAAAGGGGGAGTATTGTGACTGTGAATATGTCTTTCTTTGTGTCTGTTGCCGACACGGGACACAATGAGACGTGTACTTCTTGCCCGTACTGTGACCCCCATATGATGTGGCTGATGGCGGGACAATAAATTGTTGACCGTACTGAGACAGGTAGATGTGTGTACTTACAGGCGGTTGCATCCATGGTGGCATGGATTTTGAGCAACTTCGAGGATCCGCAGTAGCAGCAGGACATGTGTGATGGGCTCCATGGCGGCACCTGATGTGTAAGGCTGCCTGCAGATGAGTGCTCCCTTTATAGCCCCCATTTCCGCATGCTGAGAAGTGGTGGTTGGACCACCATGGTCAGATAGGCGGTGTGCAACCTCATAATGTGCCCAGCGGAAACACTATCTCTGCCGGCCTGATTGTGCTGCAGCGCGGCTGTGCCGGTTTCTGCTGCCTGACGGTGCTGGGGGGACGGCGGCTGTCTTTACACCATAGGCCCGCATGACTTATAATACGTCATTCCATCCACCAAGCCAACCGCAGTCGGACTGCCAATGCCGCCAAGGCGGTGCACAGACCGCCAAACTCATAATGAGGCTCTAAGTCTCCTGGGTCATTCAATCAATGACCTCAAGAACACTTACAATATGTGCTATGCCCTTCGTCTGGAGTGCAAAGCTCTCTTGAGGTTGTTCTTTTTTTCATTGCATTTCGTGGGCTGAAAAATGTAAAAAGAAAGACATAGGCCAGGCCTAGAGCCCAACCCCATGCTGCCTACAATCGAAAGTCATGTGCGGGGTCGATTTACCTGCCCATGAGGCGGATGGACGCAGGAGCTGTCCGCAGGAGAGTCCCAGAGCCCAATTCCCTGCAGCGCACACCCAAAGGCCATGCACAGCTTGTGGTTTGCATTACACATGATTATAAATTATTACTTTACCTTAAAAAAACAGAAATTCAATGCAAAAACAAAGGTTAAAGTGACATTATAGATAGGTATGGTAATGATATCTTACTTTCAAAAAGGTTAAAGGGACGTTATAGTTAGGTGAAAAGATCAGTTAAAACGTACCATTTTAAACTAACAAAAACAGTGGAATTCACCAGTTATAGTTATCTCAAGTAATCATAACTCATCCCTTAAAGTAACTATAGCTTTTGGCCTCACCTTGCAATGCTAGTTACCCAACATATTACATCAGTCATTACATGATCTATGACATCTTTGATAACATGACTGAAACCTCTGAAATGACATAATTATTTACAAGACTGTGCATCCTGGGGCTGTGAGTTATAGTGACTATAGAGAATAAATTATGGTTATTTGAGATAAATATAGCTGATGAATTTCAGTGGTTTTGTTTGTTTAAAATTGTATGTTTTAACTGACATTTTCACCTAACTATAGTATCCCTTTAACCTTTTTTTCAGTGAATAATATACTTGTGAGAATTAGATACATTATTCTAACTCATGTCCCACTAACATTGTGGAAAGTACATCTATATAGGTGGGTCAGATTTGCACTTTTAACTCCACTCCTATTAAAGCTGGCTAAGGTGCATCCATTTAGGTGGATCACATTTACCTTTCTACCTGCAATTAAATTAATACTGTAGAAGTGCATATATTTGGTGGGATTAACTCTAGGAGGGTCAGATTTACCATATTTCCAACTAAACAATGCTGGGGAAAGCATTAGACTCTGGGGGTCAGATTTACTATTGCCACTCAAAACTAAACAACATTGAGGAAAGTGTTAGAATTTGGAAGGGATGGGGCTAAAATTAAATATTCCCACTCTAAACTAAGCACAATTGTAGAAAATGTTTGACCCTGGGATGAATAGGGGTCAAATGAACTATTCACACGCACAGAAAAGAACTAGACATTTCAGTCTGGAATGGATAGTGGTCAAATGAACTAAACAATGTTACAGAAAATAAAAAACAAAAATGATAACGTATTTAACTAAATATAAAAAATAAATAGTAATTTCTGGCATCATAAAGTCAACAAAGCAAAGTAAAAAAAGTAATAAGGTTTAAAACTATTTTATAGACAAATTATTTAAAAAAAATAACTCATCAATATTTAAATTAATATTAGCGTTATAATTACATTCTCGCAAATAAGCTTTAAATGATCAGTTAATTAATTTCAAAACGCTTTCTTTAAAAAATATATTGAATTTTGAAAGTTTAAGAATTTATAATCATTGTAACTAAATTAGAACTCTGTTTATTAAACAAGCAAAATATCTTTAAAAAGTTAAAATCCACAAAAACGTATTGAGTACCTCACAATTATAAAAACATTAAATATATAAAAATATTTTTGGAAGGGAAAAATTACCAACTCAAACTCCTCTAAAAGCCAACAATAAAAAAACATAAATCATATAATTTGAATAAGGCATTTCAAAATGTAAACATATTTTTAAATGTTTAAATAAATTGTAAAAAGATTGCATACTGTATTTTAAGGCACTACCCATGTAAATCCCCTAGAAAAACAAACAACCCAAAAAATTAAATAATATTTAAATAATAAAAAATACATTTACGTTTTTCCTTAGAAAATGAAAAACATTTAAAAATAGAAATGTTTTTTAAATAAATAAAAATTGAAAGTTTTTTAACCCATTCATTTAAAACACTACCCTTCCAAACCTCTAAAACTCCCAATGACCTGAAAAATATATAACTACACAATTGTAAAATACCTAATAGGTGAAAAATTGAAACACATAGATACATTAAAAATAGCAATAATCAAATAAATTAAACACAACTAGTGTGAAAGAAAATTTCACTAAACATAGAAGGAAAAGGGTAGCAGCTTATGATACATAGTCACATCTGCTCATGTTCATACATTCTTGTCATCGTACTTCCTGAATTCAAGTATAAAGAGGGAAGACACCCTCAGTTGTCAATATTTTAGGTAGATATTCTTGTCGCCCACATATTGGTGTATGGAACTACCTGCAGCCTGTATGATCAGACCTAGGTCGTGGGCAGTGCAGGGGCCCCACTGCGGTCACCAGCACTGGCTTTACGCCAGCCTTTTCATGGTGGGGTCCCTGCCATGAAATGGCTGTCGGAAGAGGACTCAGGATTAGCACCACGGTGCTGAACTCAGTGCCACCGTGGCTGAGCACAACTCTGACCACCGTCACCCCATCGGGAACCACTGGTGGTTCAATCTTCAAGGTCATAATCTGGAGGTCGGACCACTTGTATGAATAAATAGAAGTCTACATTATCAGTATGCAGCACCCGTCAATTAGAATTTTCATTCATGATAGATTCTATTCTGATATCAGAATAAAATCCAGATGGCAAGTAACGTTCTTTTGCAATGATTGTATTTAATCGATTTACAGCACATCTCTCAATGGCTTCAGTGGCTTGTTTTTCTATGATCTGAACGAGTCCTCAATGTTGTGTCTGACATATCAGTATGCATTTGTTTCTCATCCTTTTTAGTTTAGTATGGAGTACAGGGCATTGAATATTCACAATTTATTTTTTAATTAAGCTTCTATTATTAAATAAGCATTAATAAAAACATAGTTGGTTTGGTCTTTTTCTTTTAGTAGGAGTGGGTTGCCAAATTAACTACTGTATGAATTATATGATAGTTTTTGCCAATGTCATTAATGTTATCTGATCCAGTTGATTTAATTTAGCAGTGATGAGGTCTTGAAGTATGGCAGTTAACCGTTTTCTTACCAGGCAAATCAAACTTTTTGTGATGTGTGATTGTTAGTAAGGCTGGGCGAAATTTTTATTATGCTGGAGTAATCTGAGTAGTTTCAGTAATTTAGCATTGCTCTTGTCATGCACAATTACTAAAATTACAAGATTACACAGTCTTGTAATTTTGGGGAAAACTTCCTAGCACAAGAACACAGGAACAGAGTGTGAGGTGGTGCTGGTGGCTTTCTGTTCCATTTAGCCCTATATTCTTAGTGCAAAATGCATTCCAGGGTCCATTTTGAATCTGAGGGAGCACTTTTTCCTACGCAAATATCATTAAATAGAGAGTTACACCCCTTGTGCAATTGTTCATAATCTCATAATTTTGCTGTAATTTTACATAGTAACGCAACAATAAATTAAATGAGTTATGCCCACCCCTACATAGTCAAGGAAGATGTGAAAACAAGAATGTGGAGAAGAATTGGAAAATAGTCTGATCAGACAAAAGGAATGTATGAAAGCATATGATGTTGGCTTGATTGGTAAACGCAAAATTGAGAATTGTGCCTTCATAGTGTGTATGCGACGAATACTAGATTACATTGTGAGGTAAGTTTAAAATATCCAGGATCATGTAAGATGTGCCCAAATCAAGATATACATTCACAAGAAATATATATTTTTTCCAGATATCATTTGGCTCAAGGTAAATCATTATGAGGATTGGCTAGTGAAATTGGTTCTGAGTTTGGACAGGTGATAAATAGTGTGTTGGCAGATACTGTTGGATATGAATAATGAAATGGCAATTTTGAATAAGCACATACATTTATTTGTATTAGTTTATTTTAGTTCATATATAGTGAGACTATGGCTGCAGAGGTGGAGGACAGCATTCCGAATTGAGAAAGATATTTACTGTTTGTTGTGATTCAAGAGATGGATGCAATTTAAGTTTGGGCCCTGAGAAAGTGTTGATAAAAATGTCTGTTGTAAATTCAGATTGATTAGAATGGTCTGCTATTTACTGGAAAGCATTCTGTACCTTTGTCACATTTCCAGGGGAGGACTGTGTGAGAATGGAGGTCTTACTGAAGCTGGTTGCATGCCGCTTCACCCAAGACTGTGGGATGAATAATATTTCTTTCCATTGCACTACCCAAGTGTGTGGAGGATTTGTCTTCTTTTGTAAATTTTCTTATTCAACAGAAGCCCTCAATGTTTTATGTTCTTAGGATTTTGTATCCAATTGTAATATTCTTATGCTCAATGTATAGTAACAAGGCTCACTCCACAATCCCACCTTGTTCAATGTCCATATTATGCCTTTCACTCACATCATTCATTCATTTGATCTCCCCTTGATATCATATGCAGACAACACTGAAATTGTTGTTTCCTTTAATGATGACATCAGTCTTCTTTCTATCCTTGCTTGTCAGCAGTCACAACATGTTTGGAACAAAATAGTTTTAAATTAAATTGTGACAGTTTGACACTCTCATATTTGGCTGCTATGCCAGTGCCTGGTCTCCTCAACTGTGGCCTGTGGAGTTAGGGGCAATATCCACTCTGGCCAGCTAGGACAGTGAAGAACCCTTGCTTTATATTTGATCAATCGCTAGCTTTTTCTGAACAAATCGGGAGAACATCCCTCTACTCAAATTAGAAATGTTTGATAAGGGGGATGTTCACTTTCCAACCTGACAACTAAATATTACAACACCATCCAATCGCCTATAAATGCCTGAATATCCCCGTTTTACTTCACAAAAAATTAAATACATATATTTCACATGTACTTAGTCATACTATACCTTATGTGTGTATATATGTTGTATTTTTATAGCACAAACCTAGCCCAAAGGCAGCAGAGCGTTGTACATGGTCAAAGGCAAGCATACAGTCAATGAGTGATAGGAGAGGTAGCTGAGTTTGGGTGCAGAAGTACACTGATATTGCATTGTGATTGTAGAGATCTCTAAAGTGATGCATCTCATTTCTTTCTTAATAGAAGCAGCATTGGGGTAGTCTTGAGAGACACAGGGATGTTGTTCCTGATCCTTGATCCTGATTCCATAGATGGAAAAGGCCTACTGGACAGTTTTTTTCTTTTTTTTACACTTCTTAGTCTTCAGTGTGTTGTAATCCTGATGGTGTCTAGGCTGCAGGTCTGCTGATAGCCATCAGAGATGGTGAGCATGTCTGCAAGATAAGCAGGCATTAGTCATGATGGTTTGTAAATGTCACTAGTTTTGAAGATAGTGCAGGTTAGCAAGGGCAGCCAATGGAGGTCCATCGGGATGGGGGTGATGTGACTCCTTTAGACCCTGTGTGAGACATGCTGTAGTGTGTAGGATGTCATTGTTTTTTGACAAAGGTTCCCTGAGGGTGAGGTTGGTGTTCAGGTAGGATCAAAGTAACTTGCATTTGGTGAACATTGGGGTTCAAAGCCGTCAAGGTTAATTTCAATGAGCCAAGTTTGTACTATTTCTTGCCAAATAATAGGAATTCTGTCTGGATGGGGTTGAGGTTCAGGTAGTCACTAGACATGCCTGGATGACGATCAGGCAGGTATTGAGGCACTGAATGTCTGGAGCAGAGGAGACTTTCAACTAAAGTTATGTATCATCAGCATATTTGGTGAATTTTGAAGCAGTTATCTATGATTAAAGAATCAAGGGGCTGCATGTAGAGGATGAAAGTAATGGAGGATAGTATAGAGCTCTTGGGGACTCCACAGAGAGTAGGAATTTTTTGGGAACCTGGAGGGGCCCAGGTTAAAAATCTGATGTCAGTTGGAAAAGCAGATGGAGAACCAGTGAAAGACATTGTCAAGGTATCCCATTTGAGACACCAAGGTGTCATTGAGAAGGATTGGTCAACTGTGTCAAAAGCAGATGAGATGTCCAGCAATATCAGGAGTCAAGGATCATCTTCACTTGTGGTCAGGAGGGAGTTGTCTCTGATGTATAAGGCAGCAGATCCTATTCTTAAGAGGTAGATCAGTGATGGACCAGTAGTTGAAGAGATCATCAGGGCCTAACTGTAGGTTTCCTTAGGAGTGGGACACATTTTGGGAGGTGGCTGTTGGCAATGGGGAGTAGGGAAGAGAGAGCTTCTATGGAGACAGCTTGGATGATGGGTGAAGGCAAGACATCATCACCATCAGAATGGTTTCAAGGGAGTTTAGTATAGCAGCAAGATTTGTAAGATATAGGGTTTTAAAGGATGACCATTACAGAAAGTTTATAAGAGGAGAAACAGTCTTGCTATTGTTAATGTGCTGTCTGATTGTCTGTATTTTTGCACTGAAGAAGAGCTTGATGATATTGCAATTTTCTGCAGAGTGTGTGATAAGAGGGTGAGGTAGGGGGTTGATGAAGTGCTTACTTGTTTTGAAGATTGTTTACCTTCTTTTGGTGGCTTAATTGGCTTTGGATGATGTATTAAGCTGTCTCCGTACTGCATGGAGGGACTTCAGTATAATAAGGTCATCAGGATTCTGTTTTTCTTATCTTTTCTTTCCTGTCGGTGAGTGAAAAGCTTATTGTACCTTAGAGTACCAGGGTGCTGAAGTTTTTGGTTGGCACTTGCATGATTTAATCAGAATGTGCATGTTCGCATAGTTTTAAAAAAGAAACTTAGATAGCTGTTGGCATCAGATGTGGATTTTGACAAGATGAGAAATGAGTTCAAGTATTACAATGATGGAGAAATCTTTGAAGGATCTGATCTGGAAGTTTGATCTTCTCCTTTAGGTTGACTTCAGGTTATAGGTAGGATGCAGAGCAGGGAGATGAGGATGGTGAGGTGGTCTGTCCTGGCTGGGAAAATGGGAGGTTTGTACTGGATTATTGGTGCTGTTAGGAAGATGAGGTTGAGGATGTAGCTTGGTTGGGCAGTGTGCTGTACAACACTAAGGCCCTCATTCCAACCCTGGCGGTCTCTGACCGCCAGGGCGGAGGGCAGCGGAAGCACCGCCAACAGGCTGGCGGTGCTTCCTGGGCTATTCTGACTGCGGCGGTAAAGCCGCGGTCAGAAAAGGGGAACCGGCGGTTTCCCGCCGGTTTTCCCCTGGCCCAGGGAATCCTCCATGGCGGCGCTGCTTGCAGCGCCGCAATGGGGATTCCTACCCCCTTCCCGCTAGCCTGTTTCTGGTGGTTTTCACCGCCAGAACCAGGATGGCGGGAACGGGTGTCGTGGGGCCCCTGGGGGCCCCTGCACTGCCCATGCCACTGGCATGGGCAGTGCAGGGGCCCCCTAACAGGGCCCCATACAGATTTTCACTGTCTGCTTTGCAGACAGTGAAAATCGCGACGGGTGCCACTGCACCCGTCGCACCCCTGCAACTCCGCCGGCTCCATTCGGAGCCGGCTTCCTCGTTGCAGGGGCTTTCCCGCTGGGCCGGCGGGCGGCCTTTTGGCGGTCACCCGCCGGCCCAGCGGGAAAGTTGGAATGGCCGCCGTGGTCTTTTGACCGCGGGCGGTCATTCGGCGGTAACCGCATGGCGGGCGGCGACCGCCGCCCGCCGCGGTCAGAATGACCGCCTGAGTGTGTTTATAAGGTTGAGGAGGGTGCTGCTTGTCTTTGAGCTTGTTTTGTCTGGGAGGTTGAAATCACCAAAGAGATAGGTGTGGGTGGGAGAAAGGCCTGAGAATTCAGCAATGAAGTCCTTTTTCTGCCTAGGAGGCCTGAAGAAGAGTTGGTGGGTAGCATTTTGAGTTGCAGAGAGTGAGAAGTGGTATGTCAGTTGCCCTATGGACCTGAGTGTCACGTGTTTTCCAAGAATGCAGGACCAGGAGACCTTATGCATAACAGCAAGGCCTCCTCTCTTCTTATGTGTGTGGTCCACACAATCCATGCTGTAGCCTGTGGGAAGAAGGATTTCGAGGATGTGCGAGGAATTGGAATGAACCATGTTTGTGAGATGAAGGGGACATCAGGCTTATGAAGGTGACGAAGCCTGCAATGTTGGGTGGTTAGAATACTGCAGAGCAATGATTAAGTTGCATGAGTTGAAATGTGTGTTCTGTAGTTTGAGGGAGTTTGGTAGTTAATGTGATGTGTATGAAATTGAGTCTTCAGCCATTTAGGTCTTAGTGTGATTGTGAGGACTGGCAGTATGACACTATTAACCCCCCAGTGCCAGGTGGCCCTTATGGGTAACAAGGACCTTTATAGATGTAATTCATCATAAACGTTGGATACTTTTTCGGAAAAACTTACATTTACAGAAGTGATTTTAACATAATGTATATAACTAGAGCATTTTCCGTGTCCTTCGTCTGATATAGATGTAAAATATCTACACTCTTTAAACCCTGTCACTCTGTACAACTTGCTTTTATGAATCTTTTTCAGTTTCACTCAGTTAACATTATGAGGTTTGTGATTTGGAAGACCTGGTTGTGGAATAAGGGAAATGTTCTGCCACAACTCCTATAGACCTTCCATTATTTGAGAAGTTGCAAGAAATGATTAATAATTAGGTTGCAGTAGCAGTGCAGGCTAGAGACATTCAGTCTGCACCCAAAGAAGCAAGATGTCAGACAGATGCTGATGTTCTTTATGTTGATGAAGACCAGAATGGGAGAGGGTGTTATAGCCAGATAAGGAGCCCCAGACTTTTCTGGGAAATCTTGTTATTTGTTTTAAAAAGTGTATTACACTGCAACCCATGCCTATTTACTGTAGGCTCCTTGTGTTTCAGACAGCTTGGCCTTTTTAAACTGCAGTTTGTTTAGCTGTGACTGTTTGACATGTCCCTCCTAGTTTGTGGCAAAAGACTGCATAAAGCAACCCCCCTCTTTTTTAAGTAAAAAGGCTACCTACACCTCAGTGGCTATGCAGAGTGTGTTTAGGAGACTGCTTGATCTGTCTCTGTGGTTTAAATTGTGTTTAGAAAGTGTCTGCATCACATGTTTTTGCCTGAAAAAGCCAGATATATCCATGTGTGCGACAAGCAGTATTTCAGTGTTTTTACAATCTCTCTCTTACCTGGAAAGTAGACTATGCTAGCTTTGAAGTATGGATTCAGCCTGTCTGTATCCAAGGAGATTCTGAATAGAGCAGCAGATCCCTCCTCCCTTCCCATAGGGGCTTGGGCTTCAGTTAACTTGGCCTTCAAATACATTTCTATTGGTTGATGCACATGTTGTTGTGATTGGTTGTTGGGAATAATATTTCTATGGTGTTAAGGATTAGGGTTGGTGTTGTGATTGGTACTAGTGTTGAAATTCCTCTTGGTTCATGATTTTTAGGTGGGTGTTGTGATTGGTAGTAGGGTTGAGATTCCTATTCATGTTTACAGGGTTGGTGATGTGATTAGTACTAGGGTTTAGATTCCTACTGGTGCATGTTTTTAGGGTTGGTGTTGTGATTGGTACTAGGGTTGAGATTCCTATTGGTTCATGATTATGGCGCTGGAGTTGTGATTGGTACTAGGGTTGAGATTCCTATTGGTTCATGTTTTTAGGGTTGGTGTTGTGATTGGTGCTAGGGTTCAGATTCCTATTGGTTCATGATTTTAGGGTTGGTGTTGTGGTTGGTACTTAGCTTGAGATTCCTATTGGTTCTTGTTTTTAGGGTTGGTGTTGTTATTGGTACTAGGATTGGGATTCCTATTGGTTCACCTTTTTAACCACTTCGCTGCCAGGCCTTTTCCCCCTCCTGTGCCAGGCCTTTTTTTGCCTATTTGGGGCAGTTCGCGCTTAGGCCCGCATAACTTTTTGTCCACATCAGCTAACCAAGCCAAATTTGCGTCCTTTTTTTCCAACATCCTAGGGATTCTGGAGGTACCCAGACTTTGTGGGTTCCCCTGAAAGAGGCCAAGAAATTGGCCAAAATACAGGGAAAATTTTGTTTTTTTCAAAAAAATTGGAAAAAGTGGCTGCAGAAGAAGGCTTGTGGTTTTTCCCCTGAAAATGGCATCAACAAAGGGTTTGTGGTGCTAAACTCAGCAGCTTCCCAGCTTTCAGGAACAGGCAGACTTGAATCAGAAAACCCAATTTTTCAACACAATTTTGGCATTTTTCTGGGACATACCCCATTTTTGCAATTTTTTGTGCTTTCAGCCTCCTTCCAGTCAGTGACAGAAATGGGCATGAAACCAATGCTGGATCCCAGAAACCTAAACATTTCTGAAACCTAGACAAAATTCTGAATTCAGCAAGGGGTCATTTGTGTAGATCCTACAAGGGTTTCCTACAGAAAATGACAACTGAAAAAGAAAAATATTGAAATTTAGGTGAAAAAAACCTAAATGTTTCTCCACGTTTTACTCAGTAACTTTTCCCTGCAATGTCAGATTATCGAAAGCAATATACCGTTACGTCTGCTGGACTCCTCTGGTTGCGGGGATATATAGGGCTTGTAGGTTCATCAAGAACCCGAGGAACCCAGAGCCAATAAATGAGCTGCACCCTGACGTGCGTTTTCATTCTATAACGGGTATACAGCAATTCATTTGCTGAAATATAAAGAGTAAAAAATTGCTATCAAGAAAACCTTTGTATTTCCAAAAAGGGCACAAGATAAGGTGTTGAGGAGCAGTGGTTATTTGCACATCTCTGAATTCCGGGGTGACCATACTAGCATGTGAATTACAGGGCTTTTCTCAAATAGATGTCTTTTTTACACACTCTCCTATATTTGGAAGGAAAAAATGATGAGAAAGACAAGGGGCAATAACACTTGTTTTGCTAATCTATGTTCCCCCAAGTCTCCCGATAAAAATGATACCTCACTTGTGTGGGTAGGCCTAGCGCCCGCGACAGGAAACGCCCCAAAGCGCAACGTGGACACATCCAAATTTTTGGAAGACAACAGAGGTGTTTTTTGTGAAGTGCCTGCCTGTAGATTTTGGCCTCTAGCTCAGCCGGCACCTAGGGAAACCTACCAAACCTGTGCATTTCTAAAAACTAGAGACCTAGGGGAATCCAAGGAGGGGTGACTTGCGGGGCTCGGACCAGGTTCTGTTACCCAGAATCCTTTGCAAACCTCAAAATTTGGCTAAAAAAACACATGTTCCTCACATTTCTGTGTCTGAAAGTTCTGGAATCTGAGAGGAGCCACAAATTTCCTTCCACCCAGCGTTGCCCCAAGTCTCCCGATAAAAATGATACCTCACTTGTGTGGGTAGGCCTAGTGCCGGCGACAGGAAACACCCCAAAGCGCAACGTGGACACATCGTAAATTTTGGGAAAAAACAGAGGTGTTTTTTGCGAAGTGCCTACCTGTAGGTTTTGGCCTCTAGCTCAGCCGGCACCTAGGGAAACCTACCAAACCTGTGCATTTCTGAAAACTAGAGACCTAGGGGAATCCAAGGAGGGGTGACTTGCGGGGCTCGGACCAGGTTCTATTACCCAGAATCCTTTGCAAACCTCAAAATTTGGCTAAAAAAACACATGTTCCTCACATTTCTGTGGCAGAAAGTTCTGGAATCTGAGAGGAGCTACAAATTTCCTTCCACCCAGCGTTCCCCCAAGTCTCCCGATAAAAATGATACCTCACTTGTGTGGGTAGGCCTAGCGCCGGCGACAGGAAACACCCCAAAGCGCAACGTGGACACATCCTAAATTTTGGAAAAAAACAGAGGTGTTTTTTGCGAAGTGCCTACCTGTAGATTTTGGCCTCTAGCTCAGCCGGCACCTAGGGAAACCTACCAAACCTGTGCATTTCTGAAAACTAGAGACCTAGGGGAATCCAAGGAGGGGTGACTTGCGGGGCTCAGACCAGGTTCTGTTACCCAGAATCCTTTGCAAACCTCAAAATTTGGCTAAAAAAACACATGTTCCTCACATTTCTGTGACAGAAAGTTCTGGAATCTGAGAGGAGCTACAAATTTCCTTCCACCCAGCGTTCCCCCAAGTCTCCCGATAAAAATGATACCTCACTTGCGTGGGTAGGCCTAGCGCCGGCGACAGGAAACACCCCAAAGCGCAACGTGGACACATCCTAAATTTTGGAAAAAAACAGAGGTGTTTTTTGCGAAGTGCCTACCTGTAGATTTTGGCCTCTAGCTCAGCCGGCACCTAGGGAAACCTACCAAACCTGTGCATTTCTGAAAACTAGAGACCTAGGGGAATCCAAGGAGGGGTGACTTGCGGGGCTCGGACCAGGTTCTGTTACCCAGAATCCTTTTCAAACCTCAAAATTTGGCTAAAAAAACACATGTTCCTCACATTTCTGTGTCAGAAAGTTCTGGAATCTGAGAGGAGCTACAAATTTCCTTCCACCCAGCGTTCCCCCAAGTCTCCCGATAAAAATGATACCTCACTTGTGTGGGTAGGCCTAGTGCCGGCGACAGAAAACACCCCAAAGCGCAACGTGGACACATCCTAAATTTTTGAAAAAAACAGAGGTGTTTTTTGCGAAGTGCCTACCTGTAGAGTTTGGCCTCTAGCTCAGCCGGCACCTAGGGAAACCTACCAAACCTGTCCATTTCTGAAAACTAGAGACCTAGGGGAATCCAAGGAGGGGTGACTTGCGGGGCTCGGACCAGGTTCTGTTACCCAGAATCCTTTGCAAACCTCAAAATTTGGCTAATAAAACACATGTTCCTCACATTTCGGTGACAGAAAGTTCTGGAATCTAAGAGGAGCCACAAATTTCCTTCCACCCAGCGTTCCCCCAAGTCTCCCAATAAAAATGATACCTCACTTGTGTGGGTAGGCCTAGCGCCCGCGACAGGAAATGGCCCAAAACACAACCTGGACACATCACATTTTTTCATAGAAAACAGGGCCTACCTGTGGATTTTGGCCTCTAGCTCAGCCGGCACCTGGGGAAACCTAGCAAACCAGCGCATTTTTGAAAACTAGAAACCCAGGGGAATCCAAGATGGGGTGAATTGTGGGGCTCTGACCAGGCTCTGTTACCCAGAATCCTTTGCAAACCTCAAATTTTGGCTAAAAAAACATGTTTTCCTCACATTTCAGTGACAGAAAGTTCTGGAATCTGAGAGGAGCCACAAATTTCCTTCCACCTAGCGTTCCCCCAAGTCTCCCGATAAAAATGATACCTCACTGGTGTGGGTAGGCCTAGCGCCCGCGACAGGAAATGGCCCAAAACACAACGTGGACACATCAAATTTTTTCATAGAAAACAGTGCCTACCTGTGGATTTTGGCCTCTAGCTCAGCCGGGCCCAGGGGGGGCAGAAATGGCCTAAAATAAATTTGTCCCCCACCCCCCAACCCCCCTGCCCCTCCGGGAGCGACCCTTGCCTATGGGGTCGCCCCCCCTTGCGTGACATTGGTGCCAAAAAAAAAATCCCCGGTGCCTAGTGGTTTCTGCCCCCCTTGGGGGCAGATTGACCTACAATCGGCCAATCTGCCCCCAAGGGGGGCAGAAATGGTCTAAATACAATTTGCCCCCCAGGGGAGCGACCCTTGCCTAATGGGTCGCTCCCCATCTCTACAAAAACAAACAAACAAACAAAAAAAAACCACAAAAAAAACAATTTGCCCTGGCGCCTAGAGGTTTCTGCCCCCCCCGGGGGCAGATCGGCCTAATACCAATAGGCCGATCTGCCCCCAGGGGGGCAGAAATGGCCTAAAATAAATTTGCCCCCCCACCCCCCCGGGGAGCGACCCTTGCCTGCAAGGACGCTCCCCTTGCGTGACGGCGCAAAAAAAAGATCCCTGGTGCCTAGTGGTTTCTGCCCCCATTGGGGGCAGATTGACCTACAATCGGCCAATCTGCCTCCAAGGGGGGCAGAAATGGTCTAAATACAATTTGCCCCCCAGGGGAGCGACCCTTGCCTAATGCGTCGCTCCCCATCTCTAAAAAAACATACAAACAAAAAAAAAAAACACACAAAAAAAAATGTGCCCTGGCGCCTAAAGGTTTCTGCCCCCCCCGGGGGCAGATCGGCCTAATACCAATAGGCCGATCTGCCCCCAGGGGGGCAGAAATGGCCTAAAATAAATTTACCCCCCCCGGGGAGCGACCCTTGCCTGCAAGGTCGCTCCCCTTGCGTGACGGCGCAAAAAAAAGATCCCTGGTGCCTAGTGGTTTCTGCCCCCATTGGGGGCAGATTGACCTACAATCGGCCAATCTGCCCCCAAAGGGGGCAGAAATGGTCTAAATACAATTTGCCCCCCAGGGGAGCGACCCTTGCCTAATGCGTCGCTCCCCATCTCTAAAAAAACAAACAAACAAAAAAAAAACCACAAAAAAACTATTTGCCCAGGCGTCTAGAGGTTTCTGCCCCCCCTGTGGGCAGATCGGCCTAATACTAATAGGCCGATCTGCCCCCAGGGGGGGCCGAAATGGCCTAAAATAAATTTGCCCCCCTCACCCCCCCCGGGGAGCGACCCTTGCCTACAAGGTCGCTCCCCTTGCGTGACGGCGCAAAAAAAAGATCCCTGGTGCCTAGTGGTTTCTGCCCCCCTTGGGGGCAGATTGACCTAAAATCGGCCGATCTGCCCCCAAAGCGGGCAGAAATGGCCTAAATACAATTTGCCCCTCCAGGGGAGCGACCCTTGCCTAAGGGGACGCTCCCCATCTGTAAAACACAACAACAACAAAAATCCCTGGTGCCTAGTGGTTTCTGCCCCCCGTGGGGGCAGATCGGCCTAATAAAAATAGGCTGATCTGCCCCCATGGGGGGCAGAAATGGCCTAAAATAAATTTGCCCCCCATGGGAATGACCCTTGCCTAAGGGGTCGCTCCCCTTACGTGAAAAACAAACAAACAAAAATAACTCCCTGGTGTCTAGTGGTTTCTGCCCCCCTTGGGGGCAGATTGGCCTCATAAAAATAAGCCAATCTGCCCCCAAAGGGGGCAGAAATGGCCTAAATATAATTTCCCCCCTATGGGAGCGACCCTTGCCTAAGGGGTCGCATCCCACACCTAAAACACAAAAGAAAACAAATCAAAAAAAAAAAAAAGTATCCCTGGTGTATAGAGGTTTCTGCCCCCCCTGGGGGCAGATCGGCCTATTATTAGGCCGATCTGCCCCCAGGGGGGGCAGAAAAGGCCTCAAAAAAAATGACCCCCTGGGAGCGACCCTTGCCCAAGGGGTCGCTCCCTTCTGTCAATTACATCTAAAAAAAAAAAAATCCCTGGTGTCTAGTGGGGTTTCAAAAGCCGGATTGCAAGCAATCTGGCTTTTGAAACCCTGGGAGGGACTTCAAAGGGAAGGAAATACATTTCCTTCCCTTTGAAGCCCCTCCGGGCCTCCCCCACGTGATCGAAAGAGAAATGCTGAGCATTTCTCTTTCGATCGCGCTGGAAGCTCTGCTTCCAGCGCGATGGGGGAGGTTGTGTGATTGTCAGCGCGCGCTCGCGCGCTGACGTCACAGGGGGGGTGGGGGGGGGTCGGGGTTGAAGGGGAAGGGATTCCCCTGTCAGCCCTGACCTAGGGGGGTGGGGGGGCGGCCCTCGGGAGGAGCGCTAGCGCTTCTCCCGAGGGAAGCATTCAGGACGTAATGGTTACGTCCATGGCGCCACACGGGCGCTGCCATGGACGTAACCATTACGTCCGTGGCGGGGAAGGGGTTAAGGTCGGGTTGTGATTGGTACTAGGATTGGGATTCCTCCTGGTTTGTGGTTTTAGGGTTAGTGTTGTGCTTGGTTCTCAGGATTAGGTGTGTGATTGGTGAATAGGGCTAGGTCTCCTACTGGTTGTGGGGTTTAGGGTTACAAATCTGATTGGTTAGGGTTAGGACTAGGTTTCTACTGGCCAATAGGGCTATTTAACCTTAGGGCTCAGGGCGTCTCAGTCCGGGCATCGAGGCTAAGGGCAGAGAGGACAAGGATATTTGCCTGTTTGGGCCTGTTCGAGACTGGTCGGGCCTAGGGCCAGCAATGCTGCCCAATTGTTCACTTACCAGAATCGACCTTACTCCTGACACATCCATCAACATGTCAACACATTATCAGCAAAGACATCCAACTCTTGCATCAAAAACTGACCTCATACAGATTGCAATGCCTCATCAACCAACACAAAACCCCACATACCACACCTATACACATATCCACCACACCTACAACAGTAAAACCTTCATTCTCACAGCAAACACTACTCTGTCCATTCCCACTAACACAACCTGTCATTGCTCATGCAACACAAAAACACATTATACATTACTTTCAGCCATCCAGATACACATTCCCTGTTCATACAAATGAACAGCACTGTCCTCTATTTGCTTCATGCAGACCCCCTTTCATCATGACAATACCTAAACCCAGCCTTTCAACACACCATCTACAAACACCCTCCCCCTCTCTTCACCAATTACACACAACCACACATTCCTTACACTCCACTCTACCACACCTTACCTCTTCCAGTCATCACAACTAACACAAACACCCCTCACCCACATCCATCTCTTCTTACACACCTCATGCACTCTTCTCCAAAACACATCAACACCATATTCTAATACCACTCACCAGCACTAACCCACATACAAATCCTTCACAGAAAACCACTACATCTATATCTCCTCTCACTATTCCACAAAAACAAAACAGACCACACACATCAGCACATCAAAATATCACAAACCTTCATAATACTTCCCGTCACACCATCTCCAACCTTCATGACTACACAAAGAATACAAATCCTGACCAATCCTGACCAATCCTTACCCCTACATTCTCACTTTTCATAAACATCTACCACAAGCAGCCCAACACAGCAACATTCATTTACCCACCTCTCATTAAATACACAATTTAGAGCCCTACATTATGATTCACATGCTCCTCCACCACCCCTAACCCATACTCCTTCCACACTAAGCAGACACAAACAAATTAAACAACATGCCACTCTTAACAACTTTGCACCCCCTTCTCTATTACATAATAAGGCTACTCTACACAAAAAAATACACACTTCTTGTCTCTCTCAGCCACCAAGTCCACCACCAACACACACAGACCCAACAAAATGCCTCCTAAGCCTCGTCGAAGAGGAACACTATCTTGAAAAACAGGACTATTGTAACCCTCACACAGTTATCGCAACTAACAACACACCTGCTACAAGCTCAAAATATACTGCCCACCCTTCTCCAGAACAAAACTACATCACCACTAACACACATTTTCTAAACTGCCTGCTCATAAATGCTTGATCACTCTAAAAAAATACAAACACCACATCTATGACCTGCTCATGGACACACAATCTAACTTACTGACTACTGTCATCTCAGAGCTTCTGGAACCTTGGGGTGAGCTGTGGACCCCAAAAGAACCTTAAAGGTACATCTGGAAGAAGATCAAGAAGTTTGGAGAGCTTTTGGAAAAAAGCTCCATAGAGGGACCGACCCGCCGCGGCAACTCTAGCCGGCTTGCCTCTACCGCGACCCGGCCTGACTTGCAGGTTCTTCCCGGTGAAGAAAATCTCCAAAAAAAAAGACTAAGGGGGTCATTCCGACCCTGGCGGTCGGTGTTAAAGCGGCGGCCAACCCGCCAACAGGCAGGCGGTCCAAAAAATGGAATTCTGACCCTGGCGGGAACCGCCAACACAGCCCGCCACTTTAACACTCCGACCGCCACGGCGGGGCAAACAAACAGCGCGGCGGTCACCGCCAACAGACAGGCGGAAGACAATGTACCGCCCACCCTATCACGACCCACCAATCCGCCACCTTTTCTGGGGCGGGAGCCCCGCCGATAAAAACACGGCGGAAACAGATCACGAACGGGAAAACGCTCACCTCTATACACTCCACGAGGAATCTGGACAGCATGGAACCCGAATTAAACATCCTACCAGCGATTGTCTACCTGCTCCTCTACCAGGAGCACGAACGCCGCCGCAGGAGACAACGGTGAGTACTGCAACTACGACACAGGTGAGGGGGGAGGAGAAAAGATTACGGGCACACACATACGCGACACCCCCCAATCCCCACACACCAATGCAGAGCAACAAGTCAGATCGACACCCCCAAACCCCCCGGAAAAATTCAAAGACAAAATAAAATGATCATTAAAATAGAAGTATATTAAAGCATATGTGAACTTAAGTGAAATATTAGATTAAAAAAAATAAATCACAACATGAAGAATATTAACATAGTCCAAAAGTCCGGCACATATTGGCTACATGCCATTGTCCGTGGGCCAATGTGCATAAACACATGGGCAAAGCCCACACACGAAACCCGATTCCATTGGAGAGAACACTGCTGGGGCATCAGATAATAAAACCACAGGCACCTCAGGGGGAAGGGAAGGGGGGGCACCTCAGCCACATGAGTCCACGACGCCAGATCCACGAGGGGCCTCCATGCCCACTGTCCCATCCTGGGAAGTGCAAAGCCACAGTCTCACAAGTCTCTACAGTGGGTGGATTGCCCACTGTACCATCCTGGGGAGTGCAAAGCCACAGTCTCACAAGTCTTTTCAGTGGGTGGATTGCCCACTGTACCATCCTGGGGAGTGCAAAGCCACAGTCCATCTGGTGGATTACAGACTCCACTGGTAATGGGCCAGCGGTGCCTGAGATGAAGGCCCCAGCGGAGCGGTGCTTGAGATGAAGGCCCCAGCGGAGCGGTGCTTGACAGGAAGGGCCCAGCGGAACGGTGCTTGAGAGGAAGGCCCCAGCGGAGCGGTGCTTGAGAGGAAGGGCCCAGCGGATCGGTGCGTGACAGGAAGGGCCCAGCGGGGCGGTGCTTGAGAGGAAGGGCCCAGCGGAGCGGTGCTTGACAGGAAGGGCCCAGCGGAGCGGTGCTTGAGAGGAAGGCCCCAGCGGAGCGGTGCTTGACCGGAAGGGCCCAGCGGAGCGGTGCAGAGACGGCGGGGCCCAGCGGAGCGGTGCTTGAGAGGAAGGGCCCAGCGGAGCGGTGCTTGAGAGGAAGGGCCCAGCGGAGCGGTGCTTGAGAGGAAGGCCCCAGCGGAGCGGTGCTTGAGAGGAAGGGCCCAGCGGAGCAGTGCGTGACAGGAAGGGCCCAGCGGAGCGGTGCGTGACAGGAAGGGCCAAGCGGAGCGGTGCTTGGGAGGAAGGGCCCAGCGGAGCGGTGCTTGACAGGAAGGGCCCAGCGGAGCGGTGCTTGAGAGGAAGGCCCCAGCGGAACGGTGCTTGACCGGAAGGGCCCAGCGGAGCGGTGCTTGAGAGGAAGGCCCCAGCGGAGCGGTGCTTGACCGGAAGGGCCCAGCGGAGCGGTGCAGAGACGGCGGGGCTCAGCGGAGCGGTGCTTGACAGGAAGGGCCCAGCGGAGCGGTGCTTGACAGGAAGGGCCCAGCGGAGCGGTGCTTGAGACGGCGGGGCCCAGCGGAGCGGTGCTTGACAGGAAGGGCCCAGCGGAGCGGTGCTTGACAGGAAGGGCCCAGCGGAGCGGTGCTTGAGAGGAAGGGCCCAGCGGAGCGGTGCTTGAGAGGAAGGGCCCAGCGGAGCGGTGCGTGACAGGAAGGGCCCAGCGGAGCGGTGCTTGAGAGGAAGGGCCCAGCGGAGCGGTGCTTGACAGGAAGGGCCCAGCGGAGCGGTGCTTGACAGGAAGGGCCCAGCGGAGCGGTGCTTGACAGGAAGGGCCCAGCGGAGCGGTGCTTGAGAGGAAGGGCCCAGCGGAGCGGTGCTTGAGAGGAAGGGCCCAGCGGAGCGGTGCGTGACAGGAAGGGCCCAGCGGAGCGGTGCTTGAGAGGAAGGGCCCAGCGGAGCGGTGCTTGACAGGAAGGGCCCAACGGAGCGGTGCTTGAGAGGAAGGCCCCAGCGGAGCGGTGCTTGACCGGAAGGGCCCAGCGGAGCGGTGCTTGACAGGAAGGGCCCAGCGGAGCGGTGCTTGACTGGAAGGGCCCAGCGGAGCGGTGCTTGACCGGAAGGGCCCAGCGGAGCGGTGCAGAGACGGCGGGGCCCAGCGGAGCGGTGCTTGACAGGAAGGGCCCAGCGGAACGGTGCTTGACAGGAAGGGCCCAGCGGAGCGGTGCTTGAGAGGAAGGCCCCAGCGGAGCGGTGCTTGAGAGGAAGGGCCCAGCGGAGCGGTGCGTGACAGGAAGGGCCCAGCGGAGCGGTGCTTGAGAGGAAGGGCCCAGCGGAGCGGTGCTTGAGAGGAAGGGCCCAGCGGAGTGGTGCGTGACAGGAAGGGCCCAGCGGAGCGGTGCTTGAGAGGAAGGGCCCAGCGGAGCGGTGCTTGACAGGAACGGCCCAGCGGAGCGGTGCTTGAGAGGAAGGCCCCAGCGGAGCGGTGCTTGACCGGAAGGGCCCAGCGGAGCGGTGCTTGACAGGAAGGGCCCAGCGGAGCGGTGCTTGACCGGAAGGGCCCAGCGGAGCGGTGCAGAGACGGCGGGGCCCAGCGGAGCGGTGCTTGAGAGGAAGGGCCCAGCGGAGCGGTGCAGAGACGGCGGGGCCCAGCGGAGCGGTGCTTGACAGGAAGGGCCCAGCGGAGCGGTGCTTGACAGGAAGGGCCCAGCGGAGCGGTGCTTGAGAGGAAGGCCCCAGCAGAGCGGTGCTTGAGAGGAAGGGCCCAGCGGAGCGGTGCGTGACAGGAAGGGCCCAGCGGAGCGGTGCTTGAGAGGAAGGGCCAAGCGGAGCAGTGCTTGACAGGAAGGGCCCAGCGGAGCGGTGCTTGAGAGGAAGGCCCCAGCGGAGCAGTGCTTGACCGGAAGGGCCCAGCGGAGCGGTGCTTGACAGGAAGGGCCCAGCGGAGCGGTGCTTGAGAGGAAGGGCCCAGCGGAGCGGTGCTTGACAGGAAGGGCCCAGCGGAGCGGTGCTTGAGAGGAAGGCCCCAGCGGAGCGGTGCTTGACCGGAAGGGCCCAGCGGAGCGGTGCAGAGACGGTGGGGCCCAGCGGAGCGGTGCTTGAGAGGAAGGCCCCAGCGGAGCGGTGCTTGACCGGAAGGGCGCAGCGGAGCGGTGCCTCTCACGGCGGGGCCCTGTTCAGCGGTTCTTCTCACGGCGGGGCCCTGTTCAGCGGTCCTTCTTACGGCGGGGCCCAGCGGAGCGGTGCCTCTCACGGCGGGGCCCTGTTCAGCGGTTCTTCTCACGGCGGGGCCCTGTTCAGCGGTCCTTCTCACAGCGGGGCCCTGTTCAGCGGTCCTTCTCACGGCGGGGCCCTGTTCAGCGGTCCTTCTCACGGCGGGGCCCTGTTCAGCGGTCCTTCTCACGGCGGGGCCCAGCGGAGCGGTGCCTCTCACGGCGGGGCCCTGTTCAGCGGTTCTTCTCACGGCGGGGCCCTGTTCAGCGGTCCTTCTCACGGCGGGGCCCTGTTCAGCGGTCCTTCTCACGGCGGGGCCCAGCGGAGCGGTGCCTCTCACGGCGGGGCCCTGTTCAGCGGTTCTTCTCACGGCGGGGCCCTATTCAGCGGTCCTTCTCACTGCGGGCCCTGTTCAGCGGTTCTTCTCCCGGCGGGGCCCTGTTCAGCGGTCCTTCTCGCGGCGGGGCCCTGTTCAGCGGTCCTTCTCACGGCGGGCCCTGTTCAGCGGTCCTTCTCACGGCGGGGCTCTGTTCAGCGGTCCTTCTCATGGCGGGGCCTAGCGGAGCGGTGCCTCTCACGGCAGGGCCCTGTTCAGCGGTTCTTCTCACGGCGGGGCCCTGTTCAGCGGTCCTTCTCACGGCGGGGCCCAGCGGAGCGGTGCTTCTCACGGCGGGGCCCTGTTCAGCGGTTCTTCTCACGGCGGGGCCCTGTTCAGCGGTTCTTCTTACGGCGGGCCCTGTTCTGCGGTGCTTGTCTTGTGTTCCTAGGGAACCAGACCTGGGCAATCATTCCCGCTCAGTCGCCATCCGACCTATCGCTTGCGGGGCCCTCCTGTGTTGGACTCCTGGGCCCGTGGGTGTCCTCCGTCACACCCCAAATGGGGCTGGTGGGGCCATCCTAGGCAGCTCGCCTGCTGCCGGACTTCTTCGCCCTGCTGCCCTTGCCCTCCTTGGACGAATCTCTGGGGCCCTTGCCTCCCTTGGAAGTTTCTCTGGGGCCCTTGCCCTCCTTGGATGAATCTCTGGGGCCCTTGCCTCCCTTGGAAGTTTCTCTGGGGCCCTTGCCCTCCTTGGACGGATCTCTGGGGCCCTTGCCTCCCTTGGAAGTTTCTCTGGGGCGCTTGCCCTCCTTGGACGAATCTCTGGGGCCCTTGCCTCCCTTGGAAGTTTCTCTGGGGCCCTTGCCCTCCTTGGAAGAATCTCTGGGGCCCTTGCCTCCCTTGGTGGATGGGCCAGGTGACGGTGCAAGGCTGGTGTCCTTGGGGGCAGCCGTTTCAGGCCTGTGGCGCCGGCCCTTGACTTTTTTGCTTCTTTTCCCAGGGGGTGGGCTGGCTGTCCCCTTGATGCTGGCCGATGTTCCTGCCCTAGGAGCTGATGGACTCCAATAGCCCTGAACGATGGTCCTAGTAGGTGCAGGGCTTGTGGTGGCTGAGGTGCTGGTTGGACTCTTACGAGATGGTGGGGGTGGGTCAGTTGTTGGAAAGAGGTCAAGGTTGGAAAGTAAAATCAATATCGAAAGACAGGGACGGGATGTTGTAGTGGGTATGGGAGTGGAGGAAGAGGATGTGGTTGTAGGAGAGTCAAGTTTGCTGTCTTTGGGTGCAGGTGCTTGTGACGGAGGCTGTCGTGAGGTGGATGGCTGTTGGGTGGGTGGCTGCCTGCGTTTGTGTGGTTTGGAAGAGGGGGTGACAGACACACTGGGAGAGGACACAGGGGACGTGTAAATGGTAGTGGGGGTGGTGACTGCACGTGTGCGGACTGTTCTGGTGGGTGTGGTGGTGATGGACGTACTGGCTGATGGTGGTGTGCATGCAGGTGTGAGTGGAGATGTCACAGGGAGGGAGGAGGGAGACGAGGAGGAGGGGGACACAGTGGAGGCAGTGGGTGTTGCTGTATCTGCATGTGGATGTTGCTTGGGTGAATGCTTGTGTGATCTGTGGTGCTTATGTCTGGATGAGCTGCCCTTGGGTGTTGATGTGTGTGCAGGCTGGTCTGTAGGTGTGTCTGGGATAGGCAGAGGAACAGGGGAGTGGGACTGGGTTGGGGAAGTTGGAGGGGAAAGGCTAGACACAGGGACAATTGCTGCCGTCAGTGCTGAGGCCAGAGCGTTGAACGATCGCTGATGGGCAGCCTGACCCGAATGAATGCCCTCCAGGTATGCATTGCTCCGATGCACCTCCCTTTCCACCCCCTGGATGGCATTCAAAAGGGTAGACTGCCCAACAATGAGCGTCCGGAGGAGGTCAATGACCTCCTCACTGAGGGCAGCAGGGGTAACTGGGGCAGGACCTGAGGTGCCAGGGGTGAAGGAGATGGCCGGCTTCCTGGCCGAGCGGGCACGGGGCGAAAGCTGAGGGGCTGCTGGGAGGGCGGAGCTGGTGCGCTGGGTGGCAGCTGTACCTGTTGTAGCGGTGGGCACGGATGTTGCCGCCACCACAAGGGAGCTCCCTTCCGAGGACGTGTCGGTGTCACTGACGTCTCCACGGGTCCCCGTTGTGGAGCCCCCCTCACCCTCCGTCTCACTGGTTAAGTCTGAGTCGGTTGCAGGGCCCTCCGGGCCCATGTGGGATGCAGCTCCCTCGTGCGCCGATGCCACTTCTCCTCCGCCTGATGATGGTAATGCACACCTGAGCAGGAAAACCAAGAAATAAGGGGGGGAGAGAAGAAAGAAAGACATGTTGAGTGCATGCATTGGCGGCACCGTTGGCGGAGAGGACAGACACAGAAGCCCCCTGCACTACGCCGCGCACTCGGGGTACACTACTCAATTATTGTGACTTGGCCTACAAGTCTATGGACGACAAATGCACACATAGGTGAGCCCGGGCCATGGATAGCTGTACTTAGCACCCTACAGAGGGGGGGGCGGGGGCACAGGGCCATGTCTAACGGAGGGGCCTAGCCTACAGATACCGCCCTGGCCTAGAGATAGCCACAGCCCTCCTCCCCCACCCAGACGCCTCCACTGTGCGCTAATATAGCAGAATGTGCTGATACTCACCCCCTTGTGTCTGCTGTGATGTCCTCACGCGCCCATCCAAATCGGGGTAGGCCACCGCCAGGATCTGGGACATCAGGGGGGTCAATTGACGACTGGCACCCCTCCTACGTTGGGAGGCCATCCCCAGCAGAGCCTCGGCGGTCTTTCTGCTCCCACGGCGGATGTCCTCCCACCTCTTGCGGCAGTGGGTGCCCCGTCTGTTGTGGACCCCCAGGGCCCGGACGTACTTGGCGATGGCACGCCAAATGTCGATCTTCTGATGGGCGCTGACCTATGTGACATGGACAGGGTGGAAAAAGAAATATCATCACTTTTCTGCATGGTCAATGTGAGTGGCCCCCCCTCCCCAACCTTGCCATGTGGCACATGCTCTCATCTGTCGTGCATTGCTATCCTCATACGCTCGCCTCCCCACCATCTTACATCCACCCCACTCAACACAGGCATAACCCATACTACGTGCTCCCAGTGTACTTACCTGTTGGTCTGAAGGACCGTAGAGTAGCGCATACTGGGGGAGGACCCCATCAACGAGTTTATCCAATTCCTCAGATGTGAAGGCAGGAGCCCTTTCCCCAGTCGCAGCGACTGCCGGCGCACATCGTCATTGGCTCCTGAGACCCATAGGGTTCAATGTTAACCAATGCTGCTTTGCGCCGCGGTCTTCGACCGCCTACCGCCACGGTGTGCCACGCCAGCGCATTGACCTCACATCCCATTGTCACACTTCACAGGTCAGACAGCCGCCATTTCAAGGGCCCACATGGCTGAATTTCTACGGCATCACACAGGCCTAGGCCTTGCATTGCCACTCATACAAGCCATTCAATGCATAGCGAATCGTGTACTGTGCAAGCTGTGGTTACGTACCTGTGGGTTGCTTGACTCTGTGCTCCATGTTGTCCTTCCTAGGCACCGTCCGCTGGGACTTGCGAGGAGATGGAGGAATCCTCCTGTGTACAGACCGCTGGTGGACCTGTCGACAATGGAAGAACGACATGTCATACTGACATACAGACTTGACCGAGCCACTATACAGGAATTGTGTGCCCAGCTGGAGCCAGACCTGATGTCCCCCATTCGCCAACCCACAGGGATTCCCCCTCTGGTGCAGGTTCTGGCAGTACTCCATTTTTTGGCAAGTGGATCATTCCAAACAACAGTGGCCATATCATCAGGGATGTCTCAGCCTATGTTTTCTAAGGTTTTGTCCAGAGTGTTGTCTGCCCTGATGAAACACATGCGGAGCTACATTGTTTTCCCTGAGGTGGCCGATTTGGCTACAGTGAAGGGTGATTTCTATGCCCTTGAACATATCCCCAACATCATTGGGGCCATTGATGGGACACATGTGGCCTTGGTTCCCCCCAGTGGCAGTGAGCAGGTGTACAGGAACAGAAAAAGTTATCATTCTATGAATGTCCAGGTGGTCTGTTTGGCTGACCAGTACATCTCCCATGTAAATGCCAAGTTCCCTGGGTCAGTGCATGGCGCGTACATCATGCGAAATAGCAACATCCCTTATGTGATGGAACAGCTACAGAGACACCGTGTGTGGCTAATAGGTGACTCTGGTTACCCCAACCTGTCGTGGCTACTTACCCCAGTGAGGAATCCCAGGACAAGGGAGAGGAACGCTACAATGAGGCCCATGGGCGAACTAGGAGGATTATAGAAAGAACCTTCGGCCTGCTGAAGGCCAGGTTTAGGTGCCTGCATATGACAGGGGGATCCCTAATGTACTCACCAAAGAAGGTGTGCCATATAATCGTGGCCTGCTGTATTCTTCACAACCTGGCTTTGCGACGCCAGGTGCCTTTCCTGCAGGAGGATGGTCCAGATGGTGGTGTTGTAGCAGCTGTGGAGCCTGTGGAGAGTGAAGAGGAGGAGGACGGCGGGGACGACACAGACAACAGGGACACAGTGATTCAACAGTATTTTCAGCAGCACACAAGTACGATTCAACCACGCCATTTTTCATTTACTTAAAGTCTCCTGCCTCTCTACTGTCTGAGTTCCCCCCCAGTTCCTGTTAACTGAGTTGTGACTTTCCCTTCCGTTTTCAGAGCTGTGGGCCCCACTGCGTGACCTCTGCTTTGTTTGCCCATGGACTACAGCTGTGTGACAGTGGTATGTTGTCATCACAATGTAACTGAACATTTTGGCACCGTTATGTCTAATACATTTGTTCAAATTACATGCAGACTCCAGATTTTTTAGTGCAAAAAGTGATTTTATTCAAGTGCTAAATTTATGGAACATGATTGTAAAACGGGGATGGGTGATGGTGGAGTAATGTCCATGGCAGAGTCCAGTTCTCAGTCGCACAGGTGCATTGTCCATATGCCTGTGGAAGGATGGAGCAGGGGCAGTTCAAGGTTGGACAGGGTGACAATGTGGGACAGTGGGATGACATCAGGGGGTATCGTTTGCTGGCGGGGGTCTTGCAATCCTACTCTGTCTTCTTGTGAGATCTCAGGTTCCGCTTGCGGGGTGGTTCTTCTTCTGCAGGAGGTGGGGTTCTGGTGGCCCGTCGTTGTGTGGGGGCCTCCTGTCCACTAGCGCCGGCGGAAGTGGTAGGCTGTTCCTGGTCCAGGCTAGTGACAGGGGCCCTTTGTGGTGCCACATGGTCCCGCAATGTGGTGACTATCTGGGTTAGGGCCACGACGATGGTCCCCATTGCGGAACTAATGTTCCTCAGTTCCTCTCTGAACCACATGTACTGTTCCTCCTGCATGACCTGGATCTCCTGGAACCTGGCCAGTACCGTAGCCATCGTCTCCTGGGAGCGGTGGTATGCTCCCATGATGGAGGAGAGGGCCTCTTGGAGAGTCGGTTCCCTGGGCCTGTCCCCCCCCTGTCGCACAGCAGCCCTCCCAGTTCCCCTGTTTCCCTGGGCCTCTGTCCCCTGGACGGTGTGCCCACTACCACTGCCCCCAGGTCCCTGTTGTTGTTGAGGTGGTGGGTCAACCTGGGTGCCCTGTAGTGGTGGACACACCGCTGATTGACGTGTCATGGAGACAGAGGCATGGGCCCGCTGGGTGGGAGCTGTGCTGGTGTTCCCAGAGGGGGTTAGGTCTGGTGTAGCCTGTGGCTATCTGTGGGGAACCGACTGTCCCGAGGTCCCCGATGGGCCGGGCTGGTCATCAGGGTCCAGGGAGACAGAGCTGCTGTTGTCACTGGGGGCCTCTTCTGGGGGTGGGATGGACATCTCTGGACCCTCCGTGGCGGTGTGGTGGCGTTCGGGTCCTGCAAGGGAATAAGAGTATGGTTATTGCTTCTGTGTGTGGCATTTCGTGTAATGGGTGGGTGGCCGTGTCCCCCAGTGCTGGCATTCCCTTGTGGGGGCTTTTGTGACGGTGGCTTGTGGGGGTGATGGGTGTGTGCAGTGGGCATGCTTTGGGGGTGGATGTCCATGCTTTGGGGAGGCATGCAGGGCTGGGTTTTGGGATGGGTGGGTTGTGATGGCGAGCCATTAGCAAGGAGTCGGTGTGATGGGGGTGGGGGTGAGGGTGGGGGTATGATTTGGCATGCAGGTGGGGTGGGGGGAATGAAGTAGTGAAGATTTGACTTACCAGAGTCCATTCCTCCGCCTACTCCTGCGAGGCCCTCAGGATGCAGGATGTGCAAGACTTCCTCCTCCCATGCTGTGAATTCTGGGGGAGTAGGTGGGGGTCCGCCACCAGTCTTCTGCACCGCAATGTTGTGCCTTGATACCATGGAACGCACCTTCCCCCGTAGGTCGTTCCACCGCTTTCTGATGTCGTCCCGATTGCGTAGATGCTGTCCCACAGCGTTGACCCTGTCCACTATTCTGCTCCATAGCTCCATCTTCCTGGCAATGGTGGTGTGCTGCACCTGTGCCCCGAAGAGCCGGGGCTCTACACGTACTATTTCCTCCACCATGACCCTGAGTTCTGCGTCAGAGAACCTGGGGTGTCTTTGGGGTGCCATGGGGTGGTGTGGATGAGGTGAGGGGTGGTGTATGTGTTGTAGAGTGTGGTGAGTGTGGTGGTGTATGGTGTTTTGTGCGTGGAAAGTGTGTGGGTGATGTTGTGATTTGCCTCTGTGTGATGGTGTACTCTATGCTGTGCTCTCTCTCTATCTGTCCTTCACTCGCAATTGTGGTCGTAGGGGTTTGTGGGTTATGTGGGTGTGTGTTTTATAGTTAATTGGGTGTGTGGGAGTGGTGTGTGTATGTGTCTCAGGTGTGTGTATTTTGAATTATCCAATGTGGCTGTGTTTTGTAAAGGTGTGTGTATTTTGAGCGCGGCGGTGTGTACTGCCAATGGAATACCGCGGTTGAAAGACCGCTGCGGGGATTTGTGGGTCGGAATGGCATGGGCGTATTTCTGTTGGCGTGATGGTGGAGGTTTGGTCATCGCCAGTTTCCCGCTGACCTTTGGTGTGGCGGAATATTGTGGATGTCGGGTTTTTGGCGGTTTGCCAGTTGCCGGTCAGAATGACCGTGGCGGTTTACCGCGGCCGCGGCGGTGTTATGGCGGCCTTCTGGCCGGCGGTAAGCGACTTTTACCGCTGAGGTCGGAATGACCCCCTAAGTCCGAACGTAGGAAGTTGACCGGGACCTCCCAGCCAGCGTATCTGAGGAGGGCTCCAAGGACGTCGGATCAAGATTCAGGTTTGCCCCGGTCGAAGGATTTTCACCTCGAAAATAACGACTAAGTCCGAAGGTAAAAATCTCCACCGAGGGCTCCCGCGACGCGTATCCGAGGAAGAGTTCCAGGAGCTCAGATTGGACTGGCAGGTTCGTCCCGCTGAAGAAAATCTTCAGAAAAACGACTAAGTCCTAAGGTAAACTTTTGACCGAGGACTCCCGCAGGCTGTAGCCGAGCCGAGCTCCATCGCTGTCGGCCTTACACGTTGACTTTGCCCCGGTCGAGGTGCGACCATATGACCAGATTGGCGCTTTTTGTTTCTAGGAGCAAGAGAACAATAATTCTTTAAAAATTCATATCTCCGGTTTCCCTTATCCGATTTTATTTGATTTTGTGTCATTTTAAAGATAAAAATATAATCTATTTCTATCAATTGGTTTTGGATTTTTAAACTGTTTCCTGTGTTTTATTTCATTACTGTTTTGTGATATTTGAATGCTTTACACTCTGTCTCCTAAGTTAAGCCTTGTCGCTCATTGCCAGGCTACCAAGGGTGGAGCTGGGTTTAATTTACTGAGACCTAACTGGACCTAAGTGGAGGTTAGTGGCCTATTGCTAAGTGTAGGTACCTACCTGCCCTTACCAATAACCCATTTTCCAACACAAAGACTCCACGAAGCCGGCATAGAAGGGACTGCTCTTGACTGGACTACATCCTACCTTCAAAACAGAACTAATATTATCTATTCTCTCCCCTTCTCATTCAAACCCTACCTCACAAAAGCAGGGCCCCCAAGGATCAATCATCTCACCTATGCTTTTCAACATCTACATAATGTCATTACCACAATTGATCAATGATTTTCAACTCATATGCTACAATGCTACAACAATGCAGATGACACACAAATACTACTTAAATTAGAATGCCCCAAATACGTTAAAAACGCACAAATATTCAGTTGTCTCAGAGCCGTTGATCAGTGGATGACTTGGAGCCATCTCAAACTACATGCTTCCAAAACAGAAATACTCACATGTGGCGACTGGAAAAAATATGACCCACTGTGCGCCTGGCCTGAAGATCTAGGACCATCTCCTCAACTAACCAAGGAAGTTAAAAACATTGGAGTTACCATGGACCAAGGACAAGTTAACAATAAATGCCCAAGTGAACAAATTAGCACAATCAAGCTTCATCACCTTGAAGACTCTGCGACACATCTTTCCCCACCTCGGATTTTCTCACAAGGTGCAGGCTACCATCCTTCTTGTACTATCCAAACTGGATTATGCCAATGGCCTCTCCCATGGATCCTCTCTATCTATTATGAAAAGACTACAACATAATCAGAACTCAGCTGTCAGGCTACTACCACATGTAAAACCACAAGCCCACATCTCCCCTGTCTTGAGAGCACTCCACTGGTTACCTATTGCTAGAAGATCCACCTTCAAGCTGCTTTGTATCACCTAGAAAACAATATATGGAACAGGACGCTTTACATTGAAAACAAAATAACCAAATACATTCAACAAAGAAAGCTCTGCTCAAGATTGGCACCCCGCCTTAGAACACCACCATACAAGTAACAAACAAAGGGTGGCATATCCCTCTCCCTTCAAGCAGCCAAACTATGGAATTCATTAACCCTGAATATAAGATCCACTGATAACTATCTTGCCTTCAGAAGACTGCTCAAGAGTTGACTCTTTACTTCATAATCATCATATTCAAACAGCAATGGACTGCACATGCCTATGTTGATAAGTATTTACAATCTGATTATGTGTATATTCTAGATATGTATAGTTCTTTAAGAAATATGTACGGTTACTATATCATTTATCTCACCTTTGACTCATTCAAAACCCCTCCTGCTACTATGATCTCCCTAACCCTTTCCACAAACTCTTCCCTCTTCCGTTTCTCTTTTACTCATCTCAACCCTCATCCTGTTACTATAAACTCACACATTAACACTTCTGTATTCTTCCCTCCTCTATCCCTACATTACTCTAGTCAATCCAACTAACAAACTCACATATCCTCTGCTCAAATGAACTCATAATAATACTAATACTGTACTCATATTTCCCTATACTAATCCACCACTAATTCCTCTTGGGTTCTGGAGTAGCGTGCTACTTGCCGCAAATCACTTTGATGCCTCATTAGGGGGCGCTATATAAATACAATTGCAATTACAATAGCCAGGGCTCTGATTTAGAGGACGTTCTAGCACATATTAGGTCAAACGTGGCCTTCCCTGCACCTGAGGCGATTGAGAATGGTGATTTCCAACAATGCAGAGCAGAGGCTGAGCGAGTGCCAATTCAAAGCACATTTGAGAGGTCCAGGCCAAATAGCCACTCTTTCAGAAAAATCTTGGAATTAATCTTCACTGCCCCCTTCCTTAACAAGTTCCTGACTATATAGAAGTATAGAAGTAGAATCCTAAGCAAAACTCCAGTGGCAGCAGCCTAAAACACTGGGCATCACTATGATTCAAAACAATTTTGGATACCTGGGTACTACACACTGTGGTTCACGCTTACAAGATTCAGTTTTCAGAATCTTGCAGAATGTTTCCGTCAAACACCTATGCTGTGATGTCCTCACCTTCAAAGCTACCTTATTAAGAGAGTGAAAGACTTATTGTACAAAGGATCCATTGTCCCGGTACCAAAAGCAGAGCTGGGTAAGCTGTGTTACTCATTCCACTTTGTAATGCAGAAGCAATCAGGCGGTTGGAGTACAGTTCTAGATTTGAAAGGCCTTTAAAAAGACAGCTGTTTAGTCAAGTCTTCTGGTGGGGGGGGGGTCTATCTGGCATCCCTGAATTAAAAAGATGCATATTTACATGTTATCAATGCATCTGATGTCCAAAAGAGTCCTCTGATTCTGCATTGTAGGCCAACATTTCCTGTTTGCAGGTATATTGTATTGATGTCATCAGCAACAAGATTATTTGCAAATAAGCTGGCCCCAGTGATTGTTTTTGTTACATTCTAGAGGCAGTAATATGTTTCAGGATCTTGACCACATGTTAATTTCTGCCTCCTCTTTTAAAAGGGTCTCCGGGATAAACTGGGAAGAGTCCTAACATCATCCGATGCAGGATTTCTAGTTCATTGTGTCTCTTTTTGAACCAACCTAGGACATGTCTACCTTCGTGATAACATGAAAACACAAATGTACGACCTGTCTGAAAGCTTTGTTGCCCATCGACCATCCATTGGTCAAAGAATGGAAGGGGAAAAAGCAGCCTCACTACTAGTAAGTAGTACTTTGGTCTTGCTGCCACCTTCTGCCTCATGTTAAAAAACTGTATCATTGATCTCTAGCATCAAAGAACTATGGGGGTTATTACAACTTTGGAGGAGGTGTTAATCCGTCCCAAAAGTGATGGTAAAGTGGCGGATATACCACCAGCCGTATTACGAGTCCATTATATCCTATGGAACTCATAATACTGCTGGTGGTATATCCGTCACATTTGGGACGGATTAACACCTCCTCCAAAGTTGTAATAACCCCCTATGAGTTGTTAGTTTGAATCTCTGAGCAAATTTATCATGAGTTTGCTTGGTGGCTTCTTCCAGGGAATCTGGAAATTCTCTCCTATAATTGTTGGAAATGATGCAGTCTTTTGGACTGGGATGAAATAAGGGCAGATTTCCCCACCCAGGACAAGTGATTTCTGGATGAAAGACAGTTGCCCTCCAATTGTAGGGATGAATTGTTTAATACTTCTTCATTTTCAGATCAAATACAGGGCAAAGTAGTTTGTGTCCAGACAGACAATCAGGTAACCCACCTCCACATTATTCGTCAGTGCAGTCCAAGGTCTCTTATTCTCACAGCTGTAGCTCAAGACATAATTCAGTGGGAAGAGGTCAACATTATTCACCTCGTAGTGCTATACCTTCTGGGAAAGGAGAATGAATCTGCTGACCACTTGAATCAAGTCTTCCCATCTTCAGTGTCACTAAATCTGTCTTTGATACTGTTTCAGGAAATTGTAGAGGTTCGGTCAGCCTTGGCTGGACCTTTTTGCCACAGAAGCCAATGTTATTCCTCCAAACTTTTGTTCCCTAGTCCTATCTGGGGCGCTGAGGGATGCATTTCAATTCTATGGCCTCCTGGATCACTCTGCATTCAATTTAATTCTAAACCTATTAAGGAAAATTACGGACAAGAGACACATCCTTCTGGTAGTTCCTTTTTGGACCAGCAATCCTTATCCGCCAAAGTCCCGCGTTGGGATGACCGCATATGAGGCCGTCCTTCCGCGATACCTATTACGAGTTTCCTTCTGGGCCGGCGGACAGAAACAACGTTTCCGCCCGCCAGCCCAGAGGGAAACACACCACAACACTGACGCCGGCTCATAATCGAGCCAGCGACAATGTTGCGGTGTGTCAGGTGCGAGAAGCGCAACAGGGATGTCCATGGGGGCCCCTACACTGACCATGCAAAATTTATGGGCAGTGCAGGGGTCCCCATGGGGCCCCCAGCATCCTTTCAGCCAGCCTTTGCATGGGGGGGGTCGCCATGAAAAGGCTAACGGAAAGGGGACTCGTAATCCGGAGGGGTGGATTGAGACCGCCGGCACCGCCAGACTGTCGGCTGGCAGTGCCAGCTGTCAGACTGTGGCGTTTCTGCCAAGGTCATAATAGGGCGGTCGGACCACGAGTCTGGCAGTCCATGGACCTCCAGACTCGTAATGTGGCCCTGAGATTGGGGATATGGAACTTGAGGGGCAAACCATAGAACCAATGCTGTTCTCCTGTGGTTGCTTTGTGAATTCATTAGTCTCATTGCCGGGGAACATCGAGAGTTTATGCTAGGCACTGAAATAAGTTTGTTTCCTTTAGAGATTTCTGTACTGTGGTTTTGTTTTTGGCTTATTGGTCTCTACTCTAAAAAAACAATGGGCAGCAATGAGAGCATTTAGAAGGGAAAAAGTTTTTCCTATGTCTGATTTGTGTTTACGCTGATCAAGTGTTTTTTCTGGAAAAGGTTAGCTCTTTATTCCCTGGTTGCTTTCTGGGACTTAATAGTAGTTCCACTGGATCTCCAAGATCCACATCTAAAACCATTAGATTCCATAGTTTGCCAACGTTTCGTTACTTGAAGTTATTTGTTTAGGTTGAAAAACAGGGACACTGAGGCTTTGTTGAGTGATGAACACTTTGTTAGATTTTTTTTCCAGATAAGTCTGTTTGGAGGCCATCTTCTTTTTTTCTGAAACCCCCTTCTATTTTTCACTATTCTCAAGACACTCTGGGGGTCATTCCTAGATTGGCGGTCATTCTGAGTTTCCCGCTGGGCTGGCGGGCGACCGCCAGAAGGCCGCCCGCCCGCCCAGCGGGAAACCCCCTTCCACGAGGATGCCGGCTCCGAATGGAGCTGGCGGAGTGGAAGGGGTGCGACGGGTGCAGTTGCACCCGTCACGATTTTCAGTGTCTGCCACGCAGACACTGAAAATCTATGTGGGGCCCTGATAGGGGGCCCCTGCAGTGCCCATGCCAGTGGCATGGGCACTGCAGGGGCCCCCAGGGGCCCCACGACACCCGTTCCCGCCAGCCAGGTTCTGGCGGTGAAAACCGCCAGAACCAGGCTGGCAGGAAGGGGGCCGGAATCCCCATGGCGGCGCTGCTTGCAGCGCCGCCGTGGAGGATTCCCTGGGGCAGCGGGAAGCCGGCGGGAAACCACCGGCTTCCCTTTTCTGACCGCGGCTTTACCGCCGCGGTCAGAATGCCCCCGGAAGCACCGCCAGCCTGTTGGCGGTGCTTCCTCCGTCACCTACCCTGGCGGTCATAGACCGCCAGGGTAGGAATGACCCCCTCTGTCAGCAATAAGGCTAGTCGCGATCCAGGTCTCGCCCGAAATTCCACTGCGTGACTGCGGCGCTTTATGCACACCATTTGTCATCCCCTCATGTTCCAAAGGTGACTATCAGCGTCGTCTGCCCTGTGGCAAAACTCGTAGAGCTGCAGGTTCAGGGCATTGGTGGACAAGATGCACTTATCAATGCTATTCTATGAAGGGACTACAATTCCTATGTTTTAGAGGCAGCAGCCATCTTGGGGTGTGGCAGGCCTATAAATGCCCAGCCACACCTAAGCACGTTGCTCACTATTTTGAAGACTTCGATGCAGCCAGACCTCGTGGGGGTATCTCTGGAGAAGAGCAGAGTTCCTTAATGGCAGAGTGTTGTCTAATTAAAGTCCCTGGTGCCTTAAAAAATCAGTAGGTCGTACTCGTAGCGGTAAGGTCTTGCTGAATCCCAGTTTGGAGGAAGTTATTACTTCCAAGAGGTAAAGCGCTTTTGTGCACAGCAATTCAAGGCGTTTCCGTTCACGGATGTAAAGCGCTCTTTTGGCACAGTACTTTAAAGCGTTTCAGTTCACAGATATAACGCGCTTTGGTGCACAGTAATTCAAGGTGTTTCAGTTCACAGATGTGAAGCACTCTATTGGCACAGTAATTCAAAGCGTTTCAGTTCACAGATATAAAGCGCTTTTGTGCACAGTAATTCAATGTGTTTCCGTTCACAGATGTAAAGCGTTCTTTTGGCACAGTAATTCAAAGCATTCCGGTTCACAGATATAACACTTTGGTGCACAGTAATTCAAGGTGTTTCTCTTCTTAGATGTAAAGCGCTCTTGGCACGACAATTCAGGTGCTTCAGTTCTTAGATGTAAAGCGCTCTTGGCATGATAATTCAGCTGCTTCAGTTCTTAGATGTAAAGCGCTTTTGGCATGATGATTCAGGCACTTCAGTTTGCAGATGTAAGCGCTTCAATTCACAGGAGGAAAAGGTTCCTGGCATAACAATCTAAGTGATTCAAGTTACGTGAGTAAAAGCACTTCCTGGTATTATTAAGTCAAGCGCTTCAAGTTCAATGAGTAAAACCTTTTGGCATTTATGGTTGTGAATGTGAAGATATTTCTGGAGATAAGCAAATCATAGTTTTCATTGTTCTTTGAAAAGCTTAAGATGTAAAAAGCTTATTTAATTCTTTGAGATTTCTAAGTCATGACCAAAGGTTTATGTTGCAAATACATAGATATTACAAGATTGATATTCTGTTCAAAGTTCTTGTCATTTCTTGATTCTGAGGTCGTCTTTTACTTTTGTTCCATGTTTCTAAGAAGGGGCTTTTCCCTCATTTCAGAAGAGATCTCCACTTGACATCTTGGAGATGCATTTAGTCAAGAGTCGATAAATGAGTAAATGCATATTTGTTTTAACCTTTACTTTTCAGATCTCTCTCCTTGCTGTTCCCTTCCCTAATTCTCTTCCCCCCGACTGGCTTCATCATAACTCTGTGCTATATTAGCTCTCTGAGTTGATGACGCCGGGAGGTGGGCCTTTTGTCCAGCGACCTGCAGATCCCGAGGAAAGGACACTGTGACACTCTTCTCCCTTCCTGTTTTCCTAATCCAGGTTCGGAACACGGGAAAAGGTTCCATCTTTAAGACTCCTAGGGGTCATTGTGGATATAGGTAAACAGAACAGCTTCTTTTTGAAGACCATTTCTTTATTTGTGTTTTATGGCTTATCGAGACGTGTCAAGCAATCCTCGACAAGTATCTTTATTTTACAATCACCACATTGAAAGCTCGTTATTTAGCAGGGTCAGTCTAGGGACGTTAAACCAGAGGGATTTCCGGCTCCTGGCGGTGGAAATGCCTCAGAACTTTCCAGGGCATACACCACCAGTCAGACCCCAGTCTCTCCAAACCAGGTTCTCAGCAGACTGAGGCCCTCAGGGGAAGGGAACAACCCTTATGCCTTCACACTTTTATGACTTAGGCCCTCATTACAACCCTGGCGGTAAATCCCGCTTACCTCTGTGCCAACGGCTGGCAAGATACCATGACCACGGCGGCAATCCACCACGGGTATTATGACGCACACAGAGAATACCGCCACAATGCAGACACCCACACAAGTCCGCCACACAAAAGGTCAATGATAAAATGGCGATAGCAAAACCCATACCGTCACGCCAACAGGAATACACCCACAGTATCACGTCCCACGAATCAACGCAACGGTCTTTCAAACACGGTAAACCATTGGCGGTACACAACGTCGCACTCAGAATACACACACACTTACAAAACCACACCACATTGGACAATTCAAAATACACACACCTGACACACATACACACACCACACCCACACACTCACACCACTATAAAACACACACCCACACTACCCACAACCCCTCAAAACGAAAAAAAAGAGACCAAGCACAGAGAGACAAGCAAAGAGCACCCACTCAATCAAAGGCACAGAACACCATCACTCATACACCATCCACGCACATCACAGTACACACCCCAACACATCTCCCCACACATCACCTCACACATCCTCACACATATCACTCACACCACATCCATGGCACCCCAAAGACACCCCAGGTTTTCTGACGATGAGCTAAGGTCATGGTGGAGGAAATCATCGGGGTAGAGCCACAGCTATTCGGATCACAGGTGCAGCAGACGTCCATTGCTAGGAAGATGGAGCTATGGCGGAGAATCGTGGACAGGGTCAACGCCGTGGGACAGCATCCAAGAACCAGGGATGGCATCAGGAAGAGTTGGAACGACCTACGGGGGAAGGTGTGTTCCGTGGTTTCAAGACACCAGATTGCTGTACAGAGGACTGGTGGTGGACCACCGCCTCCTCCCCGACAACTAACAACATGGGAGGAGCAAGTCTTGGCAATAATGCATCCTGAGGGCCTCGCAGGAGTAGCAGGAGGACTGGACTCTGGTAAGTCAAATCTTTACCATTATATCCCCTACCCTACCTGCATGCCATCACATACCCCCACCCGTACCATCACTCCATTACCTCACATATACCCCACTATCACAACCCACCCATCCCAATACCAAGCCCTGCATGCAACAACAATGCATGGACACCCATCACAGACCTGCATGGACACACATCACCACAGCATGCCCAGTAGAGAGACCCACACAGCCCACACAATCAGCACTCACACAAGGCCAAGGCAACAGGGAAAGCACAATTATACAGGGAAACACACCCATTGCACAAGATGGCACACACAAATACAATAACAATGCATTTGCATCCCAACAGGACCCCTACCCCACGTGACCGGAGAGGAGGTGCCACCAACAACCAGCACCCCCGCAGAAGAGGCCCATAGTGATGACAGCAGCTCTGCACGCCTGGATCACAATGACCAACCTGGCCCATCAGGGACCTCTGGACAGTCAGTTTTCCTGCCACAGTCCCAACCCACCACAGAGCCTCCCCCCTCAGGAAACACTACCACAGCACACACCCAGCGGGCCCATCCCTCTGTCCCCAGGACACTTCAATCAGCAGTGTGTCCACCACTACAGGGACCCAAGGCAACCCCACTAGCACATGATGATCAGGGACCTGGGGTCAGTGGCAATGGGCACACGGTTCAGGGGACAGAGGCACAGGACAGCAGGGAAGCTGGGAGGACTGCTGTGCGACGGGGGAGGACAGGCCTAGGGAACCGACCCTCCATGAGGCACTCTCCAACATCATGGGAGCATACCACCATTCCCAGGAGACCCTGGGCACGGTACTGGCCAAGTTACATGTGACCCTGCGGCTGCAGGAGGGACAGTACCTGGGGATCAGGGAGGACCTCACAAAAATCTACACCATCCTGGTCACCATAGCAGGGGTGCTGGCTGACATGGGCAAGACCATGAGGGAGGCAGTGACACAACAAAGGGCTCCTGACACTAGCCAAACCCAGGAACAGCCTTCCACCTCCGCCGGCGCTAGTGGATATTAGGCCCCGCCACAGGACCAACAGGCCACCAGCACCTCACCCCCTGCAGAAGGAGAACTACCCTGCAAACGGTCCCTGCGATTCAGGCAGAAGAGAGAGAACATTGCCAAGACCCCCACCAGGAAATAGGGCTCTCCTGATTGTCACCCTTCTGTCCCACTCTGTCACCCTGTCCACCTTGAACTGCCATTACTCCCCTTCCTATGCCCCACTGGACAATGCACCTGTGATACCAAGAGTCTGGACTCTACCCTGGACCTTCCTCCACCATCACCCCACCCCTTTGCACCTACCCCCATACTATTTAGCACAAAAAATAAACACAATTGAAATATAAACCATACTGGAGTCAGTGTAGTGATTGGGAAGATGTATTCTTACAACATTCTCAAAGCATTGCAACGTTTATGTTCCTTGAATTATACCAATGTAAGACAGTTGGTGGGCAGCAGTACATACAGCAGGAGCCAGAATGGGGTACACAGATCTGAAAAAAAGGGAATCCAAAGGGAACAGTCAGTGGCCATAGACAGAGGGTAAGAGGCTGCCATGTACAATGTCCAAAAGTATACTGAAATGTGAAGTTGAGTTACAGTCTCTTACCTGTGTGTCACTGGAAGTACTGCTGTATAATGTTTGTTCTGTTGTCCACATCTTCTTCATCTGCCTCCTCTTCCTCACTGTTCACAGGCTCCACCACTGCCACAAGAGCCTCACCAGGGTCATCCTCCAGCAGAAAAGGCACCTGGCGTCTCAAGGCCAGGTTGTGCAACATTCAGCATGCCACGATGATCTGGCACACCTTCTTCAGTGAGTAGTCCAGGGATCCACCTGTCAGATGCAGGCACGGGAACCTGGCCTTCAGGAGACCAAAGGTCCTCTCAATAATGCTCCTTGTTTGCCCATGTGCCTCATTGTAACGTTCCTCTGCCCTTGTCCTGGGATTCCTCACTGGGGTCAGTAGCCATGAGAGGTTGGGGTAACCAGAGTCACCTGTAAAAATCGAGGGACAACTGTTAGACACACACTAACCCTTAGGGACAACCCCATACTCAGACCCCAACTAATACTGTGTGGGGACCCTGGCCTCACCTAATAACCACAACCGGTGCTACTAGAGTTGCCCCATCAAATAGGGGATGCTGCTATTCCTCAAGACATAGGCGTCATGCACTGAGCCAGGATATTTGGCATTCACATGGGAGATGTACTGATCTGCCAAACACACCATTTGCACATTCATCGACTGATAGCTTTTTCTATTCATGTAGACCTGTTCATTTCTGCGGGGGGACAAATGCTACATGTGTATCATCAATGGCAACAATGATGTTGGGGATATGTCCCAGGGCATAGAAGTCAGCTTTCACTGTGGCCAAACCCTCCACCTGGGGGAAGATGATGTAGCTGTGCATGTTTTTCAGCAGGGCAGACAACACTCTGGTCAACACATTGGAGAACATTGGCTGAGACATCCCTGATGCCATGGCCACTGTTGTTTGAAAGGAACCACTTGCCAGGAAATGGAGCACTGACAGGACCTGCACTAGAGGGGGTATTCCTGTGGGCTGGCGGATTGTTACGACTCGGTCGTCCCATCTCTAGGGGGCGCTGTACGGGGACTGTCGGAAGCCTGGGAATCACCTTGAACAGTTATCTAAAGTCCCTTGCTGACTCCGGTTTGTTTCTCTTTTGGCTATGGTATACTTTTGTAGTACTACATTTGCTTCCTGGGACTGCAAATCCCATAATGCACAGCCTGGTAGTCAAGAAAGCCCGGATTCTGTTTCCCATTGTTTTCTATGGGAGAAGTCCAGTTGCTCCATTTCACCGGATCCTCTCCTCCAGGACTTGCAAGTGTCTGAAACTACACACACCTGAGACCTCTCCTGTGCAGCCCAGCTTGGAACTGCTTGTAAGCAGCCATTTCCTCAAGATCCCTGTTGTGCATTGGACTTCGATTCCTTTGTGTTACAGACCCTTTGTCGGATGGTGTTCCAGTTTTGTTCCTGTTCTGTTCCAGCTTGATCCTGTTTCCTGTTTCTCTGCCCTGCTCCTGATTGTTCCAGCCAGAGTCTGCTCCCTATCTCTTAGCCCTGTACCTGTTTGTTTCTTCCAGAGCCTGCTCCCTGTTTCTCTGCCCTGCTCCTGCCTTGTTTCAGCCTGAACCTTCTCTCTGTTTCCCAGTCCTGTTTACTGCTCATTTCCTATTCCCTGTATTCCAGCCCTGTCCTTGCCTGTTCCAGCCAGAGCCTGCTCTCAATTTCCCAGTCCTGTCTCTGTTTGTCCCAGCCAGAAGTTTGTGCCCTGTTTTCAAGTCCTAGTCCCGCCTTTACTTCAGCCTGAGCCTGTTCCCAGTTCTTGCCTCTGCCTCTTTGTTTGTTCCCTTCTGTTTCTGTTTCTTCTTGGTTCTTTGTGTCTGGTAAGGGTTCTATCAGTCTTCACCAGTGTATAAGTGTCCTCCTTTGTACTGGGGTTGGCTCCTGGTTTCCAGGAGGCAATTCCAGCCCCCATCCTTGTCTAGTGTTACACGTTGTCTTTCGTGCCTAACAGTGACAGTGTGCTATTGCTGTTTTCTCAGGAATCGCCACTGTGTTTCCAGCTGGACCCACAAGAGCGTGTCCTGTGTATGTAAGTACTATCCTTGTTTGTGCTCTAGGGTCCAGAGACAGAATCACTTCTGCTGCCTCCTTTCTATGGGGCTGGCAGGGTGACTATCTGTAAGAGCAAACTGCACAGAGGCATTGAGATTCCCTGTCACTGTGGGAGGTTCTGTGCCTTACTCTGTGTACAACCCCAGCGTGTTTGTCCACTAGTAATTTGTTTCCTATTTGTTTACACAAGGGTTGCTCTGCTTCTACTTTCCTGTTTCCTGTGCCTGTCCAGAGCTGTCCTTTCCGTGTATGCCTTTAGCTGCTCTTCTGCCCCAGTACACTACCTCTTTAGGATATTCGGTGACCTCAAGGGGTGTCCTAAACAGAGTCCTGATCAGACCCGCCCAAAACCGTGACAGAATGCACAAACCAAAAATGTCAAGCTCCCCAGGCAGCAAAGGCACACACAGACCTAAAATGCTTTCCTGTCATGTTAAGACACCCCTTTCTAAACCTAGACGTTCTCTGAAGACCTCTAAAAAAGGCCTTAGTTTAAAGGATAGACTTGTTAAAGAAAATCAAAGATTGCAAATGCAGTACTACATTGCGTGGCTTCCTGATCCATCAATGTTCAACTATTATAATATCTGTGATTATGATCCCCAATCCCTGTCTGTAGAAGAATTACAAAGTAATGAGTTTTTGGAGGTTCTATTACCTCAAACAGGGGAGAATGTTCCTAACAGTGAAAGTGGTTTTGCTACTTCTACACAAGACATTTACTCTCAAGAAAACCTGGTTAATTCCTTGCCTCATGCTAGTGCATCCCAAATTCCCTGCCAGGACTCTGTCAAAACAAAGAACCCTGACACTGTTCAAGAAGCCACACTAGGGATTCCCTTGTTTTCTGTTGAGTGCTTCAGCCCATCTAGGCCAGTTTCTCAGAATTCAAAGTGCAGTGCTGACTCTTATAAAGACCTATCAGTCCCTCAGAGTTTTCAAGTCAGCAGGCTAGACCCTGTATCTAAGGGATCAGTAAAAACTGTGGGATTCCTTAGTTCAACTCAAATGGCTTATGCTCCTCCCAAATTGGATGACAGTACATCAGTCTCAATTCCTAAGTGTTGTGCTGACTCGTGTAAGGATCTACCAGTCCCTCAGTGCTTTCAAGTCAGCAGGATAGAACCTGTATCAAAGGGATCAGTAAAGACTGTGGGATTCCTTAGTTCAACTCAAAAGGCTTGTGCTCTTCCCAAACTGGATGATAATACACCAGTTTCAATCCCTAAAAGCTCTGCTAAACCCTTTTCTATTCTGAGTGGGTTTGATAACAATATGGACTTACACACACTAAAAGAGCAGTTTTGGCAGATTAAAAGGCAGATATTGGACTTCTATGATGAAGATGTTGTAACATACACAAGAAATCGCGCACGTGGGCTCTTTTCATCAATGCATATTTCACTGTTGCCAGAGCCAGACATTCTGTTTATCTGTAAGGTAGAAGAAGTAACAGAGCAGCTGATGGAAACTACTGCAAGGCAATTTGAAAACCTGAAAAAAGAAAATGATCACCAGCTTTGGCTTAAAGAACAGTATGCTACTTTGTGTGCCTCTCCAAAGACTTCTATAGAGCAGATTGTCCCTTCTATTAATGACAGTCAAAAGACAGCTCCAGTTCTAAATATATCAGCCTCTTCTTCAGACTCTCTCTCAGCCTGTAGTTCTCCAGTGAAAATTCCTGTACAGTTGACTGAATCTCTGACATCTCTGAGAGATTTGACACCTCTTGATTCAAAGGATGGATCAGAGTCTTCAGAAGGAAGTGCCTCAGCCCCTCTATCAGAACAAATAAAGCCAAAGGAAGAAGAGAGTTCTGATGCAGACTCCAATAGCCGCACCTTAAGAAACCAAGATATGACTTTACTGGAGATTAATGGCAAGTTGTGCAACAGTGTTGAAGAATCTGAATCTAGTGATGACAGTGGTTCCTGCCTTGCCGTGAACAAACCTGCAGATAGTGCTGTTCAAATGGTGCACACACCAGAATTTTCAGATTGTGGGGATACTCCTGCCCTTTCAAACAATATCATAGAATTTTCAGATAATGAAGAGACAGTTCCTGTTTCAAGTGAACTAATGGATTTTTCTGACCGTGAAGAAATACCCGCAATTACTAAGAATGTAATGGACTTCTTAGAAAGTTAAAAAATCTCTTCTGTGTCAAAGCAAACCGTGGAGATTTCAGACAAGGAAGAAAGCCAGCAATCTGAAACTGAACAGCCTGCCATAAGAAATGAGAGCCTTCTCCTAGAACAGGACTCAGTTGCAGCCTCAACCACTGATTGTGACTTGCTGTTTCCTGCCACTGCGTTTCCTGTTTCCAGCTCAACGGTTAGTGAAGAACAGATCTCTGATCTACCGGTATCTGATTTTGATGTAAAATCAGCCACACCAATGCTGCCTGCTGTGTCTCTGAAATTAAAGACTCCTGAAAACCAGCAATCTGAAACCGAAGCTCAAGTACTGAAAGATATAGGCCCTCATTCTGACCTTGGCGGTCTTTTCGCGAGACCGCCGAGTTACCGCTGCGGTGAAGACCGCCGACCGCGGCGGTATGCCGCTGTGCGCATTCCGACCGCTGGGAGCGTTCCGCCGGGGAACCGCCAGCAGCCACACTGGCGGTCGGCGGAAAAGTGGAGACTGGTCAACCTCCACCGCCACGCCAGCAGAACACCGCCCACAGAATTACGACCCACATATCTGTGTGGCGGTTTTCTGTTGGCGGTGTTCTGTTGGCGGTCACCTCCCCATGGCTCCCGTCGCCTCCCGGAGGACCAACGCACAAGGTAAGTTGACCGTCCGTGAGGGGAGGGGGAGGGGGGTGTTGTGTGATGTGGGCGTGCATGGGGGTGTGCGTGTGAGTGTGTAGAGGGGGTGTGTGAGTGCGTGTATGCGGGCGGGGGTGCTGCTGTGTCTATGGGTAATGTGTGCTGTTCGGCAGGTGCGCATGTCTGCATGTATGTGTGCGGGTATGTGTCCCCGTTGTGTATGTGTGTGTAGGGGGTGTGTATATGTGCATGTTGGGGGTGTGTGCATGTCGGGGTGCATGTATGTGCATGTCGGGGTGGGGGTGGGGAGGGGGTTCGTACCACCTCTGGGGGGGTGGCAGGGGGGTGGAGGGTGTGGGGGGAGGACTCGGGTGGGTAGTGGGGGGTGGGGGAGACCCCTATCAGTGCCAGGGAAGGAATTCCCTGGCCCCGATAGTGCTTACCGCCATGGTTCGCATGGCGGTTCCCGACTGCCAGAAACCGCGGCGGTAGGCAGGGTCATGATACCGTTGGCGGTCTTGGGACGACCGCCGGGCCAGAGTGCGCAAACTCCAGCCCGGCGGTCATGCCCGCCGTGGCGGTCGGAGTGGGGAAGTGGCGGTCGATCGCGGCGGTGACCGCCGCGGTCAGAATGCCATTTTTCTGACCGCCGGTCTGTTCGCGGTCCGACCGCCGCCTCTCCGCCGACCGCCAAGGTCAGAATGAGGGCCATAATATGTCCCACTAAAACTAAAGACTTGAATTTGAATCTTGTATTCGAAGATCTGATGATAAGTACTGTTCTTAGTGTTTTATTGCAAGAAACCATCATCAATTCAAAGGCTAAAGCTGAAAATTTAGGTAACAGTGTAAAAGTGATTTCTGAAGAGACTCCAGTTCTATTTCTTTCCAAAGAACAACCTTTCAATGTTAACAGAGTTGAAGATCAACTTCCTGTAGTAGAAACGCCTTGCAAAGAAACCATTTCTGATACCACGAACACACCACAGAGCACTTGCAATGAAGAAATCCCAGTCTTGTCTGAAGATCACCCTAAAGAATTAGTTTGTGGAACTTCTACATTTTCAGATGTTAATACAGTTTCTAAAGACTTAAAAACTCTTGTTGATCCTGTGATTGAAACTCCGAAGTCATCCAAAACTAAAGAAAATTCTGACTTTTTCATGTTTACCTTGAGACCACCAGTTACCCATGTCTCCCAAGTCTCTATGTTTTGCAAGCCTCAGACCACAATCAATGCAAATACTGCTGCAGAAACAGACACATCCTGCTTGTCGGAAGGAGTTACAGGCCTTACAGTTACTAATACGCCAATTATCTCCTCCAAAGAAGACAGTACTGAACAGGAAACTAATGTCCTAAAGAATACCGCCCATAATGCCATTTCAGATCGCCTTGCTCCTGAATCCACTTCACCAGAAACCAACTCCATGCACTCCTCCAATATCAATCGGACAATAAAGAGGAAAGACATCAGAGCCCATATGGGTATTAATACATGCTTTGCTCATTGGAATATTCACCTATGGCAGGATTGTAAACTTATCCACCAAGGTTGGGGTTGGATTTTCTTGCTGTGGCTTTTCCTCTTCAACTTTTTTCAGCCAAAGGATCGCCTTCTCTTCTTGAGCAGACTGGTGGGAGGGGGTATACTGTTACGACTCGGTCGTCCCATCTCTAGGGGGTGCTGTACAGGGACTGTCGGAAGCCTGGGAATCACCTTGAACAGTTATCTAAAGTCCCTTGCTGACTCCGGTTTGTTTCTCTTTTGGCTATGGTATACTTTTGTAGTACTACATTTGCTTCCTGGGACTGCAAATCCCATAATGCACAGCCTGGTAGTCAAGAAAGCCCGGATTCTGTTTCCCATTGTTTTCTATGGGAGAAGTCCAGTTGCTCCATTTCACCGGATCCTCTCCTCCAGGACTTGCAAGTGTCTGAAACTACACACACCTGAGACCTCTCCTGTGCAGCCCAGCTTGGAACTGCTTATAAGCAGCCATTTCCTCAAGATCCCTGTCATGCATTGGACTTCGATTCCTTTGTGTTACAGACCCTTTGTCGGATGGTGTTCCAGTTTTGTTCCTGTTCTGTTCCAGCTTGATCCTGTTTCCTGTTTCTCTGCCCTGCTCCTGATTGTTCCAGCCAGAGTCTGCTCCCTATCTCTTAGCCTTGTACCTGTTTGTTTCTTCCAGAGCCTGCTCCCTGTTTCTCTGCCCTGCTCCTGCCTTGTTTCAGCCTGAACCTTCTCTCTGTTTCCCAGTCTTGTTTACTGCTCATTTCCTACTCCCTGTATTCCAGCCCTGTCCTTGCCTGTTCCAGCCAGAGCCTCCTCTCAGTTTCCCAGTCCTGTCTCTGTTTGTTCCAGCCAGAAGTTTGCGCCCTGTTTTCAAGTCCTAGTCCCGCCTTTACTTCAGCCTGAGCCTGTTCCCAGTTCTTGCCTCTGCCTCTTTGTTTGTTCCCTTCTGTTTCTGTTTCTTCTTGGTTCTTTGTGTCTGGTAAGTGTTCTATCAGTCTTCACCAATGTATAAGTGTCCTCCTTTGTACTGGGGTTGGCTCCTGGTTTCCGGGAGGCAATTCCAGCCCCCATCCTTGTCTAGTGTTATACGTTGTCTTTCGTGCCTAACAGTGAAAGTGTGCTATTGCTGTTTTCTCAGGAATCGCCACTGTGTTTCCAGCTGGACCCACAAGAGCGTGTCCTGTGTATGTAAGTACTCTCCTTGTTTGTGCTCTAGGGTCCAGAGACAGAATCACTTCTGCTGCCTCCTTTCTATGGGGCTGGCAGGGTTACTATCTGTAAGAGCAAACTGCACAGAGGCATTGAGATTCCCTGTCACTGTGGGAGGTTCTGCGCCTTACTCTGTGTACAACCCCAGCGTGTTTGTCCACTAGTAATTTGTTTCCTAATTGTTCACACAAGGGTTGCTCTGCTTTTACTTTCCTGTGCCTGTCCATAGCTGTCCTTTCCCTGTATGCCTTTAGCTGCTCTTCTGCCCCAGTACACTACCTCTTTAGGATATTCGGTGACCTCAAGGGGTGTCCCAACCAGAGTCCTGATCAGACCCGCCCAAAACCGTGACACGGATAGCTGACATCAGGTCTGGCTCCATTTGGGCACACAGTTCTTGGATTGTGGCACGATCAAGTCTGTATGTGATGATAATGTGTCTGTCCTCCATTGTCGACAGGTCCACCAGGGGTCTGTACACCGGAGGATGCCACCATCTCATCATCTGCCTCAGCGGTTGTAGCCTATGGAGGAGAACTGTGAGCATTAGGTCATTTTCCACATAGATAGCACAACTGTTTTTGAATTAATGTCACAGAAGCAGTGTGTGAATTCGAGAGTCAGTATATGTGCCAGTATGTGCTGTGACACAGTTAGGTGCCATGCCATGTGTACCCCTGAAATGGCGGCTGCCTGACCTGTGAGGAGGGACAAGGGGAAATGAGGTAACTGTGCTGGCGTTGTGCTGCGTCACGGTAGGCGGTCGATCAGTCCCAGGAGCCAAGGGCGATGCATGCCGGCGGTGGCAGTACGCACCGCTGCGGACGTCACCGCCATTTTCTAGCTATTCACTCACTTGCCACCTGACCATCAACAGGACAGGACCTACACTGCAAGTGCTGCTGTGACCTGAGTCTGGAAGCGACAATGGAGGTACAAGTGGCCTTCACTGCAGAGGAGTTGGAGAAACTGGTGGATGGGGTCCTCCCTCAGTGCACGTTACTCTACGGTCCTCCAGACAAACAGGTGAGTACACTGTGAGCATGATGTGTGGGCAATGCCTGTTTGGAATGGTGTTGATCTAAGCCACATGTTGGGGGGGTGCTAAGGCGTCCTGGCCTGAATGCTGCATGAGACGTGGTCAGTGTATGTGCGTCAGGGCATGGGTGGGAACTGGTGGGCAATGAGTATGACAGTCCGGACGGGTGAGTAATTACATTTTCCGCTGTCTTTTCCCTCTAGGTCCGCGCCCACCGGAAAAAGGGTATTTGGCGTGCCGTCGCCAAGGATATGCGGACCCTGGGGGTCTATCACAGGTGGAGCACCCACTGCCGCAAGAGATGGGAGGACCTGCGCCGCTGGACCAAGAAGACGGCGGAGGCCCAGCTGGGGCTGGCCTCCAAACGTGGAAGGGGTGCCCATCGCACCATGGCCCCCCTGATGTTCCGCATCCTGGCGGTGGCCTATCCGGAGTTGGATGGGCACTTGAGGGCATCACTGCAGCCACAAGGGGGTGAGTACAGATTCAGAAAGCTGACTTTGCGTGCTTTAGGAACTAGCTAGGTGGGAGATGTGGGCCTTGGTGCCCCTAGGCCAGGGCGATCATGGCAGGGTAGGTCCGTTGTTTGCAGGCTCTGAAGCACTCCTACCAATGGTACAAGTGGCCAACTACTACTGGGCAGGCTTCTGTGGGTGTCAGGTGTGCAGAGGCTGTTGTTAGGCATTCTACCCCATGGGCTGGTGAATACCTTAGTGACTGGGTGGGCATGGCCTAGTGCATAGGGCAGCTCAGTGTGTGTTGTGTACGCCAACGCTAGTGGTGTTGCTTGCATTGACCAAGTGTATCCTCTGTCTCTCCCCCCCTTCTTGTTTTGTCACCCTGTCCTTGTGTGCATTAGCATCATCTGGCAGAGGAGCAGAGGCACCGGCAATGGAGGGAGCTGCATCCCACATGGCCCATGAGGGCGAATCCACTGAGGGTGAAGGCACCAGTAGGACGGAGGGCGAGGGGAGCTCCACGACGGGGACAGGAGGGGATACCAGTGACAGTGACTCTTCCTCCGATAGAAGCTCCCTAGCGGTGGCGGACACCTCTGTGCCCACCCCAACAACAGGTACATCCGCCACCCCCCCCTACCAGCACCACCCTCTCAGCAGCCCCTCAGCGTGTTTCCTGTGCCCGCTCACCCAGGAGGGTGGGCATCTTCTTCGCTCCAGGCATCTCAGGAACTGCCCCAGTCAGGCCTGCTGCCCTCAGTGAGGAGTCTATTGACCTCCTGAGATCCCTCACTGTTGGGCAGTCAACCATTCTGAATGCCATCCACGGTGTCGAGAGGCATTTACAACAATCAAATGCATACCTGGAGGGCATTCATTCTGGTGTGGCAGCCCAACAGAGAGCATTTCAGGCTCTGGCCTCAGCACTGATGGCAGCCATTGTCCCTGTGTCCAGCCTCCCCCCTCCAACTTCCACTACCCCGACCCAATCCCCTCTACCTCACCCTTTCCCAAGCACACCTTCAGACCAGCATGCACACACATTAACACACAAAAGTAGCTCAGGAAAACATAAGCACCACACATCATCACACAGGCACTCACACAAGCACCATACCCATGCACACATACCAACATCCACTTCCTCCTCCTCTTCGTCCACCTCCCTCCCAGTAGCATCTCCACTCACACCTGCATGCACTAAATCATTAGCCACTGCATCCATCACCAGAATGCCCATCACAGCACACCCCTCACGAGCAATCACCCCCCCCACAACCATGGACGCGTCCCCTGTGTCCTCTCCCAGTGTGTCTGTGAGCCCTCCTCCCAAAGTACACAAACGCAGGCACACGCCCACTAAACAGCCATCCACCTCACAACAGCCTCCAGTTCATGCACCTTCACCCAAACTCAGCAGACATACACCTCCTACAACCACTCCCTCTACCTCCACTCCCACGCCCCCTCCATGTTCCCGTCCCAGTGTGTCTGAAAACCTTTTCCTGGCTAATGTTGACCTCTTGCCTATGCCTCCCCCCATCCTTCCACTATGGCCAGGATGTCTAGATCCCAGGCCTGCACCTCAGCCAAGAAGTCGGCATCCGCTGTGGTCCCTGCAATTCCGAGAGGATCGAAGGGGGCACCCGTCAGGGCTGGCAGTGTGCCACCGACCAATGCAAAAGACCAACCAATTCTGCCACCTGCCAAGGTTAAGAAGGGGCCGGCATGCAGCACAGACAAGACGCAACACCCACCCAGCAAGGCCTCATCCAAAACAAAAGAGGACAGTGCCAAGGTCCGAGCAGCATCTACCAAGGTGGGGAAGGGAAAAAAAAGCAAAGGCAAGGCACTTCAGGGCTCGGAGCCTCCAGGTGAGGGACTGGTGACCACCATTTGTCCTGAGAGGACAGCAACCTGTACCACGGTAAGCACCGCCCCCTGCACCACCGCTGCCACAACGACAGTCAGCAGCATCATCCCCAGTGGGCATCTGTCCAAAGCTGCTGGAGACGGCCTGGTGTCTCCCTCCACTACTACCAGCACCTGCACCACAGGCAGCACCGGCAGCATCTTCCTGCAGACACCGCCGCAGGCACCGCCACCTGCACTGCCATATGCAGCGCCACATGCCCAGCCGGTGCCACTACATCGGACATCAGCATTATCCCCAGTGGGCAGCCGTCCGAGGCTGCAGGAGACGTCCTGGACCCTGCACCCACCACTTGAGGCACCAGCACTGGCACTACCAACAGCTTGCAGTCTAAGTCACCGCAGGATGGAGTCTGGCTCTGCCTCCATGGTGTATCATGCTACCTGTTCCCTGCACATCTCGTGCCTCAGACACCCAGGTGAGGGAATGTGAACTGTCACACCCCAGGTGCAGCATCACTGGGAACAAGGCCCCCTTCAGAACCAGTGGAGAGATGCATCCACTCAACCCATCCTTGGCAGGATGAAGCGGACTGGGGGCAAGGCCCCCTCCAGAACCTGTGGAACATGTCACCCACTTGAGAGACTGTGGCCTTGCACTCCCCAGGACCAAGCAGTCGGCAAACGACCCACTTGAGAGACTGTGGCTTTGCACTCCCCAGGACCAAGCAGTGGGCAAGCCACCCACTTGAGAGACTTGAGAGACTCAAGACATCGCTGTGGGCATGTTGCCCCCTTGAGGAGCAGTGACGTACTACCATCTTCCGGCTGAGGTGCCCCCCTTCGCTTCCCCCTGAGATTCCTGTGTGTTTTTGACCTGATGCCCCTGCAGTGTTCTCTCCGTTTTGAGGCAGGAGTCAAGTGTGGGCTTTGCCCATGATTTTTTGGGCCACTGGTCCACGGACATTTGCAATGGACAGTGTAAGGCCCTCTGTCCATATTGTTCTTATTTGAATAAACTGTTGTCTACAACCATTAACTTTATATGCATTTTCTAAATATCACAGATTTGACTCAATTCCTTTTGTCCTTGCGTTCTTCCAGGGGGTTACAGGGTGTATCTGTAATGTTGTTGGATCTGTTAGTGTGTATGGTGTTGTGGGTGGGGGTGGGGGTGTTGCGTGATGCGTGATGTGTGTCACTCACTTTTTCCTCCCCCCTCCCTTGTGTGCTAGGTGCAGTACTCCCCGTCGTCGTCGCCGCCGCCTTCTTTCAAATTCCTGTTGTATTAGCAAATACACCAGCATGGGGAGGACCTGCAGTTCGGGCTCCATGGTGTCCTGGTTCTTCGCTGAGTGTCAAAAGGTGAGTGGTTCCCCTTCAGTGTACTGTTTCTGTCGTGCTTTTGATGTCGTTGGTACCGCCCCGGAAAAGCTGGTGGATTGGTGCCTTGTAATACGGTGGACAGTACATTGTCTTCCTCCTGTCTGTTAGCGGTGACCACAGCAGTGTTTCTAACACCCTGGCGGTCGGAGTGTTAAAGCGGCTGTCTATGATGGCGGTTTCCGCCGTGGTCGTGATCCCATTTTTTTTGTCCGCCAGCCTATTGGTGGTATTACCGCCGCTTTATCACCGACCGCCAGGGTTGTAATGAGGGCCTTAGTGTCATTTTAAAGTCATCTAATTTTGCTGAACATCTTGTGAGTGCTGTAAGCGTACATGTTTTGTTTTATTATCTGTTAATAAAATATTTTGTTAGTCCATTCAGCAAACTTTATGTTTCGATCATTTGTATCACCAAAAGGGCCCTGAGGCATGGACCTGGGTACAGCTAGGGCTACTGGAAGTATGCAATTTGGCGGATTCTGCATTTAATCAATCATCTGCTGCATAATCTGCAGATTTTACTAAAAAAAAATATTTCTGGTTAAAACGGCTAAGATGTGGCAAAAATTGCAGCAACCCGTGCAGCCACCCAGTGGAAGGCTCCATGTGTTAGTTGACTAGTTATCTTTCAGTTGCTTATTAGTGTATTTGAATGCTGAACTGGTATTAATGAGGTGTAAACGTTGCTCAGACAAGGTTAGCGTGAGGAAAATACAAAATCATGAACTCATATTATCACTAAATGTGCCACATTAGTAAGCGGAATTTGCCTTTTATTTTGCTGCATAATTTAGTCAACCTGTGCAAAATGTGGTTTTCTCCTGCTGCAAATCCACTGTCCCTAGGTATAGTTGAGCTATTCATCTGGTTACATATTGGTGATCTTTGTTACTTCAAGTCCAAGTCTTCCTTGTCACACTTCTAAAATTGCCTACCATATCTCCCAGGTTTAGGGTGCCTCAATGCCTATAATTTACTTTTGATGTATTTTGAACGGATGTATTTTAACATAGCTTTTTCGTTTCAACATTAGGGGTGAGGTTACACTTAGGTGCTGCAAGTAAATCACAGGCTTCCTCCCAAAGTGTAAAATTTACTGTTATAAAGAAACATTCTCTGTAGCAACGGTGGGACCTCATCGAGTAAGAATTTGGTATTAACACAACTTGAGTTTGGGGTAATAAGTATAAAATGTTTGGGATCTTTATAATAGGAATGTGCATTAGTACTAATAGAAGTGAGTACCATGCATCCAAACTGAGATTGTATAAGCAAAAGTGCGGTACTAAATCTTCGACAGTGCATTGCCTTTGTACTGGGGCTGTGAATACCTGGTTGCAAATTTTTGCATTTTCTTTTGTTTCAAACAGGTATACCCCATGTTCTAATGTTCATGGCTACCACTCTTGATTTAATTCTCACTAGTGTGGTACTCCCTCTTGTCTGCCTCTTTGTTTTGTTCTCTTGGTTGGTGAAATGCAACTAGGCCTAGGTTTTTGGTTGGTAGTGGTGTCCATATTTCCTTGACCAGGTTTGAGAATAGATAGAATTTTGTTGCCGTGTTTGTTGCTGTAAGACATTTGTGTAGAGGTGCCCATTTGTATTCGACAGTCTTTATGAATGGCATCCTTTCAAAGCTAGAGTGACTGTCTTTAGATCTAGGTGGCTGATGTATTTTGCAGTTTCCAGTTCTGTCCATTACCCTCTGATCTTGAATTTTCCCATGTGTGCCTCCCACCCTCTGTGTGATGCATTTGTGGTGACTGTTATGGTGGAGATAGGTTAGGTAAGATGACTTACCTTTTTCTCCATTTCAGGAGTCACTGCCTTAGCGGATGCTCATATTCTGGATGCTTCCCTCTCCTCTTGTGTAATACTAGATATTACTGCAATGTTTAGACCTTTCCTTTGTATCAGATTTAGGTAGTCATTTTGACCCTTGCGGTCTTTTGACCACCAGGGTAAATGTGGCGGTCACACCACCAACAGGCTGGCGGTGCAGACCGCCACGTTATGAGTGAGGCCAACCCGCCACATCTTCACTCATACCGCCATGGTGGTCAGAACCGCCAGGCAGGAGATGATCATCTCCGATCCTGCGGTCCACAGAAGACCACTGGCGGTATTAGGAGACGGCCTTCTGACATGGTTTCCACGGCAGTAGCACTACCACAAAAACCATAGTGGAAAGGCTGCCGGTGACAGGGAATTCCTTCCCTGTGACCAGTAGATGGCTCCCCCGCCCACCCAGCAAGCACTAAACCCCCCTCCCCACCCCTCTCCAGCCACATCAACCCCCTCACTCCAGTCCCCATCCTCCCTCCCCGCACACATGCACACAGACACCCCCATGCACCACGTATACATCCATTAACAGACACTCGCATGCACGCATCGACTCACACACATCCATACACGCATTCACAACATCCATACACACATTCACAACATCCATACACGTATTCACAACTACATTCATACACGCATTCAAGCACGCATACTCACGCATATACACTTACATGCAGACACACACTCGCTTCAACATTCAGACACGCATACAACCACACATTCATGCACACACACAGACACCACACACTCATACACGCACACACAACACCACGCGTCCTCCCACCCCCTTCCCTGGCGGACGATCACCGTACCTGTTCTGGGGAGAAGGTCGTCCAGCAGGGAACGGAAAGGGGTGCTTCCACCACCGGCAGCGCCCCGCCAGCAGGACACCACTAGACAATATTATGGCCCATAATATGGTGGGCAGTGTCCTACTGGAGGGGCGGGCGGTGGTGGAATCATCGGAGCGCCTCCGCCTGCCAGCAGGACTACTGCTGGATTTCTGCCCAAAGTGTGGCGGAAATCCGTCAGTACCTGTGATATGGTGGGTGGGAGACCACCAGCACTGGCAGGCTTCTGGCACCCCCAGCTTTGGTGGTCTTCCTGGAAGACCACCAAAGTCGAAATGAGAGCCTTAATGTCTCCAGCAGAAAATATGTTTCTTCCTGTTCTCCATCTAACTAGACCCATACGTGTCGCGCCGCGCCACGCGGCGCAAGCCGAGCATTCGGCTCGCGCCGCACAGCGCGTTCTCAGGACGCGGCGCGCCCCGAGCCTTCTCTGCACAGCGCGAGGCCCCAGATTTTACTTGGGGCCTCGCTCTGCCTTTTGTTGCGTCCCCGTTTTTCCTTGACCTCTCCTTACCTGTTTCTTTTTCTTCTTCTTTTCTTCTTTCCTTCCTGAGGCATTTTCTGTCCTTTCTTTATGTCTTTCCCCATTCCCATGTTACCTTTTTTCTTCCCAGCATTCCTTGTTCCCTATTTTCTATGGTTCCTGTTCTATTCTATCCTATGTACTTTTTCCCTATCTAAGATGGTGTCTTTTTACTTCCTGTTGGTCACTTCCTGTTTCTTGGTATATAAGGGCTCTGTTTTCTCTCCTTCCTTGCGCTGCAACACTATCTGCTCTGATTGTGTCTTCGCTCCTGATTCTAGCCTTCGGTTCTGGATCTTGTCAATTTGTTTCTACCAGCATTTTTGTATCTTTTTGATTCCTGTTTTGTTCTTGTTTCAGGAATCCACTGTTTGGAGGTTTTTTCCCCTTTTGGGGTTTTTTCCCTCTGGCACTATTTCTAAAGGGCACGGTCTGTTCTTGGCGGTTCCATTGCCGACAGCACCGTGGCTACTAGAAAGAGTCGCCCCTTTCTGGGCCAAAGCCGAACCTTCAAGACCCACGCCACTAGATCTGCGGTTTCCTGGCGCAAGCAACACGTAAGTCGTGACAGATTGCAGCGCCTAACCATTCCGACGTCCTCTGACACTATGGATGATACAGTGGCGGCGGCTGCAGATCCTGATCCATCTCTTTTGACTACCATTCAACAACAAGCTCAGGAATTGCAACAATTGCGCAACGAGAATGCGGTGTTGCGACAGGCTTTGGCCCTCCGCAGTGGCGATGTTCCGACTATCTCTGCCTCTACTCCTCGCTTCTCTGGTGAACCAACTAAATTGCGTGAATTCCTGGATGCACTAACGGTGTACTTCGCCTTCAGACCTACCCAATTCTCTCATGACAGAACAAAGGTGGGATATCTTATTAGTGCATTATCCGGTCCTGCCTTGGCCTGGGCAACCCCGATGGTGTCGTCCAACGATCCGGTATTGTCGGACTATTCTGCCTTCGTGACCCGCTTCAAACAAATGTTTAGTCGTCCAGGATTGGAAGCCTCGGCAGAGGAAGCCTTATGTGATATCCAGCAGGGTTCCCAAGATGTCCTTCAATATATCACACGTTTCCGTCAGTTAGCGGCAGAGACCACTTGGGTGGAGCGTACCCTGGTAACTTTGTTCCGCAGAGGGCTTAAGGAAGAAATAAAGGATGAATTAGTACATTCCACTAGAGTTGAAGATCTTCGTGGCTTGATGGATCAAGCACTTTCCATCGAGTATCGTCTTCAAGAACGACGAATGGAAAAGAGAAGGAGTAGAGGATCTTCTCAGCCAAACTCTTCACTGATGTATCTACCTCGTCCTGAGGAATCTCGTCCTCCTGTTAGAGACACAGAAGGGGAACCCATGCAAGTGGATACTACTCGAGGGCCGCTCTCCGCTAGTGAGAAGGAAGACAGACGGAAGAAAGGATTATGCCTATACTGTGGTTCTGCTGGTCACATGCTTCGTACCTGTCCTGTACGTCCATCTAGACCCTCGGGAAACGCCACTTCCCGTCCTCTGTAAGAAGGGAGGGGACGGGATCATCGGCTATACCTTCCATCAGTTCATTCAATGACAATACTACATACTTGTTCGTGTTATCCGTCATATTACAGCTACCTGATGGCCGCCAAGAAAGAACTCTGGCATTGTTGGATTGTGGCGCTAGTGGTATATACATGGATAAGACCTGGGCCACTAAGCAACAGATTCCCACACAACCCAAAGACATTCCTGAACAAGTGCACACCGTGGATGGATCCTTGATATCCTCAGGTCCAGTCGACACTACGACCTTGATGTTAAATTTACAGTTTGGTAATCATCAAGAACACCTCTCCTTTGATCTCATTTCGTCTCCCAACCATACCATTATTCTCGGAATTCCGTGGTTTACAAGACATAATCCATATGTGAACTGGGTAACCCGGACAATATCCTTATCCTCACAGTTTTGTCTAGAAAACTGCTTTGCTTCCGATAAGTATTGGTCACCAAACAGACTAACACCTATTAAGAGTACTACGGAGTATTCCATCAATACTATCCAAGGTGTTCCTGAACATTATTTAGAGTTCCAAGACGTGTTTTTAAAACCATCCAGACCTGTATTACCTCCACATCGAGAGTACGATTGTGCTATTCCTTTGGAACCTGGAACAGTCGTCCCCTTTGGGAGGATGTATTCACTCACGGAACCTGAAAAGGAAGTTCTTAAGGAGTATCTGGAGGAAAATGTACAGAGTGGTCTCATTGTTCCATCGTCTTCTCCGGCAGGGGCTCCTCTCTTTTTTGTACCAAAGAAGACCAAAGATCTTCACCCTGCCTAGATTTTCGAGGCCTAAACAAAATAACTATCAAGGATCGTTATCCTTTGCCCCTCATCAAGGATATTCTAGAAGCGGTCAGAGGGGCTCAACGTTTTACCTAGTTGGATCTTCGGGGAGCTTACCACCTTTTACGTATAAGAGAAGGAGACGAATGGAAAACAGCATTCAGGACACCGTTTGGTCATTTTGAGTATAAAGTCATGCCCTTTGGTCTTACGAACGCCCCTGCAATATTTCAAAGATTTATGGACTCCATATTTTCCGATCTCTTGAACCAGACAGTCGTAATTTACTTAGACGACATCCTTATTTTCTCCAGACATCCCGCACTCCATTCTGCTCATGTGAAACAAGTCCTTCAAAGACTCTGAGCACATCAACTATCCTGTAAGCCCGAAAAATGTGAGTTCGATAAGACGGACGTCAAGTATCTGGGTTATCATTTAAGTCCCACAGGCATAGCTATGGACCAAGAAAAGGTACAAGCAATTTTCGATTGGCCTTCTCCTTCTTCTATTAAAGAAACACAATGTTTCCTAGGATTAGCAAATTTTTACCGGCAGTTCATACAAGACTTTGCTAAACAGACCAGCCATATAACCCATACTTTAAAGAAGGAAAATCTTAAACAAGGGTTTGTCTGGACTAAGGCGGCTGAAACAGCTTTTCAAGATTTAAAAAAAGCATTCACTCAAGCTCCCATCTTAAGACACCCAGATACCAACAAACAGTTTATTGTAGTTACCGATGCCTCCGAAAGAGCTATTGGGGCTGTCTTACTCCAACTACAAGAGGATGATGGTCTTGAACATCCTGTTTTCTATTTGTCCCATATTCTCTCTTCAGCAGAACAACACTACTCAGTGCTAGAAAGAGAGTTGTTAGCCCTGAAGACAGCCTGCATCGAATGGAGACAGTTTCTGATGGGTTCCAAGGAGCCTTTCGAGGTGAGAACAGATCATCGTAATCTGCAATGTCTACGTAATTTTGTATGCCAAAATAGTCGCCAGGCCCGTTGGGCCTTTTTCTTCAGTCAGTATGACTTTTACATCACCTATATTCCTGGATCTCAAAACATTCTGGCTGATGCTCTGTCTCGCCGTTATCCAGATTGTACTCCTTCCCCGTCTCAGTTTCTACTGGAGCCTAGTAAGATCATTGGAGTTGCTCAATCTTTTCTGGAGGAGGTACAACTGGAGTACTCCAGCCTGTCTAATAGTGAAATAGAGAAATTAAGAACCTTTTTACGCAAGAAGGAAGGATACTATTATCATCAAAATCTGTTATTCCTCCCTACTAACAAAGTTCGAGACAAGGCATTACAGATGTGCCATGATTCACCGATTGCAGGTCATAGAGGTATCAAGGCCACACAAGAACTTCTTTCGCGATCTTTCTGGTGGCCTACCTGGAAATCAGATGTTGAAAGATACGTTCAGGCTTGTCCCATATGTGCGCAAGTCAAGATTCCCCGTAGTAGACCTGCAGGATTACTACAGCCTTTGCCAGTTCCACCAACTCCATGGCATACTATTTCCACTGACTTCATGTGTTCGCTTCCACCATCAGCTGGAAACCAGGTTATCATGGTCACTGTTGATTCTTTCACTAAAATGGCTCACTTCACTGCCCTAAAGAAGTTGCCTACATCCCAAGAATTGAGCCAGATATTTATCGACCATATTTTCCGTCTCCATGGACTTCCACATACCATTGTGTCTGACAGGGGGCCTCAGTATATTTCTCGGTTTTGGAGACATTTTTGCAAGACACTAAACATCAATATAGCACTATCATCCGGGTTCCATCCTCAGACCAATGGGCAAACCGAGCGTTTAAACCAAGGATTAGAACAATACCTTCGCTGCTTTTGTAATTCCACCCAAAGCAATTGGAACACTTATCTTTCTATTGCTGAATATTCCTACAACAATACTGTCCATAGTGCCTCTAAGGTCACTCCTTTTTTCTGTTCCCATGGCTATCATCCTACCTCTTTTCCTACTTCTCCTCAATCTACCTCTCCTCTGCCTGCGGTTACTTCTTTTTCCAAACGTCTCCTGCAACTCCATAAACTCATTAGATCTAATTTATTGAACACCAAGAGATATATGAAGAAGATCGCTGACAAGAAACGTGGACCCACTCCAGATTATCACCCTCAAGATAAAGTCTGGCTTTCTTCCAAATTCTTGCCCTCTCGCCTTTCTCTGAATAAGTTCACGCCTCGCTATTATGGGCCTTTCCGTATTCTTCAGTTGATCAATCCTGTCACTGTTCGTCTTCGCTTGCCTCATACTTGGAAGATTCATCCGGTCTTTCATGTATCCCAACTCAAACCTTTTGTCCCTGATCCTTTCTCTCGTCAGTTTCCTTGTCCTCCTCCTGTGTTGGTGAATGATGCCCCTGAATATGAGGTTCAGGAGATTTGTGACTCTCGCCTTTTTCACCGACGTCTTCAGTATTTGATTCACTGGAAGGGTTATCCTCTTAGTGAATGCTCTTGGGAGGATGCATCTTCTGTTCACGCCCCTCTTCTGATTTCTCGTTTTCATCGTTTGTTTCCCTTCAAACCTGGACCTTCGGGGGGGGACCTACTGTCGCGCCGCGCCACGCGGCGCAAGCCGAGCATTCGGCTCGCGCCGCACAGCGCGTTCTCAGGACGCGGCGCGCCCCGAGCCTTCTCTGCACAGCGCGAGGCCCCAGATTTTACTTGGGGCCTCGCTCTGCCTTTTGTTGCGTCCCCGTTTTTCCTTGACCTCTCCTTACCTGTTTCTTTTTCTTCTTCTTTTCTTCTTTCCTTCCTGAGGCATTTTCTGTCCTTTCTTTATGTCTTTCCCCCTTCCCATGTTACCTTTTTTCTTCCCAGCATTCCTTGTTCCCTATTTTCTATGGTTCCTGTTCTATTCTATCCTATGTACTTTTTCCCTATCTAAGATGGTGTCTTTTTACTTCCTGTTGGTCACTTCCTGTTTCTTGGTATATAAGGGCTCTGTTTTCTCTCCTTCCTTGCGCTGCAACACTATCTGCTCTGATTGTGTCTTCGCTCCTGATTCTAGCCTTCGGTTCTGGATCTTGTCAATTTGTTTCTACCAGCATTTTTGTATCTTTTTGATTCCTGTTTTGTTCTTGTTTCAGGAATCCACTGTTTGGAGGTTTTTTCCCCTTTTGGGGTTTTTTCCCTCTGGCACTATTTCTAAAGGGCACGGTCTGTTCTTGGCGGTTCCATTGCCGACAGCACCGTGGCTACTAGAAAGAGTCGCCCCTTTCTGGGCCAAAGCTGAACCTTCAAGACCCACGCCACTAGATCTGCGGTTTCCAGGCGCAAGCAACACGTAAGTCGTGACAATACGTACTTGCTTGTTTACTTACTAGTGTGTGATAGAGATCTAGGTTCCCTGAAGGAGATGGGTTGATGGTTAGGTGCCTATTTTCCCCTGTGAGGATCATGTTTGAATTTCCTGTCATATATCTTCTTTGGTTTCAGCATTGACTTCAATGTGTGTCTGAGTGTCTTCCTCACAGTTTATTTATTCCTCTTCCTGCTCTCCCTGTTGCTCCAGTGACTCAGGATGTATAAATGATTTTGCCTTTTGTTCAGATTCTTTCCCTGCCAGATTTATGATTAATTTTGTAAGAACTAAGGCCCTCATTATGACATTGGCGGTAAGTACCGCTCACTGCCATGCTGACTGCCGCCAACATACCACCACTGCAGCGGATTACCGCCACCCATATTATGACCCACACATAGCAATCCGTCACCATACAGCCACACACACAAGTCCACCAGCCCAAAGGTCAATGATAAACTGGTGGTAGCAAAACCCACACCGTTACGCCAACAGAACTACGCCCACAGCATTATGACCCACGAATCACTATGGCGGACATTCAGTGATGCTAAACCGTTGGCGGTACATACCGCTGCGCTCAAAATACACACAACCAAACAAAACAACACCCCATTGGACAATTTGTATAACACACACCCGACACACATACACACACCACACCCACACCACTATAAAACACACACCCACAATACCCACAACTCTTTACGAATACAAACAATTGCCACAAGAGAGATAGCAAGACCACAGACAAGACCACAGCCACACACCACCATCACTTATACACCATCCACGCACCTTACATCACACACCCCAACATGTCACCCCAACACACCCTCACCCACACCACTCACACTACACCCATGGCACCACAACAACACCCCAGGTTCTCAGAGGAGGAGCTAAGGGTCATGGTGGAGGAAATCATCCAGGTAGAGACACAGCTATTCGGTTCACAGGTGCAGCAGACATCCATTGCTAGGAAGATGGAGCTATGGTGGAGAATCGTGGACAGGGTCAATGCCGTGGGACAACACCCCAGAACAAGGGATGATTTCAGGCAGAGTTGGAACGACCTATGGGAGAAGGTGCGTTCCACAGCAGCAAGACACCAAATAGCTGTACAGAGAACTGGTGGTGGACACTCACCTCCTCCCCCACAACTAAGAACATGGGAGGAGCAAGTCTTGGCAATCATGCATCCTGAGGGCTTGGCTGGAGTAGGAGGAGGTCTAGACTCTGGTAAGTCAGCTCTCGATTACTATCACCCCCCCTACCTGCATGCCATCACAAACCCCCACCCTTACCCTCACTCCCATCACTCCACCACCCCACACACACCCCACCATCACAACCTAACCCAACCCTCCCAATACCAAGCCCTGCATGTAACACCAATGCACCAACCCCCATCACAGACCTCCATGGACACCCATCACTAAAGCATGCACACTAGAGAGAATCACCTAGCCTACAAAATAACTACTCACACAAGGCAAAGCTGCCAGGGCAATAACAACCATAGAGGGCAACACACCCATGCACAAGATGACACACACAGAAACAATAACACTGCATTTACATCCCCACAGGTCCCCCACCCAACGTCACTAGAGAGGAGGTGCCAGCAACATCCAGTCCCCCCCAGAAGAGGCCCCCGGTGATGACAGCAGCTCTGGACGCCTGGATCTGGATGACCAACCACATCCTCCTCTACTTATTAGCACTTAAATAAACACCATTTGAATAAATACAAGTATGGAGTCTGTCAAATGATTGAACTATGTATTCTTTTAACAAGCTTTAAATCCTGCAATACAACTGTACAGTAACGTAAACATAGGAATGACCTGTAGTTGGCTGCAGTCAACACACCAGGAGCGATAGTGGGGCACAAATATCTGAAAATAGAGATGCCAAAGGGTACAGTAAGTGGCCATAGAAGTGGGAAAATCAGCCTGCCAGGGACAATGTCAAACACAAAACTGTCAATGTAAAGTGAAATTACAGTGTCTTACCTGTGTGTCATTGGAAGTATTGTCGTATTATTGCACTTCTGTTTTCCTCATCCTCATCCTCTGGCTCCTCATCTTCACTGCCCACAGGGTCCACTGCTGCCACACGCCCATCTCTAGCCTCATCCTCCTGCAGAAAAAGCACCTGGCGACGTAAGGCAAGGCTGTGCAACATACAGCATGCCACGATGATATGGCACACCTTCTTGGGTGAGTAGTACAGGGATCCACCTGTTAGATGGAGGAAACGAAACCTGGCCTCCAGGAGGCCGAATGTCCTTTCTATTATTCTTCTTGTTCGCCCATGTGCCTCATTGTAACGTTCCTCTGCCCTTGACCTGGGATTCCTCATAGGGGTCAGTAGCCATGAGAGGTTGCAGTAACCCGAGTCACCTGCAAATATCGAGGGACAACTGTTAGACACACTAATCCTTAGGACCCACACCAACCCATGCACCAACACCTACTTGGTGGGTACCAGGGCTCACATATTAGCCACACCCAGTGCCCCTGGAGTTGAGCCATATGGGATGCTGCTATTCCTCAGGATAAAGGCATTATGCACAGACCCAGGATACTTTGCATTGACATGGGAGAGGTACTGGTCCGCAAGGAACACTATCTGCACATTCATGGAGTGAAAGCTCTTTCAATTTCTGAAAACCTGTTCATTTCTCTGGGGGAGACAAATGTAATATATGTACCCTCTATTGCCCCAATAATTTTGGGAATATGTCCCATTGCATAGAAATCTGATTTCACTGTGGCCAAATCCTCCACCTGTGGGAAAACGATGTAGCTGCTCATGTGTTTAATCAGGGCAGACAACACTCTGGTCAGCACTATTGAGAATATTGGCTGAGTCATTCATGCTGCCAAGCCCACTGCCACTTGTAATGAACCAGTTGCCAGGAAATGGAGCACTGATAGGACTTGCACAAGAGGGGGGGATCCCGGTGGGCTGACAGATAGCAGATATCAGGTCAGGTTCCAATTGGGCTCACAGCTCTGTGATAGTGGCCCTGTCCAGTCTATAGGTGAGGATAATGTGCCAGTCCTCCATTGTTGCCAAGTCCACCAGGGGCCTGTACACAGGGGGATGTCTCCATCTCCTAATCATTTGCAGCGGTTGCAATCTAGGGGGCAAACGGTGAGCAGCTGGTCAGTATTCCATATTTCCAAACACTACACTGCATTGCATGTTGTGACTGTAACAGTATATTGTTGTTTAGGCCTAAATGGTACCTATGTGTACTGTTACGCAGTTAGGTGCCATGGCCTGCCCCCCCCTGAAATGGCGCTGCCTGACCAGTATGGACGGACAGGTGGAAATGAGGTAATTCCGCTGATGTTGTGCGCCTTTGCGGGAGGTGGTCGAGAACCGCCGTGCACTCCTCATTGGATACCATTTGGCCTTAGGTGTTACCACCACAGACATGACCGCCATTTTCTATCTGTTCACTCACTTGCTACCTGACCTTTAACAGGAGAGGACCTACACTGCAAGTGCGGATGTGACCTGTGTCTGGAACCGACCAAGGCTCGTGTCACTGGGGAAAGGGCTCCTGCCTTCACCGCTGCAGAGTTGGAGAGACTGCTGGGTGGGGTCCTACCCCAGTACCGAATGCTGTATGGGCCTCCAGACCAACAGGTGAGTACACTGTGAGCACGATGCATGGGGCATGAATGCATGGAGTGCTGTGTGTGAGGGCCTCGTGTAGGGGGGGTTGGTGGAAGGGCCATGGGCAGTGTGCTGCATGTATGGTGGGCAATGGGCGTAAGGGGATGTGAGGGCTATGGTGGGCCATGAGTGTAACAGGCAGGACGGTCTGACTGATACCTTTCCTATGCGCATTTCTCTGCAGGTCAGCACCCATCAAAAAAAGGGCATATGGCATGCCATCGCCAAGGATGTGCAGACCCTGGGGGTCTATGGACGGTGGAGCACCCACTGTCGCAAACGTTAGGAGGACCTGAGGCGCTGGGCACCGAAGATGGTGGAGGCCCAGCTGGGGATGGTGTCCCAACGAGGAAGGGGTGCCCATCGAACCCTGACCCCCCCTGATAGCCCGCATACTGGTAGTGGCCTATCCGGAGCTGGATGGGCGCTTGGGGGAATCACAGCAGCCACAAGGGGGTGAGTACAGCACCCCAATATACAACTTGCGTGTGGTGGGGTGGCAACCGGGTAGGGATGTGGGCCAGTGGGTGCCCCTAGGCCAGGCCGCACATTGCAGGGTAGGGACCATATTGGGCAGGGTCTGATGTACACCTTCTCCAACCAAGCTAGTAGGCATCCACAACTGAGCAGGTGTCTGTGGGTCTCAGGTATGCTGCAAATGGCGTTAGGTATCCCTGTCCATGGGCTGGTGTCTAGCATTGTGACTGTTAGTGCATTGCCTAGTGCGTAGGGCTGTTCCCTGTGTGTGTTGTGTATGCCAATGGTGGTGTTGTTGCCGCCATTGACCAAGGGTATCTTTTGTCTCTCCCCCCCCTTTTTGTTTTGTCACCCTGTCCTTATGTGCAATAGCATCATCTGGCGGTGGAGCAGAGGCACCGGTGATGGGGAGAGCTGCATCGCACATGGCCCAGGGGGCTGAATCCACTGACGGTGAGGGCACCAGTGGGACAGAGGGCGAGTGGAGCACCACGGCAGAGAATGGAGGGGACAGTTCTGACAGTGATACCTCCTCCGATGGAAGCTCCCTGGTGGTGGTGGACACCTCTGTGCCCACCCCAACTACAGGTACATCCGCCACCCCCCTTACCAGCACCGTTCTCCCAGCAGCCCCTCAGTGTGTTTCCCATGCCCGCTCACCCAGGAGGGTGGGCATCTCCTTCGCCCCAGGCACCTCAGGCCCTGCCCCAATTAGCCCTGCTGCCCTGAGTGCGGAAGCTATTGACCTTCTGTGATCCATCTCTGTTGGGCATTCCAATGGCAGCCCATTTGCAACAAACAAATGCATTCCTGGAGGGCATTCACTCTGGCATGGCAGTCCAACAGAGATCAATCCAGGCTCTGGCCTCCTCCCTGATGCCACCCGTTGTCCCTGTTTCTAGCCTCCTCCCTCCAACTTCTTCTGCCCAATCCCATTCCTCGCAACCCCAACCTATCCCAAGCACACAGGCAGACCAGCATCCACCCAGGACAACACACAGGAGTGGTTCAGGCAAACACAAGCATCACACATCATCCCAAAGTCACTAACACAAACACCATCCAGATGCAGACATACCAACATCCACTGCCTCCACTGTGTCCCCCTCCTCCTCCTCATCCACCTCCCTCCCAGTAACGTCCACACTCACACCTGCATGCACTACATCCTCTTCCACTACCACCATCATGCCTATCACTACACGCCCCTCACTTGCAGTCACCACCCCCACATCCATGCACACGTCCCCTGTGTCCTCTCCCACTGTGTCTGTGCCCCCTCCTCCCAAAGTACACAAATGCAAGCACTCAGACACCCAACAGCCATCCACCTCACAACAGTATCAAGCCCATGCACCTGCACCCAAACACATCAGACAGACACCTCCCACAACCACTTCCTCTTCCTCCACTCCCAAACCTTCACCCTCTTTCCGCCCCAATGTCCCTAAGAAGCTTTTCCTCTCCACCGTTGACCTCTTCCCTACCACTGCCCTCCCCTGTCTCTCTCGTCGGGCCAGGATTGTCAAAACCCAGGGGAGCACCTCAGCCACCCAGTCCACGGCCACAGTAGCGTTGATACCTACTGCAGGTGGGAGAGGATCCCGGGCACCAGGCAGCAACACTGATATGGTGCCTGCACCAGGTGCATCAAGGAAGAGCAAGGAGGCACCATCAACTGCAACAGGGAAGGGCAAGGAGGCACCTCCAGCTGCATCTAGTAAGGGCAAGGAGGCACCACAAGCTGCAGGAGGGAAGGGCAAGGGGCAATCCCCGGGACAGGAGGCCTGGTGCTGGAACTCATTTGGAGCCCCCGCTACCAATCATGGTGGTTCAGCCGTCCACCACTGGAGCCTCCCCCCACCACTGCCACCAGCACCGCCACCTGCCCTGCGGCCAGCACCGCCACCTGCACCGCAGACAGCAGCACCACCACCAGCAGCCCCAGTGGGCAGCTGTCCGAGGCTGCAGGGGAAGGGCTGGAGCCTCCCGCCACCAGCACCACTGCCAGCAGCAGCAGCCCAGTGGGCAGCCATCCGAGGCTGCAGGGGAAGGGCTGGAGCCTCCCCCCACCACTGCCAGCACCGCCACCAGCACCACTGCTAGCAGCAGCAGCCCCAGTGGGCAGCAGTCCGAGGCTGCAAGGGATGGGCTGGAGCCTCCCCCCACCAATGCCAGAACTGCCAGCAGCACCACTGCCAGCAGCACTCCCCATCCTTCCCAGGATGAAGCACACTGGGCACAATGCCCCCTCCAGAACCAGTGGAAGAAGCCATCCACTCACCCCATCCTTCCCAGGATGAAGCACACTGGGCACAAGGCCCCCTCCAGAACTAGTGGAGAAGCCACCCACTAGAGAGACGGTGGCCTTGCACGCCCCAGGACCATGCAGTGGGCAAACTACCCACTTGAGAGACTGTGGCCTTGCACTCCCCAGGACCACGCAGTGGGCAAACCACCCACTTGATAGACTGTGGCCTTGCACTCCCCAGGACCAAGCAGAGGGCAAACCACCCACTTGATAGATTGTGGCCTTGCACTCCCCAGGACCAAGCAGAGGGCAAAGCACCCACTTGAGAGACTGTGGCCTTGCACTCCCCAGGACATCGCACAGGGCATGTAGCCCCCTCCAGGACCAGTGGTGTTGTAACATCTTCTGGCTGCGGTGCCCCCCCATTCCCCGCCCCCTCTGAGGAGCCTGTGTATTTTCGACCTGATGCCCCGGCAGTGTTCTCTCAGTGTTGTTGCAGGAGTGAGGTGGGGCCTTGGCCTATGTGATGTGGCCCTGTGGCCCATGGACATTGAGGACTGGGCAGTGTCCCTACATTTGTAAATATGTATATATGTTTGTATTTTGATGCGATTATTCATGTTATTGTAATGTATTACACTCACTTTCTTCCAATCATTTTGTCCTTGCATTATTCCTGAGGGGTACGGGTGGATATGTAATGTTTGTGCATCTGATTGTGTGTATGGTGTTGGGGGTGTGGGTGTTGCGTGTGTGTGTCACTCTCCTTTTCCTCCCCCCTCCCTTTTGTGCTAGGCGGCAGTACTCACTGTGGTCGTCTTTGCCGGCATTGGTGTTCATAATGCAGGAAAAGGTAGACGAGCATCAGAAATATGTGCAGCTAGGGCTCCATGGCATCGTTGTTGTTCCCTAAGTCTCCTGAGGTGAGTCCTTTGACTTCTGTGTTATGTTTCTGCAGTGCTTTTGATGTCATTGGTATCGCCCCTGAAAAGGTGGCGGATAGGCCTGCCATAATAGTGTGGGTGGTACACTGTCTTCCGCATGGCTGTTGGCGGTTACTGCCGTTGCTCGGAACGCATTATGTTGCAAGGCTTGCTAATAAGAACAGCCACCATGAAATATCATTGTACGCTAGCTGAAGCAATCTTTCTTTAGAAATATACCATCCTGTGTACATGCTATTCTCAGTTCTGTAGAAAACATTTATCACGCAATATTGGACATGTAGGACATATTCTGTAATTTCCTTGTCTATGCTTTATTTTACTATATATGGTGAAGATCCCTTGGAGGAGGAACCAACAAGTTTTGTTAGCTGCAAGAGTTGCAGTGCACATGGGTACTGTCTTGCAAGGAGAGGCAAGGGCTTGCAGTCTCCCGAGTTGGATATCTGGTAGAGAGGACCAAGGAGACCACTCCAGCCCACTACCTGTGATGCACCGTCCACGCAGTTCCAGAGGTGAGGGGATCCACGCAGCCGGTCATTGTTGCAGTTGGTGCCTGCTGATGCAGGGGAGTGACTCCTTCACTCCAAGGGAGATTCCTTCTTACTTTTTGTTCAGGCTGAAGACTCATAACACTCAGAGGATGCACAGCCATGTTGCAGTTGCTGGAAGGAGCCGGAGAAACAATGTGGCAGAGCAGGGTCATTGCTGGAGTTGTAGATTGACAGTTCCTATACCATCCTGTGTACATGCTATTCTCAGTTCTGTAGAAAACATTTATCACGCAATATTGGACATGTAGGACATATTCTGTAATTTCCTTGTCTATGCTTTATTTTACTATATATGGTGCGTTAGGAAGAATTAACGGTAACACCTTTTGCAATGTTAAAGAAATGATCATACGTCAATGTCAAGAACCAATGAAATGTACAAACTTCTTTGTGGTTTGATAGCATAAAAGATCATGTATTACTTCCTTCTTCAGACTGTTCGGGCTTGATCTCCCAGGCTGTTCAGTCTCTGTGTATACATAATAAATTACTTTATCTTAACTCAAGAGCAGGCTGGTCTTTGCTTTTTCAGCAGAGCTGAGCTGTGCTGCCTTTGCTTCCACGCTTCCTTCCTATGTAACAAGGCTGCAACCACAGCCTTGAGGCATTGCCTGATTTTTCAGCACTGATGGCCTGTGCTTTTGTTTCGTCCTCGCAAGTAGACCCAGACATTTGTTTTTTAGATTGAAGTATCCGTCTTCTTGACTTTCCTCTGATCATGATTGCCCTCCGAGGTCAAGATGGAGTCTGAAATCTTGTACGCACTGGTGTCTTTTTCTTTCCATGAAGAAGGATCACTTTTTCACCTTATCTGCCTCAACTGCCAAGTCTTTCCCTTCAAGTGTTGTGAGATTTTTCCTCCACTGAGTCTGACAATCCCACCTGTAATATCATCAAATGCAAAGTTTCTACAAACGGGCAGTAGGACACTAGTGGTGGAGAGCCAGGGGAACAGGAAGGGAGTAGGAACCAGAAAGAGAGGATCTAATGGCAGGAAGGGGCAAATATAGTATCGCAGGGGAATAAAAGTGCATGTGCTGTTTTAACATCCAAAATAAAGAGATATAACAATAGCACAAGTGTTGCATGTTTATTGTTGTGTCCCAGACAGTACAACTGGCAATAAAAGAGGGTGCCCCACCACTTTGAAGGAGGAGCATGACTGCGGGTGGCCACCCCACTCTACACATCACTATAAGACCCCCGGAGCCCTCCCAGTTCCCCTAAAGTCTGCTGTGAAAGTCCGGCATTTGTCTGGGCCTGCAAGCATTTTCACATCTTCCTTTATGGAAAACACTTGACACTCATTACGGATCATCAAGCTCACATAACCATATTTGGAACCCCCGAGCAAAAATGACACCCAGGATTGAGCGTGGGGAATTTCCAAAGTGGTCCTCCATTTAATGGAAATGAATTTGCTGTATTTGACAAACACCTCAACTTTAAGCACAGGAAGATCACTTCCATACGGCCTCCAGCCAATGGCATGGCCGATAGATTTATGGCAACATTAAAGAAAACAATACAAAAAGCAGAACTAACAATGAGTGATGTATAGTTGGCCCTGAATGAAGTGCTGAAGGCCTTTTGGACCACACCTCACAACACTACCAGAAAATGCCCAGCCTCTCTGATGTTAGGTTGAACTGTAGACACGAGAATCACCACCTGGGAAAATCCAGCTGGTCATGCTCAACAGACCCCCGGACATGAAGAACTAGCAGAGTTGGACTGGAACTAGAAAGCCAAAATGAAGAAATATGCAGACACTCAATGGAAGGCAAGAATGTCTACTATCCAGGAAGGAGACTGGGTATTGGTCAGACAAGCTAAAAAAAGTCAGACAGCTGATACTATGAACACCCACTGCAAGTAACTAACACAAAGGGCACCATAGTCAATGTGGCCTCTGATGACAAGAGAGTAACACAGAATATTTCTCACTTTAAGAGATATAATCCTAGAACCATGGAAGTCGGAGATGTAGGAAGCTGGCCTGGTGCATGATGAGCACCTATGGTGTAATCACCTTTTACCAGGTATCTCCTATAAGAGAGGTGTAGACAGTGTTGGAAAGCCAAGGTTCTCTAGAGGTAGCTGTGGATGTGCAGCCAAGATTTATCTAGGAGACATGCAAAGCTTATACAATACCACTGTAGTCACACAGCTCTTACATACATGAGAGAACCACACAGTGTTACAAAAATGAAGGTACTTTATTATAGTAACACGAAAACTAAAATACTGTATAGACAATACTCCACTGGGAGGTGAGTAAACACACTATTATGTACACATTAGAAGTCAGTGATTAGCATAGAAAGCAATAGCAAATAGTATATAATGAAGGCATTAGGGGAAGACCAAACCATATACTAAGTAAGTGTAATGTGAAAGACAGTCGCCAAGGAAGTGGAATCAGTAGAGGGGAGCTGTAGGTACTAGGAACCCCACAAGGTAAGTACCAGGGTGCCCCCTAGCGACCAGGAGAGAAGAGCTAAGTACCTGTTTTTTCCCCAAACACACCGGAGACATTTGGAAAAGGACTGTGCAAGACCCAGACAAGACTGGAAGAAACAAAAGGTGGATTCTGACAGAAGAGGACCAGCAAAAAAAGGGGACCAAGTCCAGATCGAGTAGGAGTGTCTGGCTGTGGCAGGAGCCACTACCCATCCTTCTGCGGATACAGGACCAGGACGACAGTGGATGGAGAAAGTCAGCAGTGCAGCACAGGAGCAGAAGAGGAGTTCCAGAAGTAATGCAAGCAATGCCCCACGTTGGCGGTCATGATGCAGTCAGTAGTGGTGCTGGAAAATCACCAACAAGCCTTGGCAAATGCAAGAGTCAGAGAAGAAGGTTTTGCAAGGCTGAAGAGGATCAGCAATGCTCAGGGGGCTTGACCCAAATAGGGGAGTACGAGGTGAGCCTCAAAAGCTAGGAGAGTCACAAGAAGAGGAGGCAGCTCCCACAGGTGACCCGCAGGCAGCAGGCACAGGAGTCGCAGTGAGGCCTACTCAGCACAGCTAAAGAGGATTCCCATGTCACTGGAGCAACAGGCAGAAGACTGTCCTTTGCTGGGAAGAGTGCTGGAGGCCGGGGCTACAATGAATCTGAAGATCCCTTGGAGGAGGAACCAACAAGTTTTGTTAGCTGCAAGAGTTGCAGTGCACATAAGTACTGTCTTGCAAGGAGAGGCAAGGGCTTGCAGTCTCCCAAGTTGGATATCTGGTAGAGAGGACCAAGGAGACCACTCCAGCCCACTACCTGTGATGCACCGTCCACGCAGTTCCAGAGGTGAGGGGATCCACGCAGCCGGTCATTGTTGCAGTTGGTGCCTGCTGATGCAGGGGAGTGACTCCTTCACTCCAAGGGAGATTCCTTCTTACTTTTTGTTCAGGCTGAAGACTCATAACACTCAGAGGATGCACAGCCATGTTGCAGTTGCTGGAAGGAGCCGGAGAAACAATGTGGCAGAGCAGGGTCATTGCTGGAGTTGTAGATTGACAGTTCCTGGAGAGTCCAGATGCAGTCTTGGTGGCCAGAAGATGAAGTAAATGATGCAGAGGAGTGCTGCTAGAATCTTGAATGTCGAATCTGAAGACCCACCAGGGAGGGAGACCCTAAATCGCCGAGGGGGCAGTGAAGTCACCTGTCAGACCTGGCCACTCAGATATTCCCAGAGGCCTCTGCACACCTTGGATCCAAGATGGCAAAATCAAGTGGCCACCTGGGGGAGCGCTGGTCACTCTCTTTTCCATTGTCCAGTTTCACGCCAGAGCAGGGACCGGGGGTACTTGGACTGTTGCAAACCAGTTTATGCAAGGAGGACACCAAATTTGCCCTTCAAAGCATACCGTTGGCTTAGGGAGGCTATGTAACACCTATTTCCAAAGGGAGAGGGTGTTGCCTCCCTCTCCCAAAGGAAATCCTTTGTTCTGCCTTCCTCTGCTTGAGCTGGTCAAACGGCAGGAGGGCAGAGACGTGTCTGAGGGGTGGCAGCAGCACAGGCTGCACGGAAAACCCCAGAAGACTGGTAGGAGCAATGCTGGGGGTCCTCTAAGGAGCACCCAGGGTGCATGGAATCATACCACTAATACTAGCAACAGTATTGGGGTATGATTCTAACATGTTTGATACCAAACATGCCCAGGCTCAGAGTTACCATTATGTAGCTGGACACAGGTAGTGACTTGTATCCAGTACATTGGTAAAAAGGTTGGCCGCACTTACGAAGTCTAAGTAAATGGAGCTGCAGTTTGCAGGGGTCACCTCTGCTCATGCACCGGTGCCCTCACATTCAGGTACCTGCACCTTGCCCTCCCAGCTAGGAGGGCCTGCCATTAGGTGTGACTTATGTTGACCTGGTGCAGTTACCTGTAGTGAAAGGGTGCATGCACCTTTTTACACAGGCTGCAATGACAGGCCTGCAGACACATTTTGCATGGGCTCCCATGGGTAGCACAATCCATCCTGCAGCCCACGGGGGAACCCCTGGTGCCCCAATGCTCTGGGTGCCTAAGAACCATATACTAGGGACTTATATTGGGGCACCAGTAAGCCAATTGTGTGGTGTGCTAAGTCCTAAGCATCCAAATTTAGAGGGAGAGAGTACAGTCACTGGGGTCCTGGTTGGCCAGATCTCAGTGAACACAGTCAAAAACACACTGACAGCAGGCAAAACATGGGGGTAACTACCAAAAATAGGGTACTTTACTACAGTAGACATCTCGAACAATGATGTCTCAGAGGATGTTCAAGGAGTCAAGCCAGCAGTCAAGCCAGAAGTCAAGGATCTTGCGTGCCTACTGTTTTGACAGAACTGACGGAGTCTCTTATGCTGATCACGAAGAACATGCGTACCTTATTAAAGAAATCATCACTGAGACATTGTGCTTTAAGTGGGGGGAGATGTAATATCGTCAAATGCACATGTTCTACAAACAGGGCAAGAGGACCCTAGTGGTGGAGAGTCTGTGGAACAGGAAAGGAGAAGGAACCGAAAAGTAGGGCGTGAGGACAGGAAAGGCAAGAAAGAGTATCGAGGGGGTATGAAGGTGCCTTTGTTCGGTCGACATCCAAAATAAAGAGATATAATGATATCACGAGGATTGAATGTTTATTGTCATGTCTCAGACAGTACACCACCCACCTTTGAGTCTGACAATCTCACTGTCTCCAAAAATTTTCCTCCAGGGCATTGTAGGCCTAAGCTTTTTCAGCAGAGATAATGTTTTGGGGACTGACTAGGTGTGTTGGATTTCCACCGGCTGTAAATCTTTGAGGCCTGAATCATCACCCTCAGTCTCTTCAGTCATTTTAACTACATCTGTATCTTCTCCTGATGAATAGCCTTGTTCCATAAAGGAAACATTGGCCTGCGCTCGGGGGTAATGTGCCCACCTCTGTTTCACTCCCGTCTTTAGAGGTTTTGGATGCAAACGTGCACAAGCTAGACACCCTTCGTACTTTTTGTCTTTGGGTAGGATGATTACATACCTCATGTGAGTCCTTTCTGACTAGATTGGCGTGGAATATAAGTCAAAACCTAAAGGGTATTTTTTTCATTTTCCCTTCCCCTTAATATAATAAAAAAAGACCCATATAAATATTCTTTGGTCGAAGTGCCTGTGATTACACATCATAATAATCTGAGTTGATGTTATAAATGCTTAAATATTTCTCCTGTGCGTTTGCGGGCCCCAGACAACTCCTTCAACATTCTTTCTTTATTATTGGCCTTAATGCACCAGAATGGGAGAGGATCTTCTGTTGATGATCACTTTCTTGAAGCCTATGTAGGCAGGGCCTATCAAACTGAAATCTTTAAGAACAAGAGGAGAGAAACTTTTCTCAGACTAAATCGTAGCACTTATTTGAAACTATACTCTGAAATGTCAGGATGACAAGCGAGTAACCATTTCTTCGCATCGCACGATCTTCCTCGATAGTCATACGTATTTGAAAGAGTAACACACACAACAAAATCAAATTTGCTAAGAGACAACTATTGGAAATTACTGAAGGGTACATTTGTACTATTTGCATGATAGACTATAGTACTGGTTGCCCAACTGCAGATTCAGCTTTTGTAGTTGTATCAAAGCATTAGTGCTTCATTAATATGCGCACAGACGTCAAGGTACCCCCTTACAAATCACACATTTCAGCCAGCAGTACTTTTCTCAGCCATGCTTTTGTGGCTGCCTTACCTCTGGTGGACTGAGCTTTCGGTTTCTGTGTCAGAGGTTTGTTCACTAACTGACAGCATAAAACAGCTTTTCTTATATTGGGAGCTACTTTTGATTATTGGAATCCACCCTAAGCTACTGCCTAATATTTGATAAGGGTATATATAGGCCAAATAACTCAAGCTCCACTCTATTCCTGCAGAAGTGAGCACACAGCATCAATGGTGCAAGAGCTGCACTGCAAAAGGTTTACCTCTTGGGTTCCCACAGATCAATTTGCTCTACCTTACGAATCACATATGAGAAATGAATGCCTCATTGTGGCTTGGTATCTCATTGTCATGTAATGCACAGGACAACACTGCTCTAATTTTGAAAGCTAGGGCACAAAGCACTTCCATTATCTGGCCAGATGCATTGCAGTCCTTAATTTATTGTCCTCAAAAAAGCAAACCTGAAGGTTACTTTTACATACATTGCACTCCGAGAGGAAGGAATGAAAAAAGGGATAAATAAAGGAGGAGAGGAAGAAAGAAAAACGAGAGGAAGGAAGAAAGGTAGATAGAAAGAAATAATTACAGATAAGGAAAGATAAAGAGCAAGAGTGCACAAAAGAAAGGGAGATTGAAAGCAAAAGAGAGCAAAAAGAGAAAAAGAAATCGGGAGAAAGAGAAAAGAGATAGTAAGGTGGGGAAAAGGAGAGAGAGGGGAAAGGGAAAGAAAGAAAGATTGGAAGAGGGAAAGTAGATGGAGAATGATACAGGGCAAGAAAGATTAGAAGAAAGAGGAAAGACGAAATAAATGAGGATAGAAAGAGAAATAAAGAAGGAAGGAGAGGAAGAAAGTATATAAGAAAGACAAACAAGCATAGAAAGAACGGAATGGGAGAAAGAAAAAGGACAGTAAATAGTGAACAGAGAATATTCCAATGGGAATCACTTAGATAAAGAAAAAAATAGACAATGAAAGGGAGAAAACGTGAGAGAAGGGAGTGAAAGGTAAGAGAGAAAAAATGTTAATGAAATAGAAAAGTATGTACGAAGGTTATGGCAAAGCCATAAAACAGTAAGATAAGAGAGAAAGGGGATGAAAAAGAAAAAGAGAAAAGTGGAGAGAAAACAAGGAACAAATAGCAAAAGAAGTAAAGAGAGAAACGTAGAGGAAGAAAGGAGACAAAGAATAAAGAAAAGAAAGAAAGCGCAGGAAAAAGACAAGAGACAATGAAAGACCGAGTGGAAGAAAAACAAGAAAGAAACAGAAAGAAGGCACTGCAGAAAGAGCAAGAAGTACAGAAAGAAAGAAGTGGTGATAAAAAGAAAGCAGGACAACATAGAAAAGAGCACAAAAGGGGAAAAATAAATCGAGGAAAAAGGAGGGAATAAAGGGAAGGAGAAGAAAAAGGAAAAAAACGAAAGTATGAGAAAGGCAGAAGAGAGGGAAGAAGAGAAAGAAACAATGAAACAATGAAAGAGAAAGAACTTGTTTGAGAAGATGATGGGATGCATTGTCAGATTCCCGGCCTCACAGAACTGAGCACAGAGGCACTGAGGGGCCTACCCACAAGGTAAATGTACAAATATTTACTAGTGTGTAAAATTACTACTACATCTACGAAGACCTTTATTACTTTTTGCTGTTTACCATTTTTTCCTTTTAGTTATTCACCATTTCCAAGTGTAAAGCTACGCCTAGGTGTAGATTTACACGTCTCCACCCCCTCATTTCAGGTGGTGTAATCTCCTATAACATAGTTTATGACTATAAGTTTACTACATGTAACCGTATTTTAAGCTCTGCCTAACTGGCGAGAAAAGTAAACAAAATTGCAGAAATACCTTTTTGTATTACTGGCCCTGATTTTAACAAGATTAACTTACCTAAGTAGGAGGCTATTCTAAGGTGCTATAATATACAGAGAAACATGTATTAATACTACGTAATTTAACCTAATTTTTCTAACTGTGAAGTGTTGAAATGATTGTGAAAGTGAAGTATTAAATTAATTTGAAATAAAGCAAGACATGTTTGATTGTGTCATTTTGATAGTGAAACTGTATTGTCTCAGGATGGTATAATTTGGCAGGGTATTAGTCCATCATTGACAAGAGACTCCCCAATCACATAAATGAAGCAATCAAACTAGCATCTCAAGTGAAAATTAGTTGATTAGTTGTTCTTACCCTTCTATACACTGCCCTCTTTCTTGGCATGGTTACACCCATTTTCTGCCTGTTGTCAGTGTGTTTAACTGTGTTTACTGGGACCTCGCTAACCAGGACATCTGTCATTATGCCCTCTCCCATCTAACTTTGTAATATGGTTACTTACATCCCACATTTGGCATACTGGTGCCCCCCTGTAAGTCCCTAGTATATGGTACCCAGGGCATTGGGGTATCACGGGATCCCAGTGGGCTGCATCATGTATTATGCTACCCTTGGGGAACCCATACAAAGTGTATCTGCAGGCCTGCCATTGCAGCCTGCATGAAAGGGTGCATGCACCATTTTCAATGCAGGTCACTGCACCAAGTCACTGTAAGTCACCCCTACAGCAGGCCACCCTAGCCTGGAGGGCAGGGTGCAAGTATCTGTGTGTGAGGGTATCCCTGCACCAACAGAGGTGCCCCCACAAACTCCAATTCTATTTTCCTGGACTTCGTGGGTGCGGGGAGATCATTTTATGCATGTACTGGACATAGGTCACTACCTATATCCAGCTACATAATGGTAACTCCGAGCCTAGGCATGTTTGGTACCAAACATGTTGGAATCATACCCCAATACTGCTGCCAGTATTGGAAGTATGATTCCATGAACTCTGGGGGCTCTTAAAGGACCCGCAGCATTGCTTTTACCAGCCTTCTAGGGTTTGCCAGGCAGCTCAAGCTGCTGCCACCCCTCAGACAGGTTTCTGCCCTCCTGCTGCTTAAACAGCTCAACCGTAGGAAGGCAGAACAAAGGATTTCCGTTGGGAGAGGGGGTAACACCCTCTCCCTTTGGAAATAGGTGTTGCATGGCTTGGGAGGGGTAGCCTCCTCAAGCCACTGGTATGCTTAGAAGGGTACATTTGGTGCCCTCCATGCATAAACCAGTCTACACTAGTTCAGGGACCTCCAGTCCCTGCTCTGCCACGAAACTGGACAATGGAAAGGGGGAGTGACCACTCCCCTGTCCATTACCACCCGGGGGGGGGTGCCCAGAGCTCCTCCAGGGGGTCACTGGGTTCTGCCATCTTGAATCCAATGTTGGCAGGGACCTCTTGGAGCATCTGAGTGGCCAGGTCAGGCAGGTGATGTCGGAACCCCCTCCTGATAGGTGGTCACATGACTAGGTGACCAATCTCCCTTTCAGGGCTATTTAGGGTCTTTCTCTTGGGTGGGTCCTCAAATTCGGCTTGCAAGATTCTAGAAGGACTCCTCTGAAACCTCTACTTTGATTTCTAGCCACTGGAACCGCGACTGGACCCTCCAGGAACCGGCAATCTGCATCCATGATGAAGACTCTGCCTGCAACATTGTGTCCACAGCTCCTTCCAGCTTCTGCAACATTTCCCCACCTGTGCATCCTCTGAGGGCGGCAAGTCTTCAGTCTGCACAAGAAGGAAGAAGGAATTTTCTTTGGAGTTAAGGAGTCACTCCCCTGCACCCGCAGGCACCAACTGCAACAACGACCAGCTGCGTTGATCTCTTCTCATCCTGAGCTGCATGGATCCTGCATCACAAGTGGTAGTCTGGAGTAGTCCTCTTGGTCCTCTCCGCCAGGTGTCCAACTTTGGTGGAGGTAAGCCCGTGCCTACCCACACAGGATAATACCCCCATGCACTGCGTCTCTTGCAGCTACAAGGCTTGTTTGCATCTGATCCAAGAGATCTTCAGGCCCCGTAAAGCCCTAGCACTAGCCCCCAGCCCTTCCTGCAACTCACAGCCCTCTTCCTGCTTCTCCTGCAGTGTGGGACCCTTCTCCAGTACTGCTGCATGGGCTCCTCTGTGACTCCTGGTTCCTCATCCAGTGGGTCTCCTGTGGGGCTGCCTCTTCTTCTTTGGACTCTCTGCCTTGCTGAGGGTCACCCTAGGACTCCCCCTATGGGTTAAGTCCTCCTGGACCTTGCTGGTCCCCAGCAGTTCCACTTTGTGCTTCACCGCGACCTCTGCCTTTGAAAAGGCTTGTTGGTGACTTTTCCACGCCGCTTACTGACTGCAATCATCCATCTGGCATGGGACGTCGACTGCACCCTCCAGGAACTCTTCACCTGCTCCAGGGCTGCATTCCTGATGGTCTTCGTCCTACCGTAGACCGACTCCTGCAACCTGCTGGGTGAGTAGTAGCTCCTGCTCCTCCTGGACTCTCCTGTGATTTCTTGACTTGGCTCCCTTCTTCCACAGGTCTTCCTCATCAGAAATCCACTGCTGGTTTCTTGCAGTCTAGTCTGGGTATTGCATTTTCTTCTTTTCCTTGCTTTTGGGTGGTTTGGGGAAAATCCAGTAATTTACTCCTTTCTTCCTGGTCGCTAGGGGGCACTGTGGTACTTACCTTTGGGGTTTCCTAGTACCCCCAGCTCCCCTCTACACATTCCACTTACCTAGGTGGGGGTCCTGTGTTAGCATTCCATTTTTTTAGTATATGGTTTGGGCTCTCCCTCGAGTCACTATTGTCTATTTGCATTTGCACTGTTTTTTATCACTTTTATGCCTATTACTGATTACTAGTGCACATATCTAGTGTGCTACTTACCTCCCATTGGATAGTTGTCTCTCTAGTAATTTTTGGTATGGTGTCACTAAAATAAAGTACCTTTATTTTTGTAACTCTGGGTGTTTTCTTTCATGTGTGTAAGGGCTGTGTGACTACAGTGGTATTGCATGATCTTTGCATGTCACAGCTATCTCGAGAGCCTGGCTTCTAGACACTGCTTACACTACACTAATATGGGATACCTGGACCTGGTAAGAGGTGTACGTACCTCAGGTACCCACCACACACCAGGCCAGCTTCCTCCAGTGCCCCACCCTGGGTGTCTGGATTTAGGTAGACATCAGTAGTTCTGTCTATACATTAGCCCCAATACGTGGTGATGTTGTGCTATGCGCAACAGGCTTCAACAGTATTGGCCACAACAACCAACTAGGCATGGGTGTAACTCTCATAACTTGCTGTAGCATAATTGTGTGAAATTACATGGAATTCTGTGAAGAGATTAACTCAACATTTAGCACTATTTTCTTAGGTGCACAATGCAGCCTAGCATCCAAAATGGGCCAGGAGGATATATTTTGTTATAAGAAAATAGTATGAAATGCACCAGAACACGAATAGCAGCACCTAGTAACCACTTGCACACTTGGACTCACCTGTTCCTGCTGTAAAAAAATTGTGCCCAATTACTGATTATTACATGAAAGGGTGAATCATATAATTTTCAGTAATTTCAAAACAGTAATGTGAAATTACAAAAATGACTCCAATTTCTACAGCATAATTAAAATTTCAAACAGGCTTACGAGCAATCCAGTTTGGTCAAAACATCTGAATCTTGTCTTAAGGATCCCAAAACTGCCTCCAACGAAGGGTCATGCATATGTGTGGACCCTGTTGTACCTCTGTTGAGTCCCTCATTTGGACATGTGTAAGGTGTGAGATGGAAAGAGAGGACATACTGGACATCATCTGCAACAAAAACATATGATTTACTTTAACATGTGGTTTCATTCAAAATGTGATGCATCATGTCCTGCAGTCGAAAAATGCATGTGTCTCTATTGTTTTTTAAATAAGTGAGCATGTTTGAGATCTGCGTCATCTTACTAAAATACTCAGCAATGCACCGAAGTGCAATAGGTGTCGTGCGGCTGCTGTATGTGCTTCCAGAAAAGGCACATCTCTGATGATGATTGTTAGAAATTGAGGTCTCTAGTTGGCAGAGGTGTCCAAGTAGGGGCCACAATCCTAGTGTGGGTAAGTCACAACACAACCCAAATTATCCTGTGCTCACCCTCTGGTAGATTGGCACTGAGCAGTCAGGCTTAACATAGAAGACAATGTGTAAAGTATTTGTGCATTACCTCATACAGTAACATAGTGAAAACACTACGAAAATACACCACACAGGTTTAGAAACATAGATAATATTTATCTGAATACAATAAGGTCAAAATGATGAAAATCCAATGAACACAAGCAAAGTTATGAATTTTTAAAGACTAAGGTGGTCATTACAACCCTGGCGGTCGGTGTTAAAGCGGCGGTAAGACCGGCAACAGGCCGGCGGTAAAAATTTTGCAACTACGACCATGGCGGAAACCGCCAACAAAGACAGCCACTTTAACACTCCGACCGCCACGGCGGTACAAACAAACAGCGCGGCGGTCACCGCCAACAGACAGGTGGGAGACAATGTACCGCCCACACTATTATGACAGGCCAATCCGCCACCTTTTCCGGGGCGGATTCACCGCGGATAAAAACATGGCGGAAACAGGAATTTCGAAGGGAAAACACTCACCTCTACACACCCCACGAGGAACGAGGACACCATGGACCCGGAACTCCAAATTCTACCTGCAATAGTCTTCCTGCTCCTCTACCAAGAGCACGAAGGGCGGCGGCGAAGACCACGGTGAGTACTGCACCTACGACACAGGGGAGGGGGAGGGTAAAAACAGGGACATACACACGCAACACCCCCACCCACTACAACACACACACTAATGCATATTAATACATCACAGTTACACCCCCAACCCCCCCCGGAAGAATGCAAAGACAATAGAAAATGAGTGTAACCATTGTAATATATTAAAATCAAGTAGGCAAAAATATATATATACATCATTTACAAAATATATACCAAGCATAGTAGTCCAGGTAGTGCTCCAATTAAGTCAGTGGAACACTGGGCCCACACGGTATGGGCGAGGCCCACACAACATCCCAGGCCATGACGGAGAGAACACTGCAGGGGCATCAGACAGTAACTAAACAGGCACCTCAGGGGGAGGAAAAGGGGGGGCACCTCAGCCACTTAAGTGCACAACGCCAAATCCACGAGAGGGCCACATGCCCACTGTTACATCCTGGCGAGTTCAAAGCCACAGTCTCTCAAGTCTATACAGTGGGTGGCTTGCCCACTGTTCAATCCTGGGGAGTGCAAAGCCACAGTCTCTCAAGTCTCTACAGTGGGTGGCTTGCCCACTGTTCAATCCTGGGGAGTGCAAAGCCACAGTCTCTCAAGTCTCTACAGTGGGTGGGTTGCCCACTGTTCAATCCTGGGGAGTGCAAAGCCACAGTCTCTCAAGTCTCTACAGTGGGTGGGTTGCCCACTGTTCCATCCTGGGGAGTGCAAAGCCACAGTCTCTCAAGTGGATAACAGTCTCCACTGGTTCTGGAGGGGGCCTTGTGCCCAGAGTGCTTCATCCTGCTAAGAACAGAGGTAGTGGATGTATCTCTCCACTGGTTCTGGAGGGGGCCTTGTGCCCAGAGTGCTTCATCCTGCTAAAGACAGATGTAGTGGATGTATCTATCCACTGGTTCTGGAGGGGGCCTTGTGCCCAGAGTGCTTCATTCTGCCCGTGACGGACTCAGTAGCGTCAGTGCCCTTGGCGCTCATGGGCCAGCGGTGCTTGTGCTGGCGGTCCTTCATGTCCCAGCGGAGCTTTTGCTGGCGGTCCTTCACGGCCCAGCGGGGCTTTTGCTGGCGGTCCTTCATGGCCCAGCAGGGCTTTTGCTGGCGGTCCTTCATGGCCCAGCAGGGCTTTTTCTGGCGTCCTTCATGGCCCAGCGGGGCTTTTGCCGGCGGTCCTTCATGGCCCAGCGGGGCTTGTGCTGGCGGTCCTTCATGGCCCAGCGGGACCTTTGCTGGCGGTCCTTCATGGCCCAGCGTGGCTTGTGCTGGCGGTGGCCTCCTGGGCAGCTGGGCTTGTGCTGGCGGTGGCCTCCTGGGCAGCTGGGCTTGTGCTGGCGGTGGCCTCCTGGGCAGCTGGGCTGGTGCTGGCCTCCTGGGCAGCTGGGCTGGTGCTGGCGGTGGCCTCCTGGTCAGCTGGGCTGGTGCTGGCGGTGGCCTCCTGGGCAGCTGGGCTTGTGCTGGCGGTGGCCTCCTGGGCAGCTGAGCTGGTGCCGGCGGTGGCCTCCTGGGCAGCTGGGCTGGTGCTGGCGGTGGCCTCCTGGGCAGCGGGGATGATGGCGGTCTTCTCCGCCGTGCTGCTCTTCCCAGACTTGCCGGGTTTCTTGTGGCCCTTCCCCACCTTGGAAGGTGTCACAGCTGACTCCACAGTCCCACCGGGACCCCTGGGAGTGGCTTTGGTGGCTGGAGTCTTCCCCCTCTCCCGCCGGGCACTGGCCAACTTCTGATGCTTCACATGTGGGGGCTGTCTGTGCTGTGGCTCCGTGCCACACTGGCTGCCCTGGTGGCTGGTGCACTCCAGATTCCGGTGACTACAGGCACCACTGGTCCTGGAGATGTTGTGGCTGAGGTGCTAGTTCGGGACCTATGAGACGGACGGGGTGGGGGAGGTGTGGGAAAGAGGTCAAGGTTGGACAGGAAAAGTTTTTTTGACACACTGGGATGGGTAGCTGGAGGGGGTTTGGGTGTGGAGGAAGAGGTTGTGGTTGTAGGAGGTGTTTGTTTGCTGACTTTGGGTGAAGGTGCATGAGCTGGAGGCTGTCGTGAGGTGGATGGCTGTTGGGTGGGTGTGTGCCTGTGTTTGTGTATCTTGGGAGGGGGCGTCACAGACACACTGGGAGAGGACACAGGGGACGTGTGAATAGTAGTGGGGGTGGTGACTGCACGTGAGCCGGGTGTGGTGGTGGGTGTGCTGGAGAGAGACGTAGTGGCTGTAGAGGTAGTGCATGCAGGTGTGAGTGTAGACGAGACAGGGAGGGAGGAGGGAGACGAGGAGGAGGGGGACACAGTGGAGGCAGTGGATGTTGGTGTGTCTGCATGTGTGTGATGCTTGCGTTAGTGCCTGTGGGATGTGTGGTGCTTATGTTTGCCTGAGCTTCCCTTGTGTGTTGACGTGTGTGCATGTTGGTCTGTAGGTGTGCTTGGGATAGGCTGAGGATAGGGGATTGGGTCGGGGTGGAGGAAGTTGGAGGGGGGAGGCTAGACACAGGGACAATGGCTGCCATCAGTGCTGAGGCCAGAGTCTGAAAAGCTCGCTGAAGGGCCGCCTGACCAGAATGAATGCCCTCCAGGAATGCATTTGTTTGTTGCAACTGCCTTTCTACACCCTGGATGGCATTCAAAATGGTAGACTGCCCAACAGTGAGGGACCTGAGGAGGTCAATGGCCTCCTCACTGAGGGCAGCAGGGGTGACTGGGGCAGGGCCTGAGGTGCCTGGGGCAAAGGTGATGCCTACCCTCCCCGGTGAGCGGCCACGGGGCGAAGGCTGAGGGGCTGCTGGGAGGGTGGGTGGCGGCTGTACCTGTAGTTGGGGGGGGCACAGATGTTGCCGCCACCACAAGGGAGCTCTCATCAGAGGACGAGTCTGTGTCACTGGTCTCAGCTCCTGTCCCCGCCGTGGAGCTCCCTTCGCCCTCCGTCCCACTGGTGAACTCCGAGTTCGTAGTGTGGCCCTCCATGGCCATGTGGGATGCAGCTCCCTCGTGCTCCGGTGCCACTGCTCCTCCGCCTGGTGATGCTAATGCACACAAGAACAGGGAGACCACAAAAAGGGGGGTGACGACAGAAGAAAGACATGTTGAGTGCATGCATTACCGCTACCGTTGGAGGACACGACAGACACAGAAGCCCCCTGCACTACGCCGCGCTCTTGGGCTCCACTGTTCAATTCCTGGGAAATGGCCTACACGGCTATGGATGACATCTGCACACATAGATGACACAGGGGCATGACTAGGTGTACTTTGCACTCTACAGAGGTGGGCTGGGGTGCCACACAGCCTGCCTTATGGCGGGACTTTGCCTACGGAACTCGCCCTGGTTTAGGGAAACCCACAGCCCACCTCCCCCACCGAGACCCCTCCACTGCGTGCAAAGTCAGCAGAATGCGAGTGTACTCACCCCCTTGTGGCTGCTGTGATGCCCTCAAGCGCCCATCCAACTCCGGGTACGCCACCGCCAGGATCCTGACCATCAGGGGGGTCATGGTGCGACGGGCACCCCTCCCACGTTGGGAGGCCATTCCCAATTGAGCCTCCGCCGTCTTCTTGCTCCAGCGGCGAATGTCCTCCCATCTTTTCCGGCAGTGGGTGATCTGTCTGTGGTAGACCCCCAGGGTCTGGACGTCCTTGGCGACGGCACGCCAAAAATGTTTTTTCTGGTGGGCGCCGACCTACATAATTTGTACAGGGAGAAGAGAAAGTTATTTCCAACTGCACCGTCAAAGTGATTGGCCCCCATCCCTACCATTGCCATGTGGCACATGCACTCACCGTCGTTTCATGCATGCCTCACTCTCCCCCCTTCCTTCTTACATCCACCCCTCTCCACACAGGCAAGGCCCATACATCATGCTCCCAGTGTACTTACCTATTTGTCTGGAGGACCGTAGAGTAGCGTGTACTGGGGGAGTACCCCATCCACGAGTTTCTCCAACTCCTCCGATGTGAACGCAGGGGCCCTTTCCCCAGACACTCGAGCCATTGTCTCTTCCAGACCGAGGTCACAGCAGCACTTGCAGTGTAGGTCCTCTCCTGTCGAAGATCAGGTATCGAGTGATTGAACAGATAGAAAATGGCAGTCACGTCTGCAGCGGTGCGTACCGTCACCGCCGGCGTACATCGTCATTGGCTCCTGGGGCCCATAGGGTCCAATGTTAACCAATACAGCATTGTGCCGCGGTCTTCGACCGCCTACCGCGACGGTGTACAATGCCAGCGCAGTTACCTCACATCCCATTGTTCCACTTTAGAGGTCAGGCAGCCGCCATTTCAGGGGCCCACATGGCTTCATTTTCAACTGCGTCACACATACCTAGGCCTAGACTCAACACACATACAGGCCACTTTTTGAGTATGAATAGTGTTCTGTGTAAGCTGTGGGTACGTACCTCTGCGTTGTTTGACTCTGTGCTCGCTGTTGTCCTTCATAGGCACCGTCCGCTGGGACATGTGAGGAGATGGCGGCATCCTCCGGTGTACCGATCGTTGGTGGACCTGTCGACAATGGAGGAAAGACACGTGATAATCACATACAGGCTTGACCGTGCCACAATCCAGGAACTGTGTACCCAGCTGGAGCCAGACCTGATGTCAGCTATCCGCCATCCCACAGGAATCCCCCCTCAAGTGCAGGTGCTGTCAGTGCTCCATTTCCTTGCAAGTGGGTCATTTCAAACTACAGTGGCCAGAGCATCAGGGATGTCCCAGCCTATATTTTCCAACATGTTGTCCAGAGTGTTGTCTGCCCTGCTGAAACACATGCGTAGCTACATCGTTTTCCCTCAGGTTTAGGATTTGCCTACAGTGAAAGGTGATTTCTATGCTCTGGGACATATCCCCAACATCATAGGTGCAATTGATGGGACACATGTGGCTTTGCCCCCCCCCCCCCACAGGAGTGAACAGGTGTACAGAAACCGGAAGAGTTATCATTTGATGAATGTACAGATGGTATGTTTGGCAGACCAGTACATCTCCCATGTGAATGCCATGTTCCCTGGCTCAGTGCATGACGCTTACATCCTGCAGAATAGCAGCATCCCTTATGTGATGGGTCAACTCCAGAGGCACCATGTGTGGCTATTAGATGAGCACCTGGAAGCTAGTCAGTGGGAATGGTTGTCTGGGTCTGGGGATATCCCTCCAGGTTAGTGTGTGTCTAACAGTTGTCCCTCGCCATTTGCAGGTGACTCTGGTTACCCCAACCTGTCATGACTACTGACCCCAGTGAGGAATCCCAGGACAAGGGCAGAGGAACGCTACAATGAGGCACATGGGCGACTAGGAGGGTGATCGAACGCACCTTCGGCCTCCTGAAGGCGAGGTTCAGGTGCCTCCATTTGACAGGTGGATCCCTATTCTACTCACCAAAGAAGGTGTGCCAGATCATCGTAGCCTGCTGTATGCTTCACAACTTGGCTTTGCGACGACAGGTGCCCTTTCTGCAGGAGGATGGTCCAGATGGCGGTGTTGTTGCAGCTGTGGAGCCTGTGGACAGTGAAGACGAGGAAGCAGAGGAAGAAGACATGGACAACAGGGACACAGTGATCCAGCAATATTTCCAGTGAAACACAGGTAAGAATACAAACCTGCCTACTACATGTACTTATACACTACTACCTCTCTACTGTCTGTCTTTTTCCCCCAGTGTATGGTCACTGAGTTGTCACTTTCCCTTACGATTTCACAGATCTGGGTCCCACAGTGTGACATCTGCTTTGATTCCTCATAGACTAGAGCTGTGTGACATAGGTATGTTGACATTACAAATGAAAGAGCTTTTGCCACAGTTATTGCTAATACAGTATTCCGAAATCATAGACAGACTCCAGATTGTTTTGTGCTTTAAGGGTGTTTATTTTAGTGCTCAAAATTGGAGGGGGTAGCAAAATTGTGAGGGGTGATGGCGGAGGAATGTCCATGGCAGAGTCCAGTCTATTAGTCTCACAGGTGCATTGCCCAAATCGGCATAGGAAGTGGAGCTGGGGCAGTTTAAGGATGAACAGGGTGACAAAGTGGGACAGTAGGATGACAATCAAGGTGGTTTCATTTCTTGGCGGGGGTCTTGGCATCGTTCTCTGTCTTGTTCCTGGATCTCAGGGACCGTTTGCGAGGTGGTTCTCCCTCTGCAGGGGGTGGGGTGCTGGTGTGGTGGTCCTGTGGCAGTGCCTCCTGTCCACTAGCGCCGGCGGAGGTGGTGGGCAGTTCATCGTCCAGGCTAGTGTCAGGGGCCCCTTGTAGTGCCACAGTGTCCCTCCTGTTGTTGAGTACTTCCTTCAGCACCCCTACGATGGTGCCCAGGGTGGAATTGATGGTTCTGAGTTCTTCCCTGAAGCCCATATACTGTTCCTCCTGCAGGCGCTGGGTCTCCTGAAACTTGGCCAGTACTGTTGCCATCGTCTCCTGGGAGTGGTGGTAGGCTCCCATGATGGAGGAGAGGGCCTCGTGGAGAGTGGGTTCCCTGGGCCTGTCCGCCCCCTGTCGCACAGCAGTCCTCCCAGTTCCCCTGTGTTCCTGGGCCTCTGTCCCCTGGACCGTGTGCCCACTACCACTGCCCCCAAGTCCCTGTTGTTGTAGGGGTGGTGGGTTAGCCTGGGTTCCCTGTAGTGGTGGACACACTGCTGATTGACGTGTCCTGGGGACGGCGGTATGGGCCCGCTGGTGTTTCCAGAGGGGGGAAGCTCTGTAGTGGCCTGTGACTGGGTGTGGGGAACCCACTGTCCCGAGGTCCCCGATGGGCCAGGCTGGTCATCTAGATCCAGTTGAACAGAGGTGCTGTCATCACTGTGGGCCTCTTCTGTTGGTGGTGTGGACATGTGTGGACCGTCCTGTCCGGTGACGTTGGGTAGGGGTCCTGCAGGGGTATAAAGGCATGATTATTGCATCTGTATGTGTCAAGGTGTGCAATGAGTAGGTGACTGTGTACCCCAGTGCTAGCATTCCTGTGTGGGACCTTGTGTGATGATGGTTTAGGGGGGTGTATGGGTATGTGCAGTGGGCATGCTTTAGTGATGGGTGTCCATGCTTTGGTGTTGCATGCAGGGCCTGGTGTTGGGATGTGTGGTTTGTGATAGTGGGACATTTGTGAGGAGTAGGAGTGATAGGGGTGAGGGCGAGGGTGGGGGTAGGTGATAGCATGCAGGTGGGTGGGGGATGAAGTAGTTAAAGGTTTGACTTACCAGAGTCCATTCCTCCACCTACTCCTGCGAGGCCCTCAGGATGCAGAATCGCCAAGACCTGCTCCTCCCATGTTGTTAGTTAAGGGGGAGAAGGTGGGGGTCCGCCGCCAGTCCGCTGAACCACCAGGTGGTGTCTGGAGACCACGGAACGCACCTTCCCCTGTAGGTCGTTCCACCTCTTCCTGATGTCCTCCCGATTTCTTGGGTGCTGTCCCACTGCGTTGACGCTGTACACTATTCTTTGCCATAGCTCCATCTTCCTTGCAATGGAGGTGTGCTGCACCTTTGATCCGAATAGCTGTGGTTCTACCCAGACAATTTCCTCCACCATGACCCTGAGCTCCTCCTCCGAGAAGCTGGGGTGTCTTTGCCGTGCCATGGGGTGGTGTAGGTGATGTGTGGGGTGGTGTGTGGGGTGATAAGTGTGCTGATATGTAGTGGGGTGTTGTGTGAGGTGCGTGGAAGTTATGTGGGTGATGGTGTTGTGTGCCTGTGGATGCTAGTGTTGTTGATGGTGGTGTCTCTCTCTGGCTTTCGTTCGTGATTTGTTGTCATAAGGGTTTGTGGGTGATGTGGGTGTGTGTTTTATAGTGTATTGGGTGTGTGAGAGTGGTGTGTGTATGTGTATCAGGTGTGTGTATTTGGAATTGTCCAATGTGGCTGTGTTTTGTAAGAGTGTGTGTATTTTGAGCGCGGCGGTGTTTACCGCCAATGGAATACCGCGGTTCAAAGACTGCCACGTGGATTCATGTGTCATGATAGTGTGGGCGTATTTCTGTTGGCGTGATGGTGGAGGTTTTGTTTTTGCCAGTTTATCACTGACCTTTGGTGTGGCGGACTTGTGTGGGTGTCTGAATTTTGGCGGATTCCGAACTGTGGGTCATAGTAGCTGTGGCGGAATTCCGCAGCCGCGGCGGTGTGGTGGCCGTCTTCTGCACGGCGGTAAGCGGCTTTTACCACCAATGTCATAATGAGGGCCTAAATCCCTCTAAAGCGCTTAGAAACTCAATAGCTTCAACTGGGGCTACCACAGCATCGTTGACTGAGTCGTTCCCAATAATCCAACGCCACGGGCGCCGGTCACGGAGTCACACGGACCCCCAGGTACAGTACCTTTGGAAATGAAGAAACAAAGACATTCCATGAAGTCATGGAGATGAAGCGTCAAGTGAGTTTTGTACTATGAGGCAAAGGAGGCGAGGAGTCAGTTCCATCCTGTTGCAGAGGGAGCTGGTGCAGTGTTGGTGGTGAGACATTGTGTCCTTGTGACCCGACAGGGTCGATAAATCCAGTCGTTCAAGACGTGATGAGTTGACTTCGCAGTGTCGCGATCACACTGCGTGTCGTCAGAGGTGTCGGGGTAATGTTGGACTTGTGTCGAAGGCCCCAGTCCTTACGTGCAGTGTCTATGGAGCGGGTGCAGCTGCAGCATCAGTGCTGCGTCATTAAAGTCGTTCTTGTCGTTCTTGGAGTTGCTGAAGTCGGAAAACTAGCTACAAGCCAGCTGGTGAAGTCTTTGTTGGCATTTTTGGGGAAGGCAGAGTCCTTCTCAGCAAAGCAGTCCAGATGAGTCCTTTGGGCATCCAGGCAGTTCCTCTGACAGAGTGTTGGTGTAGATCCAGAAGTGTATGATTTGGTGGGGTCGGAGACCCAGTTTACATGGCCGAAATGCCTTTGAAGTGGGGGGAAGGTCAAAGAGTGGTTACTTAGTGCACAAGTCTCCCTTTCAGCCCAGTCCTGTCTGTCAGGATTCCTGTGGGGGGATGTCAGTCCTTTTTGTGAGGGCAGGCAACGGGCCTTCGAAATGTGAGAGCCCCTCCACCTTTCCTGCCCAGGGAGACCCATTCATTATGCAGATGGATGCAGATGTGATTGAGTGTCCTGTGTTTATGACTGTATGGATGGAATGCACAAGGGAAGCTGTCAACCAGCACAGACCAGACGTGGATTGGAGACAGGGCTGTAAGGCACAGATGGCAGTAAGTGCAGAGAAATGCCCACTTTCTAAAAGTGGCATTTCTAAAGTAGTAATATTAAATCCAACTTCACCAGTAAGCAGGATTTTATATTACCATTTTGGCCATACTAAACATGACAGGGGCATGTCTTCCAGATCATAATCTACCACTCTTAAGTATATGAGGGCAGTTCTAATGCTAGTCTATGAGAGGAGCAGACCTCACAGTAGCGGAAAACGAATTTAGGAGTTTTTCACTACCAGGACATGTGAAACACATAAGTGCATGCCTTGCCTTTTACCCAGATAGCACCCTGCCCGATGGGTTACTTAGGGCCTACCTTAGGGGTGACTTAAATGTAGAAATACGGGGAGTGTAAGGCTTGGCAAGTAGTTTTAAATGCCAAGTCGAAGTGTCAGTGAAACTGCACACACAGGCCTTGCAATGGCAGGTCTGAGACATGGTTACGGGGCTACTTATGTGGGTGATGCAATCAGTGCTGCAGGCCCACTAGTAGCATTTAATTTCCCTTTCAATGGCACTCCACTTCTGTTCCCGTGAAAGTAACCTCCAGTTAATGAAGGCTACCGGTTGGCCTAGGCCCTCCTGAATCTGCTGTTCTAAGACTGCTATTATGCCATGCTCTAAAGCGTCTGTCTGCACTATGAATTCCTTGGAGTAATCAGGGGCCACGAGCACAGGTGTGTGCACATGGCTTTCTTGAAGGAATCAAAGGATTACTAACAAGACTCTGTCCAGATCACCAACCTGGGCTGCTTTTTAGACGTCAGCTCAGTTAAGGGGGCCACAATGGTGCCATATCCCTTAACAAATCTGCTGTAGCAACCACTGAGGCCTAGGAAGGCTCTCAGTTCAGTTTGGGTTTTAGGTGGTTGACAAGCCATGATTGTTTCAATCTTGGCCTGGAGGGGCTGCACCTTGCCACCACCTACTAAGTGTCCCAAGTACACCACAGAACCCTGCCCAATCTGGCATTTTGTATTCTTGATTGTCAGTCCTGCCTGTTGCAGGGCCTGGAACACCTCTTGGAGGTGAAGCAGGTGTTCTTCCCAGCTGGCACTGGAGGGGGCAATGTCATCTGAAGTAGGCGATACAGAACGCCTCTTTACCAGCCAGGACCCTGTTTACCAACCTTTGGAAGGTAGCAGAGGCATTCTTCAAGTCAAAGGGCATCACCCGGAACTGGTAATGTCCCTCAGGGGTTGAGAATGCTGACCTCTCTTTTGCCCCCTCAGTCAAGGCAATCTGACAGTACCCTGATGCCAAATCAAAGGTACTGTGGAATTTGGCAGCGCCTAGCCTGTCAATGGGCTCATCAGCTCTGTGTTGCGCCACGGCGCGCGGCGTGAGCCGAACATTCGGCTCGGGCCGCGGCATGCAGCACAGAGACGCGACGCGCCCCCAGCCTCTTGTGCAGCATACGAGGCCCCAAATTGGGCATGGGGCCTCGTTTCTTCCTAACGCGGCACACATTCGAGCATGTTTGACCCTCCCCCACTCACCTGCTATTGTTGTCCTTTTCTTTCTGTCGCCCTCATTTGTGCCTCCCTTTATGTTTTTCCTTTTTTCACATTATTCCCCTCTCTTCCCAGCATGCTTTGGTTCCCTACTTTCTATGGCTCCTTGTCCATTACTTTCTATGTGTTTTTCCCTATCTAATATGGTGTCCTTGCACTTCCTGTTGGTCGCTTCCTGTTTTGGGGTATTTAAGGGCTGTGATTCTTTCCCTCCTTGCGCTGCAACACTTTCTGTTTGGAAGGTGTCTTCGCTCCTTCTTCCTTTGTGTCAGATACTGGTTCACGTCAGTTCCAGTGTTTTTCCTGTTCTTTTTTGATCTTGTATTTACTTGTTGACTTTTGCTCCTGTTCCAGGAAATTTCCTTTTTGGAGGTTTTTTCCCCCTTAATAGGCCTGCCCTTGGCGTTCCTATCGCCTGCAGCACCGTGGCTACCAGAAAGAGTCGCCCCTACCTGGGCCAAGGCCGAACATTCAGGAACAAGAACCTCGCCACTCGTTCTGCGGACTCCAAGTTAAAGCAGCGCGTAAGTCGTGACACTCTGGGGATGGGATGTGCGTCAGTATTTGTGAAAGAGTTGAGACGTCAGTGGTCCACAGAGAACCGAAGTTCTGGTTTGGCGCCCGGTGGGGCAGCCTTAGGTACCAACACCATTGGGCTGGTCAATGGACTGTAAGAGGTTTCAATCACCCCTAAAGCTAGCATTTTGGCAACTTCCTCCTTGATGCTGACCTTCACCCAGTCTGACAACCTGTAAATTTTGTTCCTTACAGGGGGGCTGTCTCTCAATATCATAGACTCACAGATGTGTGAGTACAGGGGTGAGAGAAAACAGGGAGAAGAACTGTCCCAGTAACTGGTAATAGTCACCCTGCTGGTCTAGGGTCAGAGAGGTTGACACCCTCCACAGACCCATCACTTTGCTGTGCAGAGAGGAGGTTAGAGAGAGGTTCACTCTCCTCCTCCAGCCCATCATCTGTCACAAGGAGCATGCTGACTTCAGACCTCTCACAGTGAGGCTTCAGTCTGTTTACATGGAGCACCCTTAGAGGGCTCCCACGGGTCTGGAGGTCCACCAAGTAAGTGGCCTCCCCCTTACGCTCCTTTATTTCATATGTCCAGTCCAGCGGTCCTGGAGAGCTCTGGGCTCTACTGGGTCCATGACCCATAGTAGCCTTCTGGTCATACCAGCATTTCATTACTTCTTGACTGGCCTTAAGGTTGCTTTTGGCCTTTTTCCTGAAGAGGTGCATCTGGTTGCGGAGGGCCAACATGTAGCTGACCACATCCTGGGGGGGGGGTTCCTGGGAGCTTTCTCCCACCCCTCCTTGACAATGCATAAGGGCCACTTGACAGGGTAGCCATAGAGAAGCTCAAGGGGACTGAACCTATCCATTTCTGGGGCACTTCTCTGTGAGCAAAGAGAAGGCATGGTAAGAGGACATCCCACTTACGCCTCATGGCTCAGGTAGGCCTGCAATCATGCCCTTCAAGGTCTTGTTGAACCTCTCAACTAGACCAGGGGATTGAGGGTGATAGGGTGTGGTGAATTTGTATGTCACACCACATGCATCCCACATGGACTTCATGTATGCAGACATGAAGTTAGTGTCTCTGTCAGACACTATCTCTTTGGGGAAGCCCACTCAGGTAAAGATCCCCATCAAAGTTCTGGTCACCACAGTTGCAGTCACGATCCTCACAGGGACAGCCTCTGGTTAACGTGTGGCATGGTCCACGAAGACCAGGAGGAACATGTTGCCTATGGCTGTCTTGGGGTCCAATAGACCAATGATGTTGATGACCACCCTTTCAAAGGGAGTGCCAATGATGGGGAGTGGGATCAGGGAAGCCTTCCGCTTTTTCCCTGACTTCCCACTGGCCTGGCAGGTGGGACAGGACCACCTGGCAAAAGGTCTTGTCTTGTCCTAAATTTCCTGACAGGGGTATGTCATGAGCCAAACCCAGTAGGAAGTGTGCTGCCCCAGTACCCAGAGCTTTGGACTCACTATATTGTGATCTCCAGAGGTTTTACCTGCTGCATGAGCTGAGGCTTGTTGCCTCAAACCCTCAAAGGTGGGACACTCTTTCTGCGCTTTGCAAAATTCCTCCCTGGTGGGCCCACCCTCAGCTTGCCAGCCAGCAAGGTCAGGTAGGTCCCGTAGGGCGGCAATGTCCTCCCCAATTGGCTCAGGGGCGTCGTCCTCAGGAACCCCATCGACCTCTACCATGGGAAATTCTGGGACCAGTTTCCTGCGCCCCTTGCACTTCTCCTTGGCAGCTGTCTGGGCCATTCTTCTAGGCTTCACATGCCTTTGACTTCCCTCCCGGGCAGCCATGGCAATCCCATCATCCCCAAGTGAGACCTGAGCTCGACCTCCCTCCAGGTAGTGTGCTATAGGTCATTGCCTAACATACAATCTACAGGCATGGCGAGATTCACAGCTACTTTCAGAGTACCAGAGAGCCCCCACTCAAAGGGGACCAGAGCCACCAGTAGATGACTCTCGCTATAGTCATCAAGTCTATGACTTGGGGGAATGTGTTCTGTAGCACCTGCTCTGCTGAGTCCAGCTGACCCTTGACAATAGTCATGCTGGCTCCTGTGTCACGCAGAGCCTCCACCCATTGCCCATTAGTGATGGCCCACTGCTTATAATTAGAAGTATTGGCAGGCATGTGGGCTTTTGGCACCATTTCTGCACCCCCCAGGCACACTAGTGTTACCTCTGTCTGTTCCCTAAAGCTAATTGGGACTACCTCCTCCCTGAGTGCTACACTAGCCAAGCCAGGTGTCTGACCACCAGTGGGGGCTGTGCCCTCTTTGGACATTTGGATTCGTTCTTAGAGTGACCATACTTGGAGCACTGTGCACATTGCAGTACAAACCTCCCTGTCTTATGATCAAAGAACCCTATTTTATTAGTCTCAGACTGCGACTGGGTACCACTATTCCCTTGGGAGTTATTTTGGGTGGCCTTTAGAGAACTCCTTCTTTTTAAGTTTTTCTCCCCCCTTTTTCTTCTGTTGGGAACTCTGACCACCTTTGTAGGTATCCTCCACATGAATTTTTGGACACATTGGTGCTAGCCCAGAGGTTTGCCTCCTCAGCAAGCTTCCTGGGATAGGTCAGCTTACTGTCAACTAGGTGCTGGGGCAACTCTATAAAAGAAATACTGAGCATGTGTTCTCTCAGGATTAAATTGCACAACCCAACATAATCACTGACTTTGCTGCCCCTCACCCAGCCATTCAGTGCCCTACTGGAAAAATCAATGAAGTCTACCCAGGACTGGTTGGAGAGCTTGTTACTGTCCCTGAATCTTTGGCCATACTTCTCAGGGGTCAGTCCAAACATTGGCAATTCAAATGGTTTTTATGGGAGCATACTTGTTCTGGTCCCCAACCTCTAATGTCAGAAATGTGTCCCTCCCAAGTGTAGGCATGTGTTTCCATAGACCTCCCCCCAAGTGCTCTTCACGAGCCCCATGTGCCCTCAGTGCAACTTCAAAAGCAGAAAACCACTTGTCAATGTCATCTCCCATCACATAACTAGGCACCAAATCCTTGGGTATATAAACCTTCTTGTCTCCAGCAGGTCCTGCATGTATGCTGCCACCTTGAGCTCCAGCTCTTTCAGACTCAGTTCATGAGCCAATAGACGTTTCTTCTCAGCTATGGCTCTTTCAGCCTCAGCCTTCCTCTCCTCTGCCTCCATTTTTTATCTTGCCAACTGCAGCCTCAATTCTCTCTCCTTTCTCCTTTCCTCTGGGGTCAGGCTGTGACTTGAGACACTGCTCCCTGGTTTTGCAGGGGGCACAAAACCAGGGGCGTCATCCCCCACTGCTGTTGGCAGCCCCACAGGAGAACTATCCACTTGCTCCCCGAATTTGTCATGCTCTTGAGAGCAGGATTCTGCCCAAGCCCTCAGCTCCTTTTAGTACTCCTCCTTCATGGAGACTCCACAGGTAAGTACCCCATCCCCTCGCAAAAGCCCTTTAGCTGGTTAAGTGATATGCCTACAGCTTAGCCAGGTCAAACTCCCCAGCTCTACTTGTGGACCCAGCCAGAGACATGATGTATAGGATTGATTAATGAATGTCAAGCAGGGAAGGTTTGGTGAAGAAGAAAACAAATCAAATTGACCTTTACCTGTGGGTAGGTAGTGTGCACATAGCTATTGTATGGTACTGCACAAACACAAGTCCTTTCCTCACCGCTGATAGCTAGTGTTAGTAATTGGGGTCTCTAGTTGTCAGAGGTATACACCCTAGTCAGGGTAAGTCAAAACACAACTCAAATTATCTTTTGCTCAGCCTCTGGTAGTGTGGCACTGAGCAGTCAGGCTTAACTTAGAAAGCAAGGTGTAAAGTATTTGTGCTATAACTCATACAGTAACACTGTGACAACTCCACATAAATACTTCACACAGGTTTAGAGAAATAGATAATATTTATCTGAATAAAATAAGGTTAAAATGCTGAAAATTCAATGTACACAAGCAAAGTTCTGAATTTTTAAAAATGAAATCCCACTAACGCGCTTAGTAATTCAATAGCTCCAACAGGGGCTATCACGGCGTCATGGACAGAGTTGTTCCCAATAATCCGCTCTAATGGGTGCCGGTCACAGAATCACACAGACCCCCAGGCACATTACATTTGGAAACAAAGAAACAAAGGCACCACATGGAGTCGTGGCGTTGAAGCGGCGCTGGAGCCGGTACGGCATCAGTCCTTTATGGCGTCTGGGGAGGTGAGGCGTCGGTTCTGCAATGTGAGGCAGGGGAAGCAAGGCATCAGTTCTGTCCATTCGCAGAGGGAACTGCTGCAGCATCTGTGGTGAGGCGTCAGTTCCTTGTGACCCCAAGGGGTCGATGAATCCGTTGATCAGAAGCGTCGCAGCAAGGTAGGGCTTGCGTTGTAGGCCGCAGACATTGCATGCAACTATGTCCATGGAGCGGGAGCAGCTGGGTGTCGGTGCTGGCATCGCTGAAGTCGTTCTTGGCATCGCTAAAGACAGAAAACTAGCTAAAAGCCAGCTGGTGAAGTCTGTGTTGGCCCTGAGACTTCAGAACAGGAGGGAAGATCCATCCAAGCCCTTGGAGAACACCTTTGAGGAAGACAGATTCCTTCTAGCAAGGTCAGAGGCCAGCAGGGCAGCAGTCCCTCTCAGTAAAGCAGTCCAGATGAGTCCTTTGAGCAGCCAGGAAGTTCCTCTGACAGAGTGGAGGTGTATATCCAGAAGTGTATGATTTGATGTGGGGTCAGAGACTCAGTTAATATATCCAAAAATGCCTTTGAAGTGGGGAACTTCAAAAAGTGGTTTTGAAGTGCACAAGTTCCCCTTTCAGCCCAGTCCTCTCTGCCATGATCCCTGTGTGGGGTTATCAGTCGTTTTTTATGAGGGCAAGCCACTGGCTTTGAAATGTAAGAGAGAGCCCCTCCACCCCTCTTGATCAGGGAGACTCATTCAGTATGCAGATGAATGCAGATGCGACTTAGTGTCCTATGATTATGACTGTATGGGTGGAATGCACAAGGGAAGCTGTCAACCAGCACAGACCAGACATGGATTGGAGACAGGGCTGTAAGGCACAAATGGCAGTAAGTACAGAGAAATGCCCACTTTTTAAAAGTGACATTTCTAAAATAGTAATATTAAATCCAACTTCACCAGTAAGGAGGATTTTATATTACCGTTTTGGCCATACTAAACATGACAGGGGCACTCCTTCCAGATCAGAATCTACCAATCAAAAGTATATGAGGGCAGTTCTAATGTTAGTCAATGAGAGGAGCAGGCCTCACAGTAGTGGAAAATGAATTTGTGAGTTTTTCACTACCAGGACATGTAAAACACATAAGTACATGTCCTGCCTTTACCTACATAGCACCCTGCCCTATGGGTTACCTAGGGCCTACCTTAGGCGTAACTTATAAGTAGAAAAAGGGGAGTTTAAGGCTTGGCAAGTATTTTAAATGCCAAGTCGAATCAGCAGTGAAACCGCACACACAGGCCTTGAAATGGCAGGCCTGAGACATGGTTAAGGGGCTACTTATGTGGGTGGCACAATCAGTGCTGCAGGCCCACTAGTAGCATTTAATTCACATGCCCTGGACACATGTAGTGCACTTTACTAAGGGCTTACAGGTATATTAAATATGCCAATTGGGCAAGCACCAATTTTACCATGTTTAGGGAAGAGAGCATATGCACTTTAGCACTGAACAGCAGTGGTAAAGTGCGCATAGTCCTAAAACCAGCAGAAATAGGGTCAGAAAATGGAGGGGAGGCAGGCAAAAAGTTGGGGGATGACCACCCTAAGGCTGTCAGGTCTAGCAATGATTAAATACGACCAAGGAGAGAAGGCTGGTCGCCTACTTACAGCCCAGCTGCATTAACGCGAATTGCAGCTTGTTGTCCTGGGCCTCTGGAACGAGACCAGAACTCTCCTAAAGCATCCTCAAGATATGTTGGAGAGATTTGCCGGCTACTAGTCTGCACTCTATCAATCGGAGTTCACCTCCTCCGTGGCACGGATAGATGCCTTTCTCTAGTCCCTTCACTTGAATTCCCTTACAGCTGAGGGATGGGTCCTATTTGAGGGAGATATAACAGTGGAGGAGCCTCACACCCCACCTGCAAATCACCTGGGAAAGATGGGTTTCCCGGAGAGTTTTACAAGATAGGCAAGCCCCCTACAGAGCCCCCATGCTGGCCAGTGGCTATAAGGATACTGCTGCTTCACAATCTCTAAGCTTTGTTTTTAATACGGTCACCATCATGGTTATTCACAAGGAAGGCAAGGACCCGCTTGAGTGTGTCTGCCACCATCTTATCTCTCTGATTAATGTAGACCTGAAGATATTGGCCAAGATCCTAGCCACCCATCTGGGGAGGGTGATTCTGCAATTGATACACCCCTCACAGATGGGTTTTGTCCTGGGGCATTCCTCCCGGGACCATCTTCTTACTCTCGCACACCTCCTCTGGCACATCAGAGACAACTCGAAAGAATGACGGCCACTCTCTCTAACACCTGCATTTGATCAGGAGAAGTGGTCATATCTTTTTAGAGTCTTGTCCAGTATCAGTCTCAATGAAGATTTCATTTCTAAAATTCAATTCCTCTCTGACTTCCCCCTCCAGGAGATCTAATCCGGGGGCATTGTGTCTAGTCGCTTCCCAATCCACAGAGGGATGCACCGAAACTGCCCCCTCTCTCCATTGCTGTTCCTCCTAGCAATGGAACAACTCTTTTCTGCCATCCGACAATCTGATGAAGTAACACGCATCTCTATTGGCCTCTCTGAAGTGACGGTGCTTCTCCTGCCTTTGGGTACCCCAGAACTGCCTCCATTCTAATGGCATACAGTGGGTGCCCTGGGGGCTGAAAAACCTAGGCATCAAAATAAATAAGAGACTCTACTGGATGGTGGAGGACAACCTTGTATCCCTTCAAGACCAATCCAAGCAGGACTTTAACAAATGGCAACACCAGAATCTCTCCTTATGGGGCCAGGTCCAAACTGTTAACATGATGGTGGCGCCTAGACACAACTACATTTTCAATATGCTGCCTTTGCGGATACCACATACACTCCTGCTAGAAATAGAGGCAGATATTAGGTCCTACATATGGAGTGGCAGATGCCCCAGGATGCAAGGCACTAGCCTGTGGGCCAACAAAACAGTTAGGGGGTCTCCGCGTTTCCCATAGTTATTCCTTCTACCTAGCCTTCCAGCTCTCCAAGGTGGTGACCTATTTGGGCGACCCGTGAACGGTACCACTCTGTGTCAGCATGGAGTGTCACCTCATCGGTTCGACATGCCCAACACACCTATGCTACTTTCCTCAGCCATTCTCCTCCTAGTAACATAACCCGATTTTGATGTCTACTGCAGCGGCATGGAAAATGTCCCATAAGTTGATTGGCGTGGATCCTTCCTCCACAGTGTATCCCCAGTGTGGCATAATGCTGCCTTTCACATCACCAGGAAACCTTTCTACTTGGCTACCTGGAAGGCTTGGGGAGTATGGAGATTGACCACCTCCTGGGTGAAGGTACTCTTAAACCATTCATATTGCTCATTCAGGAGTTTAACCTCACCCAGGCAGACTACTGGAAACATCATCAGCTCTTCCACTGCCTTCGGTTTGTTCTTAGAATTCCCTCAATGAAGTTCCCGGTCTGTATATGTCTCTGGGGCGGCTATAGGCGGCTAGTCTCCAGACTGTATGGAGTACTCAAATTCCTGTACTTCAAGATATTACACGATTAGTACTGGCCTCCAAAGAAACTGCCCAACGGTATTGGTTGAAGGTGCCTGGGAGACTTGTGCGATCTGGTGCACATCCTGTGAGGCTGTCCAGACCTGCTCTCCTACTAGGCAGCAGTGGTGGTGGGCCTCCAGTGGTTCCATCACCAGTTTACTGCGCTTCAGAGTACCTTGCCCTTCTTCATGACGCTGCTGACACCCCTGATATGGACATCCATACACACAAGTGTCTTGCCACTGCCTTGGCTACAGCGAAAATGTGTCTTCGGCCACTGGCATCAACCCCCCTCCCCACCTATGAGGAATGGGTGGTGGAGCTGCACAGAGTGGCCTTGCATGAGAAATTCACATATAAATTAAATGATGTCTTTGACAGGGCATGGGGCTCCTTTCTTGAGTCATTTGCCTGAGGTCTGCTACTCCAGGCTGCCCCCATACTGTCCCCCCTGACTCTAAACCTTGGCTAGGAGCCTAACTGCCACCTGGTTCCACCATATCCCCTCGTGCACTCTTCTCCGGCCGCGCCTTCTCTCAAGAGAGCTCCTGCAGCCTGCACCTTCACCCTCAAGATAACCAAAGGGCCCTTTCTGCTCTACCATCGAAGAACCTTAATGGCCTTCCAGTTTCCCTTTCCATGGTTGAACAGCCTTCTGCATCCTGCCATGCTGCTGCCTCGTTCATTCCCTTCCTATCCCACACTCTGCCCCTCTTACTTTCCACTCCCCTTCCCCTCTAGGTTACAAGTTATGGTACGTTTGCATGTTGATACGTCCATTCCTCATACCCCCATTGGGGCCTTTTCCCTATCGTTTGGCTGGGCCCAGAGGTTCAGGGTCTGATTCAACCAGACTCACTACCTAAATGCATAGTCTTGCCTATTGGGCCTTATTTTGCTCCGGTGCCCCCGGGCTGTTATATTTATCTCTCCGGATTTGATTTCTTGTACTACTGTCTAGTAATGTGAGGATTCCATATATCTGTTTATTTGGCAGCTTGTTGTGATGTTTTCATGTAATGTTTTCTTGCTTGAAAATACAAATAGAGGTTGCAAAATGTAATGCATCATGTATACATATATGCAGAAGGCGAAAATTGCATGTGTCTTAGTTTTGTTTGTAATAAGTGAGTATGTTTGAGATGTCACCCCCCCAGATTCACATGCAAACACAGTGTGATATATGCCTCATTTCACCAAATTGACCAGCAGTGCAGCTAAGTGCAATAGATGACTGATGGAAGCTGTGGCTGTCATGTGTGCTTCCAGGACTGGCATCACTGACAACTTGCACTTTGATGGAGTGTCAGTGGTGTCTGTTTCAGAAAAGGTATGCTATGTGGTACGATCGCTCAATTGCCATGTGGACACAATCAATGTTACCTAACACTTGAGGGAAGTGAGGACAGGCATAAAAATTCCTTGCCACCCCTTTCCTTTCATTCAGTGAATGTGGCATGGCAATGAACTGTTGCATTCTTCTGTTGCTGCATATCAGTACCTGATGCAAATATTGAGACTGACTTGCATGTAGGATGCCTACATTGTCAGAGCTGACCTTCTGGAATGGTCCAGTGGCCATGAAATGGAGTGCAGCCAACTTTTTAACATTAGCAGAGATAGCTTTGGAGCAGGCTGTAGGTAAAATAAGGTCCCACTCACAGCCAGCAACCATGTCAAAGATCAATTAATGCGAGAAGTGATATAGGGCAATGACTGCCAAAGATGTTGATACTTTGCCTGTAAACTCTCTCCTCCTCAAATAATTGTTCCTCAAAATAAGGGGTAAAGCAACAAGCAGATTCATCGACATAGTGAAGGCAAAAATGGTGTGTGGGTACATGAGTTTGTTTCTTACGTGGTCAGCCTACATGCGATTGGTTCACATATTACACCTTCAGGTAGAGTCCAGTGCCATCACTCCTTGCATTTCCAGATGTGCTTCAAGTTTTCTAATCATTGTTTTAAAATTTTAGAAATAACATTTTTAAAAATATATGTATAAATTGGATTTTAAAAAGTCAAAGATAAAATAACATATTTTCTATTTTTTTCCTATATATTTCTATTGTTACTTGGTGCCTCCAATATTTTCTACAGGAGCATGTTGCAGTGCATGGATCTGCAATGTGTGATGTTAGACTTCATCCTACAGCATCCATTTTAGGACATCGTAAATCCTCACTCCTCATCCCTACTTCTATTCCCTGCTTCTCATCCATCATCCCTACTTCTCATCCATCATACATCATCCCTACTTCTAATCCATCATACATCACCCCTACTTCTCATCCACCATCTCTGCTTCTCTCCCATCATTCCTGCTTCTCATCCATCATCCCTACTTCTCTTTTATCATCCCTGCTTCTCTTCCATCATCCCTACTTTTCATTCATATCTGTGCTTCTCATCCATCATACATCATCCCTACTTCTCATCCAGCATCCCTGCTTCTCATGCATCAGACATCATCCCTACTTTTTATCCATCATCCCTACTTCTCATCCATCATCCATCATCCCTACTTCTCATCCATCATCCCTACTTCTCATCCATCATCCCTACTTCTCATCCATCATCTCTACTTCTTTTCCATCATCCCTACTTCTCATCCATTATCCCTAATTCTCATCCATCAATCATCATCCCTACTTCTCATTCATCATCCTTATTTCTCATCCATCATCTCTACTTCTCATCCCTGCTTCTCATCTCTACTTCTCTTCCATCATTCCTTCTTCTCATCACTCACCCCTGCTTCTCATCCATCTTCCATCATTCCTACTTCTCATATCTTATCCATCACCCCTACTCCTCATTCCCCATCCCTCAGTCACACCAACACATTTTCAGTTTTGTGAACCACCTTCCCGCAGGCTGCAATGGCAGACCTGAGACATGTTTGAAGGGCTACTCAGGTGGGTGGCACAATTTGGGCTGCAGGCCCACTAGTAGTATTTTATTTACAGGCCCTGAGCACATGTGGTACTTGTTAGAAATTAGGTCTCTCGTTAGCAGAGGTATGCAACCTATCCAAGTATGGACCACAGTCCTAGTCAGGTTAGGTGTCAGAGTCACCAGATCCTCGGGGTCTGTGCACGTTCCCAACACTTCCACCACAAGACAGCTCCAATACTCTGATTAGATTTATCACAGAGTCTAAGAGAGTCCAAGTGGGGAAAAGGGGATTAGGACGGGAACAGCTGGGAAGGAGACCTGTAGGAAAGCAAAAGGTTAAAACACAACATCAAAATTACATCTCATGAAATCAGTACTATGCTACAACTCTAAGCTTCGTCTTTTCCGAAAAACATGAACAACCCTAGAATAGTCCTAAAACTGACTAGGCTTTAGATGAGCGAATGCCTGAGGAGGAAACAGGAAAAGTTAAATAGGACTTTCAGATTCGAGTACTTTCTTTAGCATGAGAATCAGGAAACACTCTGAGCAATTTCTAAACAACCATATGAATCTCCTTTTAAGAATATATATCAGGAATACACAGCATTACATCTAGAACTCTGGTATTGTTGTGTTCATCTCAGAAAAAACATTGGGAAGTGAATTGCGCACATTGCAGATTTTTATATGAGTATTACACACCATAAAGGATTGTGCACCATGAAATCACACAACGTAGATTCAAGAATAAATCACGCAACGTGTCAACTTGAAATGCTACCAAGAAAATGTCTTAGAATAGTAGCGCACAGTAATTTACATTATTTATACACGAGGAAAGAATTGCGCGTCTTGCCGATTCAAATGCCACCATACAAATGCCAAGAAATGGTAGCGCACAATGAACAACATGAAAAGCACTCAGGGAAAGAATCACGCGTCTTGTCGATTCAAATGCCACCATGCAAATGCCAAGAAATGGTAGCGCACAATGAATAACATGAAAAAACACTCAAGGAAAGAATCGCGCGTGTCGCCGATTCAAATGCCACCATGTAAATGCCAGAAAATGGTAGCGCACAATGAACAGCATGAATTACACACGAGAAGTGAATCGCGCGTTTCGCCGATTCGAATGCCACCATGTAAATGTCAAGAAATGGTAGCGCGCGTGCAATGAACAACAACGTTAAATGCTCATGAAACGAGTTGCACATCTTGCCAACTGGTAAAACATCATGTAAATGTCAAGAAATATCAGCGCGCAATGAACAACAATGTAATAACTAAGTCAAATCTTTATGGAATAAATTGCGCGTCCTCCCTATTTGCAAACCACCATACAAATGTCAAAAAATGGCAGCACACAAGTAATCTGTAATTCATTTAAGAATTAAAATCAAGAATATGAAAATTCTCAATTACGGTGTTGGGAAATGTCCAAACACCGTCTTACCGCCTGGAAACAGTGATCACCAATGAGAGATGAGTGCAGAAGACTGGAAAATCCAAATAGGCCGCCGGGACAGGAGCTCAGGAAGAAGCTGCTGCTCTGCACTGGGACCTCTGAATAGTGAGCACTGGAAGTTGGGCTGACTCTCTTTTATAGAGTCTTGGCCCAGCCTAGAACCACGCCCAGGCATGTTGCAGGGAAAGTCTCTAGAAGGCCCTGGAAAGGGACCACACCCTAACACACTCTGAATGTCTGCAGCAATACATTGCAAATGTACAGTATTTATAAGCACCTTAAAAATGAATCTTTTGGATGGAATTCTGCAATGCAAAAGGTTGAACAATAACATATCATCACAATGCATAAATTACATTATCTTGCGAGTGTTGGGTTTTTGCATTCTAGATGCCCGTAGAGCGCGCACTGTCCTGGTGTTGACATTAGGTCACAAACACATCCTAAATTATCCTGTGATCAACCTGTGGAAGCTTGGCACAGAGCAGTCAGGCTTAACTTCAAGAGGCAATTTGTAAAGTATTTCTGCAACACACAAGCAGTAACACAGTGAAGACACCACAGTCCACACCGGGTTAGAAAAATACAGTATATTTTTAAGAACAAAACAAGACAAAAATGACAAAGATCAAATCAGTAGAGGTTGAGATATTACTTTTTAAAGTATTCATGAAACTGTAGTGCTTAAAAGCAGAAAGCATCAACTGGGGCTATCTGGTCATGCTAGCCCGGGCCAAAGTCAAATGTTCAGGTCAGCCATGATGGAGGCAGGGCAGCTACAAAACCCACGAAGGACCCGCTGAGCAAGAGTACCTTGGTCCTTGAGATGGGTCAATTCTAATCGACACAACAATCTTAATGCCTCAGTTCTGGGTCCGGGCTGAAGAAAGTAGTGAATCGATGTGTCAACATCGATCTGGAGGATAAAGGTGATGCATCAATTCTGGGCCATGCAGAGGGGACAATGCATCATGGAGTCGCCAATTCGGTTGCTCAGATCCTTGCAGCAGAAGCTCACTATCATGAACAGCGATGCAGTGTCCAATCCTCGCAGCAGCTGGGGTGCTGTAGTGAAGCGTCAATGGCGAATGTGATGCATTGGTTCCAATCGGCGCAATGAGGTCGATGTGTGGTTTCTTTGCAGGAGCAGCCAGAAAAAAACACTTCCAAGGGCCCATGAATGGGTTGGCACCATTTGACAGAGCAGGACTCGCAGTGGGCAGAGTTCACAGGCTGTAGCATGATTGTCGGAAGTCCTGTGTGCCCCTGAAACTTCAGAAAACAGGAGGCAAGTCAGCAAGCCCTTGGAGTCACTCTGTATGTCAGTGATGTAGGTCCAGTCCTTCTCACCCAGGCAGAGGGACAGCAGGTAACAGGGCAGCTCAGCAAGGCAAGAGTCCAGCAAGACAAGGATCCAGCAGAGTAGCAGTCCTTTGAGTAGCACAGCAGTACTTCTTTCTGTCAGTCTTCACATGACCAGAGGTGTACTGAAGTTCTGGTGTCATGGGTCCAGTACTTATACCCAAAAGGTCCTTTCTTCCCAGTCCTGGCTCCAGTAGGGATCATCAGCCCTCTGTGTGTTGATAGGTACTGCCTATTCAGGTGTGTCAACCCTCCCCTCCCTTCATGCCCAGTAAGAGCTGTCAGAATGCAGATGAGTGCTCAGACATGGGGCGTGGCTAACCCAGCCAAGATGGCGGGCATATAATTCAGTAGCTCCGTCAGGGCCTGTCAATGATCCTGTGACATAGACCCTCCCTGGGGGCCAGAAGTGTCGAACGCGCAGGATGGGTCAGTCAGACCCGGTGGGGAGCCGCAGGGCCAGGTCTGAAGGCTCTGGAGCGGTCCCGCACGGTGCGTTGGAGTCGACCTCGCTAAGGAACTGGGCGTGGCCCTGAAGACGCGCGCGCGTGTGGGACCGCACTCCCGACAGAGACATTGAGAGCCCACGAGGTGCAGCGGGGACGCGCGTGTGCTGCCGGACCGGAGGAGGCGTTGCGGGGGTGAGGGGAGCCCGATGCGAGCCTCATCGGACCTGCGGACCAGGCGCCCCCCTGCGGAGCCGCGAGCGGGAGAACGGAGTTACGTCCCCGTGTGATCCCATCGAGGAGACTGCGGCTGGGTGTTGGAAACCAGGCGCGCGGCACACGCAGCGGCCTGGGGCGGTGAGCCGGACACGCATTAGAGGTGAGAGGAGCAACGGAGGCTGCTTGTGCCCCCCAGAAGCATGGGCGGCGCATGAAAGTACAGGGAGTCCTCCCCCACCCCTTTGCAGCTTGTGGGTCCATAGCTCCTTCCTGGATCCATGAGTCACAGCCCGAGACTCTGGGGAAAGGTGAACCCGATGAGGCACTGCAGTAGATAGGAGTGGAGCGGGTGACGGCAGCGCCAAGCCAGCGAGGGAGCTGAGGAGACGGGGGAGCAGTGTGCAGCGGCCGGAGCCATCGTGGGCCAGAGAGGGTGCCCTCGGGGTACTGGGCCCCCCACATCAACTCTCTGTGCATCGCCTTGTTTCCCACATCGCCTGCAGAGAGGGGTGAGCACGGTTAGCACCCAAGTAGAACTGGCTCGGTATAGCAGGCACGTGGAAAGCATCGCAAGGGGCTGGGCCCGGCAGAGGAGGCCCCCCACTGGACCAGTGAGCTGTCACTCCAACACAGTGGCTCATGCTGGAGTGCGCCCAGACTGGGGCCGACGAGCGTTGGAGACATTTACGCGAGAGGCCACTTCCTAGTTAGACATTTAGTATACAACGCTGCATACCCCCGATGACCTCTAGGAGCCGGACTAAGAGCAAAGTAATGAGAGGCAAAACCCCAAATGATGGCAACAGGGGGAACATGAAGGACCTCACGCAACCCAAAGTGCAGGCTACGCTGGAGAAGATCCTGGGTGCAATAGAGGACACCAAAGCAACCTTACAGCACAATATCAATCAAGTTGCAGTGGAGGTGGGCCTGCTGAGGGCAGATCACCAAAAACTGATGGACAGAGTGTGGGAGGCGGAGACAACTCTGGCGGAGCTAACACCGAAACACGTGGACCTGGCAGCCACTGTAGAGAATCTAACTGACCGAGTTCTGCACCTAGAGTGCAGGGCAGAAGAAGCGGAAGGGAGAAGCCGCAGGAACAATGTACAAGTGGTAGGTCTCCCAGAAGGTGCGGAAGGAACAAACATGGTGGAGTTCCTGGAGAAGTGGCTGCGTACGGTGGTAGCGCAGGAACACCTGACCCCGTTCTTCACCTTGAAGCGGGCACATCGGGTGCCCTCGAGACCTCTGGCGCCGGGGAGACCGCCCCGTGTGGTGGTGGCTAAGCTGATGCATTACAAGGACAGAGATGCTTTACTCCAGATGGCCAGGGAGGCCGGACCCTTCAGGGTGGCGAATGGTGAGGTGACGCTATTCCCGGACTTCATGATTGATGTCCCAATCAAATAGGCCTCGTTCCTGGCTTTGAAGAGGGCCCTCAGAGAAGAACGGATTCAGTACTCACTTCTTTTCCCAGCCAGATTGAGGGTGATCGTTGATGATAAAACCACATTCTTCCAGAGTCCTGAAGAGGCATGGGAATGGCTGGAGGCGCGCGGAGTAGAGGGAAGACATCGTAATAGGAACAACCAAGCAAGGCGGGGAGATCGCGGAGGCCAGAGGAGACAGCGGAACAGAAATCGCCCACGAACTGAACTGACTAGGGCCCAAAAAGAGCTGGCAAAAAAAACGGCTTTGGAGGCGGCGGCGGCATCCATGAGCAGGGTGGCATCCTCACCGGAGGGTAGCGGGAGAGACACCGCGCATCGGTGTCCTCTGCAGATGGTTCTGGCTGCTCCGATCACACCCCGAAGGTGACCCCACAAACTGCGGATGAGCTGGGCTGAGGGAACCCATAGTCTGGCCCTGAGGTGAGGAGAACAGTGAAGACCGGAGGCTCTGACGGGCACGGAATCACCCCCCTATCGGTTTCTCGGCCACTCAGTGGAGAATGGCAAGAACTCTAGCTAACTTGTTGACTAAGTTGCACTGTTGGATTGCTTTTTGGGCAACCCACAGTTGGAGGGGTGCCCTGGGGATGGGGAGTTGGGATTCACAGTTTTATGCTTTGATGGTGATGTGGGAGATGGGAGTCGTTTGTACCAAAGTACCGCGAGTGGATGATTGGGAGCGAAGTTCCGGGGAGGGCCGGGAGGCCCGTTTTGCCATAGATGCATCAGCATGGCAGATTATAATTTCCTAACATGGAACATAAGGGGGATGGGATCACCCGTTAAAAGACATAGAGTGCTGTCCTATCTGAAGAAACGGGTATACATGTGGCTATGCTGCAGGAGACCCACCTCACTGCTGGTGAGGTTGAAAAGCTTAGGCGTAGATGGAGAGGGCAAGTGTTTGCTACTAAGTATTCTGCTTATGCTAGAGGGGCACTGCTGTGGGTCAGGGCTGGAGTCCCCTTTGAGGCTGTTTCTATTGACATAGACCAAGAGGGCAGATTTGTGATTGTGGAAGGTAAGCTTCATGGAACCCCGATTGTTCTGAGCAGTGTATATGCCCCTAATCAGGATCAGATCCCCTTTATGCAGCGCCTATCGAGTCACCTTACCCGCCAGCAGGGAGGGGAGTTGTTGATTGGGGGGACTTTAATAGCGTAATGGATATCGACCTGGACCGCTTCACTCCACCGCTGATAGGCGCAGTAACGCACAAGATAGCTAAAAATCTGAGTGAGTGGATGCAAGCCTGGGGTCTCGTAGATGTCTGGCGTAGCCAGCACCCAGAGGACAGAGACTACTCCTATTACTCGAGTCTGCACCGGGTGCACACTAGGATAGACAGGGTGGTATGCTCCTCCAGCGTAGTGCAGGGAATTATTCACTCAGAATATTTAGGGCGCACCCTTTAGGACCATAATCCCCTGATGCTTATCTGGAGGGTGACTGAAGATAGACCCCCTATACCAATGTGGAGATTCGCCCCAGCTGCACTGGAAGATCAGGCATACAGCGAGGCGCTCTGCTCTTACCTGGCGGACCATATTAATACTAATAAGGGATCCACGTCGGCCAGACACGTGGAGTGGGAAACACTCAAGGTGGGAACGAGAGGTTACTGTCTGGGACAGACAGTAGGAATTAAGCGCATGCTGGAGCGGGAACTACTCAGATTAGAGAAGTGTAATAATATGTTCTCTCCCTTTAACACTCCTGTTCTATTTTGTTGTGTATTTGTTCTATGACTGCGTCAGTGCTTTGTAAGGTTCTAGAGCCAGCTCTTGACAGTTGGTCACTGGCTTGGGACTTGACAGGGTGCTGCCTGCCGTCGTGGATCTTTATTTTGAATAAAGTGACTACACCGTTTTTCTTGGATTATATTTGGATTCTTTTATTACTAATTAACCTGGAGCCTTCAGTCTTTCCTACATTTTTTGTACCAGGAGTGGGGTAACATCTATTCCGTGATCCGTGAACTGCGTATTGCAGTTTGAAGAATTCTCCGCCGTACCTTGTTTGAAGATTGACCTACGCCCTGCGCTCTGTCTACATACTCTTTGGGCGAAGAGTGTATTTTTTTGAGAAGTAAGGAGAGATCGGGAAGCGCTTAAGCGTTTGGGTGATTAATTTTGAAGGCTCGAGCGCAAGTTCATCTCAGCGCGTGTACGTGCGTATGTCTTGATGTTGCCTAGCGACTAGCGACACTGTTTACCGGCTTGAGGACGCGTTCATTCTGGCGCGTGTACGCGTGTGTGTGTCGGATGTTGCCTAGCAACGAACAACGCTGTTCCCCGGCCTGAGAACACATTGTCAGACGTTGTTTGCTATCCCAAAGCAACGTCGTTTCCGGCACTGTGGATGCGCAGACATTGCCTTCTTTGATCAAAGCAACTTTGCTTCCTGGCAAGGAAAACAAAAAAAAAACTCTAACTTCGGCCTGGCAACATTTTTTTCAACTTTCTGGCTTGTTTTGTAACACGGACATATTTCATTGCAGCTCCGTGTATGTTCTCCAGGTTCTTCAAGAGCAAGTGAACTGTTTGTGTGGAAGAGGTTATTATTGCAGGACGAGGTGGTAAAGGTATATATATATTTATATAAACACTCTCTGATATGGCTTCGAATCAGCTAGTCATGCAACCACCTCCTTTCTTGCAAAAGGCTGGTAAACCCGAAATTAGATGGAACGAATGGGTGAGAATTTTTGAAAACTATTTGTCAGCGATAGACGCCATTGGATTCTCACCATCTAGGAAGTTAGCGCTTCTATTTAATCATCTGGGAATTGCTGGTCAGCGCATATTTGACAATTTGCCTACTATTCAACCTCCTTCTGGTGACAATGTGATGTGGGATGTTTACATCGAAGGAAAGGAGAGGATCAAAAAACAATTCTCTGATGACTCAAATGTTCTACTGGAGAGATTCAACTTTGCTATGTGCAGGCAATCTGCAGATGACTCTGTAGACAAATTTTTAGCTAATTTGCGTGTACTTGCAGCAAAATGTGATTTTGGCAATATTGTTGATATGTATATTAGGGATCAATTTGTATTCTATTGCTATTCGAAGAAAATTCAAGAACGCCTACTTGCTTGTCGCAACCCATCCTTGGATGAAGTTGTGGATTTAGCTAAGGCGATTGAGAGATCAATTGTTTCATCCAAAGTTGTGTGTGGGCAGAATGTGGGGTGTGGACGTAATGATCATTTGAATGTGAATCAAGTGGGAGATGAAACAACTGTAAGTTTTGTTAGAGAGAGACCAACTAAACAGAAGAAAATACCACCCCAGTACGGTAGAGTTTGCTTCCGTTGTGGTTCTCATAATCACTTGGGGAACAATCCTATTTGTCCTACCTTGGGAAAAAATTTTTTGAAGTGTCACAAAATTGGCCATTTCCAAGCTGTTTGCAAACAAACAAATTCCTACTCGAATTCTGGGTCCAAAATGAGAATCAGTAATGTGTACACTGAGAATGCGGAGGAGGAAGCTTATTGTGCTAACAGACTATCTAATCTTGTTCTTACTGTGGATCTTCCTATTCAATGCATAAGGGGTGTGGGTGAACATATTAAAGGTCCTATATGTGATGCAAAAGTAGATTCTAGGGTGTTACCTCTAATGGCTGACTCTGGTGCTCCCATCACTATTCTAGCAGACAAAACATTTTTTCAGTTATGGCCTGACACTAAGAAATTAGAAGAAGCTGATATTGCACCCAAAGCATTCGGAGATCAAGATATTGATTTGTTGGTTTTTTTCTATGCTGAATTAGAAGTGATGGGAAGGTCTACGTTTACTAAAACCTACGCGGCTGTGAAGGGGAGGAACATATTAGGCTGGAAGGACTTAGCACGTCTAGGCATTATTCTGTGCCCAGGGCAGGAGAATCCTATTAAGTTAGGAGAGAGGCCATACATAGATGAAAGTGAGTCTGTGTTTCAAATCGTTCCTAATAACATTGTTCCAGAACATTACAGTATATTCGTAAGTTTCCCAACATTTTTGTTGACAGAGTTGGGAATGTCAAAGGCTTTGAGCACACTATCAAACTTAAGGATGGTGAGGTTCCTGTCTCTCATAAAGTAAGACCAGTTCCGCTGTCTATCAGAGACCAACTTGGTAAGTTACTTAAAAAGTTAGTGACAGACAATATTATTTCTCCCACAAATGCCTCTGAGTGGGTTTCTCCGATTGTAGTTACTAAGAAAAGAAATGGAGATCTTAGGTTATGTGTAGACCTGAGATCTCTCAATAAAAATATTTTAGTGGATTGTCACCCCTTACCCCATATACAAGAACTAATTACCACAGTGGGAAATTCAAAGTTCTTCTCGACCATTGACTTACATTCGGCGTATCATCAAATTCCTCTTAGTAATGATTCCCAAGATCTAACCACTTTTGTGACTCCATTTGGTGCTTTTAAATTCCTCAGATTACCTTTTGGTCTTGCCTCAGCGGCGAGTGTCTTTCAAAAAATGATGGACACATTGTTTGGACACATTAAAGGGGTGTGTGCATTCCAAGATGACATTCTAATTCACACGGCAACTATAGAAGAACATGAACATACTCTAAATGAAGTCTTTGGCATACTTCAAAATTATGGTTTGACTATTAAAACTGAAAAATGCAACTTTTTAGTTAGAAGTGTTGACTACTTTGGGCATTCTATATCTGCTGAGGGCATCAAACCTAAGATGTGCAATCTGGAAGCTATTATGAAAGCCCCTTATCCGTCTAACAAAGACGAGTTACGTTCCTTTCTTGGACTGTGTGAATATTACTCCAGATTTGTTAATGGTTTTGCTATAATTGTCCAACCTCTTCGGTCACTACTGAAGAAGGGGTGCAAGTTTGTCTGGGGCAAGGAAGTCAATGATGCGTTCGAGAATATCAAGAAAATTGTCGCATCTGGCCCAAATTTGAAATCTTATATTCCCAATTGTAAATCCTTTATAACGGTTGATGCTAGCCTTAAGGGACTCGGAGCAGTGTTTGGACAGTTGCAGAATGGCCAAGAATGTACAATCGCTTTTGCCTCCAGGTCACTTTCTAGTGCTGAGAGTAACTACAGCACTATTGAAAGGGAAGCCTTAGCTTGTGTTAGGGCGGTTCAAAAATTCAAGACATATATTTGGGGAACTCATTTCGAGATTTTTACTGATCACAAGCCGTTAGTATTCCTATTGAGAGGCAATGGTCTTGGTAAGGCATCTGCTAAATTAGTGCGACTCCTGTCAAAATTGCAAGAGTATAATCTAGAGGTCAAGTACATTACTGGAGGGAAAAATGTGAGAGCGGATTGCTTATCAAGACTTCCTTTACCACACACTACTAGTGTGGCAGATGATCGAGATGTGGAGTGTGTGGTGGGAGTTCTAGACCTTGTTTCTGATTCGGATGGGTTGTTCACACAAGAGGACTGGGAGTTGGCCATGGCGAATGACGTGGTTCTTTCGCAAGTTCTTTATTATATCAAGCATGGTTGGCCGAATAAAAAGAAATATAGTGGCGAAATGAATACATACAAGCAACTTGCTATGGAATTATCATGTGAGAATGGCTTTTGTATGAGGGGGTCTGTGTGCGTACCTCCAAATGATTTGAGAATACGATTTATTAAGATAGCACACGAGGGTCACCTTGGAGTTTCTGCCACTTGCAGAATGCTTAAAATGAAGTATTGGTGGCCCAATATGGATAAAGAAGTGGCTGAGTTTGTCAACTCTTGTTCTTCATGTGTGGTGTCTGACAAACACTGGAAAAGCAATATTAAACCGTTGCATACTGTTATTCCACCATCCAAGCCATGGGAGAAAATTGCGTTGGATTTTTCTGGTCCGTATTTGTTGTTGTCTAGAGATATGAGGTATCTTGTGGTTGCTATTGACTACTTTTCAAAGTGGATATATTATTCATTTGTAGAGAGCACAGATACTGAATCTGCAATTAAATTTTTATCCAATTTGTTTGATTTGGAAGGTGCCCCATCAGTGATAGTGACTGATAATGGTGTACATTTCACTTCTAATAAAATGGCAGATTTTTTAGAAAAGTTCAATATCAAACATCAGCAGTTTGCTTTGTGCAGTCCTGCCTTGAATGGTTTGGTGGAGAGAGCCAATAGAATTTTGAAGGAAGGTATTCAGACAGCTATAGCTAGTAATTGCGATGTTAGAGATTTCCTCAAAGAAAAAATGTGGGCCTATCTAAATACACCTCACTCTACCACTGGGGTTTCACCTTTTTGTCTCCTCAGAGGTAGAGAGTCAAAATCCAAGCTTTTACCTACTTGGTTAGCTAATTCGCTCATGGATGATTTTAATAAGTCTAATGTAGCCATAAGTGATGTAAGGAATCGGGTATTGGAGAAACAATTGATGCAAAAGATAAATTATGATAAAAGACATAAAGCCAAGGACAGGGAGATAAACGTCCTTGATTGGGTTCTGATAAGAAAACCTCAGAGAGTTGCAAAAGGGGAATCAAAATATTCTCTACCCGTGCAGGTATTGAAAGTGACAAAAGCCTCTGTTTTGTTGGAGGGCAAGGGGTGGTGGAACCGTAACAGTGTTATTCCCATCACTAACAGACAGGCACAGATATTCAAAGAAGTATATTTGAATAGGAGTGATGATATTGATGATATTGGTTCCAACGGTTTGATGTATCATGATGTTCCTGCATCTTCTCCTACAAGTGGAGGTACTCCTATGTGTTTCAGAGATTTTGATGATGGACTACAAAATGAAGTAGTGGACGTTACAAGAACAGAAACTTGTATGTTGCCTAATGAAATGACCTCATGGGGTACCAACACAAAAAATTAAAATTTTGGTAATTCATCTGTGCTGAAGTATAGTCGTAGCAATTGAGCAATCAAAATGCCGTCCAGGTTTGATGATTATATAATTGACTAATGTTAAAGTTGGTTTGTTTTGTTTTATTTTGTTTGTTTTGTTAAAGGGGGAAGATGATGTAATAATATGTTCTCTCCCTTTAACACTCCTGTTCTATTTTGTTGTGTATTTGTTCTATGACTGCGTCAGTGCTTTGTAAGGTTCTAGAGCCAGCTCTTGACAGTTGGTCACTGGCTTGGGACTTGACACGGTGCTGCCTGCCGTCGTGGATCTTTAGTTTGAATAAAGTGACTACACCGTTTTTCTTGGATTATATTCGGATTCTTTTATTACTAATTAACCTGGAGCCTTCAGTCTTTCCTACAAGAAGGTCATACATGAGGGGGAAACAGGGGGGAGAGGAGAGATGTTGGAGCGAGTCGGGTATGAGGAAGAGGTCCCACTCCCAGATTGAGGAACAGCTGAGATGCCGTAGTGTACAGAGATACTTAGCCTCGATACAGGCAGAAGAGGGCAGATCTGGTAAGATGTTAGCATGGTTGGTGAGACCACAGGGGGGGGGACACCCATCATGAGTGTACGTGATATGAGGGGGGAGCGCAGATATAAACTGGGTGCCATAAATGACGCTTTTAGAGATTACTACACTTTTCTTTATAGGAGTCCGGACACGTCTGGGACCGAATCTTTAGATGAATATCCACGTCCACTACCTCTGAAAATATTGGCTTATGAGGAGAGGGATAGGTTGGGGGGGCCTGTGACATTAGAGGAGGTCCAAGAGGCCATTATACAACTAGCTGTGGGGAAGACTCCGGGGACGGACGGCCTCCCAATGGACTTTTATAAGAGGTACTCTGCCCTGCTGGCCCCACAGCTGGTGGAAATGTACACAGAGGCGTTTCGGCGGGGTCTCCTGCCCGACTCGCTGAGAGAGGCCTTGGTGGTCCCCCTGCCCAAGATGGACTCTGGGGAGATATCGGTAGCCGACTTCCGCCCACTGTCAATGTTGAACAGTGACTTCAAAATTCTCAGCAAGCTTATTGCCAATCGACTACTCCAACATATACTCACACTGGTGCACGAGAACCAAAAAGGGTTTGTCCCGGCACGCAGCACTGCACGTCCTCAGACGCCTTTTTGCCATTTTACATATGGCGAGAGAGGAGAAGCCTCCTGCAGCGATGCTCCTAGCAATAGACTTTGAGAAAGCCTTCGACTCGCTTAGGTGGGATTATTTGAGGACGGTGATGCTCCAGATGGGGCTGGGGAAGGCATGGGTACAATGGGTGGACTTACTGTATGCAGCTCTCCTGGCGAGAGTAAGGACGGGCAGGACAGTGTCAAAGGCTTATCCCATATGCTTGGGTACCAGGCAGGGATGCCCGTTATCCCCATTATTTTTTGCTTTGGTTATTGAACCGCTGGCAGCCCTGCTACGGATGGAAGGCGGAGGCAGAGGAGTGGAATGGGGACGGGCTGAACATAATATTTCAGTTTACACCGACGATATCTTAATCTATCTCAGGAATGGTGAGACGGGGCTGCCATGGGCTTTGACCAGGCTGGACCACTTTGGAGGTTTCTCGGGGCTACGCCTCAATAGGGGTAAAACCTTTGTGTTTCCCCTGACGAAGGGAAGTGAGCGTCCCTCCTCCTGTCCGGAGGACGTGGTGTGGGCCCCTCACACTTTCAAGTACCTGGGCATACAGGTGTTCCATGACCTGAAGGACCTGCGTGAGGGTAACATAGGCAAGGCGCTCTGCTCGCTCCGAGCATCGGTAGGGTTCTGGAGGACACTTAAGTTATCCATAATGGCCAGAATATCATTATCTAAAATGATTATGCTACCCAGCCTTCTTTACTACTCCACCAACCTACCGGTGTTGATACTCTCGACGTGGTTCCGGGAGTTGAATACCCTGCTCAGGGACCTCATCTGGAATGGGGGTTGCAGGCGCACCGCGCTTTCTGTCCTCTGCAGGCCGAGCCTCGCGGGGGACAGGGAGTCCCAGATTTTGAATTCTGTTACCTGGCATCCCAAATGCAGTGGATCTCCAGGTGGTGTGCGGGGGAGGGTCGCCTGGACAGGTGTACTGCTAATGGTGAGAAGAGCAGAGACCGGATCATAGCACAAATGATAAACTGGCAAGTGGAGGCCCAGGAGGAAGGTGTCCTCACGAAGGTGGCCTTAGCTTGTTGGAAGAGATGCTCACGGCGTGTAGGAGTGGGATTGGCTTACTCTTCGGCGCTGCCTCTGTCGGTGCTGATGCGGGGTACCGCAGATGGGGCCTTGATAGGCTCCGGGCTGGGGGTCTGGACGAGGGCTGGGGTGGAGACCCTGGGCGACCTCTTTCGGGGTGGTGCACTGAGTCCTTTCACTGACATGGTTGACAAAAGCAGAGTACCGGGCGGACAATTCCTATTATACCAAAATCTGACACATAATATAAAGGTACATTGGGGCACAATCAACGCAGAGCCTGACACACACGGGGTCTTGCACCTCTTGCTAACCGCGGGAGAAGACAACCACCTGGTCACTAAACTATACAAGGCCCAAAGTTAAAGCACACTAGACCCGTTACAATCACTGAGGGAGAGATGGGAAAAGACACTGAGTAGAGACTTGACTGATGCGGAGTGGTGGGAGGTTTTGGCATATTCGCAGTTGGTCTCGCAAAACACGCGCCTACGGTACATCCAATATAATTATATCCACAGGACACACCTCACTCCACACCGGTTGACCCTTATATACGGAGGCGAGCCTAAAGTATGTCCTAGATGCGGTGAACCTGATGCAGATTTAGACCACATGATGTTGCACTGCCCTGAGCTCCAGCAATGTTAGAAAGCAGTGTTGGCCGACCTGGAGGGACTCCTAGATACCACATTGGTCTTGGCCCCATCTGTGTGTCTGCTGGGTTTGTGCCCGGGGCCGGCCCCTAGTAAGGTGGGCGGCCGTTTCCTTGACTTGGCTTTGGTGCTCTTTAGGAGACGAATCACTATGCCCCACCCTTGGGGACTGGAGGTGAGACGTGACGAGATGGGCAAAGGCTGAATTACAGGTGTTGAAACTGGAGGAGGCACGGGGGTTGCACCAGACACCCATTGCTCCACTGTGGGAGGAGGTGCTGATCAAGTGGGAGCGGCTGGAGCGAGAAGTGGGAACCCCTCCAGAGGGGTTGGGGGAAGCCGCAGAACAAGAAGAGAGGGTAATGGAGGTAGAAGAGGCACAATGACCTTAACATCAATTGGACAGAAAGGGTTTGGCCCCAGCACTTCACCTGCGTAGGAGATAGGAAGGTAGCGGACAGGTTCGGCTGGCTTCGGCTGATGCTGACTGAGAGGGCACAGGGACAGAACAATTTAATAATCTGAGAGATACCCTCCCCCCCCCCCGGAGGAAAAAAAAAAAATGCTGCAGAGATAGTTTGCAGGCCTAACCCCTCCCTGACGGAGACCCGTTGAGATGCCCCACCACAGCTAGCATGGTCCACTCCACACCTCACCATCATGTTTATAGTTTGGTTAGAAATAGGCATAGACTGTTACGTAGTCAAGAGAGGGATAACACGGTATATGACAAAAGGGAGCACCTGTGCGATATCCAGACCAAACGCAGAACCAAAACATGGATGCTGGACGCTGATCTCGAATAGGTGCTCTGTAATGATAAATTGATGGTTGTATCTGGATATTGTAAATGCTGATACATATGGATGAGATAGGAGTATGTCAATGCCATAAATTGTATAACAGTAAAATGTTAATAAAAACAATTTTAAAAAAAATGAGTGCTCAGACACTGCTAACATTCCTGTGTTCGTGGCTGTCTAGAGGAAATATGGAAAGTGGGGTAGTGTAGTAGTAGTCACACACACCAGAAGAGTATTGAAACAGGCTACAGGCACACAGAGGTGTAAGAGCAGAGAAATGTCCACTTTCTAAAAGTGGCATTTCTAAAATAGTAATGTTAAATCCAACTTTACAAGTAAAGATGACTTTTCATTATCATCCCAAAGATATGAAATATGGTATAGTTACTCCTTCTCAAATAGGAATTCCCAATTTTAACCTATGAGGGGGGTAGGCCCCACAGTAGTGAAAACCTAATTTGGGAGTTTTTACTAACAGAACATGCAAAACTTAAATTACGTGCCCTGCCTTTTACTTACACAGCACCCTGCCCAGCAGGTTACCTAGGGCCTACTTTAGGGGGGGCATGTTTAATAAAAAGGGAGTTTAAGGCTTGGCAAGGGGTTTTAAATGCCAAGTTGAAGTGGCAGTATAACTTCACACAGGCTCTGCAATGACAGGCCTGAACCATGTTTAAGGGGGCTACTGGAGTGGGTGGCACAATATGTGCTGCAGATCCACTAGGGGCATTTAATCTACAGGCCTGGGGCACAAGTAGTGGACGTTACTAAGGATTTATAAATAAATTAAGGATGCCATTTGGGGTTAGGTCAATGTTACTGTTGGACCTGGCCCTTTTTGCAGGATAATCCCCAAACTTTTTGCCTCCTTCCTCCTACTTTTTCTGACCGTTTTTTCTTGGCTTTTGGACTCTGGGCATGTTACCACTGCTAACCAGTGCTAAAGTGCATATGCTCTCTGTCTAAATTGTAGATTGGTTTATCCATGATTGGCATATATGATTTACTGTTAAGTCCCTAGTAACATTTACTATGTGTGCCCAGGGCCTGTATATCAAACACTACTAGTGGGCTTGCAGCACTGATTGTGCTACCCACATGAGTAGCCCTGTAAACATGTCTCAGACCTGCCATTGCAGTGTCTGTGTGTGCAGTTTTAAACTGAAAATTCAACCTAGCAAGTGTATCCACTTGCCAGGCTCAAACCTTCCCTTTTACTACAAGCAAGTCACCCCTAAGGTAGGCCCTAGGTAGCCCCATGGGTAGGGTGCAGTGCATTTAAAAGGTAGGACACGTACTGGTGAGTTTTACATGTCCTAATAGTGAAATACTGCTAAATTTGTTTTAATTTTTCACTATTGAAAGGCCTATCCCTCCCGTAGGTTAACATGGGGATTTCCTTTAAATATATTTTAGGTGCAGTTTTCTATTAGGAGCAGATAGAGATATGGGGCTTGAGGTCTCTGAACTCATAATTTTAAAACACATCTTTTGGTAAAGTTGTTTTTTAGTACTTTTTTGTACTTTAAGAAAGTAGGCATTTTCTTGCTTGGCCATTCTGTGCCTCTGCTTGGCTGATGAATACACGTCTGTGTCAGACTGTCAGTTGGGCTGTTTGTGAATTCACTCTAGACAGAGACTAAAAGGGAGCTGAGATGTGCCCTGCATATCCTGATGAGTCTTCCTGGGCTAGAGTGGGAGGGAATAGATGTTACCTGCATTTGAAAGGGCTGTGCCTCTCCTCTCACAATACAGCCCCCAACTCCCTGGTATGTGTCTGGGGCAGGGCAAGGAAAAGGCAGGGTCTGGTGCACTACAAAGACTTTCCTTTGAAGCTTGCCTACTTCAAAGGCAGAAATTAGAATAAGTATTGGACTGCTGACCCCACAACCTTGGATTACTTCTAGATCATGCGCAACCTCTGCCAAGGAGTAGAGCTTGATGCTTGGTAGGACCTGCAACTCTGCCTGTTGCTTTGTTATGCTGGTCTGCTGCTTCTGCCTGAATAGAGAAAGGACTGGACTGTGCTTTCTGAAAGCCTGCTTGTGAAGTTTCCCCAAGGGCTTGGACTGAGCTTGCCCGCTGTTCTGAAGTCTCATGGACATCAAAGACTTCATCTACCAGTGCCTGGGCTCTTCTCCTGAGAGTCCTGACTTGCTAAGTGGTGCCAAATCCAGTACCTGGGTCCTCAGAAATGTAAGCTGGTAACCTGCAGGGGAAAATCCACGCACCGCAGTGTGCGCATCAGAAAAGAAATCGATGCAGCACCCGTCCCACTGCCAAAAATTTGATGCAGCACCTGCCTCATGGCTGAAGAATAGACGCAGTGCCTGCTCTCAACTCGGACCCTTTGCACAGAACATCAGAATTTCCCACATATTGACCCTCGGTAAAAAAAATCTTCAACATCACCACACAGACCTGAGGCTGCTTGATGGAAATCGATGCATCCCTTCCCTGTGAGGTAAGAATCCGCGCATCGCTTATTTGGCGGAGAAAGAATTGACGCACAGCCTCACTTGTGAGTAAATAATCAACGCATCTCTTGCTTTTCTGATGCATGCTCGCCTGTGTGGCTTTATTTTCGATGCATACCAGGTACTTTGTGCTAAAACAACGCATCCATTGTTTTCTATGGATTAAGACTCTTCTTACTTTAAAAATTCATATCTTTGCTTGTTCATGTTGGATTTTTCTTGTTTCAGTCTTGTTTGCTTTAGATAAACATTGGCTATTTTTTACACTGGTGTGGAGTCCTTTCATGGTGTTTTCACTGTGTTACTGTTTGTGTTTGTACAAATACTTTACACATTGCCTCTGAGATAATCCTGAATGCTTGTGCCAAGCTACCAAGGGGTGAGCAGGGGTTATCTGAGCTGTGTATCTCCCTTTCCCGGCTAGTGTGAGGGTCCCTACTTGTACAGGGTGATAACTGACTGCCAACTAGAGACCCCATTTCTAACAGTTACGTTGGTTTAGAGCAGGGTTCTCCAAAGTCGGTCCTGGAGAGCCGGGTCCATGCCAGATTTTTAGCATATCCACATTTAGAAAAATGTAGATTTCTGAAACATATTTTTTCTAAATGTGGGTATGCTAAAAATCTGGCATGGAGCCGGCTCTCCAGGACAGACTTTGCAGAACCCTGGTTTAGAGGATAGAGCACGGCCCTTTAGCACTGGTTACCAGGTGTAAAGTACCCAAAGTCCCAAAACCAGCAAAAATGAAGTCAGAAAATGGAGGGAGCAGGCAAAAAGTAGGAGGAAGATCATCCTAAGGCTGTCAGGTCTAACAGCACCACTTTACTAGGAATTTACAAGTAAATAAAATCTGCCAATTGGGGATAAGTCAATGTTGCCATGTTTTAAGGAGTACGCACATGCACTTTCACACTGGTTAGCAGTGGTAAAGTGAAGTGTGTCGAGTCCAAAGATCATCAAAAATGTAATCAGTAAAAATAACATGGGTGAAGGCAAAAGGATTGGGGAAGGGAGAACTACCCAACCTCTTGGGAGCTCTCAGTACTAAGTCTGGAGACACTACTGGCATTGGAGTCCATTCCCTATCGGCAGATGACCTCCACAACAACTTGGGATTATCACCCCTCATCGACATCAACCATCTGAGGGGCCTGTGGTCTGTCTGAACCTGAAATTGAGCCCTAAACAGGTATGGTTCACAGCACCACAGACCACATCAAAGGCTTCTCTCGCAATAGCACTCCACCTCTGCTCCTGGGGAAATAACCTCCTACTGATGAAGGCTACAGGCTGGTCTAGGCCCTCCTCATCTAAATGTGACAATACTGTTCCTATGTCATGCTCTGAAGCATCTGTTTGCACAATGAAATTATTTTAAAAGTCAGTTGCCTTGAGTACAGGGGTTGTACACATGGATTGTTTGAGGGGGACAGAGGCTTTCTAACAGGCCTCTGTCCAGAGTACCTTTCTTGGATGCTTCTTCGAAGTGAACTCTGTTAAAGGGGCGACAAAGTGCCATACCCTGGACAAACCTCTGAAAGTAACCAGTGAGGCCCAGGAAGGTCCTCACTTCTGTTTTCATTTTCAGGGGTCCCCGGCCAGGATGCTTTCTCTCTTGGCTTGGAGGGCTGTACCTTACCCCTACTCATCAGGTGTCCCAGCTACACCACAGACCCCTGCCCTGTCTGGTACTTACTGGCCTTCATAGTCAACCGGCCTGTTGCAGAGCCTAAAGCACTTCCTAGAGGTTAAACAGGTGATTCTCCCAGCTGCTGCTTGAGACAGTTATGTCATCTAGGTAAGCAGTGTTGAAGGCCTACATTCTAGCCAAACCCTTGTTCACCAGCTTGTGGAAGTGCAGAGGCATTTTCAGGCAACAAGGCATTACCTTGAATGGTACATGACCCCTGGTGTAGAAAATACTGACCTCTTTTTGGCACATTCAGTTAGATAACTCTGCCAGTGCCCTGAAGTCAAGTCAAATGTGCTCAGGAATTTAGCTGCCCCCAACTGATCAATGAGCTCATCCACTCGGGGATGGGATAAACATGAGTCTTTGTGACTGAACTGAGAAACTGGTTGTTCACACAGAACCAAAGTTCTGGTGTGGTACCTGGTGGAACAGTCTTTTGGAACCACTACTTCTGCACTGAACCAGGGACTACTGGAGCACTCAGTCACTCTGAACTATAGCATTTTGGAGACCTCATCCTTGATGATTGCCCAGAGGTGTCACACAGTTTGTAGATTTTGTTTTTGACAGGGGAACTGTCACCAGTGTCAATATTGTGGGTACATAAGTGTGTAAGCCCAGGGAGGCAAACTGTCACAATAGCTGGGACAGTCCCTCTGATTGGGGTCAGAGTAGGGGAGAGGTTGACATCCTCCACTGACCCATCTTTCTCCTTGGATGGCAAGAGATTAGGAAGAGGTTCACTCTGCTCCTCATCTCAATCATGTGTCACCAACAAGATGGTGATCTCAGACCTCTCATGGTGGGGCTTAGAGCAATTGAGGTGGAGGACCTGTAGGGTGTTTTAGAGATCATGTGGTCCACCAGGTAGTTGGCCTCCCATTTCCTGTTAATCGCCTCATAGGACCCTCTCCCATGATCTTGAAGGACCCTGGGCTCAACTGGCTCCATTACCCACATATTCTAACCAGGCTGAAACTTGATTAAAGTGACCTTCTGGTCATGCCATTGCTTTATCACCTTCTGGCTAGCTTCTAAGGTCTCTGAAGACTTCTTCCAAAACTTTACATTTGGTTGCGCAGGGCCAGTATGTAGATAACCATGTCCTGAGGGAGTTTCATGTGGAGATGGGTGAAACTCGCAAAGTTTCACTGTGCATAATTCCACAGAGTTACATGACAACACTGTGAGATTCTGTGCAGTTTCGTGAGCAGGAGAAAATTCGGGTCCGCTGTGCTGCTCGCACTGAGTTTTAGCGTTTGGAGCCTATTCCACACTGCAAAATCAGCACAAATGGCACCATGTGGTGCACCAGAGGGCACGCTTCTTTGCTGCCAATTGAGTAGATTTTCTACCCGAGTAGCAGCTTTCTCAATATGACTGCAGTAACGCCTGAGTTGAGAAAATCTCGCAGGTGTAGTTCCAGTGCCTGAAAGTCACTAAGGGACACCAATTCTCCCTTGCAAGTGCCAAATTAACGTTGGCAAGCCTTGTGTGAGAAAAAGCTCTGCCACATGGTGGATGGTGGAGTTTTACCAAAACTCTGCATTACAAGCGTAACACAGGGTGTCCAAAACTCTGCAAACTCCACCGGCAGAGCAGAATTGTTCACATACCCTTGGCAGCTTGCTCCAACCTCTCCTTCACCCACATGACAGAACCCCTTACAGGGTGACCATAGAGGAGTTCAAAAGAGCTGAACCGTACTCCTTTCTGGGGTACCTACCTGTAGGCAAAGAGTAGACAAGGCAAAAGGACATCAAACTCCCACCTCATGGGCTCCAGTAGGCCCATAATCATTCCCTTAAGAGTCTTGTTGAACCTCTCAACACACCCATTAGGCTTGTGGTGATAAGGTGTGGAGAACTTGTAGGTTACCCCAAATTCATTCCACGTGGCCTTCATGTGCAGACATGAAGTTGGCTCCCCAGACTGACATCACTTCCATGGGGAAACCCACTCACATAAAAATACCCATTTGAGGAAGCTCAATAAGATCTGGGGGATGTGGTGGGTATACTTTGGACTTTGTCCCCTCATGGATTGAAGGGTCTCCATGTTTGGCCCTGTTGCTATTGTCTGTAATGTCTGTTGTTTATTCGATCCAATTGGAATAGTCTGTACTTACTGTTTTGTCTGCAAAAAACATCAATAAAACTGTGTTATCAGAATAATCCCCATCAAGGTCCTAGCCAATGCAGGTGCATTCATGGTCCTCAGAGGGGTAGTCTCTGGGTACTGTGTGGCATAGTCCACCAGAACCAGGAAAAACGTGTTGCCCAAGGCAGTTTTGGGGATCCAAGGACCTGACAGTGTCAATGCCCACCCTCTCAAAGGAGTGCAAATGACAGGCATGGGAGTCAGGGAAGCTTTGAGATTCCTCTCTGTTTTTCCTCTAGCTTGACAGGTGAGACACGTCCCACATAAAGCAACTGAGGCTCTCATCTTGGGCCAATAAAAGAGGGTGACAAGACTGTCAAAGGTCTTGTCCCGCCCCAGATGTCCTACCAAAGGTAGCTTGTGAGCCACACTCAGTAGGAAGGTCCTGTAACACTGGGGGACTACCAGCACACATGCGGCCCCACGTATAGGTGCCTTAGGCTCACTGCAAAGGAGATTGTTCTAAAAGTAAATCATGTGATCTCCAGAGGTGTCATCAGCTGCCTGGTCTTCGGCCTGCCACCGCAGTCCCTCAAGGGTTGGGCACTCCCTCTGCACCTTGCAGAACTCCTCTCTGGTAGGCCCAACCTCATCTTGCCACCCAGCAAGCTCAGGCAGTTACCTAGAGAAGCAATGTCCTCCCATGTTAGCTCCAGGGCCACCTCCTCTGACATCCCATCCACCAGAACATTGGGAACTTCAGAGGTGGGTTTCCCACACCTCCTTCCCTTCCTCTACCTTGCAGCTGCATGGGCCATTTTTCCAGGCTCCAGGCTATCTTGATTCTCTTGTCGGGCAGCCGTGGATCGAGTGGCTGTGCAGACCAACTCAGGCAACCTCAACATTTCCAGGTGTGACATGAACTCCATTTTCTTACAGATAGTGCTCCAAGTAATTCCCTAGAAAGCAATCGCCAAGCATGGCAGGGCTCACAATTTTCTTAAGAGATCGTGAGAACCACCCCACTCAAAGGGAACCAGAGCAACTGGGTAGTGACTCTGAGGGTTGTCTGCTACTACACCTTTTGAAATGTATCAGGTATTACCTGCTCTGGGAACACCAGATGATATTTGAAAGTAGTCATACTGGTTGCTGTGTTTTTCAGAGCCTCCACCCTCCTCCCCACTGATGGTGACCCACTGACTATATTTGGAAGTATTGGAAGGCATGAGGGCCTTTGTTACCATCTCTCCATCATCCAGGGACACTAAGGTAACCTCAGTTGCACTCTTCCATACTAACTAGGACCATCTGCTCCCAAAGCACTACACTGGTCAATCCCTGGGACTGCCTACCACTGGGGGACTGTGCTCTCTCAGAGCACTTAGCATCTTCCTTGACACACCCATACTGGCTGCACTTACAGCACTTAGGGACAAACTTACCAGTGGATTTTGTCCACAAAACCTTTTGTTTTTGTGGCAAGATTGGGATTGAGACCCTTTCCCCTGAAAACTATTTTTGGACCTTGTGAGAACTCCTTGTCTTTATCTTCCTCCTCCTTCTCTGGTGGAAACCCAAACTACCCTCTTTGGAGTCCCCCAGATGCCTTCTTGGACACCTGGGTACTGACCCAGATGCTTGCCTCCTCAACAAGCTTCCTGGGATCAGTCAGCTTGCTATCCACTAGGTGCTGGTGTAGTTCTGTAAAACGAATATTGAGAAAATGCTTCTTCACAATCAGGTTGTATAGCCCATCATAATTATTAACTTTGCTGCCCCTCACACAACCAGTCTGTGCCTTAGTATAGTAATCTGAGGAGTCTACCCAAGAATGGTTTGGACGTTTGTGGATGTCCCTGAATCTCTGGCAGTTTATCTTAGGGGTCAGCCCAAATTTAGTGACAAGAATGGCTTTCATGGAGGCACACTTGGTCTTGTTATCTACCATTAGAATGAGTATTATATCCCTGGCCACTGTAGGCATATGCTTCTCCAAACCACTCTCCCCGCAGTGCTACTCCCAGATCTTGTGCACCCTTGGGGACACCTCATACACAGCAAACCGCTTGTCAATATCATCCCCCACTACATAAATAGACTCCATATATTTGGGTATGCAAACTTTCTTGTCACCTTCACACACTATAGGTAAGCTGCCACCACTGCGGCTGGATTCTGAGCTTTGTCTTGTTTTAATCTCCAGTTCTGCCAGGCTTCTGTCATGCTCCAGCAGCAGTCTCTTTTCTACCAAGGATCTCTCAACCCTCTTTTCCTCTTTTTCTAGTCTCTTTTTGGCCAACTGCAGCTTGAGCACCTTTTCTTACTTCTGCTCTTCCAGCTCCTCTGGGGATAGGCTGTTTGAGGACACATAACTTCCTGCCCTCACACTGGGCTCTCTCTCTCTCCCTTCTGGGAGCTCCTGCTCAGGGCACACAGTCAGGTCATCCTCCACACCTAAATCAATGTTCCACCTCATCAGGATCCTCATCTGCAGAATCCTCAGACCTGGATTGCATCCTAGTGAGTTCCTCGTAGGAGCGGAGGGCTATCTGAAGGTCCAGGCTTATGGCCTTCTTTCCTGCATGTAGCCCCCTCTCCTTGCAGAGTTTCTTCAGCTCAGCCCTGCTGGGGTTATCCACATGAAGCCTTTCAACTTCGATGGTATAAGCTGAGGTAGGAAACTTAAATTTAGAAAAAAGGAAAAACAGGCTATCAGCAAACTAGGGAGAATTTAAAAAGGCTCAGATTTTACACCTCTGAACATCAGTGTAAGAAATTGGGTTGCAGGTTAAGAGGGGGTAAAACCCTACTCAAACAGAAACCACAATCATTGTCTGGGTGAAGCCATAAGCCAATTCCAAAATAACCTGAGCTCAACCCCCGGGTAGCTTGGCACAGAGCAGTCAGGCTTAACTTAGAGGCAAAGTGTAAAGTATGTGTGCAATACTTCAAGCTTTAACATACTCAAATCAAGCTTTAACATACTCAAAACAAGATCTAGCCAATTAGATTATTCTTTCATGAATAAAACAAGACCAACATGACAAAAATCCAATGAGTAGAACCAGAGATATGCAATTTTGAAAGTTTCAGTGAAAATAGCACCAAAAACCACAAGGCACCAACTATGGATATCTGGTTGTGCCAGACCAAGACATAGTCACAAATTCAGGCCTACTGCGATGGGACCCAGTTGGTGCCGCTCAACAAAAGTACTTTAAATCCTAGTTGCAGGGCGTTTGCAAAGTCACACGCCAAGAATGTGTTGCGCAGTCGAGTCCAAGCATCTATTCCGAGAAGCTGCACACTGTGATGAAAGGTCCTGCATTTTCAACAAGGATCCCGTCAGCAATGGCTTACAATGTGAAGTATGGCGTTGAAAATGCATTTCGCAGTCAAGGCGATACATTGGTTCCTAGGACCTGTGAGGCTGCCATGTAAAAACCTGCATCATCATCGAGGCTGCCGTCGACAAGACACTTGAGATGCAAGGGCCTGCATTGGGAAAGCTTTGCACAGGTGGCAGTTCCCATGCAGGTTGCGAGGTCAGTGTGGAGTCCTCGCGTGGAGAGAGCCCTCACAGCAGAGGCGATGTGTCGGTTCTGCTCAGAATAGGGCCACACAGCAAAGGAGATGTGTCAGCTCTGCTGAGTCCACAGATGAGCTGGCAGAGCAGTTCCAGACCCACTTCCAAGGGTCCAGGAAAGGGGTGGTACCACTTGGCAGGGCAGGACTCAGAGATGGCAGAGTCCAAGTTCTGGATTTAAGGTTGTGGAACCCTTCTGTCCCTGAGGCTGTAGTCAGGAGGCAGCCAACTAGCCATTGGAGTCACTCATGGAGGATACAGGTCCAGTCCTTTTCACCCAGGAAAAAAGGTCAGCATAGCAGGGTAGCAGTCTTTCAGAGCAGCAGCCAGAAGTGTGCAGTCCTTTCAGCATCACAGGAGTCTTTGTTCCTGGCAGAGTTGGTGTCAGGAATCCAATAATTATACCTGGGCCTTCCTTTGAGGTAGGAGAAGCTTCTAGAGGTTTCCCTTTGAAGTTTGCAGGTTTCTTGCCTTCCCTGCCTTGGCTCTAGATGACCTACAGGGGTATGCAGCCCTTTGTGTGGAGGCAGGGCACAGCCTATTCAAGTGTAAGTAAGGCTGTGCCCAGCGACACCTCCCCCAATTATGGCCCATCCAGGAACACCTAAGCTCTCTATTGTGTGTGGCTATCTAGGAGGACTACACAATGCCCAACTGTCAGCTACACCCAGTCATGTGACCTAGAGACAGGCTGCAGGCACTAGATGGCTAAGTCAGGAAGATACCAACTTCCTAAAAGTGGCAAAACTGTATTTTAAAGTACGGCTTTACCATAAGGGAGGATTGTTTATTACAATTCCATTGGCACCAAACATGAACTTGTTACCTGCACCCATTTGGAAGTTACAGCTTATTAGGTGGTATAAGGTAACTCCAATGTTATCTTATGGGAGAGGTAGTCCTAGCAGTAGCGAAACACACAATGTAAGTGTTTGTGTCACTACCAGGACATGTAAAACCAAAAAGTACAAGCCCAACTTTTTCAATCCACTGCAATCTACCCTCTGGGCTGTACAGCACCTACCCTAGGGGTGACTTACATATATTAAAAAGGAAGGTTTAGGCCTGGCAAAAGGCTTATTTTAGCTTGAATTCAGTTACTCATTCTAACAACTTATAGACAACTGAAGCAATGTTTAAGTTAAATGTTATTCTTTGTACAATCTCATTGTTTCTCTCCCCATGTAACCTGTTTTCTAAATACCCTTTTGTTTTTATTACCGCATTCCAGGTACTGTTTGCTATACATCCCCAAGACTATGTTGTTATTGTTGCATGTGGCTTGATTTTTTTCCCTTGTCGACTGCATTGAGGTTCCAGTCCTATGACTTCTATTTATTCAATACTTCTACATTCCTTTCTTTTCCTGTATATTTTCTACGGATATGGAATGTTAGCATATGCCATCTTATATTGAAATTCCTACTTTTAACTATTATTATTCAATGGTCATTTTCCACACATTTGTGTGTGTGTGTGTGTGTGTGTGTGTATATATATGTTTTTTTCTTTTATTCTACTGTTATTCTGCTTGCCTATATCAATACCGATTATATGTATAAAGTTAATTTTGAAGACTTTGTTAAACTTAACTTATATTATTATATATGTCTCTTCGTGTAACTACATGGAACATAACTTCAACCATTAAACGACAAGGAGTACTTACATATTTAGCCAAGTTAGATGCAGAGATTGCTTTGCTGCAAGAAACACATATAGTTGACAAAGAAGTTTGAAAGCTTATCCGTAACTGGGTAGGGTATGCTTTTATATCACCAGGGAAGGGTAAACATAATGGAGTTGTTGACTTGTGTTAAAAAAAAAAAAAATCGCTGTTATGGTGCTGTCACAAGATATCAACACTGGAGGTGGATGGCTTCTTTTTCAACTTACTATTAATAACATAACATACCAATAACAATATTCAATGTTTCTGTAATTTTCAATGTTTCCGATTTTTCAAATCCTTGTGGCCTATTATTACAAATAAATTGATGTGTATTACAGACGATTACTTAATTTTTGTCTTTGATCCGTTAATTTTTGACTTAGATCCATTTTTGGATCGTTCTTCTAAAACTAATTTTATCCCTTCCTCAATACATTAACAATTTTCTACGGCTATCAAACAGAGAGCCATTATAGACACATGGAGACTTAGCAACCCTTCTTTGCGAGAATATACTTTCTTTTCTCCCGTTCACTTTTCCCAATCTAGGATTGATTAGTTATTTGTCTCCAAACTCTTACCTCAACACATTGTACATGCAGATATTGGGACCATTTTAATTTCAGATCATGCCCTAGCCCCTTTTGATTAAGAATTGCTTCCCCTTACTCCCAAGATTAAACTTTGACGTTTTAATACTTCTTTTTATTGGACACCACTTTTACTCAACGTTTTCAAGACTTTATACATGAATATTGCATTTTAAATGACTTATCTGATGTTTACTTTCAAACCTATTGGGATGCTTTTAAAGAAGCCTCAAGTGATTTTATCATATCACATGTCTCTAATAAAATGAAAACAAATACCAAAAAAAGCCTCAGACATTATGAAACATATTAAAACCCTAGAACAAACTTATTTCACATCCAAATTCAAATCATGTCTAAATTAGTTAAAGCTAAATTAGAATTCAATAAACTTTCTGAGGTATCTTCAGTGAAGCCTACCCTGCATCTTTTCAAGAAGTAGAATGTAAAGGGGATTCTACATTCTGTGATGAGAGCGAGAGCAAGGTGGTGGAGGAGGTGGAAGAAAGCTGTGCTGCTCTGAGGACTTATGTGGATGGGATATTTTGGATCACAATAAACTTCTTCTGAAGAACTCAACTCTATGGACGTTATATCCACACTGGCGACGAGGGGTCCCTTCCTGTGACAATATTTCTACACTTTCCACACGCAATGCTGCCTCCTACCTCCTCAGATCAAGTGCTAAGTATTATGGAGGGCAGTATAAAGCTGGCAAACTCCTAGTAAACTATCTAAAAGTAAAAAAAAGAACAAGTTAAAATTGAAAAAAGTCTATGCATTGGCGAAACCCCAGTAACTAAAGATAAAGACATTTTGGAGGAATTCTCTATTATATAACTCCATGTACTCCAGGAACTATTCCATCTCGTTGTGATAGAGATCAATATTTAACTTCTATTCAAAAATAATTTGACCTAAACACATTTTTCTTTTCTTGATGCAGACATGTCTTACAAGATATTCATAAGGCAATCTATTCTATAAAACAAATAACACTCCTAGACCAGATGGCTTCCCCATTGAATTTTATTTAAATTTTTACTATTAATCTCCAAATTACATAAACCTTTTACTTTCTTTGCTACAATCAATTCAGACTCCGGCACTTTTAAAGACGCTTTAATCTGCCTTATCCCCAAAGAAGGTGAGGACATCAAATTATATAAAAAAATTATCGACCAATATCTTTTGTTAATTCTGATTATAAAATATTTACTAAAACCTTTTATATTTGATTAGAGCCTTTCCTTCCCACTTTAAAAGGTAAAGAAAAGTCTGGTTTTGTTAAAGTCAGACACTTTTCAGATGATACTAGAATATTCTTTGATGTTTTAAGCAAATCCAAAACATCCTCAAAATCATTGGCAGCTATATCTATAGATGCTTTTAATCATATTCATTGGAAATTTATTTTTTCTAAACTTTCTTGGTTTGGATTAGGCCAAAAATGTATTAACTTAATATCTATTTAATCTTCTTGCCCTAAACTATTCATCCGTGTTAATGGTCGAGCTGCTCCTTCTTTTCATCTCCACGGAGGAGTCAGACAGGATTGTCCTCTATCCCCTCTTCTTTGTATTTTGGCACTTGAACCTTTCTTATCTGATATCCGACAAAATACTAATATACAAGGCTTTAAATATGTAGACACATAGTAAATGTTCAATATATGCAGATGATATTCTGTTATACATATCTTCTCCCGAGTCATCCCTCTAACCTTTTTTAGATACAATTTCCGATTTTACAAATCTTTCAGGATACAAACTTAATGAAGTGTGAAATTCTTTCACTTAGTAAATGGTGTTTTAAGCATAAATTAATATTCCTAAACGTTCTTTGAAACTCTATAAAAATAAAATAATTAGGTCTTTTGTTTACCAATTCTGTGAATGACACTGTGTCTATTAATTCCAATACTCTTTTTTTTTACTCTAAAAAATCTTACAACAAGGTGGAATCCTTTGTTTCTTTCATGGTGGGGTAGATTGGATTCTATTAAATTGATGCTAGCTCCTATAATACTTTTTATCATTCAGCAACTCCCATTAATATTTCTTCTTATATCATAAAAAAAAAAAATTATATCTTAATTGCTTTTTTGTGGAATAATGAAAAATCTTGAATGTCCCTTATCAAGATTCAATGTTCTAAGAAGGATGGAGGAATTAACTTTCCCAACTTTCAATCTTATTATACCACTTTTTTCCTCAAACATACAGTTCATTTTTACCATGAAGATACCTTACATCAAAGACCCTTGTGGGCAGACTTCTCACATGTCATTACCAGTTCTTAAAAATACCTGTAAAATATTATATCCCATTTTCATTTCTAACGTTTCAATTTTAGACCAATGTTTTCAATCCTCAATCTGGTGTAATAAATTTATCAAAATTAACAATAGATGCTTATTTTGGAATTCCTGTACAGTACTCCTTTTCACTTAAGCCAAACAGATATTTAATTTCCTAAATTCATATTTAACAAAATCATATTTTAAGTGCAGTTTTCTCTCAATCATATAATTATCTCATTTCTATAACTTCCCAACCTCCCACACCCTCCCTTCTATTGCAGCTTCCTTTCTTTTCTTCTTTTTCTCCTCTATTGCAGTTGTTACCAACTTTCCCCTCTGCTTCTAAAATATGTACACATCTTACCTCTTCACCTCAACCCAGACAGAAAACGTCCCTGGAGTTAAAATGGAAAAATGATGTGCAAACCTCCTTCTCTATTTCTTTATGGAATAAGATTTGGATTAAAATTTGCCAGACTTCTTGAGCCGCTGACACTACTCAAAAATTATTCTTCATAGATACAGACTACAGTTTGCACCACATATTTTAAATAAAACTAACTACATATTGTCAACATGTTGGATGTGTCATATTTCGAAATTCAACACTTAAACATGTTATTTGAATGCCCTCATACATATCAAGTCTGGGCACAAATCAATCACATTTTTACACTCATGTTCCTTTTTCTTTTACAAAAGGTATTTTTAGGGAGACTTTCTGAGGCATGAGAAAATTGTGATCTTAGTGTACAGTTTGTGGAGTTATTAATTGCCATAGAATGTCAACAAACAACAAAATAATGGAAAAATGCTCTTAACATCTCTTTTCAAGCATGGTGGTATGGTGTTTGTTATAATCACTGATTAGATAGACATTTTGTCACTCCAATACCCTTGGCTATCAAAAGAGATGTTATTTGGTCATCAGTAACTAATCTGTTGAATTCTTATACTCTAATGACTAATTTACATCAACCGATTATTGAAGAAGTTTCAAAACCTCCCTAACACTCCTCCTTTTACTTAAGTGAATATTAGTTATTAGAATCAGTTTATTTATTAAGTTTTATTTTAACTTACAATACCAATATATCTTTGTATTATAATGACTGTTTACTTTTATTTCTATTTCCTTCCTCTTCTTTTAGTTTTTCCCATTCCTTTTTAACTATGCTGAATCCATATTCATATATTACTCGTATAAAATGTATTGTATTAACTTATACCTTATTCAATTGTATATTAGGGTTGTTTTCCATTATTCTCATGGCATTATTTATATTTTAATAAGATTCTCTTTTAAACTAAAAATAGCTTGTCAGCTCTGTGCTATGGCTATCAGGAGGTTAAGCTCAACCTAATTTAACACCTTTAAGGGTTCACCTTCATAACTGTTTTGGTTATTCCTTGAGGTGGACAGGTGCCCACCCCAAAGAATAATAGGAATCCAATTTCATTGGTGGTCAGAGGCTGGATCCAGCGCTTGTGTTTTGCAATCACCACAGTGATTTCAATTGAATTCCTTCTCTAAATGGACAGCAAAAAATGACTTTTTCAATTTTTAATTGGATTTTGGGAAAAATTTGATGTTTGTTTTAATTAGGTAATTTTTTCCTTAATTCGTTCTCAACCTCACTTTTTGCACCATAAGATTTTGGGAACAGAAAGCCTTTTACACAGAAAGCCTTAAACTGGCAGAGCAGAAGAACATATGCAAGCAAAAGGGACTGAAGCTGAACATATAGTCCAAGAAGGAGGATTATTACATTGCCCTCAGAGCCTGGAAGGAACTACATCATCTACAGTGCATCTCAGAAGGAAGTTGAAGCCTTGTCCAGTGTTGAGAAGCAGGCAACAGCTACTCCGGCCCTGGAAAGAGAAAACAATGGAGAAGACCCTGCTGGCCCATGACAGGAGCCATCACAAAGTGGACTTAAGTTCCATAGCGCCTCTGAGTGCATTGATGGTGGTCACAGTGATACTGAAGTGCCTAGGAGTGGTAAACAAATCGTCAACACCCTATAGGACATGGTACCTTATGTGGTGTAGATGACAAATAAGTGGTTTGCTGCATATGTGGTGGCCCTACGTATGCATAGCACCAGAGTAGGACTAAGGGGGTAGTCTGTGCGAGCACATGCCCTTTTCTGGAGGCATACCCAGATATAGTTGCCCAGATGAACAATGCCCCCCATATAGGAAGCCCTTATAAACAAATTTGGTTTTACCCCTGAGTAACATCATCTGACGTTCAGGGATCGCCAGAGGCAGTTACACCAGTCATGAGTGTATTTTGTGGATTCTTCTAGCAAAGCACTTGATGGTTGTTTAAAGGGAAGCACAGCAAATGATTACAATAGGCTGTACAATATTATTATCAAGGAGCACAATTTGAGTAATTGTTTTACAGAGTTGTACCAGCACCTAAAAGACACCAAGCTTACTTTGCCCACAGAGCTTAGGAAGGAAGCTAACCTAAATTTGTAGTCAAGTGTCAACGAAGGTACCCAGAAGTGACCACACGAAAGGTGGTACCAGAGAGGGAAGGAGAAGGCCAGGATAGTAAAGAGAAGTTCCAAAAAGGCCCGCAAAAGACTTGAGAGGAAGGATTTCCAAACCTCTTCAGTGAAAATGAGGGGAGGTTTTGATGGGTAGAAGCTCCGGGCTCCCTTTCACCTGACTCGGTTTATAGACTGTCTCTAGTCAGGGCATAATAAAAGGGGCTGTGTATGTCCCAGGAAGCCCCACACAGGTTGGCACTCCACATGGTTGGCTAATGTATTTCCAAGGGGCAGATACTCCCAGGAGGAGAAGATAGAGCATGCCTTTATTTGGGAGGTAGACCAAGAAGTTAAGCTGGTGATCCTCGAGGGTGGAAGACATCACATTGAGGAGATCACAGTGAATAGGGTCCTTGTCACTGCTCTATAGGATACCAGTGCCAGTCACACCATGATGGTAGAAATGCTGGTGTTCCCAGACCAGAATCTGCCAGGACAGGTTTGTAGGGTAATGCAGGTTCATGGTCATAAGTAAGTCTTCCCTTTGGCCATGGTATCGTTAAAATGGGAGACAGTACTTGATCAGAGGAGGGTCATTGTCAGTCCCTAGATGCCCATTGACTGCATCTCCCACTAGTGAGAAAAGAGCCAGGGTGGGTATAAGCCCAGGGCACCTTAAAAGCAAAGATTTCTGGTGTTACTGCTTCCAAAATGAGGATACAGAAGCCTAAACAAAAAGTAAAGGGTTTGAGGTGGAGGCCATTCACAGTGGTAGGACCAGAGGTCCAGGGGCTACCCACTAAGAGGAGAGCATGCAAAGACTGTCCTTGGTGAGGCCACTTGGAACCTGGAAATGTGCCTATGCTTTCTCAGAGACAGGGGACAAGAGACCTGCACCAGGAAGACCTCTACAAGACACCGCAAGAATGCGTGACCCTTCAGAAGAACTGTTACCCCCCCCCCCGACAGTCCTAGACCGCCAGGCACATGTTCAATCTCAGGGTGTCACCCCTGAGTTGGTGGAAGGAGGGTGTCTGCAACCTGAACATGTAGCCCCCCACTCTGAGAAACCTAAGGGACCTCAGAAGCAAGTGGGGAACTCTTTGCCAGCCCCTCAAATGGAAGTGAGGCCTACTCAAGGCCCCAGATTGGAGCCTTCACCTGACAGTGGGTAGCCAGGGGCCTGGTTTATGACAATGACAGCTGTTAGTAGAATCTTTTAGTTGTTATAATAATCAGTTGTGCTTTTGTGATCTCTGTGTGACATCTGTTAAGCTCAGGCCATTGTCGGATCGGGGGTCTGACATGGATGTCTGCACTGGGCCTTCTATCTGCTGGTGGAGTCAATGTCTGCATCTGTGTGATGGGAATCAGTGTGAAAGTCTGTATTCGAGTCTGTTAGAAGGGCACTAAAGATTTGCAGCATTGCATCCCTAAAGTCCTCGGCTTACTGCATGGTTGATGACTGCCCAGCGGACTCAGGGCATATCAGGACCAGCTAGGTTATGGGTTCCTGGGCGGAGGACCTCAAAGGAGTGCAGCACTGACCTTGATTCCTTTGTGGCTTCTCTTTGGGAGTAACTGGCAGCATCCTGCATCACTTTCTATTGCCTGGACTTTGACTTCTGTTTACCTGAAGATGTTTAACAGGAAGTGGTGCAGATGCAGGAATGGCCTCTAGACTGTTCCCAAGACTTAGAACCAGACCAGTGGTAAGACCACAACTTCTTATATACATCGATGTAAAATTTTGACTTCTAGTTTCAAACTGCCTTTAGATGCGTTTCGGCACACTGGTCACACCACTTGGAGTAATGACCTAAACCTATGCACAAAAGACACACCTTAGGTGGACATCTGCTTGCGGCAGTCCCCGCAAACTTAAAGCCTGTAGTTTTCAGAGGGGACATATTTCCCTAGCAAGCTTTTTTGGAAGAATTTCAAAATCTAAGGAAGACCAACAAAGGTAGGATCTGTGCTTTGGATCTGCGTCAGTAGGTGCAGAAAGGAAAAACTTACATCAGAGCGTAGGGCTGGCATTTGTTTTTTTGTGATGCTGATCAATCACTTCTGGGGCACCGAACCGCACAGCACCACTGATCAGCGCACTTGAGCACTACTTACGAAAATTCTCCAGATCTAATCTGAAGCTGAAACACAAAGGTGAGAAATCTGCATTTGCAAGTACTGGGAACGTACCTTTCCTCTGAAGAAGTTAATTGTTGTTAAATAAATGTAAAAAAGAAACAGGTAAGTTCTTGGTGAGGTTTGTTGCCAAAGAATATATTTGGCTGTTGTCACATCTGTTTTTTTCTCCATCAAATAAGCTACAATAACCAAGCTAATTAACATGAGGTCTTCCCACTATTGTGGAAATATTTTAATCTGCTGCGGTCTAGAGGTAGATTTGTAGGTTTCCAATTCAATTCCAAGGACGGGGTCAATATAGACACACCTTATTTGGCATGCATTACATTTATTGTTTTTAAATAATTATGGATCATTCTAGCCAGAATTACTGGTTAACATGATTATGTACAGCACTAGAACATTCATGATGCAAAAGAACTGTAGTGCACTTTCTGGTGGATACTTTATTCACAGATTCCTCATCTTTTGAATTCCCCAAGGTGTCAAATTGGATCCAGAAACGTTTTTCACAATTGCTTCAGCTGCCAATAAGTGGTGCCACAGGACTCTGACAGCCTTGTCCCATCTCCACAAGTAGTAGCGAAGAGCCCTATGTAGGTGGCTTTGGTTTTCATACCAGCATTCTGCACCCTTAGTGTCTGTAAAAGAATGAATATAGCAAGGAGCTTAACAAACACCTAGAAATCTGGTCCACAGAACGCAGTGAAGAATATGCAATTCTATAAAGCATCCACCAGAAATAATGTTACCAAACGTAAGTAACTTGTTTTTAGGAGGGATACTTCTACTTTTCTGGGTTATACCTAATTTCCTAACACCAGAGAACCACCCAAAAAGTTGGTTATCCACTCAGTGCTCTTAGTCTGAGCGACATTAAAGGTAACGGCTCAGTTGGGGTCCAACCAGTAAAGCCTTTCCTCCTCTTCAGAGGAAAGTAGCAGAGAGAAGAAAATGAGGCGTGTGATGGATTGCCACACACGGAAAAGTAACACTTTTGGTAAAAAGAAAGCCATAATCCAAAGCACCAGCTTATCTGTAAAGGTGGTAGCATACAGTGCTTGCAACTGTATCACTCTCTGAAAGCCACGTAGAAGTAATTATAATGAGGGTCAGAAGCTTCAAATAGCAACTGTACTCATTAAGAAAATAAGAACCAAATTAAGGTCCCGCTGCAACATAACAAAAGGTGTAGGAGGTAAAATATATAAGCCACCTCAAAAACTGCATCACAACAGAAAAGGCTAATCAAGCAAACACAGAAAAGGCCAGACAAATGTTTGCCAGTGCCTACAGCCATGCAGGACCACAGTCAAGACAAACAAAAGTACATCAGTATGTTCAGCCTGCAGCAGGTCTTCACAATGGGTCACACATTTTGACCAATATGCAGAAAAGATAGACGTTGTGGAAGGCTGAGAGCACCCAAGATGACATCCACCACTTGCTCAGTCAGATTGAATCAGGTTCAGGTTCTGCAGGTTTAAGTACAGAATCCTACCCTGCTGATGGGAGAGCAAACCCTCATGAAAAGGTAGACTGAGTGGGGAGCCAGATGCTCAGACTCAGCAGGTCAGGGTACCATTTCTTCTGAGCCAAGCTCTATGCTCTCAGGCCCTCCTAGGCCCTGTCCATCCTGACCTTCTTTAGAACTTGGGGAAGCAATGGCAGAGGCAGGAATCAAAGGGAGCCATAGTCCCATGGAAAATGTGTAACAAGTCACCTAAGGAAACTTGAAGCAGAAACTCTAGAGGCAAAAAGCTTAACAATGAGTGGTGCACGGAGGTAGCAAAAAGATCTACCCAAGGAACCCTCATTAGGTCAGTAGTCCTTGAACTACCTTAATGTGCAGATGTTGTTGGCTAGTTGCCATCTACTGAGCTTGTCCAGCCATTGCCACAGCCTCTGCATCTCCTAGCACAGCACAGGTTTCCCCCCCCCCCCCCCCACACCAGCCTGTTCGCCGTAGTATCACAGGGTGCTCATGTTGTCCACCAGAACTTGAAAAGGGCAGAAAGGTATTGAGAGCCTGCCAGATAGCAAGCAGCTCCAGAAGACTGATATGGTGCCTCTCCTCTAGTGGAGATCAGAGGCATATAATCCAGACTTCACCCAGGACTTCCCCAGCCAATAGCCGACGTATCATGTGAGCTCTAGACGCGAGAATGGAAAACAGCCTGGAGATTAAGGTTCAGAACTGTCACGGAAGGAACACAAGGATCACACTGGGATCATGTCCTGAATATCTCAGACTTGCTACAGGACAGGAAAGCTTCGAACACCAACATCCTCAGGATGGGCTCCATAAAGAAACTCCTATGCACTGGTTGAAGGTGAGATTTGGTTTATTAATAGGGAAACAAAGATAAAATAGGAACAAGATGGCTGTCCATAGGTGGCCTGAGATTGAGATGAGTTCACCATCAGCAGTATATTGTAGAGGTTCAGTAATACAAATGAAGTGGAGGAACTACTAGAGTGACTACAGGATGGCTACAATCAAAGTACAAGTCCTATAAGTTGAAGGATACCTGCCAGCTCCCAAGGTAGAAAGAACCTATGTTGCATTGGCCCTCATTGTACCAATGATACTGTTGGATTTGGGCGGCAGCATCACCTGAATTGTGGGGAACTGAGTTTGATCCCACCTCGTGTGACAACTGTCGGCCTAATCCATTTCTGGCGAGCTAGCAGCACCTCACCTATGCCCAAGAGCAGGGGGTGATTTTTGACAACTGGGCGCATGACATTGTGACTTCTCAGGGAAATCGTGGTGAATCAGATCTCATCCTTTTCTCTTACTTACATTTGTCTTACACATGCAAAGACAAACAGAAGCAGGGAATTGTTCAATAAGATTTATTGAATCATCTGCGTCCTAGATAAAATAACATGAAATGCAATAATTAGGATGATGAAACATACTAGAAGCAGAATGGTGACAAGAAAAGTGAAACACAAGAAAAGTCCAACCATACTGTCACTATAAAAGATGTGTGATTCCTACCTACGCCATTAATGTTCTATGTTAGAGCCCTAATCCGCCCTTCAGGACCACCTGGGAAGACATCATCCCTATACCCATGACTGTAGTGATGGAGCCTGTCATCTAGAGAGACACCCTTTCCATATAGGCAAGGGAACCGGCAGACTCGGCGAGCGGCTGTAACGAAGTCAGACAGCATACAGTAGTGCTCATCTAGCTGGAACCTCCCTCCAACGTGCAGGGGACAGAGAGATGTTTTAATAATAAAACAGCTAGTGTTCAAAGAAAAGTGTCCCCATGTACAAGTAAGTATGTTTCTGTGAAATGTTAGAGATGCAGTGTACCACTTTGTGCCAATAACCCTATCTTGCTGCCACCTTGAAGAAAGCACGGAGTGAAAGAATGTTGTGCTAAGAAATGTAAATCCTTTCCTAAGCGAAAGGACAGCAAGATAAAGGAAAATATAAAATCACCACAAATGTGATAATTTCTAAAAGAATAAAATGAAATGCTACTAGGTTAAAGGGCATAGACAACAGGCCTAGTTGCTAAACTAAGGTGCCCACAAACATCACTAAAATGGCTTCACTACACCTCTGACAGAGTTAGCATCCTAAATTAGTCTACTGATGGACCAAAATCGGTCTGAGCCTACTATCTTTATTGGGCACCAAGAAGCAACAAAGACAAACTACTTTCCTTCTCTCTTCTGAGACTTTGTCGCCTTTTTGTCCAGCTGTGCCTGAAACTCACTCAAAAGGATGGTGAGATGTTTAAGTCCAAGTGAGAACAGGATGAACTGTAGGAGGGTTGACAAAAAGGGGAGTAACCCTGATGACCAATGGCTGCAAGAAACTCCCAAGTTGGGAATCAGAATGGCTTCGTACTGGCAGACGAAGACTGATCATAAATGTTTGTTCAAATTATTTATAAAGCAGTTTGCTGAAGCTCCTTCAGTTAGTGGCTGGCGTCCCGGTCTTCAGCTGCCACCAATCCCACTGGAGTGCTTATAAACCACAGAGGGTAACCCAAAAACCCGATCGGGCTGGGTAGAAGATAATCATTCAATACAACAATGCCCTAACGGGGAAAGATCGACAAATTAATGATATATCATAAAACAACATAGGTGAAAACAAAAACACTATTTATTCATATAAATATATATATTCATTTATTTACTTATACATAAATATCAATTTAATATATTCACCCTATATGGACAACCCACCTAGTAAAACAACACACCAAAGAACAGATAGTGTGAGAAAAAGTGCTTGTGATAGATAGAAAGAAGAATACATATTCCAATTAATCAAATACCTATACAAAAAACATTAAAAACAGTCGGTTGGTTCTTTTCAGTTTGCTGCATTAACTCCATTCCAAATCCTCAGAGAGTCTAAATCAATTCCTTTAATCCTCCAAAGATCCTCTGCAGAAACCAATCCAAACTATGATATATCCGTCGACGTTTCGACCCCTCTATACCTTGGGCCAAATCCCAGCTCCACAATGGGTCTTCTTCAGGACTAGTACGATGGGAGTCCCTTAAATATATCCTCAGACTTCTTCACTTCTTTTACTTGTCTACTTATGAGGAGATCATATCTAATTTTAAAATATCATTCCTCCTCATATACCAGGTCACCAATCAATTCCATTGCGCTCTTCATTCACGTGTGAGCCTTCAGAAGACTGAGCGTTCACAAAGTGCTTTTATATGAATAAATAGTGTTTTTGTTTTCACGTATGTTGTTTTATGATATATAATTAATTTGTCGATCTTTCCCTGTTAGGGCATTGTTGTATTTAATGATTACCAATCCCACTGGAGCCTCAAAACAGCTGGACAGGCTGCTGTATGGACTGCCTCTAGCAAAAAACAGGAAATGAGATTAACCCCTGCATTTCTGGTATTTTTGATGGAACTGGTGAGCTGTATAGAACAAGCTGAAGGAGCATGGCTATCTTTGACTCACTTGCAGGGAAAAAAAAAAAACGGAATCCACCTAGCATCCAAAGAGCCAGCATCCATTAAAAAGCATTATGATGAGGGTTGCCTGCACATTCCCGGAGATGTTCGTCCAGACATGATGGTATATCAGCAACACAGTGTACACAGCCCAGCCCACAGTGCCATCAAAAATACCAGAAATTCAGGGGTTACTCCCAGTGCCTGCCTTCTGCTAGAGGCAGTCCATGCAGCAGCCTGGGCCGCAAAAAGGCACTTGGCCACATCTTGTGTGTTGCGGACCATCCAGGCAAAGGTATTTCGCAACTCCTCAGGAAGGTTAAGCAAGATCCATTTTGCCATATGCCAGGGATTTGAGAGTATCTCCCCAACTAGAAGGCAGCAATTAGAAACTCCAAATGCCAAACTGTCAAAAGAGACAAATTACTTACCTTCTGAATGCTTTTTCTGATGGATTCATATATATATATATATATATATATATATATATATATTTATATATATATATATATATATATATAAAGTTAGATTCCTCATCTTTATAATATTTCCAGGCACCAAAGTTGATTGGGTATTTTTTTACAGCAGCACTCAAGGTGCACCACTAGGTGGCATCAGGCATCTCGGTGTCAAGCTTGCTCTCTCCCGAAAGTGACTGAACAGAGCCACATATAGGAACTACACCTGTGGGCCAGAGTCAGTTTCTTGATTGATTTTCTGAGCCCTCGGAATCGGAGCACATGGACCATGTTACTTACTCCGTAAGCATCTATTCATGGAGTATTGCTGTAGATTCACATGCTCTGCATACTGCCATCTAGTGCTGGGCTTGAACATCTGTATGCTGTTTTTTTCTTCAGTCGTATTTCGAAACACAAGGTATATAGTGATTCCTTCCACAGTTGGGAAAGCGCATGTTAGGTTGTTTTAAGCAACGCGAGTGAGAGTAGCATGGAATGGCAAGTCAACGCGATTTGATGCACATATTTATAGCACAAAATGTAATTATGAGAAAGAAGAGTTTGAGATGAGCTCACTTTCACACGTTTCCAGGCAGCAGAGTGGATGCAAGTGAACCTACAGCATTACATGCTACAGTTGTTTGAGTTTGTAGAATGTGTTGCTGTAGATAAAACATGCTCAGTACCATTCCATAAGCGGTGGCTAGCATATGGATGATTCAGATGTCTGAAATACAGTTCTTAAGAGTGTCTGGCCAACTATAGCCTGTTGTCTGGCTTGAACATCCACACAACAGTGTTTAGTAAAGGTGTGGGAGGTTGATCAGGTAGATGATATATACATATATATATATATATATATATATATATATATAATATAATGTCAGCTAGAGGGATATTTCCCAGAAAGTCCATAGCTGCAACATTTTTCCAGGTTGAGTGCACCCAGGGTGTGACTGGGTGTATATCCACCTGGCTATGTTTGCCTTAGATATAGGCTCACCCTGGTGGGGTTTCGCGAAAGCTACAAACAGCTGAACTGCCATGAGAAAATATTTAGTTCTATTTATGTAATACATGAGCACACATTTGACATCTAAGCTGACAATATGCTGTAGCCTATGTAATACATGAGTGCACATTTGACATCTTCAGCTGACAATATGCTGTAGGGAATCTAGTTCCTCTTACAGGAGAAAAGGCACTGAAAGACGAAGGAACTTTTCCCTTCTAAGTAGAACTCGATTCCATACAGCATATTGTCAGCTGAAGTTGCAGCATACGTAATTCCTCGTGGACGCCTGCTCACTTAAATCAACTGGACAGATATATTGGCAGTGAACCATTCCCTGGATTTGTGACAGGCAGCAATCATGTTCATTGTGCTCATTCTGTCCTAATGATGACCTGTTAAATTGTGAAAGGTCGAAACACCACTGACATCCACCAGCAGAAGGATATTTATTGTGAAATTATATCTTTACTGAAATATCAAATGCATCATTATTCATGCATGATATTTATTGATGTGTTTTTTTCTTTTGTGTTTCACTTTGCACTGTTCACCCAATCTTCACAAGCACTGTGATCACCTTGCACTTTGAACACTTGTATGATCGATATTTGTTGTTGCTCTCAGTTGTATATTGAAAATTGACCAAATATATTTGACTACAAGTTGCCTGGCCATATCCGTTACTATTCTCTTTTTGTGTTATAACTCAGTTAGTTGCACAATACATGGGTTTTCAGTATTGCAGAGATCCATATATTAGTTTTTTGTTCTATTGATGCCCCATGGGACAGTGTTTGAATCATGTGATGCCGTTCATTAAAGGTTGTAGTATCATACAACAAAGTCAGTTGAGCTGTCAAATGCAAAAAGGCTGATAACCAACCTTAAATGGTGCCCACTGCAAAACCTTGCTGAGCCAAAGATGAAAGAAGTAAAACATCTGATGATCTGGCTTGCAGAGGATCTTTATTGCGGACTCCACACTAGGCCACAAATTTGTCCCAGAACCCCACCCGCAAATAGACTTTGTTGAAGGGCACAGCTGCAAGGATGACATCCACAACCTGAGGAAGAAGAGCAAATGCAGTCAACTGCTGCCATTCAATCACCATGCATAGAGCAGATTCTGGTGCAGAACCCCGCCCTCCTGCTGCAACAAACGATTTTCCCAAAGATGTAGTATGGTTGAAGGACAAGTGCTCATGTTCCAGGTATCGCACACTTCTGGCCCCATCTTGAGCCAGTGGAATGACTTTGGTCTGGTCCTTCCTGATGATCTTCAGAACTTGGGGCATGAGAGGCAGTGGAGAAATAGGATATTGGGGTCTTGTGCGAGTCTCTAAGACACTGTTCATGGAGAAATCCTAAGACCAGACATTTTGACATTGCATTCTTGACAGCAGCAAACAGATCTACCAAGGAACTATCCCCAATGTTGGAAGACATCCTGCGCCAACCTTGGGATGCAACTGCCATTCATTATCTGCCAGGTGTAGCTAACTGAGCTTGTCCACCCTGGCATTTAAAGATCCCACAGGTAGCCAATGATCAGCTAGATGCACTAATGGCACAGCCAACTCCGGGACCCAGCTCTGACAAGTTTGTTGCTGTACCACATGGCTGATTTGTCTTTGTGCACCTACGCCAGCCTTATGCTGATGGAAGAAAGTCCTTCAATGACTTCAACAGATTTATGTGGAGCTAGGTTTCCAGAGATCTCTGATCACCAAGGACATGGGCATACGTCACCACAGTCAACTCTGGGTGGGGAGTGAAGAGCACTCTGTCACTGGTCAGGCTGAAGTTGAACAGCCACCACTGCAGATCTTGTGCAGTCTCCCAGAAATGTGATTAACATCATACAGGTTTCCTTAGGGCTGGACTCACTGAGACTTCAGATCCCACTGGAGTCAGCATATGCCTCCTGGCAAAGTGAATGCAGGGTGCATGAAGCCAGAAGGCCAAAAAGTCTCAGGGCAGCTCCAACTCAAATTAAGGATCAAGGCTGAAACATCAGGATCATAGCCCAGATGTAAGATAGGATGAGGGCCTTAATCCTAAGAAATTAGCAGGAGTAACAACCTGCCCCTACTTCCATTGACAGTCCCTCTAGATGGCCTCCTTGGCCAGTACAGTCTATACGTCTTGCAGGAAGATGGATAGGTGGTACTCTGAAGGCTGCTCGGATGTGGGAGAAAGTTGAAGTGTGTTGGAATGTAATGGAAGGGCATAGCCCTGCTGGATGACCTGGAGAACCCATCTGTTGGATGTAATGGTCTGCCAACCTAGAAGAAAATATTGGATACTGCCTTCCACAGGGAGGGTGTGCAATGCTTATGGAAAACTAAAGTGGCTTGGAAGCTGATGCCACAGGGGGAAAGGATTGGAAGATGGTGGTGGTATCCCTGGTGATATGTTGGACCACTGTCTGCCACAAAAGGACAGAGGAGACAGACATAGGTGACATACTAAATGGCAGTGTCAAGACACCAGCCCTCAGGTTTGGGCTGCTGAGGAACGGTCAGGCAGGGGTTGAAAGGCCCAAGAATGTGCTGTGGCCCTGCTATCTTTAAAGCATTTTAGGGCAGAGTCCACCTTTTCACTAGAGGCGAGGCCCATCATATAGTATACCCATTAGAGAAACCTTCACATACTCCGAAAATACAGTATATCGATTTCATGTGTGGTGGTAGAACACAATACTAAAGCCCACTGCACACCCAAGTCAGTAGAGTGCATGCTGCTGTATGACATTTAGATGCATCATAGCCGTATTGAATGGTTTGACACAAAAAGGCCTGAAACGACTCCGGAACAGCAAGATCTCACTGTCCATGCCCCAGACGGAGTGCACTGAATGACCTAAGAGGCAGACAATGTCGACTGACCTCAACACTAAACTGGCAGAAGATAAGATCCACTTTTTGAATGCCTTAATACTTTTCGATTACCTGTCTGGAGTGAAAGCATTAGGGTTGACTTTGCTGGTAGAAGCTTGGACCACCCAAATCTCAGGAGTCCTGCGAGAAGAAGAAAAAAGAAAAACCTGGGTCTGTAGGTGTGGGTCTGTGGCACCTAGCTACCTTCCTATTGGCAGATAGGTAAAAGCAAAGCTTTGTCAAAGTAGAAATAAGGGTGTCACGGTCAGGGCTGCATTAAATGGAAGCAGGGGCTCAGAGGATGCTGGCCCAGGGTCCAAAGTGTAGTGAGGACATTTATTTTTATTTTGACAAAAGAACATAGCTGAAGGTCCAGAACCTTAGCTGCACGTCTAATCACAACAGCAAATGATGCACTCTCCTCCACAGGGGCTCAAGAGGCAAAACTGACCGTGTGTCATGGACAGTCCCCAGCCAACTGGCCTCCTGAAAGTCTGCATAGATATCATCAGCATTTCAGCCAAAAAGGTGATGAAACCTTGAAAACCTTTGAGAAAGGACTCATGGAAGAGGAAATGTTTTTTCCTGAGTTGGAGAATAAAGCAACCAGGTGCACATAAGTGGAGTCAAGTAATTTCTCCTTCAGGGTTGAAATGAATTCAACTTGACGTCAGACAACAAAGTCTAAAAAAGGCTCAACGTCCAGTGCCAGCAACATCAGGATCAGCATCAATAGAGAAGCAACCAGCCTAGATCAAAGAGCCAGAATAGAAATCTGCACAGGAGTAGTTGTAGAACCAGATGTGGGTTTGAAGGGCACATATAGTACAGAGGACAGATCCGCCGATGGTACCAGTACTGTAGGCCCCTGCGGATCCTTGTATCCCAAAGGCACGCCACAGGGAGATGGAAGAGTACTAAAATGCATATAATGGCCTCCTTAAAGGTCGTTAAGTGCTGCGGCTTCACTGATGGCCCAGGAAATTTGGAACAGAACGGGACTAGTTGAGGAGTCTACTTTGCGATCAGGAGCACGATCATTTGGCACCCTGATGCTCTCCTGACTTCTCTTTCAAGAGAGTGGTGGGATGGTGCTAAGTGCATCTTCAACTGTTATGCTGTTTCTTTGATATTTGACTAATCAGATGCCCTCTACAGCAAAGAGGACCTTTTGCAGAAGCAGCCTCAAGAGTGGGAAGGAGTCTGCACGCTCTACTTGGAGCAGGAGTGGGACTTACACGAGGTCTGTAACTTTTTTAGGTGTTTGGAAAGATCCAGCCCTGCTTTCAGGTGCACGAGTGCACATTCTTCAGGGGCACATGCTGTGTGGGTTGTCTGACATTTTTCCAGCAATCATGGCACCGTTTGAGCCCAAGAGTCTTTGGTGGAGATACAGGTCCCTTGCACACTGGAAAAAAATGTTTTGGAATTAATATGTCAACTGGAATAGAGCTTCAGATTCACGTTTGAAGACGTTAAAACAAAGGAAATGTTAGTGTACACTTTGAGGTCAGTTTCTCACTGTACCGAAGGGTTCCAAAGTTTTGCTGCAAAACAATCAACAGTAAGAAGAACCCGCTTCTCGTTTCTCTCAAGCTGGAATCAAATCTGAAAATCAGGTGGCACCTGAAGACCAGACTTTTTCCTTGTGTTGAACAAAGTCTATTCAGTGATTGAAGCAGGAGTCCATAATAGACCTGGGTTTTAGAAATAATGTGCCCTGGGGGGCTAATTGCTGCACTCTACAAGAAAGCAACCATAACAAAACAAGTGTGGCACCTATGTGCGGCTCTGCTCTGTCACTTCTCGGACCTATTGATGGAGTATCTTACCAGCAGTGCTGTACATAGTTTCAACCCCACTGCAGACAGTGTACATGTCAGGGGTATATTGAAAAGTAGGTAAGGTTCAAAAGTTGAACGGCAAAGTTGAAAAATTTCCATAAGTTGATTAACTTAGGTTTTCACAGTTGACAAACTGCAGTTCCATCACCTCAGAGGCCTTAAAGACTACTGGTAAGGAGGCGCTTTCCTCAGTGGGAAGGCAATAATGACACATCCAATTCAGTTTCCAGTAAGGTATCAAAACCAATAGCACTCAATGTCTAAATACAGATCACCATCAGTATACTTACTGGGTAACAGCACAGGTACGTCCACAGAGTTCTCCTACACCACAGACTGTCCTTTAACAATTGCACAACTGAACTCCGCTCCAAATGGAGGGTTGGTTTAGAATTTGGAATCTAGCCTCTGGAGCCACGGTTGGATCAGATGGAACCAGTGTGGCTTTCAGTAATGGAGTGGAGGCGAGGGAGGGAGGGTGTCCAGATCTCTAATGTGGTCAGCTGACGTCATGGAAAGCTATGCTGTAAACTGGACTTGAGATCCATAGAGCACGATGGTGCTCCAGAGGGACACTGAATCATGTGGAAACATTGCAGGATTGCCTCATAGAAGTACTTTATTTGCTGCAGAGTGGAAAAAGTCCCAGGAAATATGAGTCATATCGGCTCCAGCTCAGGAATCGGGTTGGAGCAAGGCCTTCAGACTGCTGCATTATCTCTTCCTGGAGTGGAAGCAATGGGGAGAGCACTTCTGCATGGATTCTTGGGTTTTCGCCAAAAACTGCCTTTGGACTTCATCTTGGACTAAACAGAGGACACAGACTTGGACTTTGGCTTGGAGCCGAAAAAGGCCTTGGAATAAGAAAGTGACAAGCCTTATTTCTGTGCTCAACAATATACAAAACTGCCTCCTGCTCCCAGGTGGTCTTCAGTGCTTCAGGGAGAGTAAGTTGCAAGACTTCAAATCATGCTTGGAACAGACACCAAAGACAGACATACATGTAGATTCATAACTGACATCTGCTTCATGCAGGTGGGGCATGATTTGCACCTGTAATCTTTGGGTGGGGGAGACATCCATAGCACACTGAAGCAAAACAAACATTTAGGAAGTCCATGAAAAATGAACAAAGTTCTGGAGTACAGCAACTGATCTGTGCCGAAGGGCATGCATAAAAGAAATATGCGTGCATGAGGGTTGAGTCAATTGTCGTTCTTCGTCGTTACTTTTGGAGTTAGGACTAAGCTGCCGCTGAGACCATTAGCACAACCCATTAGCGTACGGGAGTAATTGCTGAAAAAGTTACCATATACAGTTTAGCACCTGATGGAATTCATATGGTGACCCATCTGTGGTCACAAGCAGTCTTCAAAACAATAGGTTCTATGTTAGTGATAAGAGATATTTAAACTTCAAAAGGAATGCTGTATTTCCAGCTTATAGCATCTACGGTTGCATGTAGCACTCAAACTATATTCTACATGTACATATTCCAGTTATCTGCTTAACCTGAATTTGGCTTGTTCAAGATGCTAGAATGGGTAGGCACCTGCTAGGAATGCAGTGAAGAGCTGGTCAAATGTGACTAGTGTAAAAACACAAATTATATAAACTTCCCCAGACAAAAGGTTAGTTTCTAGCTATTAATACTCCACAAAAAGTGTTCTGAGTAATGCAAACAAAGTTTGTTTTCAAAACAACCTTTATTCTGTTTGAAGGCCTAATACAATGTTTGAAAGCAACTTAAACAAGACAGAGCTTTATCAAAGCTATAGCTCAAACAAAATTTCAAGGAGGCACAATTTCAATACCTTGTAAAGGCAAATTACAGCTTACCGTCCTATCCTCCCCCAAACAAGACCAATTTATTATTTTTTAAACAAAGTAGGTTTTAATGTTGTAAAAACATTTAACAAACAGTTTTTTTTAATTTGGAACATGATTTTAAAAAATAGCAGCATCCTGGGCAGCTAATGCAATCGCATGGTGACAAATGTAATGCAAGTTTATAAACCAACACATGTCAAGTTAACTTTCACTAGCAATGTGTTATTCATGATTATCTTTGTTTACAAAATTTGGCAACATTCTGAATTTTGTCACATGTGAGGCATTGTGCTTTGAGTTGCCCATTCCAAGAGTGAGCAATGTGAGCCTGAACGTGTCAGGATTGCCTTCCCAACAGAATACCATGCATAGCAAAAGCACTATGTTACAAACAGCAGACATTTTCCTCAAAAAAGGAAAACCTTTAGAATTTCCTTGCAAGCACATGGCCACTACAGCTTATTTGCACAGAAGTTTTGATTTTCCAACAGCGGGCATATTGACTTTGGTGCACAGCTTATAAATCTGGGCAAGCATATTCAGTCAGGTGATCTGATATTGAATGAGTTGCTCTAATCACACACAATTCCTGCCTCTGCCAAACCTCCTATAAAAGAAGACATCACAAGTGATATGACGTTTGTATGTTGACCAACCTAAAAAGTAGGTACCTTTAAAATGATGGTTACAGCCGTATACGCAGATGTAACTAAAGCACTAGTTTCCTAAGAAGCAGTTGAGCACATTTAGCAAAAACTGATATGCCAGCTGTCTGCCATATTGTATTCCATGTGAAAACTAAGGCTAAAACAGCGTGAAGACCAGCAGTAAGGGTACCGGCCTTATTCAGTTGCACTGCTTTCAACTGTGGGCGTTAGAGTAGTTTGTAAAAATGGCGTTGGCGTAATCTTCACCAGACTTCCATTTCTTTCATTTGGGTTGCTAGTTCTACTGGAACCTGTAATTTAAGGCTACATGCGGGCAACTTATATGACCTAGATTTTTTTTTCCTCTTGCAGATGTATAACTGGAAAACAATTGATTTTGGTCTGTGTAGTGTAGATCGCTTATATATTCTTACTTTTCCTACTGGCAGCGATGCCATTTGGCTTACAGCTAGTGCCTCTGGGAAATACACAGATGAGTAAGAAGTGTGCTCCAGCACGTGGTCATGTACAATCACGGCAAAGCTCTTACAGACATGTTTTCTAAAATATAGGTTGTGGTTTCCCACATTTTAATTAAACACTAAGTTTTACAAGTGAAAATTATAGCGGGTTAAGTTTATCTATTAATAATACACCTAATGGATGATTTTAAAAAATGTAGACATCGGTGATAGCAACCCCGACGGTCGTTTCTAACTAAAGAGGCGAGAAAATTATGACCAGCGTTCACCAGTGTGTCGCACAAGTCTAAATGTTACTCCAAAGTTTAAGTGGAACCAAAAAAGGGAAAACTCATATTCTGAACTGTCTTCGAAGCCAAAGAGATCACCTTCTCCCTTAAAGATTGTGCCAGGGCACAGTTCTCCTTGAACCAATGTACCAGCTTGTTCCAGGTATAGTTATTTCACATCATAATTTTTTTAAGCAAATACCACCCGAAGGGAACCATTTTAACAACTGCAGAAAATAACACTATGCACTTGAATGTGTCACACAACCAATACAAATTCTCAACATTTCAGTTCCCTACCAAGATCAGTGAACCTAAAAAATGGACGCAATATTTGTGAATGACAAATGTAAATTACATGGAAATGTCTTTTGGCAGTGTAGGGAAACAGGTGCCAATTATTACAACCAATTTGCACGTTGCCTTATTTAGACATGCAAATATACACTTAACCGAGCACTGTTTATAAGAATCATAGACAAATGAAATATAGATGGGTGGGACACTGAGAAGGTAGAAGGGTGTTTGGATATACTGTAATGCCATTGAAGTCGGCATTTACGTGTATATTTGAAAAATTAAGAGAATACTGGAAGTCTCTATGTATGGATTATCAACTGAGCTCTTCCTCCTTACACAAGGGCACGAGATATGAGCATTCATTTTTTTAAAGTTCATTTCCAAAAAGCAATATTAATTCCACAAACTTAATAATAAAAGAGGTGTATCATTTGGGCCACAAATGTGAACATCACTGACTGGTGCAAAGCAAACCGCATCCCCATGTAGCAGGTGTGTCTCACACACAGGTCTGTAAAGCCAACACCTATCTTGTTACCGTACATTCTTGAACAATGACTACTGTTAAGTGAACAATAGAAAAGGTTTTTTTGAAAATAGTCCCCATGAGAATTTTTTTTAAAAAGTCAGGAACAGAGAAGTATGTCCTTTCCACAGAAACAATTTTTCTGCAGTAAATAAAGGCCGCAAACTGAAGTGAAAACAGTTAATCCTGTCAGCGCCTCTTTAACGGCTTACCCGGGTGGGTATGCTGGTACCATCACAGCATTACAGATTCCTTAATGCATATGGTCAATAATGTGGAAGCGTTGACGAAAGCACTTTCTCTCAAATTCAAAGACATAATGGGAAGAATCCCAATCGAGGAACAATTTAAATTTTCGGTCTTTGCATGGTGGCATTACTTTTAAAATACTTTGGAAAATCCAACAGACAGTACGCAAAAACTGAGTTAATGTTTGAACTAAGTTTGGTTTTCTATTTCACTTAAGCATCGAAGCCCCTGTTGATTCATTGAACCCTTGCTAAGCTGATTGAACGTCGAGTTCTTAGAACAGAGCATCCACTAGTTTGTAACAAACCTCTAACCCTGTCCTTTATAACCTACATTAAGCTTTCTCCACGGGAGCTGAAAACACGATGAGTATCAATGAAGAATTAACCTGGAGTAAAGGCCAAACCCCAAACAAATCTGCCCTAAAGCTAGGATTCTCCTGGCATCGTATTTAAAGTTGCAACTACATAAGTTACTATCTACATCTGCTCAAGGCGTCGATAAGGTCACAGCTTTGCCACAGAAGAGATTGGACACTCAGTGGCCCCAGACTTCACAAAGCTTCATCACTGAAAGTGGTTCTGGCAGGAGGCTCTTTGAGAGACACTCATTAATAGTTTAAGAGATGTGAGCAATTTCTCTTGATGTACGTTGAGATCTTTTTAAAAAAAATTCATGTACACTTTATTAAAGTTTGACACGTGTATCCAGATGGGATAAGGGATAAAGCCATAGTAAAAAAAACAGTGGATGTTATGATTTTCCAAGAGTAGAAAAACTAGAATATATTCTACCAACACTCTGGGAGAAAAAAACACTGAAGTACCATTATCTAAAATACTCTCATCCCAGCATAACTGGACACCTGCAAATAAAATCCTCGGATTGGGGAACACTGCGGATTTTGAGACACTGCCTTAATATATTTTTAATGAAAGAAATATATCTTGTGAGCTTTTTAACAAAAGCTTCAGCTGTGTTAACCAGGTTGTCTACATGACTACACTGTAAAACGTTTTCGTTTCATTTTGAAGCCAATTTCGTACTGGCAAGTACATTTAGTAAAACATACAAAAGGAACATTAACAAAACTATACAAAATACACTTAGGCAACAGAAAAAAGAAGGAAGCTTATCTCATTGATACACTGAAACGAGGTACGGGTTAAAGTATAACAGGCATTGCATAGCACTGTCTAGGGATTCAGCCGTTAGCAAAACAAAGAAAATAGACACGGTATGGTGTTGATAAGTTCCATCTATTTGATAGCTAGTCACCCAGTACTATGTACATATTTTATATACTGTATGCCATTCCTGTTTTCTTCAGTTTTAAATAGGCTCTAAAAACAGGCTTTTGTCTTGAAGTCTAAATAAAACACTTCGTGGCACTTTTGCTACCAAAGCAATTTTTTTCCAGACACCTGTAGCCTTGCAGTTCCTTTAAAGTGTCCCTTACAAACGAAAAGTGCCATTCTGCTACATATGTTTAATGGACAATGAACCAATCCACGATGCTGCTGTGTATCTGGAACAAACACGGATCCGGAGGAGGTGTACACAGGAAACAGCCTCTGACGGAGCTCACAGAAACAAGTCGTATCTTGGGCCTGTAAAGCTTCCAAAAGTGAGTAAACAAGCACCATTGTGAAAGGCCTCCGAAGTCTCCGCAAGGAAATAAAGTTTAGCATCTTCTTCTGTCGCTGTGCTTCTCCTCATTTTGTTTCCAGAAAACAAGCACGCTCGAGCAGACACTCACATTCACAGCTTCAACTGTTCCATCTCCCAATGCCAAGATGAAATCTCCAATCCCATCTGCTTTGATACTGCCGCTCCGAACCCGGAGTCGTGCTCAATGGGAGGGCGCGCTTCTTCCTCGTGAGGCCCCCAATGTTTGAATTAGTACTCAGCACAGCGCTTCAAGTCTTTCATCGCCTCTGCTGTGCGTATACTGGGTAGGCTAGTGTGACGTTTAACGAGTCATTATGCTGTAAGAGCGACGTGTGCTGGTAGTGTAACACCAGTTCTTTGAGCGAGCCATACAAATTGTAAGGCTCTGCAAATCCATAGCCACTGGGAGTCTTGTTTATCACACAGTGCTTGACTTCGCCCTCCGCGCTAAAGGGAAAGAAAAAGAAGAAAAACTCCAGGTTATTGTGAGGAAATTCAACGAAAAATCTGAGCAGCTGCAACATAAACGCTACTTAAGAAAGTTACTAATATACAGAATGTCGTAGAACATTAGGAAATGGACCGGCAGCTCATCGCGCTCCAGAGAACTAACCAGCGAAGTGAAAGAGCAGGACTCCTGGCCATCCCCACCCTCGCATCCGCAGCACAGGCTAAGCACATGAAGGTTGTGGTTTGGAAGTACAAATACTGAAGAAAGCTGCCCTCTCCGCTGGTGGCCTGGGAGTCTGGCTATTGTGTATTAGACAAGACTGTGAGGACATTTAAAACTACAATAATAGCATGACAATGAGATTGCCAGATCAGAAGAGGTCTCGAATTTTAGGTTGTAGCTATCTACAACGTGAGCACCAAATATTCCATTTAATATATACATAATCAAAGCATATCAGGTCTACATGGAACACATGAAATGGACAAGTGGTTCTTAACCATTTGTCTTCTAAGGACTCCCCCGATCAATATTGGAATCCAGGGACCCAGGCTTAGTCAATTTTTATGATTCGACCCGTAAAATACATACACATATAGAAACAAGGATTCATCAAGCAAACGAGGAAATATTTTTTTTAAATTCACAAACTAATATAAAAATAACCTCAACATGATAACGGCAAGGTTTGAGCTTTTCTAAACTCAACTGAGGACAACGATCATTTATACTATACTCTGTTTGACTGCTCCCACAAATCATTCTCAGGGGGCCACCTCAATTTTTAGCACCTAATTTCAAATTCTTTAACATTTACAGAAAGTATTACGTTTCAGTTTTTCTTTTTTATTTACACTCCATTAATCTGTTTTTATATAATTTTCAAAGTAGGTCCCCAAGTAGGTGTCGCCAACCCCAGACCACAGATTAAGGAACCCTCCGAGACTATAAACCCTTTGCTAAAGAATGCTCTTTGCCATCGATTTATGCACAACACTGTTACACCTCAAGGAATGGGGACTATGGGATTATTATTTTTATTATAGAAATCTTGTATAGAGTACAGCTACCCAAATAGGGTCTCCTGGCACTTAGGCAGGAGGTAGGGCAGGCTGCACAAACCGAATTAGAACGTCCAGGTCTTCAGGTTCCTGCAAAAGATGGACAGTGGATCACAGCTTCTCAAAGACTAAGGTGTTCCGCAGTTTTGGGCCCAAGGAATGAGAAAGAACAGCCTCCCATGCAAGCCAATTTGACTCAGGGAACCATATACCAGGATCAGCTGCTTGAGTGCAGAGAGTGAGTGGGCTGTTAAGGTGCTACTAGATCTTGTAGAAACCGCAAACCCCTGCCTGACCTAACCTTTGTGCATATAGCATGATGCTTTAAACTGTATTAGTTTTTCCACAGCGAGCCAATAAAGCTTGTGAAGAAGATGTGACAGAGAAGTACGTTTTGGGAGTCGAAATAGAAGCCTGGTGGCAGAGTTATGGACTACTCATAGGTGTCTAATAGACGCCGTGTATGCCCCTAAATAAAGGAAGTTTCCGTAGTCCCATCTTGATAATATCAGAGCCTGAATAACAGTCTTTTGGGCTGAAAAAGGGATCATCCCAAAAAAAAAAAACAGGTGGAAGCTACCTTAGCACGAGTGACAGGTTAGCCCCAGTTCTTTACATTGCAATCCAATTTAATAACAGTACCTAGGGTCTCAGGTCTGTGCTGTGGACCACAGAGCAGGGGAGTCTTGCCTAAGACCATTACCTCTGTCTTATAGCCATTAAATTTAAGCAAGTTGATGTTTATTTAGGTAGAAACCAGACTCAAGTAGGAGTGCAGAGCCTTAGTTGTGGCCCTCAGCAGATGACAAAGAGAAGATGATTTGAGTGTCGTCTGCCTATGAAAAGGGTGATGCCGCAGCTTTACATAACGTCTGCCAGCGGACGGACAGGTATTAAACATCGGACTTAGGGCTGATCCCTGGGGGACTCCAGAAGTAAGGGCATGAGGCTTAGACACAGTGCTGGCTGGAAACACTCCAGAAGAGTGGTATGTGGCGCAGTATCCAAGGCCGTGCTAAGGTCAAGTAAAATCAACACAGCGGTTCCACCCTCATCCAGAAGCTGCCTCAGATGTTCAGTGACTCTCAGGAGGGTGGATTCGGAACTGTGGCCTGCTCTAAAACCTGATTGAGGGGAGTGCAGGAAGTTTTGAGATTCCACAAAGGTGGTCAAACTGCATGTTCACACCCCTCCAGGAGTTTGGAAAGGATGGGAAGCATCAAGATTGACCTAAAATTAGATCAGATAAAGAGGTCCAAGTTACGCTTTTTTAAGGGGGGCCGGACCAGGGCTTGTTTCCATGCCTGGAAAATCTGACCCTCTTGTAAGGATGAGTTGAGGTGCCTTGCTAGAAGTTGTCTGAGGCCTAAGTCCAGCAGGTTAAGCTTGGTCAGAGGATCTTGTGGAGAGCTGGATTTGATAGACTGCAGCAGCAAGGTCAGAAAATGATGGTTATCCAAATTAGGTCAATAAATTCATTTTCTGAATGGTTTGTGTGGTGTCTGAGATGTTTATTTCACCATTTGGAGGTTGCACCCATGAGCTAGTGTTGGAGATGCTACCATCAAACTGAGATTTGCCCATGCAAGCAGTTACAAGAGTGTGCTGGATGTCTGTCACCTTTTTAACAAAAAAGGTGTGTCAACTCCTCACATTGTGACAGAGACAAGGGTGACAGAGAAACCTTTGTAGGGTCTGAGCGTTCCTTAACTACTTTAAAGTGTGTTTTGGAACAGTTTTGGGCAGCAGAGACTTTATCTGAGTAGAACGTAGCCTGTGTAGGTCTACAAAAGGCATTGTATTTTTTTTAATGCTGTTTTGAATTTCATAGGATTTCCTCCAGGACCTTTCCAGGCCCTTGTATCGCTTTTTCTTCACCGGTGGAGCCTCATTAAACCACAGTGGGACATATTAGGTCTGGCATTTCGTAACTGAGCATTAAGAGAAGGAACAGCTAATCTGGACCAGTTTTTAGGCCTGATTTGAGGTTTGGCTGCCACTGTGGAGGGGATTGAATAAATCAAAATAGAATGGCATTGCCAAGTGGTCCAATCAGAGGAGTGGCAGGGGATTGTCTGTAGTAAGATCTTGCACGTTGGAAAAAAAATAGGGTCTAAGAGGTGGCTTCCTTGTGGGTGGGTGCTGAGTTAATTGGATCCAAATTCAAAGCGCTAAGATCCTCTACAACACCCCTGCAACAGCTGCACGTGGGATCCTCCAAGTGTATATTTAGAACCCCAAGCAGTATAAAGTTAGTGCATTTGAGAACATAGGAAGAGAGCAAATCAGGAACCAGGGAACACCAGTCCTCGGCATATCACCGAGAATGATAAATTCAGGCACCGAATACAGTGAAATTGTGAGTGAGACAAAGCGAGAAGAACAAAGCTTCACAGGCAGGGACAGATAGCCCCTGCACTTTTTGTACTTATCCTTAAAAACAATCGCAATCCCGCCTCCTAATTTATCCTAGTGATCCTTTCTAGTGATTAAGTAGTTTTGTGGTAATGCAGGGATGACATCAGAAAGAGAGGTCTCATGAAGCCATGTTTCAGTCAGAAACAGGACATGAGGGGAATTAACCAGGAAAAAATTGTATAAGTGCTGTTGATGCCTTAGGAGGAAGCAACAATTAATGCTTAAGAAGCAAACTTTCCTTCCTGACGTGCTACAGGAAAAGGTAACTTCACTGTTCATTGATCTCGGAACATGAGTAAAATTTTCAATGGTGAAATTGTAGAGGTTATGTTCGCAAAGTGAAAAATTAAAAAAAAGTACAACTTCGTAGACTCCTCTGAGGGTCTAAGGAGGCCTGGCAGGCTTCTGGACAGGCATATCAAAGTGCACTAAGTCAGTAAGTAGAAAATATCAATCTATCTGGCTGAAAAGATACAGGGCTCCTGGGCCCTGGACCTGTTTGGGTGCAGACGGGCTTGCTTTAGGAGCACCTTTGGTGTGCTGGACCGCTTGTTAATCAGTTCCCTCTACTTCACCTGGCAAATAAATCTTACATTACAGAACCAGACATCCTTGCTCAACTCTACGTTAAGAAGGCCAAGCTTTGCAGATCCTTCTCTGGTAATGCTCCCAGAACATCTCTTCACATTAAATGTGCCCTTTCTTTCAGAGTTTTAAATCCATTCTTATAAACCTGCTCCTTGCCAAACATCTGCGCCCGACTGTTTAATTTAATTGCTCATGGGCACCTTTCTCAACGCAACTCTGTGCTCTAATTCCTCTTGGGGCCTAGCCTACGAAGACACTCCCCTCACTTTCTCAGTCTACTCCTCAATCTAGAATTAGCAATTTATCTTCCAATTGTATTACTTGCCCGAGATTCAATCGCTTTCTTCATAAACCTTACTGTAAGCTCACCTAGACTTGACCATTCTCCTACTTAGCCTCGACAATATATCTCTATAATGATAATATCAACAGGTGCCCAACCTTTGCATTCTTAACTCAATGTTCAATTCTAACCTGCCTGTCCTCCAACTACTTGAGACCAAAGTTTAATTTTTGGACGCTGAGTTGCCATCAGACCGCTAAGTTTTCTCTTATGTTGTAATGCATAATTCTTTAATACCACTCTTCCTCATTGTCAAATGGTAGTGTCACTATTCTTCATGCCTGGTTTTAATGATATGCTGTTAAATGTTCAACCCTGATTTCAGGTGGTCTGGTAAGGATTTCTAATGATACAAAACACTGTACCTCGACTGGGTGGAGTCAGCACTACATAAGACAACATATAATTAAGGTCATACGCTGACCTACAGTCAAGGCTAGTGTATGGCACTAGGGAGTGTTTTATCATTGTTAACCATAGACTAGGAGAAACCTATGATGGGAAACCTCACCCATCTTAATTTCAGAGGAGCTTTAACCGAATTCTACTGTTCATACTCTAAACTGCAGCTTCTAGTGCACAATTTTCCTTTAGGCCTATCTTATTCACTCCATACCATGTGACAGATTCAAAGTTACTGCCCTGCAGAGACATTATGCCTTCTTTCCTTTCCATTAAGTTCCAGAACGCTTTTCAAATTGTCTAATCCACACCCACTTTTAAACAATGCGTTCCTAGGTCCAAAGCGTCTGAAAAACAGGCGCGGAGTCCCAGGGTTCACAACATTATCTTAAAGATTGTAGGTTTCCTGATTATGTTTCCATTTACAAGGCCTTCCTTCCTCCCTGCTTCATATAAAAAAATTTTTTTTAAAAAAACTGCATAACGCTAGGTTTTGAAAATTCCGTTAAGCTGCGCACAACTGAAGAATAACTTACACAACCGAACAGGCGTAGCATCCCTGTTTGCTGCTCTCCCGCACCAGGAATGTCCCATCTCGCTTCCCTCGCAGCAGACTGTCCGCTTGAACTCGGTTGATATTCCCCACATTCCAAGTGCGCTCATCCTGATGTGGCAAGTCTTCATCATCTTCGACTACTGAATATTGACTAAAGAAATAAAGACATTTTTAGATGACTTGAAATGTATACTAGTAATGCAGATGACTTAAAATTTTATTTGTTATGTTGTTTAGTTCTATAAAGTGCCGTATGCCACCTTTTAGCAACTTTACAGCCCTGAAAGCTTCAATACACAAAACTAAAACAATATGCAAGCCACCGAGAATAAACTCAGCACTTCATGCAAGTTTGTTACCCTATTGCATTCCTTACTCCTGTGGTGGGTAACTGCCTACTATTTAGGGCTCCTCTTTTGGCCTTTGAAGAAACTGATAAGCAACACTCCCTTGTACTACTACAAACGGACAAGCATAGGCATCTTTTAGATTGCATCACTTTTGTGATGACCATTTTTTCACAACTTTTTGCATGATGCACACTAGTTTTCATGTGAGCGATACATATTTGCAATAATCCTATGATAAGTAATTTATATGTATATCAAGCACACTAACTCAACTCTTTATGTCACGGCTCATGAAAAATGAAGTTATTAGATGTGTGGACTATAAAGGATCAATGCGTTTTTATTGAATTACACAAACATGTTTAGGCTCAAAGTATGCTCCCTGGTCTCTGAGGTACCTGGGTATCCCCACATAAACAACGCTTGCTAAGGTAAGTTTGACACACACCTACCCTTTACATTACCACCAGTGGCAGCAAACAAAAGCTGGACACTCATCTTTCCTCTGAACTTCTCGGCTGATATTTATGGCTGTTTTAAGACACCTCAAAATTGAGGAGTAGAAGGGTATGGACAATTCAGGGACTGGACCTGACGTCCATGAGACCAGGATTGTCATTCTAACAAATCACACTCACTTGCTATAAAATCTAGGACAGGAAATCGGGAACATCCTCCCTTTGACCCACTGCTAGGCAGGGGTGAACAAACTACTGTAAGAAAGACTGCACACACTTACTCTTCTGTGACTTCATTGCCCAGCCACTCATTCAACAGCTTCTGGCGAACACCCTTCTGAGTTAGCCACCTAAAAGTGGAAAAACAAACACGTGAGGAAGTGAAGAGGCATGGTAAATACAGTTAACGGTACGGCCACATTTCCAGGCCAACCAAGTGGGAATGTGAAAAAACCCTTACATCAAGTAGTGATCTCTGAGCTTTCTCAGCTGGATGAGGTCAGGCTTAATGCTGTTCATGCGCTTGTCAATCTCGCGATAATCAGCTGCTTGCTTCTTGAGGTCATCTTCGAGCCTTCGTTTGCTATCCACTATTTCACTAATTCGTGACTTCAGCTTTTCGTAGTTGTGCATGATCCTAAAAAAGGGATTAATTTTATTATATCATAAGCTTCTAAGAACTGCAATTACATTTTCACAAGCATGCTAAGTTAGAGTCCCTTGTATAAAAAACATTATTTTGTTTGATTGGTGTTGCAGCACCTACACACCCTGTTTACATGCGCAAACTTCGTCTTAAGTGTGTTTTGAATGGAAAGACACCCCTGAATTTACTTTCTTCTGACTTGGCGATGTAAGTTGGGTCGCAATGCGTCTTGTGTCTCTGCAGACCCAAAATAACCTGGCACAAAGTTTCCTTTGGCCTGCTTCTTTTAGAAGGTAGTTTTCTGTATACCTATTCATGGAATTCTGTGCTACCACAAACACACCATCACTGGTCAACTCAAGATACTGAAAATGCTAACTCTAGCTGTTTAGATGACCAACTGTGCTTAGAATCTGAGGTGGTCGGAAAGCCACAAAACCTGCCAGCACACGATCTCGACTTGCAGGTAAGCAGATTACATTTTTACAGGTGGGAGGAAATGGACGGAGGAGGACATATGGGATTCGTACAATGCAGAATGGACAAAACAGAACACATTGAATATACCAAAATTCAATGACAAGTTAAGATCGTGGTGCATATCAATTAATAAATCTGCAGATCCAGTGAAATTAAAGTATTAAAATTCTACATTTTATACGCAATCAAACATCTCACAATAAACGTATAACTAGGTGTTCATTCCACGCTGTTTTGCAATTCAAACCTGCAACGTTTTTAACCGGCATTCTGCAACAATGTGTATACATTTCTGTTACACCCTTGAAATGGTTACCTTTGTATTTCTTTTTCGTTGCCTTCACGTTTAAACTTCTCTATATATTCCTTGCTATATTTTTCCTGCGTTTGGCACTGTTCTTCAAATATTTTAATTGTTTCATTAAATGCTTCAATGGCAGTTCTTTTCATTTGAATTTCCTGCAAAGAAAAGTAAGTATTTTACCATGTGCATTTAAATAACGAAGAGACATGAAAACAAAAATCATCTTAACGAACATTTAGGACTTCAAAAGAACGTACTATTAATAGCAACATGATTAAAGGTTAGTGTAAGTACATCATACATTCAGAGAATCCCAGAACAACCATGATTCTTACAAACACATACTTCTTAATTTGGAAAGTACAGGCATGGAAGTTACAAAGGCTTCCTCACTGATCAAGAAAAGCATGAAGTCCTGCCTTAATTGCTCGTATTAAGGAACATACAGGATTTAACAAGTTTATATCAAAGAATTCCAAGTTCAATGCAGGGACAATGAGGCTCTAGTTGTCAACGTTGGCTTGAACCTCAGAAATCTCCCTGTATTAACAACTATTAATCCACAATGTTATACTGACTCTGCCCTCACAAAAAGTGCAACACAAACTGATCCCATGGAACAGCATAAGAGGAGACATGGGGGTGTCATGCAAAAGTGATTAATGCTATTACTATCCACACCCCCAGGGAGAGAGGGCTGTGTGTGTATATTATAAATATCCAAGTCAACACCCTTTCAGGCTTAAGAGTGCTACATAAATTATGCAAAAAGGGAAGCAAGGAACTCTGGGTAGTTCCCGGATTTAGCTGGAGAGCAGCTCCTTTACATGGAACGCCCTTAGACACCACCAACACTCTGAACCTACTCACCTCCAATGTCTGTCTCTCTAGCAGTTTCTAAGCGTATGATTAACATGTACAGTGACATCCATGCCGAGCTATAGAGTGACAAAGCCTTTGGCCTTTTTTACAGCAAAGTTTTTAAGCACAGGATTAGACACTGCCATTAAAGCTGAGCTGAAAAATTACAAAAGCTTTTTATCACTCAACCTGTAATGAATAAAAGCAACCCCTGACATTCTTCACTCTATCTGAAGCACATCAGAGGCATAGCTTTGTCCAGGGAGCACCATGTATAAGTCAACATAATATGCTCTCAGGCTTAGAGTGCTGCATAAATTATGCAACAAATGCAGGGAACTCCTGTGAGTTCCAAAATGTATATGAAGAGCAGCTCCTTTATATGGTGCACTCTTCAACATCACCAACACTCAGAATCTGATCACTTCAAATTTCTGTTTCTCTAGAACAGTTTTTGAAGCACAGGGACACAGTGCCATCCATCCTGGCTGATGAGCTATTATGAGGGTGAAACTGTTCTTAGGGTGGTGACCATATGAAAGGTTAGAGCTGAAAGGCGTCAGGTGATGCAGCCACTAAATTTTGTAGTAAAATACCTTTCCACAGGAATGGTGAGCAAGGATGTTTGGTTATAATTATGGGCACCTCGAGCCACTGTGGTTCAGAAATTTGCAGATCAGAGGTAGATATATACACAGGACACTATTGGTAGTGTTCTGCACCCATGCGCCACCTTTAAACCTAAGTACTAGAACACAGATCCTGTACCCTTGAAATTGTACCAAAAATAGAGATAAAGGTTCACCTGAGAAGTTCTTGTATAGTCTTCATACAGTCTGTCATATTCTCGAGACTTTTCTTGGAACTGAAGATTATATTCATGCAGTTTCTTTCCAACTGCTTCAATACTGTCTTCTTTCACCACCTGGTCCTGGAAACCCCAAAGCAAAAATCTAATTAGAGAAGTAAGCTTTCTTAAGAAGAACGTTTTCAAGCACACCTATTAACTGAACATTTTGAGGCATATAACAAGGGACATCTAATAAATACGCTGACAGAATCTAATGAGCTTTTATATAGAAAAATCAAGACATTTTTAAGCACTTTAAATAACAACAATCACTATTCCAGTATACCAGTTCGCCATTGACGACGTTGGATAGATGGAAGGCTGCGATGGCCTTGCCAGGACTAAAACTTGCTATCTACAGATCACTAGAGATGTCAATGGCGAGAGATTACTTCAATTAGCCAACTTTCTGGCTTTTGGGCTAATTTATAGCTTACAATTTACTTTGAATATAAACCAGTATAGAGAGTGCCATTTACCCATTAAGAGCATGCTCCAAGAGCATGGTACACTGCCCTATTTAAATAAATGCAACTGGAGTGGAAAAAAATAGACTGTACCTGTTGGAGTTTGGACACAGGATAAAGCAACTTTACATCAAGCTTTGGGTTGTACTGAGCAAGAGATTCGTTTCGGTAGTGGATTATAAGTTCGACAACAGAGTTGAAGGTTAACGGATCAGAAAAGCCATATTTTCCATCTCGATGAAATATTTTGATTAATTTGTTATTTCCTCCTTTTCTGTAAAGCAATCCACACAGAATATAAGCAGCAGTTTTTTTCACCTTTCTTTGAAAAATAAAATGCATCTTCAAGAGTGTAAGACAGTACAGTACCTGAGGGTGAGGGTGTAGTCCCCGTGCATTTTCGTTGAAGCATCTCGTACCAGAAATGTACCATCAGTTGTATCACGCAGCTTTTCATTTACCTCTTCCCTGCAAAATAATGCACATTGTTTCATTAGACAGGAATAAACTAAAATAATTCCAACAACAGCTACTATCTCGATTAAAAAAATAAAAAGCAATACCAGCCAATTCTACTATTGGTCATCTTCTATTTGTATGATACAGCGCAAACATTTGTTCTGGAATGGGCACAGTGTTCCTCCAGGAATGACCTGACATTATTACCACTTTGTGACTTACTTTTTAAGAAACAAGTCAGCGCCTAACGGCTTCCATGGGTTGGGGTTGGTCAGATATAATACTGCACATGGAGCCAGTAGCAATGAATGCAATTTCTGAGTGTGGTCTGCACCGACAAGCATCTGCCACCACGTGACTCTAAAATGGAGAACCAACGAGGCCTCCCTGTTAAGCGACAGCATCGTACGGGATTATACGGCTGAAGCGATATGACATTTTCTCTCACTTTTGCCAAAAGCCAAAGCTAAAGGATTAAAAGTGTCCACAATCTATTTATCCAATCCAGCAACACTAATGCCACTCCAAAAAGGAAAATACATTCTTCAGAGTCCTACTCCCATAAAGTCTTGCGCCACAACAGGAAAAGCACAAAAGGCTCAACTGAAACTCATTGCCAGTAACATGCCTATAAACCTTATGTAGGTAGGGCAGTGCAAATAGCCTTTAGGTTAGATCTGCACCTTCAAGCACAGATGAGTGCTTAGCCCTGCTAGGTGTGTTCTTATATGTTCTACTCTGCTCGAATCCTCGGCACACCCGACTCAGTACCAATATCAGAAACAGAGAAGGCATAAATGTGGTGAAAAAAATGTTTTATTGTCCCCCAATATGTAAGTTTTTTTAATTACTATGAACTTTTGGGGCCTTCTGATCAGCTAAATAGTCTGTGGATATGGAAACGTTGCTTTGTCTGTGAAACTGCAATGTCCAGTAATTTGTAACACCTCCTATTAATTTATTCTGCTGTGCCCTTCACCCAGAGCATTGAAAGGCATGCAAACACAAAATGAAATAGACTTGTTTAAGTATGTGCATATGAAAAGAATTTTAAATGTACTGTCTCGAGTATGAGAGTGTGAAATTGCATATTTGTTAAGATAAATCTCAAGGCTACCGCACAGAATTATGCAAAGTGACTATCTGCACAAAACGAGGTTTTCATTTGAAGGTGACTTCATATAAATGTCATGCAACATACCCGCTGGAGTGCGGTTGGAGCAAAAATCCCTTAGCAAAATGTTTTCTTTGTGAACCAGTTTCTCACAGGTAAAAATACCTCAAACTCCCAAATAACGCAAAATTGGCAAATTGCTCAGATGGAACTTATATTTCAAGCAGGCATCATATAAAGGCACTTCCAAGCTCTATAGTCTATTTATCAATACTGCCATCAATACAGTTCTATCTCCTTGAAGCAGAGTACTGTTGCTGTTGGAGACTGCCTCAGACTAAAACCTTAAAACAGACTAAGACTAAGCCACGAACTTGGAATTGTTTGGCTGCAGCACACTTAAACTGTGAGACTTGCTGCCAAGATTTAAACAAAAAAAAAACAACTTCAAGGTAATCCACACTGTAGCAACCTCCTTCCACGCTCCTAATGAACTGTATAAAATGCTTTCTGAATTTTTTTTTAAAAAAAAAAATGACATCGACGTTTTCTTCCAGTGTGCAATTGGAGGAGAGGCAAAAGCCTGCAAGTTAACGTACACTTACCGTGAGATATCTCCCCAGTACCATTCAGCATCTTGCAAACTCATGGTGTGGTTCATACCGCTATTGGGTAGGGCAGTGGGCTTTGGTGGCTTTGGAGGCAAGGCTGCAAAGAAAGGGAAAACTCAATGTATGTGTCTGGTGCAAACAGAACTGTTGCATAACATGTTTATTTCGTGGTGCCAAAGCAGATGGTACGTCTCACTATGGAATACACATGCGTTCACTCTCTAAAATAAGGGTTCAAGTAACTCCACGTCAGTTGTATTTGACAAGGTCTTCAATACTGCAAGTTTGGTCTCAAACAGGGCAGGGTTAGGGCAACAGAGATGGATTCAAAAATTTCAGTTTGTCAAATAAAAGGTTTTGACAAATATACCATCGTTTAACATGCTGGTGTTTCTTTCCATCGCCATCCACTCAAATATTAACTATTTCCATCACTACCCACTCTACACCTGAAACGTAGCATGGTCAGATTTACATAGGCAAATTTATTTAAAGAGAAAGATTTCTGCTGTCTTGCACAGCCAAGCACACTTCCGAGTTTTCCATCGGAGACCCCCCATTGTCACTGTAAAGCTATTTTTCAAGTTAATGCAAATATTGTATTTTGTCTAGCACAGAAGCTCCGGTCAAAGTTTATGACTTTGGAAAGAATCCGGGGTGTAAGGTGCCAGTAAAAGATTGCAGACCCACTAAATGGGCAACCACCCAGTAACCCGTGCAGGGGGGAGCACATCTAATGTTCGCTCTAGGGATCTGTTTAAATAGCCTGCACCTCACGCTCTAGACATTCAGCAGCACTGCCTATATATATTCATGTTCTTAGGTTACAAAAGATTACAAATTGCACCTTATGAATATCTGTTAAAAGATGTCGCCCAAGAAAAGATTACATTTTCCATTTTGCAAATGTCTAAAGCATGACCAGCAATCCTCATTCTGTAGGTCAAGAAGCTCTAGTGAAAAAAAATATATATTCTCATATGTATAGAAATCACTGTTCCGCGAAAAAACAATCTGCCTATATATGCTTCTGAAATTCATGCATTTTTGAGAAAATGGCAAATTGTTTACACAATCAATATGATCCCACGGGGTCAGCAAGGAACTAGAAAATACACGAAGGGAAGTCACCCCATTTAAGCCATAAAATCTGCCCAAACAAATGTCAGCATGCTTCACTATTCCACGCAAAACATTTTATCTACACTCACGTGTGCAACAAAACAAACCTATGTCCCGACAAAAGAACAATGCAGATCAAACTGAAGCTCGGGAATAACGCCGCATTTACCTGGTGCGTCCATCTCTATGTAAAACATCAGCTCGGTCCCACAATGGGCGTCCACCTTGTGGTAATCTCGCTCCAGGTCGCCCATATCCAACACCGTGTTGTACATGGTGATGCCCGTTTCACCGGCTAAGCTCCGTTATTACTGAAGCACACGGCTCCCTTTGTGATGCTCTCTTGAAATGCATTTTAAAAGCTACAAGGGGCTGGCTGCACTGTAACCTATTACATCATGCGCTCCAACCAATGGAGCCGGCAAAGTGTCAGCAGACCCCTCCCGCTCACTTCCTCTGCCTGACGGAATTTCAGAGCCCAGAAGCAGCCTGCGTTTACAAGACTGCAGCGTGCACTCCCTCCATGAGGCGCGCAATCCGGCTCCTAGCGTCGGGAAACCCTTGAGTTTCACCCGCACCCTTCTCAGGCAGAATGGTACATTCCATTGCTGGCAGTATAACAAAAGCTCACGGGCCGCGCGACTAGGAGGCTCCACACTTGAGCCCGGGCTTCGACATCGCCAGCTCATGGTTTGCAGCCATACAATGCAAACATGTCACATTACAAGCTGACGTTACACGGGCCTCAGTCAGCATTTACGGCAAACTGCTGACCAACTCTGCATGCAGTGACGGCATACTTAAATTAGAACGCATATAAGCAATACTGAATTTCAATCAGACTATTTAAACAATTACATACCCAAAGCGGAATGCCTTTATACTTCGTCGTAAAAAAAAGGATGACTTATTAAAAGCATACTTCGGCACAACCGAGTTCTCTCGTTTTTAAAACCACAAGTGGCTATGGTATTTACCTGTTCAAGTTACAGAGAAGTCTAATTTTCTCCAGAAAAGCTCTTTAACAAATCATACATTAAATGTCCTCTACAAAACACACCCCCACCACTCTAACTTCTTGCAACAACGTGGTCTCGCTTTTTACACGTGTCACACGCCTCATTCTTGGTGCAGATATGAAATAAATCCCAAGCACGAAAATATATATTTTTGCTACCATTAACCCCGCAAGCCAAGCCATTGGCTGGTGCCCATAGACAAAACTATTTTTAGGGGCACGTACTACGCATTTTACTAATGACAAACGAATTTGCATGTGCACCGAAAATCTTAAAATAACCTGCTGAAAAAGTGCAACACAAGTCAGGGCTGTGAAGAAAAACTGGGTCATTCAAGTGTTAAACATACCGCAGTGCCTCCCATTAAAGCAGATTCTGAACGGCCACGCTTGTACGAGCAGGTTAATGCTCAACCCAAACCAGTTGAGCTGGCTGTGGCAACGAGCGCTAAACCAGCACAGACAAGACACTGTCACAAGTGATTTTCCACTCGTTTGACAGGAAGTCAAGTTCAACTGAGCAGATCAAACGACACGAATCAAACCCCAACTTTCAGGCACAGCAAGCAACCACCGCATCCCTCGTGCAGCCACTACCCCCCAGCTGCAGAAACTGAAAATAACTCACTCAGTAAATTATGCATGGATAATGTTCCTGTCTTCAAAACTTATTTATCCAGGCACCAATTCGCATTCGCGGGAACAATGAACAATAGAAGGCCAAGTCCAACTCGGACAACTGCTCGTTTCTTCTTTAAAAATATGGAGAGCAGCCCTCCCGGGGGAACTTGTTGGCTAATGCCGGTCACAGAGGCCCAAAAGACAGGACTGCCAGTTCTCTCGACTGTTAAAGGCTCGAGCTGCGGGCGGCGCAGGGGAAGCAGGCTTCTCCGACCAGGTTAATCATTGAAAAGCAAAGGCAATTCAAGTACTGTACACCGAAAAAAAGACGGCAGCCTGCACGTCCAACTCAGATAAAGATCTCCGTTTCATGATTAACCTGGGCAGGTTCAAATATTTGCTGAGCCAGGGATTTCAGATGGGGGAGGTTTCGCGACAGCGCAACAGAACCCGCCTAAGAGCTGTCATCAGCTAACGAGTGGCCAATGCAGGGCCGGCTCTTTTTAGGCCGCTGCGTGAGAAGGCCATTGTGCGCACACCAAAATAGCCTCCAAGCGCAATATTCAAAACAACCAGCCTCCGCTCACAGAGAACAGGAAACGCCTGACCTCAGACTGCAAAAAATAGACCGCCTGCCTTGCCGCAAGTCTGCACCTTTCAGAACAATATCAGGAACGCGCAACAGGTCCTCTCAGCGGAACTTGGTGGCACTTAAAAAAGGCCCAACACATACCTAATATATACCACAAAAACCAAGCACTCCAACGTGCCACATAAAACCTCACATATAGACATATAAAAAGTACCATTCCTTTCCAGTGACAACTGCTGCCCAAGGGGGCAATATATATATATATATATATATATATATATTCATATATTCATATATTCAAAGGTAAAGTGGAGCATTCAAAACCACCAACAGATAGTTTTATTCCATTTACCATCTTTACATAGACGCACATTGAAAAGAAAAGAAAAAACAGTTCAAAGCGGATTACAGTTCTGCCTCCAATAGTTAGAAACCTAAACTACCCACCATGTATTCTTGTTCCTAAGTATTTGGCTAAGTGGTGATTCAGCATGGCGTGAGGTGAGCTATGGCTTGAGTTAGATGCTAATCACACTTGACAAATTCCCGTAGTTTGGCAAGTTTGCGCCAAAGCCATTACGCTGCTTTAAAATGTGTGTCTCTTTGTTTTTTAAATAAGTGAATTTTTAGGGTTTTTAACAGTTCAATTTGTAAGCCCTTGCTACGCCTGGGTGACTGGTCACAGGGCCCAATTCTAGGCACGCAAAACACCACTGTACCTCACTGTGAATGTTTGACTGGCCGCTAGACCCAACTCACACTGTACATGCCTTTAAGGACCATGGCCAACAAGGGCGGACTAAACGGCCTGGCCAACGTGGCAGCTAACTTCTGCAACGCACACCTTGTGGTTTTTTTCTCCACCTGTCCTATTATTTTAAACGGAAGCAGCATAATCTTTATTTTTAGCGAAAAAATGATTTTTTCAATACAAAATGATACATTTTTGCAGCTCACAAATGGTGGTCCTGTGATGTGATTTCCTTTAAAACTGATTTCATTGCGGCAACCCCCTTTGTTTTTTTTGGTTTCGGACCATTTTTCCATGACTCCTTTTACCCACCATCACTGCCCTGCGTTTTGGCACCTAGGATGGTGCTTACCCTATTGCTGTGTGTTTTTTTTTTCCTTCAAAAGCTTAAAAATAACAATTTGTATGATTGCTGCCGCGGGGGTTGGGGGGCGGGAGAAGAATAGTAGGGTGGTGGGTTTTGAACGGCAGAGAAACAGAAAAGTGTTTACCCCAAAACATTTACTTGGCAACTTTTTTATTACGTTTACATCTCAACAGTCACTGAATGGTTTTACACCAAAACAACGAATGCACGCGTTGAATACAGTTCAAAATAGACGTTTGGTGTAAATGTTTCCAGTGATTTTTTTTTTTTGCTTAACCGTAAAATTTCCCTTAGGAGCGAAAATGGGAACACACGAACTTTTGAACCCCCGTCTAACTTTTTTCCCCTAAGCATGGATCGTCAGAAAACTGGCATGCATGACTTTAGCTGACTATGGAAAACAACTGCCAATTTGCTGCAACTCCATTTAGGGGCTCAACATTCAGACAATGCAAAACATTCTTTTTTAACAGAACGTGCACTTGAACCACATAACTACACAGTTGCAACTAGCACAGTGTAATCTTTACAGTTAAGCAGAATTGATGCTAAAATCCGTAACCAGAATCCAGATCCTGCGGCCTCGTCCAGCGGTAGCTCCCGGTCACTTTTAGCACCCACAGAGGCCCTGCCTAGGGGGACCGCGCTAGCAGCGCGACGCGACCCCAGGTGGGTGGGTGACTCGTCTGTGCCGACACCGACCACGCGGCTCAGTCAAACAGCGCCAGCAACTGCCTTGGGGGACTGCGTTTTTCAACGCGACGCAACCCCGGGCTGGTTCGGCCGAGCCGGCAACGAGCGCACTGGTCACACCCCCGAGCTTCACCGTCGCGGCGGGGCTTTGGGTCGAAAGCTAGACCCCGGCCAGACTCGCAGAGCCGGCACCGTGCGCTCGGCGCGCACCACAGGACTGCACCAGCGCCTAGGGGGACCGCGTGGTTGTGACGCGACCCCTGGGCCGAGTGGTTCGAGCCGGCTGAGAGCGCACGGCTCCCAACGAGGAACGGGTATTTTGAGGAACACCCCAAAAAACGGGCGACGCGACCCCTGGGCAAATCCTTTTGTGCCGGCAGAGAGCGCACGGCTCACAACAAAAGAACGGCACATTCGCCTCGGGGGACCGCGTTCCCTAACGCGACGCGACCCCGGGCGCCACCGGACACACCCCCTTTACTCTTCATGGCCTGCAGGGGACCGCGCACAAGCGCGACGCGACCCTGCAGCACGAGCACTCACTTTCCCAGTATCAAGGCAACGCAAAGAAGAAGTAATTAGCTGAATCCCAGCCCGGGGCCAAAACCAGCACATATCTGTTTACAAGGGTCTGTGCCACACAACCCTGACCTGAGTTAAGCGAAATGGAGGAGGACCACGCAGCAGAGCAGCAGGACGATTTGGAAAGCATGATAGCGCACATGAGGGCAGAAGCGTTGAAGCGAGGCAAAGATTGGCTTCGCGCCAAGATAGAGGACAAGAGCAGGGAACCCACTGAGCGCATGGAGGACACCACATCGCCGCCGGAGAAGACACCGGAGAGAGCAGCTCTCCCACCACAGAAACCAAGCAGGCGGCGAAGAGCGGAGGGGAAGCAAGCAAGCAACCCAACCAAGAAAGCAAGGGTCGTGATCCAGAACGCAGAGGTCGAGGCAGCGGCGTCACCGACGGAGGGCGGAACGAGCGCACCAGCAGAGGGTGAGCATATAAGCGCAATTATCAAAGAATGTTTTAAGTCACTGGCGCCACTGCTGTTGCGGGGGGATGGGGCAGGGTCAAATGTAGACAGGACCCAACCCATGGGCAGACATCCAAACACCCCAATAAATACAGTAGAGCCCCCCCGCCCCAAGCGATCCCTTGTCGGCTTGGGGAGCGCCAGCGAGAACCACTGCGCCCAATACAGGTAACCCACCTGAATCATACGCAAGGCCCTCATTGGGCCCCGCCTCCATGACAACCAAAGCAGCAGGCCTTGCGACGGCTATCCCATTCCCAGTGAAAGAAAGAATATGGCGAAAAGAGTTCATAGATATTTTTACACTGCTAGAAATCCAGCTGGAGGGCCTAGACCTCACGGTATGCGATAAGAAAGACGATGATAGAAGAGAAAGGAAGAGGGCTAGAAAAGAGAGAAACTTTGAGAACTGGCTAGACGCATTTAGGATAATGGCCTGCGTCATAGTAGAGAAATTCCCTCACTGCGCAGCGGACCTCTGGCTTTACGAATCCAAGATTCACGAGGCACATCGCCAATTCCCCGGGGATGCCTGGCTAGAATACGATAAAAGTTTTAGACTAAAAATGCAAGCCCACCCAGAAATGGAGTGGAACCAGGAGGATGTATCGAGCTACATCCACAAAATGATGGTCGCAAGGGAAGTTAACGCATGGGCGGGAAGAGGGGACCAGCCCTTTCGGAATGGCTTTAGCAAAGGGAGACACGAGAAATTTAAAGCGCCCCAGAAGAACAGAACCTGGCATAGCGCGAAACCACAAGGCGAAAAGGGATCACAGGCTATATGTTGGAAATTTGACACAGAGGAGTGTTCCTGGGGGCAGAACTGCAAATTTAAACACTGCTGCTCCACCTGCGGGGGGGATCACCCAGCTTCCACTTGTAGAAAGAGCAGACACAAGTCAGACAAAAAAGATAGGAAAAAGAAGCATTAATGACCACCCCCCCCCCCAGAGCGCTGACCAACCAGTTGAATTTCAAATTAGCCAAATCACCAATCAATACAACCACCCTGAGGAAGCTAGCCAATGCATACCACAATAAATGCGACGCACTCACGCTTGTGAAGGGTTTTGAGGAAGGTTTCCCTATCCCAATAAAGGGGCAGATAGCTGGGGGGACCACAAAGAACTTGAAATCAGCCGCTGAGCATCCCCTGGTTATCCGTCAAAAAATCAGCAAAGAATTGAAGATGGGGCGCTTTGAGGGCCCTCTTTCCCCCCCTTTCCCAACAGACCTAATTATCTCACCACTAGGGGTGGTGCCAAAGAAAGAACCTGGTCAGTTCAGACTAATACACCACCTCTCTTTCCCAGCGGGCACATCAGTAAACGATGCAATCCCAGTAGAAGCGTGCACAGTGGGCTACGCCACACTAGACGACGCAATAGACCTAATCAGAACAACAGGCAAGCGGGCACTCCTGGCGAAGGCTGACATTGAATCCGCCTTCCGGCTCCTGCCAGTGCACCCGGACAGTTTCCACCTGCTAGGTTTCCAACACGAGGGGCAGACATTCATAGATAAAGCAATGCCAATGGGGTGCTCCATTGCGTGCGCATATTTCGAGCGGTTCAGCACATTTTTAGAATGGGCACTCCACAACAGGCACCCAGCAGGGGGAAAAATGCACTATTTGGATGATTTCCTATTCATAGGCGGGGCGGAGGAAACCACATGCGCCAGCCTCCTGGGAGCATTCCAAACACTAACAGAAGAATTGGGAGTTCCCCTAGCAGAAGACAAGACAGTAGGGCCCACCACCTCACTTGTATTCCTGGGCATAGAAGTAGACACGGTCACAGGCACATCCAGGCTGCCGCGCGAAAAAGTAACTGAGCTAAAGGCAGACATCAGGGCCATGCTGGGCAGACAGAAAGCAACCCTAGGCGAGTTGCAGAGCATGGTGGGCAAACTCAATTTCGCCACAAGAGTTATCCCAGCAGGCAGGGTGTTCGCCAGGCGCCTGAGCCGGTTGACAGCAGGGCTGCGTGAGAAACACCATCACGTGAGACTGGGAAGCGGGGTCAAAAGAGACCTCGCCATGTGGGACTCCTTTTTGGAGGAATTAAACGGCCAGCTCATATGGAGAAACGGCTGGGTGGTTGCCAGGGAGATCTCTCTATTTACAGACGCCGCAGGCGGCTGTGGTTTTGGGGCCATCCTGGGGAAGGAGTGGTGTGTGGCAAAATGGCCATGCAGGTGGTTGGAGCTAGGGATCACCAAGAACATCACCTTCCTAGAGCTATTCCCCATAATAGTCGCCCTAACAATATGGAAATCTCAGCTAAAAAATTTGAAAATAACCCTGTGGTCAGACAACCTAGGAGTGGTCATGGCCATAAACAAAAGGATCGGCATCTTGCCACAACACCTTGAGATTGCTTAGGCGTTTAGTTTCCATCCAGTTGAGAAACAACCTGGACATCAGGGCAAGGCATGTAGAGGGCGCAAAGAACTCACGTGCGGACGCCCTTTCTCGTTCTCAGATGGACAGGTTCAGGAAACTCGCTCCAGAGGCAAACCACAGGATGACCACCTTCCCAGTAGAGCTATGGGATCTGGCAGAGCAGACCTGTCCGTTCTAGTAAAGAGCGCCTTCTCGCCTGAAACCCAGCGGAGGTATGATAAGTATACAAAGTTTTTTATGGACATGGGGGGCTTAGAATCATTAACCAACGCCGCAGAAACCAGGCGAGCAGCAGAGCATTTCATCCTCTGGGTATCCGAACAGGGAAAAACCAAGTCCTGGGCACAAGCACACCTTGCGGCGGTTGCCCACCATTCAAAATTACAGTTGGGATTGGACCCCACCGGCTCGCACTATATAAAAACAGCCATGAAAGGCTGGAAACGCTTAGAGGGGTGCAGAAAAGACACCAGACGCCCCATTGATTTCAGCAAACTAACTAAGCTAATAAATTCCCTGCAGCTCGTAGCGGAGGACCGGTACGAGCAGCTACTTTTCAGGGCAGCCTTCACCACAGCGTTCTTTGGGGCTTTCAGGGTGGGTGAGCTGGCGGCAGCTGCCAAGCTCTCAGGGGACAAGTCATGCTTGCAGATCGGGGACTGTCATCTAGAACCAGAAGAGGTACGGCTAACCCTGAGACGATCCAAAACGGACCAAGCAGGCCAGGGCACTAGCATCAGATTAAAACGCATAAACCAACCAGAGTACTGCCCAGTGGTCAGCATAGGAGAGTATTTGCAGGCTCGCCCGGCCGGGCCAGGCCCCCTGTTCAAACATGCCAACAGGGACAACCTGAGCAGGTTCCAGTTCACGCGGTCATGCGGCAAGCCCTAGAGAGGGAAGGTTTCCCAGCGGCGGATTTCAGTGCCCATTCATTTCGCATCGGGGCAGCCACCACCGCAGCCGCACTGGGGCTTGAAGCAAACGCAATCAAAGCAGTTGGTAGATGGCGTTCCAACGCCTTCAAAAGTTACATTCGGCCTCACCTATTGTGACGGTATCTTGTCATTCCAGGGGCGGGGGCACCCCCCAAGGTCACATGGATCATAGGGCACTCATTTGTTTCCAGACTGGAGGCATGGTGGAAACGGAACGGAAGGTTGCACCCAAAGGACAGACCAGCAAACAGGATACGGTGGTGGGGATTTCCAGGCATGAGATGGGCACAGCTCCAGGCTGCAATTGAAAAAATTATCGAATCCGCCCAAGAACACCCGGACGCCATTATCATCCACTTGGGGGGCAACGACCTGACCACGTTGGGGAGGAAGACACTCCTCTACACCATAAAAGAGGTCCTGTGGAGCATCGCCAGGGGGCTAGGACACACCACCATCATTTGGTCAGAGCTAATCCCCCGGATCAGGTGGCGTGGGGCAACTTCAGATAGTGCGGTGGATAACTCCAGGAGAAAGCTAAACCTGGCAGTCGCCAAGTACTGCAAATACAACGGGTGGGAAAGCATTCCGGCATGGCCTGATCCACCTGAGGAGACCAGAGCTCTATGCGCCGGACGGCGTACATTTATCAGAGGAAGGGTTGACCATCTTTTGGTCCAACCTAGCGGCTAGTCTGGCATAAAAAAAAAAAAAATAAATAAATAAACACCACGAAGGGGGAGCTGCCAGGAGACGTGAGCCTCACTGGCAGCGTGGCGGAAGACAGCGAAAGTTTTACCAAAAAATCATTGGTGGACACACCTAGTAAGGGGGTGTGCGGACAAAAGCCACACACCTTGGGATGCCTCACGGCAGGGTGTAAGATGGCAAAGTAAGGGGGCTAAGCGGAACACGGCACTCGCAGCCCAGAACCGCCATATCGGATGGCAGGGCATTTAGCACGCCAGGTAGCGAGTTGGGCCTATTTCCAAGAACTGAAGGCTACCCCCAAATAAACAACACTGGTAAAACAAACACTGTCGGTGAGAGCCTTCTCCATAAAAGGAAAATGGGACTGCTAAATTCAGAGGACAATGGAACGCATGACAAATTGTCAAATGGAGAACTTAGACGTGTAAGGGTTGATAACTAAAGAATGCACAAGACAAAAGTTATTTGACATTTGTACTAAACGCTTGTTGATCATTGACCGAACTGCATAACCTGTAAATATGTTAACATTGAGGCAGTCACACAATCGCTTGTCCACACTAATAAAGCGGCCAATTGATTCCACTGTAAAGATTTGATAAAGTGTCATTTTGTATGCTAAGAATTACATGTACTGTACTGGATGTCAATTGGTGTCTATCACCGGGCCTGTAGTGTGCCAAGTGCGGGAGTTAGAAAAAACACGAATCACTCTCCCTTGCTCCCAGACTGGCTCAGAAGTCTTCAACTCTTTGGTCAAGCCTTCCACAAAGAAGGAAGAAAGCACAGCTGAAGAGATCAGGGTGAACATTTTACCATCACAGAAACAGTTTAGCAAGGTTGTCAGCCGCTGACTATGGACGCCGCGTGCAAAACGCTTGCTATTACCTGCAACTTTTCGGATAAAGTGTATTACATGGAAGGTGGAGCTTTGCAGAACTAATGTAACATGTCCATAAGCCACAGTTTGATATACAAGATATTCCCCGAAAACCTTAGTTAAATGAGCATTAAAGTTATGATACAACTCCTAAAAACTAACATATGCAAATTATGTAGAAGCAAAAACATAACTACCCTTGGACTTCAGATGGACTGCAAATGGCCAGAGCCCACTTTGCAGGACCCATAACATACTTGTTACAGTCAGAGTCCTACCTACTCAGTGATGCCTGCCCCATGGTGGCATTTTGTTCCCCACCAGAATGAGTAGGGTGGAACCCCACAATGATATACAAAGAAAAGAGAATTGGAAATCGACAAATATCTTGATAGGGCAGTAAATAATGTTAATGACTGAATACCAGGCAGAAGAAATTCTAAAAGTGATAGAGGTATTAAGGATACAAATCACATTACTAGTGACTCTGCACAGGCACAGATAACAGATCCCTAGAGAAATGGAAAATAAGTATTGTGCAAAGTAGAGGTGAGGATGTATGGCGAAACTGTTCCTCCCAAACTAAAAAATCATATTGATTGAATGTAAACTACTCCAATTTAAGTAACTCAAAAGACTGCCTTGCATACCACAACACCTGCATAGAATTGAATCCGAGATCAAAGCATTTCCCCAGAAGCCCTTGTGACCCTACCAGCTTTTTCCACCTCAAGTGGGAATACCTAGCAATCTGCCACTACTGGAAGGATGTCTTCAGAGTTATAACTGAGATAGCAGAAACCACAACTGAATGCACCCCGCTGATGGCCCTAATGGAATACACAAATGTGCAGAAACAGACAAGAAGCCTGGTGGGAGTACTAATTTTGATGGGAAAGAAACAGCCAGACTGTCACTAGATGAGAGACCCACCACTTAAGATGACTGACTGGATGAAAGATGCGCCCTCTCTAGGAAGCGAGTTGAGGACAATGAAGAGCTCCAATACCGGCAGGCCCATCTTAAGAAACATCTGGGAATGCTTTAGACACTACCAGGCCAATGACATTGATAGAAATGACTAATGTACCACATCTGATATCCACTGTATTCAGTTACTGTATGATTGTTAATTACATTTACTGTGATAAGTATGTCCCACAGCCGCTATGATTTCATCCACGCCCCAGTGACTGGGATATTAATAACGAAGTGGAGCCCATGATGTCAACCCTTGGTTGTTGACTGTGTTGTTTTACCCGAACTAATGAAACCTTACTTAAGCAACCCACTGTAGTCAAACTATACTAATAAAACATGCTACAATTCAACAGCCTCAACTCCACAAGTCAATGTTTGGCCACTTCTCACAGAAGAAAACCGAGACCTGTATAATCTCTACCAATGACGTTCTAGGAGAGTGAGGGGATAAAAGCATGGAGAATGCAGTCACATAATGAAGCACAGATTTTTTTTTTTTTTTTTTTTTTAAAGGATCCTAACAACTGGTAAGGTCACATACTTATATTTATTCCCAGCACCTTCCAATTGTACAAAGTGCCCCTCCCCACCCTCCCATGGTGAGATCTAAATGCCAGTTTCTTCAGAATAGAACTCTCCTGCCCCCGATGCAAGACTGATAAAATACTTCCATATCAAATGTCTTTAATGTGAAAAAATGGGAAATTGAGAAGTTCTCAGAAATAGAACTTTGACACGACTGAAGCCAGGAAAGACCCGACAACAATAGCTGAAATTTCTTAAACAAATTAAGATCATGGAGTGGAATATTGCAAATGACTCATGATTTCAGAAGAGTATTCACCCATGAACTCTGTACGCCATCAACTACAGGAAGGCCTTCTGGAGTAAGCATTTTATCTTCAATTCAAACAGTTATAGAGAGTGGCAAATCACTCGTGAGGGTCTCAAGGCACTGGAGCTGTATGCCAATGCATGGAGGAATGATCATTTGAGTCTTTAGTTCTCTTCTGAGTCTTTGGAGTGATTGTGCAGTCCTGAAGGGCAGGGGGAGGTTGTTCCAAGCCTTGGCTGCCAGGTGTGAAAAGGAGCATCTTCTGCTGTTGGCTCAATAGATCTGTGGGGTGACTGCGAGGGAGAGGGAAGGAAGCTGATCGGAGGTGTCTGGTCGGTTGGTGGAAGGTCAAGTGTTTGTTGATGTATGCTGGTCCTTCGTTGTGCCGGGCCTTGTACGTGTGGGTCAGCATCTTGAAATGGCATCTCTTCTGAATCGAGAACTAGTATAGTTTTGAGATGGGGTGTGATATACCATGTTTACTTAGTCCACTATGCTGGTGATGAGGGTCTGCATGATGGTCCTTCTGGTGTCTGCTGGAAGCCACCTGAAGATCTTGCAGAGCATACGAAGAGCGTGGAAGCAGGCGGATGAGACTGTGTTGGCTTGTTTCTTCATGGATAGCTTGCTATCCAGGATGATGCTGAGGTTGCGGGCGTGGTCTGATGGAGTGGGGGTATGCCGAGCTCTGCGGGCCATCATGTGTCAAGTCCATGGCAAGGTGTTGTTCCCAAAGATAGGGGCTTCTGTTTTTTCAGTGTTGAGTTTGAGGCAGTTGCCCTTCATCCAGTCTGCTACGTTCATCATGCATCTCTGGAAGTTAGCTATTGTGGTGAAGGGATCTTCAGATAGTGAGAGGATGAGCTGTGTATCTATTAATCCTGTATTGTAACGCTCATGAAGTTGGAACCGTAACAAAAGAAAATGATAAATGAAAAAAAAAAAAAAAAGAATAAATCTACCACTATTTTCAAGTCAAGGTCAATTACTGCTGATCTATCCATTTGGAGACACACAAGGGGCAAGCAGATTGCTTTAATATGCCCCCTTACTATTACAATAGGTATAAACGACACCCTCAATGTCTTCTAGCCTAACAGCCTGGTCCAATCTAAAGATTTATGACCCCAGCCTATAAGCATAGCCTTACTTGCGCCCATCTGAGATTGATTCTTATAGGAAGAGTACAACCAAGCCATCTTCAACACTTTTAGAATCATAATCTTTACTCTCAAAGTTTTTATATCATGCTGTACGCCAAAGGTCTAAGTTGAAGCCTGTTTAAAAACTCAAGTCGAAGGTTGCAGACTGTTCCTGTTTAAAATCATCCAATAACTTTCCAGAACACTCTACTTGATGGGGAAACAGTACTTGCTGCTAGAGAACAAGGCTAGTTGAGGGGATACTAATTCCAACAGATTAATCCTACTGTTTGCTAAACATTAAAAATTCTGATGAAACCAGCAGGTTGAGATAAACTGTAATTGGGTTGAAATAACTACATGGGCATACAAGAATAACATGTGACTGCTTGGCATTAAATAAATGTCTAACTCATAATATAAACCCTAACTTTTTGCTGAAATGTAACCTGCTAGATCACACAAATAGATTACAGACTAAATGTGATTATGGCCCCTTGATATACCTCTGTAAAAAATTTGTTGTTCAGAGATTTTCATTTTGGATCATTAGAGAAGTAACTCAGCTTTGGTAGACATTGCTCATTGCTAATCTGAGACTATTTTTTCTGGACAACATTTTAAAAAATGGCAGATGTGTTGCAGTGATGTAATATGTCAGGAACCACAAGACCTACATACTTTATTTTGGTATCAAAAATATATATTTTGAGGGGCAAGTAGTTTTATAAAGGCAGAAAATAACTCCTGATAGCAACCCTTCTGCTATTTTCCAAAATGGCTGCTCTATAATGATGTTAGTCATCATATTGGTAATTCATTTTAACATTGTTTTTGTATCAGGTGTTCTGTTGATTCAAATTTGTAAACATGAGCGAAGAAGAGGATCTTTACCTCATGACACTCCTGACAGAGTGCTGCTAACTACAAAATCTGAGGACTCCATCAACAAAGAAAAACGTGTTATATGCCAAACTTCTCTGAAAGAAAAGCCAACATCAACCGCGACTGGACAGAAAAGCGTTCGAGGTGCTGCAGAAATACAGCAAGACAAAGTTCACAAAAGATTGAAACTGATGGGTGAAGAGGATCAAATATTTGATCATTGTAGCAAGTGCTACAAGTCATAAACAATGGAAAAAAAGCCTGTAAAACATTTGTCAAAAAATAGAAGAAACCAGTGAATCACAACAAGAATCCAAGTCTTCTGAGAAAGGGAAGGCAATCAAACACAATGCCCATCCACTTAGAAGATCGACGACTACCCCTCGTCCACCTCCAACAACTGATCCAAAAGCAGAGGATCTTCGATGTGTTCTGTGGTTTAGCCAGAACTACGGCCAAAGAGACGGACAAAAAAAAGTACAGAGTATGTGAGTCTCAAGGGGCAAACTTGTTTTTATCTGCAGCTAGTTTCCTCCAGGAAGAAGTTTTCAGCCGAGTCGATGATCTAAACAGCGAGGTGAATGTATCTGCAGCAGATTTGTATGCACACATACATTCGAAAATATCAATGTACAATGAGCTCCTAGCAGCATCGTAAACAACCAGCCATCAGTTAAGTTTGCACTCTTTGAAAAAGCAAATGAAGCTTCAAAGCCACTATGGTCACAGTGCTGGCTACAGGTTCACACTCTGTGCGATCAGAGAAATATTGGTTGACACTGATGAAGCTGTATTGATCCATAATAAAGAAATGAAGATTTTTCTGGTGAGAATGTACAATGACTCAGTTCGCTTTTATCAGTCTAACAAAAAGAATAAGCAACTTATGGTGTTCTCAGCTGATTTGACTCTGCTCTTGCTGTCAAAATAAGATCACAGGATGCAGCAAAATCAGCAGGAACCATTTAAGAAATGACCTGATAGATTTCGATTTTGGACTTAATGACAAATTTTGTGATGCTTAAGAGCTCCGCAAATCATGGGAGTCAACAGGAATGCCTGATGTCGTAACTTTTTTTTTTTTTTTTTTTTTAACATCACTGTTCAATATTAGCAAAGCGAAACTGTTACAAAATAAAGTTCTGTTCTGAACTCAAGAAGCCGACAACGTTCATGATGGCTTTAAAGATATAGGCGAAAAAGTGGAAGACAATCCCATGATCCGAGAGGCTTATGCTGAGCAAATGTACTGCATTTTCCGAATCATGTTTATGAATTACATCATGGCAGAAAGAAAACTCTGCTACACGCGATGACTGCCCACGCAATCTGTGACAAGTGCAAAAGTAGAGAGCCAATCACTTTAATGAGTAGGATTGGTGTATCAACAAGTTATAATGACTTAGTACGGAGCAGGAACTTGTTAGCAGCTCATGCTGCAAAATCTTGTGAATCCAACAGCACACCACTTCCAAGTCACTTTACCAGGAAAGGATTTACAACTGATGGTCTTGATAATTTTGATTTTAATTACAGCTCTTAGCCTGGAAATCCAGCACACGATACTACCATGGTGCTTTTTCACGACTGTACCAATTAAATGGATGCTGGAAAACAAGCTGTGTTAGCGGTAGGCACAAACAAAGCTGAAAACGTATAACCCAACTGCCTTGCCAACGTGTGCTAAATCACTACAAACCATCCACACGTCCCAGTCTACCAGAAAGTTTTAAAGTGGCTGGGGCCATGTATCTTCTTCTACCCGATACTGTGGTCCACAAAGCTGATTTAACTGAATGTATGATATTGCTTATTTGGTGCGGACTGAAGGATGAAGAAAAACCAGCTCCTATATGGGCTGGAAATCATGCTCTGCTCTCCCAGAATACCGTCCTACTGAAGGAGGTTGGGTTTTTACCAGTAATACCATCTCCAACCATACAGTAGGCAACAGAATACACAGCTCAAAATAATTTCCAAAATGTGCATGCTCAGCTTTAAGTCCAGCCTAACCGACCAATTTTCCATGATGAAGGTGGGATTGTAGCTAAAAAATTTATGAGCTATCCGGAAGAATTTGATGATCTGTATCCAATTATGATTGTTTTCCACATGACAAAAGTTGTGTTGCAGTGTGCAGGAAGTTCTCAGTGGATGTGGAATGGACGATGCATTTATTGAGGCTGAAATCTTTGGAAGCAAAACTGTCGAGTCAGGATAGAGCGAAACTCATTATTTTAGTTTGTTACAAGGTATTCTCATCATGTCTGAGGCTATAGAAACATTGCTTTGGAAAACTTTCTGGATCAAGAATGACAAATTAGGTTTTGCATATCTTATCTCAGAAGATAACAAGGCACAGGGTACACATCATTAAAAAGACATAATGCAAAGCCAGGCAATGTTCAATACACAGTTCAAAATCAGAAAACCTGAAAACTAAGTTCGTAGAGTTTATCAAAGAATGTAAAGAAAATCAGAACTTTGCAAGTACTGGGGAAATGTTTTACACAATAGCTCTAGTGAAAAACTTGGTACAAGTTGATCGGAAAGGTGATTGGGAGCTGCACGTGAAGACTGTAGTCACTGATTACTGTGTTTTGAGAATTTCGATTGCATAAACTACCGGAGATATGGATCCTGGTATTTGGAATGAGTGAAAAAGCTAGAGGTAGAAAAACCATACCTTTACAGAAAATTCATCCAGAGACATTTTGTGGTGAAACACAGAGAGAGAGGGTTCAATGCTGTGGCTCCGGATATGAAACAGGAGACGACGATCCAGAGATGACAGAAAAGCTCCAGGGGAATTGTTGGTCAGACACGTAAAAGTGAACATATTGCTCAATAGCAGCACGTTTACCATTAAGTCCTTTCTATTTGCAATGTTTTCAGAGAGATGACAAATTCAAAATTAATGGACCATTGTGAAACTGTTCCTCACCACAAACTTGTGGGAAAGAGAGGGAAATATGTTTAAAAAAACATGTTGACAGCCTTCTTCACTTCATGCAGCAACAAGGAAATGAGTGAGCTTGTGCGACTACACAACTTTGTGACCAAACCATATGTTGATAATGATATATAAAACTTGTCTACTAGAAGTCCTGGTACATGGATCGAAACTGTACACAGAACTGAAGCAGGAGATGTTTGCATCAAAAGAGAAAAAGCTGTTTGACATAATCTCTAAACCTAAACCTCCACGCTTTAATTGCCATAGGAACAGTTTCGTCCAACCAGCCACTACAAAACAGATTAAGAAAAAAACATTTTTTTTAGGCACAGAGAGAGATGAATGTAGCAAAACAAGGGGGTGAATTTATCAAGGAAATTCTGTTGCATGATTGTCTTACAGCAAACGCATTATTTGAAGAAGATACTGCAACCAAACCAGTGAAGCAGAAACTCGCACAAAGAGCTTGGAGGAATTAAAAAAAAAAACGTTCATTCAACAAGATGTCCTCATTCAAAACGTCTATTGTGGACTTTATGTCACAATTGCGAATGGTCAAGATTTCATCCATGCAAAATTTTGAAGAGGTCATTCAGACTGTTCTACAGATATCAAAGTCAGTGTGCACCTTGCAAGAACTGCACGTTGTCTTTGACAGTTATCTTGAACTATCTAACAAAGAATGTAAGAGAATCAGACAAATATCTGCAAGTGGAACAAGTGACCGTGCCTGCATCAAAAATTTGACCCCTATACCTGTGCAACTTGATAAATTCTGTTCATTAATATTGAACAAGATGGACATGGAGAGGTTAACTCGCCAAAACAGCAACATATGCTGATGCGTCAGCGAACACTGAATTTCCAATTCTTGCAAGTGGAATGATTGTCAATGAGGAGTTGGTGCCTGCAGAGATATATTCAAAAAGTATGGGCCATATTGTTCAAGAACTTAACAGCAGGTTGGAGGAAGCTGACCTTCGTGTTGTGCCACAAGCTGAGGGGCTGTTGGAAATGGATCCAATCAGGTCATTGTACTGTCAAATAGCACTGATATTATTGTGCTTAGATTTGTCGCAATGTTCATAAGTCCAGGATTGTCAGAGTTATGGATACGTTATGGAACAGGCAAGAAAAGACGCCTAATACTGCTTCATATTCTGTACAAGAAACGTGACCTAGATATGTCCAGTGTTCCTATCAATGCACATATTCTTCCAGGTGATCACACTATGAGCACATTTGAAACAAAGCTTGGAGCTTTAACTGCCTAACTTGGGAAGCTTCTAAAAGGATTTGCCGAGACAGAAGAAAAATTTGACTTTAATGACAGAAAAATATCTTATGCATGTGTGGAAAACAAGTTCTGACTGTCACACCTTTGATGATCTTTGGTACAATGAGTTCAAGAGAACAGTCCCACTAAGTGACCTTTCATAGACGTCATATTCTGTGTGTTTACATTAAAAGAGCGTTCTACTTGATCAGAAAATGTGTAAATGTTTTGGATCATGCACCTGTAGAGAAAGATCTGTGTGACTTTGGTTGGGAAGATACTGATTGGGTGCTAAAACCTACAACATTTCTAAAGCCTCTACCCACAGAACTTACACATACAAGTACTTGCAAAAACTGCTACAAAAAGATGTCCCTGTCAATATGCTCTACTCAAATGTTCAACATTCCGCGAACGTACCACTAGTGATTGCTGAAACAAAAAGTGAACTATTAAAATGTGTCTAAAATAGGAGTAATAAACATTTTTTCCAGAGGCAGATCACAAACAATGTTTGATGTAGACTAAAATGATTAAAAACCATTATTATTGGTTTCATTTCTATAGATGTCTCTTCTTCCTCTATTATAGTCCACACTGTGGAAAATGGCAGAAGGGTTGCTCTGAGGAGTTATTTCTGTCTATACAAGACCAATACTTGACCCACCTCAAACCCGGTTTTTACACCAAAATGAAGTCTATAGGTCTCATGGTTCCTGAAATATTACATCGTCATTGCAACACATCCACCAGTTTTAAAAATGTCGTCCAGAAAAATTCAGTTCGGATCAGCAATATCTACCCAAGCTAAATTACTTATCTAATGAACCAAAAACATAAATCAATAAATGTAAATATCTGGACAACAATTTTTTTACAGAGGTATATCAGGGTGCCGGGTTATTACCTTTGGGGAACATATTTTTTTTGCAGTGACTTTCAACAATCAAATTCCACTAGATTCTAGGGTGGAACTGGCTTTCATAAAAGAAGCACACAAATCAATATCATGGATAACTGTGGATCTCCAGAAGGAGTAGCCACTTCAAACAGAGAAAGAGAACTAATCTTTTGTTTAAGGACATCGTATCCTGCACATTTCAGAAACTGTAATGATGAATATGGTCTTAATCAAGTATTTTTCTTCTAAGAATCAACAAATCAATAGGCCTGTGGCTTAGGGGAGGTGTAGCATATGATCGACATGATTCAGTTTGGATAGTTTTTCTTGTGTGGTGGGTAGAAGACCAGCACGTCAAAGCTAGCATAAGTAGAGTCACAATCTGGATGTGGCATCCTGCTTGGAAAACATCTTTTGAGGGCCATAATGGTCAACAACAGAAGTGTGGATAATCCTCTGACTGCCCCCTTTGCGCCTCTAGTGCATTTACAAGGTTCTCTGCAACCTCTCTGGTTTAGGAGCTCATGCTAACAGTATGGCAATAATACAAGACGGACTAGCTTCTCGGGTCAAAATAGATGGCTAGAGTTAAACATATGTAATGGTCTACACACCTACAATAAAACAAACACAAGAGCTGACAACACTGCCAGGACACAATCTAGACTGCACGCCCATCATGAATGCAAGACCGGAGTTTAAAACATTGCCAAAAACCTCAACCCATTCACATGCTAAAATGACCTCAGTCCCTTCCCTGGGGGCTTTAAGGACCATCATCTTCTGCTGCCTGTGGATGTGCCATGCTGAGAGAAGCCTTTGCAACCGTCAGCTTACCTGTGTGATGCACATAAACACGCAGGTAAGATGCATTCTGCATAGGAGGTGATATTGAACATACAAGTCATGTCCTACCAAGACTTTTACATAGTGATGGGATTGTGAAAAAGTGCCTTGCATTCATGGGGCAGCATAGAATGCGCATGCTGCTATGTGGAATTGACTGTTCTATTAGTATGATGTCATATATGTCGGCAAATAAGATACCTAACACGCTACCAAGTGCAATGGTTGCAAACAAACAATTAAGGCTGGATGCAGACAAGAGAAGAGCTATAGAATAGGAGACGGCAGGAAAGTAGACATTACGTAATCTTAGCAGTAGTAAAATAATCAATATTTCAGCAGTACGGTCATTGACTGGCTGAAGTGGACCACTTCCCAATAGATCTTCTGTTTTTCAAAGCACTCAAACATGCAACATAAGCAGCACCGATTTAGTCTGGAAAAGCTTACTCAGCTGAACAGGTCAGGATGGTGGTCTTTAGGCACTTTTCCGTTAGCATTCGTTTGGGATATATCTGCCACTGTGCGGTACAACAAACAGTAGCGCTTAGCATGAAGCCAGGGAACTAATTCTGCATGCCCATGCCACAGGGTCCGCACTCTTCAGCTCAGAATTCAAACAGCACCTTCTACATATGTCTGTGGCTCAACCCATGCAGAACAGTAAGAATGATGAGCATTTCTTTCTAAGATTTAAAATCTTTACCCAAACCATTTATGGACCGATCCACACATATCAATTGAAAATCAAATAAGTCTGACATTCGCATAATCCAAGGCCTTCTGAACGCGACTGAAACCATACTTCTATTCTCATATCATTTCCCCTCTGCCCCTACTCAGACACAGGAAACACTTGCTTCAGGCATTTACTGGTCAAAAGACACTTTCCAAAAACAGCCTTGCCATAACCTAGCTAGGATAGAGTGCAGCTCTGTGAAGAGGACAACCCTTCACAAATATCTGATAAACACAGGGTTATCACTCAGCACGTTAGAGGTATCTGTACTTTGATCAAGATGAAAGCACCAGGTAGGATGGTGGGTGTTTGTCAAGTGTGCGGAAATGCCAGCCACCTTCTGCCTCATAGCGGTGCATAGACTTGGGTATGCCAGAAAGGTGTCTTTCTAAAGTAACTATTATACGAAGACCTGGTGTTATAGGCGCAAAACAAAGTTGCATATAGATTAACTCTAGCACAACCAGCATTATACATTAAACACGTTTGCATTTGAAGAAAATACTCAAAGTATCTGAAAACCAAACTACAGGAAGAGAACCGTACAATTAACCACATTTCACACTGCTTCCTGCACCACACCTGCTAACAGACAAGCACTAGTTTCCATGTACTGATAGTTACATTAACTAATTTTGTCTACGTCTACAGAATAGTCCCTTCAGTTCTGAATACTACACAAGTCCTCAAAACAAAGACATTTAATATTAATGCAGATGGACTATGGACTTGGCCAGACGAAAATAATTAAAAAATAGTCATGCTTGAACTTCTCAAACGAGAAAGAAACATGCTTTGAAAATGTGCAGCAAGTACTGAAAAGATATAGCACACAAGCTCAGAGGTCATTGGGGTGACTGTCTTATAAACAAAGATTAAAACATCCTTTCGATGCCATTTTCTGTAGGCGCCTGTTTCCTGCAGGTCTGCCCCTTTCAAACTTAACTCTCTCATTTGGAAGATCTTAACCGCATAAGGCAGGTGGTCTTGTACAAACGTTAATTAAGAATCAAAACGACAGCACTGCTAACAATAAGGCGGTCAAGGCCAGTTAAAAACAAAAACGTGGTGAATTCTGAAATGGTCAACATAAAATCAGTGTCCTGATACCGGTAAAATGTAAGAACCCATGTCCCCTTTATTAACAGACAGCGGTAACTGAGCTATTTCTCCTGCAATATCACATAAGATTTGTTCTATTCCGTATCAATGAAAACTGTTGCACTGCCTCCCTGGCAGCTACAGATGTTCAACTTCCTCGAGGTGCATTCATACTCTACAAAAAATAGCAGTGCAATTATTTGGAAAACCCAAATTACCTGGTGCAGACTGCGACTCACGCGATTCACTAGTAATTAGAACTTCTAGAATGTTGGAGTGCTGTTCAACATTTTCAGAACTGCAAAACATTAACAAATTACCCGTATTAAAAGACATCCTTTTACATAAGGCTAAATCAAAAGATGTGTGGATTATCTGTATGGCCCACAAGCATTCTTGACGCGACTCGAGTCCCATAAGCGATGCATACATACCTGGGCGCCTGGTGCCGGAATAGGAGAGGACTGAAGATTTCCGCCAGAGACTTCGCAGTTAAGAGGTTTTTGCCGGAGCTGTGGCACAGTTTGCAGAAATGCTTGAGCAGGTAATGCAGTGTGAGCCAGTACTGCGGAGGGACGCTAGGAGAACGCATGCATTTCCTCAGCAGCTGAGCACAGTCCTCGGAGTTTTGCAGTTCTGCCAACAAACAGATACTATGTCAGATTTTGACACAAATATCCCGCTATCTGCAGCAATTATTTCACTGTTCTTTTATATGTTACTAAATCTGGAAAGCGAAAATATGCTGATCCTCAGAGTCACTCCCCAGAACAAAGAACCCTCGCAGCACAAGAGACAAAAAAGATAACAGGTCAAACGGAAACAGTAGAGGCGTTTGGTGTAAACCACAAAATATTCAGAGGGGCCTGCCTACTGTCTAACGTCACGTGAGATTATTCAGTTCAGAGATGAAGCTGAGACAGGATGTATTTTCTCGCTGAAGCGTATTAACCACTATAACCTGTCCCTTAAAAATGTGACAAAACGAACGCTGCGCGGTCTCGATTCTCAAAAGGTAAGAGCCTCCCAGATCACTCCAGCAGGCCCTTTCCAGTCCCCAGGCCTGCTGCAGATCCCAAGAACAGAGTGTTCCCATCAGATGCACCGCCCTTGCCAGCACTGATAAACACGTTACCAATTAGCTTCCTCTGGCTATAAATCCTTGACATTTTTAACTATTCGCAGCTCAATGTTCTGAAAGCCAAGGAGAGCACTGTCCATGTCAAAGATAGCAGCCATAGCTAGACCAGTACAAATTGTAATGGCGGGAACCAGGCTGTACCCTCACAGATACCTTGGGCTGTGGGAAGGATTTCAGCGGAAACCGGTGCTGGAACAATGGGGTTTGGCAGGTCCTGGAGGTACCGCTTCAAAACGTCTGACAAAGTGGTCAGGTCAAGCTGGTCAAACTCTATCGAAGATGAATCTGGAAATAAAAAACAGTATTTGTAAGACTTCAAGATCGACACATATATTCAGTGAGATTACATTTGTCCAAACTGTCACATAAGAAGGAAGGTCAGGGATAAGGTCACCGATGCCTTTAGCCGTTCGAAAGAAAAAATGCAATGTAAGTTCACTGCTGCTTTTTTTCACCTTACTGTCCTATATATTGACCAGAAGGACCAACACCACATGAGGATGTTGGAGTGGAGTACACCATAGGCCTTACCAAAAAAGAGGTTTCATTCGACTGAAAAACAGAAGGGCTAGCAATGAACACTTGGAAAGAGCCAAATAAAGGCCATATTTCATGGACAGACATGAAGGTTGGAGCATTTGTATGCAGTTAAAGTGCACACAGGTATTCGTAATTACCTTGGGGCCCTGATAAGAACAGTCTGTGCCATCAATAGGTAACCTTGATTCCCAGTGACTGCTCTTGGCTTACTATAGTGACCCAGATATAAGAGGAATATTGGTTATCAAAACACAACAGATCACCTTAGCTTTTCACCAGCCAGGCAGAGGAAGCGCACTTGCACTGTTCTCTTAACACTTACTGAAGCGAGGCGTCCAAGTGACGCCAGGTGCGTTATTGACCACTGTCACCAATTTTAGGATTCATCGGCTGCAATGACCACAAGCGCTTAAAGACATTATAGAGACGGGCTTACAAAACTGACCCTTGGGAAGCTTTAAGAGATGTTCCTTTGGTCTAACTTTTAGCTCACCTTTACCTTGCAAGTTCGCTTGCTGTGTTCATCAGAACAGGATGCAGGCTTCAAAAGAACTTCTATTTGTGCTTCCAAAACCCATGCAGGGTCTGGCACACAATCCGTTTTTAACTTTAAGGCAGGTGTGGTGGCTCAGAGGACCAAAACATTAAACACGGGAAATCAGCTTAACCCCAAAGAGAATGATTTTCTGCCTGGCTCTGTTTGAACACATCTACAAGGCAGAAACTCACAAAGAAAATGATCGGAGACATGCTCATTCTCACATATTCCCACCGCAGACGTTATTTTCACCATGCACTGATAAAATAAAGACTCCCAAATTAATCTTTTGTTCTGGGACAACTAAACACATGAATATTATGCACTTCAGGAAAAATAGCACATTTTTAAAGTGCACTTTATTAACTACTTTCACTAACATGGTTAAGGCATACTGGCATTAAGTTAACTAGTTCAACCCCGGATTCATTCCAACACTAAAAACACTACTTAATGTAGATAGATTGTTCATTTCTAGATTAAATTGCTACCAACTTTGAAATCTTTCTAGACAAATTCCACTTTGCCCGACGAACGTGAAAACGTAGAGTCGCGTGAGATGCAACGTCGATACAATGTCCCTATGAGGGCAAGGTGAGGGCTCGCTTCCTAGCACACGTCTGCCACATTAGACTGTGTGCACAACAAACACTTGCTGCAGTGCTGACAAACTATTGTATGCCTACAAGCTGGTGTAACATTGGCACTACCTTCGACAGGTCTGTGTTGCAGCTGTAAATATTATGTATTAACACAGACAAGAAGCAGCCAGCAGCATCCTGGGTGGGGAATGTAGCACTCCTGCCTGACAGGTCTGTTTCAGAGCCCTTCCTGTCACCCACGAGCTCGTGTAGAATAGTTAATCCAGTGCACGAGCGAAGCCCCGTGGACACCTGGCAGATCCCCACACTGCCTTTTATCACCCCAGAAGCAGGGTATCGAACCAGAAGCAACGGGTCTTGTGAGCGGGTAACCTGCGAAAGCGGAATGCCACGTGTGACCCGCAGAGACAACTGAGAAAGCGACAGAAAACATTCAGTGCCTTAAATAATGTGTCAAAGTAAAATAAATGGCCCCATTGGACCACCATTTGCATATCGCATATTTTGTGACGCTGGTTCATCAAATAAATTACTTCTTTAAATTCGAGCCAGACATTTAATGTCCCTATTTGTTTGAATGTGCCGTGAGCTCTTGCGGAATGCATGGAATTTAGAGTTGCGATATATGGTCGCTTGCTTGCACCTTATCCCTACACAACACTGCCACCTTCCGACAATATTCCAGACTGCACAGTATTTAAAACTACAATAACACATTTTTAATCAAGGCAAAGACTGGGCTGCCTGGGTTTAAATGCCACAGTGTTCCCGTTCATAAATCACAAATTAGCAATATACCATGCAACACTGTGTAAGAGCTACAGAACGCATAGTGGTTTAAGGTAAGCAGCAGCAGATGCACTTACCACATTCAAGAACTTGTCTCAGGTCCGCTATACTGGTCGTCCCCTGCGTCCTGTAGAGGGCTGGCGAGTCCCACCCTATAGAATAAAAATAAAAATCAAATAGATGATTTCCGTAACCTTTCGGAGACCAAACACTTCGGTTTATACCACAGATACGACTATGTAAGAAGCCCTCTGGGCATCCCGTCAGATGAGCGCGAGAGCTTAATTCAATCGAGTTTGATTTACTTGCGTACTCATAAAAAGGAAGAGGAAACATTCTTTAAGGTAAGAAGTAGGTATCAACTGTGGTGAGTGTTTTAGGTGTGACTGCACTGCTTTCTCTACAAAACACGTCTACAGCAAACTGAGAAGAAAAGGCCTCGGTGTCGTCTGGTCCCCGCCGCTGCAACACTGCTCTCGTGTTCTGTGAAGCAACAGGAGCTTGGTATTCAGATACCACACCCAACCCGAACCCACTGGGAAAGCTGCTGCAGGAATCTGCAACGTCTCTCCAGAGCCCTCACCACCAGGGAAGCCAGGCCACATCAGGAGCTTAACCTGGGTCCCACCTGGAGGGCCACGCACAGTCCAGTGAGGCAGAGTAGGGCACCAAGAACAAAACCACTCGACATGCTCCACTGTGCAGTGAACGAACCACTGAAGCTTGACGCATCTCGGTCTTAGTCCCACTCTTCCGCTCCGAGGCGGATGGAGGCGAAGAGATATGCCCATGTATTCGATGGCCAGGCAATGCACTGCTAACGCAAATGCTTCGGAGATTTCTGGAGGCTGCGTTTCCGTCTCCTTACACCCTCGTCAAACAAGCAGGGCGAAATGCGTCTCTGCGGGTGCGTATGTGTACAATGTGGCACTAAGCACAACACTGGCGTATCTTGATGGTGTCACGCTGCTGCTGCAACAAAGGACCACTGATGACTGTGACAAGATAGACTCAAGGTTGAAAGTAGTGGAGAGTGTTTAGCCCATTAACATCTGCCATTTGTTTTCCAAATTAAATTATGTTTTGCTTTTTAATCTAGGAAAAATTGATTCCATTTTCAGACGCTCTCAATAGGCTTTAATATATTATTATAAACTTTGAAGTGGGGGGCACGCGTTTTAAGACTGCGTCAGAATTAAAATGGTACACCTAGGGGGAAGTTTCTTCTTTGCAGTCCTGACATAATAGATGGCCCGCAGCCGACAAAGCTTCGACCCCTACAAGCAGATGAAATAATACGCAGCAGTGAGGAAGGGCCCTTAGCCATGGTGGTATGACTGGAGAAAACATCTGTGATTGTTTTTGGTTTGTTTGGTTAACTTTTAGTAATGCGATTTGAACTCGGTTCTGAAATCTCCAAACATAAAATATAATGGATTTGGTAAGCTTTAAAAAATAATAACATTTAAAAAAAGCACGCTGCGATATACCACAATAAACAAAAGCATCACACTCGGCTATATATACATATTATTATTTTAATAGGTAAGATGCCACGTGATTTAGCTATGGCGCGTTGAATCACCAGGCACATCATTATACACATGGTGTTCTAAGCACACCGTGCCCCGACCCAATTACATACTGTAAATTTAAATAACGTGCACAAATCCAAAGCACATTACACTGCTGGAACATCACTTGGTGCTGCATTTTTGTTAAATAAAGCATTGGGCGGTGATCATTTAGCTCCAAGCCTGTCAATTGACAATGACGATCTCCTCACACTGAACGCTGGCCCGTGAACTGCACTGTGAAATGCACTGAACTGCAGGAGACATTTTGGACTGTGACACGAAGAAAGTAGTTAAGTACAATCCGCGTGCCCTAGCTGAGTGCAACGCCCTTACTGTTTATTGTGGTATTACACACCATGCACGGCACTGCTGCTAAGGGAGTGTCAACTGGCCGCTATGCTGTCGGTGGGGTAATCTGGATTACTGATGTTAAATAAAGTTTCTAGAAGCCTTCAGCACTAAAGGCGGACATGCTAAGGGGTCTGGTCAATCTTGGAAGTGTCTTGTTCTGAACGGTTTTCTGTGATTAGTTAGTACCGAAAGCAAGTGTGAGGTCTCCAACACCTACTGAGCTGCAATTCTGTTCATCCTCGTTTATCATCATCCCGATAGCACCCCAACCAACACCACCAGGGCCCTGACAAAGCTAGGGGAAAGCAGCCATATATTTTTTATACATTCTATTTTTAACGAGCCTCTAATTGTACTCAGATCCCAAAAAATAGGCCTGTAGCACTGGGTGACAAATGCAGTGGGCTAGATCGGTGTAAAACCTTCACCCAATGGTACCGCCATTACCAGCCCTTTGCAAGCTAATGTTTTCCATCACCCTGACTGGCACAACTATTCCTGCCACAGCCCTTGGCACACCCCCTTCTCAGTTTTCCCAGTTTCTTTCTACTCTGTGTGCTGCCCCTCATAATCAAAGAGAACTGCACGATCAGTCGCCTTAACCTCGTCTGACCACTCCCACCATTCAACACACGTTGGCATGTTGCAGAACTCCTATCCCATGTGGACTACAGCCTCATCACCCCTCCGACTCCACCCCACACACTTTACATGTCTCTGTGCCCCAAGGTGCAAATCAGACAAATGCTGGATTCTGCGACAACACAGCTGCAAGGCTTGATGATCACACTCATCCCCTTTTTACTTGTGTGGAAGGGATGGTGTTGTATTAGCTGCTTAACCTAGTCACGGAACCTCGAACTGAAAATCTACAATTATTTAGCATCTACTATCATATGTATGCTGATGAGTTATACTTGAAAATCTCCTCCCTTGTGGATATCAGGTCTCTCAACATACCGCTACCAAAAAAAAAAAAAAAAAAAAAAAAAAAAAAAAAAAATAGCCGACCTGCAACCACCTCATTCAACACTCAAGATGGAATTCCTCTTAATCGCCCTGCCACACAGTTATGTGACACTGAAGACTGGGTGAAGCAACTAAATGCTCTTAACTGCCTCCCACATGTTATAAATTCCACAAGATCACTGAGAATAACGCTGTACAAGAACCTGAATATAGAAGAACATATCAGTACAGTCACTAATAGTGCAAATTAACAAATTAACATCCTTAGTAAAATAAAGCAACCCCCTTGCCCCTCCAACGACTTCAAGTCAGCTGTTCAAACTCTATTGTTTAATTGATTAAGCAATTGCAACCCTTTGCGACTTACCTAGATCTAAATTGGATCAACTAAAGGCCTCACTTAACTCAATACGCCGGGCTCATCACAAGATCAAAAAAAAAAAAAAAAACACATCTCCCCCGATCTGAAATCTCTAAAATTATTGAAGCCACTGAAATTTCACAAAAAGAAAACCTACAACAGAGTCTTCTCGGTATTGCTTTGGAAATTTGGAACTATCGCATTGAACCCATCAACTGCATCATTCAAAAATGAAGTTAAAAGTGCTACTAATGAACACATCTCTGCTCTAGAATCTACAGAATTCTACTCCCCGAGCCTTGATTCGCTGCCATGTTATCATCCATGTTTTTACTTGACTGTTTACTATCTTGTTTGTATATCTGTCAGGTTGGACCTTGCTGTGGGTGGCAGCTCACCGCACCTTCGGGGCTGCTACATCCTTTACCGCCTTCAAACGTGTGTTGTTTGCTTTACTTGTTTCTTCACGCAATATAAAACTTTTATAAAATAAAAATTAGCTGACAATCAATGATTAGACAAATGTTCCAGCAAAACCAAAGTTGGACAAACTAAATAATGTAACAAGTACTCTCTCCACCGAAAACTGCTCATGTGTGCATATACTGTCCTGACTCGAAACAGAAAACAGGGACACAGGTACATCTCTTTACCCAGAGAAACAGAATAGCTTGTACATCACTCTACACAGCTATTAAAGATAATGTGAATACAGAAAGGTCTTGAGTTGATTTCTAAAGATCACAAGATTGGTTTGGGAACACAAAGGTAAAAAAGTTACAAGCCTCTAATGTCACTATGGCTAGCGAGTGGCCCCGTTGTCTAGATTTCCTGAATCTCGTGGCCTTGACTAGCGATAGACATCTTGTGATTAAATCGCGAGAAGGTTTACACCATGGAAACATGGGACTCCTGCTACTATTATAAATAAATGTTGTTACGGCACAAACACCGCCTTAAATTAGCGTTCCTTACGCACTGGCATCCAGTCGGGAGATTGATGGTGCTGGGAGATAAGTGAGCTTTTCTTAATCCCCAAATCATCCTAGCGGCAGCATTCTGAACCTTGGCAAACGGAGTGTCAGATATTTAAGCAGGCCGACTAACAAGGCATTACAATAATAATGTATCATCGATGTAACAAAGGCTTGGACCAGGTATTTTTTAGCAGCAGATGTTATAAAAGGAAGGACCTTAATGGTTATGTAGAAGGTGGAACGCTGCTGTGCAGCTGGATTCAACGTGGAAAAGTAAGCTCCTTGTCAATTATTACTCCCAGATTGGAGGCAAGATGTCTTCTGCTCGTGTGCAAACCCTTGCGGGCAAACTAAAGGTGAAAACAGCTAGCTGGGGAGAAGCCACATGCTTTACAACCAACATGCGCCGCAGTATGGTAGGAGCTCTCGAGTATGTGTAGTTAGGATGGCGGACACGGACAAAATATTCTTTACAAAACACCAAACAACTTCTCAAAATATGCACAAGAAAAGAGCTTCCTAGAAACATGTCCTCCCGCTTCTGATCTGATTTATGCCAGAGAACAGCAGATTGGTATTAGAAACTAGAATGGTCTCAGTCAAATGTTTCAAACGATTACACTATCAAAGCAAAGGCAAATAACTCTAGAAATCAATAAAATGTGCAGTTACCTTTCTTTTCTATGGCATCCAACAGTTTGATGAGAAATGCAGGTGCACTCTCGGGAGGCGAAAACTGTTCCGTAATATCTAGCAACGAAAAGGCTGCAGAGTAAAAATTAAACAAGTTAGATCACATGTAATGTTCGCGTACATTTAAAAAGCAGCGAGGGCAAGGCAGCAGTGTATGACACAGTAGAAAACTGAAAACAGCGTTGTTGATGCTTTAATGTTTAGTCTACTTGCAAAAAGCAGTAACCCCATTATGCCGCTGGAGGGAGCCAAACACGCATACAAACCACACAGCAACTTGTCACATTTGCTTGCTTGGAAATTAACGATTCGTTTAATCACAACCAAAAGACACACCCATGTCCATGTGGGGCGAAATATTACTGTACGTTGTTCTGATAAGGGTTCAATTTAAATATACGATTGCCGGAGTCTGCTCTTCACACATTCCGTAAACCCGCAGCATGAGCTCCAGCGCCCCACGGAATATTCAAGGCATTGATGAGGCTCTTGGTGCTGGGCCAATGCCCGAGCTGTGTGAAGGCATGACCTGGCAGCTTTGGAAGAGCCCTGTTGCGTACTTCAGGAGCTCGCCTTGTGCACGGTCACCAAGGATTTTGTGGAATTGTTGCTTTGGGAAATGGCTGTCCGAGCATTGTCCGAAAGGTACAACCACATAAATAACAGCAATGAGTACGAAAACGTATAGGCGAATAAGGGCATTTGCAATGTTCTTAATACGGATTTTCTAGGTGAATCGGATAGCTTGGAAAACTTTATCTATCTTGGCGTTTTTGTTCAGGTGCAGCATGTAACGTTAAATGAAGAAATACTGGAGTGCTGCAAATCATGACAATTTTGCACGATGCCCCCATCGACCAAGGCACCACGGCTTACAAGCCCACAACTCTGCTACCAACATCCCTCTCGCCCAACAGGTGAGTGAAACGCAACTTAACACCTCACCCAGACCAGATAAAGTCTGCAAAGAGACAGCAAGGAGGAGATGTGATTATCAGGTAAGTGGAAAGAGGCTGAAAAAATAATGAAGTACACATCAGGGGGTGGACTGGGAACAAGTACTCATGCTTGCAAGTTTTCTGACACCAAGAGAAAAAAACGAAGAAATGCTGCAAACCGAGAACAGGGAAAGTAGAACACCGTGGGAACAGAAAAAGAAAAAGAAAAAAAAAAAAAAAAAAAAAAAGAGATGACTGTCCATATTATTTAGCATCAAATCAGACAACGCAGTGATGCTCACTATCCCCCATAATACCCAAGACGTTAGACCATGGTTTCTAGGACATCAGTCCAAAGGGTGAATCTCTGCTGTCACAAACTGAAAAACATAGTGTAAACCAACTGAAGTAAGAAGAACTTCCTACCAGTGGGAAAGGGAACTCCCACAGGAGCCTCACCTCACCTTCTAATAAAACATGCCTGCACTTGGCAGAGGTACCCTAGAATGCCAAAGTGCCTGAAACGGACACCTCCCATTGATTACTAAAGTTGGAATAAAGCAGCAAACGAGGACTCTCTTGGCCCCAAAACATCAGTTCAGGGCACAGACCTACAGACAAACCCATTAAACTCTACAAATCTCGTGCAACCAATCCTACAGGTACAAATACAAAACCAGAAATGGGGTCTTCTAGCAACAAGCAAATGAGAACAGCTATTCAGCACTCCGCCACACTCCATACTTTGAGCCCAACAGGACACACAGAACAAAGCTCTACACCCGCCCCTCCAACCAATTTCTAGTTCTATGATCACACTAAAATATAACATAGCATTTCTGTCAATGGAGTTTGGGATTAGAGCACAAGCAGGGTCGCATAAGAATACGATTAGATTACATAGGTACTCACGGGTCATTCTGCTGACTTGGTTGAATAAAAAAATATCTGCTCTCGTACATACAAAAATATTGCTGAGCTAACGAACCAAGTGAGGGTATTATACAAACCCATGAGAAAATCACAGGATATGCAGTCGGCCTGCTTTTTTATTTTATTGTTTTTGGGGAAGGGAGCTGAAGGCACACTGCCAACGTAGGTTACAATAATAAAATAATGACCATACTAGCAACAGTAGCGTTTCTCCTCGTTAATCAAGTGGTGTATAACTTCTACAGCCCAAACTAAAACCGTGACAAATGAAGCCACTCGGCGGCCTTTACCGTGCTGTAGGACGCAGCAGGTATCTGCACAATATAACCAAGCACACACAAGAAAACTTCGTAGCGCCAAGTACCTGCTTTCGAAAGGACTTTTTGCTTTGATGAATGCTGCAAGGCGACGCAAAGTTTCGGTGCCGAGAATCCACCTTTCAGAATCTTAGACATTTTACAAATCCCTTTGCCACAATCCAGGATCAGTTTTTCGCCTAGAGTAATCATTGTCCGGAGGGAGCGAGGCCTCGTAGAAGCCAGGGTCTGCGAGCCTGCGAGGGGGGCGAATGGAGGCCGCTCTCGCAGCGGGCAGTCAGTCTCCCCGCCGCTCTATTTTTACCCTGGCAGAGACGCCCAATGGACAGGCCCGGGGGCGCCGGGCTCCTCCCAGCGGCGGGCCCGGGCAGCACCAGGGTAACGGCGGCGCGTGGAGGCCACAGCATACCTGACATTGATGTGCTGCCAGCAGGGCTCACAAGTGCAAGATGAGACCCGCGCACAGCTGCACCTTTCCGAGGAGCCACTTCTCGGTAGAAAGAGATATTTTAGAGTAAGTACCTGGCAGCATCATGTGGAAATTTAAAGCTCGGATATGTGTTTCGGAGACACCCGAGTCGGTTCCTTATCAGTGATGGATGAAAGGTGGAAGAAAAAATAGCGGCCGGCCTATCAGATCATAAAGTTGGCTGCAAGCGAGTATGTGAGGCCAGAACATCGTCACCGCAGGCTCGCATCGTCCGTGCTGTTAATGCGGTCTGGCTGCTACTTCACTCCCGATGCTGCCACCCTCGGCGCTCAACTGAGTTAACTGTGGAGTAGTACTGGGAATCACATGGAGCTCGCCACGCGGGACTCACGTTCACTGCCCCATACTGGTTGCTCGTCATCCCCAGTTCTAATTATGCAGTGCTGTGTGGGGTTCAGGGCTGGCTTTGACACGGGCGAGCTGGACACAGGCCCGGGGCGCATCTAGGAGCTGTCTGACTTAGTGTCATGCAAACCTCGGCTCCTCCATTTCACTTTGTCTTAAATCGGGTCCCTTAAAGACTTTGAACCCTCAGCCGAACGTCCAACAGGGAGTTGCTGCCACACTGGCTACCTCCCTGCCACACCCAGTACAAGTTTCCCGCTGGGATGGCGGGCAGAAACCTCGGTTTCTGCCCGTCAGCCCAGCGAGAAACTGACAGCAGCATTGTCAGTGGCTTGTAATTGAGCCGGCGGCAACGCTGCCGTCGCAGGGTTCACCAGCACCCTTGCAATGTTCACGGTCTGCTTTGCAAGGGTGCCCATGCCAAGTGCAGGTGACGGAGAACAAGGTCGTAATCTGCAGGGCCGCGCAGACCGCCAGCCCGTCAGGATCATAGATCCCCGGCGGTGATGGCGGTACCCTGGCGGTCAGTGTGGCTGTTGGACCGCAACAGCTGCAGGGGTCCTGACCACCAAAGCGAGGCTGGCAGTCTCTAGACTGCCAGCCTCGTAATGAGGCCTTTTGTAATCAGCCCTTAATTTAACTCAGCATAATTGTTAGCACCCCATCAACCCGTGCCCTCCTCCCATCGTCCTCACGCCTCCTACCTCACACCGCAACCACCCCCCCACAACAATCACCAAATTTTCTTTCCACCCAGGACGCTGTCTAGGTCAGTTCGATTTAGAGCTGGCTCTGGTGGGGTTACAAAGTTACTGCACAAGCCTTATGGCTGTGTGTCATTACCATTGCTGCCTGTCCTACGCAGTGAAAGTAAACCAATGAAGTGGTGGAGGGGACTGGCGTCAAACTAATCCTCCAGGAGTGAAAACATGATGCGCAGACATGGGTAAATAAAATCTGGGCCTGGTGAGGAGCGCGATATTATCACACCTCAGGTCACAACAGTGCAGATGACAGCAAGAAGTGCTCACCAACAAATAAACAACGGTTAATAGAGCGCACCACTGTCACTCCACTCTTCAAGAAGCCCTCAAAAGAGCCAACAGCACAGTACAGTGTTTTCCCCCCACAATTTAGGAAACCATGGCCAGGTCTTGAAATGCTGGAACGTTCTTTAAAATGTCATCCTGACACTTATGCTATCAACTCCTATCATTTCCACACCAAGTCTTGTTTATTGCAACCCAATCATTGATGATTTTACATGCAACACAAAAGTAGATCACACAGTTTTTGGATGGGTGAAACAGTCACAACGTTATTAATCTTATGGACACACAGGTAGGGGTAGGTTATGGGCAATCTGCGTTTTCAGGGCTGTGTTGAAATCTAATCACTAACACCCCGTTGTGGATACCACACCAGAGCAACAGGGAATACAATACTTTCCACAGTACACAGATATCCTGTGTTCACTGTTATCAAGTAGGGGTGCAGTCTCCTTGTTAATCTCGAGTTGCTGTGCCTGTGAGAAAGATTAAAAGACAGCCCCCAGTTGTCAGGATACCAACTGTCCTCTAACGGATAAAGGGGTAGCTTTCTTCTCAGCACACCGCTAGAACCAGAGGACATCACCATTTTTTTGGAGCATATTGTACACTTCTTGTTTTACGATCACCGGGAAACTCTGCTTGCAACACTGAAAAAAAAGAATCATTAAGTAGTAACTTCTTGTTCTCAAAGCTAGGTGGTTTTCATTGTGGCCAAGCGGCTGGAAAGAGGGTAAGTAGCAACTATGAGCCCTCTTAATTAGCCTTCATCCCAAATCCTGTGGATGCACCCAGGAGTGACTTGTATGCTGTTCCTAGGAGAAGCATTTCTCATACTGGCTAGAATTTCTCTGTGGTGACCACAGAAGACATAATTTGCTTAGTCAGACTGATGGAAATTGCCAAGAGGCTGTCCACTCTTAATATCACCCTGTGGGAGATGTGGCCGGCTGCCTTTCCAAAAATTAACACTAAATTGCGCTTTCATTAAAGACACACTGAATGTTTGACAGCCATTTTCTTTTGTTTATATAATATAAAAGATGAGAGATGATCTGAGGAGGAAAACTCGAAACAGCAGCAGAAAGGTGTAAACCTCATTGAAAGGAACACTATCCGACTTCTGTGCAATGTTTGAAGCCAGATGCTTCAAAGTAGCAACTCTCTGGGAAAGAGTTTGATGATTTCAGAGCCACAAAATCGATACAGGTAAAGCATTCAAAACCTTTTCAGTTGATTTGGTTTAAAAGAGCGTGTCAGAGGGTCTTTAAAAATGTAGGTATCACTATTGCATTGCATGATTTGAGGAACATTTCTTTTGCAGCATATGAAGGTGGGCATCAGAAAATTATAAAAGGCAAAAGTAGACCACTAAATTACAGGGTAGGTCAGAGGCAACAGTTTGGATGAGCCACGTCACATCTCGCCACACAGTACATTTAGGAACCACTGTTTTTTTAACTACCGATCTTGCTGCATAAATGCAACAAGATACACAGCAAGGGATTCAAAACATTGGCTTGGTTCTCCCTCAATGGTTACATTTACACAACCTCTTCTTCTGGCAAATGGTTCTTAAAAGGAGTCAGTTCTAGCATCTTAAACCCCAATCTCAAGAAGTGAGCTACTACCCAATATGGATTAGGTATGCTTGTGCTGGCACACAAACAAATGAAATATGAAGCCTTATACTAAAGTAGATAGTTCAAGGGTTCTCTTTCTGAATTGGTTATCACAAAAAAGGCACTCGTAAACAATGTCTCTGGCTACCAATCAAACTGCAGGTCCCACTGCACCTCAGAACCGAAAAGTACCACCACTGAAAAAGCTGTTTCTGGTGGCAAAGCCTATTAGAAAGGGGTGAGATACTGGCAGGCCATGAACATTCATGGAGCATGGCAATCAAGAAATAAATGTTGAATATCGTGAAAAAATGATCCGTTAGCTTCTACATATTTACAATTGAATAGGAGAAACAAGCAATGCACAGGTATGATCTTCAGAAAAACGCACACAAAAATATGAAGGGGCCGGGCAAAGAATACACCACACATTTCACAGTAGGGGGTCATGCCCACAGCCTATTCTTGCACTGAAGGTTTATCCGTTAGATCTCATCTTTACGGACTATATACTCAAAGCAAACAGGTTAGAGTAGCTTGAGGGCTTCATAACCCAACTTTTCAATACTGCTGCAGGGAAACATGCTGGTGCCATTAGTCTCAGTTTATCTGAACACAGCGAAAATTCTCGTGCTGGAAGTCCCAAAAGAATGACTTCCGGGTTGTGGGTAAGGAACCTTTTAAAGGTCCCCTCAACTCCCTTGAAGGGCATACTGCCGAAGACCTTGTATTTTCTGCTACTGTCAGAAAAAAATGCATAAGTGAACCTCACATAATTATGACTATTACAACCAGCTAGCAGCACCTGGTGGTTGCTCACTGCTTATATACAATGTATATTGTTACCACGTGATATACCTAGTCATTTCCAAAGGCGTTTAGCCAAACTGAACCAACTTCAAGCCATCAGATTAATAATGTCCGACCAGATCACATACAAGGCTCAAGTCTGTCTCCCATGCAGACAGGTCTGAGCTGACTTCTCGACTACATGACACACCGTTCAACGCTGACACTTCTCTTCACAGTATAGGGTTAGCTCTCAATCCACAATTTACATCTTCACAGAGGACTCAGCCACCCAGGTAACACCCAAGTGTTGTTGAGGTCACATTTTTTACAGTCCTGTCTCATTTGTACAGGCACACTTCTACGTTTGTGCCCGTATGTCTTTTACAGATATTAAGAGATCCAGGGCTAAGTCAGTACGACTGGAGACAAACACGATAGAGAGATAAGGCTTTCATTGTTTATCTTTTCTGTTACCGAGTTACACACACCACATTAAAAGACTCAGAGACAAACCTTTTCACACTATCCTACTGCAGTATGCCCCCCCCCATCCAAACTGGAAAAGTTCCACGTGTGTATTACATCTGGTTTCGTCTCATGCATACTGAGATCTTTCCAGAGAAGAAAGTTAGGAAGATTCAATTATACATGCAAATCGGCAACACCTTAAAACAAAACAAAAAATATACTACTGAGTCCTTCTCTGTGATTAGAATTTGGTGATACAAATGTAAACTCGCTCTTTCTCCGTGAACTTTAAAAGTAATGAATACTATCAAAACGTTTTTTCTTAATCCGTGGACCGTTCTGACTTCCTCCATACTAAGAATCCCGGAAAGCGCTCAGTGGGCAGCAGTTTAAGGCGAGGATGAATCATCCGGCAAGAAAAGGGGAGTCCAATCTAAAAACCGAGCACTAAGTTCTCGAAAATGGACATTTCGAAAAGCGAAGAGCCGCCATCGTGCCAAGCAGAGCATAGTGTCTTACTGCACCGACTCCGAGCGCCTCGAAAGACCATTTCGATCTTCGGCGTCAGCCTTTCAAGAATCACTGCGAAGCGGAGTTTTGTGCACATCAAATATGGCCTTAGTGACTTTATGAATTATGAGCTGTCAGACACATTTTTCCCTCTGCCAAGGAATATACTTCTTAGAAACAGGAGCTATAAATAAGGCAACAGATGGCTTCCGTTGGCTCCAATCAGAGCCCAGATAATCTTTAAAAAGCAATCTGCGGTAGACAGCAGCGAGGTTATGCGATGCCTCCCCCTACCGGCCACCGGCAGTCCCTGGGAACACGCAGGCCAGGGGCCAAAAATAAGCCGTCAAGGACTGCGCAACCTCTGCCAGGGATGTATGGCTGGAGCCGTGCCATGTTAACACTGACGGTGCCTGTGCATCATGCCCAGGAAGGCTACAACACGGCTCTGTTTCCGAAAGAGGGGGCATTTAACAGCTTCCAGATGAAGACACGTACGTAAAAGCATTAAGAACGGTGCCTTTTCCAGAAACGTTAACAGTTAACTGAAGCCTTTTTTTAAACGTTCCTATTTTACACCTCAGAATTGATTAAAAGCAAGCGACGCTGCTCGTTGACTGGGCGTTGAGAAAAGCAGAGGGCGCATACCAAGAAGTATCAGGATGCAGAAGTGCAGGGTCGAATGAAAAGATCCGGGTTGACTGATTTCATGTGTTAGTGGATAAATACGAGCGAGTCTGGGGCCGTGACACTGTCTAACAGTAATACACACGAGGAAGCCGTGTGACAGGAGGAGCACGCGCCCACCTGCACGAGGGCGCGCTTTTCGAGGACAGCCGGTGTCTTCTGGACGTTTCTGCTGCAACCGAGGAAGGGCCTGTGCTGGGGGTAAAGCCCCAAGAAGACCAGAAAACAGTCACTAGTGCCACCAGAGTCCTGCTAAAAGGACCGGCGCTCCTTCCTCTCCGGCTTCCTATTTTTGCTGCGGCCATCTACTCTTATTTCTTCCTTCACTGAATTAGAAGACACCACAAAACGCTGATGGAAATTAAGAAATTATTTGCATTTCATTTAAAGCCGCAGGAGGCAATGAGTGAATACATGAATTCATGCTTCTTCATGCATGAATTCATGCATTCATTCATGCAATTACTCATTTTCCCACCCTCCCCCACTCCTCTCTCTGCCCACCCCACTTACACATGTACTCCCTACTTTTCACACCTATCACCTTCTTCTCTTGACTCCTCTTTTACTCTACCATTCATCTACATACAATGATTAACCTCACTATTGCAAATACACTTCTCTACCCGCTATTTTTATAAACGTGGACCCAATCCTCATGCTATATCCTAAGCTAATTTTCCCACTTGAGTTGATGGTACCAATGTATTGTTTCTTGCCATTTGTGTTGTTTAATTTTCCTATTGTATAAAATCCCAATAAAAACGCTCTTGAAATTAAAGCAGATAAAGGAAATAAACTAATTTAATGGTTCGTTCATTTTGAAACGTCAGTGGGCTAGCGTGACCTCTCCATTGTTCTCATTCGTTGGTACATTGTGTTAATTCTATCTCATAACTGAGGGCGCAGATTCAGTTCCAAGAGTTAAAGTGTTTGGGTCCAACCTCCAGGGGCCTTGTGTGCGCGCTGCAGTGCTTCCTCGGTTACTGACGGGAGGGGCTGCCTTCCGAGACGCCAAGGCTGCAACGAGACCCGACCCAAGGCAGGACAGGGGCGGAGGAGTGGTAAAGGTGCCCAGACAGTCAGGGTACAGAACCTAAATATAGTCTGCTGGCTAGACTAAACTCCTACAGGTCAGGTCAGGTCAGGCCAGGCCCCAGGCCTCTAGTCGCATCACATACATTGTAAACTAACGGGCACCTTCACGGCTACTAAAATTATCCATGAATTTTTAAATTACAAAACGTAGCTGCTGCCACCCACCATTACCAATGGACATGCTAACATTCCATTTTAATAGTCTACAAATCATGCTTTCGTTTATGGATAGTGCATCCGAGGACAAAACCGCAACAGTTTCCAAAGTGCTGATCAGCCAAATGCCATCTCTGGTTGTAAAAAGCACTCGAACAAGTTCCAAATAAAAACAGCAAAACGAATTGCTGCACGTTGCATAGCAATCCCATCAAACGTCAAGGCGTGGAGTCACACACAGTAGTAATTAAAACGATTGGAATTACAATAACAAATAATGCGCGGTCACCATGGAACTGGAAAGCATTACCTTCCCAGGTTAAAAAGCGTAGTATAAGCCTCTTTCCAGACACCAAAGGACACTCGTTCCTCGAGCATAGCCCAGGACATTGGGAAGCTCATCACTAACAATTAATTTGAAAGTTGTTACTTTCGAATTGGGTGCGCCCGCGTTCAAGGATCAGTGCTAATTACCTTTTAAATGTTGTTTAAAGGCCTCTTCATACGGAATGTCGCTAGAAACGAACGTGTTAAGTCACTCGTTTCACAGAAAAAAAAGTATTACAAAGCTGTGGACAAATGCAAAAGCCAGTTAGTTATTTGATTGCCTTCCAAAACGTGACATATTTATTAGTAAGGGACGTTTAATGAAAGTGAAGCAGCTGATGTAGTGTAACCCGTGGCATTCGCTTGCCTGGCAAAGCAGATCACCCCATTATGTAGCATAAAATGCAGGCATTTGCTGGCCCCAGGCCATCTCCCAACCCTGACAGAAGAGATGGCCCACGAACTCGCCATCTGCCACTGACCTGGACGCGCTAGGAACAAAAAGGCCACATACGTGTGGCTGATGTGGTGGGAGAGCCCAACTGGGGATGCCCGTGACAGTGAGTGAGTGTGGCGACCCAAGCAGCAGGTAGACAGCGTCACTAGATCTCAGGAGTGTGCACGTTCATATCTCAAAGCTGGAGGAGGCTGCGCCAACAAATTAACAGGAAGAGCCACGCCAAGTGTCAGCTCTGGCTCCAAGAGTTTATGCAGGAGCCGAGCCTTGAAAGTATTTGGTATGTAAATCATGCCACAAACGTGCTAGAGATAAGGTGCCTTCAAAATTCCAAAACGTGTTATTTCTTTTAACACATGGATGCATTTCATCTTGGTACAAAACATAATCCAGCCACTAGATGGGATATCTGTTTAGGTCATGAAAGCCTAGTGCTCGTTTTTTTCATTTTTTTGAGGGTGCGGTTAGAGAGTGGGTGGCAGCAGAATCCACGTTATTTTTGGCAGTTTGGTATAGCAGTGAACTTTGCCCAAGGGTAAAGAGTCCTCCACAACAAACAGAGACCGAGCTACACGTCTTTTCGGCAAAGGGACATTTTCTATAATTCGCAGGATGATGGGCCGAGGTCGGGATTCAAACCTTGTTCCCCATGTTACACGGACAGCAGATACAGCCACTAGCTCACTTCACCTCCTCTGAAAGCTCGGCTCATTTTGGATTTGGACCTCAAGCTGAACCAGGGCCAGGCATGCTTGAGCTTTCAGTGGCTCACCCATCTCTAATAACATCTAGGTCAATAAAATCAATGTGCTTGCAGGCATAAAGCAGCCATAAATGCCCTGCATATATCTGAAAAATGCCAATCCACATGGAGTTCTATCCACATAAATACTGAAAAGGATAACATTTCACATACTCCCAAAAAGAAATACGTGCCAGCTGCTAATGAACTACACAGAACGAACTGTAAAAGCTACTTTTTCCATTAGTCACCTGCAAGTACTAAAGCCACATTTTACTTCTGAAATGTTATCACCCTCGGCCCAGTACATCTAATTGAAACCACATTTGGGTCTATTTTCCTGTGAACTTTATGGCTTCCCTGCGCACACAGGCACGCACGCAGTATAGTCTTCCTTCTTCTGCACCGGCCCATTTTGTTTCCGTCATGCTGTAATCCTGCCAGCAGACCAGCTTTGCTTTTAATAATAAGATTTGCCAACACAGACAGGAGTCTCCCCAGGCGATCAAATAATGAAACACATGTTAGTGCTTGCACGGAAACCTGCAGATGTATTTATCTGAACAAATTACTGACAGTTTCACATTTTTCTGTGCAGGTTGTGCACTAATGTGATCTGTAAGATGGAAAGGTAGTAAATGCCCAGCAGCCACTGAATGTATCTGAATACAAGAGAGTATTATGCCTCGACCTGGACAGGAAATGTAAACTGTAAAAACACCCAAAGACCTACATTAAAAAGAGGACTATTCATTTAACAAATCCGAGTTCACAATTATAAAATGGTACCGGATTGACCTAAAGGCACATGTTCAATCCTCATGCAACAAAAAGAAAGTAGCAGCCCACTTCTGCAACTTCCAGCAGGAGCAGGTTTATTTTCTTGTGGAGATACAGAAATGCCATCAATTGTGCACTCTTTGCTTGCACGCTTCACCAATGTGCTTGTACAGATAGAAGTACAGGTTGATGAACTCAAACGCAAACTCCAGAGAATCCAGAACACAGCCACACGCATCGTCCTTGACCTCCCCCGTCACGAACGAATCTCACCACACCTCAAATCCCTTCCCTGGCTCCCCATAGACAAGAGAATCACATTCAAGATCCTCATCCACGCACACAAATCCTTCCACAACACCGGCCCAACCTACCTCAACGACAGAGTGAACTTCCACACTCCCACCCGTAACCTCCGGTCAACCGACCTCACCCAAGCCACAGTCCCCTGCATCCAACGCACCACCACAGGAGGCAGATCCTTCTCCTACCTCGCCCCCAAAACCTGGAACTCCCTCCCCACCAACCTCCGCAAAACCAAAGACCTCCTTCTCTTAAGAAAGAACCTCAAGACATGGTTGTTCGAGCAGTGACCCTCCCTGCTCCCCTCCCCCCGTTACCCCCCTGCGCCTTGAGACCCTTACGGGTGAGTAGCGCGCTCTATAAAAAAAATTTGATTGATTGATGGCAGAACTGGTGCGAGATTCGGTCCAACAAACCTTTAGACCTACTTCACAGCTACAATACACAAACGTCACTTTATATTATGTGTCTGAACCGCACTTAGTGGCTCCGCGCTCATATGTGTGCCAAAATACTCCACTCTTCAACTTTTGCGAAAGTGTGTGTGGAGTTATTAAGTATTTACCCACTTCAGCAAATAATCATTTAAAGTGCTGGGTATCCACTACAGGCCCAGAGATGGCTGGACCAATCATTCAGAATTTCCACCCTATATACCTTTACATTAAAAGAATATAAAACATGGCTTATTTACATAGACAGGATTTCTTGAAAATAACTGGGAAGGATTTGGCTCCCTGCACATAAAATGGACAGCCTGGCTCTAGAGAGCTGAAAGTTGTAGCTTGTGACCCAAGTTTGTTTTCACAGACAAGTAATTAAAACCCATCACGCTGGGTAATCGCTCATTAAAGTTGAAAGCAATCACGCGGATGGTACAGCTTCCTATTCAGAACAGTCACCCTATGAACGAAAATTAAGTTTTAATCATTCAAAGAGTAAACAATTTTTGAAATCTTAAAATTTCAAGCAAAATACGTTATGGATAGGTAATAAATGACGGCACCATACTCCAATGATGCTTTCCTTTAAGGCAGTGGTCTTCAAACTTTTTAATGCCGCGCCCCCCCAATTGAAAAATAAAAATCATTGGGCCCCCCCTCAGAATTTTTCACATTTATTTTAGAAAGATGGCAATGTTTAAATAGGTCTAAACCTATTTAAACATTGCAGTTAAGTATTGTTACCTTTTTAAAACTGAAATAACATGCTTTTGCTTAAAACAAAGGCATGTTATCTATAGAATATTTCTTTTGGCCAGAGTTTGGCGCCCCCCCTGGGATCACTTGAGGCCCCCCAAGGGGGGCCCGCCCCCCAGTTTGAAGACCTCTGCTTTAAGGTGTCTGTCTCTACCGTACACAAGATGGAAACGTTGTGTACATCACCTGGTACAATATAAATAACCCTGTGGGAAGCGTGCAGCAACTATTGCTGCCCGCCAAGCTCTTGCGCCGGAACAGTGTTAAAGATCACCTTCTTACTGGAATGCAATCGACAGCAGAATGCACGCTATGCAGTACAGGCCACAGGTTGTGTGGAGATCTTCTGTGTGTGGAGAAGCACAAAGCCCCTTTGAATAGATCGCACCGTATTTTCTGCCTAGAGCTAATAATATGCTTAGTCTATTCCCAAATAGCAGGTACTGTTCATCAAGAAGTACAGAGCTCTAAGGAGGGGAACTGGTCCGTGGAACAGGAACCTCGGGCAGATCACCGGCAGTGACATAACTTACAAAGTTATCTGTTAAGAATCCACATCATTGCTCAACACATCTAAATTTGTATACACAGTGACCTATACATTTGGACAGCTAGCTATGGTGCTAGCACGATGTAGATTCGCCATTACATGGATGTCACAGCTCACCCCAATGCTAGAGAGATGGCACAGAAATAAGCAGACTGGTCCCTGGCCGAGGAAACGCATATTAGACTTAGTAGGCGAAACAACAGACTTCAGGAGGCTCTTACCACTTGGAGAGCTCTTTGTGAGAAATTGTTGGACACTGAGCAGGAGACAACAGATGTCTCGGACGATTCGGGCTTGGGGAGACCGGCTGGGTGTGAACCACCTGCTCCAGTAAAAGGCGGGTATGAATAAATCCTCAGAGGAGCAAGTCATTATTCTAGATGTTTGAGAAATGGTGCATCTCATTGTTTATCCATAATCACTTATGAACTGATGACTCTCGTGTGTATTTGTCTACCAATGCCCAATTGTGTATGTGACGATTGCCCTATTTGTTAATAAAGCAATAAAGTTAAAAAACTGTATACACAGAGTATATAATGTTGTATTATCAACTTGTGGCACAGATCAGAAGGGTGCAGGCTACCCAACGGGGCCAATGTCCTCTAATTTGACACCAGTTACAAGACAGAAGGAAACAATGGGTCTTTGTTAACATTTCACATGCCCCTTATTTCCGTTCTGATTCTGAACAACACTATGAACATTAGGCTGCATTTTTTCTTTCAGTGTCAGGAAATCTCAGGCAGTCACAACTGTTAAACTGTGTGGTAAGGACAGGATCCTATCTGCTTCTAGCTTTTACAAAAATGTAACTCAGAGTATCAAAAAGGGGATACTGCTTTGCCCATCCACTGCTCAAAGTGCAATTCTCAAAAGGCAATTCAAGTGCCGACGTCCAACGCCATGATCATATGTGCCAGGCGGGCTCTTTGAAAATGCCGACACAGCACAGCCTTAGGAGGGACCATGGCACCAACCTACCAATGTACCTGTTGGCATGACCAGGATAAAGCATCAAGGAGATCACTAGATTGGATCGGAAGAGCTCTTTTAAGGACAAAAGAGAATGCTGGCCTAGAATGTAAAGCACATTCATGATAAAGATCAGGACCAACTGGATCCTAAGGGTCATGTGACAGCCTGGAGAACTGCAGCATATTATGAACAAAGGGGAAAGATGAAAAAGGAAGAAAAATAAATAAATCTTGTTACCTCATGCACGCACTTCTAATAAGGAACAAGCGCAGGACATGCTATTCCCACAACTGAGGACAATAACATTCCAACAACATGAGTTTTTTTTTTGTTCTCGCTACCCTGCCCCTTCTGACAGCTTCTTTAAGAGAGGATGCCAGTGGGCTTTCTAAGGCCCTTTTAGTCTCAGAGCAAACCTCACTCCACCTATTAGTCTCAACGCAATACTTTTAGGTGGAGCCTCTGAGGGAAATTAAAGGAAGCTCACTGAACTGGGACCAGGCGGCCTAACAAACCTAACTCCAGACGCCCATTAACACCATCAGAAAGTGCTAGAGCAGTTTCTCTAAAGCTGCCAGAACAGGATTACAAAGCCCTGCCATCTTGTTGAAAGAGATTTATTCAGCTACATTGAGCTGCACGAAGACAAGAGAGTATGCTCAACTGACCTGCTGGAAGAAAGCAACCATCCAAAGGCCCACCAACTCCAGACCAATGCACTACCCTGAACAACTGCTGTATAGTGACAACACTCCTAGGTCACATTAACCAACTTTATCATTCATCTAAGCAGTACCCTGACTGAAAGTCCTCTGGGCCTCATTTGCTGACAGGTTTAGCCTCAGCTCCTGTGTTTTATGGTGGGCTTGAGTTTGTCCGTCGGAGGTAAGAGGATTTCCTTTTCATTGTGAGGAGGGTCCATCTTTCGCTCCAGAAGCACGCTGGGACTAACAGGGTCTTCAAGACATCAAGAGGTGAAGGAGAGAGCCTAGTACCAAAGATATTTCTTCTTAGAATGAAAACATCATGGCTTAGGCTGTGCAGTATTGATCAACAGAACGTGTTTTTTCTCAAAGGGGTACCGGGCATAAGGAGCTGTAGATTCAATACTATGAGTTCAAGGAAAATACAGCATAGGAAAAAGCAAACGTTAGCATAATAACCTAATAAAAAGCACATCGAGCTCCAAGCAAAACTGTCTGCAACTGGGCAAACTAACATCTTCTTATGAAGTAGAAAACTGTTTCAGTTTACAGGTACGGTTATTGACAGAAATGTACTCGATAAGAACCGAACGCAGCCAACTACAGATCTAATTTAATATGAAAGGTAAAATGATTATATTGTCTATTGCACAACTGAGCACATGACATTACATCCTCACGAGAACAAGGCTAAGAGCCAAAAAGGAAGTTAAAAGATGTACTTGTATAACCTAGATATGATACTGCGAAATTGAAGTTTTGTGCAGGCAGACCACGCACATCAGATCAAATACTTTTAAAACCTGTTATTAGAGATACCCAATTATTATGTAAACAGGACTAAATTAATAAAAGAATGTGGAATTGACAAAGTATACTGGGAACAGACGCTCCCTACTGTCACAGGTTTCTATTAGTATTTTTTTAATCCAACAAAACAAGGATTTAGGAAAAGTCGATTTGAAAAACCAAATAGTGCTGACAAAATGAGTTTATATGTCTCTCCACTTGGCAGATTATGATGATCTCTTAACCTACAACAGCGTTGTGCTCTCAATAGAGCACCCAGACTGAGAAGCGTGGCCTGCTTTGGACAAAGTGTGGCATCTCATCCTTTAGGGCCTGGCCACTTTAGTCCTGACCACTGCTTCTATGGAGCAACTTCAATGCTGCAGCAAAGGTTACTTATGTGAGTATTGTTCACTACCCCCATGTGGGCGAAATGTAGCATTTCTTATTCAATTCTGATAAACATTTACTACACAGTGTCTTAGATTCTCAGCAAAACAATTTTAAATCTTTTGAGGCATATGGCCAAATTAGAGTGATTTAAAGCAGAACAGAATCAGTTCGTCTGCATCTTGAGGTGACCACATAGGTTCCCCTCTGAGAATTGTTATTATAAGTACAGCACTGGACATGGATTGAGTGCGATTGGATACATTGCATTTAGAAGTCTAAGCAGTGGGTTCAAATCGAAGGTGAGAAAGTGCAGTAAAGTTGTAACATTCCTTCTTGGGAGCACGAAAGTTCAAAACTAGGGGTCGCACCAGAGGTCTACTAGAAAAGGACCAACACTGACCCTCCTTTGTAAAAATTCACATCCCACACCAGAAGCATACCGGAAACCACCAACAGGACACTAGCCACCCAACCTTCCTCTCACTTAGAAAGACTTGGCATGCCACATTCCAAAGCGGAATTATCACTCACTATAACAATCTGATGCAGTTGTGCTATCTTTTCAGTCTAGTATATCTGTAGTTCTATATCGTCTGTGTACAGAAATGCCGAGAAGCAAACTAGACTCGTTGGTTTTCTGCAGACCAGTAATGCTGTGTAGAAGGCACTTTATAGACGGCTAGGCTGGAAGTGGCGTCAGCGTTTGAACCCGGAGAAAAATTCTCGGAAGGGAACCAATGACTTGGACACCATGCAGAGGAGTTTCAGTGCGAGGCTCAGACTTCGACTGCCCAGAGAAGTTGGGCAACAAGGCAGGTCGTACCCCTTCCAGCAAGTGCGCGACTATCTTCAGAAACTCAGAAGGGAATCCTGTTTCAAGGAACGCATGCACAGAACTGGGAGAGCGTGTGTAAAGCAAAACCTCACTGACAGCGAAGGGAATCGACTGTAACAGAACCAACCCACACATGAAAGAACAGGGAACCATTTGTCTTTTGGGATTTTATCAGGTTCAGGGCCATTGACAACCATTATAGCCCTTAGCAATAGGGTATAAGGCTGTATAAATACACGCTGAGGAGTAAGCATGCAAATCTGAAGTCCAAGTGGCAACATCTCAGGACTGAACTGGGTACAAGGCTTAAACAAATTAAAACCTACATCGTCCTCTATGATTAAGTTACAAAGCAGCAAAGGAAGCAAACAGAACGTCCCCGGTCCTCCTGCCTAAAGACAGGTATCACAAAGAAATACAGAGGGACTGAACACAAAAGGGCAGACAACTGATGGCAATAACGCTGAAAGCATTTGGAATTCCCCCGATTGCCTTTGAGGAAATACACAATTCGTAAAAATAAACTCAATGACGAAGTTGTTTCTGCTTGCATGCTGACAGTTACTGCTACATTTCTGTGTAACCTTCTTCTGGGCTCCTCCCCTGATTGAAAACTCATTGGCTGATTTCATTATGCCTTTTTTTTTTACTAACACATGCAGCCTTCTAGTTATTGGTGACTTTACCATCTGGGCAAACGTGTATAAAAACACACAAGCAGTATACTTGACCAGCACTCTTGCAACACCTAATCTTACGAAGGAGGTTGCTGGGACTACACATAAAACAGCCATGTGCTGGACTTAATCTTTCCCATCCTGGGGTTGGTGACCAATGCGATTAGCCACTCCAGGTCTTTGCAGACCACTTCTTGATCCCTTGGCTCTTCTATATGCCATGCTGGCGTTTCTGTTGCATTCAATTCAGTGCCACACACCATCCTAGACTCTCGGATGTCGGAGGTAGGCATTGGAGGGTCTGTCTGGCAAGAGTGTAGATCTTCTTTGAAGGGCACACACCTGGTGGAATACACTCCAATGTATAAGCCTTAGTTTGACCACAAGTAAAAGTAGTGACAATCTGTCCATAGACCATGATAAGTCTAACTTCAGATCATGGAAGCACTCAGAGATGCAGAATCCTTCCACCGGTTGTATAGGCCAGTATTGCGTATACTTGCCTCGACAACCGGTGAACGGATTCTGCGTCACTTCTTTTACCTTTGGAACAATCGTAACATTTGCTCGCAATTGTTTGAATTTTAACTGAATTCCCCTTACTACTATATATCGACCCTGTGTTTGGTATATTGTGGATTTCCAAATAAGCAACCACCATTACTTTTTTATTGCACGTCTTTACTTTTTACGGGATATGGTTACCTTTGGAGGCCTGGGAGTGACTTCAATAGCAAAACACGTGTTAGCTGATGCTAGTTTTTGTGACATACGACTTGCAACTGATGAAATAATGGATCGTGATTTTTTTGATCTACGGTGTTCCTGTGAGTAAATGATTTTGGATGGATTGAGAAGTCTTTATTGACCGTTTACAAGACTAGCTCGTTTGCAAAGGGTTGTCTATTACAAGATTTCAACATATGTTATGAATATAACTATTGACTTTATCCACATATTGATTCAACAATCTTGAACTAAACAGGTGCTCCGCGAAATACTTATTCTTTATTGTATCACGTCCGTCCCTATATAGGAGATGGCGTTTGGCACATGGGCAACAAGTGTGCGGAAGCGTTTTGAGCACCACGGTTTTTCATATAATTGTCTCAAATAGTGGATGTGCGACACATGATCTTTGTTGCTTTTATTTGTCCGTTCTAAGTTGGATGGATTCTTTTAACTCTATATTCTTGGGGCCCTCTGCATATATTTTGAATAGGTTACAATAAAGTCAAATGCAGCAGCCAGACTGGCATTGTAATGGCCTTATTACTCGTCTATTTCTGGCGCTTTGGATGCCATTCACTGGTTACCAGTGTCTAGGAAGGTCATGTTTTAATCCCTCTGTATTGTGCACAAAGTTTTTTTTTATATAAAATGGGACCTCTTTATTTGAAACAAAGTTCTCATACTATTCCACTGAGTGCTTGTTCAGCGTATCGGAAGTGACCCATGCCATCATTCTAAAGTAAGCCTATGGGCATAGCCCTCTCAGTAAAGGCAGCAGCTTCTGGAATAACATACCTTTCCCTCTACGAGCCACACACGATTTGTTGGCTTTCAGAAAAGCTCTAAAAAGCTGGCTTTATTCGCTATAATCTGGCCTCCCTGACAGTCTCTGTTATGGCAGTTTTCTAACGCCAGGACACCAGTGTAAGTAACAACGCGCTCTAAAAATCGGTTACCATAACAATGACAGATATGCACATTTTTCCCAGAAAAGCAAATGTTGTTCTAAAGATGAAACCGCTGTCGTCCAACAACTGCACTAAAAACAGGTTCCTTTTAAGAGCGTGAAAAAGTTGGGTATGATATGGCCAACATTTACGTCTATTATTAAGTACTTTTCAAAATATGTCTTGATGTATGATTTTGGGACAGTAGCACAGGCACATAGAATAGCTGCTGGGCTGAGGGAGGCGGGAGGGGCCAGATTTTTTTTTAAAAGGGACTTGGAGAACATTTGCTAAATCTAGAATATGCAGGTAGCTCAACACATGAAATTCCTATTTAAAGTGTGATGCGCTTCCAAAAACGTGAACATGACAAGTCGGTTCTGCTGATGTAGCCCAGCGAGTCAACCGAGAAGCAAGGCAGCTCCTGCAATCCTCAGCAAACATGCCACTAGAACTTCCCCCGGCTACTTACTGTCGGTATGAAACAGTTTACCGCTTCTGTCGCTAGGTGGAGCTCTTGCTCTCTCCACGGAGCGAGAGGAAAACGAACATGGCCTGAATAACTATGGCCCACAATAAATATGAACTACAGCGTGCCCGAGCTGCTGAAGTGCATGGCTAAAATAAGCACACATTTTATTGCAGCAGATAACCAGTAAGTAGCAGGAACAATTTCCTCAACGGCAAGGATAAAGGTTGCGCAAGCAGCAGAAAGTGGCCTGTGTGGAAACAGCGCTCATCCCCGAGTCCAGTCTTGGGAACAGCACGTACCACAACTACTAAGTACATACTGCAAAATGGGCCGCGCGCATATGCTGCAAAACCTCCAGTCCCCGATAAAGATTAGCAGAGATCACCAAGTAACCCAACTAACAAAAATGCCAGAAGGTAACCTTAGCATTAAGAAAAAACTAGGCACAACACAAAACACCGCAAAAGTAAAAAGAGAAACATCCATACAGACTTCTTTCTCACGAAAGCCACTGCTTGAAATGGCAAAATTAAAGTGCAGGTACTCTGTGCCAGAGTACCTGCCTGTTTCTGAGAAGTGCCGGTACTCTCCAATTAAAAGTATAACGTTTTTCTTGAGATGTGCCGGTACTCTCCCTCTCAAAATAAAAAAGTGCCGGTTCTCAATACCGGACAGTACCGGCCCAATTAAAGCACCAACTAAAGCTACTACATACGTCATGCGTACACATTAACTGGAGGCCGAGACGGAAGGGATTCTGCTCCGACAGACAGCTCAAATCACCAGGCAGACTCGCCCTCCACAATTAGGATCCGGAGGCCTCCAAAACGGCCCACACTCCCCCCGCCAGGAATACACGAGACGACAAGCTTTACTCGTTGGAAGAAGTATCTTTTATTTCAAAAGACATAATTCAAAATGACTCATAACTTCAATAAGCCAAACATCAAATAGCAAGCATGGCAAGGTTAGTCAACAGGAAAAACAGTTTTTATTTACATGTTACTGAGAAATTCTTGTGACCATAACCAATCTGACAGGATCCCTTCCTGTCCTGAACCACCATTTGGACCACACAGGTGACCCATGTGTCACCTGTATCCCAGGAGGGACGGTTACCCCGACTACACGGTACCTTGTCCTCCAGTTTCGGGTTCCGCCCCCCCTCCAAACACCAATCAGCCCTGGGGTGTAATGGGGGGAGCCAAGAGCTGGAGCCCCATGTTCTCCCCCAGCGATCTGAGGTCTCTTACCCCCTGATCTGGTGTGTACATCCGCTGGTTGGCTCAGAACTTCAGGATCCTATCCCAGATGTCCTCCTGGGGGCCCCACCTTGGGGAACCCCTCCTATTGTTTCTAGTCACATTTTTTATCTCAATTTCCCAACTTCTTTCCAAACTACTAAACATAAAGGAGAGGGTGGGTGGGACAATCGCGGGCCGCACGCCAGGTCCCGCCGCCGCACACAGGAAAAGAAGGTCTAGCCTTCTTGGGGGGGGCCTTTAAATAGCCCCCCACCAGTATGCGCCGGCCGGAACCGGCGCACGGCGAACGCCGGCCCCACGTCATGCCCCCTGCAGGATTGACTTCCGCCCTAACGCCTCGCGAGGCGCCAGGGCGGAAATCCGGCCGAACTCCGGCACCCCCGGCAGAAGGAAAGGGGAGGGAGTGCCCCAGGGCCTTGGAGGCCCCGTCTCCTAACGGGACGCGCCCCCTCACTGCGGGGCGGGCGCTTTTCCCTATGCACCGTTTTCTGAATGTAAAACACGCTGCGACCGCAACGGGGCTGAAATCGTCCACCTTGCTGCGGCCTCAGGCTGAGGTTTGCCTGCAGGCATGCAGAACATCACCGCCGTGCCAAGAGCTGGCCAGCGGGGATTTCCACATCTGCTTTACGAACAAAACGTGCACTGCACCACACTTCCTCCTACAGCACAAGCGCCGATAGGAAGGCTCGGCCTTTACATGCGAGTCTAACAAGGCTACAAGTCATTATATACAAGCAACAAATTCAATCTCTGGAAGGCGAAAACCTGTTCCATTGATACATATATGCGCCAGGAACAGTCCGATTTCTAAGGGAAGGGGGAAGCATAAAGAACCAGTGGCATTTTAACCACGGTGGAAGCTGTAAATCAGGTAACATAACAAATACAAAGTCGACATGCCAACACCAAATGTAGCAAAAGACATAAAGCCACTACCTTCTGTGTGCGTGTTACGATTTGGGATAAATACCTACGTTCAGAGATGTTTTAAGGAATGGGCAAAATGCGCAATTGCCCTAAGCCTCTGCCTTCCAAGGGACCCCTGAGAAAGTTAACTTTTATCTATTTCTTTATCTCACCCATTGAGGTATAATTGAAGAACCTTTATTATCAATATAGTTTCTGCCCGGGCATTGCTATGGGCTTTGGTACTTTATAATTGTGATGGGAGTTAACTCCCATTCTCCAGGTAGAAGGTCCGTCCTTCAGTTACATTCAGGGCCTTAGTCCCCAACGCTCGCACTATTCAGTGAGGGTTTTTGGGGATGGGGGGTTTGGCCACTCGTTCTGCTTGTCCCTCGCCCTTTCCAAGCCCCACATAAGTTTCCCGGCCCTCCTGAAAGCTGACGATTGTCCTCCCATCACTGTCGGCTGTGGAGGACCTGTGCCCTGCAAGTACTGTGTTTAGGGACTAGCCATAGACTGATTCCTCCTGCCTCTTGTGCCCAGTACCCTGGTGAGACTAAATAATTAGAACTGCCTGGGGCCTTTTTAGGTTCAGTAGTACGGGAAAGCTGTTTTGGGTTTACAAGAATCTGCGAACTCACTGAGGCATGCTTTTCATCACATCAAGTAGTATAATTTCTCATGTTACTTACCATTGGTCTCTGGACTCCCTCGTGGATCCTATTGCCCCCAGATTTGGTGTATTTTTGCAGTGGTATTGCAGGTTCCCACCCATCCACGATGCCCTCTCCCTATGCTATCTGCACTCGGTTTATCTCCCCAGTTTTCACAACTAGGTCCACGGACAGTCTGCGCTACTCGGCCTTGAAAAGTGATGTTGTGGGCAATATGATCTGCTCGTCTGGACTGATGAGATTGAGTTCACATTCGAATCACAACGTCCTAATATAATTACAAATCTAATGCAGTATGTATGTAATGTTGTTTAACTAGGATCTTGTCAATTTTTAAACGTACGCACTATTGTTATAAAGATTTTGGGGCTCCTGGCAAATATATTTTGGGAGGCACAGTTTGGAACAACTTGGAAATGTATTGCCTATTTTAGGTTAATTCGAGGCCCGCGACGGCAAAGTAAATTGGATTATGCTCAATAAAAAATGCTTATTCTTAAACCAATTAAACAGAACCGTAAGGCGGGAGTACTTCTCAACCGCACTAAGTTCTCATAACGTTTACACAACTAAAAGCCAGGCGGATGGCTCAGTGAGCTGAACCTTCACAGCTGACAAATGGGATGACAGAGGTCATCAGTTTGAATTCTGGCAAGGAAGACATTACCAACATGGGAAGGATGAAAAACAGATAATCATAACTTGGACAAAAGTACGAGATTATTTATAAAAACTTTTAATTAAATGCAGGGCGGTATACTTAAGTACAGGGTACGATTTACCGTAGTATGGGAACGGCCAACTTCCACGGCCCAATAGGTCTTCCATTAGGTGAACCTTCTGTAGCAGCAGAGTCCAGGAGTGCCAATGAGATGCCCTGTGTTGTGAGCACTGACTTGTGAAACCTTTTTATTTCTCACACTGTACTTTGTCTCGGAAAGCATGGACCCAGCTCCCGAGTACTCTACGCAGTCAGTCACAATACGTTGGACGGGATATCCGTCACATTTGGGACGGAGTAATCCATCCGCCAAGGTGATAATCAGGCCCTTAATATGCACATTAGGAGTTAAGCATTTGCTTGATAAGGTGCTTCCAAGACCAGGCTAAGGCCCAGCTGCTCCCACTACACACTAACAAGCACGGAATCTTGCTTGGGGTCTGCTCTTATTGTTTCTCTCTGTTAGCATAAACTACATTTGTGTCCATCTACTTTCATATTTTCTCAATACTTCCTGCATCATTCAAACCTGAACAGCTTTAACATGACACTAACAATGCCTTTGTGGAGAGAGAGAGAGAGCCTCTGTTTTATTTCAGGGTCGGAATATCAGAGTCCCTCTGCTATGACAGAACAGTTGATAAACTAGTTACCCCCGGCCGTGATGTCATGAAGGCCTTCCAGGCCAGGGTGACAGGACTACCGAAGAGCCTCTCAGCACAGCCCTGCTCATCTGCTTTGACTGAAAGCAGAAAGCATAGCTGCAGGAGAGGGTAGGAAGGCAGGGAAGGTGCTAGAGCGTTGTCAAGGATGGCAGGACCTTTTTTTAACCTTTGGGACAGGAGTATATAACAGAGGCCATGCTATGTATAACACCCCCATTACTGCTCTGCCACTGCGTAACAACTGAAAGCGGGGCAGATGGCTGAAGGCCATACATAAAATAAAATAAAATAAAATAAAATAAAATAAAATTACAGACGGGTAAAGAGAATTCCAGGTTTTTCTTCCACCTTGGGGCCTGAGTGACAGACAACATGAGCTTCACTCTTGTTGATTTGATGTAACTCAGAAAATGTATGAGAAAAATATCCCCTTAATTCACGGTTACTTATCTATGATTATATATGTAGTACAAAAGAGAGTATTAAGGTGAAGCACAAAGTAACAGAAAGTAGTTGCTTTGAAACGCAATAAATGAAAAACAAAATGGAGCTGCCATTTTCATTGATGACTGAGAACAGAGTACTGGAAATAACTTCTAAGTGGGACCGTTTTTCTATGGTTGAACACTGAGTTGCTATTTTAGGACACTTGTCATTCAAACGATTGCTTCTTTCAATGGAAAGGAACAATGGTTGGAGGGAGGGTATAGTCTGAAGGCTGGAGAACCCACGGAAGCCTAGGTAGAGCTTTTAGAACAGGGTATAATTATTCTAAGGTGATTCAAATTGTTTAAATGAGGTAGGTCGATTAAGATGAAGTGAAACTTTTATGCAATGCCCGGAGTTAGAAAACACCAGTGAAATTTTAAGTAAAAAAAATTTGTAGAATTGTATAAGTGGTGGGGAAAAAAAGACATTCCGAATTCAAAGTTATTGGCAAGAGCAACCTACTTTCAGTCTGCAAAAACAGTACAAAAGTCCTCTGCCCTCCCCCTCCCCCTCCCTCCCCCGCCTAGAAGCGCTACAACTTACTAGCAGATTAAGAGGCGGCAATAAGGTTGCGACAACCCCCCCCCCTTCCCGCCCGTCGCAACTCCCTTATTTCCCCCACTCACCACTCTACAAGGGCTACACTGGGAAGATCAGGAAAATCAGGGCGATGTAGTGAGCAGAAAGTCAATAAAGCAATAACACCAAAGTGCACTGTACAAGTCCACCTAAGTACACTGCTCAGACATGTAAAACACGGCCCACACCGTGCATCGAGGGCATGAGTTTGGTTTCACTTTAAACAAAATTCAAAAAGGTGTGTGCATGTGGACACATTCTTTGCTAATATATATGAAATGCCCAAAACTTCATGATTGTGCTGTTTTTTACAGGTCACAGTAACGCAGTAGAAGTTGATAAGTAACAACTGGTCTTACTAGTAAAGAGCACTTATACTCTCTTAGGGAGGACTAGGTTTTCTTTAGGTCCTATGAATCACCAACAGATCCATAGTGACTAATGTGGCAAGAAATTCACTGACCATAACTTCTGTAGCATAGGCAATAGTCCACACACAGGCTTCTTTTTCCTTTTCACATACACTGAGGTGAGGGAACACGTTTTTCTTCTTTTCACATTCAACTTAAACAAACCAGGTCATCATATCTGGCATATTCTTTTTCTGTTTTTAACCTTGACTTAGGTCCCATTTTTCATAGTAAAGTTTAACAGTTTGGCACCTATAGTTAATTTTAATTACACGTTCCAATCCTCTCCATACCTCACTTTTTCCCAGCAATCACAAACAAAAGATCTATGGCGCCCATCAGGCATTGCAGCGCAGCCTGACGAGGAGCAACGTTGCATAATGAAGCATGTCACCTACTGGTGGGTGACAGCTCTTGTGCCTAACAAACTAATGTGTTTGTTGACCAGGTGAATCCCCCCTCCCTCCACACACACCTAACTGGTAGTGTGGTGTTTTACGTATCGGAACAGTGTACGTAATTGCTTTACAATATAATGAGTGTACACTGACTCGCACAGTACCTCCTCCCCCCTTCCCTTGTATATCTTGTGAGCAGAAACTCACCAGACGGAAGTAAATCCATCTGATGGCTTGCATGTTTTATGGAATTAGCTTTGAAATAAATAATTTTCCATATAGTGACACTAAAAAGTTCTTAGAAAGTAGGTCTAATTATCCACAGAGTAATTTATAGCAGGAGAGGCAGTTAAGCTAAAGCAAACTTCAGGCAAAATCGTACAACTTAACGAAACCCCACTTGGACAAACAGCTGACTGGGAAAACGCATTGCAAATGTTCAGAGACTACACAAAGTTGTTTTTGTATTTGTTACCTCACATATACTGTTAACAAATAAACAGCTTCAAGGCGCACTACTACATACCATAACAATTATAAATTAAAACATGGGATGCATCGAACTTTGTATACATGTACTATTTGGATAACCCAACCTAGCCAAAAACCCAATGGAATGCAGTACAGGGTCAAAGGCTAGCATACAGCTAACAAGTGACATGAGGTAGCTCGTGGATGGTCTTTAAAATAACATTAAAAAACAACAAACATCACATAAGATGAAAATGTACGGAGTACCAGCGATCGAATGGGCACTACATTACTGAGCACCAAGAGAGAGTAAGAATGAAGGTTTATTCGGCGCCGTAAATCACGAGGGAGTCAATTACCGCCTGCACTTGAAGTCAAATACATAAAAAATAAACAAAATCCCACACTCAAAGAGCAAAGTGTTTGTTGGCTGCAAAAAAAAAAAAAAAAAAAATGTATCAACTGAACTTTAATGTCAGAAATAGGCTAGTTACGCACCGAGATTTACCCTTAGCCCATGTAGACACCAGATTTGTTAGAGCAAACATGATCTGAAATATTACAACAAAAACTAAGCACTTTCAAAAAGGTTGAAGACCAAAAACGCAATAACACTTTAAAGACCTACAAGCGAGCTCTTCATTGACCAAACGTGTTAACATGTCAATGAACGGCCATCAAAGTCGGGTTAAACAACAATTAGATTAGCGTTTCTGGCCGAAAATATGTTTTTCGGGTGATCGTTGCTTTCTTTGATCACAAATCTTCCCAATAAATACAAATGTTCACATTTCTAGCAGACACGCCTAGAGTAAAGCTGTACTTTGGCCATCATATTTTTGTCTAAATTGTTCCTCGCCATCCCACCTTGCCTGCCACCAGATCGGATTTCCTCACTTGGATACACAGACACCACTATCACGCAGGGTTTCAGTCTCCAGCTGCATTTCGCGCCTGGCGCTCAGGCTTTTTGGGCTATATTCATGTAAGGCGGCGCAGGACAGCCAGCCAATGTTTAACAAAGACTTCTTTGAGCGCACCGGGGCAAGCTGGACATAATGTCCTAGGAAGCCATCAAACGATGCTGGACGTGTGAACGTCTAGCAAAGACAAAACCAACTCAAAGTGCTGCAAATAAGCCATTTGAGGGTTGATTTTAGAGAAGAGCAGAATTACTTTATTCTCCTGTTTATGTAGTTGAGAAGTAAAAAAACAAAAAACTCATAAAAAGTAATGCAGTGCGGCAAAGAGGGGGAAAAAGAATAAGTAAAAACCAGATACAAACTCCACTAAATGTAAGTGCAATATAATTTAAATATCGATATAAAATACTAGAAGGGTACGGGGAATATGGTTTTAATACTTATAAATATACACAAAATGGCGATGGAGCAAGACTGGCTTCTGAGAGTGAGAAGGAGAATGTGCCCCTTGAAACTAGAGAGGTGCTGACTGGACTACCAAATCCTGATTTTCTCTTCTAGATTTACAATTTGTTAAATGTTATCAACATGTGGACAAGGAGGCCATGCGGAGGGGTACACCTATATACAGCTAATATCAAACAGTGGACAGTAAAGTACAATGCACTGCAAGCACCACCGACTTTCTTGCAGAAACATCGAGATCACAGGGTCATTTATTGCAGAGCTAGAGGTGAACTATTTTGTATTTGTGCTGCTTCACGCAGGTTGAATTGTTAAGGTTTCCACCCAAGTGAAAGGTACCAAATGCTCACGAGTTACCAGTGTATTAAGGTTTTAGAGTACTCTCAAGAAAAAGGGAAGAAATCCAAGCTCTTGTTCAATTTACCTGTGCCAAGCAACATTTACTGAAGAAAACTGCAGAAGGTGAAGGAAAGCAGGGAACACGGCAATCAACAGTTAGGTTAATAATCAAGAGCTCAGCTAACCTAGGGCCATATGTACGAACACATTTTCCCATAGACATAGAATGGGTAAAACCCTTTGCTACATCTGGCCCTTAGTCTTGTATGAATATAAAAAATATAAAAAAAGTCACCTTAGTTTATGCCAGTGTATAGGGCAAACAAGCACTTGCAAAACCAATAGGTCTGGATTGCATTTGAAGTCACAAATAAAACATTTATAAAACGCTATTTGCAGTGAAAAAACAAAATCAAGAAATGATTACTGTATACAAAGCACAGGAGTTGAACAACTGTGTGTGATGGGTCAGAACGATATACCAAACAGCCAATAGCATGAGGCAAGATAAATACTATGGTGTTTTTAACAGCGCAGAGTCTGCCAGTAGTATGACATTACTGTGTTTTTGGCACTACAGTGGTGATATATATATATATATATATACACACACACACACACACACACACACACACCTCCCCCCAACCCCCACCTAGTTCCAAAAGCACCACAATGCCAAAGTACTGGCAGACCCTGCGCTGTTACAAACTCCAATAACAACTTAATTTGTACAAAACTGCTACTCTTCACGACAGGAAAACGTGTATGGGGACACAACCACGAGTTTCCATGGTAAAGAATTTAGCCGTGATCTGACAACAGAAGGTTCAGGTTCCAGGAGTCAAGGAGGCCTGCAGCCCAGGGAACTAATCCCACCTGTAAAAATTCGAGTGAACGGTCTCTTCAACAGGACGGTGAACGGAAACCCGAGTCAGCTGTCTGACGATTAATGGACGAGCAGAGACTGAAGCCACTGCTAAACATACCCGATGAAGAGAGAGGCCTTTAAAACATGCATCAGGCAGGGTACAGGTTCAAGGAAAGTTAGCTAATTCTAGAGATCCTGACACTGGCGGGCTTGTCAAGGCCCCAAGCGAAATGAAGCATCCAACCTGCTCAAGAGCAGGAGAAAAAAATGCTTAATCGATTAACCGATGGCAATAAATTACAGTCGTTACAAAACTAGAGGAATTCGACAGCCAGCTCCATCTCTCTTGAAAAAGTAGGGAGAATGATCATGGACCCTTTCTTGCCAGACAGTTGAAAGGGTAAGAGTGTTTGCTGCTTGCTGTTGTGAAAGAACAGGTGTGGCCCGAACGCTCAGGCATAATATAAAAAAGAAAAAAACATAGGAACATCTTCAAAAAACTGCACTACTCTGTAGGGAACCAAAAACCTAATTGGAATGGCATACATGCAACACTAAACTAACGTTTAAGCTAATTTATTTTTCTCTCGATTTTCCATTAACAGCTACACATTTAAGGCACTTAATTGATCAAACACACCAGGCATCAGATTGTAAAAGGTGCATGCACATACCAGGCATCCCCAATGTATATGTCATATATACCTCTATTGCGCATTAAAGGACCATCAACAGCCTTGTGGAGTCACAGTGTCCTTGAAAACACATCACAACAAGTCATTATCCATTGCACACCACCGAGCTACATCACAAAACTTTACTCATCTTTAGGGGCATATTAAGTGCACCCTGGCCAATATTCTATCTACCAACACGTCCAATTATTTGTCTTGGGTCTAAGGGTTTCAATCACATTTTTTTAAACGTTTTACATACAAACTGTCAAAAGCTAACAGTTCATTGGAGAAGACAACTGTGCTTAACGGATGCTCCAACAGCTACATCCCACCCCCGTGGGCAACCCAAGAGTAGTTTGACCACATCCTATTAGAAAAGATTATGTGTGGGTAAAACCCACCCAATAATCATTGTAATTGTTATAATAGAAAAACCAGGGGTGAACACAAAATCCATTCACAAAAACAGAACAATGAAGTTCGGTAATCAAGCGCGAGTGGACTTTCGTAACTACTGTATTAGGGTCACATAGCGCATAGACCAGACAGCCAGAAACACAAACACTACAGGATTCATTTTGTGGATATTAAACTGGCTACGAATATTACTGTATAGACTCTGTTGCTTATGAATGTAACAGCCTCTTAGCTGACAACTCTCTAGGGCGTAAATATTTCAGACATCATTTTTCTGAACTGTAAGGCCCGACACACATCACTGAATACCTGTACTGACAGTCTCAGCTCATCAAGTTAAGAATGAAGCACTCTTAACATCTCAGCAAGAGGGGATTGCCTGGAAATGATTCACTAGATAGGAAACGGAGCTGCATTTTAGGCATCATTGGTGCTGTATCACATTTTATTGGTATGTCTCTTACTCCAAAACCTGTGGAAAAGGGTTTTTTTTATTCGATATTACTTGAGTCAGGAATAAAATAGAGTCGAATGCAATATGATTACTGCATAAAACCAGATAGAAGACAAATATGGTCTTTTATTAAGTGGAGTCACTGGACCCCATGTTGACATTTTAAATCCGAGCAGACAAACTGATTTAAAATTGCAAGGTAAAATAATTAGTATTTGAACATTTGTAAAATCTTCTGATCCTCAAACCAGAATGTTCATAGTGAAACTTGTATTAAATAAAATAAGTTGTGATATTGCCAGGAATTGTTGGTACAGACACATTAACTTACATGGGAATGTATTTTTTTTTTTTTTTTTTTTTTAAATGAACTGATCAAATGTTACTCTTATATTGTTGATTTACCTGTGAAGGCTGAAATAAGCCAGAAACTTGAAATATTAAATGCTCAAAGATCGACTTGCACTGAAAAAATGCTGTTCACAAAAAGCACTGTAGGTCCACCAGATGTCAGGATTGTTCAGTGCAGTTAACATTTGGCTAAACTTCCCTATTCTCCCGATTACAACCACTCTACGTGTGAAAAGTGCTAGCGGTATTGAGAGGCCAAGGAATTACTTTTTATGGAATCCTGGCAATGGACAACTTCTTTTGTGCATGTGGATTCTCTGCCGCTCACTTCTGACAGAAGTATTAGTAGAACAAAGCACGTTTTTTAGTTGGTTTCGATTAAGATCTGTGCTCAACAACTAAAAGGCCTCCCCTGAACGTATTTCAATACACGTTTTGAATGAACCCCACTATATTTTACGACTGGTTCAGATTTCAAGAAGTTCGTGTTTCAGAATATTCTCATTTTTGTTTCATCTAAAATAATCTAACAAATCTTTATTCATTTTTTTCTGCATGAGCGGTAGATTACCATTACCACCCACCTTAATGCCAGATAACTGTATAAACAAAATAAAATAAAATAAAAATCAGCCTATTCGACCACGTTTGCTTAATTACTTTAAGTGACCCCGGGGTTGTGAGTAGTAATCAGCTGATTGTTTTCAAATTCAACTGGTTCATTGTATGTATTTCTTTTCTTTGCCGCGATGCTAAGCTGCACAATTTGTAGGGAGTTCCATAAAGATGTGACTGCTCTAGAAAATGATGAACAAAGAGGTCCAATCTTCTTCAGAGTAGGTAGTAACAAACTGTCCCGATTACATTATCTTCATTAGTGATTAAAGTCAGGGTGGTGTCAAGTGTGAAGCCAAGAACTTTCAGTGAGCAGTTATTTTGTATCCCGGTTCAATGAGAAAGAATTCAGTTGCTTGTGGATTCAGAGTCGAAGTTGTTTGACCTCCATGTTTGCAGCTTTGTCGAGCTGTCTCGAAGTTTCAGTAAGCCATTAATAAGGAAGTATTTTATTGTTGCACGGCAACATAAACTTCCACAAAACTGCTCAAAGTACGACTGAGGAATATCAAAATGAGACCATATAGGCCAGAAAAAGGTTGCAATTTTCCATTATTTGCCTGTGGTGCACGGTACTGCCTTCTGAACCTCATAGGGCAGGAAATCATAGCTTAGCTCACACTCAGTCAGATGACTCGGGTGGAAAAGAGTTCTTGTGATGGCTCATTTGGATTGGACCTCACACAAGGGCAATGTTTGCATTCCATGCAAAGAAGAGTACATGTCTAAGTAATATATCAAGTGTCACCTAGGCGTCAACTTACCAAGGGGAAGCCTAATGAGCAAACTGTAAAAAGCTTGTAAATTACTAAACAGGTTTGACGACTTTATAGGAGAACGTTCTACTGTATGTTTTGAGGCGAACTACCGCCGTCAAGTAGATACACCCTTAACTTTTCAGGCAAGTTTGGAGGTCTACTGGAACAAACAGTAAAGGCAAATTATGTGCAGACCCTCATTTTCAAAGTATCAAGTGACTTACACAACTGGAATGTCAATATTTTATTGCTTCACTTTAAGAGTGTTGCAGCAGTACTTAATTTAAAGCCAGAACTGGCGTCACGTTAGCAGCTGGACAGCATGATCACATACTTATTTACACAGGCACACGTTTTTACCTTTAAAAAAAAAAAAAAAAAATCCGGGACCCAGGGTCACAAAACATGGGCGCATTGGAGAAAACCTAAAAAAGGTACCAAAAAAATTCACACAAATAAATATCCACTGGTTTATTGGTGATAAGATACATCTAATTTAACAGAAAACCGTATACTAGGCTAGAGCAGGACAGGGGTCAAAGATGAAATGGCAGCTGGACTAGACTAGTTGCATTCAGTTTCAAGTAACCCTGAAGCCTCATCTCCTCTAAATAGATGGACTACATGTACCAAAAAGGACTAAAACACCAAAATGCCTTTGACAAGAACCAAAATGGATCTGAAAGATTCACTTTGCACCCCAAACCTTCAAATGAAGACAAAAACATTACATCTCACAGTCAATGCGATTTCACACTCTTGAGCTCAGATATTGCATCTCGTTTAACTTGATGTGAGGCGGGTTTACATGTCAATCCTGGCTACATGCCTAGTTCTTGTAGACATATCAATGGACGCTAAACAGTATTCAGTATTGCACCCCTAACGATCCTTCCCATAAATGGAACTCGTTTAGGTCGATATGTTTCTCACCCAGATATATGTTTCACTGACCTAAGCGAAATGAGCGAGGTGAAGCTTGAAACGATTGATTACAATCATTGAGTTGGTCTAACCCCCAGAAGGGTGGCACAAAATTATGTTGGGCGTGATATGTCCACAAAAGAAGCTGAAAAACGGAGCAAGCAATGTTTGCACTCCACAGGCACAAAGCAGCTCTGCTCTGCATAAGCCATGATGAACCTCGGGGCCTGACGGTAAGTAAATCAAAAGGCAACACAAATAACACTGTTCTGCAAGTACAGTGTACAATAGGCGGGGGCAGCTGTAAAGAGATCAGCTGACAGCTGCACTGCCAGATCAGGCGTTCAGTCAAAGGGAGAGCAACTGCTGCTTTCCCAAGGAAACGGCATGCAAAGGCAATATACGAAATGATCATTGCCCGCTATGAAAAAGTAAAAACAAGACAAGAGTGTTTGTACAAGAACCGTGCCATTAGAGTCTAAGGGAAACTAGCAATCCACTGCAAATAGCTTCGTTCTGTATGGCACGGGCAAATGGAGAGGAATCTCAGAAGAGGCCAGGATAAACTGAGAGGCCCATTAGTGTGGTCTACTTGCATTCCGCAAGGCAAGCCACAACCCAGGTGACCCACAGCTCAGGCACATAATGTGAGTGGAACATCAATGGTGCGAGTCATGTTAGGGACCCGAGTGTCGGAATATCAAAAGTGCTGGTAAAAGAATAGGATCAAGTGGTGCGGCCATTGTGATGCTATCCAATAATTATAAGGCAGCCTTCCATTCGAAGGCCTTCAAACAATCAGACCAGGGAGGCTACAGATAGCATTCTGCACAACACTGTACAGGGAAAAGGTGAAGGGGGGAGCGGTCGCCCAAGGGCACACTGTGGTTACTGGAGTCAAACTTTGGTGATCTTATCCAACGATCTGAATGTTGTCAAACTGTGCAAACAGGTCGAGCAAGACGAGAAGAATATTGTGATAGAGACGGCGACTGGCTTGCTATTAAGGGGGGAAAACTATTATCGTTAGGTAAAGACGAAGGATATTGATTTCTCGCACTACTGCGGCATATTCCAGAATAAACTGCTGCCTGGTCTGCAAAAAACTAATAATTAATGCATGGCGAAGTTATACCAGCATTATTTCAAGTAATGGCTGAGAGAGTTTGGATAGACATCGAGCTAATGCACTTTAGAATTAGGTTAAGGAAAGTGAATAGCATCCAGTCTGAAATAAAAGCACCATTTTATTGAAGGAGAGGGTTTCACATTACTGATAAAATGTGTGGGACATTACCTGCTTTGCTAGTGGTAAAATTAGTTGATTCTTGAATGAAAATCACTTGGAAAGTGAAATAAGCATTTTCACATTGAAAAAACAAGTGTTTATGAACCAATTATAATCTGTGCAGTTAATAAAATGAACCCATTATGCTGGAAACAAAATCAGTGAAAGTCTGCTCTGACTAGCAGCATCCACCATGCCACCCTTTCCGAAATGACAAGTGTTCTGTAATCCAAAAGGGTTTGAGTAAAAAGAGTCAAAGAGAGAAATCGTTATTTTTAGTGTAAACAAATTACCAATTAATTAGCTTCATTAGCACAGCTGGAAGTGTTTTTAGGGTCGAGCCTGCGAGTGCATGCAAGAAACTGTTATGTTCTGTAAAGGGCTTGGAGCCGCCTATTGCTCACCATTTACTGGTTTGTGGCACTCCTCTTTACAGCCTCGTAATTCTTCAAGGCATGTCTGGCATAATTTCCATTCCTCTGTGTGGAGAAGGGATCAAGCACTAATTGATTTCAACTTAATTAGTGCCTGACCGCTGCTCCCAAATGTGACTGAGGTACTATTTTCTTCTAACTTCCAGTTCCCTGCAAACACAAGGCTTGTGACTGCCAAAAACATGTCCACAAGGACAAACAAAATTGCAAAGTTTTATTTTTTAAGGCTAACTTTATTTTATTTTAAGTTGTCTTTTCTTGGTTTCCACTTTGTTTTTTTGTCTTTGCTCATGGGTCTGTTGTCAAAAGATGCCAATTAACTTGTTCGAAATATGCGCAAACTGTACTGCATCGCAAATGCTTGTTTTTTAGAGTTTGATTTGTAGAACATCAGACATAGGCTAGGTGGTGATTTGCATAGTGAGCAGCTTGGATACAAGGGGGCTACACGTGGACAAAAGCACCGCCCTTCACAGACAGGCAAAGAGCGGTAACCGTGCCAAGCCTGCTCCGAGGGCACACAGGCTGATGCTAATATATCTGGAACGGTAAAAATACAAAACGCTGCCAAGTATTAACTATGTGAAAAGAGGGCGGATACAGAGATAAATGGTTCGTATGTATTACTAATCCAGTTTACCACCCCACAAAAGGAACTGACACTGCGGCACTTGAACCTTTCTAGAAGACGCGCATTTATAATGTTCTCTAGAGAGACGTATGAAGCGCAAGGTGAAAATGGGGGTAGAGAGGGTTTAAACAGTGCACAATCCTAACTACAGCAGAAATCACATCACCACCTTACTGCAGTTAACAATTGTAGTGTAGAAGGCACAAACATTCTAGAATCGAGACACAAGCTTGACCAACCGCTCCAATCCAACTTGATCAACAGCACAGCTGCATATCACAAACTCTCCCACACAAAGCAATGTTGGTGTTAACAAGACCAAAGAATGCTCTTTAAGGGGCAGCAACAGGCCAGCAAGCAATGTTAATTTCAAGTACAAAGCCGTTCAAGGATTAGGATACCCAGTCACTAAGCAAATGTACTGAATGTGAAAGAATAGACCATACTATTTTCAGTGTATACAAAAAAACAAATTCTGCAACTGAGTCGAAAGAAACTGTTGATACTGATACACAAAGTTTAGAGCTCATTCTTCGAACTTCACCACCGCCTCTCCCCCAAAATAATCCTGAACTACATACAAAAACACATTACTGTCATCAACACAATGTGATTGTGCATTTTTTTATGATGCGGCAGATAATGTTATCCTTTCCAAATGCTACCTCCGTTTAATCTCGAGTAGGGGATATCTGTGCTTAACGTCGTCAAGTTGTTTCATTTCCCTAATAATGAACTGTATTTTAAGTGAGAGAATTAATAGTTATATGTTTTTTTAAGTGAGGATAGAACCAAATAAACACAACTACAACTATCAGTAACTTAACTGAAACAGATGTTCAACTTGAAGCCTGTAATTGTTACACAAAGGCTTTTTGTTGGGGTGTTCAAAATGTTGGTACGGTTATTACCAAAGACCTGAATACTGTAATGTTACAATTTAATTTTAAGGCCTTTAAACAGCCCTCATCATCATTTGGCCATTATTGTGTCAGTAACATCGGAATGCCTCCTCCTACAGGATAGAGCAGTGGCTCAGTCCACCTAAGGCACTGGGTAACTTTCCTGTGAATGATGGCATTCTGCTCTTTCACAAAGAGTACCACCTCACAAAAAGTAGTTCCCTTAAGTACCAGGCACTATTACTGCAACTTGTGCCTTTTGAGACATTCATAAATATTTTGTATAAGAACATGAAAAATCAAGCACTGACAAAAGGTCAAAAGGCACCACGTGAAAGGTCAAGTTTAATAATACTTTATTTAGACAAGTCCATCAAATTGAGAACTATGCAATACAATTATAATTAGAATTGACAGAACAAGTAAAATTGATAAGAGCTCAATAAATAATGCTGTTTGTGGGTAATTTAAGCTAAAAGGTAACATGACAGTATAGTCAAAAGACTGAAAGGTGTCCAGCTATTGTGACAATGCAAATGAAATGATCTGCAAGGGCCAGGTTCGGTTGTATACTCAGGGTCTTACGCACAAGTCTACGGGCTTAACACACAAAGTACCTGAGCTTTTATTGCTGCATTTCTCATGATGTAAATATTGCATACTCTGGCTCATAGGTCACATTCCTTCTTCTGGCATTCTTTTCGCTGCGCCCTACAGTTCTGAAATGAAGAAGGCGAATTTAGCTTTCTTATCCTTTTGTGTGCTTTGTCCAAAAATTGTATAACTTTGAGATCGCTTGAGGAGGTGCTTCATTCCGAAAAAAGGTTCACAGCTTCCTGAACTGTTTGAATCCCTTGTTTGACAAGTGAAGGCGGTGAAGCTCTCTGAGATCATCCATTAGTGCTGGGCAAATGCACAGCAGATGGGGTAAAGGACTCTTGTAGCTGCCCGCAAAGGCTGCACTTGTTGCTGAGGGGACAGGTTGACCAAGACGGATGCAAATCTAGTGAGGAATAAATGCCCATTAGAATAGCGTAAAACTTGTTTATCATAGCTCCCTGATACAAGGGCTGTATGCTTTATGCTATTGAATATCCGACTGTCCAGTTCTTTATGGAGTGTCTGTTGTCAGCAAGCTTAAAACATAAATGAAGGAGATTTGGTTCCAGAGAGTTGCTGCATTTTTAAACTCGAATGCACCCAAAAGGGCAGGCTTACAGAGGTTTTGGGATGAACAGTTTGCCACTGATGAAATTACTAGCCATATTAAATTCTTCAGAGTACCTTTGTTTGCCCCGCATGCTGAATGCAGATACTTGAGAAGGCCGACCTTCTGTGCTAAAAGTTGGTTACACAACATAAATTCCAATCTGATCTGGGCTGCAGAAGTGTAATAAGGGTGTGTGAATGGTACAGTGATTTTATTGGTCAGGGTGTGGGAGTCATTCCTCTGTATTATATTGAGCTCTACATCACTTCAATAAATAATATCAGTTTACCTAAAAAGAACTAGAAAGCTATCTAACTCTTTAGTGAAAGAAGATGCCAGCACACATGCCAGCATCCATTGTCTCTCCCCTGAAGCCTGTTCAAATAATAGAGCCATACAGCCAAACTACCTTGATGTGTATAGTCCTAAAAACTTCAATAATACGACTTTCGAAAACGACGATTACTTATGCTACCTCCAGTTAGCGACCAAGATATATTTAACAACAGATACAGTCTTAAGAATGTAACAAAGAATCATAAAGTAAAACACAAATGATGTATTCAAGTGGAGAATACGGTTTTATCAAATATACTTCACGCATGCCTGCATATGTGCATTCTGAGCTGTTGCAGTACTTCATATAGGAAAAGTAATGCTTCAGTTTATCCACCACACACTTGACCCATGCGTCTAGAAAAAAAATACATTTTGCAACACTCTTCCATACCATAGCACAAATGTATGTTGTCCACATCAATGAAGTTGTGCAAATACAATCCCTATTTCTGATCAATGAAAGTTTGTTAGTGAATACACAACGAGAACTACTCACTGAAGTCAAAGGTGAAATTCACCTTTACAAAGCAAATATAGTTAACACGTCAGAGGTCTTCTCATCAAACAAAAATATATTCACAAAGATGACATGTGGCATAATATATCAGCACTATGATTATTTACACAGCAAAGACTGCTACAAATGTAGACGTCTGGGATACAGATTACAGGGGTTCTTGCACCTGCGCAGTGAGACTATATGTACATTGAGAAACCCTCAATATTAAACTACTGAAAGGGCCCTAAGTTGGAGACTGTTCACTGGCATGCTAAACATACACACACATCATGCTTTAATCACTGCATGCTACAGCCACTGTCTGCAGGGTCGTGCTTGCAGCTAACACTTTCAATAGATGCCAAGGGCTCCTTTCCCCACACTTTTATACTCATTCTGACATGCTTTGAGATTTTCTAATCTTATGGGCCTGATTTCTGAACGTGAAACCCACGTACTGATGTGTAAATGTTCCCAGTTGAAAGGAAAAAACTTGCAAGACATATTCAACAAGACGGCTGCAAAAGTCTATCTTCCTACACCTGTCGGTTTAATCATAAAAATAGAAGTAGAACTAATCCAGTAACCCATACCATATTTATAACTGATGGAGCAGTCTGCATGATTCGAGCCTATTTACACTTCAGGGGACCATAAGAAAAAACAGTTCTGTATTTTGGTGAGGGAAAGGAATACTGCACAAACCTTAAGTCTTGAGAGCAGTGGCGCAGGAGGTCATGCTGAAAGTAAGCATTGACAAAACCAAATAGCCTCACCTCCGTGACCTTTTTATTGGCTACGCGGGTATTTAGGCATGTTGCACCACATCCGCAATGCTGTGCAGCGTGGCTAAAGGTAAAAGAAAACATAAACCTTTGACATGGGCACTTTTTTTTTTAAGGTCGAGCGAAAGCGTTTGACCTCATGTATACTTTTAGTATACTTATGGCTTAAAGTAATTTCCTTTGTTGGTTACAGTGTACAGAGTCTTGCTTGCTAGTTGCCAGTTCTGCTTTTTCTCCCTCCTTTTTTGTTTCAGAGCAGTGACCAACTGCTATATTATTCCAGATTGGTTTCTATATCTGTTGCTGTGACGAACTCCTTTGGCCTTTCTTTGGTGCTCCCTTTTCACTATGGGTTTTTTAGGCTGGTAGCTGCCTGTGTTTTATTGTAGCATTCTGTTCCTCCCATGTCACTGATGTTTGGTTTTGGCTTTATTACTGTGCTGTCCTCACCTCTGACTCCTAAAATAAGCTTATTTTACAAACGAAAAACCCCATTGTTAAGCTCACTGCTCACAAAAGCCTCAATATGCCCTTTCTGGTATAATGTAGCTAAACCTAAAAGCAATGAAGTGAAACTTGCTTAGCCTTGCACCTGGAGTCTCGCCTCCAGGGCATCTCCCTGCCAGCACTCAGAACATTGCACACCGGGCATTACTTATCTCCTTTATTAGGGCCATAAATCTTCTCAGTCTACTCTGCTATTAACTTCATTAGAGCTTTGTTGAAATGATGCAAGAAGGCTGGCAAGACTTAATTCTGCCAAAACAAAAAGAAATCAGTCTTATTTTCCATCGTCTCTCCTCAATGGCTTGTGATTTCTGATGTCAGTAGCCACCAGTGACCACGAAAACATGGCAGGACAATATGAAATTATGAGACAGGGTTGACCAATTTATGTGACAAGAAAAGTCCAGTTTTGAATTTACAATGCCAATAGCTCTAACTCAAGAAAATGTGAGACCTATTGCATTACAAATGCTTGTTCTTTTTAGTTACTAATATGAGTAGGATCGGTAACTAAAAGGAAAATAACATGCACAAAAGCCTTTTTTTTTTTTAAACAAACTTTGGTGGGGTTTAGGGAAGCAATGGGGGGTGAAGAAGCAACACAGAGTAGGAAGGAAGGGAAACATGGAAGAAATGTGATGGGGACAAAAGCAGTCTGATGGAGTGGGGTTGAGGGACATCAAAGCAACGCAAGGGGGTGGGAGGTGAAACCAAAGCAACACAGGGAGGGTGGGATAGATACAAAAGGAACATTGGTATTGTGGTAAAGCAATACAAGGTTGTGGGTGCAGAGCCGAACAACCTGGGGGTGGGGGCGAGAGTCAACACTTAGGGGCAGGGAAGCACAAGGGTGACAGACAGCAGCACAGAGGACAGAGGTACACAAGGGAGACAGCTCAAAAACACCCATGAAAGTACATAACAGAAAAAATAGTGCTTGAAATACAAGCAGTGAAAGCAGAGTTTACAGCCAATCTAAGAACGTAAAGAATGAATGCACCACAGAAGAGAAACACAAGATTGACATGCATAGGAAGCAGGCAAATAACTGACTGGAAAGCCAACCAATGGCAAGCAATGGGTGGGCTTCAACCACCTCTAGATTATTGGTAAGTCACAATATGCCTCACAACAGACAGTGCATTCGTTGTCTAGTAGGCTCGGCCTTAAACGTAGCTTCCTTGTACTCTATTGCTCTCAGCTAGTGTGTTTGGTTAGGAGGAAGTAACAGGCTGCTTGACACAATCTCACACTACATGCAGAAATGACCACAGGAAAGTGCTACAAATATTGTTGAGTGGTACTTAATCACTGAAGCGCTCACCACAGCTAGACAACATGGGGGACTCTGGAATGGTAGCATCTTCTGGGCTGCCTCCAGACTCAGAACTAGGAGACAAGTAAACAATGAGTATACGCTACAAGACTGCATCTAATTTTGAACCATGGACACACAACTGATGGCTAGTAAGGCAAACAAAACTGTAACTCTTAAATTGAAGCATTACAATTTACCACTGAAAATGGACTTTTGTTAAAACAGCAAATTATTTAACATGCACCTTAAGCATTTTTTTAAATATACTAGCGACTTTTGGGAACCTAAACGTCAAGGGAAGGTATTCTATCAAGGAGTTATATGTGTATGTAGCACTGATTCAGCAATGTATCGAAGCAAATAAGTCAAAAAACATTTTATTTGGATATCAGTGTGGCAGCCGCTGTAGTTGACACCAGAAATTCACTGATAAGATTTTATCCAAAAGTGTGACCTAACCAGGAAACTTTCAAGTTTGAGGCTTAGCTAGAAAAAAAGAAAAAAAAAAACACTTGAAAATTGCCTGGGCGTTGAGCCTGCGCACCACAATCATCAGTTTTAACAGGACGAGCACTAGTGGGTTTTAGCAGTGCTATTTTTATGATGTTTTAGCTGATCTGCAATACCAAGGTTTTATACATGATCACCTGCTTTACAAACTTGAATGACAAGCACATGTAAAGTATTCTAAGAGATTTGATTACGTTCCCAAATCAGATTTTTTTTTTTTTAAATAAAAAAGCAAGACATAATTGGCAGTCCCGTACATCTAACTGCACAGATTACATTTGCAACCATTATGGAAAGCGTTTTACTCATGTTAATAAATAAGTTATGAGGGCGGGAACATCAGTTATAAAAAGACTGAGCTTGGCCAAAGTGCAGGGCGATACAGAATTCCAATGGTTACCGATCCTGCCAATGCTCAATTGGAAACATTCCGTTTCCAGCTCGGACACTGCTTTTACGCAATGGAGTTACTACTCAACTAAAATAAGCACTAATAAGTCATACACAAGGTTGAAAAGCATTGAGGACCAGCAACTATGAAGCCACCAATATAACTTTTTTTTTTTTTTTTTTAATCGGTTTATTGTGGTTATCAAATAATATACTGTGGTTACAGTATGTTATAAAGTCAATTCTCCATTCAGTAGCTCCTGTGGGGAGCATCGTTTCAATCATCACTATATTTTGACAGGCCTCGTGTTTGACTTTTTAGGATGAAAGAACAACATGAACCCACCAATATAACTTAATGACAATATCAGGCCTTATCCATGACACGCACGTCAAGGCCGCTTCTTCTGTTAAGCGTAGAGCTACTAAATAGACCGGATTCATAAAGATTTTGCTTAGTTGGTTTGACTTGATTTTGAAGCAAGTACTCTCGACGTACTCCTGTATTACAGAGGCAATGCAGCGATACTACTTGCTTACTTAACAAAAAGCTAGAAATACTCTAAAACATAAGTCACAGCAAAAACGTTCTTGGATCAGGCCCAGCTGTAACTATCCAGTAAGCTACAGAGATATTGTCTCCTCACAAGATCTTGTACACTGTAACCAGCATATTTCCTCCCAAATCATGCTATGACTCGCTCACATACTACAAGTTACCAATTTCACTATTTTGTGCCATCGTCGGTATAAATATATATGTTTCGTTTTGCTATTGAAATAAAAAAAAAGTGTACATAGATACGACAACGTTTTGAATCGTAGGATGGATGTATCGGGGGCTTCTATTAGGTGTCAAGTTTTAAAATGATGAAGTATCTTCTAGCCACACAAGGCTGTTTCGCTGACCTGTAGGCAACACCGAAAGAGCATAGTATTACTCCTCACCAGACTGATGTGATATGCAATCAGAACCAAATGAGGTAATACTGACATATCAGTTGCATTTGTGGAAACGCACTTTTACCTCTTTAAGTAGCTTGGAGCTGAATAAAAGACGTTTACGTTATCCAACTGAATGATACTCAGTATCAACCTAGGAAAGATGATGGATGAGTCGACCCGTCGGAATTCAAGCCTGTGATCATTTAAATAGCTGTGCGACAAATAATATACGTACATAACACCTTTCTAGTCACCTCTGCCTGCAATGTTCCATTTTAGCGACACTCTGATTACAACAATAGAGTTGGCAAACAAATACCTAGGTGATTAACTAGTGGCTGGATTTTGATAAAAGGTGGGAGGGGTGCGGGGGTAGGACGACCAAATAGACGCAAAGAACAAAAATGTAAAGTAAATACAGATACAAGAGAAAAGTGCCAAACCTGGAACACTACATTAACGAACAGGAAAGGAGAGCACTATTGCCGATCAAATACCAAACATGATAAGTTATTAGCTTAGTTCAACTGGTAGATATTTTATAAAGTAGGGTCCCACACCAAAAGTAAAGACATTGTTTCCAGCAGGCAAATTCTTATTTTGGGAAGCGTCATGCAATTTAGACAGAAGACTCTCGAAATTTTGGAAAATGTGATACCAGCATTCCGGTTGGATGCAATACTTGGTAAATTTGACTTTGGTTTTAAAAGAAGGTATTTCATAAACTGACAACAAAAAGAACAATTTTCACCGCATGTTCACCTCGCTTGCTAGAATATTAAGATATGCATACATTCTCCACTAGGTGGCACTTAGAATTCATATCTAAAGCACATGCCCCTTCCCATAGAATTCCACGTGATAAATTCGTTTCATAATGTTGGCTTGATTTTTTTTTCAAAAAGTAGCAAAGCTAAAATAATCAACATTCCGAACGTAACACTATTTCTGTATGACAGGCAACATTGGCAGCATAACTGATAGAAAAAAAACTACGACTTTTAGTGCTAACCCCCTATGGCTCTCATGAAAACGTATACGTCGACAATAAAAAGATCAGGGGTTATAACGAGCCGTTATGTTTACGTTAAAAATGAAACTTTTACAACAATCCATTGAAACTAAAGTAGTGACTTTCATAGATCCCAAGGGAAGAAGAGTCCATAAATTTTAACATGCGTGCCTGAAAGTCTCAGGCTCAGTTAAAGGGTACGTTCAAAACCTGGCACGCTGCGGAGTAGCGGGGCTCTTGATGCTTGGAGCCACGCATAATTTGCTTCGAAACTGCCGCGTCGATCGTGAAAGGTTACCGGTCATGATATAAACCAACAAGATCACACGCCCTGCTGGAAAATGGCTAGCACGGTGAAAAGCACATGCGTCCCCCCCACAGTAAAGTCTCCCGTTAACGTAAATTTACAGTGACAGGAAAGCCTTGTCCTGAGCAAAAAAATAAAAACACATACACGACACCAGATGGACGAACTAATGACAGCAACACTCATTCAACCCAGCCGATTGCAAAACATACAAACACACACACAGACTAGATCACCCAACACATGTGGGGGTTAGCGTAAAATTGCGATCCCCAGACACCTGTCACCACAACGTTCACCACTGAGTCGCATTCATGGATGAGGCACTCTTCTTGAAACAAGCACGCCTTAACGCTGCTCGGGGCGCCTGGCTGCAGACAGAGCTCCCTTTGTGTCCATCTGACAGGAGCGGCCGGGGCCACCTGCAGAGATCAGCACTGGACAGCCCCGGCGTGACCTCGAAGGTTGAGGGAGATGCAGGAAGCAGATGCCACCTGAAAGGCAGCTGATCTCAGCACGTGAACCGCAAAGGGAGACCTGGGTGTCCGATATCATATCATGCACATGCAAGTCTGCAGGGCCCTATAAGAACGGAACTCTAGCAGGGGATCCCCGTGTGCGGTTTGCAACAGCCGTTATCTTACCCTTGGTGGAATACTAGCTATATAGTACTCCCACCAAGCTCACCAGAAAGTGCTCTGCAATTATAAGACGTCCTGGTAACCCCACCTCTCGCACGGCAAACTTGTACGTCTCCCACGGGCTGCAGCTCCCCACCGCCCTTGCCCCCGCGCATGCACAGTGGTCGGGTCTGCAGCACCGGGCTTTGATCTCACCTTGGAGCTCGCAGCCCTCCCCGTCCGCCCTGCCACCGGCAACCGCTCCCGTCGGGGCCTGGGGCGGGGGCCTGGGCGGCCGAGGCTTGGGAGTGGGCGGTGCAATCCTTTTGCGGCCGATGTACTCCACGTACGTCCCAGGGAACTCGCCCCGCTGACCGGTGGTCTCATTGTAGCCGCTGATCCAACCGATTTCCTCGGGCCGCGCCTCGCAGCCCTCGGAGCCCAGCGCCAGCAGCGCCCCCCGGGTCACCGTGAGCACGTCGTCCGGTCGCAGGTCCATGTCCTCCTCGCGCTCCTTTCGGTACTCATAGAGCGCCCGGTACTGGTAGCCCTCGGCGCTCATGGTGATGGTGCCGTGGCCGCCGCTCGCTTGCAGGCTCCGCTCCGTCCACCGATGCAGGGAAGTGCGCCGGCTCCGCCCCGCTGCCTCTCGCTGAGTCCAAGCTGCACGCTCCCTCGGCAGCCAGGCACGCAACCACCATCATCATAGAAAGGGGACAGGACACCCTGCGCACCGCCCCTCTCCGTCACCGCGGGCGCCGTGGCAGCGCAGCGGACATTTTCAGATCGGTGGGTTCCAAGGCTCAAAACGTGACGCGACCCAAGTGCATATTTCCACTGTCACAGCAAGAAACACACTTGTTTGATGTAGTGCATGCATTTCACTGCAATCTAGTGAATTTCCATTAATGTTTTCACCTTACAATTGTATATGCATTTGTGTTCTCCTGGATGTATATTTTAAATATCACTTTAGTGCTGCCTACTTAGGTCAAACCCTCGTATACAAAATATAAATAGAATATGTCAATTGTTTACGTTTATGTGGCATAAACTAACGTGAAGAAAACATATCTTTTTGGCTGCGATTAAATCCACGAACTAACACCACTATCCCCCTCCATTTTTCCTAATTATTACTTAATAGTGTAGGTAAGGGTTAAGTTCAAGAAGGAATCCTATAAGGGCCAGAGGTCGGTAGATAACGTGCCGACGCAGTCCTCCTTCTATTTCTACTCAAAAGAGGCTCAGTTCAGGGTGGCAAAAGCCAACATGTCCTTGTTGGAATACGGAGGTCGCTTCTGCGCCTGCGCGCAAAGTTCATTGACCGGCTTCGGCGCCTAAGTGGCGGCTGAGGATTGGGGGTGGGGCACACGCAGAGTCCTGAGACCCAGCAACGGAGGAGTAGGAGCTAGAGAAGAGAATAAAGAGGACTACGGCCAGTTTAATTATATTGTTTGCTTTAACTGGATTTTTATCTCTTATTAGTAGCCCAAAATATCTTTAACAGACCCAGTAAATCGTGAAATATTTGCACATTGTCTTTCTCAATGTTGTTTTGTTATTTGAGAGCCTTATTTTAGTTAGTTAATTTGGAATCTTGAGTGACACTATTCGTGAGATCAGCTGGATTCCTACCTTCCTGGAGTTTTTCTCAAATACATCCCGCTGTAGCTGAGCTGCTACATAACAGCTGCTTGATTTCATGTCATGCGTGATACATACACTCTAAGAGACCTGACTGAGACGGGACTCACTATTTTTAAGCGAAAAATAGCTAATTTTTAGATGTCCTCCGCCCGAAATTGCCTTTGCTTTAATAGGTCAACGAGGCAAATACATTCTCCTGATCTTTTCAAAGTCTCCAACTTTCCAGTTTGAAATGATGACATGTATGATACTCTAAGATAGTATTGGCATTCAGCTACTAGTAGAGTGCATTCTGTTACTCAAAGTTGCACTTTCAGCATTCCAAGTCTTTTGCTCAAAAACCCAGAGAAAATCCTATTACCCATTTGGCAGAATCTTACCGTGGGGACTATTTAGAATGGATCCCGGAGTATAGTCAGTAAGTGGTTATTGGTGCATATGGCTTGGCTTAGTAGCACACAGTTCTGGAGCTACGTACCTTTTTCAGTACCACGTCTCCTTAAATGGTGGCTGTGGAGGTTCTGGCCTTTGTTTTGCAGTAGTTGCCTTCCAATGCAATCACTGCAAAAGACTCCAATACATAATTGTTATGCTGTTTGCCTTAACTCTCTTTTGGTACACTAGTCGGGCAGATTGACAGCGCACATATTCGTGGTGTCAAACTGAGGTGTCTGATTCTAGCGCATGAACACTTTGGTTGTTTGTGCTTCTGGGTTAGGGTGCTCTTGATTCTCAGGGGTATTCATTATCCTAGACATATATTCGGTAAACTGTTTTCACTGAGCTGAAATTGTACTATTGCTGCCCTTTTTGCTGAATTTGTCATTATGGGTAAACATTCTCAAAAGAAAAAGCACTTGTTTCTTTCATCATCTTCGACCATTAGATCGGTTTCTCCTTCGCCTCCGCGTAAGAGGAGTAGGTCATTTTCGGAGGATGACAGGATTACAAAGCTAATCTTTGAAACCCTGGCTTCTCTAAACAAGAGTAAGAGTGATGCTACTGAGCCAGTTGGCCAGGACAGCATTTATTCAAATGTTTCTACTTCAGGTTTATTAGATTGTTTGTCGCCCCCTCCTCCGGATCATAAGGGGAAAACATATATCTAAAGACATTTTACCTTCAACCACTTTAGCGAAAAGATGGGATTTTCCATTGGATTACCTGTGGAGAAGGTTGTTGGGTCCTCTAAGGATGCAGTTTTAAGACAATTTAAAAGCCCTACAAGTGTAACTCTTCCTATCCATCAGTTTGTCAGGGATGTTGTTCTCAATGGATTGAAGGATCCTGATAAAATCAGCATTCACAGGTTTATGGAAAAACACTATCACCCGAAGGAGATGGAGGGTAAACTTCCAGATTCTACCCAAATGGATTCTGTTGTTGCTAGTCTGCTGGGAAGACCCTCTGTGGCAGAGGAGAGCACCTTTAGGGAGCCTGTACACAAGAAAGTGGATGCTGTGTTGAAGAAAGTGTACTCAAGCTTTATACTCAAGCTTTTCTCACTGATTTGCATGGTGCCTGTACAGCGCACTTTCTTTTAACATACTTCAAAGAGCTATTCAAGGCAATGCAGGAAGGCACCTAATGCCCAGAGCTTCTGTACAGTATGGGAATATGGAGAAACAAGGAGAATTTCTCTCAGATATATCGATTAAAGCAGTAAAGACATCTGCCTTCGTATGTTATGCTTCCATAGGAGCCCATAGGGATCTGTCCTTAAAGGATAGGAATGCTCTTTCAAGGTCCCCGACTGATCGAGAAACATGTAGAGGACAAGTTACAAAAGACATTTAAGGAGTGGACTATTCTTTATTTCGAAGCCAAACATAAGGCTTTCAGACAACCGTCAAAAAGGATGAAGGGTCCAGGGGAAGGGGTTTCCTTCCAAATTCCAAAGAAAACAGAAACAGGAAGATTCCAACTCTAAGTAGCATTCCTGACTATGCTGGAAGCCAGGAGATAAATGGAACCAGCTTCAAGGTTGTTGGTAGGATTCATGTTTTCATTATATGCATTATTTCCTTAATATTTATCGCATTTGACACATGGGTTTTTGGACATTATTCAAAGAGGCTACAAGAAAGAGCTCTTCTCTCCCCTAACCCCGTCAGGGACCATTCATAACCCCTTGCCAAGGTATCACGGAAAGATGGAAGCATTAAAGTAGGGATCTCAGTTTCTGCTGTGGAAGAGAACCATTGTTCCTGCTCGAAAAAAGAAAGAGGGGCGAGGAGTTTACTCAATTGTGTTTCTTGTTGCAGAGCAGAAAGACCGTTTCAGGATTGTCATAGACCTAAAGGATTTGAACAAATAAGTAGAAGAGATCCATTTTAAGATAGAAGCACTCCAAAGAATCATTCCTGTAATCCAGACAAACTTTGTGTTGTAGATGCCTGTCTACATGTCACAATGTTCACGCTTCGTCAGAAATTTCCGAGGTTCTGTGTGCAGGGTCAAAACTGGCTGTATCTTCTGTGTGGCTTTCGTTCGTCTCTGAGAGCTTTCACCAAGGTGGTTGTTTCTCTAATCACCCATTGCCATTTTCAAGGAATCTTAATGTTCCTCTGTTTGGACAATAGGTTGATTCAACCCCCTTTTGTCCAAATGCTGCAGCTTCAGTTAACAAAGACCATTGCTATGCTAAATCAACAGTCCCAAATGTCAGTTCACACCCCTCAAGGGATCTTGTGTTCATAGGGGCGAGAGTCAACATGGAGCAAGGCAATGTTTTCTTGTCATCTTCAGAGCCTGATGAATTTGTTGTAGAGGCAGAAGGAGGCAAGCAATAATCTTCAACTGGTTGGAGCTCGAAGGTCACATGGCAGCATAGGTGTTCACGATTCAATTGGCAAGACTGCATTTAAGGCCTCTTTTATGATGCATTCAGAAACATGGAACCTTACAAGCCAGCGTCTATGAGGAGAAAGTTCCTGTATCATGCAGTACTAGGCTGGCTCTGGAATTGTGGCAGAACACGAACAGTCTGTCTTAGGGAGTTGAAATGCATCCAGATCCTGAGGTGTTGACAGCAGATGCAAGTACCTTGAGGTCAGGGGGCCATGCTGGGGAACTTGTCTGTCCAACCAAGGTGGGCGTGGGTGGGAGCTTCAAAATCCTTGAATTGCATCGCAGCCCACAGTCTCCTCATTACAAAAAGCTGCGTGACACTTCTTTGATGCAGGCTTTGCATTGCAAGCCCCTCATCAACTGCATTCTCACTGACAATGCAGGACTTTGCTTTGAAGACCTGCACCTTTTTCAGAACCGCAGGTGCACAATGCACCTTCATTGCAGGACTACACACCTTAAGTCCTGTAGCTTCTTTGGAACCGCTGCTGCACAACGCGTCCTCAACGCAGAATATTGCAAGGCTCCACAAAACAAGATGTAAGGTACCTTGTTCAGCCTGCTTAACTTAGTTCCTGTATTCAGCCCTGCTCCATCCCCGTTGGCCTGAACTTGTGCCTTTGTCCTGGTATGTCACAATAGATAACCACAGTCAGGTACTAGGTACTGGTTTCACTTAAATCTTTTAAATTGCATATCTCAGGTTCTACTGATAGGAAGTAATTTGAGACCAAAATGACAAGTATCCAAACTTTTTTTTCTCTACTTTTCCAAGTTAGTGTGGGATTTTTTGGTATGTTGTGTTTTCACTTCATCATTGTTTGAAGTGCTGCATAAATACTTCACACAGTGCCTGTAAGTCAAGCCCGACTGCTTTGTGCCAGTCTATCAGGTGGTTAAGCACAGGCTAATTTGGGGTTTTCTTGTGCTTCATTCTCATAGAGATTGTGGTGGCTGCTTGAAAAGTTTTTCCCTTCCCAACAGGTAACCCAATTTCCTACAGACTTGGTTCCCTCTTCTGAAGGCCATGGCTCATCAGACTCCTTGAATGGCGCCTCAGTTTCCTTCCCCACAAGAGCTTGCATTCCTCAAGGCTTCTCGCTCAGCCCGACTCTCTTCAATGTCTACATGAGCCCCCTCGCCGACATCGTACGCAAACACAACATCAACATCACCTCATACGCCGACAACACTCAGCTGATACTTTCCCTCACCAAGAACCCCACCAGCGCCAAGACCAACCTGCAAGATGGAATGAAAGACGTCGCAGAATGGATGAAACTCAGCCGTCTGAAACTGAACTCAGACAAAACGGAAGTCCTCATCCTCGGAAACACCCCGTCCGCCTGGGACGGCTCCTGGTGGCCCACGGCCCTTGGCACCGCACCAACCCCCTCAGACCATGCACGCAACCTCGGATTCATCCTGGACCCACTTCTCACCATGACCAAACAAGTCAACGCCGTATCATCCACCTGCTTCCTCACCTTCCGCATGCTCCGAAAGATCTTCCGTTGGATCCCTGCCGCCACAAGAAAGACCGTGACCCACGCCCTCGTCACGAGCCGCCTGGACTACGGCAACACCCTATACGCAGGAACCACCGCTAAACTCCAGAAACGTCTGCAGCAAATTCAAAACCCCTCCGCCCGCCTCATCCTCGACATACCCCGCAACAGCCACATCTCCGCCCACCTGAGACTCCTGCACTGGCTTCCCGTCAACAAAAGGATCACCTTCCGACTCCTCACCCACGCACACAAAGCCCTCCACAACAAGGGACCCGAATACCTCAACCGTCGCCTCAGTTTCTACACACCCACCCGTCAACTTCGCTCCGCCAACCTCGCTCTCGCCGCCGTCCCTCGCATCCGCCGCACCACGGCAGGTGGGAAATCCTTCTCACACCTGGCGGCCAAGACATGGAATTCCCTCCCCACCAACCTCAGGACCACCTCGCATTCCGGAGGCAACTCAAGACCTGGCTCTTCGAGCAGCAGTAACCCCATCCCCCTAGCGCCTTGAGACCCTCACGGGTGAGTAGCGCGCTTTATAAGTATTTATGATTTGATTTGATTAATCTTTGTTGTCATCTGCTCCTAGCAGTTTTGAGGTTGAAAAGTTAAATTTGGAGAACCAACGGTACCTCAGCACTTAATTGATATAGTTCAGGGATGCAGGAGACCCTCTACACTTTCTGCTTACTCAGGACATTGGGGCACTTTTGATGCATAGTGTTCGTTGTGGAATCTGTTCTTAAATTCCTGTCCTGTTTCTTTCATTGCCCAGTTTCTTTCAGATGGTTTTGTGAGGAATATGTCTCCTTCTATTGTAAAAACTCAGCGGTGTGCAATTAAAGCCATCCATGATACTGATGATATAAAGGAGGCCTGGGGGTTGGTCTCAAGAATGTGTAAACACTGTACCATTTCTCGTCTGTCCCCCATACTTCAGTTCCTCCCTGGGTCCTTCCCTGGTATTAAGATGTTTACAGAGCCCCTTTCAAGTCCCTGGGCACTGTGGATTTAAAAAGTTTTATCTCACAAGATACTTTGTTTTGTAGCAATTACCTCTGCTAGAAAGTGCTCTGTCGTCCGCCTTTCTTGCAGTTTTTGGATGATGCTGTTTTGTTGAAATTGGATCCTTCCTTTTTTACCAAAGGTCAACTTCAAGTTTCACATTACTCAAGACCTGATCTTTATGGATTTCTACTCTTCTTCTTCTGAACAAGAACAAATCTGCTGAATGTTAATCATGCACTTTTCATTTATCTTAAATCCAGTGAGTACAGGAAAATGGACTATTTGTCACATATGGCCTTAATGAAAATGGAAAGATGGCTTTTAAGATAACTCTAAGCCACTGGATTTAAAATACAATTAGTCTAGTTTATTTGAATAGGGATCAGCCTTTACCACACAGCACTTGGATCTCAACTTTGTGGACTGAGATCCAAGGTGTTGCTCTGGAGGAAATTTGTAGAGTGGGGACTTGGGCCTAAGAGCATATGTTAATAGGATATTAGAGACTGCAAAAGTTCCAAAACATTCAAACAAAATAATTTTGGTCACAGTGTAGTTCTATCTGTACTAAGCTGATTGAGCATGTTTTCTTCTTTATTTGAGTTTGACCATGATATTGGCAATAAAATCGCAAAGATGTCACATTATTTAATGGTCATTTGTTGATATCTGTCTTTGTTTTTTCCAAAGACCTGTTTCAGCTTGCCACGATATGCCTCATGATTAATGACGGGGTCAAGGACGAGGGCTGTAGAGATAATACTTAGTGGTAATCATCATTACTCTTAGTCTTTCTCATCCTTGACAGTCATTACACCCCAGTGACCCTCTCTATTATCCAGGCTTTTGAAAAAAGGCTTTGAATTACAGGAAGTGGTGGGGTATTGCTACTCGTTGAGAGTCTGTGGAGGTTAGTTAGGAGTTCCTGTCTTGTTTCCTGTCCTGTGATTGGGCAACATTCCTCATGGTTAATCACTGTGTCGAGAACGACTAGGAATAAGAGTAATGAAGAATACTAGTAAGTAATTAGGGCATTACCTCCACATCCATCGTTCTTGACCCAGTCATTAAACCTTAAGGGTTGCACCCAATCACAGGACAAGAAACAAAACAGGAATGCTTCACCCACCTACTATAAACTGGGAGTTTTTAATGGTATACTTTTGCCCCAGTACTTCCTGAAATCCAAAGCTTTGTCAAAGGCCTGAACATTTAGGGAAGGTGAGTGAGATTCAATGACTGGGTCAAGGATGAGTAGGACTAGGAGTAATGAAGATTACCAGTGAATAATAAGGGCCTTACCTCCACGTCCCTTACCCTTGACCCAGTCATTAAACCTTGTGGTATACCAAAGAAAATAAGGACTTTCACCATAATAATATTAATGACAACGGACCACCAATCATGGTGATTTAATTGTTGAAAATAAAGTGGACTATATGGAAAAACAAAGGAATTCACAGCTTCTAACAATCCAGAACCACAATTCTGAGAATTCTGGACATTTTGAAGTTTGTAATGTATTATAAGGATATTTTCATCAGTCTCAATCCGGGCTCTGTAGACTCAGAGGAACTCCATGCATTTTCACGCAAGAGGCAGCAAAACTCCAAGTAGAGTGACCCACTACATCATGTGGTACATCCTCCTTCATTAGAGGATAGGCCAAAAGAATAGTCCCTTTGATGCACCGGCTCAATGTCACATTAGAAGTCTTTTACCTCTTCCTGAAATGCCAAAAGTAACAAGGTGTCTGTCTTCTTGACATTTTTGGATCTGGTGAGATAAGTAAATAGAGCTTGCTTCACATCCAACAGACATTCATCCCCAGAAGTAGGAAAATAATAAAAAACAGGAAGGAATTGTTCTTGAGAGGTATGAAAATTAGAGTTTACTTACGAAACATCTTCATTTTACTGGCTCCAAACCCTGCTAACTGGGCAGGTCAGCTCCTGGAGAAACCTTTGTTTAGCCTGTGGCTTAATCTTCCATGCCCAGGAAAATAGATCAGTTGGTTATTGATCCTGTTACAGAGATCTGTCTATATCCCTTGAGTCAATTTCCAAACAGAATAGGAATGCTCAGTGGTTAATCTGATTCCTGTGTAGCCTGCAGCTCAGAGACGCAAACCCAAATAAAATAGTTAATTGGGTAGATGCTTCCATTCTGCATCTAAACTATAGCTGTAGATTAAGGCATCCTCTACACAGATCTGCTGTCGGTCACAGGTTCTAATACTAGTAATCTAGTTTACTGAGTGCATGTACATACTGCAGATATCTCTGAGACTCAGGTCATATTCAGAAGCTAGTAAAAACACCAGTTGAATATTTGCTACAGAGTACAAAATGCATGCCACATGTTTCAAACCTTAGAGAAAGCACTTAGCATTTCACATTTTAAATATGAATAGCTGTGCCTGAACAATAGACATTCACAGACCTCTGACACTACAAGAATGTTGAATAATAGCTAGATTTATTCATCTATATATATATATATATATGTATATATATATTTATTTATATATATACTACCATCTTCTCACCTCACTCACAGTGTATTATTTAGGAAGGTAATATAAGGATAGATCAAACTATTGGAGAAATATTGAATGAAATAGGCATCAATAAATCTAGTTTCTTGATCTGTTGGTTTCAAGCTTAAATGTCTACTAAAAGCAGCACGTTTTATTCACAGGGAAGCAGTTGCTGATGGGAGGTGTTGGAGCATTTTCATCCTTCGCCAAAATCATTCCTCATCGAGGTCGACTGATCTTTGGTTCTGCCACACCCTGTTGCATGGTCCATACAGCTCAATTTCAATAAAAACCAATTCATTGCACAGTATAACCCATTTTGCCATACAAGGGAATCTCTGGTCAGGTAGAAAGTTAAGGGATTTATTACAAACTCAAGCTCAAAGTCAAGTAGACAACTCTCAAGGCAAAATTATAAAGACACAGTATCACCACGGGCTGCCCAAGGTGACAAAATAAGTTCAGGTGAACCAACATTAATAAAACTAAGAAAAGTACAAAACATTAATACGATTATTTTTGATACAGAAATTAAGCACTGTTCACGCTTATCAAGCATAGTCAATTTAAAATCATCAGAATTATAATTTAGCTGAGCACAGGGTAAACTCTACTATTGCCAAATCAAGGATTAAAATGTGCGTGTGCAACACATGTGGGCAAAAGACAAAAAGGGCAAAAAGAATTTGGAAAAAGATAATCTCGGGCAACAAGGTACTTCCTAGGATGGACAAAAGATAGATAAAGAGGGGAAGTGTAAGCGTGCCGGAAGCTTGATCAAGAGCCTTCTGCATGGGTTAGGGAAACAATCTCTAAGTCTCAGCAGGACATCTCATAGGGGCAAATCAGAGAAGACGATACCTCTCCAAGGGGCTCAGCATGCAGGGTTCTTCATCAGGAAGGCATCTGCCTGGATTCAAACAGGGAATCTGAAAATCTGACCAAAGTCTAACTGGTCAAAGACATATTAAAGTTCATACGACACTCTGGTTTGATCTGAGAGACAGTCCATATTACACTTATGGGAAATCATCCAAAAGCAATCGATAATCGACTCCAGGTTGAAACATCGGGACATATTCCCAGGTCTGTCATGGGAGTCCCATCCACCCATGTAGTTCCACACAGGATTAAAATCATTGTATATTTTGTCAGTCCATGGTTCAGGATATTCCACATTCAAGGCAACTGTTTCACTTCTCTCAATGGCTCATTTACATTCTGGTTACATTAACTTTAAATGAAAAGACTCATTTAATAAATTTCAGTCACTATAACACAGAACTACATTCAACTATTTTTGCACTTATATTGAAATCATTATTAATTAGAAATTCAGTATTGTTTAAATGCATTCTGTTAGTCTTAGGTCTCAATTACAACATAATATCAATTACATCTTTCAAACATTTGATTTATAAACAATAGGGTTTCAAATACTAGTCTAAATGAATGCACAGTTAAAATGACTTCTCATTGCATCTTTCTACATTCAAACTATTAGTACTTTAGTTAACATACAGCGTATATTGTCACGTATTGATGACTTCTGTTACATGAGGAAAAGCACTTATCAACTACACAAGAAGTGAAAGAGAACGATAATTTAGTTTCTAAATCCTACTTTGAACTGTAGGAATAATGAATTGTGATCAGTAATGGTACATTTCATAGTGCTTATAAAGTCACAGGGAAGCAACTGACAGAGAGATTACATTGTTCTGCATTCTTCTTCTTAATACACTCATTCAGTCCACTGAGCACTTCTCTTCTATCTCTGTTCCCTCCCAAAGCATATGTGTTGGTTCTTTTCCATCAGTAAAAGTTCACAAGTGATCTGATTTACGTCACATTACTGAACGTCAACATTATTAAAACTATGACAGCCATCAATCAAAAACCCACTTACTGTGATCGTTCATGCCCTTTTAAATCCCTGCACCATAAATAGAAGTCCTCATAGTTAATTAGTTATCAGCAAGATTGCTCAATGAGTTGAAAGGTTGGGACTGAAACATACAGTAGTCAGCAAGTTGTGAGGTAGAATATTAGCGAAAGGATCTCAAACATCACTCCTTCTGGAGTGCCTGAACTGAATACCCTTAAATTGGGTAATAATTATATCTATTATCAGATTTAAAAGCATAAGGCTAATTACAGGATTAGCAGAAATCTATATGGGCCTCAATGTGGAAATGCCACCCTGCCAGTTTAACCCACTCTGGTGATTGTATGTTCCTTGTGTTGGAACAGATAGGCTAGTTAATCATCTGCAGTCACCAGTGTCCCCATAACACATCTACCACTTGAAGTTCCTCTGTAATGTGTTGTGAACTGAGATAGAAGAAATGCTACCCTAATGATTATGACACAGGACCTCTAGTTACGTTGCATGGAAGTGGGCACTTTTCTGCAATCCTTTTGTCTAGAATCTCCTAGAGCTTGTTTTATTGGTGTGTTGACCAACCATCTATTCCCCATCCGAATGTTTATACTTTCACTGAGGTCATCTACTTACATGAAATTCACTTTTGCCTTTATTGCTGCTTCTTTTTTAGACAAATGGTAGCTGTAGTATCTCTCACCAATGCTTCCTGGGATATAATTAAAGGATGTTTTTAGTAGTTAGGCGGGTTTCCAAAGACTGTTTATCAGACAGATTGCGTCATGTGCAAACCTAAGTTATGTCTACATGAATCTGGTGTTCATCAGGCCTAGTGGCAAGGGTAATTACTTTTGATGCATTTTATGTTCTTGTTGTGCATGGAAGACTAACAGAAATGAAACGTCAATACTTTCCTCATCATGTAAACACTCCAATGCAAAGAGCTACCTGTATCTGGTTAGTTTAAACTTTGAATCTTGTAAGTTGTTGGAAAGAATCTTGTGAAATATATTCTGATCTGAAATAGGTTGGAGTTCTTGCTATATCCACGTTCATGAAAAATAGCCACTAAAATATCCCTCATAGGTAGAACCTCAATCTATCGTCACCATTCAGTTTATGAACACTTTCTAACTTTCCAGTCACTTTTTACAATGCATGGTAGTAGCCTACAAAGCAAAAACAACTCACACAGAATGCACTTCCTTATAAACGCGCACAACTGTGAACAGGAGAAAATGAGAGGAAGGCAAGAATCTATAAGGGCATACTCTTATGATGTGGAAATTGTGAAGGGCACTACTGTTGGACAAAGATGGTAAGAACATACGAGAAGCTAATCTGAATAAAATTATATAACTTGAAGACTATCAAACTAATTTAGCGATAGATGATTATGGTAGGATACAAACTACACTTTGGGCCATCATGGTAACATTTATGTAGCAGGTTTCAGCTTTGCAAAAGTGTCATTCTTGGATTATTTGGTCCCAACTTCCACTATAGAGAGTGCCAGAAGTGGCCTGATTTCAGAACTCTCCATTTTACGAAGAGAAAATTGAAGTTGCAATACAGAGCCATTCTAACAGTAAGGTGTGTGGGAAAGATGGAATACCTAGTGAGTTTTATAACAACGTTTCTTGCTGAAATGAGAACTCCACTATGCTATTGACTAATATTTGGAAGTAAGGGGTAGTGCTATGCTATTTACATCAGAAACCATCATTAGGTTCTTGAAAGTGGGTAGGAAGCTGAAGATACAAGCTTGTATTTTCCACTTCTACTTCTGAGTGCAGGTCATACGCTATTAGTTAAAGCAGCAATTATATTATTAGGAGTAGAGAAGACCTTTGACCTCAGGAACTGTTAATGACATTTTACCATTCTTGAGTCATTCCTTCTCAATTTATGAGGCTATTGGCCTGTTCATTGGAAGATTCTGAGGCCTCTCTTCTGGTTAGAGCCTGTTGTGCAGGCAGAGTTAAAGTTTCTAAGGGCACCAAGTAGGACCACCCACTGTCACCAATGTTATGTGCGTTCTTTATCAAACCTCTGACTGTAACCACCTGTACTAACAAGCAGACTGTTCTTCCTTTTCTCTGATCAGCTCAACTTAAATTGTATGTAGAAAATACAATTCAGTTTCTTAAGGCTGATAAACAAAATACTGCAAATCTTTTTGAGTGAATTAATTTGTTTATGGAAATAGATAGTTTCGAGATCCACTAAGATCCAGTGTCACTGCAGGGTTGCCACACAGACTTCACAATCAAACAAGTTGGCACCTGGCCTCTCAGACTGTACTTTATTGTCTTTCTCTTTTTCCCCCTTTTATCCTTTCTTCATTTCCAGTTTTTAGAGGTACTTGTGCTCAGGCACAGCCCAGGTTTCACTGTCTCCTGTCTGTGCAGGCTCTTGCTTTGCTTCTCAGATCGATTTCTTGGGCTGCAACGTTGTTACCCAGGTAATCTTTGTTGGCTAATCATCATTATTGTTACTGTGACACTATTGTTGTATACGACCTCTGCTCCTTTACCGTACTGTCCTTGTGAGAGGTTCTAAATATATCTACCGGAGATTATGTGAACCAGTGAAGAAGTCATTATCCTGTGCATGGCAAGATGGAAGGAGAAGTTACTCTGTGCCTCTCTTTGTTTGAACCCTCCAGTGCTGTAAAGTAGAGGGATCTTGATGAATCCCAGATCCAGTAGCTATTTCTGGACAGAATCTGTGACTTGGCCAACCAAGGAAAACATGTTGAATGGGCACTGGTGTCATTTTCCAACACCAGGACATAATTCAGCAGTACCCGCAAGTTATCTGCATTCTGTTTGAAGCAGCAATATACGGGTAGCAATGGGGCTTTCTTTTTTTCCACTTCTAGTCGGACCCAAACAAAAAACCGAATTGAAGAGCTATCAGTCTTTTGTTTGTTTGAGTATCACCACGCTTGGAGTCATCTGAAGCTTAACACCTAGATTCTAATGAAGTGGAAGTAAGCACATGCCCACAGCTTAGAATCTCTTCACAAGTATTTGTGAGAAACTATAACTTGGATGCAGGTTTTTTACTTTGTTCAAATCCCCTTGTAAGAAATGTGCTGGAACTGTGGGGATGCAAGATTTATCTTTGTGTGTGAGTAATTACACAAATAAATTTATAAATGGCACATACTAATGTTTTATTCAATTTTTTTATAGCACTCTCATCCCAGTGTAGGGTGTCAGAGTGCTTTACACCACACACAGATACACTAAAAATCATTCACATATGTAAAATAAAGGTAAGTAAATGTTACAAAAGACAATGAGAGTTATAAGTTGTAAGATTCACATACTGTTTGTACTTGAAGACATGATCTTCTCAAAATTGCTGAGCACACAAAGATCTCGGCAGCAGGTGTTTTAACCCTGTCAGATATTTTAAAATGCAGACTCTTTGTGACCAATTAAGTAAGCTACAACATACTTACTGTCACATTCATCCTTTTTGTCAATTTATTTGCAACAGATAAAAAAAAAATACTAAGGGCCTGATTCTAACTTTGGAGGACGGTGTTAAACCGTCCCAAAAGTGGCGGATATACCACCTACCGTATTACGACTTCCATAGGATATAATGGACTCGTAATACGGTAGGTGGTATATCCGCCACTTTTGGGACGGTTTAACACCGTCCTCCAAAGTTAGAATCAGGCCCTAAGTGTATAAGTTTAATCTGCTTTTCATGATTCCGTTTGTTAATTTTGTTGTGATAATAATATAAGGACAGAAATAAGTTGGGTTTAGGTTAATACATTTTATAATTGATGATGGCACATTCCACATTATTTTTCTATGAAGTGGTGATGTGGACCGTTCTGGTTTCCTGCCGGCAATTTGAGTACTGTCTTTCTCTTGATGACAATTGTCACATGGGAGAGAGCTAATAGCAGGCTGGAGCTGAGTTCCTTTTTAAGTTTATGGAACTCCTCAGAGTTCCATAACTCCTTAAGCATTGTTCCTCTGTATGAGTATGGAACTCTGATGTAATTTGCAATATCCTTATCATGAACACTGGAGGGAGGGTACTTTGTCCCACATAATACATGGTCATACCTTCACCTTTCCCACAAACCACTTAAAACCTTGGTGCATATCTCTTTCATATGAAAGAACGAGCATATTTGCAAACATGTAGAATACAAATAAAACCCCGGTGCAAAATTAAACACATTCTGGGGCTTTACAACTGCTTAGAAAATTAAATAATATTAACAGATTAATAAAGTGTATATAAATGAAGCAAAATGTAAAAATGAAAAATGTTAAAACATTCTGTAAATGTGGAAAAAAAAGTCAGTATCTTCAGACTGATTCGTGAAAGCAGTACAAGTGCATCAAACAAAATAGAGTAGGGATGATGAGTGGCCTTGAGTGAACTTAGAAAAGCTCCAACCTTTCCATTGGAATTATTTTTTTATTTGATACATATTTGTTTGTGAATATTTCATCATGTTTTATATTTGTTTGATGAATGCTCCTTTGTTTCTGTATTGTTAGTGTATAGTTTTGATGCTCAAATCATCAAAAATGGTTGGACAGGGTCCCTGGTTTCCAGTAATGACTCATTGGAGCTCCCCGGATTCCAATAACTATTCCACAGGGGTTCCCAGATTCAAATAATCATTAATTGGGGGGTCCCCAGTTTCCAGTAAGGATCAAGTGGGGGTCCACAGAGGTCAAAAGGTGAAGAGCCAATGTGTTATATATTTGTTACAAACAGATATTAGAAACCGTTCAGTGCAAGTCCCTTTTTTTAAAGAAAAGCTGCAGTAACTAGGAATGTGTTGAAACATGGAGAAGGATTCTATGTTCTCCTTATCTAAGGAGTTAACAAAGTAAACATATGCTCCCTGTCCTTGTAAGCTATTAAATAGAACAGAAAAAGGAAAAGCAACCTTCCGTTTTCATTGCTTTAAACAGCTGATTTAATAATCTTCTGTGACCTGCCCTGCCTTTCACCTCGGCTGCTTGCTCTGGCAGCAGGCATTGTCACGTCAGAACTCAACTGTAATAACTTATAATACTCAAGTTCTGACGTCTTTTCATTATATTCGGCAACTGAGTGATCCCTAGTCACTGATTATAAAGAAATTAGAGACATGCATTTATACAAGGTTTGCAGTATCCCATGTATTATATCCTAAATAAATAATAGTGTCACCCTTAGGATAGCATTCCCCCAAACATTTTATCTTCACCTCTCCTATTTTTTCTGATCTCATTTTTGCTGGCTTTAGGACTCTGTGCACTTTACCAATCTTAACCAGTTTTTAAGTGCATGGGCTCACTCCTTAAAACATGGTAACTTTGACTTATCCTCAACTGGCATATTAAATGTAATTGTAAGTCCCTAGTAAAGAGGTACGACGTGTCCAGGGCCTGTAAATTAAATGCTGATAGTGGGCCTGCAGCACTGATTGTACTACCCACTTAAGTAGCCCATTAAAGCATGCTTCAGGTCTGCTATTGCAGCCTGTGTGTGCAGTTTTAAACTGCCATTTCAACCTGGCAAAATAAACCTTGTCCATGCCCAAACATTTTTTAAAACATGATTGTTACCCCTAGGGGAGACCCCGGACAGCCCAGAGGGCAGGATGCAGTTTATTTAAAAGGTTGGACATGCACTTTTTAGTTTTACATGTGGTGATAGCGGAAATACTCTTAAATTAGTTTTTCCCTATTCCCTATAGGGTAACATTGGAGTTACCTTATTACTTTTAATAAGCTGTAATTCCCAAATGGGAACAGGTCATCAGTTCATGTTTGGTGTCCTTGGAATTGTAATGAAAAACCCTCCTTTATGGTAAGTTTGTATTTTAAATTACAATTTCAAAAATGCCACTTTTAGAAAGTTGGCATTTTCCTGAATTAGCCATTTAGTGCCCATGGCATGTCTCTGGGTCACATGACTGTGTGTATTTGTCAGTTGGGCTTTGCATAGACAGCCATACACAATAGCGAGCTTAGGTGGGCCTGGATGGACCATCCCTGGCAGGATGGGAGGGCAGAACTGGGCACATCCCTACTGACATGTGAATAGGCTATGTCCTGCCTCCACACAAAGGGCTGCTTACCCCCTGTAGTTAGTCTGGAGCCAGGGTTGTTTGGAAGGCAGGATGCCTGTGGACTTCAAAGAGAAACCTCTGGAAGCTTCTCCCTACTTCAAAGGAAGGCACAGATATAAATATTGGACCTCAGACACCAACGGACCTGTTGATACTCTGTCAGGAAGAAGGACTGCTGTGCTTCTGAAAGGATTGCCACTCTGCTGGACTGCTCCTGTTGAACCCATGACACCAGAGTGACTCCAAGGGCTAGTAGGCTGGCCTCCTGAGCAGGGTGTCAGGGATAGAAGATTCCAACAACATTGAACCCAGCACCTTGATTCTGCCATATATGAGTCCTGCCATACCAAGAGTTGCCACCCCAGTCCTGGACCCTTGGAAGTGGGCCTGAAGGTGATCTGCCAGTCCATCTGTGGATCAAATGGAACAGATGCATCTCCCCTGCTGTGCAGCGCAATCCCAAGCAGAATCAACTCATCACCTCTGCTGCAAGGTTCTTTTAGCACAAGGACTCTGCATTGACCTCGCAGCCCTCATAAGAACCACCACTTTTGCAAGCTTTCCCAACGCAGGCCCTCGCATCACAAATCTCTTGTTGACGGCAGCCTCAACGGCGACGCTGCTTCTCGCATCGCAGCCTTATAGCTCCTCAGAACTGATGTATCGCCTCACCTGCAGTATGCATCCTTGACCTTGTACTTTGCATCGCAAGCCCTTGTTGACAGGATCCTCAATGACGCCACAGGACCTCACTTTGCAGCTCCTCAGAACCGACACATCTCTGCTGTGAAACGCATCCTGTCCGGAGGAGCTTGTAATTCTTCGCAACCAGGATTTAAGGTATTCTTGATCAGTGCGTCTAACTGGGTCCTTTTAGCCAGCCCATGCTCCATCGTGGTTAGCCTGAACTTGTGACTTGGTCCTGCTCAAGTGCGACCATATATCCACAGTTGGTGCTTTGTGCTTTTTGGCACCATTTTCCCTAAAATCTTTTAAATTCCACAGCTCAGTTTCTACTGATTGTATTTTTGTTTTTTTGGTGTGAGAGTCTTTTGTGGTATGTTTTCAGTGTGTTACAGTTTGAAGTGCTGCACAAATACTTTACTAATTGCCTCTAAGGTAAGCCTGACTGCTCTGTGCCAAGTTACCAGCAGGATGAGCAGTGGTTAATTTAGAGTTTGGTTGCGACTTCATTCTGACAAGGATTGTGGTTTCTGCTTGAGTAGGTTTATTTCCCCCCTCATCTAGCAACCCAGTTTCTTACACCTCTCTAGATGCTTTGGAGTATTTTAGCTATCTCAGGAAGAATCTTGTCTCAGGATCCAACTGAAAATCCACATGTACTTTAGTAATTTTTTGCTCTGTCACTCATAAGAGCTTGGTGACCAATAGGACCTTGGTAATATTCTGTCAGTGATAAAACATTGACCTGGATTGTGTGTCACATTTCAGCTATACAACAATGTAACACTGGTAACAAGTGAATACCATCTGCAGATTTGCTTATTGCTGCCATACCATATACATGCACTTCCCCAGTTATGGATGTCATTGAAGATGACTGGTCAAACTGGTCTTACATTTGCCCTACTGCAAGTAATCAGCCCTTACTCAAATTGCAAAGGCACTGATTATTGTTTGCTTTTTGCTCATTTGAAAAAGTCAAATGTCTACAAACCTCTAATAAATCAATCAAATTCTTCAAATTATCGTTTGAATAACCATTTACTTCTGTTAATAATATTGTTAAGGGAAACATTGCAAATGGGAGTCTGCTGGTTTTCTTATGAATATGAATATGAACCAGGGGCCAGATGTACATATAAACTGGTTGCAAAACGTTGCCGCAAATTGTGCACCTCATTTTTGTGGCCAGTATTTTATTTTGTAAACAGACCTGATTGATAATATGTTGGTTCACAAAATAAGCAAGTGAAAGGAGAATTAGAATGACCTGGCTAATTAATGTCCTCTAGGCAGGTCTCAATTTGCAACTCCAGGTTTGGATATAATCAAAAGGATAGTAGTAGCCTGCAAGAGACAGCAGACCACCATACCTGTGATTTCATTTCAAAATAGATTTTATTTTTAAAGCAGTTTCAGTTCCCTAAAGGCATCTTTAGTACTTTAAAAAACGTTTTCCATTTTGGGAAGTTTTAGTGAAGGCAGTCAGTGGTCCAGCAGACTGAAGATGCCACCATGATTCCTAAAGGGAAAGGGGTCCAAAGATGACTCCTTCCCCTTTTCGAATCAGTTGCCACCACAAATCAGGTTTGTACATATGTAAAAGTAGTTTTGGGGTCTTAAACCCTTTTTGTCCCCAATCAAAGAACCGGCGGCCTCAACCGCATTTTTATACATCTGGCTCTAGGTTTCTTTTTCACTTAGTTTACGTTGCTATTGTATATATTGAGGCTCATTGAACCTGTATGCTTTGAAGTTGACAATTATCTTTACCACCTACTTATTTCCATTAATTTTCCTACTATGTCCTATTTCTGTATTAACTCATTGAAGTGTCCTTGTGTTATGCAAAAAGGACAAAGTAATGCTTTTCAATCTCTGAGGCGCGGCTAGTCATCAAATGTAGCTCTATTGTAAGCATGCAATTATTGGAGATGCTCATTTTAATGTTAGTGTTAAATGTATTATGCTTAGTGCTGCTACTAATTGACATAATAGGTCAAATGTAACCTAGCTTGCATAAACATTTTCTCATCTGCATGCCTTATCCAGATTTTATCTGCAGGAAGCCTTTGTACATTATTATAATAAAATTAATGGATCATCACTCCTATCAAGCCCTTGCACAAAGAATTGATTGAGAGCTGCATACTAGGAAGGTTTAAAACTTCTTGGCACATGGTTTGTAATTTCAAAATTGTGCCAAGTTCTGAAAACCTTTTCCAGTCACTAGCGCAAGACATCATTGATGAATCTGGGCTTTATGTGGCTCGAATACGATGCACATGGCAGGAAAATGTCAATGTACTGCTCGACCCATTTATAAATCTTTTTCGTTGGACGTGTGGGCTAGAATGTTTCCTCAGAGTGTATACAGCAATAACTATTTTCGAAGGATTCTATCCTTTCTTTTTCACCACTCCTTTCTTGCCAGTCCCTCTTTTTTTCTGTTCATGATAGTTCTCAGTAATTGCTCAACATCAGCCATTTTCCTAGCCACTGAATATTTTATTAGGGCTGGTGCTACACCAAAACATGTTTTAGATAGCTTCCTGGTGGATGACTGTTTGCTCCTAGTAGGACTAAATCCTTCCCAATTGCCAGAGGAAGGGAGAGAAATTAAATTTGAGTGACTATGTAAGAAATATGGGTTGCTTGTATAGTCGATACTGCACACCAAATTAACTCTAACGATTTGTTGATCACCTTATGTCTCTACCAAATAATCTGCTTTCTACTGATATGAGGTTATTTTTACACGCATTGTAAAATTGAAGTCTTTGATTTGATGCGTTTGAATAATATCATTGGCAAGTTACATCTATGAAACTTGTGATAGATCTAGTTCTAACACTTTTCTCTGGGGCTATTATGGACACATTTGAACAGGGCCTTGCAAATGAGACACCCACTTGCAAAAGATATCCTGGGTATAAGATGAAGCGAGTGCAGTTTACTTCATTTGAGAGACTGGCACCCACATTTTCACTCATCCCCTGTCAAACTGACAAATTCTGTTTTTTATTTAGTTTGGACCCGTAGCAGTCACTCATAGTCCTGCATTGTTAATGGCAGAGATTTTGGTGACTGTGAAAAACAGGGGAAGATATGTTTGAATTTGTGTAAAAAATCTATTTTTAAATGGTATTACCAACAACATGTAAACCAAATTATTTACACCTCCCACACCTGGCATCACAGAGACCCCTAGACACAATAACTCTGGAGGACAGAAATAACAGGTTTAATCCAGACAACTCTTGCTGAGTCCTAAAGAACATTTGCTCAACCTTCTCTGGAGATGACGTGAGTGCTCAAATTGTTCATGCAAGATGCCAAGGCTGGTTTGCTTTAACAGCTTGTACTTAGTAGAAGCCATAGATTTATTTGTTCTCCTGAGGCCTTTAGGAGTGATTTGATTTACATCAGGAACCAAGGCATTAGCAATGACCCCTGGGCTTATCTTATAGCCAAATATCATGATCATTTGCTTCAGTTCACATTGCTCCATTACTTTGAGGAATTTTGTTTTGCTTTGTCCATTTCCAAACAGGCTATCATTACCTGCTCCTGTCACGGTCTTGATTCCTGCTTTAGTTTCTTGTGCTGCCTCTCTGCCTCAACAATCTAGTACTCACAGATTCAGTCTGCCAGAGGTAATGGTGGTCCCTTCTATTAGCCAGGGTGCCGCTGATACAGGAAAGCACCTAGCAGATAGTACCTTCCAGAAGGAGCCTCAATGCAGAAATAAGTCCAATGGGCAAAAACCTACAAAAGCTCTGGAAGCTGAGATGTCTTTATTCTAAGAAGAAGTCAAGTGGTGAGCTTGAGATAAGCTGGACAGAATAAAGTTGTCACCATCATGGCCAATGAAACAGAAAAACCATGGCACAGAGTAGAAGACTACTGGATTGCAGAAGATTAAAGGAAGTGAAACAAAATAGCAATCCATGTTTTCCCCATATTGATTTTGGAAAGACTTTCAGAAACTGTCCTGGGCAATGATCATCTTAGGCTGGGACAGATAGTACCTTTTCCAATGACCGCACTAAGGACGTCTGGAAAGGAGAAGGCAAAGCAGGCCCATGGTGTAATACCAGTCTGCAAGCAGGCTCCCAAAGAGAAGAATACCACAAGGGAAGACTTCACCAGTGAGTTGGCCACTGCCAGATAAATCATAGAAGGGAATCTGTCGACCCGTCGCACAGAGAAAGAAAGCTGTCTTGTCCACCTCAGACGTAGTCCCTGTGAATGGGCTTGGTGGGACAGTGGTTAAGCTGGAAGTTGTAACAGCGAGAGTACAGTATGGCACCATCTTGAAACTCCAGGTTTATCTGGTTGTTATCTGAAGAATCAACATATCAGCCCTGGGACATGAAGGGAAGCCACATCATCCCAGGATCGTTCACAAGGCAGCTATCCCTTCCTATGGATGAAAAAACTGCAGGTTGTGTCTACAGATCCAGGAATAAAAAAAATATTGCACTTCATATTCTGGCACATTGCTTACCAAGGCTGGTGGAGGCAAAAAAAAGACACTGGAAAGAATCTAAATTATATGATTTCAATGGAAAGAATGAAAGACTGCATGAGTTTTCCAGTTCAGTGGTACCTAAAGTTTGAAGGTATTGTGCTTGTGAAGAGTCCAAAACCTCTGGATTGTTACCTGTGGCTCAGTTGAAGCAGGAGTGTACTCCGATGTTAGTCAAGTGTCCAAGACCTGGTGGGACACCTCCTGGGGATTGGAACTCACTCCAGTGGAGGTCAGCAGCAGGGCTTAGGGAGGTCCATTTGCTGCTCGAAAGGTGCAGGGAAGGCCTTTGGCTGCTTTTTGTGTCCCTGTAGCTCAACAGGAGATCAGCTAACTGACCCTTGGAATCACTTCTGGGGATCCTGGGTTCAAGCAGGCAAGCAGGTCAAGCCTTTCTTCTTCAGACAGCAGTGCGGTCCTTCTGAGTCTTTTACGGGTCCAGGAGTGTTCTAATAGGAGGTTCTGAGGGTGCCATAGTTATAAGCAGTGCTGGCCTGAAACTAAAATCAAAGTTTTTTTTGAGAGGTTGAACATAAATGAGATGAATGGACTGTTAGCAAGGATAAAGCAGTATACCTGGCTGTGAGGATATAAATAGGTTCTAATAGTAAAGCCACTAAATTACACAGGAAAGTGACAGCAGGAAAGAAACTGCAAGATGCACAAAGTAACCACCCAGACCCTCTTACTGATGTAATTGTATCAATGACGAGGAAGAGGAAATTGTGCTCATAAGAGTGTATATTAGAAACAGCAAAACAAAGATTCAAAATGAAAACTAGTGATGATGCTCGTTATAAAAAGGGAGGACAGGGGTGAGGGAGAAAGAGTCGAAATTAAAATAGAGGAGATTCTATTGATAGGCATAATGCTGCAAAAAAGAGTGAGAGAGAGAGTGAGAAAATCGTGCATGAAGTTGGAAATAAAATGTCACATTTAGGTTCACATCAGAGTACATTACTGTTATAATGTACATAATGTACCTTGTTAGTTATCAACACAATTCCATTTTTAAAAGTTTCATTTATCTAGCTTGTCATGAATATGTGGTGGCTTATTGGCAGAGGGCTGGGGCATAACTCAGGGTCCAGGAGCCGCTGCAGAACAAGGGGAGCAAAACCCTTCAGATTCCACAAACACTTCAAGGGGTCTCTATTCAGCCCAATGTATATCTGTGAGTTATGAGAGACTTAGGGGCCGCTCATCACATCCTGTAGGAGGGCTCCATCATCTTGCATTATGCCCCTGGTAGTGGGTTTGGAGAAGGGGTATCTGATGATGGCAGTAATACTCCAGCCAGAGAGACAATGGTGCTTATAATGAACCTGGCGGTCTCATGACTGCCAGGTACGTGGATGGTGGTCGGACCGTCGTCAATGCGACGGTCCGACCTCCATATTTTAACTATGGCGGTCGGGCAGTTGTGGTGGTCCTAATCCGCCTGGGCAGCGCAGCAAGCAACGCCGTTTTGGTGATTATGATCTCGTTCTCGCCAGTGATTTCATGGTGCTAGCACCGCCATAAACAGGTTGGCGGAGAACGGGTGCACTTGGCATGGGCAGTGCAGGGGTGCCCCTGGCCAGCACCCTCGCAATGTTCACTGTCTGCTCTGCAGACAGTGAACATTGCAACAGTGTTGGTGCACCCTGCATCCCACAGCATTGCTGCCGGCTCAGTTACGAGCCTGAGACAATGCTGTAGGGTGTTTCCTGCTAGGCCAGTGGGCGGAAACTCAGGTTTCCGCCTGCTGACCTAGTGGGAAACTCTTAATGGGACCAGCGTGGAGGTAGCCTCTATGGTGGCAACCTCCCCGTCTGAAGTTTGATGGACAGGCAAAGCCATCTGCCGAACTCGTATTGAGGCCCTGTATGTTTTCGGTGCTTCGCCTCTCCAACTTCCAATGATTTCTGGCTCCACATATCACTGATCGCAAAAATAATTTCCAAATTGCAATCTGACTCTTTGCGACCAGTAGTTTATTTTGTGAACCGACCAATGTACTACTAGGTCGGTTCCCAAAATAAGGAAGTCAAAGGGGTCACAGAATGGCCTCCCTAATTAATATGTATTAGGCAGGTCACAATTTGCAACTGCTTCTGATTGGCTACTTTCACAATAATAATGGTCTTCAAGAGGCAGCAGACTACCTTTGCTGTGAATGTTTTTTCAAAATGAAAACATTTTTTTGAAGCAACCAAATTTTTCTTAAAGGAAGTGGGGAGCTTCAAAAACGTTTATACATTAAAAAAAAGCAAGACTTCAGTGCGATTTGGAAGTGGTGCTTTGGGTAATTGCCTACTCCCCTGATGATGGCGCGCCAATTCCCAAAGGGGAAAGGTCCAAAGGGACCCACCAGAATTAAAGCTGCCAATCTAAAACATACCTCCTCTACATTCTGAGGCCCTCATTACAACCCTGGGGGTTGGTGTTTGTTAGACCTGACATGCCTTAGGGTGGTCACCCCTAACTTTTTGTCTGCCTCCCTCCACTTTTTGGACTCTCTTTTTTGCTGGCTTTTAGACTCTGCGCACTTTACCACTGCTAACCAGTGCTAAAGTGCATGTGCTCTAACCCTTTAAACATGGTAACTTTGGATCATACCCAATTGGACTATTTAATCTACTTATAAGTCCCTAGTAATGTGCACTGTATGTGCCTAGGGCCTGTAGATTAAATGCTACTAGTGGGCCTGCAGCACTGGTTGTGCCACCCACTCAAGTAGCCCCTATACCTTGTCCCAGGCCTGCCATTGCAAGGCCTGTGTGTGCAGTTTCACTGCCAAATCGACTTGGCATTTAAAAGTACTTGCCAAGCCTAAAACTCCCCTTTTTCTACACATAAGTCACATAATACACCATTTTTCCACGCATCTCCTCCTCTGCGGCCCTCTGCGGAGATTTTCCACTCCAAACCAGGTACTTTGTGCTTGAAAGAGACTTTGATTGCTTTTTAAAGACTTAAGACACTTTATATCACTTTTCAGTGATATCTCTACAATTTCTTATAGCATCTTTTATCGTTTTGATCTACAAATACCCAGATAAATATTATATATTTTTCTAAACACTGTGTGGTGTATTTTTGTGGTGCTATATTGTGTTATTGCATGATTTATTGCACAAATACTTTACACATTGCCTTCTAAGTTAAGCCTGACTGCTCGTGCCAAGCTACCAGAGGGTGGGCACAGGATAATTTGGATTGTGTGTGACTTACCCTGACTAGAGTGAGGGTTTTTGCTTGGACAGAGGGTAACCTGACTGCCAACCAAAAACCTAATTTCTAACAGTGTTAAACAGGCCGGCGGAAAAAATAATTGAATCACGACCATGGCGGAAACCGCCAACATAGACAGCCACTTTAACACTCTGACCGCCACGGCGGTAGAAACAAACATCGCGGCGTCACCGCCAACAGACAGGCAGAGGACAAAGTACCGCCCACTGTATTGCCACACGCCTATCCGCCACCTCTTCTGGGGCGGAACCAACGCTATCAAAAGCTTGGCGGAAACAGTACACAGAAGGGAAACCACTCACCTCTCGACACCCAACGAGGAACCAGGACGCCATGGAGCCTGAGTTACACATACTGCCCATGCTGGTCTTCCTCCCGCTGTATCAGTAGCAGGACAGATGCCGTTGATGACCACGGTGAGTACTGCACCGTCAACACAGGGGAGGGGGAGAAAGAGAGTGACACACACATGCAGCACACCATGCACCCACCCTCACCCACAACACCATACACACAAATACATGCAGCAACATTACATATATTCCCCCCCTCACCCCCTGGAAGAACGTAAGGACAAATTTAAATGATTGTAACAAGTGTAATACAGTATATACAAATATGTACACCAACTACACAAGTCCGGATAGTGTACCAATCATTGTCCGTGGACCAGTGGTCCCAAAATGCATGGGCGAAGCCCACACAAGATACCTGACACGAAACGGAGAGAACACTGCTGGGGGATCAGACCGAAATTAAACAGGCACCTCAGGGGGAAGGGGAGGGGGGGCACCTCAGCCGGATGAACGCACAATGCCACTGCTGCACGAGGGGGCTCCATGCCCACTGCGGTATCCTGGGGAGTGCAAAGCCACAGTCTCTCAAGTCTTTCCAGTGGGTGGTTTGCCCGCTGCTGTATCGTGGGAGTGCAAAGCTACAGTCTCTCAAGTCTTTCCAGTGGGTGGTTTGCCCACTGCTGTATCCTGGGGAGTGCAAAGCCACAGTCTCTCAATGGATAACAGTCTCCACTGGTTATGGAGGGGGCTTGGTACCCAGAGTGCTTCATCCTGCCAAGGACTGAGGTAGTGGATGTCTTTCTCCACTGGTTCTGGAGGGGGCTTGGTGCCCAGAGTGCTTCATCCTGCCAAGGACTAAGGTAGTGGATGTGAATCTCCACTGGTTCTGGAGGGGACTTGGTGCCCAGAGTGCTTCATCCTGCCAAGGACTGAGGTAGTGGATGTGAATCTCCACTGGTTCGGGAGGGTGCTTGGTGCCCAAAGGGCTTCATCCTGCCAAGGACTAAGGTAGTGGATGTCTTTCTCCACTGGTTCTGGAGGGGGCTTGGTGCCCAGAGTGCTTCATCCTGCCAAGGTCTGAGGTAGTGGGTGTCTTTCTCCACTGGTTCTGGAGGGGGCTTGGTGCCCATAGTGCTCCACATGCAGTGTGGCTGGTCCCATTACCTCACATGGGTGTGTGTGCCACAAGATTGCCTAGGAACAGGTAGCATGATACGCCATTTATGCAGAGACATACCCCACCCTGCTGCGGCTTTGCCTTCCACCTGCAGGTGCAAACAGTGATGAGAGGCATGCCTCATGGAAGCTCTGCAGGGTCCAGGAAGTCTCCAGCCTAAGACGGCTGCCCACTGGGAATGGTAGCCATGTCAGCTGTGGTGCCACTGTTGAAGCACGTCGCGGGGCTGTTGGCGGTGCTTGCGGCGGTGTCTGTGGCGGAGGTGCAGGCAGTGTTGAATGTGTCACCACCTGTTGAGGGACACAGCAAGACGTCTCCTGCAGCCTCGGACGGCTGCCCACTAGGGAATATGCTGGGGACTGTTGCTGAGGCTGCAGGTGGCAGTGCAGGTGGCTGTGCTGGTGCCGGTGCAGGTGGCGGTGCTGGTGCCGGTGCAGGTGGCGGTGCAGGTGGTGGTGTTCGCCGCCGTACAGGTTGGTGTAGTGGTTGACAGAAGGGGTGACTCAAGTCCCTCAGTCGGAGCCACTGTGCCCTGTCCTGACCTGCTCTTCGACTTGTGTCCCTTCTCCACCTTTGATGGTGCTGCAGCTGTCTTGCCACTGTCCCTTGTTGTTTTGGATGAGCCCTTGTTGGCTGGTAGGTGCGGCTTCTCACTCCAGGATGTGGGCACCTTCTTCACCTTGGCAGGTGGCGGAATGTCCTTGGCCTCGCTACGTGGCACACTGGCAGCCCTGATGGGTGGCGCACTCAATGACCCCGCAGTTTCTGGCACCACTGTGCCTGGGGATTTGGTGGCTGAGGTGCAGGGCTGGGACCTGGAAAGCATGGCCCTAGGGGAAGGACGGGGGGAGGTGTAGGGAAGAGTCAATGTTAGCCAGGAAAAGCTTCTTAGACACACTGGTACGGGAAGATGGAGGGGGTTTGGGAGCAGAGGAAGAGGTAGTGGTTGTAGGAGGTGTACGTTTGCTGAATTTGGGTGAAGGTGCATGGGCCGGAGGCTGTTGTGAGGTGGATGGCTGTTGGGTGGGTGTGTGCCTGCGTTTGTGTACTTTGGGAGGAGGGGTCACAGACACACTGGGAGAGGACACTGGGGATGTGTTAATGGCAGTGGGGGTGGTGATTGCACGTGAGCAGTGTGTGGTGATGGGCGTGCTGGTGATGGAGGTAGTGGCTGAGGATGTAGTGCATGCAGGTGTGAGTGGAGACGACACTCGGAGGGAGGAGGAGGACGTGGAGGCGGGGGACACAGTGGAGGCAGTGGATGTTGCTGTGTCTACACGGGGATGGTGCTTGTGTGATTGCTTGTGGGATGTGTCGTGCTTATGTTTGCCATGTCCACTCTTGTGTGTTGATGAGTGTGCATGCTGGTCCGATGGTGTGCTTGAGATAGGCTGAGGTACAGGGGATTGGGTCTGAGTAGAGGAAGTTGGAGGGGGGAGGCTGGACACAGGGACAATGGCTGCCATCAGTTCTGAGGCCCGAGCCTGAAATGCTCTCTGTTGGGCCGCCTGCCCAGAATGAATGCCCTCCAGGTATGCATTTGTTTGTTGCAAATGCCTCTCAACACCCTGGATGGTATTCAAAATGGTAGATTGCCCAACAGTGAGGGATCTCAGGAGGTCAATAGCCTCCTCACTGAGGGCAGCAGGGCTGGCTGGGGCAGGGGCTGAGGTACCTGGGGCGAAGGAGATGCCCACCCTCCTGGGTGAGCAGGCACAGGACACACGCTGAGGTGCAGAGGTGCCCACCACCGCAAGGGAGCTCCCATCAGAGGAGGTGTTTGCTCCTGTCCCCGTCGTGGAGCTCCCCTCGCCCTCCGTCCCACTGGTGGCTTCAGACTCCGTTGCTTCACCCTCCAGGGCCACGTGGGTTGCAGCTCCCTCCTGCTCCGGTGCCAATGCTCCTCCGCCAGATGGTGTTAATGCACGTAAGAAGAGGGAGACAAAACAAAAAGTGGGCGAAGGACAGAAGAAACACATGTTCAGTGCATGCAACACCACTACTCTGTTGGCGGACACAACACACAGGGAGCAGCCCTATGCACTAAGCCACGCACTAACAGTTCCTAGCAAATTCACATGGCCATGGGGGACGAGGCCTAGGCCCAATTGCTGCACACCTGGAAGTCACAGGAGCCTGACTAGGTGTAGATGGCTATTACCAGTAGTGGGGTTGGGGTGCCACAGAGCCTGCCTAACAAGGGACCTGGCTTACCAAGTTTGCCCTAGCCTAGGGGAACCCACAGCTGAAGGAGAGTGTACTCACCCCCTTGTGGCTGCTGTGATGCCCTCAAGCACCCATCCAACTCCGGATAGGCCACCGCCAGAATCCGGTACATCAGGGGGGTCATGGTGCGACGGGTACCCCTTCCACGTTGGGAGGCCATCCCCAGCTGGGCATCCACCGTCTTCTTGCTCCAGCGGCGCAGGGCTTCCCATCTTTTACGGCAGTGGGTGCTCCGTCTATGGTAGACACCCAGAGTCCGGACGTCAAATACCCTTCTTCTGGTGGGTGCTGACCTAGAGGAAAAGTGAAGTAAAAATGTATGTTTCTATCCTGTACATTTCATCTCACGCATTGCCAAACACCTCCCACCCTGGCCCAGACATACATACACACACAATCCTGACATGCTGGCCTGCCCCCCCCCCCACCAGTTTCTCCAACTCCTCCGAAGTGAAGGCATGGGCCCTTTCCCCAGACATTGTAGCCATCGTCGCTTCCAGACACAGGTCACAGCAGCACTTGCAGTGTAGGTCCTCTCCTGTTGATGGTCAGGTATCAAGTGAAGGAACAGTAAGAAAATGGTGGCCACGTCTGCGGCGGTGCGTACCGTCACCGCCGGCGTACACAGTCATTGGCTCCTGGGATGCATAGGCCCAATGTTAACCAATGCTGAATTGCGCCACGGTCTTCGACCGCCCACCGTGACGGTGTACAACGCCGGCGCAGTTACCTCATTTCCCCTTGTCCCACCTTACAGGTCAGGCAGCTGCCATTTCTGGGGTCACATGGCATATAAAAAAACTGCGTCACACCTATTTAGGCCTGGAATACAGACAGATAAAGGCAGATTGTGAATTACCAACCTTTTACAAAAATAACACATTGTGATACCCAAGTGTTGGATGACCCTCTGCTCGCTGTTTTCCTCCATAGGGCACGTCTGCTGGGGTAGGTGATGAGATGGCGGCATCCTCCGGTGTACAGACCCCTGGTGGACCTGTCGACAATGGAAGAGAGACACATCATTATCACCTACAGACTTGATCATGCAACAATCCTGGAACTGTGTGCCCAGTTGGAGCCAGACCTGATTTCAGCTATCCGCCATCCCACAGGAATCCACCCTCTAGTGCAGGTTCTGTCTGTACTCCATTTCCTAGCCAGTGGGTCTTTTCAAACAACAGTGGCCATGTCATCGGGGATGTCCCAGCCAATGTTCTCTAACGTGTTGTCGAGAGTGTTATCTGCCCTGCTGAAACACATGCGCAGCTACATCGTTTTCCCTCAGGTGGAGGATTTGCCCACAGTGAAAGGTGCCTTTTATGCCCTGGGACATATCCTCAACATCATTGGTGCCATTGATGGTACACATGTAGCATTTGCCCCCCCACCCCCTGCAGGAATGACAGGTGTACAGAAACCGGAAAAGCCACCATTCACTGAATGTGCAGATGGGGTGTTTGGCAGACCAGTACATCTCCCATGTGAATGCCAAATATCCTGGCTCTGTGCATGACGCTTACATTTTGAGGAATAGCAGCATCCCTTATGTGATGGGGCAACTCCAGAGGCACCAGGTGTGGCTAATAGGTGAGCCCAATGTCCAAATACAGTTGACATAGGTGTATGGGTATGGGGTTGTCCCTAAGGGTTAGTGTGTGTCTAACAGTTGTTCCTCGACATTTGCAGGTGACTCTGGTTACCCCAACCTGTCATGGCTACTGACCCCAGAGAGGAATCCCAGGACAAGGGCAGATGAACGCTACAATGAGGCACATGGGCGAACTTGGAGGATTATAGAACACACCTTCGGCCTCCTGAAGGCCAGATTCCGGTGCCTCCATCTTATAGGTGGATCCCTATACTACTCACCGAAGAAGGTGTGCCAGATCATCGTGGCCTGCTGTATGTTGCACAACCTGGCTTTGCGATGCAAGGTGCCTTTTCTGCAGGAGGATGGGACAGATGGTGGTCTTGTGGCAGCTGTGGAGCCTCTGGACAGTGAAGAAGAGGAGGCAGAAGAAGAAGATATCGACAACTGAAACAACATCCTCATGCAATACTTCCAGTGAGACACAGGTAAGAAGATGTAACTGCTTCCCACATCTCATACTATTGTCGGAGCTAGCATAAGTCTGTCATTTTCACTCACTGTATGGACCCTGACTTGTTACTTTGCCTTTCCATTTCACAGATCTGGGTCCCACTTTGTGCCGTCTGCTATGTTTACTGCTTGCCTACACCTATGTAACATTGGTATGTGAACAAGTACATTGACATTGCTATATTCCAGAGATTTTGCAATTACACATTTGTGAAAGCACAGACTAACTCCAGATTGTTTTGTGACTCAAGTCTGTTTGTGTCTTTGCAAATAAGTGGAGGGGGCTGTGAAATGGGCTGGGGTGATGGTGGAGGAATGTCCATGGCAGAGTCCAGTCTATTTGTTTCACAGGTGCATTGTCCAATGTGGCATAGGAAGTGGAGCTATGCCAGTTTAAGGTGGACAGGATGTCAAGTTGGGACAGAAGGGTGACATACAGGGGGGTCTTATTTCCTGGCGGGGGTCTTGGCAATGTTCTATGTCTTGTTCCTGGGTCTCAGGGACCGTTTGCAGGGTGGTTCTCCTTCTGCAGGGGGTGGGGTGCTGGTGGCCTGTTGTTCCTGTGGCGGTGCCTCCTGTCCACTACCGCCGGCAGAGGTGGAGGGCTGTTCATCGTCCAGGCTAGTGTCAGGGCCCCGTTGATGTGCCACTGTGTCCCTCCTGGTGTTGACAAGGTCTGCCAGCACCCCTGCAATGGTGACCAGGGTGATGTTGATGGACTTCAAGTCCTCCTTGATCCCCAGGTAGTGTTCCTTCTGCAGCCGCTGGGTCTCCTAAAACTTGGCCAGTATTGTGCCCATGGTCTCCTGGGAATGGTGGTAAGCTCCCATGATGTTTGAGAGTGCCTTGTGGAGAGTGGGTTCCCTGGGCCTGTCCTCCCCCTGTCGCACAGCAGTCCTCCCAGCTTCCCTGTTAATCTTGTGCCTCTGTCCCCTGAACCGTGTGTCCACTGCCACTGCCCCCAGGTCTCTGATCATCCTGTGTTAGTAGGTTTGCCTGGGTTCCCTGTAGTGGTGGACACACTGCTGATTGACGTGCCCTGGGGACAGAGGGATGGGCCCGCTGGGTGGGTGCTGTGGCGGTGTTTCCTGAGGGGAGAGGTTCAGTGGTGGTTTGTGACTGTGTCAGGGGAACCGACTGTCCCGAGGTCCCTAATCGGCCGGGCTGGTCATCTTGATCCAGGCATGCAGAGCTGTTGTCATCACTGTGGGCCTCTTCTGTGGGGGGACTGGATAAGTCTGGCACCTACTGTCTGGTGACGTTGGGTATGGGTCCTGTTGGGGTGTGAATGCATAATCTTAGTATCTGTGTGTGCCATCTTGTTCAATGGGTGAGTTAACCTCTACTCCTGTGCTTGCATTATTGCCGTGGCCCTTGTGTGATTGGTGATTTTGGGGCATGAGTGAGTCTCTCTACTGGACATTCTTTGGTGATGGGTGTCCATGCATTGGGGTTACATGCAGGGCTTGATTTTGGGATGTGTGGGTTGTGGTAGTGGGGTATCTGTGGGGTATTGGGGTGATGGGTGTGAGGGTGAGGGTGAGGGTGGGAGTATGTGATGCATGCAGGTGGGGTAGGGGGATATGGTAGTTAAGATTTGACTTACCAGAGTCCAGTCCTCCTGCTACTCCTGCGAGGCCCTCAGGATGCATGATCGCCAAGACTTGCTTCTTCCATGTTGTTAGTTGTGGGGGAGGAGGTGGGGGTCCACCGCCAATCCTCTGTACAGCAATCTGGTGTCTGGATACCACGGAACGTACCTTCTCCCATAGGTCGTTCCACCTCTTCCTGATGTCATCCTGTGTTCTTGGATGCTGTCCCAATGCGTTGACCCTGTCCACAATTCTCCGCCATAGCTCCATCTTCCTAACAATGGATGTCTGCTGCACCTGTGATCCGCATAGCTGTGGCTCTACCCGGATGATTTCCTCCACCATGACCCTGAGCTCCTCCTCAGAAAACCTGGGGTGTCTTTGAGGTGCCATGATGTGGTGTGGGTGATGTGTGAGGTGCTATCTGTTGTGATGGGTGAGGGGATGTGTTGGTGTGTGTTGTTTGAGGTGCATGGCTGTTGTATAAGTGATGGTGTTGTGTGTCTGTGGATGCTGGTGTTGTGTTAATCTCTCTCTCTGGCCTTCTTTCAAACTTTTGGTTGCAAGGGTTTGTGGGTGATGTGGGTGTGTGCTTTGTAATGGATTGGGTGTGTGGGTGTGGTGTGTGTATGTGTATCAGGTGTGTGTATTTCGAATTGTCCAATGTGGTTGTGTTTTGTAAATGTGTGTGTATTTTGAGCGTGTACCGCAAATTGATTACCGTGGTTGAAAGACCGCTACGTTGATTTGCGGTCATGATAGTGTGGGTGCATTCCTGTTGGCGTGACGGGTGGGTTTTGGTGTCGCCAGTTTATCACTGACCTTTGGTGAGGCGGACTTGTGTGGATGTCTGTATTGTGGCTGATTCCGAGCTGTGAGTCGTAATACCTGTAGCTGAATTCCGCTGCCGCAACAGTATGTTGGCGGTCTTCTGCATGGCGGAAAGTGGGATTTACCGCCAGGGTTGTAATGAGGGCCTGAATCTGTAACCATTTTTAAACCTATTTAGTGATCTGGGAACACGTTTTGCATCGCTATTATTACAAAACATCATTATTAAGAGCTTTTTTACCAATCACAAACCCTCTGATTTCTCCAATTGGAGGGTTTGTGACTAATAAAAAGATCTATGCATCTGTCTCTTCATTGTCTAACTGCTTTCAGAAAAGAAACTGACTCTCTGCTCTGCTTTCAGCAGAGGACGGAGCTGATGCCACATCCTAAAATCTTTTACCCCCTAAGAACTGAACCCATTTTTTTCAGGTCTCGCCCACAGACAGCTTTAGCTGTATACTGCTGAAGATGCAATATGAAGAGTGGGCTTTGGGTCAGCAAATTGCTCACAAGAAACAAACTTTCTCATCCATCTCAGTTCACTGTTCTTCAAATGTGGGTTTACCTTCCTATACTTGCATTTGTCCATCAAAGCACAGCTTCATTACATCACTTCTAATTGAAACACTTGTATTGTTCCACTGTTGATCTGAAATATATACCCACTGATGCACAGACTGCTATTTTCATATTTTTAATGTACCATTCCAACCTGACAGACAGACATTTTTGATTGGTAAATAAACAATAAAATGCACAAAAAAAACACTGCAAAAAAGCATTAGCAAAGCTAATAGATTGGCATCCGCCTTGTAAAAGCAAGACCTATTGATTTTGTCAATGCTTATTTATTCTACTGCTCTTGGATGGTCTGTGATGTTGTTGATTGGAAGTCCTAGGCCAGCACATAGTTGGAATCAAGTTCTACTGGCAACCTGCCCATTGTTCCAAGATGAATAACGTCCATAGCAGAGGACTTTAAACTTGGATTCCACTGGAAGCCAAAGAAAATAATTTTAATATGAATGTAATGCAGTCCCATCTTTTCAAATTGCAGGTTGTCTAACCAAAAAAATTGATAACATTGCAGTCTTGCAACCCAGTTTTGGAAAACTAGACTAAATTACTTAAAAATAGTCTAATAATGCAAAATGGCCCCCACTTAACAAGGCTCTGCTGGCTGGGAAGGATAATCCAGCAAAAACCCACCCTAATTTGTGGCATTGATGCAGCACTGGTGGGGATCACACTCCTGAGAGTGCTTTGCACATATTGTATGTGAGTCGGATTGAGGAGCTGTCTGTTTTCTCCTTGCCGCAGCCTTCCAGCTGATGTGGCTGTTAACTTTGCCCAGCTTTCCTACACCAGGCAAAGGGCCAGGTGGAATAGGCACTCTGTTTGGAGCTCATGCGGTGTGTGCATATACTAGCGGGAATGACCTTAAACGCCAATGACCCAAAAGTAGACTTTCTTACAGACAGATTTGACTGCCTGAACATTGACCAACTTGAGTACGTACGTTAGATGTGGAGGACACTCACTCCGCTGGTGCGGGGTGATTACTGCAAATAGAAAAGATGCTTGAGGTCATCTGCAACAACAATGAGGACCTCTAGGTGCGCTCCAGAGGGAACAACCTGCGTATCCTGGAAGTCCCTGAATTGACTGCAATGGGTCACTTAGAAGACTAATTGGAAACACTGCTTCGCTCTCTCTTTGGGGATGATCTCTCTCCCATGCTCACTGTGGAGAGGGCCCATAGATCCTTGGTGCTCCTGCAAGCCCAGTCATTACCAGGCTGCTAAATTACCGGGACACCACACTCCACCTGGCCAGGGATTGCCATCCCCTTCAATACCAGGGGAATAAGATTTTCTTGTTCCCAGACTTTACACTGGCTGTGCAGGTGGGTAGGTGTGAATTACTCCCGGTGAAATGCATGCTACAGAAAACTGGTGCCAACTACTCTTTGATATACCCATCCTACCTCTGAATTCTACATCTGGGGAAAACGTATTACTTTACCGATCCGAAGGCTGCCACCAAATTTGGTAAAAGCCTTCGTTCCACTAGCTTCGGACCCCCCCTCCCAGGGGCTTAGAGTGAGACTGCCTCAGCAACAATGGCTAATTGAGATACCACTTCTTTGAGGTCTAATGGATGGCGGGACAACACTATGCTGAAACTGTGCAAACCGCCTGGTGGCTCCCTCCCCACCCCCCAATGAAGGGTAGTGGGCTGCCTGTGACTTGCCACCTACTGTGGGTCTGGGACAATACTGTGGATGGGGACTTTAAAGTGGTGCTGGATGCAGTGTGGACAGGGCAAGCAACTCCGGATGTCTGAAGTGCTACGGCACATCTCAAAGCTATAATGACAGATAATCTCACAGACATAGCACTCCCAACATGCACACAGTGCAGAAGGCAGACAGATTATGTCCACACATAATACATTGTTGAGAATTGTCTAGTTGTAGGCCATTACAGATCTGGTCACCTGGACCACTAATGTTTTGCACCTTCTGAGAACACTGTCAGACCATGTCCTTGTCTTGCTGGAACTTGCCCCTCCTGAGTACATATCACATGTCTTTGCATGGCAGCTTCCTGCTGAAGCCCTCTGAGGCCAAGTGTTTCAGAGCTAAGTGAGAGCAGTCGTTATTAAATATTTCAAACATAATGCACAGTCACATCACCGTCCACCTTATGAGAGGCATTTAAGGTGATAATCTTTGGGTTTTATTACTGAGCAGGCTGGAGTGCTTACGGCGTTGCGGAAGGAGCTGGCTCAGCTGGAGACAGAGATTTGTGACCTAGAGCTCCAATACTTTGAAACATGCTGCAACACCATCCTGGCATCCATTCGCAGTAAGCTACTAGAACATGATGAAGCAGTGCTTAGGAAAACGCATTATCTGGAGAAGGAAGCCAAAGCTAGGTGGAATGGGGAGGAGAACAGGGAAGAAAAGACTCTTGCTGGCCTGGTACGCAAGCCCTGGGCAGGTGACTCTATTGCTGAGCTTATAGATGGTCAGCAAACTTTACATGCTGGTGTGGAGTCAGTACAGCTCATTATGACCTCCTTTTATTCGGACCTGTATGGCTCCTCTCAGCCTTTGCCCCCTCCCCAACAAATCTTGCTTCTTATTTAAACACCCTGTAGTTGTTTTGGCTGGATGAGGGTCATCATAAATTTCTCAACAAACCCTTCACACTAGAGGAAATTATCCAGGTCATTGGGAGCCTGTCGGGTGATACGGCCCTGAGCCTTGACAGCCTCACTGCCACCTTTTATAAAGAATATACCTCCATCATTGCTCCCCACCTTCTGAATATGTATGAAGAGTTCCCAGCGAGTGGAGAGCTCCCCCCTATCCTAAGTGAATCCCTCATTGTCACCATTTTGAAACCAGATAAGGATTCCCAGCATTGCAACTCCTGTAGGCCCTTCTCCATGATAAATGCAGACAACAAAATATTGGCTAAGCTGATCGCATCACATCTTCTCCTCCTTCCGATAATCATTCGCCCAGACCAATCTAGCTTTGTACCTGGCAGTCCCACAGCTCACAACCTGTGTATCTTCTTTCCAATCCTACTCATGATCGACCCCGATCTTAGTGCGACTGTAGTGTTTTTAGATACGCATTCGACTCACTTGAATGGCCCTACTTTTTCCACTCACTGATGCGTCTTGGCATCGGGGACAAGTTCTTAAGGCTGATCACACTTCTCTATGCACAGCCCGTCTGAGAGTCAGTGGGCTAATCACTCCCCCTTCACAGTCTCCCTGGCTCTCAGCAGGGTTGCCCACTGTCACCTATCTTATTTGTGATCGCAGTGGAACTACTGGCAGCTCGCATGAAGCAACACCACTCACACCACGGGGTGGCATTCACTCCTCACAGGATACTAGTTTTGAGGTATGCGGATGAAGTTACTTTGCACATTAGTGACTCCCAGGCTAATTTAGATTATTAGGAAGTTCATTTGATTCTAAGGCATAGCAGGGATCAATTGGGGAAAAATCCATAGTGTTCTCTCTTGTTGTTGCAAGGCAGAGCTTTGAATCCGAGCTCTCCAGACATGGGCACAAGCCCCGGTCTGGGGCCTGGGAATCTGGCTTAGTCAGGATCCACATGAACTTTGGCAGAAAATTATGGCAGACTAATGACATGGTTGAAAGACCACGTGGCGGTCTGGTCAAAACTCATGTTGTCCCTGATTGGTAAACTGGCTTTTCGTAAGATGGTGGTGCTTTCCAAATTCTTGTACCTATTTATAAATTTGCAAATTCCCCTCTGTCACTGTACTTTGAAAGGAAACTTAGGTTCCACCTTATGACACTGGCATGGGCAGGCAAACAACACCGAATGGCGTGGAAGATATTGACACTTCCCTTTGAGCAAAGTGGGCTGGGAGCTTCAGATATGGATCTTTATTTCTTTAGTGCACAAGCTCAATTTACATACCACTGGCTCTACCCCACACAGCACCTGAACATGACCACATTGCCCACTGCAGATGGCTTTATATTTTCCCCTTAGGCAGCCACGAGGTCAGATGCACATGATGGCATGTAGGGTTTGAGTGTGGGCCAAGCTGCAATGAAGGGCATGGCTAGATCACTTGTTCGCCCTGCCTGTGCCAATAGTGGACCACCCATTGTTAACTGTAGTGATGGACGCAGGTGGCCGAGGCCGACTGTGTCGCCTACAGCAGACAACACCCCAACAGGTATTCCAAGGCCCTGCTGTCTCAGTCCTAGACACCATGACCTATTATCCGCTATGTGCATCTCTAGGGGCAAAACATTACTCTTTTCCAGAGCCTCCTCTAACTTTCATAGTTCTGGAAGTGATGCTCATGAGCCCATCACCACTCAGGCTGGCCACTCGTCTCTACACTTGAATGCAGGAAACCCACCGCTTCGTACACCTCCAACCTGGCAGTTATGGTCTGTTGACCTGAAACGCCCCTATTAACTGCTGCTGAAAGTCCAGGGCTCTATCCTCGAACTATAGGCTGCGGTTAATCCACTATAAGTATTTGCATAGAGTATACCGCACCCTTGAGCAGATGCATAGGATTGGCCTAGTGGCTGATGCAAGCTGCTCTGCACGTGGTGTGGACTTTCTTCATTGTGTGGAATTGCCCTGGAGTGAAATGCTTCTGGTCTGAGCTTTTAGCATGCTTTGTGCTGCTAGGCTATGTTACGAAGGTTCCTCTTGGGGAACAGAAGCTGACTGCGATTTTGCTGTTGCTTGTCACGCATAGGGTGGCGGTCCACTGGGGTAGACAGCCTGCACCCCAGAGAAAGAGGTGGCTACGCAGCGCTGCTTACTGTCAGGAGAAGCTGGGTACTTATTGGGAACAAATTCCTGACTGCTCTCGACCTAAGGGCATCTGGTCCCCCCCTGGTGACCTTTCTGGGAGAACAGGAGAGCACTGGAACTGAAGCTCTGGCCGATGGCCCATGAGATGATGGCTGCACCCTTCCCTCACTTGAGGTGGATGAAATTCTGGTATCTCCCCCTACCTCCACCCCCCTGCGGCAGCCTACTGGCTTATTGAGCAGGCCCTGCCTGGATTAGAGGTGTCCTCCATGCCCTATGCTCATTTTCTTTCTATTTGTACTTATTGGGATAGGTGGTAGTCTTTGTACTTGCTGCAATAGTGAAGGATACAGCAATGGATAGTAATGTATGTTCTGGATGTTACCCCTGCTGAGTAGCTGTTTTGTTCTCCTTCTTCTTCCACCTCCCCGCCTTTCCTGCCTGCACCCTGTACAATTTGGTTATATGAACATTCTTGTATTACTTGTACCAAGATTGCAGTCATTTTTATCATGTTGTTGTATGTTTACAGCAAAATCTCAATACATTTAATTAAAAAAAAATAGTCTAACAATGATGTCTAACTTACTGTGCAATAGCATCCATAAGGGATTTTGGGGGTCATTCCGACCCTGGCGGTCATGGACCGCCAGGGCCGGGGTTGGAGGATGCACCGCCAACAGGCTGGCGGTGCATCAAGGGCACCGCCGCGGTCAGAAAAGGGAAACCGGCGGTTTCCCGCCGGTTTTCCCCTGCCCCTGTGAATCCTCCACGGTGGCGCTGCAAGCAGCGTCGCCATGGGGATTCCGACCCCCTTCCCGCCAGCCTGGTTCTGGTGGTTTTCACCGCCAGAACCAGGCTGGCGGGAACGGGTGTCGTGGGGCCCCTGGGGGCCCCTGCAGTGCCCATGCCAATGGCATGGGCACTGCAGGGGCCCCCTAACAGGGCCCCACATTGATTTTCAGTGTCTGCCTGGCAGACACTGAAAATCGCGACGGGTGCCACTGCACCCGTCGCACACCAGCAACTCCGCCGGCTCCATTCGGAGCCGGCTTCATCGTTGCTGGGGCTTTCCCGCTGGGCGGGCGGGCTTCCTTTTGGCGGTCGCCCGCCCGCCCAGCGGGAAAGTCATAATGACCGCCGCGGTCCGGTCTTCTGGCGGTTCCCGCCAGGCGGGCGGCTTACGCCGCCCGCGGGGGTCAGAATGACCCCCTTTGTCAGTCCTACCTGTTGGTTCTTCTGGAGTACTGAAATCATTTTTTTTTTAAACAAATAACTGTTGGTTAGTTACTTTAACCACTGCATGCTTTTATGTGAAAACAAAGATTGTCTTTGACCATATTGCCCAGGTTTCATCTACCTGATTCAGTAATAATGATGTTTTAGGTATCGGGCCAGTCTACCGTTGCTGCATTTCCTTGTTTGCTGCCAAATAGCAGCTTTATTCTGGATCATTAAGCTAAAAAAGTATAATCCAATTATTGACATACACTCACATTGCTATCTTGCTCTCTATCTATAAATCTCAAAACATTGGCCCTCATTACAACATTGGCGGTAAAAGCTGCTCACCGTCGTGCAGAAGACTGCCAACTCACTGCTGCGCCCGCGGAATTCCGCCACAGCTATTATGAACCACAGCTCGGAATCTGCCAAAATTCAGACACCCACACAAGTCCGCCACACCAAAGGTCAGTGATAAACTGGCAAAAAAACAAAACCTCCACCGTCATGCCAACAGAAATCCGCCCACACTATCACGACCCACGAATCCACGTGGCGGTCTATCAACCGCGGTATTCCATTAGCGGTACACACCGCCACGCTCAAAATACACACACATCTCCAAAACACAGCCACATTGGACAATTCGAAATACACACACCTGATACACATACCCACACCACTCCCACACACTCAATACAATATAAAAACACACACCAACATCACCCACAAAACATTACGACCACAAATCACGAACGAAAGCCAGAGAGTGACACCACCATCAACAACACTAGCATCCACAGCCACACAACATCATCACCCACATAACTTCCACGCACCTCACACAACACACCACTACATATCAGCACACTTATCACCCCACACATCACCTACACCACCCCATGGCACGGCAAACACACCCCAGGTTCTCGGAGGAGGAGCTCAGTGTCATGGTGGAGGAAATCGTCCAGGTAGAGCCACAGCTATTCGGATCACAGGTGCAGCACACCTCAATTGCAAGGAAGATAGAGCTATGGGGAAGAATAGTGGACAGGGTAAACGCAGTGGGACAGCACCCCAGAAATCTGGAGGACATCAGGAAGAGGTAAAACGACCTACGGGGGAAGGTGCGTTCCGTGGTCTCCAGACACCACCTGGCGGTTCAGCGGACTGGCGGCGGACCCCCACCTCCTCCCTCACAACTAACAACATGGGTGGAGCAGGTCTTGGCGATTCTGCATCCTGAGGGCCTCGCAGGAGTAGGTGGAGAAATGGACTCTGGTAAGTCAAATCTTAACTATTACATCCTCCACCCTACCGGCATGCCACCACATACCCCAACCCTCACCCTCACCCCCATCACTTTAACTCCTCACAAATGTCCCAACATCACAAACCACACATCTAACACCAAGCCCTGCATGCAACAACAAAGCATTGACACCCATCACTAAAGCATGCCCACTGCACATACCCATACACCCCCCTAACCCATCATCACACAAGGTCCCACACAGGAATGCTAGTACTGGGGTACATGGTCACCCACCCATTGCACACCTTGACACACACAGATGCAATAATCATGCTTTTATACCCCTGCAGGGCCCCTACCCAACGTCACCGGACAGGAGGGTCCACACATGTCCACACCACCAACGGAAGAGGCCCACAGTGATGACAGCACCTCTGTCCAACTGGATCTAGATGACCAGCCCGGCCCATCGGGGACCTCGGGACAGTCGGTTCCCCACACCCAGTCACAGGCCACTACAGAGCTTCCCCCCTCTGGAAACACCAGCACAGCACCCACCCAGCGGGCCCATACCTCCTTTCCCAGGACACGTCAATCAGCAGTGTGTCCACCACTACAGGGAACCCAGGATAACCCACCACCCCAACAACAACAGGGACCTGGGGGCAGTGGTAGTGGGCACACAGTCCAGGGGACGGAGGCCCAGGAACACAGGGGAACTGGGAGGGCTGCTGTGCGACAGGGGGCGGACAGGCCCAGGGAACCCACTCTCCACGAGGCCCTCTCCTCCATCATGGGAGCCTACCACCACTCCCAGGAGACGATGGCAACAGTACTGGCCAAGTTTCAGGAGACCCAGCGTCTGCAGGAGGAACAGTATATGGGCTTCAGGGAGGAACTCAGAACCATCAATTCCACCCTGGGCACCATTGTAGGGGTGCTGAAGGAAGTACTCAAAACCAGGAGGGACACTGTGGCACTACAAGGGGCCCCTGACACTAGCCTGGACGATGAACTGCCCACCACCTCCGCCGGCGCTAGTGGACAGGAGGCACCACCACAGGACCACCACACCAGCACCCCACCCCCTGCAGAGGGAGAACCACTTCGCAAACAGTCCCTGAGATCCAGGACAAAGACAGAGAATGATGCCAAGACCCCCGCCAAGAAATGAGACCACTCTGATTGTCATCCTACAGTCCCACTTTGTCACCCTGTCCATCCTTAAACTGGCCCAGACCCACTTCCTATGCCCATTTGGGCAATGCACCTGTGAGACTAATAGACTGGACTCTGCCATGGACATTCCTCCGCCATCACCCCTCACTATTTTACAACCCCCTCCAATATTGAGCACTTAAATAAACACCCTTAAAGCACAAAACAATCTGGAGTCTGTCTGTCATTTCGGAATACTGTATTAGCAATAACTGTGGCAAAAAGCTTTTTCATTGGTAATGGCAACATACCTATGTCACACAGCTCTAGTCTATGAGGAATCAAAGCAGACGTCACACAGTGGGACCCACATCTGTGAAATCGTAAGGGAAAGTGACAACTCAGTGACCATACACTGGGTGAAAACGACAGACAGTAGAGAGGTAGTAGTGTTTAAGTACATGTAGTAGACAGGTTTGTATTCTTACCTGTGTCTCACTGGAAATATTGCTGGATGACTGAGTCTCTGTTGTCCATGTCTTCTTCCTCTGCTTCCTCGTCTTCACTGTCCGCAGGCTCCACAGCTGCAACAACACCGCCATCTGGACCATCCTCCTGCAGAAAAGGCACCTGTCATCGCAAAGCCAAGTTTTGAAGCACACAGCAGGCCACGATGATCTGGCACACCTTCTTTGGTGAGTAGAATAGGGAACCACCTGTCATATGGAGGCACCTGGCCTTCAGGAGGCCGATGGTCCGCTTGATCACCCTCCTAGTTCGCCCATGGGCCTCATTGTAGCGTTCCTCTGCCCTTGTCCTGGGATTCCTCACTGGGGTCAGTAGCCATGACAGGTTGGGGTACGCAGAGTCACCTGCAATGGCGAGGGACAACTGTTAGACACACACTAACCTGGAGGGATATCCCCAGACCCAGGCAACCATTCCCACTGACTAGCTTCCAGGTGCTCACCTAATAGCCACACAAGGTGCCTCTGGAGTTGACCCATCACAAAAGGGATGCTGCTATTCCGCCGGATGTAAGCGTCATGCACTGAGCCAGGGAACATGGCATTCACATGGGAGATGTACTGGTCTGGCAAACATAGAATCTGTACATTAATCGAATGATAAATCTTCCGGTTTCTGTACACCTGTTCACTCCTGTGGGGGGGTACCAAAGCCACATGTGTCCCATCAATGGCACCTATGATGTTGGGGATATGTCCCAGGGCATAGAAATCACCTTTCACTGTAGGCAAATCCTCCACCTGAGGAAAAATGATGTAGCTCTGCATGTGTTTCAGCAGGGCAGACAACACTCTGGACAACACGTTGGAAAACATAGGCTGGGACATCCCTGATGCTATGGCCACTGTTGTTTGAAATGACCCACTTGCAAGAAAATGGAGCACTGACAGCACCTGCACTTGAGGGGGGATTCCTGTGGGATGGCGGATAGCTGACATCAGGTCTGGCTCCAACTGGGTACACAGTTCCTGGATTGTGGCACGGTCAAGCCTGGATGTGATTATCACATGTCTTTCTTCCATTGTCGACAGGTCCACCAACGGTTGGTACACCGGAGGATGCCGCCATCTCCTCACATGTCCCAGCGGACGGTGCCTATGAAGGACAACAGCGAGCACAGAGTCAAAGAACTCAGAGGTACATACCCACAGCTTACACAGAACACCATTCATAAACAAAAAGTGGCCTGTATGTGTGTTGAGTCTAGGCCTAGGTATGTGTGACGCAGTTAAAAATGAAGCCATGTAGGCCCCTGAAATGGGGACTGCCTGACCTCCAAAGTGGGACAATGGGATGTGAGGTAACTGCGCTGGCGTTGTACACCGTCGTGGTAGGCGGTCGAAGACCATGGCGCAATGCTGCATTGGTTAACATTGGACCCTATGGGTCCCAGGAGCCAATGACGATGTACGCCGGCGGTGACGGTACGGACCACCACGGACGTGACCGCCATTTTCTATCTGTTCAATCACTGGATACCTGATCTTCGACAGGAGAGGACCTACACTGCAAGTGCTGCTGTGACCTCGGTCTGGAAGAGACAATGGCTCGAGTGTCTGGGGAAAGGGCCCCTGCCTTCACATCGGAGGAGTTGGAGAAACTCATGGACGGGGTCCTCCCCCAGTACATGCTACTCTGCGGTCCTCCAGACCAACAGGTAAGTACACTGGGAGCATGATGTATGGGCTATGCCTGTGTGGAGAGGGTTGGATGTAAGAAGGAAGGGGAGAGTGCGGCATGCATGAAACGACGGTGAGTGCATGTGCCACATGGCAAGGGTAGGGATGGGGGCCAATCACTTTGACGGTGCAGTTGGTAATAACTTTCTCTTCCCCCGTACAAATCATGTAGGTCAGCGCCCACCAGAAAAAAGATATTTGGCGTGCCATCGCCAAGGACGTCCGGACCCTGGGGGTCTACCACAGACGGAGCACCCACTGCCGGAAAAGATGGGAGGACATTCGCCGCTGGAGCAAGAAGACGGCGGAGGCTCAGCTGGGGATGGCCTCCCAACATGGGAGGGGTGCCAGACGCACCGTGACCCCACTGATGTTCAGGATCCTGGCGGTGGCGTACCCGGAGTTGGATGGGTGCTTGAGGGCATCACAGCAGCCACAAGGGGGTGAGTACACTCGCATTCTGCTGACTTTGCGTGCAGTGGAGGGGTCTGGGTGGGGGAGGTGGGCTGTGGGTTTCCCTAGGCCAGGGCGAGTTCCGTAGGCAAGGCCCCTCCGTAAGGCAGGCCATGTGGCACCCCAGCCCACCTCTGTAGAGTGCAGATATGCATGCCCCTGTTTCATCTATGTGTGCAGATGTCGTCCATAGCCTTGTAGCCCATTTCCCCGAAATTGAACAGTGGAGCCCAAGAGCGTGGCGTAGTGCAGAGGGCTTCTGTGTCTGTCTTGTCCGCCAACTGTAGTGGTAATGCATGCACTCAACATGTCTTTCTTCTGTCTTCCCCCCCTCTTTTTTGAGGTTTCCCATTTCTTGTGTGCATTAGCATCATCAGGCGGAGGAGCAGTGGCACCGGAGCACCAGGGGGCTGCATCCCACTTGGCCATAGAGGGCCACACTACGGAATCGGACTTCACCAGTGGGACGGAGGGCAAGGGGAGCTCCACAGCGGGGACAGGAGCTGAGACCAGTGACACGGACTCGTCCTCTGATGGGAGCTCCCTTGTGGTGGCGGCAACATCTGTGCCACCCCCATCTACAGGTACAGCCGCCACCCCCCTTCCAGCACCGCCCTCCCAGCAGCCCCTCAGCCTTCGCCCCGTGCCCGCTCACCCGGGAGGGTGGGCACCACCTTCGCCCCAGGCACCTCAGGCCCTGCCCCAGTCACCCCTGCTGCCCTCAGTGAGGAGGCCATTGACCTCCTCAGGTCCCTCACTGTTGGGAAGTCTACCATTTTGAATGCCATCCAGGGCATAGAAAGGCAGTTGCAACAAACAAATGCATTCCTGGAGGGCATTCATTCTGGTCAGGCGGCCCTTCAGCGAGTTTTTCAGACTCTGGCCTCAGCACTGATGGCAGCCAATGTCCCAGTGTCTAGCCTCCCCCCTCCAACTTCCTCCACCCCAACCTAATCCCCTGTACCTCAGCCTATCCCAAGCACACCTACAGACCAGCATGCACACACGTCAACACACAAGGGAAGCTCAGGCAAACATAAGCACCACACATCCCACAGGCACTCATGCAAGCATCACACACATGCAGACATAGCAACATCCACTGCCTCCACTGTGTCCCCCTCCTCCTTGTCTCCCTCCTCCCTCCCTGTCTCGTCTACACTCACACCTGCATGCACTACCTCTACAGCCACTACATCCCTCTCCAGCACACCCACCACCACACTCTGCTCACGTGCAGTCACCACCCCCACTACCATTCACACGTCCCCTGTGTCTTCTCCCAGTGTGTCTGTGACACCCCCTCCGAAGATACACTAACGCAGGCACACACCCACCCAACAGCCATCCACCTCACGACAGCCTCCAGCGCATGTACCTTCACCCAAAGTCAGCAAACAAACACCTCCTACAACCACAACCTCTTCCTCCACTCCAAAACCCCCTCCAGCTACCCGTCCCAGTGTGTCCAAAAAACTTTTCCTGTCCAACCTTGACCTCTTTCCCACACCTCCCCCACCCCGTCTGTCTCCTAGGCCCCGAACTAGCACCTCAGCCACAACATCTCCGGGACCAGTGGTGCCTGTAGTCACCGGAATCTGGAGTGCACCGGCCACCAGGGCAGCCAGTGTGGCAAGGAGCCACCGCACAGACAGTCCCCCACCTGTGAAGCATCAGAAGTTGGCCAGTGCCCGGCAGGAGAGGGGGAAGACTCCAGCCACCAAAGCCACTCCCAGGGGTACCGGTGGGAGTGTGGAGTCAGCTGCGGCACCTTCCAAGGTGGGGAAGGGGCACAAGAAGGTCAGCAAGTCTGGGAAGAGCAGCACGGCGGAGAAGAATGCCATCATCCCAGCTGCCCAGGAGGCCACCGCCAGCACCAGCCCAGCTGCCCAGAAGGCCACCACCAGCACCAGCCCAGCTGGCCACCGCCAGCACCAGCCCAGCTTCCCAGGAGGCCACCGCCTGCACCAGCCCAACTGCCCAGGAGTCCACCGTCAGCACCAGCCCAGCTGCCCTGGAGTCCACTACCAGCACCAGCCCCGCTGGGCCATGAAGGACTGCCAGCAAAAGCCCCGCTGGGCCATGAAGGACCACCAGCAAAAGCCCCTCTAGCAAAAGTCCCGCTGGGCCATGAAGGACTGCCAGCAAAAGCCCCGCTGGGCCATGAAGGTCCGCCAGCAGCTGAGTCACTGCAATGGAGACCGCCATCTCAAGCACCGCTGAACAGGGCACCGCCGCCTCAAGCACCGCTGAACAGGGCACCGCCGTCTCAAGCACCGCTGACCAGGGCACTGCCTTCTCAAGCACCGCTGAACAGAGCACCGCCGCCTCAAGCACCTCTGAACAGGCCTCCGCCGTCTCAAGCACCACTGAACAGGGAACCACCGCCTCAAGCACCGTTGAACAGGGCACCGCTGTCTCAAGCACCGCTGAACAGGGCACCGCCACCTCAAGCATCGCTGAACAGGGCACTGCCGTCTCAAGCAGCGCTGAACAGGGCACCGCCGTCTCAAGCACCGCTGAACAGGGCACCACCGTCTCAAGCACCGCTGAACAGGGCACCGCCGTCTCATGCACCGTTGGCCCATGAGCGCCAAGGGCACTGACGCTACTTAGTCTGTCACGGGCAGAATGAAGCACTCTGGGCACCATGCCCCCTCCAGAACCAGTGGAGAGATCCATCCACTACCTCTGTCCTTAGCATGATGAAGCACTCTGGGCACCATGCCCCCTCCAGAACCAGTGGAGAGATCCATCCACTACCTCTCTCCTTAGCAGGATGAAGCACTCTGGGCACCATGCCCCCTCCAGAACCAGAGGAGAGATCCATCCACTTCCTCTGTCCTTAGCAGGATGAAGCACTCTGGCCACCATGCCCCCTCCAGAACCAGTGGAGACTGTTATCCACTTGAGAGACTGTGGCTTTGCACTCCCCAGGATGGAACAGTGGGCAAACCGCCCACTGTATAGACTTGAGAGACTGTGGCTTTGCACTCACCAGGATGGAACAGTGGGCAATCCACCCACTGTAGAGACTTGAGAGACTGTGGCTTTGCACTTCCCAGGATGGAACAGTGGGCAATCCACCCACTTGTGAGACTTGAGAGACTGTGGCTTTGCACTCCCCTGGATGGAACAGTGGGCAATCCACCCACTTGTGAGACTTGAGAGACTGTGGCTTTGCACTCCCCAGGATAGAACAGTGGGCAAGCCACCCACTGTAGAGACTTGAGAGACTGTGGCTTTTCACTCCCCAGGATGGAACAGTGGGCAACCCACCCACTGTAGAGACTTGAGAGACTGTGGCTTTGCACTCCCCAGGATTGTACAGTGGGCATGTGGCCCCCTCGTGGATTTGGCATTGTGCACTCAACCGGCTGAGGTGCCCCCCTTTCCCTCCCCCTGAGGTGCCTGTTTTGTTGCTCTCTGATGTCCCTGCAGTGTTCTCTCCATCATGGTTGGGGATCTTGTGTGGGCCTCACCCATACCATGTGGGCCCAGTGTTCCACGGACTTAATTGGAGCACTACCTGGACTACTATGCTTGGTATATATATGTAAATGGTGTATATATATTTTTTTGCCTACTTGATTTTAATATATTACAATGGTTACACTCATTTTCTATTGTCTTTGCATTCTTCCGGTGGGGTTGATGGGGTGTAACTGTGATGTATCAATATGCATTAGTGTGTGTGTTGTAGTGGGTGAGGGTGGGGGTGGGGGTGTTGCATGTTGCGTGTGTGTGTCCCTATTTTTCCCTTCCCCCTCCCCTGTGTCGTAGGTGCAGTAATCACCGTGGTCTTTGCCGCCGGCGTTCGTGCTCCTGGTAGAGGAGCAGGAAGACTATCGCAGGGAGAATTTGGAGTTCCGGGTCCAGGGTGTCCTCGTTCCTCGTGGGGTGTGTAGAGGTGAGCGTTTTCCCTTCGGAATTCCTGTTTCCGACGTGTTTTTATCCGCAGTGAATCCGCCCCGGAAAAGGTGGCGGATTGCTGGGTTGTAATAGTGCGGGCGATACATTGTCTCCCGTCTGTCTGTTGGCGGTGACCGCCGCGCTGTTTGTTTGTACCGCCTTGGCAGTCGGAGTGTTAAAGTGGCTGTCTTTGTTGGCGGTTTCCGCCATGGTCGTAATTGCAAATTTTTTACAGCCGGCCTGTTGGCGGTCTTACCAATGCTTTAAAACCGTCCGCCAGGGTTGTAATGACCACCATTATTTTTATTTAGGTCTGGAAGATTTCCACAAAGCTGTAGTTTTGTTGTCCCTTACTCAGTTATCTACCCCTTTCTTATGATTTTGGACACAGTCAAGTGCAGTAGGTGAAGAGATGTTTAATCCATTTTCAAATAAGTACATCTTGCTTTTCGAGGCCAACCACTTTGTTGGTATTCAGTGCTGCGTAGTTTATCCTTCATGTAATATTTGTGGTAATGGTTCTGGATGTTTATTAACACATTCAACATTATCCTGTTAGAACTTAGTGAGAAACATTGATAAATGTATGCTGCTTGTGAAAAAATGTATAGGTCTGTGAAAGCGTAAAATGAATAGAGTTAAGCCTACACTCTTTCAAAACAAATTCCAATGTGGCCTATGCATGCAATGTACAGTGGATACTCTTATCCCTCCTGTGTGTGAACATGTTCCTCCTTATCACGTCTGACGTGGTTAGTGTACATCACCTGGCTGCACGCACACACACACACACACACACACAGACACATACACACATCCCCTGTGTAGTGGAGTAGCGCAAGTTAGACTCCATCCTTCGCACGGCACCACTGTGCAATTATGCATTTATTTTTGACATTATATTCACTGTGTGCCGTAATCATATTATTGTGTGTGAAGCATTTAATGCATTAATGAAAAGACTAAAAGATTTTTATACATGTGCACTAATGTTAATTGAAAATGCTTGCATGTATTAATTATTCACACTTTATATTTATACTGCAAGTTATGCTGTGCACATGTAAATATGTACTCTTTAATTCACGTTTGTATTTGTTCTGAAAGTTACACATGTGCCTATGTAACCCTGTATTCGAAATGCATATTAAATATTTAGTTGAAGTTAGCCTGACTACAGGCCTCATATTTAAATGTGCTTTGCTTGGTCAGCATGTTCTTTCTTTCTAGGTGTTTTCTTCTGATTTCATTAACTGAAGAAAGGAGTATTATTGCATGTATTAGCCTATTAATAGTGAGGCTCGAGAAGAGAAATTTTGGCAAGGAGTGTGGAGACCAAGCGATCAAATGAATATTCCTATTGCTCATGAACCAGGATCAAGAGATGCTCAAGGTTGCAGTAAATGGCTAAGTGTTGGTGGAATGCGCAGCACGAGTGGTGAATTGATTGGTTCTTGGTGGTGTGGGTAGAGATACAGATGTTGATGACGCTTTTGTTGCTTTTAACAAATGTTCACACAGTTATTAATTAGATCAGATTCACTTAGTTTTTGAGGGGTTCTGACCTCTATGCTTTCCTTTATCCCTGCGATTGTGAGGCTTTATGCTAAAACCATATTCCTTTTGTAGACTTCTACTGAAGCCCTAGGTATGCTGATATCTTCTCGCATATCCTAAATTTCGTGATTTCCTTTCCAAATTATTCGGACTCCCAATTTAGAATTATGGTTAGGTGATCTGCTGTGGCTGCATTTATTGAGATATTCCAACTTGGCGACTGTATTGCTGCATCTTCTGAATATATTTTTGGCATGTCTATGTAAATCCTTTTAACTCATTCCTAATCCTTATTGTGGGGTCACATTGGCTTCACAAGTTTGAAATGTATTATTGATATTGGCTGTCTTTCAGTTCTTCACATCAACTTATAAATGTTCAGACGACCAAGGAGAAAATCTCTGATTACTTTATAAAGAGGTTTCAAGTTACTTCCCTGCGTACTCTCAGTAGTTTTTTTCACCCTACACCCGGGTGTTTTGTTATTTTTATATGCCATGTATCATACCAGCTTTTTATTGGCTGTTTCCCATATTTAGGCAAAGACTAGCCACTGCCTGCCCTGCCCAGTACTGCAGGGCAAGCAGACAGTTCTCTCCCCCAGAGAGTTAAAAATCTCCTCACACTCAGAACACCCTACCTGATAACTGCCCTTCGCCCTGACCCCACCAGCCCCCAGAGGTTATAAATATCAAAGCACCCCAGAATAGATGAAACACTGCAGTAAAGGGCCTGGTACATCTGGGCCCAACAAGGTTATCTCTAGTCAGCTGACTTTAACTCATAATTCCCATTAACTCATGAGGAGATACCAGCTGGTATAATTAATTCCGTCTGCGGTATCGCCTTGTGGAGTTAATGGAGGACTTATCTGGGGGACTTGGGCCCTCATTATGAACTTGGCAGTTGAGACCGCCATGCTGGCGGTGGTGGAAATTTCAGCCACCGGCATGGCGGTCTCGACTGCCACATAATGAAGACAGTGGGGACCGCCACAGGCGGCCTTCCACCACCGCCAGACTACCGCCGACAGGCAGCCTAATGATGGCGGAATTCTTCATCCGACAGGGTAGCGCTGCTCCGAATAAAGAACCCTTGTTCCGCCAGCCATTCCCTGGTGGGTTCACCCTCCAGGGAAAGGCTGGTGGAAGGGGTGCTCAGAGGCCCCCGTGCAGAGCCCTGCCGCGCAGGTCACTGCCCGATCTGCATGACGGGTGCTGATGCACCTGTCATGCAGCGGCATTCGCGACAGCTCCATGTGGAGCCGTCGGCAATATCCTGGCCCAGCATTCCAATAGGCTGGCTGGCGGAAACACTATTTCCGGCCGCCGGCCCAGTGGAATGGTTATTATTTGGCCAGCAGGGTCTCAAGGGGGCTGGCGGTCTGTGATTTTTTTGTTTTGTTTTTAAATCAGTTTTATTATTTTCAACACAAAGCATGGGTTTACAAATACAAAAACTGGGTCGATACCATACATAATTCAGATGCTAGCGGAGTAGCAGTTCACATGTTTACATATCAAGGCATCTCGTCTGCAACGGACAGTGCAGTCAATATCTAATGACATAATGTATTGCCAGAACATGTGACATTATTAAGTATTATCGATACATCAAGTCTATTTCTCACGCCCCAGGGTGCGTTGAGCACTGCATTACACTACAAGTATGTTTTCCACTGTGGCCAATTTATTCTTCTTTGTGGCCACATTCAGCTGGTGAGATATGTCAACAGGTCAGTTTTGGATTCATTGAGATGTGTTTAATAGTATTGTAATGTAGTCTCTTTCCCTATCAGCGTGATGTTCCTCACTTATCTCTGGGAGACTTCACAAATGTAGGCCCTGTGAGTTGTACTTTCGCATTGCAATAATTCACGGTGGTCGTTCATAATTTTTTGCTTCTAGTTTAGTCACCAGCGCTTCCCATATGTCATAGCCCGTGTGTCCCCTGTCCCGCAATGCTCGCAAAACCCGCGTTTCCACTCGCGCCCACTGGATATCTCTGGCACTTTAGATGCCTTCCAGTTCATGGCAATCAATCGCTTGTACATGATGAATGCCAAGTCTGCAAATTTGTGAATGTGTTTATGTTTCTTAACTCTAGTTCTTATTCCTAATAGGCAGGATTCCGGTACCGACAGAAACACGTGTTCTGTGATGTCGGTCACTTCTGCTACCACACCAATCCAGGCCCTCTGCAAGGGACTACAGTCCCATACCATATGATAAAAGTACACTGCCTGTAGATCGCAACGGGGGCATGCCGATGTGGACGCTGGGTACATGCGCTGAATATGAGACGGGGACAAATACGTCTGGTGCAAAAAATTGAATTGGGTGTAGCGGAACCTGGGATTCCGTGATACTGTCTGTACCTGCTGAAGGGCCGCAGACCATTCCCCCAGGGACAGGGGTTTGGGGAAGACTGAGTTCCATCTACGTCCCGCCGCCCCCACATTATCCACAATCACGGCAGTCAGAGCTTCGTACAAATTAGTGATTACTTTTTTCTGGGTACTCTCTGAGAGTAATAAGTGTAAAACACTGGAAGTCTTGGGTTCCTGATCCCCCTAGAACCATGAACCATGTCTTTTTAATCAGGTGGCATATAGCATAATACGTCATAAATTGTCCTGAACTCACGAGGACAGGTCCTTAATGTCTTCAAAAGACCTCAATGTCCTATCGTCAAAGCAATCACCCATAGTCTCTATTCCTGCTTCCACCCATGGTGTCATGCAATGATGTTTAAGTAGCTGTGTGCTTCCCGGTATTTGGCCCAGCAGTATGAGAGGTGAGTACGGGGGGCATTGTTTGCTCCCCTGCATATATTTCCGCCAGCAGGCACGTGCTGCCAGCAATAGGTAATTATCAGTCACATGTTGTGCCGTACGATCGGCAAGCCACATTAAGATGGGGACACCTCTCAAGTGCGTGTGCACCCATCTTGTCTCGGACGACTCAGGTCTGTTCAACCAATATAATGGCCATTGTAGTTGTGCTGCTGCATAGTATTGGTCAAAGTTTGGTGCTCCCAACCCACCCTCACATAACGGGCGTTTCAGGCTGCTGAGATCGGCTCGGGCCTACTACGACCCCAGATGAGCTCCAGCAGCAACCTATTAAGGTCACGAAAGAAGCTCCTAGGGCTAACTATAGGTAACGCAGCAAAATAATAAAGGAGCCTTGGTAAAATCAGCATGTTTGCCACTGCCACCCTACCTAGAGGAGAAAGAGGAAGCGAACACCAGAACTGGAGTAAACCTTTCAAAGAGCAGAGCCTGCGTCCTAGCTTGCCATCCCTCTTATCATCAGTCCTGCAATATATTTATATTTCAGATATTTAAAGGTGTCCAAGCACCACCTCAACCTGCTTGGGGGAAGTGCCTCCTTCATCCCTGTGGGTAATTCCACCATTGGGAACAAGCAGGATTTGGACCAGTTAACCCGCAGACCCAAAATTGTTCCATACAAATCCAACAGGGACATCACACCAGAAAGGGTAGACCAACCCTTCTCTAAGTAAATCAATGCATCATCGGCATATAACAATATAATGTGATATGTTCCCATACAATATATTCCCCACTGCGCGGCCTGGGCACGAAACCGAGCAGCCAGTGGCTCCATTGCAAGTGCAAATAAAAAGGGCGACAGTGAGCATCCCTGTCTAGGTCCTCTGCCTATGGTGAAGCTTTCTGATATTATTCCTCCTGTCCTTACCCTAGCTGTGGGGTCAGCGTACAGAGTTTGCACCCAACGCACAAAGCCCGGTCCGAATCCCATACAATGCAGTGTGGTGAACAGGAAATCCCAGCCCAAAGTATCAAATGCCTTTTCTATCTCTAAAGATACGGCCACATTTTCATATGCCTCTTTAGGAGTATTACCAATGACGCTTGATAATCTTTGGATGTTTAGTAACGTGTTCCATCTGTGTATGAAGCCGCTTTGATCTTCATGAACCAGAGTGTGTATGACCGGAGCGAGTCTTACCCAAGACTTTACAATATAAATTCAGGAGGGACAGTGGCCTATATGATTTCATGTCCATGGGATCACGGCCAGACTTAGGGAGCATTACAATTAACGCCTCTCTCTGGGATGCCGGGAGTAGGCCTCGGGTGCAAGCCTCCTCGAACGTGGACAGCAAAGGACGCAATAAATGCAGAGAATAGGTGGAATAATACTCTATCGGTAGGCCATCCATACCAGGAGCTTTATTACTAGCTTTTTATGTTATGGCCACAGCAATTTCTTCCGGTCTGGGGGCTCATCAAGCGTTGCCACATGTGGCGCAGACAGTTTTACCAGCGGTGCTTCACTAAGGAAGGACTCCAGCTGCTGGGCATCACATGCTGGTTGTTGTCGATATAGCTCTGTATAGTAATCTTTAAAGGCATTATTAATTTCTTCTTGTGAATACAACACTGTCCCGTCAGTCAGACATATAGCTCCGATCGGAGCATGCTGCCGTTCCTCACGTAACAGCCATGCCAGGAGCCTCCCTGAACGATCACCCTCCGTATGCAAACGCATAAGATGGTCGTTGTAATTGTGCCGGCGAAGGCGCTTATCATCCTCTTCGTACACCCTACGTTTCGCACCTAGGGGTTCAAATGGAACTTTATGTTGTGCGACTGCTATTTCCAGTGCGTGCAGTTCATTTTCTAAGGTAACGGCTTCATCATGTAGCGATCGGCGCACCCCCCAGGAATCAGAGAGGCAGTGTCCCCTCACCACAACCATACGTGCATCCCATTCCGTGCTTTCAAATCAGTGGATCCAGTGTTTAAGTCCCAATAATTCTTGATGCAGGCATTTAAGTCCTCCATGAATGGAGCATCCAACAGTGCTTCAGTTCTCAAAAGCCAGGTGGGTATTGCGGAACGCTTTCTACCCCATCTGATAGTCAGTAGCAAGGGGGAATCATCGGACACTGTCCTAGCTAAGTAACCAGAAGTCTTGATTAAAGAGCACATGGAGGGAGTCCCCCACAACAAGTCTATTCTGGTGTGTATGTCATGTAATGAGGAATAGAAGGAGTACTCCCTATGTGTTGAGTGTGCTATACGCCACATGTCATACACTCCGGTGTCTCTAGCCCATGTTGTCAGCAAAGTAGAGTTTTGACTGCTCAATGCTCCCTTCAGTGGTGAAGATGAACGATCTACCAATACATCCGGAACGCAATTAAAATTCCCACCCCAGATGGCAGACATAGCCGGGTCAGTCAACAAAGCAGGAGTCAGTGCCTGGAAGAATTCACCCAACACACTATTAGGAGCATTGATCCCCACTACGGTCAGCGGCTTGCCGTCCAATAGCCCTTCCAGTACTACGTATCTGCCACCTGCATCCACCCTTTCTTTATGCTGCACATAAGGGACCCCCGGTGCTATCCACACCAACACTCCCCTCGCATAGGCTGAAGAGGACGTACCATACACCTGACCACGCCAGCGCTCCTTCAGGGCCTGTAAATCACCACTCAGCAAAAGTGTTTCATGTAATATGGCAAAATGCACCCCCCAACGTCTGAGACAAGCATATATACAGTGCTGCCTTCCCGTTCCGTGTACATTCCATGTTATAATATTATATTCCTGCATCGTATGTGGTCTGTGTGTTCCCATAGTGTTATGTATAGTGCAGTCATATTCATCATGTTATGTGCTCGGCTCCTACAGAAAAATGCCCATTTGCTGCCCTGGAAAATATATTCACTTGGCAAGTTTACTGAGATGTATCTCGACCCAACCAAACATATTAAATATAACTCTCTATCCCTCCAACAGCAATCTCACACCCAAAATATGAGGGCGTTCAGGCACACCTGTGATTACCACTAACAATAATAAAAAAGAAAACAACATATAGGGGGTCATTTTGACCTCGGCGGTCTTTTGTCAAGACCGCTGAGGGACCGCCATGCTGAAGACCGCCAGTGGTGGCGGTTTTCCGCTCGGCGTATTATGACTGTTGGCAGCCCTCCGTCCTTTTTCTGACGGAGAGCCGCCAACAGCCATACTGGCGGTCGGCGGGGAAGTGGAGGTTGCTCCACCTCCACGTCAACAGAACACCACCCACTGAATCACGTCCTGTGATTCGGCGTGGCGGTGTTCTGTTGACGGTGTGGTGTCGGCGGAGCAGCCCCCATGGATCCCGTCCCCTCCCGGAGGATCAACGGACCAGGTAAGTTGATCGTCCGTTAGGGGCGGGGGTGTTGTGTGTTGTGTGCGTGCATGCGGGTGTGCGTGTGTGCATGTAGAGGGGGTGTGTGAGTGCGTGTATGCTTGCGGGGGTGTTGTGTGTTTGGGAATGAGTGCGTGTATGTCTGTAGGTTTGTCTGTATGGATGTGTGCGTGTGTGTTTGAATGTGGATGTGCGTGTCTGACTGTGTGTGTGGATGTTGGCATGTATGTCGGTGTGTGTGTGTGTATGTGTGTCGGTGGTGCCTGCGTGCGTGTCGGGTGTGAATGAGTGATGTGATGTTGGGGTTAGGGGTGGGGAGGGGGGTCCTGCCACCTTTGGGGGGTGGCAGCGGTGGGGGGGGTGTAGGGGATGGAGTCGGGGTGGCGGGTGGGGGAGACCCCTATCAGTGCCAGGGAAGGAATTCCCTGGCACTGATAGTGCTTACCGCCATGGATTTCCTGGCGGTTCCAAACCGCATGAAATCCATGGCGGTCAGCCGGGTCCAAATACCGCCGGCGATATAGTGACGACTGCCGGGCTGGAGACCCAGGTCTCCAGCCCAGGGGTCGTCTCCACCCTGGCGGGCGGAACGGAGAAGCGGCGGATGACCATGGCGGTAACCGCCATGGTCATAATTGCAAAAATTTGACCGCCAGCCTATTGGCGGTCTTACAGCCGCTTATCCGCCATCTGCCAGGGTTCGTAATGACCCCCATAATGTTTGCAAGAAAACTTTTTCCTTGTGGATGCCATCTGTTTGGACATGGTGGTGATCAGGTGGGGCTCGCCTAGGACCCCTACTGTCGGATAACTGGTTAACTAAATATGGCCCACACCAGCCACTGTCACAATATCACATGGTTTCCCCCAGTGTGTGGTGCAAGAGTATATCAATTCATAGATTTTAAGAACATTTCAGTCCCTTTCGCAGCTCCTGTCTGCCACATGTGCTTTTCACTGACCCTCAGTTAGGGATTTTCAATTTGCTGTAGTAGGGACAGCCCAAGCTTCGTACTGAGCTATCACAAGAGCCATAAATATTCATTCAGTTAGCACAGCTCATCTGCGGTACTCAGTGTAACCACTGGTCCCTTCATTATTCCCACAATAGTTGAGTCAGAGCCTCCTGAGTCTGAATCCAAATGCGCCTGTGGAACATCTCGGAGCAGCGCAAACGAGTTTTGAGTGTGTATCATTGCATCCCTGAGTTCCCTAGCCCTTTCCGCAGCTGCCTGTGTCTTGGTGGGTTGCGCTCTCGACCCCCCTTTAGACCTTCTACGAGCAGGTGAAGTCAGCCACTCTCCATCATCCTTTTTTCCTCCTAGGGTTGGGCGATTCCCTTAGCGTGCATCCATGTCCAGGCATTGGCCGGGGTGGCAAAGATTTGAGTCGGATCCTTCGCAATCACCCGAAGCTTGGCAGGGAACATCAAGGCATATTTGAAATTGTGCTCACGCAGCCTTTGCGTAACTTTCAGATGAGAATAGCGTTGGCGTTGCACTTCTGCAGTGAAGTCTGGGTAGGCCGTCATGAAAGCCCCCTCATGCCTCACCCGGCCGCTCTTCCAGAAGTGATGCAGTATCAAGTCCCGGTCCCTATAATTGAGAAAGCATGCTATATTCGGGCGAGGAGGCATCCCTGGCGCAGGCTGTCTGCCCGGTGTTCTGTGTGCCCGTTCCACAGAAAATAATTTCGATGTTGCCCCCTCCAACACCTCACCGACAAGCCACTGCTCTAGAAATAGTTCCACACTGGGTCCTTCCACTCTCTCCGGGAACCCCAGGAATCGTACATTGTTGCAACAAGATCTCCCTTCCGCATCCTCCGCACGCTGTCGTAGAGCTTTCACTTCTAAGTCTAACCTCTCTACATACTTTTGGGTTTCCGACACGGTAGGTTCCAGAATGTCCAGGGTAACTTCTGACGCCTTCACCCTCTCCGCCAGTTTGTGGTGTTCAACCCTAAGGAGTTTGAGATCCTGAGAGACTGTGTCTATCCTGTTTTCAAGGGACAGCTTGGTATCTATAATGGCCTTTAATATCTTTTCAAATTGCCCGAGTGTGTTTGCAGGGTTTCCAGGGAGCGCAAACTCAGTGCATCTGATATCGCATCCAGAAGGTCCCCAGGCCCAGAGCGCTCTTGGGACTTGACAGTCTTGGTTTTCCCCATCATTCTGATCTTTCAGAGCGCTGCGTTGACAGATTAAATTATCTCCACTTTGCGCCGTCACCGCTCAGCATTATATCAATATAAAAGGAGGGGTGGAAGGGGAGGCTCCAGGGCCATCCATTCGCTGCGTATGCTAGTGTCTTGCCGGAAAGGGCCCAGGGCCCGATCGCTGCACTCACCGTTCTCCGCAGTGCTGCTTTCGGGTTATTCTCCACTTTGGTGGTTATTTGTGGGTAGAGGTACATTCAGGCGTCCACTCTAATGTAAAAGACAGAGGGGGAAGGTAATGCCCCGACTCGGGCCCGCAATCTGTGCCGTGCCCTGTGGGGCTTCAGCACCAAGCGTCGCACGGCACCCCAGTAGGCCGCGCCCTCGGCTGCTCGCCGCCCAGTCCCCGCATGAGGGGAAGCCCTCCACAGATGCGCTGCTTTCTAATTGCACACGCGGCGGCGCAGCACCATGGTGAGTCGCGTCCCCAGTCACTCGCCTTCAGTCTTCCGCAGCAAGAAAGGCCTCCGTCGCCTTCACGAGCATTTCGCACTCCGGTCACACTCGCGGCTCCAGTCGCAGTTGCAACGCTGGAACTGGGACCAAACACCTCCACACAGCCCCTGACACACTCGGCGCCGCGTGGCTGGTGCTGTAGCAATTTATATCAGGATAGTTTTTGAGGCCCGAAGCAGAGCTCGCTTTCAAGTGTCCGTCTCGGCCACCATCTTGGCCACGCCCCCCGCTAGCACTCTGTGATAAGACTGCCAGCATGAACACAGCAGGGATTCCCTCCGTGTTCATAATGACCCCCTTAGTCTCGGGTGAAACATGCAAAGAACTAAAACAGGATAGCTGTTCTAGATCACAAGGCACAGGGTGAACCATATCACTTCAAACAGGAGCAAAAGAAAGGAGGCCCTTTCGGCCGTCTGACTTTGTGGTAAACGCACACCACTTTACACAAAATTTGCATGTGAGAAGCTAATGCAGGGCAGCAAGATGTTCAGAAAAATGCCCTGAATGGCCCAAAACTAGTCAGGCCATCAGAGTTTGAATAATCTGAACCTGTGGATACACTGCAATGCCATAATCAATTCTAAATGTATTTGTGCCCTATCATATGGTTTTTGTACCAAAAAATTCAATTGACAGAAATTATTTCTCCAGTTGTGTATTGCCAGAAATAAGTACAGGTTAACTTGGCTAAATTCAATTAGAAAAACAGTTGACAGTTGATCGATATGCCAGGATTTTTGCCTTCAGAAGCAGGGACTGCTACACCGCCTGCGGACGATGGCCAAATAGTGTGTGACCACATAGAGGCTGAGTAACCAAACATGACTTTTTTTTTTGTCAGTGTTCAATTTGAAGTTCTTATTGAATAGCAATGTAGAGATGTGAAAAAGGCAGTTAAGGGCCCGTAGTACCTATAGAGGGCACTTTCCCTGTTTGCACAGTGGCCCACCTTAAAGGAGGTGCACCAGGAGCCAACAGAGAACGTGCGCCCTATCGGTCAGAATGCACTGCTCTCAGGGCAGCCACGAACTTCGCTCTCCCAAGGGCAGCACATTCAAGAGAAAAACAGGACAGCTGTTTAAAAGCTGTTCTGTGGTTATTTGTGCAGGCGGCAACCCGTCTGCACTTTTCAGAAGGATTAGAGATGCCCTTTCAGGCGGGTGCAGTGAGTCAGTGCTATGTCTGATTGAGTCCATAGCACACTTTTTGCTCCTTTCCATAGGGCTACCGTTAGAAGGCGCACTGAAAGTGCACCTTCAGTGCAACTTCTAAAGGCATGTTTGCCTCTGTGACCACGTCAGTAATACGGTGTGGGCGCAGAGGAAAATAAAGGCCCTCTAATGATAGTGTTGGCGCTATATATGCACCAGAGCTATCTGTATTACAGAAGAGGCTGCACAAGCTTCTTTGGCCCCTTCTCTAACACCAAAGTGTCCTGGAGTCTAGCGAAGCAGGCGCAAATGCCCGTTACATCCCGGGGGCACTTTGTGTAATACGGCCCCTGGAAAGCCATGCAAGAGCATTTTCATCCTTTGCAGGAATCAGTGCTCATCGGGGTGGATGAATCTTTGAATCCAGTATGTGGTGTGGTAGAACAACTAACACAATTTCAAGGAAAACCCGCTTAAGTTAAGCACTGTGACCAATGTGGTTATGATAGGAAAATTCCAATTGGAAATAAAGTTAAGTAGTTTTATTAGCGGCACAAGCTTAAGGTCATATAGACTGTTCGCAATACCAAATTACAAAGGCACATAATCACCAAGGGTTGCCCAAGGTGACGAAATATGTTCAAGCAAACGAACATTAATAAAACTAAGTATTTAAGAAGAACCATACATATTATCAAAAAAAATCTGATATATAGAAATAATGCGATGCTCAGGGTTAGCAATCGTGTCAATTTAATTTAGCAGAGTCATAATTTAGCTGGGCAATGGAAACTCTACAGCTAGTTAAATCAGAAAAATTTATGTGTGGGGCGAAACACATGCGGATAAAATACAAAAAGCACAAAAAGCCCAAAATGATTTGGAAAAGATAATCTCGGACTGCAGGTTACTAAAAAAGATAGGAAAAATAGATAAACAGGGAAAGTATCAGCATGTCAGAAGCTCAATCAAGAGTCTTCTGAAGTCTCAAAGGGCAAAAGCAGAAAGGAAGATATCTCTCCAAGGGGCTCCGCTTTCAGGAACTTCTCATCAGCAAAGCATCTGCAAGCATCTGGGAACTGGGGATCTCTGACCAAAGTCCAACTGGGCAATGTCATATCAAAAACCAGAAAGCATTCTGATTCACCAAAGGTATCAGCCCATGTCACACTGAAAGGACATCATCCAATTATAACCGATCACACAACTCCAAGTTGAAACATATGTATTCCTCCCCAAGCTTTCCAGGAGAACAACCTTCATCTGTGTGACTCCATCCAGATTTGAAACAATTGTATACATTGTCAGTCCATGTTCCACAATGTTCTGCTCCCAAGGGTGATAAGATACATTCTCTCTATGTCTAAACAATGGGGTCTATTACCAACATCTAGTCTTCTCATGAGAACGTAACCTAAAAGAAAGTTCACGTTAGGAAATGAATCAGCATTTCTAACATGGTCACAAACTCTGCAGACCTCACTTATGCTTAAACAAGAAATCATGACTTTACATTGAATTAAAATGTTTAATAAAATATATGTAATATGCAAACTTATGAATTCAGCATTAATAACACTTCATTAATATGAGTAATATGTTTCATTTCAAATGAAAACGCTTTGTATAAAGTATAATAGAGAAGTTCATCTATCATTTTTGCACGCATTTTAAATTCTTTAATAATTAGAAATTAAATAGTGTTTCATTATTTACTGTTAGTCTAGAGTCTAAAGTACAATATAATATCAGTTTAATCATAATAAAATGTAATTTAATTCAAATACAACCTAAGTCGAATTCGGCAATACAAACAAATGCACATTTAAATTGCGCGTAAGTGCAGCTTCTAAGTTTGCCTATTAATACTTTGATTAACATAAGGCATAAACTGTCACATTTTGGTGGCCTTTGTTACAGGAGGGGCTCTACTAAAATTTAGATTACATCACGCACAGCCTAAAGAATTATTGGTAATGTCTTGAACCATGTGCAGCATACGTTTTGTGTCATCACTATAATAATAAAAATAAAAGCCTTGGTATATAGGAAGGGTAGATAGACATTAAATCAGAGTGGGGCACCGGATCTTGAGTCACACCACATGCCACAGCATTAAAGCAGGCCATCGAGCTCTGCGACCTTCTCACAACAGTCTCCTCTGACATCGCCTTCCTCACTGAAACATGGATGAACCCCTCATCTGAACCAGACATCGCCATAGCCATCCCGGAAGGATACAAGATCACCCGAAGAGACCATATCAACAAACCAGGAGGAGGAATCACCATAGTACACAAAAGCTCCATCAGGATCTCCACCGACACCCTGGATGCCGCAGAGCACCTACACTTGCAGATACATATCCACACCAACACCACACTGAGAGGAATCCTCGTCTACAGACCACCAGGCCCCCGCCCCTAATTCTGCGATGCCATCGCCGACCCAATCAGCTCCCACGCCCTTGCCCCCCCGGACTACCTGCTCCTCGGCTACCTAAATTTCCACCTAGAGAGCTCCAGCGACTGCAACTCCACTGCCCTACTGGACAACCTTGCAAACCTCTGCCTCAAACGACTGGTCACCGTGCCCACCCACTCAGCCGGGCACACGGTAGACGCCATATTCACCTCCAGCAGCCACATCACCTTCACCCACACCACCGAACTCCATTGGACCGACCACCACTGCGTTCACTTTTCCTTCGCAAAGCCCACCACCCACCACCAACAACACCTGATCCCTCACCGCAAGTGGAACAAGATCTCCAAGGAACAGCTGATCTCCAACCTCACCCAATCCCCACCACCCAAAACCAATGACCCAAACACCGCCGCCCTCAACCTCAAATGATGGCTCGACGACTGCACCAACATCCTCGCTCCACTCAAGAAAACAAACAACCCCGCATCAGCAAGAAAGCTCCCTGGTTCACCCCAGAACTTCAGGCCTCCAAACGAGAATGCCGGAAATCTGAGAAAACCTGGCGCCAAGAACATTCAGAGAGCAACTTCACCGCCCTCAAATCAGCCATGCGCAAACACCACCAGCTCATCCGGACCACCAACAGATCCTTCGACAGAGAGCTGATAGACAACAATGCACACAACAGCAAGGAACTATTCAACATCATCAAGGAACTCACCAACCCCAAAGCCTGCTCCATTGACCCTCCCCACTCACAAGACCTCCGCGACTCCCTCTCCATCTACTTCCACCGCAATGTCGCAGAAATACATGAAAGCTTTGCAATGCCGTCCCCCACCACCACCACTGACATGGTCAACCCCATTGCATCCTGCCGCACCAACACACTGAGCGCCTGGACCCCCACCAATGATGAAGAAAACACCAAAACCATGAGCACCACCCACTCCGGCTCTCCCACAGACCCCTGCCCTCACCATGTCTTCAATAGGGCCAGCCAAATCATTGCTCCCTAGCTTCGGACCATCACCAACAACTCCTTCGAGACCGCCATTTTCCCGGAAAGCTGGAAACACGCAGAAGTCACCGCCTTGCTCAAAAAACCCAAAGCCGACCCCGAAGACCTAAAAAACTACCGACCTATCTCCCTGCTCCCCTTCCCAGCGAAGGTCATAGAGAAGATAGTTAACAACCAACTTTCCCACTTCCTGAAGGACAACAGCCTACTCGAAGTCTCCCAGTCTGGATTCCACAAAAACCACAGCACCGAGACCCCCCTCATCGCCTGCACCGACGACATCAGGACCAGGCTGGACAAAGGTGAAACCGTTGCCCTCATCCTTCTCGACCTTTCTGCAGCATTCTACACCATATGCCACCAAACCCTTTGCACACGCCTCTTCGACGCCGGAATTCGCCACACAGCCCTGGACTGACTCACCTCCTTCATCTCTGAAACAACACGAAGAGTTTGCCTTCCCCTGTTCGGTCACAGGCCACCAAGACCATAAGGGGAGTCCCCCAGGGATCCTCACTCATCCCCACCCTCTTCAATATCTACATGGCTCTGCTTGCCAGCATCGTCCGACCCCACGGACTCAACATCATATCCTACACTGACGACGCCCAGCTCATCCTCTCCCTCACAAGGAACCCCACAACCGCCAAGAACAACCTCCACACCTGACTTCTCGCCATCGCTAACTGGATGACAGCAAGCCACCTCAAGCTGAACTCAGAAAAAAACTAAATCATCATCTTCGGACCCAACAAGTCAGCATGTGACGACTCATGGTGGCTGGCCACCCTGGGGCCGGCCCCAACACCCACCACTCAGGCACGCAATCTCGGCTTCATACTAGACTCTTCTCTCTCCATGACCCAGCAAGTCAACATCATATCATCCTCATGCTTCAACACCCTTTGTATGCTCCGCAAGACCTTCAGGTAGATTCCCTTAGAAACCAGAAGAACGGTCACCCAGGCCCTCGTCAGCAGCAGACTGGACTACGGCAATGCCCTATACACGGGAACTACGTCGAAGCTCCAGAGAAAACTCCAGCGCATCCAGAACACCTCAGCACATCTCATCCACAACCTCCCTCACCACGAACACATCTCAGGCCACTTCAGAGACCTCCACTGGCTCCTCGTCAACAAAAGGATCATCTTCAAAATCCTTATGCACACTCACAAAGCCCTCCACGACACCGGACCGGGCTACCTCAACGATTGACTTAACTTCCACATCCCGACACGCCAGCTCCGCTCCACCACCCTCGCCCTCGCAACAGTCCATTGCATTCACCGCACCACATCCAGCGGCAGGTCCTTCTCCCACCTTGCCGCCAAAACCTGGAACTCCCTCCCCACCAACCTACTCAAGATCCAGGACCTCCTGTCCTTCAGAAAGCACCTCAAGACCTGGCTCTTCAAGCAGTAGCACCGCCCCTCCCTCCCACCCCAGTGCCTTGAGACCCTAACGGGTGAGTAGCGCGCTCAACAAATTGATTGATTGATTGATTGAAAGGAGGAATACCTCAGATTAGTGCTACCACTTTACCTTGTCATAGAGAAAAAAGAATTAGACCATTGCAAAGCACCATATTACACACCTACCTCTTTCAATTGTGAGGTAAGTATGGGGTGGAAACAATATTAAATGCTACTGATGGGTCCAAAAGGGCCAAGGCTCCATGACCACTTCAATTTAAGATGAGTCTAATATCCCCTCCTGCAACAACTATTACTGATACTGTGCCATGACCAAGAAGAAAACATCCCTGGGAGACATCCAGTACTGACCCTAATTCCAAAATTTGAGAAAGTTGTATATTAGCATTGGTAGGGAACCAGAATAGCATTGCCAGAATATTGTCTGACAAATATTTTGCACTAAATTATGGTTCCAAATATATTGCCCTGCTGGAGTTACTACTAGATCATTTATGCCAAATGGGATGATGTTTTTGTAAACCACATTAAGGATACAGTATTTATGTCAGGGAGTATCTCAGCAGATGATATTCTCAAATTCAACTATTGTCATCTAATTCTACAAAATGTTAATATATAGTTATTTACCAGGTCGAATGAATTTCTGAGTCAGAATTGTTTTTACTAAGGCTGACACACCTGGTTTTCTTTCAAATAAACTGCAACTTTGTGGTGGACAACATTGTTTTTTACAAGTTTTAACATTTGAGGGGGATATTGTTCAAGAGGGAATACCGAATCTATGAATAACAATTTGGCATGGACAAGGTGTGTAGTGCATACTGAGGTAAAGCTGTGAATCATCTGGAAATAATGAACTCTGATACTGAACCTATTGTTTTTAATGGGATCTGAAAAACCAACCCGAATTGTATCAATCTTATGAATAAAAACATCCTCTCATGCAGCTGGAGAAGAAGCAAGAGTTGTTTTAAGGCACATCAAGTTGGACAATTTAGAAGCAATTCCAAAAGCCTCTTTGGAGGTGTTTGCCGATAATATAATCCTACAAGAAGATTATCTAAATATTTTTTATAGATGTTACGAGCGTCAATGTAACATGCTTTTGCTACTGTATAATATAATTAGAGTCAGGAATGTTCCACCTGTGTGCATCTAAACTTGGGGGGTCATTATGACCCTGGCGGTGAGTGGTAATGGGGCAGCAGTACCGCCAACAAGCTGGCAGTACATACCGCCACGTTATGAGGATGGTGGGTTGGTTGCAGCCAACCCGCCACTTCTCCACTCAGATTGCCATGGCAGTAGCAGCCGCCAGGCTCGAGATATCAATCTCCAGCCCGGCGGCCGCTATAGTACAGCCGGCGACATTTTGAGCCAGCCTACCCCCATGGTTTTTGTGGCATTCTACCAGTGACAGGGAATTCCTTCCCTGTCACTGGTAGGAGACTCACCCATCCCCCCAAACACTGCTTAGACACCCCCCACTACCCCTCCACCCACGCTCCCCCCTTCTGTTCTCTCAGCCCCCCATACACGCACACACCTGCAGACATACACCATGCATACACACACTCACTCACACTGGCGTACATGCATTCATACACGCATATATCCAGTCATGCTCGCACACATTCACACTGAAATGCAGACCCGCATTCACATTTCCATTCTTACATGCATTCACACACATGCATACACCCACGCAAACAACACTACACACACAGACGCATTCACGCACACACTCACACATTCATGCATACAATTCAACACGCACACACACACACACACAAACCCCCCAGCGACTCCCCTGTCGGAAGTCCAACTTACCTTCATCCAGGTGGTCTTCCATCAGGGAATGGGACAGGGCGCTGCTACCACCTGCAGCGTCCTCCAGAAGAACACCGCCAGGCCGTATCACAGGTCATGAGATAGCTGGTGGGGGTCTACTGACGGTGTGGTGCTGGTGGTAGCAGTGCCACCTTACCACCATTCGCCAGTATGGCCATGGACGGATTTCTGCTCTTCTTGTGGCGGAGGTCTGGCTGTGGTCATAATCTGGAGGATGGATGGTAGCTGCGGTCTTTTGACTGCTGTCACCGCGGAGGTAGGTGTTTTTTACCGCTAATGTCATAATGTGGGGCTTAGTTTCTTGTAGAATGCCATCAAACCAGGGCATTGGAAGCTGCTTCCTTCCTTTGAAAGGAAGACAAAAAAGAGAAATTTCTAAGGTGCAGGTCATGCAAGAAGAGAGTTACTTTAATGCTGCACTAAGCTCATTACTAAGTACAGAACAAGCATAGTGCACAGGTGACGTTTTCAGTAGTAACCTTGTCCCAGTGTTTAGTATTCAAGTATCTGCAGTATGCTTAAGATCCATAACAATATGATGAGAAATTATAGATTGAATAATACAGTGATCAGAAATGGGTGCCAGATTAATGGCATTGATAGTGATCATTGACGTATACGTATCTCCTGTCCCAGGGTGGAGCCAGATACCAACTGGGTCAAACAGATCGATGAACAAGACTCCATTACATTAATCAGGTGTATCAGTTGATTCTGCTGGAATGTTAAAATCAGCAAGAAGTATAAACAAGAATGATATCAATAAAACATAATAATAAAATTAATTCAGGAAGTGACAACGTTTAAAGCAAAATTAATCGGTCAATAAATCAGACAGAGTAATTGTGTGCTTAGAAGAGATCATAACTTTTGCTAAAGGCCTCTCAATCTGAATAAAAGAGGAACTGATATCTATCAAGAGGCAGCATTTTTGGTTTTACAAAAGATAGGCCACCACAAGGGTGCCCATTGTGCTTAACTATGGAGGCGGTATAGTACTCTGGTACCATCAGTGTGGCGAATTGGCCAGAAAACATCATGATGCAAAGTTTATTTTATGCCTAAAAAGTCAGGACCCTAATCAATGAGCTAGTCATGTGCTTTCAAAGGATGTTTGAAAGAGATCAAACATTCATTATGACATGTTAAGTAACTATAGGTTGGTAACTCTTTCAGACTTGATGTCTGAACAGTAAGAAAAGGAAATACCATTCCACTGATTAAAGTGAAAGGAACACTGGCCTGTAATCAGGCCTGTATCTGTCAGTGGAGTGTCTAATAGTAAAACTTAGTCATAGTAGAGGGGAAATTGTTAACGGACTGAACTGTGCACTATGCGGCATGTGTGAATGGTACTCTGAAGATAACAGGTAGGCTTGCCAATAGGCACCTCCAAGTTGTTCTACTGGCTTGCCCCCATTAACGTCAGCCTTGCAGAGGGATGTAAAAGAAAATGTGAGTGCGACAGAGAAACACTGGGGTAGATCTTAAATAGAGAATATAAATTGCAGGAAGAGACAGAAGCCTGAACTATGGAGGAGATGTGAATGAGAAAATGGATGCTGTGGAAGAGGAGAAGCAATGGAGCTGTGAGTGCAAAAATTAAAAGGCCTGTTGGGGAATGGTAAGGCACGAACAAGAGCTGCAGACGAATAGAAAGGTAAGAGGGAAAAGTACAGAAATAAAGGGGAGAAATGAGGCTACCATGAAGAAGTGAGAGGAAAGGAAAGGTGCAGAGGGACAGAAACAGTTCAAGAAATGGAGAAGTAGAGGAAATGGAAAGTTGTTAGTGGAGAGGTGAGACTACAAGAAGTGATCATGAGATGAGAAAAGTTGCAGGAGAACTAGAAGAAGGGGGCAACTGCAGATGGAGAGTGTTAGAAATGGCAGTCTCTAGTTAGCAGAGGTATGGCGCCTGGCCAAGTAGGGACCACAATTCCAATCAGGGCAGGTCACAACACAACCCAAATTATCCTGTGCTCATCCACATGTAGCTTGGCACAGAGCAGGCAGGCCTAACTTAGAAGGCAATGTGTAAAGTATTTGTGCAATAACTCATGCAGCAACACAGTGAAACACCACAAAATTGACTCCACACCAAGTTAGAAAAATAGAGGATGTTTATCTGAATGAATTAAGACCAAAAGCGGCACACATCTGATAAGCATACAACAAGATATTCACTGGCATAAGTATTCCTGCAGAGCTTTGGAGATCAGGTGCATTCCTTTTTGAAGTATTAAGGTAATGTCAGAATACGGGCTCAAAGGCTGTGAATTGGCACCAGGGAGAGGGCTGGTGACAGATTACGCGGCCCAGGGTAGTTCAGTACCTGTGCGGGAAATGTGGCCGTACTCTCCACTCGGCTCCGGACACAATGGTGAGCAAACACACTCCTACTGAGATGCTCGTAACAGTCCACAAGGCGGGGTCCCAGCTGCAGAATGGTTCAACGGGTGCAGGCGGCACTGCGCTCATAATATGGGACTCAGGGTCAGTAGGCACTGCAGCTGTAGAGCGACGGGGGCTGTGAAGAGGCACCGTGCTTGCTAGTGGGAATCCACAACCGTAGACACACCATTTGGGCGAGCTGGTCAAGGGCTGTGGAAAGGCCTGTGCTTGCTAAAGGTGACCTGGGGCAGTAGGCACAACTTCAAAAGAGTGGCACGGGGGCCTAAGAGAAGCACTGGTAGCGATAATCCGTGACTACAGGTATAACTTCAGAAGAGCAGAGCAGGGGCTGCAGAGAAGCACTGAGCTCCTAAGCGATGATCTATGACAAAGTTCCACCTGGTTAGAGTGGCGCTGGGGCTGATTAAGCACCTTTCACAAGGTCTTTGATGTCCCTGAAGACGTTGTGGAAAAACAGGTGGCAAGCCAGCAGGCCCTTGGAGATCACTGTGGTGAGAAGGCAGAGTCCTTACAGCAGGGTCAGAGAGCAGCAGGCAGCAGAGCATCCTTCCAGGGAAGCAGACCATTTGAGTCCTTTGGGAAGCCCAGCGGTTTTCTGATAGAGTCCCAGTACTTATACTCAAATGTGCCTTTGAAGTGGGGGAGACTTCAAAGAGTGGTTTTGAAGCAAACCAGTTCCCTTTCAGCCAAGTCCTGTCTGGAATGTTATCTGTGGGGGTCATCAGTCCCTTGTGTGGGGTCAGGCCACTACCCTTTGAAATACAAGTGTGAACCCCGACACCCTTCTTGCCTATGAAGACCGATCAGTATGCACATGAATGCTGATGCTTCTGAGGGCGCTGTGTTTATTATGGCTGTCTGGATGGAATGCACAAGGGGAGCTAACCCAGCACAAAACAGACGTGGATTGGAGACAGGTGGTAAGGCACACAGAGCAGTAAGAGGAGACAAATGGCTACTTTCTAAAAGTGACATTTCTGAAATAGCAATGTCAATCTAACGTTACCAATAAAGAGGATTTATAATTACTATTCGAAAGATATGAAACATGAGGTTGCCACTCCTTCCAGATCAGGAATTACAGCTTAAAGGTAGTTTAAGGACTCCCCAGTGCTGGCGTATGAGACAAGCAGGAACGACTTTGGGTGTTTTTCACTATTGGGACATACAAAACCTAACATTACATGTCCTGCCTTTCACATACACTGCACCCTGCCCTTTAGGTCACATAGGGCTTACCTTAATGGTGACATATGTGCTAAAATGGGGGTTTGAGGCTCGGCAAAGGGTTTTAAATGCCAAGTCGAGGTGGCAGAAAAACTGCACACTCATAGGCCTTGCAATGGCAGGCCTGAGACATGGTTAAGGGGCCACTTATGTGGGTGGCGTAATCAGTGTGCAGACCTACTGTTAGCATTACAGTCCCTTTACTAGGGACTTATAGATAAATTAAATATGCTATTTGGGTAGGAGCCAGTGCTACCATGTTTAAGGGAGAGAGTACAAGTACTTTAGCACTGGTCAGCAGTGGTAAAGTGTGCAGGGTCCTAAAACTAGCAAAAGCGAGATCAGAAAAATGGAGGGATGCAGGCAAAAATGTTGGGGGAAGACCACCCTAAGGCTGTCAGGCCCAACACAGAGTTCTGAAGTATTTCAAGACCGTACTGAAGTTGGAGCCTGACTTCAATAGTGGTGTTGTATTACTGTGAGGTTTGGAAGTTGTTTCTCTTGTAGGTTTTGAGTAAGGTGTAAGGAGGAAGTGGTTCTGTTTCTGGTATTAGGAGTTCTTAATGTAAGACCTATCGAAAGGTGTGCAGTGGTGGCTTGTATGGTAAAAGCAAGACTAGGTGATACAAGCTGACTTCTGTAATAAACAAATAAATACACCCCACTCTCCTGTGAAGGGGTGATGCTACTTCACCCACAGTGGCAATAATGTTTTCAAGGGAGCTCTACAAGCTGGCCTCTCTCTCTTTAAATCAATCATGCCACCATGCCCACCACACCAGTACCCTCTTTGTTAATCTGTCTTGCATCTTTTGCCTTAAATTGTCCCTATCCTGATCTCCATATCTTTAAATATACACATAAATATATCTTTGGTTTTCCTGCCACCTTCATTGTTAGATGTCCGAGCTTCTTCTACATTATCAGCACTGATCGAAGCCATATAATGGTCACCATTGAGAGACATTATTAAACTACTTTACCCTTTGCTTCTCTTTTCCTCCTTACCTGAGTGAGAGACTTTTCCAGTGCCCAATTTTCTAACCTCACAAACTTGAGATAGGAGTCATAATTCAGTAAAAATGCAGCTGGTTGGCTATTGTCCTCTCAATATGAGATTGCAGAGGTCTTCACAGCTCATTTAAGTAAGGTTTATGTGCAATCGAGCCCTCCCAGTTCACCTGACCTAGAGACATACCTGATGGGCCTTCGTATGGCTAGACTCCCAGTGGACAATAGGGAGCTATTGGATTCTCCTATTTCTAAAGAAGAGATTGTTCCCGCGATCCTTGGCGTATGCACCTCTAGGCCCCACCCAGTGGGTGGGCTACCGGCTGAATTCTATCAGAAATATACTAACACCATTGCAGAACACCTATTATTGGTGTTTCAGGAAGCCCTACAGAGAGGGATTTTCCACCTTCGCTGAGTGAAGCTATAATAGTCTTAATATCCAAACCAGGCAAAGATCCTGGTGAGATCTCCCCATACCGCCCGCTATCTATGATGAATGTGGAAGCGAAGATCCTCAGTAAAATCTTGGCCTCGAGACTCTTAACATACATACCGGCACTGGTCCATGAAGACCAGTGCAGATTTATTCCTCACCGAAACACACTTTGTAATATTCAGCAGTTACCTCTGGTGCATCATGCACCAGTAGTGTGGGAGGACTATTGCGCAGTGGCACTATGGCACTACTCAACATAGAGCAGGCCTTTGATTCCCTTAACTGGGAGTATCTTTGGCATATTCTCCGTAACCTGGCTTTGGGTGCAACATTGATCAAATACGTTCAACTACTCTACCACAAACCGATGGTGCGGGTGGGTAGCGTGGTCTCAGCCCTGTTTCGTCTTGAGCGTGGGACCAGACAGGGGTACCCCCTGTCCCCGCTGCTGTTTGCGCTGGAGCATGTGATGTGGGGCATGCTGCTAGGCAACATCATTCATGTGGTCTCATAATAGGCGAATGACGCAGTGATCTATTTGCGCCAACCCCAGTACTCCATCCTGATATTACTGTCACTACTGTTGAAGTTCGGAGAGATCTCGGGCTTGCATGTTAATAAAACAAAATTTAAACTATTCCCCCTAGGAATACTGAGCGCGATGAGCTCTCTCTCACTCCTGATGCTGTCCATCCCATGAGAAACTAGAGGCACCTGCTATCTCGGTATTTGATTAGATAGGAGTCCACTGCGCTTTCTTTCTCTGAATTTGGAACAGGTCTTGACCGGTTTGATTTCCTCTGTTTGCCCTTTATGGGTAAAGATGCACTAGTCAAGATGGTGATCCTCCCGCAATGTCTATTAATCTTTCAGTGCACATTCTTTGATATTCCCAAACAATATGTTCAGGAGCTCGACAAGCTCTTAGTTGAATTGTTGTGGTTGTCTGATAGGAAGCGGGGGAGCCTGGCCACCTTGCAGAGACCCTGGAATTGAGGTGGGTTAGAATTGCCGGACTTAGAGCTATACTATATTGCAGCCCATTTGCAGCACATGGTGCACTGGTTTGATGATGAGGATAACTGGAAGAATTGTGTGCTCAGCAGAGCGCATGGGGTTAAACCTCTTCCAGAAGTACTTATGTTTGGGGAAAGGGTGCCAGCTGACACACATTTCATGATCGCACAGGTGAGCCGGGCTTGGGAATCGGCGGTCAGAATGTCTCTTTGCAGAGCGTCATATGCCCTAGACTTACCAGTGCAGTGTCTGATATCCGTCTTACAGATAACAAAAAATTATGTCCATGAATAAATGGTGGGCAGGGGTGGCTGTACACTTTGGGACCTGTACCCGAACAACAAGTTTGGTACAGGGCAGTTTTTACAGACGGAGTCTGTCAATCTGGCTACCATGTTGTTTATGGCTGGTGGCAGATATCTGGTGTCCTTCTTATATCGAGCACTTTGGGACAATAGACCGCTTAGCCCACTATGGATTATGGAGCGGTGGCATGACATATTGGATGAACAGCTTATGGATAAGGAATCAGACGGTGTCCATTCAGCAGTCCGGACGTTGGCCCCAAATGCCAGTTTTAATTTGATCAAATTCAACATAGTGCACCAGGTGTATTTGACTCCAGTCACACTGAAGGTTATATACCAAGGTCGCTCCTCTGCTTGTCCTAGATGTTTCTGGGTAGAGGCGGATTTCATAAATATGATCTGGAGCTGCGTTTCCTTAGATTCAAATTGGCAGACGGTAGTAGACCGCCTAACTTTAGCCACCGGTTGGATGTTATATCAGTGTTAGAAATGGGGTCTTTGGTTGGCAGTCAGGTTATTCCCTGTCCAATCAAGGACCCTCAAACTAGTCAGGGTAAGTCACACACAATCCAAATTATTTTGTGCCCACCCTCTGGTAGCTTGGCACTGAGCAGTAAGGCTTAACTTAGAAGGCAATGTGTAAAGTATTTCTGTAATAAATCATTCAATAACACAGTGCAAACACCACAAAAATACACCACACAAGTTTAGAAAAATATAGAATATTTATCTGAGTAGATTGAGGTCAAAACAATCAAGATTTGATAAATACAAGTTGAAACAGCACTTTTGCAATGATAGAGTCTTTTAGTTCTTAAAAACAACAATGGTCTCTTGCAAGCGCAAAGTACCTGGTTTGCGTCTAAATTATCTGTACGGGCCTGCAGAGGAGGAGATGTGTGGATAAAGGGGAGGTGTGTGTTGGTTTCTCTGGGCGCACACAGACAATCCGTCAATGCTTTTCCACACAGCAAGGGCTTTGCGTCGATTTCCGGCACGCAGGCTTGGATCCTCTTAGGGTTGCAGGGTATTTGAACGCCCTGGCGATGATACAGAGAAATCCTGGGCGTGCAGAACGAAGTCACAGGAGCTGCGTCGATCTGGTGGGCGATGCAGGGAAATTTCTGTCACACGGCAGGCGTTGAACGATTCATCTTGCAGGAAGTCAGGCTGTGTCTTTCCGGTTTGTCGATGCGTCGATCTGGTGGGCCGAGCGTCGAAGTTCCAGTCACAATGATGGCACTGCGTCGATCTCCACTCAGGGAGGTGGGCTGGGTCATTCCGGATCGGTGTTGAGGTGATGTTCTCACCACAGGGCAGGCTGTGCATCGCTTATGGCAGGCTGAGTGTCGATTTTCAGAGCACAAGGAGTTCTTTGCAGAGATGAAGTCTTTTTGGTCCTGAGACTTCAGGAAACAGGAGGCAAGCTCAATCCATGCCCTTGGAGAGCACTTCTCAGCAGAGCCAGAGGGAAGAAAGGCAGCAGGGCAACAGCAATGCAGCAGTCCTTTACAGTAAAGCAGTCAGGTGAGTCCTTTGGGTAGCCAGGCAGCTTCTCTTAGCAGGTTGCGGATTCTGGTTCAGAGTTCCTTCCCCAGTAGGTATCTTGTCAAGAAGTGTCTGAGTTGGTAGGGTCAGGGACCCATTTTATATACCAGAATGTGCCTTTGAAGTGGGAGAATGTCTTATAAGTGCACAAGGTCCCCTTTCAGTTCCATCCTGTCTGCCAGGCTCCCAGTAGGGGGTTTGGCAGTCCATTGTGTGAGGGCAGGTCACTGTCCTTTGACATGCAAGTGTCAGGCCCTCCACGCTCCTAGCCCAGGAAGACCCATTCAATATGCAGGTGTGTCTGAGCATTCTGTGTTTGGGGTTGTCTGAGTGAAATGCACAAGGAAGCTGTTGACTAACCCAGCCAGATGTGGATTGTAAGGCACAGAAGGATTTAAGTGCAGAGAAATGTTCACTTTCTAACAGTGGCAGTTCTAAAATAATAATATTAAATCCAACTTCACCAGTCAGCAGGATTTTATATTACCATTCTGGCCATACTAAGCATGACCCTGTTACTCCTTTCATATCAGAACCTACCACTCAAACAGTATATGAGGGTAGCCCTAATGTTAGCCTATGAAAGGAGCAGGCATCACTGTAGAGAAAACTGAATTTAAGAGTTTTACACTACCTGTACATATAAACTACACAGGTATATGGCATGCGTTTTATCTACATAGCACCCTGCCCTATGGGTTAGCTAGGACCTTCCTTGTGGATGACTTATATGTAGAAAAAAGGGAAGTTAAGGCTTGGCAAGTACTTTTAAATGCCAAGTCGAGTTGGCAGTGAAACTGCACACACAGGCCTTGCAATGGCAGGCCTGTGACATGGTTAAGGGGCTCCATATGTGGGTGGCACAATCATTGCTGCAGGCACACTAGTAGCATTTAATCTACAGGCCCTGGGCACATGTAGGTCACTTTACTAGGGACTTATAAGTAAATTAAATAAGCCAATTGGGTACGAGCCAATGTCACCATGTTTTAAGGGAGAAAGCATATGCACATTAGCACTGGTTAACAGTGGAAGAGTGCACAGAGTCCTAAAACCAGCAAAAACTGTGTCAAAAAGTGGAGAGAGGCAGGCAAAAGGTTGAGGGTGACCACCCTAAGGCTGTCAGGTCTAACACTTAGGTTCCTAAATTATGCCTCCTTGGCCTCCTACCCACTAAAAGGAAGAAAAATCTAAGCAGAAAGTTTCTGATGTTGGTCCTCGTCCTGGCAAAATGATGAATTGCAATAAGTTGGTTGGCTCCTCCCTCCCCTGTGGTCGGTGGTTGGTTGAAAGATATGGCTGAATGGGTAGTGGCAGAGGAGTGCCGCATGCGTCAGTGCCGATGGGACAATAAGTTGTTGAAAGACCTGCATGTGTGGGCTGCCATGACTGCAGATTTACTGGACCCTTTAGACACCAGACCACCCGTAGAGAGTACTTTGGGGAGAGGTTGAGAAGCTTGATAAGTAGATTATTATTAGATGGCCCTGCACAGGAGATCCTACGTTAGGGGTATAGCCTATGTTGCTTGTCCCTATTTCTTTCTTCCTGCAGCTGCCGTGCTCGGCTAGGGTGGAATAACTTTGTGGCAGTATGCGCTCCTTAGGTGCTTTATCTTCCCTGTCAGGATCTAGATGGTATCAGGTCTTCACTGATAGCACACATGGGTAGAGTGGGAGAGAGGAGGAGTGAGAGGGAGAGCTGTTAATGATTGGATGAATTGCACACAAGGTTTTTGTTGCAAGTTATATGCATTGACAGATCTTTGGGAGTTCGTAGAGATGGGTAAATCCAATCATCCTGGTACCTAAAACTGTTTTGCAATGCCTCCTGGCCACAAATGATGTTGGAGCCTTTATTTCCCATGCTACACAATGGTTATGGTAGCACGCATGCTTTAGATACGGAATTGTATGTATTTTAATCCCAATAAAAATATATCTAAAAAAAGTCATAATTCACACTTTACTTTTTATTAATGCCACTTGTGATTCAGGAAAAATCACTCTACGTGCCCTATATACCTCCATTAGTCAATATGTATAGTGGAACTATTTAAGAAACATCTTCACATTGGGGTGTTTATTACTTCCCCACTTAATAAGACTTTGGGCCTCATTACGAGTTGGCTGATGAGAAGACCCATCCGACGGGGAGGTTGCCCTCCAGGGTCTTAATGTGGCAGTCAGGCAGCCACAGCAGCGGCAGTCCTAAATGCCACCGCGACTCTGGCGATCTAATGACTGCCAGACTCGTAATGAGGGCCTTTGTTGCTTAATATGTAACTCTCATCTGTTTTTTACTGTTTGTTTTTTTAGTGTGCCACGTTTATGATCATGAAAATATTGTGACCCAACAACAAGAACAATATTGGTTCAATGCCAAGCACGAGCATGAGTTTGACATTTCACTTTCGATCTTTATTGTCTCTCTGTCCTATTAACAAAAAACCTGTATATTGTGTAGCCTCCTGGGTGAAAATACCCACCCAGTAAATACTAACCACACGGATGTCACACTTAATGGGGTGCAATTTTCATCCAGTCCTTGCTGTGCACCCCGCAATGGCGAAAAGTACACAACTTGCACAGGTTGTCATTCCGAGGTACGCAAACACTGCATGCAAGCTCTAAACCCATCCAATGTGGCTCAGGGTTCGAACTGTAAAACATTGAAGGGCAAAAAAACCCGGTATGTGCAATTTCCACCTGGACAGGATACATTTCAGAATAAAAGTGCATTTGCGCCCCACACGGTATTTACTCTGGAACAGAGATCGGGCCATAGAAGCATTCAAGGAGCAGAATACTTGGAATGTGGTGCGGAGTCAGAAACATCGTGGTGTATGCATGTTACAGAACCAACACCCTCATCCCTGCCATACAGATGAAGCACAGTTCTGAGCAGTGAACTTAGGCTGCCTAGCCATCCCCTGCCCTATACACATGCTGCAAGGGTAGCAAGTCTAACCCCTTGACCTGCGGACGTGATATAGCAGCATATTAGACGATAACTTCAGGACAAACCTATGTAAATATAACAACATAGGAAAACAATGACTCGACCCAAACTGCAATGGAAATAAAAATGACAGCATACTAACCTAGTGTATTTTAGCATTAGTATTGGATGATAATTTAATATTTAAATTATACCTAATATATTTCCAAAGCAAATGCCCAAACCTCTATTAAAACATTGAATATAGTTGTAAAATGAGTGCCAAGAATTGCATTTGCACTTGATCAGTCGTGCAATGGAATGCTTGTCCGAGACATTTTCGTTAAGGCGAATTGCCAAATGAAAAATTGTTTTACTGGCGTCAAGCCTAATACCAGGCCTTAGGCAGTGAAAGTTAAAGAACAGTCAGCTAACTGTGTAGTTTTGTGCAGCACTGAAAGGGCAGAAGGATGCAGAGGTTTGTGGTTTTGTAACAATTTGGCTGCATTTACATGCCGATAATCCATGAGGAAGAAGATAAAAAATATGAAAGTTAAAAAAATAAATATTTTAAACAGTAGCGCACGTAACATGATTCTCCAGTTAGAAATACATACCGAAATCATACCCGTTGTGACCTGGCATTTTCCACTTAACCTAGCAATTGTCAGTTTCCAGTTTAGCCTAGTAATTTATTTCACTGGCCCAGTAAAGTTTGCCAAGTACTGTTTTGAACTATAAGTGTTGCTTTTTTATGCTAAAAGTAAAACAATAATTTCAAGTACATAACCAGGCTATGGTTATGGTTTCCGAATAAAAACGAAAACATTGCCAGGAAAGTAGATACTGAAAATCACTTAAAGTAATGTACTTATTGGTCCCTTTTCACAAAAATCTGTAAAAGTATAATTGAAGTGTGCCCCACCTGAGCATATTTTTATGTTTTTTTTTTAAATCCAGAAACATTCCCAAAAGTCAGCCCGGAAAGCTACATCAGATTCAGATTTCCAGATCTACTTCTGAGGAATGTCGTGATACATCTCCTATAGATTCCAATTCTTCCTATGCGCAATTGTTGATAGCGTAGAATTACAGCCAGGGGGAATGGCGCGCCTTACCCAAATGCGCACTTCCACTCCAGGGATCCCCTGCGCACAGATGCAATTGACTCGCTGCACATTTGCTGCCATAAGGCAAACTGCCCAATCTGCGCCCAGCGCACAGACTTAAGTTTGCACCACAACGCAAAAGTGCAACCTGTGTGCTGTATCCATCTTACAGCCTCATATAGCTCTAACTCGCAAACCGTTTCACTCCCATTCAACGCATTTTTCTAATGCTAATTTTCTTGAAAACTACTATACGAACTTACAGTCCAAGGAAAGGCACTTCCTTGAGTAATGTTTCACTTTCATGAAAGGTTGGTGTTATTCCGTTCAGCTACTTATTCTGTAGAGGAGTGCAAAGAATATTATGAAAGTTTAAAAAGGATATATCGTTAGTCTCTCCCTCTTGACAGATCTATACACAATTTTGTAGAAATTCATCAGATGTGAGGCATATACCTGTATTTACTGGCGATATTCAGTGCATAGTTATGGTTAGGTCAGAGGAAATATATTTTTTGTTTTTCTCACCATTTGAAGCCAGAAGCAACCACAATGTCAAGAACAAATCTACATCCTAGATATGCACTATAACTCCAGAAGAAAATCTGTGTCATCAACATGCTTCAGCTCTATTTTAATGGCCCTTTGGGTACCAGGCTTTCATCAATACTAAACTTGTTATGCCCGGAAATTCTATTTCTTTTAGGTCAGTCAGATTACCTAACTAATCTAGCCAGCATCATAGTGGTGCAAGTTATATTTAGGAAAGTTTTATGTATAACTGTTGAATTTCAGTGTTTTTTTGTTTTCTAAACATTAGTTTTGTTTTTATTTAGAAGACCTACATATAACTACTTTGAGTTCGTTTTTTAGTGAATTTGCAAAGTTTTTTTAACGTAAGTTAAAACTTACTACCTTACGTACATATATCCCCACTTTAAACTTTGTTTTTTTCTGTGAATTTCTATGTTTTTTAAACACAAAGCAACATCTTATAACCATATGTCTGTGGCCCACTACCCTTGGGCATACAAACCCAGTGAGAACCCAACACTTGCCGTGCACGGCCTTTGGCAACGGGTTGGCCGCCTAACCTCCGTGGGTGACCAACCCTCCTGCAAACAGCTAATCAAACCCTTCCCCACATTTTACTTTAAAAAAAAATGTTTAGGTCCCCATGGAATTCCTGCAGAACCAAGACAGGCGATGGGGGAAAAAAGCCCTCCTGAGCAATACAAGCATTCCATTTTTCGTATTTTTGCTCCCGCCAACCACTCAGTAGCTCTATTTTTGAAACATTGATTTGTCAAAAATGTCTCAACAGATTGACACCAAAATCTGAAAAAGCATGTTTCCTGGGTAGAGCTGGAGCTTTCTGCCAAATGTGATGTAATTCTGTTCAGTGGTTTTTCTGTATCATTGTCTGAAAGTGTTTTTTGGGACCTCCCTGTTTTTTCTCAGCCCTCGCTTCATGGATGACCCTAAAACTTTGCAGGAAGGAGCTGAGGTGGATACACTTCTTTTTTTGGAAAGTTTCATCAAACAGTGCCAAAGGTTTTAACATAACTAAAAAAATAACTCTTCATATGGAAACTTTGACTAATGTATAGCTAAACACAACCGCCGCAGTGCAATATACTTACACAGGAGCACATTCAATAATGCAGACACAAGCACATTGAAATCCTCTCTGAAACAGTACCACAAATGATCTGGACCACCATTTGCGCCACTTTGGCAAAATGCATCAATGCCAGAATCAAGCGTTGCCATTGTGAAGGATTTCACCTCACCAGTGACCACCTCCAAATCAATCACAGCCTTGCAGGACCTCTGCAAAAATCTTTTCTCAATACTTCAGCAGTAAAATCCCCTTCAATGCATACATGATTTCTCTAGCTAGCATAATCCGCTCTCACAGCATCCACATCCTCTCCTATGCTGACAACACTCAACTCATTCCCTCCCTCACGGACAAAATGCCCAGTACACTGATCAAGTCCAATACCTGCATGACTGAATTTGCTCACTGGATGAAGACTAACTGTCTAAAACTGAACACAGACAAGATTGAAATCATGATCTTCAGGAAGAGCACTTCACTGTGGGACTCCACCTGCTGGCCAACAGAGCTAGAACCAACACCCACCCCCATCACCCATACCAAAAACCTCTGGACCATCATCAACATCAAACTTGACATGACGCCCAAGTCAACGCAGTCAGTACCTCCTGCTTCCATACCTTGAAGGACCTGAAGAAGATTTTCAAATGGTTCCCAATCAGCATGCAGAAAACCATCCCACACAGCCTTGTCACAAGCAACCTGAACTACGAGAACACCCACTATGCTGGAGCAAGAAAAGTCTCACCAGAGGGCTGCAGACGATTCAGAATTTGGCAGCCAGAATTGACTTTGTCCAACTATGATTAGATTTGGCAGCTCCAGACATGATTTGTACCCAATACTCTTGCCTGTGAAAAGTTACGAGAATGGATGTACGCACTAGGCAAGGGCATTAGCTGCACCCACACCCTGTGTCCAGGGTTCCTTCTTGCTGTACTCACCTGAGGGGGTGGGCACATTGCCTGGTCAATGGCCATGCCCCTTGTTCATGGCCCTGCCATGGTGCTGTGACAGCAGTTTAAAAGTTCAGAGGCACCAGACTGCCTTGGGTGCTATTTCAAAGACGAAGGACCTGCAGAAGAAATATTGTATCTATTTGAACCACTGTTACTAAAGGTATGTATCTCTTCTTATGCAAGCTCAAAATCGAACAGATTGATTTCACATAGTAGATCTCCCGAAGAACTGCAAACCATGCACTACTGATGCCACTTCCCACAATGATACCCACCAAATCAACACATAAGCAGCCCGGACAAACAGGCTGCAACTCCAAAATAGAGGTCGGTAAGCCGTATAGGCCCGATATAAATTTCTAACTGAGGCTTGACCATTCTTCAATGGGGACTGGCTTCAAATTATAGCTAGTACAATCTCCCAGGCACTGTCTCATTCTCTTCCTAACACAGTTTCTAGAGCACCCTCTGTGACATCTCAGTTGAAGCTTTGTTTCTTAACTATTGAACTGCTGTCATTGAGGCATTGAGCCAAACTATATATACGTATTGTTGTTATGCAGATTTGTAGAATGCACTATCAGCCTGGAGAGTATCCCGGTACAAAGCAGGTGTGAGCCTAGCCAAACCAAGGGTCTAATTGGAATGAGAATTCAAGAAGCGAGGAGGGGGCTCTTATGTGTAGTAGCAGGCCATTGTTCACTTTAGGAGCTATGTTGGAGAAGTCTTGACTGCTGATCTGGCTTTCCATATGCATGGTATGTGAACAAGTAGGAGTACAGATGAACGGAGGTGCCTGGAAGGTTTGTAAAAGCACATGCAATTGTTGAGGTGTTCTGGGCCAGTGATATGTAATGCCCTAAAAGTGTGTGTGAGATGTTTGAATTGTGCTTGTTTGTGTGTGGGGAGCCAGTGGAGCTCCTTCTGGTGTGGTGTGGTGTGATGTGAGTGCAGTATGAGAGGTTGAGAGGGATTTGTATTGAGTTTTAGTGTTAGTTATAAAAATCCTTTTAGCAATAGTTTCAAATCCTGTTTCACTGGGATGATGTCATACACATGAAATATTTATGTTTTCATAATTCATTAAAATTACATTATCACTGTGAATCGCTGGTTTCAAATAAGCCTGTGATCTAGTTTTTTCAAAGTATACTCTTTTCAGTGCATCCTTTCGTGATTCAGAAAGCATGCAGTATGAAAAATACTTAACATCCTATAGTGTTCTGGTGACATTTACAAATCACTCAGCCTCCGGGTTGATTATCATCTCACTTACCCCACAATGGTATTATCAGGCCATAATGTAGTTATTTGGCAATTATACTGTATATGCAGACACAAAAATATTAGTTTCATAATAGTATTGTAAGAACAAGGGTTAATTTACGCTTTACATAATGGATTCAAAAGCCATGTTTTGAGTATAACTTCTGAAATAGTTGAGTAAATTCAGCAAACTGAAGAATGCCCTTGAAATGCACTTGTGCACTTGCTTACATATGACTTCACATTTATAGCTTGGTGACATTGATCAAGAATGTCATAGTTGAAGATGATTTTAAAGTAAATTTTTGAACACTATTCTAACATGGGTCTTAGAGCTCCTTAAAAGCTCACCTTTCTCAAAAATGTTCGAACTAAATTTTACCAAACATATAACTCGCTTACTAGAGTACACATAAAACTGGTAACAGGTATGCAAAATATTTAAGAAAAACACACTAAGGCCCTCATTACGACTTTGGCAGTCTTTTCACAAGGCTGCCGAAGTCGCTGGCGCTATAAGACCGCAAGTGTTGGCGGTTCGAAAGCCGCCATATTATTACAAGTTAAGTCGGATTTCCGCCTATTTACGAGCAGAAATCTGACACCATTGGCCTGGCCGATGGCAGAAGAGAGGCGTTTTCTACTGCCAGCACCGCCACAGCCACGGCGGTGCTGGCAGTAGAAAACGCCTCTCTTCTGCCAGGCCAATGGTGTCAGATTTCTGCTCGTAAATAGGCAGAAATCCTACTCCGCCTGCCATGTTACAATATGTAATATGACGCTGCGGTTTCCTGAATGGCGGTGCAGTGCTGGAAAACACCAAAATCCATTTCCTCCAGGACGACCACCTCGCCGAGACAGGTAAGTGGCCTGTCCGAAAGCGGGGGAAGGAGGGAGAGTTGTGTGCATGTGTGTGGTGTGTATGTGTTTGTGTAGTGGTACAGGTGTACGTAAGTGTGTGTGTGTATGTATGTGTGCATGGAGGGTGTGTGTGTCTGAATGGAAGTGGAGGGGAGGGGGGAGTGTCAGGGTATGAGTGAGTAGGTGCGTAAATTGGGATGCATGTGAGTAGGGGTGTTTGTATGGGTGAAAGTGAGTGGGGGTGTATGTCAGGGAGTGTTTTGATGAGTGGAGGTGCGTGTCTGTGTCCAAGTGAGTGGGGGTGTCTGGATGTATGCGTGTGATTGGGAGTGCATGTCTGCAAGTGCGTGGTGGTGTCTGCAAGTGTGTGGATGGGTGTGGGTTGTCTGCAAGTGTGTGTATGGGTGGGGATTGGGGGGTCTGTGTGCGTGTGTGTGTGTGCTTGTATGCAGAGGGGTGGGTGTATCTGTTCAAGTGCATGTTTGTGAATGAATGGGGGTGTCTGAACGCGTGTTTGTGAGCGAATGGGGGTGTTCTTGTGTACGTTTGGGTGTGAGCGAGTAGGGGTGTTTGTCAGCGAGAGCATGGGTGAGTTTGTGTGCGTGTCTGCGGTTGTGTGTACCAGTGGGGGGGTGTTTGAAAGTGTGTGGATGTGTGGAGGTGCGTGTGCCAGCAACAGGAATAGGGATTCCTGTCGCTAGGTGCGTTACCGCCAGGGTTTTTATGGCGGTGCGACTGCCATGAAAAGCCTGGTGGTGTGACGACTCGTAATACCGCTGGCGGTCTTACGGATGCTGCCGGGCCTGAGGTATTCACTTCCGGCCCGGCGGTCCGATCGCCCGGGAGGTACTGGGGGCATTGTGACATTTGGCTTCGGCCAAACCGCTGAAGTCATAATACGGTGGTCTTTACCGCCGGGCCCATGGTGGTAAGACCACCACCGCAAGTGTGGCGGTCTTGAGACCGCCACACTCGTAATGAGGGCCTAAATGTGTTCCAAACATATCCATAGTTTTAGCGGGTGCTGAAAGAACAGACATTCATAGAGAATCTGAAAAACATGCAGCACCCCATAAAGTCATTCTCATTGCAGGTTCGGAAAGTTCAGCTACTACACAGTCAAAATAAAATGGGCGTTACATAAAGAAGTTGGAAGTAAATTCACGTGACTACCTCTCTGATCTACATAGAACTGAGCATAATCGAATGTACAGCTGTAATTAATGTTCATTTGGAAAAACGGGCGTACGTTCACTCTGACCAAACTAGGCAAATTACAGTTTAATTTACAAATGTAAAATAGCACTAAATAATTACAGTCAGACAAATAGATGCCCCTTGAAACAATCAATTATACATTTAAATAGTATCCGTGCAAAATCCCATATATAGAGGTCAAATAAACATGTATGACAGGAACGGACCGTGAAAAAACACATATTCACAACTTCGAATTGTCTTCTACATAACTCTACTTAATAACTAAATCCATTCATCTTATATAATGTTTGAAACAGGAGTTAAGGTGTGACTGGTTGCACACTACGCACCTGAAATAAATATATCAGTTATATACTGAAATGCATTTTTTCTGGCAATTTTGAAATAAGCACTCAATGCTCGAAAAGTGTAACTCATCACTAGTGATCACCACTGCAACATACATGACGTCCTGCATTATCCCGGAAGTTATTTATCCGGTGCTATAAGAAATCACCTCATCTGATAAATTGCTCCCTGACCGACGTCCCTTACTGAGGATCCCACAGCGACTGTCATTGTACCCGGTTCGGTGTCATCCCCTGTCCCTAATTTAAATTAGAGCAACGTCCAGGCCAAGGGCAGTTCTGTCCAAGTGGTCTGACCGCCCATCCTCTTTTACATACAGAACTGTGAAAGATGTATTTTGTTTGATTAAATCATTTTTAATGTCTGGCTTCAGGATTTTGAAATCTGTATCTTCTGTCATTAAAATGCAGTTGATGTCTCTAATACTTATGGATTTGGGTTAAAATAGGTTGCCCTTATTTCCTCAAAAAGCAAAATTCCCAAAATGCCTTCCTTGCTGCAGATCCATCCCGTATTAAATATTCTCTACTCTAGATGAGATCAAATCCCCAAACTATTTCGCTCGCTCCTATTTTTGAACCCGCTCCAATTGAGGCAAATGTGGCTTCTTTAGCACTCTCATTAAATATAGTAGTCATTAAGGTGCTATAACTAAGGACAACCCCATTGGTGCATTTAAGGGGGTGGTTTCAATGCACTTGAATCTAGAACATTAAAACAGGTAAAACCAGTAAAATGTAAAGTTACATACACTCCTCCTAAGACTGGTTATCAAGTCCTGTACTTTCTGTGGCAAAATCCTGGTCTTCTTTAGGTGAAAATAGGCCTTCTCTTTCTCTCTGCCCCCTGAAAATCCTGGATTACACGTAGGAACTGTGAGAGATGTCTTGGAATCTGGCCCTTCAGAGGGAAAGCATGAAAATCAGGCGGAAAAAAAACTTTGGACAGGTGGCAAGAATCTTGTACCAGCTTTAGCACAATGCAGCTGGCCGAGGCAGTCAGGCATGGTGTAGGCAAGCAAGCAAATACTAGGTATAACAATTTCAGCATTGGTTGAAGTGAAGCCAGGTTGACCACCATAGTAACTTAGAGCGAGCAATACACTGAAGAGATCAGGAAGAGCTGCAATGCACTGGAAGTTCATATCCAGCCACTTTTATGCTTTATAGTAATGATGACCTAGAGAGGATGGAAGTAAGGAATGGAAAGTCATCCTTGACCATAGTGAAGCAGAAAAGCCCGTAGCAGATTCCGCCAAAGACAGGCTCTGTTTCCAAAGTAAGCTCTGGTATTGGAATAAACGCACAGGAGAAAGAATTTCAACACGGCAAGAAACAGAAAAAAATAGAAAGGAAGTACAACACTAACTAGATGCATATTGCTGCAACATGGGTTCCTGACTTGTTCGCAAAAGGCAAGCCGTAAAAGAAAAAAAGACTCGTCAGTGCCATAGAACCTTTGTTTCAGTGTGTCAAATGTTCCACTTCTGGAAAGAGAGGTTCACCCAGACGTTAAGCCTGCCATGCACCAAAGGAGAAATACTGCCAAGAGGTCTTCCAAGCTGCACAGAGCAGACACAATGGTGGCTGATCCCAGTTGCCCTCACACCGTGGCTGGGAAGCAAGGCTCATTGCGGCATCATCAGCTTGTGCTCAGAGACGACTGAAGGAAGGGCTGGATCATGGAGTAAGGTGCACAATATATATGGTATAATCAGTGCTTAACCTGCGGGACGTGCAGGCTGAAACTGTGGTGCCCGAAGCCTGTTTGTCAGGATTTTGTTACACCAGTTTTTGTTTGCTTCTTTTTGCCTGAGTCGCTTTTTCTTGTCTGAGTTTTTATCTCTAGGTTTGTTGTTTTGTTGACAAGTTCCACAGTAGCACGCTATGCAGATGACAAGTGCTGAGCTGCACCTGTAACACTGTCTATTAACACATAAACAACCAATAATGTGTGAAGGGTTTGACTATAAATAGAGAACGCTGCTAGGACCTATGATGATATTCACCTCAGCCACATTGGTAGAATGAATCTCTAACTTCAACATATGGCACATAAAAACAGTGGAACACTCACTACATTAAACCTACAGGAAATGGGGCAGATGCACATATAAGTAGATGAGGGACCACACAATGCCAGCTAAAGCACAGCTTCCCTCTTCACGAAAACCCAAAGACCAAACAAACATCTTTCTGTCTTCAACACAAACTTTTAACTGGAGGTTGATAGGGACACCCTAGTATAAGGTGCCAGGAGAGTGGTTGACTGCGATTTAAAACTAATTAACTAAGCAGGTATTTTAATAGACTATTTTTGCGGTGTTTTAATTGCATTTTCCCGGTCTTTACCGAAGGCCACTACCCTGTTGGGCGTCATTCTGCATTTTGCACTTTATGAAGAATTTTTAGTAGGAGCTGTTTACTTGAAGTACTTTCCCCTGCGTCGTCTGCAATCACAATCTCAATACCTGGTTATTACGCCTGTGAGAAAGTGGATTATTAGTTGGGTGGATGCAGGCAATAATGTCACTGTTCTTGTTAGGTCCAGTGAAGGTTTCAGTAATTTAAACCTGAACTTAACCCCTGGCAGCTACCACACAGAGTAGACAGGCTTAAGTAAGGAAAATGTGTAAGGCATTTTGAAGTACCAAACCAGTTTAAAAAGTTGAGAAAACAACACAATAAAATTCCCACTCCAATTTATAAAAACAGGGAATAATGTATTGAACAAAATTACACTGAAACAACAAAAATCCAATAAGGGGAACCCAAGATATGAATTTTCAAGTTTTTAAATAAAAATAGCTAAAAAATGCACCAGGCACCAGCTGTGGGCTTACTGATCACACTAGACGGAGTCAAGGGTATGTTTTCAGGTTGACTGCAATGGCATGCGGGTTGAATACAAGGACCAGGTTCAACCTGGTGGAAAAATTGCCTTCTGACATGGACAGCCTTCAGTGAAAGCAGGCAGTGAGCTGGTGTTGAATAAAGAGTCTTGACATTGACAGAGTCCGCTGGTGAGACAGAGCATTGGTGAAGCCATTGGCTTGGGCGGGAAAAAACTCATACAGGAGAAGTTAAAGTTTTCAAGCCTGCAGGTCTCTTGCGTCGATAGGGTCTCCTTCAATGGCAGCGGTGATGAAACCATTCTAGGGACAACTTGTCTCCCACTTGGATTGATGCCTGGCTAACTAGAGGATTAAAGAAGGGGGCAGGCCCAGGTGTTAGCTACATGTGCTATGGCAGGGTAGACCACTTTGAAGTTCATTAGGGTCATGGGCACTGCCCAGCTGGTCATCCTGTCAGAGGAACAGAACAACTCCCTATATCTTAGGCCTTTGTTCTATCTCTGGGAGGAAGTTCACACCTCATCAAGGGGCTGGTAAGATCCTTGGCGACAATTGAAAGCTCATGCAAATAAGCTTCCAGAGGCTAAGGGTACCTCTTGTAAAATATTTAGTATAAATCCAACTTTTCCAGTGAATGCTGCTTGTAATACATAAAATTAACATTGTAGTTGTTCCTAAGCAGATATAGCATAAGCTTCCAGAGGCTAAGGGTACCTCTTGTAAAATATTTAGTATAAATCCAACTTTTCCAGTGAATGCTGCTTGTAATACATAAAATGAACATTGTAGTTGTTCCTAAGCAGATATAGCATTATTTAATTTTAATATTATATCCAAATGCTTTCCTATGGAACAGCTAACCTGGCTATAGTTAAAATAGCTTTTCGGGCCTTGTCCCTATAAGAACACGTTTAACATTAAAGTTTAACATGTACTGTTTTAAATGCCTGCATCCTGACTTGTGGGCAGTAAGATCTACTTTGGGTGACATCAATATTTAAATAGAGGGTATAAGCTTGTGAACCAGAGCTTTTTTGAGACGTTGAAATTGTAGTTTTAAAACTGCAGAAACAGGCTACATTAGTAGGCCATGTCATGCAATGTCACCCTATTGATGGCAAAATGTGTGCTGCAGTCACTAATGACATATAATTTACACTTTGTGCCATATACTAAGGACTTACACGTAAGTTAAATTTGCCAATTAGGGAAATAGCTAATTTCAACATGTTTTAAGGTTGAGAGCAGATGAACTGGGGCCTGCTCAACAGAGTCCTAGTGCACATAGTCAAACAAACAGCTGTAAAACCTAGCAAATGGGGGGGGGTGGAGGGGGGGGGTTGGAGGGGGGTGGAGTTAGGGTGATCATGCAAAAAGGGGCATTTTTCTACAACACCGAAATACCAAAAAACTAGGCAGGTATTCAATTACTGTCTGTTCTAAGGGCTAAGATGTGGAATGCCATGCCTGTCTCTGATTCTAATCTAACGTTTCTAACTTCAAAACAGAATTAAAAACATGTTCAACAAATAGTGACCGTTGTGTGCTGCCTGCTTCTTTATTTGTCACTATGGGTGGAAAGCACTGGTCATACAATTCAATCCAAATGTGGTCTATTGCAATATTTATTTGTAGACATGTCCACTATATTTGCTACAGTTTACAACAAAAAACATTTTAATAAAATGCTTATTTCAGGTTCACCACATTAGTGAGCTGTACCAGGACATTTGGGCAAAAGTAAAGTTTTTGGCAGCTGGATGGGGGTTAGATCAACACTATTCATATCACCAGTCAATATTGTTTCACAGAGAATTGTGTGCCCACCCCGTTCCTGGTCAATTCTTATATTAGTGATCTTGCTGAGGAGGAGGGTTATAGATGATTGCCTAAGTTGAAAGGTGAGCACACAGACCTTCTTTTTTATTCCAATATTGTATTATTACCTAGCACTCTTGTTCATCTCCAGAGTGAATTAAACCATTTTGAAGCTTAAAGGTTGGAGTAAAAACAGCTTAATTTGGGGAAGACCAAGATTAAGGACCAGATTACGACCTTGGCGGAGGTAATTACTCCATCCCAAATGTGGTGGATATCACATCCGCCTCATTACAAGTTCCATAGGATATAATGGCACTTGTAATATGGCGGGGGGATATCCGCGATGTTTGGGACAGAGTAATCCCCTCCGCCCAGGCCCTAAGTGCTTTGAGCCTGGAAGAAGTGGAATAGCACTCTTGTTCATCTCCAGAGAGAATGAAACCATTTTGGAGCTTGATAAAAGGAGGAAAAACAACTTAATTTGGGGGAGATCAAGATTATCGGACTGATTGCGACCTTGGTAGATGGGATACTCCGCCACAAACATGACAGGTATCCCCCGCCATTTTACAAGTTCTATTATATCTTATGGAACTTGTAAAATGGCAGGTGGGATATCCATCATGTTTGTGACGGAGTATCCCATCCGCCAAGGTCATCATCAGGCCCTATGTGCTTGGAGCCCAGATAAAGTTGAAACAGTGGGATTTGGGCTCAGGTAACAGAATAAAAGATAGGGCCTGATACTGAGTTTGGGTTACTCTGTCACAAGTATGACGGACATCCAGGGTTGGATTGGGATCACAATTAGGCCCGGGCACTCCCAAAAAAAGTGGTCCACATTCCCGGATTGTTCTCTGCATAGAACACCATCTGGTTAGTATCCCTAGACTATTTTTTTAGAGAAATGTTTGGTAAATAAATATTTAAATCTTATTGAGCCAGTGACATTGTTATAACTAAAAGCACTCCAATGTGGCAGGGCAGGCGAGGAGAAAGAAAATAGCCTAAGGGCCACAACACCATGGTTTCCACTTGGACAGTATTTTATTGTCCAGGGCACAGTAGAAACTGAAGCAAGTCACCAAAAGCAGGTATTTTTTCCACCGACAAGTATTTACTTTAAATAGTAAAAATGAGGCAAAAAAATGGTTACGGTAAACTAGAATAATAATAATAATGAAAAAAAATAACCGGACAGATTCTGCAAAGGCCCGAACATGATAATTAAAGAGGCATTTTTATATAAAAAAAAGTCACTAGTCCTTTTTTAGAATGGCTTTTCTGCCTTTGTTTAGCATAACCGTGCTGTTGCCTTATTTTTACTATTGAAAGTAAATACTATACAAGTCACAGGACTCAAATCTGGCAGCTCTGACTATAACCCTATATCCAACTTTTTTTCCTTTCCTATGGGAAAGGTGGCCTCACAGCAAGGCCTAGGCAACCCCCCTACCCCTCAGCCAGGCCTAAAAGACACTCTGGCTTACTCACCCCCTCCTCAGCCTATTAAAGCCTCATGGCAATGACCTGGCAGGGAGGGCTCAAGAAAGGCGTGCAGCTGCTGTTCCTATGGGGGGGGGGCTTAGGTGAGAATGGCCCAAGGGCCACAAATTCACCTCGCCACCCAGGGGAGGGGGCTGCCTAGCCCCACCCTCCCCACACCCACCATGACTTGAAGGTGATGGCCTAGTGGGGGAGGTCACACCAGGCATGGGTCGAAGGTGAGAATACTCTAAAGGCCAGAGCAACACCTAGCTCCCAAGGTCAATTTACAACATGACAGAGGAGTGACGTTAGTGCCGGTGTCATATTACAGTGACCTTGTGGGGACTGGGAAAGAAAAGTAAGTCTCTTGGGCTGGTTTACAGAGGCCCTAAAAAACTGTCCCACAGATGCCTCGGAAGCACCGGCCCATCGCCCAATGTCCGACTACCCGCCTTCCCAATCCGACCCTGCAGATATCCTGTCCCACTTATTACAAGCGCAGTGCATCCTAATTCACTTGTAGTAGGGTGGGCAGGTTATCCATCATGTCTGTGATAGAGTACTCGACCACCAAACTCTAAATTAGACCTATAGTCTGTGGATTGTGTTGGGGCAACACTCAATGCTAAAAATCTTCCTGTTGCCCTGGGTGATAGACTCACAGGATGACCTATTGGATTGGTTTGTCACACCCTTATATGACATTAGAGCCACTAGTTGTCGTTACAACCAGGAAGAAGTGTTCTTCTATTTCTTGGTTTTTATCATGTTTTTGTTTCTTGGGACCACTGTCACTAGAATGTAGAGCCCTGGTGTTGCCACCTCATACAAAATCACTAACTCTTGTATTCCTACACCATGTTACTAGTTTGCTTATCAATCAGTACTCCTGAAAGGATCTAAAAGGGGACTCACCTACGATATTATTTGTATTGCAAGATGTGTATATATTTTTGTAGAATTAATTGCACTTTAGTTCACTCAAATTAAAAAGCCATGGGTCACACCCTTGCAATGCAGGGACGTCATGTATTTGGGGTGCCCTGGTGAGCAAAAGAACAAAGGATTAAACCCAGATCTTTGTCTGGGGTGAGTGCTTTAAAAGTTTTAGCACTCTGACTGTCATCATTTTGTATGCTAAAGTTGCCCTAAGTGGCAAGGATATGCCCAGACGTGGGTCTCTTGCTCACTGTGCCACTGGATTCAAGCTATCCTGGCTGATGAGGGGTGATACCCCTGAAACCAGTCCCAAGATGCTTGATTCCAGTCCAGGGAGGACCTGGCCTGGCAGTTCATGCTAGACTGTTCCCATAGGGAGCAGGGTCAAGACTGATTTGCATGTGGTTGGGTCCAAACTGGGGTGCCATAGTTAGCAAAAGAACGATGGATTAAACCCAGATCTGTGACTGGTGGTGATTGTTTGATAAGTTTTAGCACTCCATCCATCATCCTTTTGTGTTGCTAGGATCAGCATGTTTCTGCACCATTCCTTACCCATCTAATGCCTTCATCAGGATGTGGGTGGGTGTGAAGGAATCATGGATCACCAAACTCTTCTGCAAACCTGCCAGGACCCCAAGGCACCAACGAGTGTTCAGCAAGCATTCTAGTTGTCCAAAAGATGACAGCCAATCAGGTTAGATCAGGAGGAGGTCATAACAATGGTGGTGAAGTCCTGGAGGAGGGCAGAGATCGTGAAGATGAGTGTGGCATGAGGAGGACGGAGATTGGGAAGATGGAGTGTGGCCATAGGAAGAGCCTGCAGCAGAAGAAGGAGAGACAGAGATCCGAAGAACCTCGATGGAGGAATCGAGTGAAGGCAGTCATGTAGGCAGCCGAGTGGAGTCAGTGGCATCGGATGGAGACGAGAACGAGGTGGTGACCCATGCGGGAGGCGTTATGAATGGGGATGCCACAGCTCAATCCCAGAGCTGAGGCTCTAGTCAAGTGCACCACACGGGCTTGGCATCTCTATAGGGTTGGGCAGCCATAGGGGAGGGGCTATTGGGTTTCAAACTGGGGCTGATGACTTGAACAAAGCACTGGAGAGGGTACTCTGAGAATCTAAAAGTAGGAGCCATACCTTATATGGTTGAAGAGATGATTATTGAGACTAATTATGTAGACTTCTACTTGCTACTTGCCTCCACAGCAGAGCAGGACGGTGAGTTATCATGGTAGGGGAAGGCCCTTTTCCGGGAAGTCAAGTTCACAAGTGGGGAAAGTTGTAGGAAATGGTCACGTAACTAGAAGCGCTTGCAGAATACTGTACACATATTGGCAGATGGGTCTAATGAGTCCCCCATTCTTTCCTCCACAACAGATCTGAACGAAAACAACTGTAGTTTCAGAGCACCTCAGAAGGAGGACTCAGCCCTCAGCCATGCTTGGGAACAGGCAGTGGCAGACTCCCAGGAACAGGTAGGCTCTTACTTTTGTCTTACAAAAGGCCTGTTATACAGAAAGCTAAAACAATGGGAAACTGTAGTAAGCCAGTTGATAGTGCCACAGATCTTCCTGCAACAAGTGTTGCATCTTGCACGTAGCCAAACCGGGGGAGGGCACTATGACTGTGAAAATATGGTGGAAGACCTGCTTAGACGGTTCTGCTGACCAGGTGTCTTTTCTGACATACAGACGTTTTGTGCCACATTTGAAATCTGTCGAACTACCAATCCCCCACATGTCTCAAAAAGCCCCTTTACGTCACCTACTGGTCATTGAGATCCCGTTCTCTTGGGTAGGGTTGGATCTAGTCGGTCCCTTAGTATCTTCCATACCGGGTTATCAGTATATTCTCACCCTTGTTGCTTATGCAACTAGATAACCCAATGCTAACCCTTTGTCAAGTATTACCACAGTGGCTCATGACCTGACTGAATTTATCTCTAGGGTCGGGTTCACCAAAGAACTGCTCACCGACCAGGGCACACCCTTCATGTCAAAACTAATGCCCAGATTTGTAACATCTTAGGTAAAACCCAGATACAAACTTCAGTTTATCACCCTCAGACAGACTGTCCGGTGGAGCGATATAACAGAACCATAAAAAACATTCTAAAGAAGGTGGTATCTGAAACAGGAAGGGAGTGGGATAGGAAGTTGCCCTTAGTCCTATACGCGATACGTACGCATGTTCAGTTCTCTACTAGGTATAGCCCTTTTGAATTGGTGCGTAGGAGACAGCCACATACCCTTTTAGATATGGCAGCAGAACTGGGAGAAGGAGAAAGATGAGGGAGTATGACTACTGGAGTATGCCTCCACTCTCAAAGAGAGGATGCATGGTCTATGGGAAGAGGTACGAAATAACCTGGAGAAAGCAGAGGAACAGCAGAAAGCAATCTGTGATCCATCCTCAAGATAAACAAAGGGTACAGACTTTCTTGGGCTTAGTGGAGTACTGCTGTAGATGTATCCCTCATTTCGCAGACAAGGCCACCCCACTTACTTACTTGTTATTCAAATCCAAGCCCAATAAGATCAGTGACTGGACTTCGGAACAACAAAATAGTTGTGAGTGTCTAAAAGCTTCATTATGTTCTGACCCCATTCTCATCTGCCCTCATTTTGACCATCTAATTGCCCTTCAGACTGACACCTTTGATAGGAGAATAGGTGTGATGGTATCCGAACGAGATGAGACAGGGTGTCTGCGACCTGTTGTTTTCATAAGTAAGACGTTACTTCCTTGTGCACTCCACCGCCCTACTATTGACAGAACAATAGAGTGTTCAGCAAGCATTCTAGTTGTCCATAGATGACAACCAATCAGATTAAATGGGGAGGAGGTGATAACAATGGTGGTGAAGACCCGGAGGAGGACAGAGATCGGGAAGACAGTGTGCGGCATGAGGAGGAGGGAGATTGGGAAGACAGAGTGCTGCATGAGGAGGACGGAGAGAGGTATGATGGAGTGTGGCTGGAGAAAGAATTGGCAGCAGAAGGTGGAGAGACTGACATCATAAGAACTTGACGGAGGAATTGAGTGAAGGAAGTCGAGGAGCCAGTCAAGAGGAGCCAGTGCCATTGAAAGGAGGTGAGAACAAAGCGGCAACCCAGGGGAGAGATGTTACAGACAGGGATGCCACGGCTCTATCCCAGAGCTGTGGCTGAGGGCAAGTACACCACCAGGACTCGGGATCTCTACAGGGTTGGGCAGACATAAGGGAGGGGCTAGTGAGTTTCTGACTGGAACTGCTGACTTGAACAAAGCACTGGCATACATTTTGGTGATATCACCGGGCACAATTACGCTTTTCGTATTGGTTGCGTGAGTGACTTGCACAACAAATGCACAGAAAGAAGCCTGCTTGGCACCATACAACACTAGAGAGGGAAACAATTCTGCACTTAATAATTAAGAATCACCCTTAGAAAAGAGTACCATATGGTGTGGGAAGTGGGCTCTAAACGATATAGAAAGACCTGTTGCCTAACCCCCATCTTTTATCTCCGAGGGCATATGGCGCCCACAGCCGAATGACAAGAATCCCAGTTCTCAAACAACAGGAACCAAAAGATTGTGAGCTGGAGGAGAAAAGAAGAAAACTTGACCTGTGGTGTCTTTAAAAGGTATAAACTATTATGAAATACATTCCACAATAAAACTCTTGTTAAAGCCTAATGTCAGAGACTGTCTACCCCATCGCCTATTACAGTGGGTTTCTGATTTTTTACCATCAGAAGTAGGGAGAAGGCACTGATTCAATAACTATCGGTTCATTGTAAATAATTCTTGTCTGTCAGTAACATTACCTCCATGCTTCGGTACTCTAATAAATCTTGATATTATCCATTGTATACTTATACCAGGAATCCAATTCACATCCTTTAATTTACTTTCCTTAGGTAAGACTACCCTGAGCTTTGCTGTCGTGATTTATCCTTCTATTCCTTTACTTTGTTGTTGTTTCCTTTTTTAACAGTTTGATAATTTTATATTCAATTTTTCTGTTTACAGTGCTCACAAATAAACAATGAATTCTATATGCATCCTGATAAGAAGGGACATTTCTAGGATTTTGGGGGACCTGGACAGAAGGGGAATGAACAAGGCCCCACTAATTTGCACACATTCAGGTCCTTTTGCATCCCTGTAGATTCCCCTGCTTCTGAAGGTGCTTTATTCAGACCTCTTCTAGGCTGCAGACCCTCCCTCTCAACAATAGACAAGCATCTCTTAGCAGCTCATAAAGGTCTAAATGTGTTAGAGTTACTTTTCATCAGAAAGGTTTAAAATGCTGCAAGATAATGTCTGTCCCATGGTGGCTCTGAATAGGCAGGAGGGCAAAAGGCCTGATTGTAGGACAAACCTGCAGAATGTGTCTCCCTGCAACTGGGCCCTTAGGAGTGCCCCCTCTTTTAGGTTTCACCTCGGTTTTGAGGCCAAGGAGATTGGGCCCCTGCCATGGATACAATTGCAAGTAAACACCTTGGTCTCAAATTAGATGAGTGGTCAGGAGAGGCCCAGTGTGCATTGGCCTGGCTTTTATGCGCTGGTGCGGGGCCTGTGTTCATGGGCTGAGAGTGGGGTCCTAAGCAGTTGCTCACACTGCCCATGCCCAGCTCCGGCCCTATGATTAAGGCCTGGTGCGGTGATGTTCTCGAACCTTGCAGGAGATACTGTTTTAAATGCAGAACAAAACTCTCCAAGAAGCAGAGGCCAAGTGTTCTGCCCTTACCTTAACATAGTGCACTTGATTCACAATGACATTCTTAACCCGAGGGCATATGGAATACAGCTATGTATTGTGAAGGTTTACAACTAACTTCTTCATGGAAATACGTGGCTTTCTCATACATTTCTGGACTATTCGTCCTTTTTCTCAAACCAGTTTTGTGGAGTCTCTACTTTGCATGGGTGGGGGTCTGAAAATTGCTAGATTTTATGACAGTATCTTTCTTTTTTCTTTACATCTTTGAAGTGCACATTTCACATTGGGGTTTCAGGTACCTTTTCAGATTTTGAAGAACTGGTCTGTCAGATGATAGTTTAAGTGCAAACTTAGGCGGGTGTTCACCTCATTTGCCTTACATTACTTGACTTGCCTGCCAACTACTCTGCCACTTTCCTACTAATACCTACTACTCTTGTATGTTTCATTTATGAATGCGAAAAATATGCTTATTCGTGTGATGTTCACACTCCTACGTGACATCTCTCCATGCAGCGATGACATTAGTCCTTTTTCAGGCATAAGGGCTACTAACGCGGTGAAAACGCCTTGCTAATTGACCGATTTTACACCAAGTCTATGTTATGGCTGGCACTTTCGCCCACTCCATCACCTCTTTATGCAATGGAAGGAAAACATACCCACTCATAATGGCAGAGTGCCAGGAAAGAACATCCTGACTTTAGTTTATTTAAACTGAACATTCAGGTATTTTCGATTAAACAAACATACCTGTTATTGCCATGCACAGGGTTATTTTGAAATTGACATGCATATCAAAGGGGAATTCCGACTACAATTAATCAGAAGTCGATGTCGTAGATTCAGTCAATTTATAAAGGTAGGTATAATGTTTCCATTAAAGAGAAGGTTTAGCACAGTCAGGTCTATTTAGGGGCATTAATTGCATAAGTACAAACACGCCCCAAGCCTGTTCGTCATTCTCTCGCAGGTTTGTTGCACAGACCAAAAATCATTTCGCTAGCCACTGAGTGCCGAATCGAACTGCAGGTAAGTGGTGCTTTTTTTTAAAATTCATTGTCCATCTATCTGATGTCCACATTACAGTGTTCGAGCAAGGTAAGACAGCTATATAGATTTTCAAACTTATATTTACCAAGGAACATTTAAATAACTAATTTTCTGTTTCCACGCTTTAAAACATATTCCGTTGAAAACTCTCTTGTAGGACGTAAGTTTGGCACACACTATTGATCACTGAAATACGGGGCCCAATTCGCAAAGAAAAGTTCGTAAGTGCAATATTATGCATGCAAAATATTGTGACCTTGCATAGATCAAACACACCAGACTTCTGACTTCGGTCTCACAGCTGAAGGTTTTTTTTTAGACTTTGTGGTGCCATCTACAATTCCCGATTCATCTATTTTCAGGGGATCCTTTATTAATCTCCTTCCTTAATCGACCCTTTGCCTCTGATCAGGGGTTTCGAAAATTAAGCATTCTATCTCTGAGCTGATAGGCTCTCATTCTCCCAGTACCCCGAAACATCAAACTCCCCCCGTATGGTCATAATCTCTCCATTTCTGGTTTGAACTCTCTTAAAGCAGAATTGCCAAATTCAGTCTACCACAGCAGAGAAATTATGATCATCAGAAGCAATCTTGAAATTACTTGACTGATGTTTCTAATTGATTCCCAATAGTTAAAAAAGGCCTGCATTAAAGCATTAGTCCAACCTCCTTCTTTAGAACATAATTTCATTGATCAGATGCATACAGTATATATGAATGTCACCAAATCAATACAGCAATCACATTCCAATATATCCATTGCTTCTTAATTCAAATTCAACATCGATTGATCACAATGCCGCATTGACACTATACTAACCTACATGGGAGTTGATATTTGCACATGTATGCCCCAGTTTCAAGCATAATTGCAACTGGATTGATTTGCCTAGCTACTTCCTTACAGCTGTAAAACATTTTGCCAGGAGTTCATTTCTACACCTTTATCCCCCATAGTTAATCGTAACATGATTGTTAACACTAGATACCATACAGAAAGCTACAAGAACAAACCATTCAATCTCTCTCCCGGTTCATAATTCCACACACTGGTTGCTATAAGTGCCTGGATTTTAATCTATTAATCAAGATATTATAATTCATTTTCATTTACTTAAAGCAACTGTTCAAGAATATCACATACACCAGAGTGTCCCTAGATTCTCTATTTAACTCATCCATGACTTGTGTTGACAACTTCTATAAACCTCTACATATTCACACCTTACCTCATAATAAGTAGCACAGCCTGTCAGAACCTATTTCTATTCATACACAATTTCTGAACTCAAAGCAACTTATATTACTATTATATCATGACAGTGGACCTTTCTGAAATGAAGATTGGGAAGTAGAGCCAATTCCAACAACCAGATTTAAATTTCTTTAAGGACACACTGTAAACTCCTCTCTATGTTCAATTCATTTCACATAATATTTATTCGGGTTGCACTGTACAACCATAAAAGATGACATAAAACAATAAATAAAGAAAGCACATTATTAAGAATATAAATTCAGATACAGTATGTGCACATGTCAGGTAAAGATTTCCGAATTCATCCTCACAGCAACACTTAGCACAGCAGTACAGATAGGTGTAGACTGCAGAGATAAGTATAAAAGAGCAGGTCTACATTGTTTAAAATGCATAAAAAAATTGTTTTAAGAAACAGGCTTTAGGTTGTTTATAGAATTTGCAGGAAAAATGAACTGTAAAGTGCTTTGTGCTGATACTCTGTCACACGGGCACAGTCAACTACCTTGAAACCATTGAACTGATGTGGGGTATGCCACCATAAAATAGATTGTACCAAGACAAAAATGTTTCAAATACAATATTAGTGGCTATTTAAAACATGTAAAAGATAAAACTTCAATCCATGACTTGAGGGAAGCAGAGCAAACGCTGCCACAGAGCTCTTAAGACGTTCATGTTATTCTCTAGCCTCGTTCATCAAAGCTTTGAAGTTCTGCTTAAGTTCAAGTTTTGAACATTTCACAACAGTGGAAAGAATACTTTCTTCAGTAGAGTCCTGGTGTTAGACCTGTCAGCCTTAGGGTGGTCTTCCCCCAAACTTTTTGTCCGCTTGCGTCCATCTTGTCTTGATTTTTGCTCTGTTGGCCTTAGGACTCTGTGCACTTTACCACTGCTAACCAGTGCTAAAGTGCATGTGCTCACTCCCCTAAACATGGTTTGATTGGCTTACACCTCATTGGCATATTTAATTTGCATGTAAGTCTATTGTAGAATAGTATACCATATACCCAGGGACTGCAAATTAAATGCTGCCAGTGGGCTTGCAGCACTTATTGTGCCAATCACTTAAGAGGCACTTTAAGCATGTTCCAGGCCTGCCATTGCAGTCTGAAGGCAGTGTTCCACTGCCATTTGCGACTTGGCATTTAAAACCCTTTGCAAAGCCTTAAACTCCTCTTTTATTACATACAAGTCACCCCTAAGGTAGGCCCAAGTAGCCCACAGAGCTGGTTGTTGTGTAATTAAAAGGCAGGGCATGTACTGTTTAGTTTTACATGTCCTACTACTGAAATACTCCCAAATGCATTTTTTTCACTACTTTGAGGTCTACCCCAACCATAGAATAACATTGGAGATTCCTTATTTTATTTAATAAGTTGTAATTCCTAAACCAGAGGTGGTAGATATATAATGTTTGGCATCTATGAACTTGTAATCTTAAACCTTCTTTAATGGTAATATTGGATTTATCATTATAAGTTTGCAAATACCACTTTTAGAATGTTGGCATTTTCCTGCCTACAGCCTGCCTAGGCCACACAATGGTGTACTAGGGTATAACTTACAGTTGTGACTTTGTGAATTCACCCCAGACAGACAATAGTAGGATTGGCAGAGCCTGAATGGGCCATTAACTGACTTGATGGGGAGATGTAGCTAAGCACAGCCGCACTTGCCGTTGAATGGGCTGAGCTCTACTGCCACACAGTAGACTTAACGACCCTGTATTTTCAGTGCAGCCAGCTAGGAGCCAAGGCAAGGGAGGTAGGAAATTCCTGGAACGTCAGGGAACCCTTCTGGAAACTTAACATTGCTTCCAGGAACAGGGCACCAGGGTATAATAGGGCTCTCAGACCTAGACCTGTTCTCTACTGGACCTGTGGAAGGTCTCTCAGAAGACTGTCTGCTGCTGTGACCTGCTGTGCACTCTGCCAGACTGCTACTGGACCTTGAATGACTGCTTTGCTGCCTGGAACCTGCCTGGAACTCTCGTAGGCCAGCCTTGCTGTAGAGCCCTGCATCACCACCTGCAATCAGGACGTCAGAAGCGACTCCTAGGTCTAGTTTAGCTGGTCTCCTATTCTGAGCCAGAGGGGCAACCTGCACCGGGACCCAGCCTGAGTGAACCTTGAATGCCCCAGAGGTCTTTATCCATTCCTGGACCCTTGGTTGTGGCGCTGAAGGTGCCCAGCTGGCCATCTCCCAAAACTGAGGCCTTGCTATCTTGAACCTTAAACTTTAAATATTCAAACTCTGGTTCTACTAATTAGATTGTCATGGTTTTGCTGTCAAATAATTTATAAAAAATGTCTATTTTTCTAAATTGGTTTGGGATTTTTATTGTGTTGTGTTTTCACTGTGTTGCTGTTTGTGTACTGCATAAATATTTCACAAATTGCCTCTAAGTTTAGCCTGACTGCATTTTGTGCCAAACTACCCAGGGTCAAGCACAAGTTACATTAGTGACTTTTTGTGGTTCACCCTTCAATGGATTGTGGCTGTTGCATGACCAGGCCTCTCACCCCAATCAACAACCCAATTTTTCACACCTGGGTAACACCTAGAAATTCATGGGCCAATCTGATAAATTCGAGCCAAGCAATTTTGTAGGAAAAATCAAGGGACAGACAGTCAACAATTAAAGCCCAATTCAAGGAGGAGAGGTCTAATAATATCTTTAATATATGGAAGTCCAAAATCATTATGGCAGATGAATGCAGGGGTGGCTTGAGGGACAGTCAGACGTTTTCTAAACATGTTCTTCTTGTTGATCTGTAGTGGTGCAAAATCGAACCCCAAAATTTTAAATCATAATAACAGCAAACATACTTTTACCCTTCTAAATTGTTAACAACTCTCTAATTGGCCTAGACCCAAGTTTTGAGGCAAACCGAAATACAGAGGTAGCTGTCTTCATTAGTTGTTACGTCTTAAACCACATTTGGAGGGTTCATTTTTTTGGTTTTCAAATAAAACCCCAAAATACGAAAACGTAGAAACTTGCAAAATTACAGTATTTTTAGGAATTCCCTTCCCACAGATTATGATATAGGTCTTTTTTAGACTGACTTTTGAATTCAGGTCGTCCATACATGATATAAAGGAATCTAACAATGACTGAAGACCACCTGCAGTGTGGGCCAAAAGAACTACATTGCCTCCGTATTGAAAAGCAGGTACTATTCGGGAACCAATCTTGGATAAATCAGTAGTAGATTGCAAAAGAGCTTGTTCAGACCATTTATATACACTGTAAATAAAAAAGGGGCCAGAACACACCCTAGTCAGACCCTTTTTCACCCAAAAAGACGTAGTCCATTCCCCTCCTGGCCCAAACTGGACTCTAACAGTAACTTTCTGGTAAAGGTGACTGAGCAAATGAACAATTCGAGGATCATCACTCATAGAGTACATACTCTGCTATAACTTATTATAGTTAACACAATTGAATGCCCTGGTGAGGTACTGCTGAGGCCCATAAATGCCAGGACTAAAAACCTTTCTTAGCCTTCTTGGACTTACTCACAAGAAGTTCCAAGTTTAGGCATTGCTCTAAGGTGCCAAGACCATTCCTAAAACCGCATTGTGGATGATAGAGTGTTCCTCTCCTCATTCTTGCAACCTCTCCAACAGCACCTTACCGAACATCTTTACTGAACTGTTGAGCAGTGAGATTGGGCGGTAGCACTGAGGATCACATCTATCCCCTTTTTAAAGACAGGGACGGTCTTTGTTTTAGACCAGAAGAAGGAATCCCCCCCCTTTTGACTACATTGAACACATTAGTTAATAACGGTACCCAGATTGCACAATTATCTTCACACAAATCAACTGGAACACTGTCAAGTCCTACTGCTTTACCCATGTGACTCCTGCTCAGTGCTAATTGAATTTAATCCATACAAACATTAATATTAAATCTATTGACTGCTGGGTGATTTGAGCCTCAAAAGCATCCCCCAAATCTCCCCTATCTGCATCATCCTAAAAAGAATTACTGCAGTGGGACATTCATTATTCTTCTGAAACCCCATGATCCAGAGATGGGTAAATATCTTTCCTAAAATATGGGGAATTGCATACAGACCAAAACACACCAGAGTCTTTCAAAACAAGCGGTTTCATAACATTATCCCATGCCTCTTCTCTGATGGTAAGCATACAGATTTTTCATGCATGCTTAGAATATAATCTATATTGTGTACTACATTGTGTAATTACAGTACAGTCTACATTGTGTAATTACAGTACGTTCTTTAGGGTGGCTTTTCAACCCCTTCTTTAAATTTGAATGAGCCTTCGTACATGTATCATCACACTAACCTTTAGCACGATTAACCTTTAGGGTTGTAGGTTTAGTCAATTGTACATTAATAGCTGAACAAATAGCTTCAAATGACTTTACTATCTCACTTGGGCAACAGTCATCTGCTAAACAAATATTAAAACTTCCCTTGTTGACAATAAATCAGAGAGATATTCCTTAGGATCAATCCCAGTCAATTTAAAGTGAACACAGTTTGGTCTAGCTTTGCTTAAATTCAGCAGCGGCTGCCACAGGTATCAAGGGGAGGCGGAGCAGGTACTGAGGGGGTGGAATAGATTTTCTTTAAAAAACGTACTCTCCGCCACTGCCACTGTCCTCTCCTGCAGCCTCGCTTGTTCTCCTTTCCTGTTCGGGTGTCCCAGCATTCCCTGGGACACCAGAAGAGGCTTCCAAGCATTCCTGGCACTGCTTACATGCTAAACATAGCATGTAATCAGCATCAGGATTGGTCTAAGGGGCAGTGGATGCCACTCAGACACAACCCTGGGGCCCGTGCACTTTCTCCAGTCTGGCTGTGTACACAGCTGGGCTGGAGAAACAATAAGTGCGCATGTGCATTTGGACAGCCGTCTAAGGCCGTCCAAACACACATGTGCACTTAGTGCACACAAGTCCTCATTCTGCCTCCCGAGGCCCAGCCCTGCCCCTCCTTGCTGGCTGAGCCAGCAGCAGAAAAATAAAACGATATTCAAATATCATTTAAATTTTCCACTGCAGGCTCTTAGCCTGTGGGGCAGCTCCTCCGCCATTGTTGAAGGTGCCGCCCCTGCTTCAATTGCTTACTACATGGAGACGGATTTTCCAGGGATCCCCAGTTTGAGCTGTACTTCAACTATATTATGGTCACTCAAACATACGGGGGTGGCCTTAAAAACTCTTCAGAGTGGTATTCTATTCCCAGAAATTAATATATGATCAATAACACTAGTAGCTTCCCGTTCTGTAAACGTTGTTAAGATTATTAGTTAGGGTGAAAATCACTCACAAACCTCAGATTAACTAAACAAAATAGAGTATTTAAAGCATCTCTGTCAGGTGAATGAGAAAAATGAGTTTGACCATCTCCCATGTCATCATGAAAGCCACACACTGCCTTTTGAATGATAACTACAGAGGTGAGTGTTGAAATCCCCTGCCCAGACAATCAGTATGATATGCTTAATTCTAACAAGAGCTGAGTCTAAGGCATCCAACACAGCCATATTATTTTTATTAAAATTATTTTTTATATGTCAGTCCATCTCTACTGCTTTGGCAAGTGGGGCAAAACGGTTGAACAAAGGAATCTGAACTATTTTTACTGCTGTCGCCGATGGCCCTCCTATTGTAGGAAAGGGTAGCAGAGCATTAGAGCGTCTCATGTCCTCCCATCTCTAGCGACAGTTGCAATCCGCCGGCTATGGACCTCCAGGGTCTGCACCTTCTGGGCGATGGCTCTCCAAGTCCCCTTCTTCTGATGAGCATTAACCTGTATGGATGCAAGAGACAAATCAAAACGTTACAAATACAAGTTTTCACCCAAATGGTTGTGTCACACACGTCAGAAACACCAAGCATGACATTTTCAACTTGTCAACACACCACAAGTATAAATCATGCATGCTGGTAAGTACAGGGACACAACTACACACTTTTAGGTTAATTCGCAGACTAACCCACTATCCTGCTCATGGCCTACACTGACTAAACAAGCCTACTGACATCAGGTAGCTGAGGCTCAAGCAACATGTAGTGTGATTTGAGCCACAATGACACACAACACACCATTGTGGCCTTCTGAAGGGTAAACTCCTTGGGCCTGACTGGACAAACACATTTACACTCTGCAACATTTACTCACTGCATACAGTCCCTACAGGCAACTACCTTAGTGCAGACTTCATCCTAAGACTTGAGTGAGAAAGAAAGGGCTGCCATGGTGGGCATGGAAAGTCACTTCCCTATGCATGTGTGGATGTGTGGCCTACCCAATGTAGAATCATGCTACTTCAGGGTGGGTTTGTGTGGTATGTCCTTGTACTACAGAACACACTTTTGACCATATGTGGCAAACTTACAGAGATTCCATCCAACATATGTATGTTTGGTCTAATTTGTGGCATGTAACCAAGCTTCTGAGTCACATGTCATGGCCTTTCTGGAATCTACAAACTATATGCATTGTGGCTTTGTCACTTGTACTGGACAGATGTGAATAATGTAAAGGTGACAACAGAACTGTGGGAGAAAGAGACCTGTCATAAGTCCATGACACACATTGACAATGATGCAAAATGCACAAATGTACTATTCCAAGGATTTACCTCAGTACCCATTCCTATTCTAGTCAATGGACCAAGGCATTTAGGCCAAGTCTTGCCACTAGAGTCTATATTGGCCACATGCCAGGATCTGCAGATCTACAGGGAGTAGGCACAGTGCCACAGTTGCATAGCCACAGTAACTCTACCCCATCCTGGACCATGTCCCATACTGGGAGATACATTTGACAGGCCCTGGTCTCTGCAGGCTGAGCATACAGAACCTACATTATATTCACATTTCCATCACTTCCATGCATGACAGTATATCATGTGGCCATCATCAATGAGGCTTCTGGCTTGTGTGGCACTCTGAAGGGCACAGTGAGTCATTATATATCTCTCATACAACAGTTTGGCAAAGCCAGATGTGGGCTGAATGATCTGGGGCACAATACACATTGCTTACAAGATCTTCAAATGACTCAAACAGTATGCATACACAGCTCATGCTGTCATGCACATACATGTGTAGTGTAGCCATTTTTAATATAGCTTCATGCACGTTGGTTTATCATATTAGGCCGCTGTGCACTTCGCCCTAGATATATTTTATTCAGCTTTGCACTGTTATTTTACAATAACCAGTTTTACGGTCTTGCTTTAATTTATTCTATCACACTGTTTAGCTTAGTTCAGCACTGTGTTCTCAAATAATGCATTCTTGATCGCCCTGTGCTTCAGTCAAGGCTACAGTCTGGTACATTGCCGGTAAACGTGGTAGAAGTTTAGTCTCCAGTATTCGTAGAAAATACACATCCTTACATAGGGACATTTTCTTAGAACATCTGCGTGTTAGTTATAAAAACACTTCCTAGTCCTAGTATACGTCAAGAGGGAAATTCCAGCCAGGAACCTACAACTAGATCCTTAATGCCCCGTTGCAGATGCTGATGCAGATTACAGGCCTTTGCTCGGGTATGAGGGTTGATGTCCTCCCGGGGGAATCTGAAAGGCAGGCTTAGAGCTTCACATGCTGTGCTCGAACTATAACTTAGAGAGAAAATAATCCAGCAGCACTATGATAGCCTTATTTTTCTGCTTCACTCTCATCGTTACTATTTTAATCTTACTGTGTTGTGTAGTTCTGGTTATTGCAGCTCACGCTTTGCTATCTAAAATGCAGTCGTTTTATTAAACCAATCTTTAAAACTTAAATTGCCTTTGTCATTTATATATGAGACCGTACTGTGTATGAGAGAACTGGTTGTGACCTGAGTGACCACGACTTCTCTGGGAAGTGCTAAGATGTCATGCGCTCGGCTGCCCAATTGTTTCTTCCATTTGGGAGAGATGAGGCACTGCTAGTTAGCCGGAGCAAAACCCCGGATTTAGAGTAACAAGTGTCATCCACTGTGGGTCAGACTCAGTCCCCCACACTGTGAACGATCTTGCCGCTCAAAATCCAGTAGTCTCATTAGGATAATGAGAGCCTACGCAACACATGTTGTTTGATATTTACAACCATATCTATTGATGTGTCATTGTGTGGCTGTAAAGCCTCCTTGCCTAGATATATGAATAAAACACAAGGAGGTTCTAGGCCTCAAAACACATCACACAACACAATGTGAATGTGCAATACATATAGTACTTTTCTCCAGTACCTGCACCATGTGCATCCCATTTGTGCCACACAAAATGCGACAACAGAAACACAAGAAGTCTAACTGCCACACAGGGGTACATTGTAGTGTGGAATCACATTTCTCCTGGGTGCCAACTTGGGCCTAGTGGGCCATGTGATACACAATGCCAATTGGGCCTGCTTCTGTTGAACACTGTATAATGCTAGATTAGCTAGGCCTTTGAGATGTGTTTATCTCTCTTGGTACGCATTATACTGCAAGGCTTGCTAACTTTACAGCCATCACGAGACATCACTGCATGCTAGCTTGAGCAATCCTCAATTTCAAAAGTACTAACGTTTGCACTTATTGTTCCTATTCCTCTTAATATAGATTTATCGCACGCAATTAGATTCATAGGACATATTGTACAAGTTCCTTGTCTATGATCTTAACCCTTATATGGAGCGTTATGAAGAAGAAATGATAAATCATGTGTGCTTTATTGCAAATTTGATCATGTGTCAGTATTAAGAACCAATGAAATGTACTAATGTGCTTGCGGTTTTATTGTATAAAAGATCATGTATTACTTCCTCTTTTAGACTGTTCGAGCTGGACTTCGGCTGCTCATTCTCCGTGTACACGTATTTCTTATTAAACTTTATCTAACAGAAGAGCGGGCTGGTCTTTGGTTTGTATCTTGAATTGTCTGGATCTGATTTATATCTGAGCTGGCTTCAACATCTTGGTGGAAGATTGGCGGTTCGGATTGGCGATCTCCCCGGCCCCGCTCCTGCCTTCGTGTGGGGGAGAGGGGGCTCGACGGCACTCTGTGAGCTGGATGTGCCCCTCCTGTATGGGAAGCTGGGGCTGTTGTGAGTATCTGTCACTTCCGTGGTCCCTCTCGTTCTGCTTTGTTTCTTTTGTTTTGGGGTGGATGGGGGTTTTGTTGAACAGGGGGGATGTGCTGGAGTTGTTTCCGTCTTTGCTTATCCATGGAGTTGTGGATTATTTTTATATATGCTATTCCTCTTAGCCTTCTCTTCTTTCTTGTTATGTTTTTAATTTGTTTGCACTGGCATACTGATGTTCATTCCCCCCATCTTCCTGGCCCCACTGCAGTACCTCGTTCAGACTTGGGGTTGAAGGCCTATAGCTATTTGCTGCCTGCTGGCATTTTGTGTTGATGCTATAGTTTTTGCACCAATTCCTTCCCCCTTTTCTTCTAAGTGCATACAATTTTCATGTTTCAGTATTTTGCTATAAATATCTGCTGAGGTGGGAAAGGTGGTGTTGAACAGAGTCACATGAGCCTATGAGGTTCTTACCTGCTTCTCTATTGAGCCATAGAGCTGACCATACAGGGAAAGGACCTTGTTCGTGAGCTTCTCCAGCTCCTCTGGAGAATAGGTAGGGGCCCTTTCACCTGCTGGCCATGGCATGATTGCTCCCGGAGGCGGCACACAGCAGCTGAAGTGGTGGAGGTATTGATGGCAGCAGTGTCAGGAGTCAAGTGACTGAATTTGCAAAACACAGTGTACACATACACGTATGCAATACACTCGGTCATAACCCCTGACAGGCACAGCCATTTGCCCCCAGCTGCTACAGACAACAACATTAGCCTATGGCTGTGTACACTGTGATTGAAACCGCCCACCGCGTGGACAAATTCTGGAGGCAGCCGAGGGTTTTTCCTAATGTCCAGTGAAGTAGGTCAGGCATCCACCATTTTGACGGTTGGAAATACAGTATTGGGCCATGTTAAATGCATCACAACACCAATATATGTATTGGATCATCACAAACATCCTTAAGCAGTCTACACAATCACCAGTGTTGTGTGTTGCTGGGCACAGATGGCATACAAAGGTGATGCACTGTCCACCGCCTCTGACGAAGGTGCACAGTCCTCCACCATCGCCTTTTTGGTGTTCGATACAGACTGTTAAATTTCGAGGGCCAACTGAGGAGCAGATAATTGGCATGTGTTGACAACTGTGGGGAGTCACATTTGAACCTTGTGTAGTTGACACTGTGATGTGTACTAGGTGTAATGTATTACCAGTCAGAAATGCTTTGTCACATTCGTTTAGTGCTATACATCATGTGTGTTGATGTGAACACAGTGACTAATGCTCCAATTCATGTATTTTCACACATAGGTACCCTGGGAGAGGGAGGAGGTGACAACCTTCCATGTACCATCCATTGCCAGACCTTCAAACCGTCGAAGAACGTCACATCATAAAACAGTATCCTCTGAAAAGGCAAACAATAGTGGATTTCTGCTGTCAGTTGGAGCCAGATCTGATGCCTGCAAACAGTAATCCAATCTGCATACCACCCATTGTTCAATTCATGGCAGAATTACACTTCCTGGCCACAGGGTCCTTCCAATATACAGCGTCCATATCTGATGGTATGTCCCAACCTATGTTCAGTCTTGAGAGATGTCCTATCAGTGATGATGAAACACTTTGACAGCTATAGCAGGTCCCTTACATCCCAGGGGAGGGGGAGTCTGCAGTGCCACCTAGTGAGAATCCTGAAATGCCAAATGAAGATGATAGTGGTGAAGAGGAAGAAGCTGACTTGCGACAAAATCTCATCGACAGCTTCTTCTCATGAGTGTAAGTATGTCATGTGATGTCATGACTTGGACTGTACAGTGAACTGTAGCTGTGATAACGTGTGCAGTAAATTCTTGGAAATAGATAGCTGATGCTCAGGTAAAATCAGCCAAAGGCTGTTTGATGAGATAGCTTTTGGCACATCCACACCTCGATGATATTTCTTTGTTTGTGTTAGATTTATTATAATGTACTTTGTTTTCCAGATGCTTGCTATGTTACTTGTGTCATATGTATGGTTTTATACCTCTACTCCTTGTTTTTTTCTTTGGTCAGATACCTTCATCATGACATCTTCTCTTGGGCATTTCAGAGTTGTGACATTGGCAGGTATGTGATGCTGTTCGGACATACAAACTGGACATGAAGCGTTCCAGGGAATGTAGGTCACAGACTTTGGGTGTAGGAGACCTGTTGAAAGACAGCTTACACAGTGATAGAATAGAAGTTTAGAAGACTCAATTGGACTTATACCCTGTTGTGTGGTGACCCTGATGCATCATGTGTGTTATCATGTGGTCAGAAAATATGTAGTGGAAGACCAAAATCATGTTAGTTTCCCTTCACATTGGCTAATCATTCTTTTTGTGTGACCTGTATATAGCTAGTGATATGTTTCATATTTGTAGGCCAAAGTGCATGTGCCACATCACTGACATTTGTTTGTATCATACCACCAGATGCAGAAGCACTGGATTGTAATGACCCTGTGGTCAGAAACTGTTGTACTGCCATCTGTCTGAGCCTTGCACGATATAATGTTGGATTACTTTTGTGTGGTAGGCGATATTGCTCCAGCTGATGATATCAACCACTTTATTATTTGCCTATTCTACAGGACATTGTCTGACAAATCCCTTCCTTCCTTTGTCTGGAGGTCTGTACCTATAAATAAGTTCATTTATGCAGTATGATTTAATCATGTATGATTTGCTATGTTTCAGACATATTGACAGCCTATACGCTGAACAATGTAAAAAAATCTTTACTTTGACAAGACACGTGTATATATGTGTTTGTGTGGAATGATTGTAAACATGAGGTGTAAAATTGATACCTAAACCAAATAGTAAACCTTAGACCAAAGACTCGACTGCAAACAGAAAATTTCACTACTTTCTTTGAAGAAAAATTAACATGACTTAGCTAGCCATAAAACAAACACATTATCCAACACTTATCTCAATTTCAAATAAAGCAGAACTCTCCACTAGCTCGCATTTAATTTTATTTACCAAATGCAATTAGTTAGTACCATTTCCAATATGAAACTGTTTAACTGCTTTACTGGCCCCATTTGATCACATCCGTGCAAAGATCGAACTACAATCTAACCAATTACTGATCATATCAGATAAACAATTCCTTTATCTAGGGTGCAGTCCCATTTGTTGAAACATATATCAGGTCTCCCCTCTCTCAAGTAAAAAACACTGTCCACCAGGATTCCATCCAAGCACAGTGTTTCATTTTCTGGCTTTGTAAATATTCACCTCAAGTATTTTATTCAAGAGCGCAAGCACCTACTGGAGGATCTACCATCATGACATAGATCAGGCTGTTGCATTGAGGTGTCCATGCTGAAAATAGTTGAAGATACTCTACTATTGCTTATCTCTGGCAACTCATATCTACTTATCCTTCTAGTTGTCACCTGCCTTTAATAGCTTGGATCATTATACCACACTGTAAACACTGAGGGCCTCATTACGACTTTGGCGGTCCCACCACAGGCTGCCAAAGCAGCGGGGAGGACGCCACCATCATACTGGTGTGTCCCTGACGTCGTATTACAATGTTCTCGCTGGGCTGACCGGTGGGAACATTGTACTACAACGTTTCCATCAGGCTGACTGGTGGGAACACTGCCCTGAAGGGAGCCGAGACCTAGCATCCCAGCACCCTCAGAATGCACACTGTCTGCAAGCTGGCAATTCCCTGGTGGTCGGACTGCCGCAAACACGGCAGTCCAGAACGTCACCGTGAGTGTGGCAGTCGTAAGGCCGCCACACTCATAATGAGGGCCTATGTGTGAGTATGGAGTACTGATTGTGGATTCAAACTTTTTAGTGGCCAGCACTTGCATAAATGTTTTAGATTATAGTGGAAATAGTAAATGTCATCCCTTTAGTGTATAATGCCTTCACCAAATTTGCTTAGATTAGAGTGAAAATAGTACATGCCACCCCTTTAGTGTCCAACACCCTCCCTCCCTAAATTGTTTATATTGTAGTGGAAATAGTAAATGTCACCCTGTAGGCGGGCGTCGCTCGCCTCGCCTACCTTCACGCAACACTGGCGATCGCCGAACGCCTCCTCCGGCTTCCGTCCACGTTGTCAAGGAGACGCGTGGGGGCGGAGACGACAATCGGCTCGGACTTCCGGGTTGCCGAGCGACCACAAAAGGAAGACGCCGCGAGAGAAGAGCGCGAAAGGAAGAAGGAGCAGGAGAGACGCCACGGATCCCCATCGAGGAGAGAGGAGAAGACGAGGAAAGATCCCGACCGGGAGGTGACGCCTGTAACCGGAGCAACGAGCCGTGCTGCACCGGCACTCCGTCCAGACCCTGTAAAGCCGGAACGACCGAGAGGAAACGAGACAGCCTGCCACGGCCCAGGAGCGTCGTGGCTGCACAAGGTACGTGCCCTCTTCAAGGGCAGCCACCATAAGGAGGGAGAAGGGGAGGCAGAGGGGGGAGAAGTAGAAGGGGGAGGACAAGGACTGGGGAGCTACCAGGGCACCTTCCCACCCGACCTCTAGCCTAAACAGAGCCCAGAACAGCCTACCCTCACAAGCTCCTAACTCCCCCACTAAAAACACCACTTGTCTTAATTTTATTATTGTTCACTTCGTATCCCCTCACACCTCCCCCACACTAAACCATAAAATTAAGAAACAAGGAAATACCGCCCCACTTACCTGCTGTGTCCTTTTTGTTCTTTCGAGAGAAATCGAATACCCAGAGGAGGACACCCAGAGCGCCACCTAAGAGGGAGAAAAGAAAACCGTTGAAAGACCCGTAGCAACCCAACGCTCACGCAGAAGAGAAACAAGGGAAGAAAAGACCTACCATAATATTTTTGTTCCACCTCTCCTGTCACTCAAATAAATCACCTAAAATCCCTGTCAAGGGTTCTTGAAATCTGCGTCCGTGTCCTCTGTAGCCCGGATCCCTCCCCCACACACCCCTTTAGTGTCCAATACGTTCTTGAAAATAGTTTACGTTGGAGAGTTATTATTTAATGTAACCATTTTTATGGGAGATACTTTTTTAAATTGCATTTCTATGTAATAGAAGTAGTTTGTGTTATTTAATTAGAATTGTTGGTGTTTAGGAAGGTAATTAAAAAGTACTTAGTTGTATATTTGTAATAAATAAAATTATAACATACATATTTCTTTAAATACATGGAACACATATTTTATTTATTTTCTCAAAGTTTATTTTTCATTTTTTAAACATATATATTTCTAGTTAAAATAAAACATTTATATTTGATAAAACAGTGTATAGTACACTTTCATTATTAAATATCAATGTAAATCATATTTAAATAGTATTGTATGTTTTACATTTTCCAGGGTTTTTCTACTGTTTAACTTTTTTATGTATCTTAAATTGTTTCATGTACATATTTTTAACATCATTTTAACATGTTGTTTCAGTATATATTTAATGATTATATATTTGTATACTATTATTTAATATATACTTTATAATTTACAATTTTGTGATGTTTTGTACAACATTTTCAGACATGTTTTACATGTTTAATTTTTTAACATTTTTAATACATTTATTCAATATTTCTAAATTATTTCTTTGGGAAGTAAGGATTTGTTTACGAGTTTGGTGTTCAGACTGCCAGACTGCTGCAGTGGCGGTCCCAAGAAGAATGCTGCACTGCCTGTCTCACAGCTGCTGTGCTACAATGTATGCAGGTTGAACCACCAACAGCATTGACATTTTGCCGCCCGCCAGTGGTGCGGCGGGCTGCAGTGTTGGGGGTGCGTACTTCATGGCCCTCATGGCCTTGGCCAACCACCGAGCCTATTACAAAAACACAGATGGCATGATGCACCCCTTGGGGTGATTAGCTGACGATGGTCGGCCTTCATGGTACACTCACAGCAAAGCACCAGAAGAGTGGCCATTGGATGGTTTCAAAAACAACACAGCTGACGTCCATTGGATATGTGGACACACCTGCAAATCACACTTTAAAAACACCCCATCCCAGACCATGATCCTTTGCCTCTCCACTGCAGCACAGCAAGACAGAGACCACATTACTTTTTGAAATATTTGTCACATAAGGCAGCCATTTTTTTCCTATTCCATTTTACATCTTTCATACACTTCTTCCAATTTTCATTTTTTGTCCCAAATATCACTTGTCTTGTTTAGTTTGTCACTGACACTCACTTTATTTTCAGTCATATCACACCCCAAAAATCCACTTTTTTCAGAGAATAAGTTGAGAGTCATGATGGATGAAGTCAGAAGAGTAGAGCCACAATTTTAGGAGCCCACGTCCAACATACTCCTCTCAGTAGGAAAATGGAAATGTGACAAAGGATAGTCAACAGAGTGAATGCTGCAGGCACTGCCTTGCACACAAAGGAGGATTAGAAAGATGTGGAACGACCTTAGGGGGAAAGTGCATTTCCTCGCCTTCAGGTAACACCTGGAGTCTCTGAAGACGGGTTGTGGTCCTCCTAGTGCCCTATTACAACTCTTTCCTTGGAAGGAGAAGGTCTTGGCCATCCTGCATCCTGAGGACTTGGCAGTAAAAGCTTGGGGAGCAGAGTATGGTAAGTCACTCCACAAAAGCTGTCACAAAACTTCAATGTCCTGTATGCTCACAGCTCAGATTTTGCCATTGTGTTGTTCATCTATTTTCATAACCTGCAATACCCAAAGTATTAGAGCTGGTAGATTGTCAATGTGTATTTTCGTACATCACATGTATAAATCTCCATCACGTGCCATAAGTCGGAATGGTGACTGTAAGTGTTTAAATATCAAAAGATCATCCCAGGACCCATGGTGTGTGTCAACATGTAAATGTATGATCCAACCTAACTGCAGTGTGGCAACGGGAATGTCAGACTAAAGATTTGTCAAGTGTATGGAAGTAGAGAGTCCAACATGACTACAACTACCATGAAGCTCTCTTTCTGTAACTCAAAACAAGAGACCATTGTCCACTTGCCCAAAGACACTTGTTAGCCATGTCACAACTGATGTTCACTCATCATGGAGTTCACCATTTGTTTAGTGTTGGGAGTCTGAAACTGGCATTTTTACAACTACCACGAGGCTCTCTTTCTATAACTCTGAACAAGAGGCCATTGTGCACTTGCCCAAAGACACTTATTAGTCATGTCACAACTGATGTTCATTCATCATGGAGTTCACCATTTGTCTATTGCAGGGTTCTGCAACGTCAGTCCTGGAGAGCCGGATCCATGCCAGATTTTTTAGCATATCCACATTTAGAAATAAGATAGTTCAGAAATCTACATGTTTCTAAATGTGGATATGCTAAAAATCTGGCATGGACTCGGCTCTCCAGGACCGACTTTGCAGAACCGTGGTCTAGTGTTGGGAGTCTGATAGTGACATGACTACAACTACCGTGAGGCCCTCTTTCTGTTACTCAACAAGAAGCCTTTATGCTCTTGCCCAAAGACACTTGTTAACCATATCACAAATGATGTTCACTTATCATGGACTGAGCAATCTGCATATCATGCTTAACTCTGTAACGTGTATGCCTACCTAGCTGGATCTTGTCCTGGTAACCCCAAATGACACTATTGATGCCATGAATGACACCTTACCAACTGTGTACATCAAGTAGTTGAAAGGCATTAAATTGCTTCAGCTAATAGGAAGTGGCAGATAACCCATTGACTCTGCACTGTTCACATGATGTCTAGTGCTACATATACGACCAAGGTGTGTGTTCACCTGCATTTTATACACATGTAACTTCTCCACTGTGTTGGTTTAACTGTTTGCTAGATGACATGTTCATTCCTTAATCCAAAATGAGCTGCTCAATCCTAATAGTTTTTGCAACCTCCACAAATGTCTTGACACCAACTTCAATACCATGGAATAATAGGAATAGGAAACTCTACCTATTAACATTTTCCTTGGTCTCTACTTACTGTGAGAATAAACATTTCAATGTAGATTCCACAGTTCCACCAATAACAATGTACTCCATTTCTCAGCAGGCTCTCAGAGATGACAACACTCCTGGACATGTGGACATGGATGACAGACCTGGCACATCTGGTCAGCCTGGTCAGACAGCAACAGTGAGTCTCACTGTGCCCATATCAACACCTCCCACCCCAGCTGCTACAACAACTCAGCCAGCAACATACCCCCCAACCTGCGTACCTAGCACAGTCAGTACTAACCTGTGCCCCCCCAGTCCTAGATCCTGAAGTGCAAATCTCCACCCCTGACAAAGAGGGACTAGGACCCAGTTGGAGAGGGCACCCTTGGCCAAGGGCACAGACTTGTGGGGATAGGGTCCGTGGAGGGATACTCTGACCCAGCAAAATGAGGCACCTGGGGCCACCCATGACCAGGACACCATCAGCCAAGTCTTAGGGGTCTTGCAGGAGTCCCAAGGGGTGATGGGCCAGGTAGTAACCGAACTCTGGTAAATGAAGCAGCTGCAGAGGGACATGCATCAACAGATGGAGGCCCATTATTCCAACATGGGCACCCTAACAAGGGGCTGATAGACATCCATATAACCCTGACCATGGCTTTTCCATCACTATCTACCCCTTCCTGTAGTGCAAGTACATCAATGCAATCTACATCTGCAGCAGACACAGGAAGGGAGGCCCTGCCAGAGGAAGAAACACTGTCAGATACCCCTGCCTCTGCAGCAGCTGAACGCCCCACTCTCACAAGTGGGGATGTCCATGCAAATATCCAGGAGATGCAGATGGTAAGACACCCACCTCTGCCCGCAAGAAACATCAACCTTAATGTCCTTTGTGTGTCACACATTCACTCTGGACTAATTCTGGTCACTTTTCCATTCCTGATGGGAGAAGTAATTTGGACTTTGGAATGTAGATGACTTGGCATCTACATCTATGGTTTCATTCACCATGACCGACTCCTTCACCTTTTATTTATGCTTGTTTTTACACCAAGTATGTCTTCACCTTTAACACTTTAATCAATTCACAAGTCACAAACTCATTGTCTACAGTAGTAAATTTCACATTTAGCAATGTAGATATGTAAGATCATGTGAACTATACAATAACAAAACAAGCTACTTGTGTAAACATGGATTATTGCATATCCACAATGTTTAGCTCAGGATCACAACCATGCCACACCAAAATACATATACAAGTGTCTTGTCTAAGTAGATTTTTATTACAGTGTTCAAAACATAGGCTGGAAAGATGCCAGATACATAAAAGATCATGTTTGAATCATACTGTGGAAGATATTAAATTACAGCTACAGACCTCAAGAACATGGAAGGAAGGGATGTATCAGACATTGTCCTGTAAAATGGGCAAAAAAGAATTTGGTTGATGTCATCAGTTGGAGCCATATCGCAAACTTCACAAAAGGAATCCAACATCACATAAAGCAACATTCAAACAGATGGCAGTACATCAGTTCCTGTTCACAGGGTCATTACAATCTGGTGCTTCTGCAACTGGTGACATGATACAAACAAATGTAGTCATGTGGCACAGGCACGTTGGCCTACAATGATGAAACACATCAGCAGCTATATGCAGTTCAAACAAAAATAATGTTTAGCCAATATGTAGCACAACTAACATGGATTTGGCCTACTACTGCATACGTTCTGACCACATGATGACACACATAATGCATCATGGCCACCACACAACAAGGAACAAGTCCAATGAAGCCTCCTTAACTTCCATCAAGCAAGCTGTCTTGGCACAGGTCTTGTCCACCCAAAGTCTGTGACATACATTCCCAGGAACAATTCATGTCCACTTTATATGTCCCAACTGCATCAAATACCTGCCAATGTCTCAACTCTGAAATGTCCAAATAAAGATGCCATGGTGAAGGTACCTAAACAAACACAAAAACAAAAGGTATCGTTATGAAACCATACATATGACACACTTCACATAGCAAACGTCTGGAGAACGCAGTCCATAACAAACATCTGACATAAACAAAGCAACATTTTCTAAACGTGAATGTGTCAAAAGCTTCATCAGCAAACACACTTTTTCAGATTTTTCCAGAGCTTAAGCTTCTAACACTTTTAAAAAAACATACTCCTTACATCATTACAACAAGAGTTCATTGTACAGTCAAAGTCATGACATCTCATGACATACACTCATGAGAAGAAGCTGTCGAGGAGGTCTTGTCGCAAGACAGCTCCTTCCTCTTCACCACTATCATCATCATTTGGCATTTCAGGATCCTCACCCGGTGGTCCCTCAGGCTCTCCCTCCTCTACGATGTAAGGTATGTTCCTTTCCAGGATGATGTTTTGGAGCATGCAGCAGATCACAGTGATCTGACACACTTTCCACGGTAAGTAGAGGAGGGTTCCCCAAGTCTTGTCCAGACAGCAAAATCTGGCCTTCAGGAGACCAAAAGCCTGCTCAACACGTCACTGTGTTCTTCCATGGGCCTCATTTAAGTGGACTTCCCCTGGTGTACTTGGATTCCTCTGTGGTGTTAATGACCAAGGACTGTTGGGATATGCTGAGTCTCCTGTTTTGTAATGAGACATAAGAGGTACAATGAGCCACACACTTCCTGCTCATAGTGTCGCGTGGGCTCTCATTATCCTAAATGAGACTACTGGATTTCTAGGCAGCAGGATCGATAACGGTGTGGGGGACTGAGTCTGACCCACGTGTAAGGAACTCTGTCACCCTAAATCCGGTTGTTGCTCCGGCTAACTAGCAGTGCCTCATTTCTCCCACGGGGAAGAAATGATTGGGCAGCCGAGCGCATGACATCTTTGGAACTTCTCAGGGAAGTCGTGGTCACTCAGATCCAAACCAACTCTCTCATTCACTATATGGTCTCATATACAAATGACAAAGACAGTATAAGTTTTATATAATGTTTTAATAAAACGACTGTATTTTAGATATTAAGGCGTGAGCTGCAATAACCAGAACAATACAACATAGTAGGATTGATATAGTAACCAGGAGAGTAAAACATAGAAATAAAGCTATCATAATTCCTAACCGTTTCTACTCTCCCTCTGCTTGTTCTATTTAGAGCACAGCATGTTAAGCTTTCAGCTTGCCTTTCTGTATCACTAGGGAGACAGACACACTCATACCTGAGCAAAGGCCTGTGATCTGGTTCAGCATCTGCAACGAGGCAGTCAGCGTCTAGTTGTGGTTCCCTGGTCGGAATCTCCCTCTTGATGTATTGGGACAAGGAAGTGATTTTATAACTAACATGTCATTGTGATCACAAAATGTTCCTGCGCAGGAATGGCAAGTCTAGACTCCTACCACGTCTATCGGCAATGTACCAGACTGTATCCTTGACTAAAGCACAGAGTGAATATGTTATGAAGAACTCCAGTGCTGAAGTAGGCAAAACAGTGTGATATGAATAAAAAACAACACCGTAGAACTGGCTATTCTGTAAAATAACAGTACGAAGCCTAATAGAAAGCATTTAGAGTAAAGTGCACAGAGGCTCTAAGCTGTTAGCAAATGAATAAAATATATTTAGGGCAAAGTGCACAGAGGCCTAAGGCCTGAAGCTAATGCGCAAAATATACGTAAAACTGACCACACTACACCCTCCCCTTGTCGGTAGCAAGTGGTTCTAACAACATTAAAAAAAAAACATGACCTAAATTTAAACCCAACATTTCGACAAGATGAGAAGACAGCAAAGTCATAAATTTAGGAAACATGTGACGAGAGAGCGAATTGCAATATAGTGTCAATTTAGTCGGGAGAGAGAGAAAAAAAATCCAATTGTCAGACAGAAGCAATAGAACGTAGAAGCTCCTCCACTTCGAGATATGTCAATATCGGAAGATCCACGCCACAAAGTACCATGGAGCAGGTGTGTTCCAAAGCCCCAAAACCATTCAGGGCGGCACCCCGTGTAGTGCCAATGAAAGAGACAAAACCATCTTCCTCCAGGAAGGGAATCTCATAATCCGCTTCACGAAGCAAACGCAACCGTAGTGCACAAGTCTGGGAATGAGCCCTAATCGGGAACATCAACAGATCAAGATCAACCACTGGAGAGCGCTGCAGTGAGAGACAGAAAGCCAGTGCATGTTCAAACGAGCACCAAAGGCATCGAAACACGGGTTGCACACAATCCAAAACCGGTCGGAACGACAAAGACCAGTCACACTCCAAATGAGCCAGGAGTGTTGCTCCAAAACACTGCATCATGCGTTCACGACACAGCTGCGCTGACGGGAGCAGCAATACAGGATCTCGTTGCGGCGGGACAGCCATTGCGAAAAAATAGCAACAATAGCAAAACTCCAGCCAATAAAGCCAAAGCAATTGGGAAACCCCCAAAAATGCTTCCGAAAATAGAGTGTATAGCCGAAGGTATCAAACCGAATATGGAAGAGAAGGTGTGAACGAAACCAACACCAACGGCTTTGAAAAAATGAGCAATACCAGCAGTGCTGGATGCATTAAATATACGTCCCACAAGTTCACCGAAGTGACTCGGAAAGTTAGTATTCAAAAGGGACTGTATCTCCGCCGATGACCTTGCCACTTGAAGTGCGTAGGTCTCGCTAGCAGATGTAAGGGCCACATGCTTTTGAAACAATAAAGCTTTCAGCCGACTCAACTTGTCGAAATCAACCTTGGAAGTAGCAATATGAGGCCAGATGTCCGCTACCTCCCTAAATTCAGTAGGGGGAAACAACACATTCCCGCAGCACGTAACGGCCTTGTTGACAACGACGATGTAAACTATTCCGGCACGCATGCCACAGCAGCGTTCGCTAAGAACAAGGGTCTGCCCTACTAGTCCTGAACCCCCAGAAGAGGTAACAAAATGTTGATGACACTGATTAGTGTCTACAGGCCACAATAACCACCCGCCCGGATGTAAGGATGAAGCGTTAAGCGTACCATTCTGGACCCAATGCGTAAATTCACTAAAAGTAGCATTCACATAGTGCTGCCAGTTATTTAATTTAGAAGGGACAGGTATGCTAGGCAAAGTCAATTCCCTAATCGACGCCAAGCCCAAACAACTAGTCTGTTGTACTGTGTCATTGAGGAAAATAATTTGCACAGGGATAATGCATGCTCGAAATAATGTATCTGTGCCTTGCATCTGCCAATTTTTCGTACCCCAAACACTTTTCAAGTCAACAGTCTTCAACCAGTATTCATATCCTTCGACCGAAAGTTTAGATACAAACGAATTAGAATACAGTAATTTAGTATCGGTCAACAAAATCTGCTTATTAGAATACGGTGTCACTTTAAAATAGTAAGACTTAGCGCTTCACTGATCATGCCCAGAAAAATATGCAAATTTATCATTATACGTTTTCGAACTCCCTTGTGGAGGAGTCGAGCAATGTTCCCATTGTACATAATTAAAGATGGACTTAGGGCTACTCGCTTTGTGAATAAAGTGGTGTCCATAATAGGTGTAGCAAAACATATCACCATGATTATCTTTAAATTGGTAAGCATCTTCATCGTCATAGACAGTATAATATTGCAAATCTTTTAGCATAGCATCTACTGTCTTCACATCCCAATCATCAGAAACAATGCCTGGAATAACAATATCATTCATTGATAACTTAAGAACATACGGTATTTGAATCAATTCAGTGGGACCATATATTTCAAACATTACTTTATCCCACACAATTCCATCCGGAATTGGTATTGCAGAAATTTTCACATTGGATAAGTCTCTTCGAACCATATGAGACGAAAAATGTGGTCTCAACACAGTCTCCACGTGCTCAATGTCTGATCGATCAGGAAGAAAATGACCATGTATTACCAGAAAAAAGGTAACCACAAATCCCAACCATAAAAAAATAGTCAGTACAGCCATAAAAAGCCACAAATAGTTCCAAGGAACAACAAAATATGTACGTTTAAGCCAACTTAGTAGCTTACGTGGACCTCGGATTGAAGACAGCGAAGACGAAGAGGTGGATACAGCTGCATCCGCGTCGTTGAAGCAGCCAGAGGCAGTTCTCGCAAAAGGTGCAACAGTGAACAAGGAAGCTGATGGAGGTTCTCTCCTAGGTACGCTATAAATCACATGTTCAGAAACACCAGTAGAACGTACAGCAACTTGAGAAAAAGAATCAATATCAATCGTTGACTGTGGAACAATCGCAAGATCATCTTCCACCCTCCCCAAGCTCGGAGAGGAAACATGGTCGGTGCTAATCACCTGCAGCGGGACTTCTTCCCCAGTAGTGAGAGGGATGCCGGAACTACTGGGTGTCCCTCTTGGTCTGCTGTGCAGAATCGGCCACATGTTGTAACTTGACATTATCAATGGAAACAAAACGATTTCCTTTGGCCCCTTGCAGCGGCGGCAAAATCACAGTTCTCGTGCCGCTCACCCCCAACACCGGGACAGGTGCTCGATAAGAAGGACCAAATTCTTTCTTTACTGCGACCTTTTCACGCACTAGATCCCCAATCCTGGGTATCCAACCAGTAGGTGTTACTGGCTCATCCTTAATTCCAGAGGAGGCAGCACTCGCAGAAGAGTTATCTTCACGAAATTGTTGTAAATCCTGCAAAACAGTGACACGATCATTTATGTCAAAGGGCGTATCTGCCGCCTCCACACCAGGACCATCTAGATCAGGAACATACATTTGTGTTCCGAACAGGCACTCATATGAAGTACGACCCCCCAGTGACCTTCTAGGCAAGTTATTAAGTGCTCTCTGTACTCCATACAGGTGGGCTAGCCAACTACGACCCGTACCTATAACCCTGGCTGTTAAGGATTGCTTTAAATCACGATTTAAACGCTCCACAACAGAATTTCCCTCGGGATGAAATGGAGACGAGAATTGGAGTTGAACCCCCAACGAAGCCATGGTGTCCCTGAATGCCTTAGAGGCAAAAGCAGGGCCCTGGTCCGAATGAAAAGCCGCAACTGCAAATGTATCGACAAAGATACGCAAATCTTTAATAACAGTCCGAGCGTCAGCCGAGCGCTGTGGCCAGACCCACACAAATCTGGAGCACGAATCTACAGCAACCAATATGTATTTGTATGCACTATCTGGTGTCAGTGGACCACAATGGTCCAAGTACACACACTGTAATGGTCTATTTGATATCAGAAGAGGAGTCTGCTGCGGGCATCTAGCCGACGATGCTTTAATTTGTTGACAGACGTCACAACAAAGGACATACTGCTTTGTCTCCTTATAGAGACCAGGCCACCAATAACGGGCCTGTAAAAGCGAAATCGTGGCAGCCACACCAGCATGCGCAGATGCCACCCCTTCATGCGCTGCAGAAATTAATCGAGGTCTCTCAATCTTATTCGGTAACTCACGTACACCAATGCCTGGAATATTAACAACAGCATTTAGTGCACCACTCAAGCAGTAACTATATTTAGAAGGGAATCCTTTAGGAAATGGCGTGCCATCAGCCGTAGCTTTTATGGCATCCGAAATCTCTATGTCTGGTTTTGAACTCGAACGAGTTACCGCGGCTACAGTGGCGATAGTCACTGCCGCCTTTGCAGCCTCATCAGCCAAAGTATTCCCAGCAACGTGTATTCCAACGCGCTGGTGTCCAAGTTTATGTACAACATGGACTTTAGGAAGCGTCTCTTTCAGACCCGCAACCTTACCCCACAACAATTTATGTTTAATGGTGTTGCCTTTAGAATCTCTGAACCCATTCATTTTCCAATAATGCAGATATTCATTGAAGGATTGCACACAGTAGTAGGAGTCACAGACCAGCAAGGTCAATATCGCCGGCTCTGCATGCTCCAACGCTAACAAAAGAGCTTTGAGCTCAGCCAGCTGCGCCGTGCAATCTCCCAATGTTTTAGTATAAGTATGTCGGGGGCAGAAAACTCCCCCCTCCATAGTCCCGCTCACCACCGCACAAGCAGCAGAATACTGTTGTTTAGTCCCAACCTCCGGTTGCGCACAGCCATCGGTATACATGACCACTTCATATTGGTCAATAGGTAATGTGCCAGCAGGAACCGGGTACTCTATTTCATATTGAAGAAATTCTTGAGTCTGCAGCTTAGGGTCAAATATGTAATCCACATCAGTGGCCGTCAAAGACGTAGCCATTGTATCCACCGCGGGTGTAAAGCTTTCGAATTAGGAACACTCGCTTTTGTAACAGCCTTCAAGGCCGGAATTGGGGAAACGACAATAATGCGTTGGCCCTGGGCTAGCGGTCTTTCTTTGATCACAGCCATCTGTACTGCAGTGAGAATTTTCTCAATCTGTGCAAAACGTTGTTCTGCAGCAGAATACAAGTGGGACTTGTATGCTATCGGGACTGTCTCTCCTTCATTAAAGGTGACATACGTAAATCCAACAGCCCCAGGAATCACCCTGATGACCAAATGAGTTTTATTGTCCCGCGTGTGTAAATGTTTAACTGCTAATAGATCATTCTGCAGCTCTCGTAGTATGTGTGTATGCTCAATCGTCCAAAATCTACTTGAAAAATTCGGGCAAATCAGTTCATATAAGGGTTTTATACGTGTAGCATAATCAGGAATGTAAGTTCTGCCAAAATTCAGAAACCCCAACAAAGACTGGAGCTTCCGAACCGTATTAGGAGGCTGCAGTAAAGCACATTTCTCCCAAAAATGTGGCGCCAGGCTCTTGCCCTCACTCGATAACTCATATCCCAGGAAAATAACACTGAGGAAGGCAATCTTCGATTTCTTAAAATTAAACTTATAACCAATATCAGCAAAACCCAAAACAATGCGCGATACGCGACTGAGATGTTGTAGAATCTCATCGTCCGTCAAATAAATGTCATCAACATATGATAACGCCTCAGGGTCCAACTCGTGCAGAAGTTCAGTCACACGAGCCGAGAACAGTCCTGGGCTATTCTTATACCCCTGAGGTAAACGACAAAACTTTTTCTGAGAGCCAAACGCACTGAAACCGGTATTGTCCCGACTTTCGGGTGCTATATTCTGGCAGAAAAATCCATTCGAGATATCCAATGTTGTTTTGTATTTTTTACGCACTATATTATTCATAAGCGCAGCGCTATGTGAATTCTGTATAGCATATGTGCGTGTATGACTATTCAAATGTCTGTAATCCACCACTATCCTATAGGAATGGTCCGGTTTAGCAACCGGAAATAAGGGATTATTCATCGGCGAGACACAAGGCTCAATCACACCTTGGTACTCCAATTGTGTAAGAATTTTCCGAACCGATGCCCTTGCTTCAAATTTAATAGGATATTGCGGCTGTGGCTGAGGTTCTCCTTTAATGGGAATGACATGATAAGGTGATTGTTTATCCCACCCCACATTATTTCTATATAGGGCGGGGGCTTGTGCTAGAGCCCATGATTTACCATATGACTCCGCTAGTTCTCTCGGAACAAGTGGTGAAAAGGAAGGCGCAATAACCTCCTCCCCAACTGGATAGTCGCGAACAAAGTCAGGTGGCCAATCTTGTTCGGCCAACAGGACATCATATGATTTCACCATATGGTCCCAAAAGATGGCGTGTACAACGCGGTCAATGTCCCCTTCTAATCGTAGAGTCACAAGATATACTTGATCAGGATCAGAGACTCGCATATCCGCCGTCTCGACTTGTATGAAGTCATCAGTTGCTTTCGCCTTCAGATGCTCTAGAAGACTCCGGCGAACTATTGTGACCTCTGCCGCGCTGTCTAACAGCGCTAACGCCCATGTCTTGTTCGTCAAGAGAACTCTCTTCTTGAGCGGCATGTCTAACTGAGACTGCTGCCACTTTCTTCTTTTTAAACTGCTGTTTTTGTTGCAGCGGTTTCTCTTCTTGTTTAATAGAAACCTCCGCTGAGCGTTGTGAATCCTGTCTCGGTTTCACGTACTCCGTCCTCCGCTCTGACCGCCCACCTCTCTCACTTCTTTTCTCCGAGGAGTCCTGAAAGGAACGAGATTGGCGCGTATCAGTATATTGATATCTATCAGGCGTCTTCAAAGTATCCCTATTCCTGAGATTATACTTATTTTGTGGGGTCTCCGGTTGCGGAGACTGCCCACCATCTTTCTTAGGTGTTTGCTGTTTCTTATCCCAGCGCTTTTTCGCACCCTCAGGTTGCTGTTGCTTAGAATTATCCTCATTATTTTTACCCTGCAATTGTGGTTTCTGCGGTCGAGCCCCTAGGCTATCACGACCAATACTAGAATATGTTTCAGCTATTATTCTCGGAAGTTCCCGCTCCTGATTAATCTGCGGAACGTCCCGAAGACGCATTCGCACTGCTAGTGCTACAGCCTCCCCCTTGAGATTACTCAAAATAATAGAAGAAACTGCGTCAAAATTACCCATCAATTGCATGCCTAAATCCAAGGCAGGGGCAGCCCCATATTCATCCTGACTTTTGTTTAAGCACCTCCGGCAAATTAGCCAAAGTCGGTGTACCGTGTGCTGTAGTATAGAGAGCGGCAAACACTGTGCCCCAAGTATTACAAAGATCCACCGTAGGAACCATCCCATACGGCAAACACATCGTCAAAATTCTATGCTTATCCTGAGGTCCCGTATGGGGAAATACTGCTTCCAGCGTATTAATTTTTTGCGCCAGCCAAAATGGAGTCTCCTCACGTTTAGCCGGTACCTTGCCCATTACAGAGTGTACAGTGGCCGGATTTATTCCCGGCACCACCGCATGTGGATGAGCTGGAGCAGCACGCGCTGCATTAGTATTTAATGTCTGCATCACAAACTGAACTAATCGTCTGTACGTTGCAGTTAATTCCACATATAAACGACGCACTTCAGCCACTGCCACATTTGCCACTCCAGGATATGGTGTATATGTAGCCAATAAAGGCCAGGTCGGACCATCATTACTCAACGGACCTAACCGTACTGGTGTTACTGAATGTGGGAGGGCGCCATCAAGCCAATTATGGTGTTCTTGATAAGATAAAGGTATTTCTAAGTATGCATAAGCCCTGTATTGTCCAGGGACATTCGCAACAGTATATTCGTGAAAAGTATTTGTACCCCCATCAGCTGCTGGAAATACGACCCAAGAATAAAAAAGTTCTGATCTATAAGCTGCATGGGCGTCCACCACAAAAGTGACCGGACCCCCCTGGACCGTCAGTCCATGTGCTATCAGATGACCCGTGAGCGGAAATCGCATATTAAGCGGTATATCTACTACAACTGGATTCGCCATTAGTATAACAATAATAGCTCTAGGACAGAGAAGGCACACCAATATCGGGGTATTTCCTTTCAAAGTTCAAGCTTGAACAACCAACCACTAAGTAATAGGATGTACCCAACCTGTGGTGGCGGAAACCCTCAGCCCCACGGACGTCTCCGCATACGGAACCGAGGAGTCAAAATATATACGAGACCGAGAGAGTCAGTCGGACCCAAACATTAGAGCCAGACCAAACGTTGGCGGCGCCATGTCGCGTGGGCTCTCATTATCCTAAATGAGACTACTGGATTTCTAGGCAGCAGGATCGATAACGGTGTGGGGGACGTCTGACCCACGTGTAAGGAACTATGTCACCCTAAATCCGGTTGTTGCTCCGGCTAACTAGCAGTGCCTCATTTCTCCCACGGGGAAGAAATGATTGGGCAGCCGAGCGCATGACATCTTTGGAACTTCTCAGGGAAGTCGTGGTCACTCAGATCCAAACCAACTCTCTCATTCACTATATGGTCTCAGATACAAATGACAAAGACAGTATAAGTTTTATATAATGTTTTAATAAAACGACTGTATTTTAGATATTAAGGCGTGAGCCGCAATAACCAGAACAATACAACATAGTAGGATTGATATAGTAACCAGGAGAGTAAAACATAGAAATAAAGCTATCATAATTCCTAACCGTTTCTACTCTCCCTCTGCTTGTTCTATTTAGAGCACAGCATGTTAAGCTTTCAGCTTGCCTTTCTGTATCACTAGGGAGACGGACACACTCATACCTGAGCAAAGGCCTGTGATCTGGTTCAGCATCTGCAACGAGGCAGTCAGCGTCTAGTTGTGGTTCCCTGGTCGGAATCTCCCTCTTGATGTATTGGGACAAGGAAGTGATTTTATAACTAACATGTCATCGTGATCACAAAATGTTCCTGCGCAGGAATGGCAAGTCTAGACTCCTACCACGTCTATCGGCAATGTACTAGACTGTATCCTTGACTAAAGCACAGAGTGAATATGTTATGAAGAACTCCAGTGCTGAAGTAGGCAAAACAGTGTGATATGAATAAAAAACAACACCGTAGAACTGGCTATTCTGTAAAATAACAGTACGAAGCCTAATAGAAAGCATTTAGAGTAAAGTGCACAGAGGCTCTAAGCTGTTAGCAAATGAATAAAATATATTTAGGGCAAAGTGCACAGAGGCCTAAGGCCTGAAGCTAATGCGCAAAATATACGTAAAACTGACCACACTACAATAGCATCTGACATTTCACACACAGTTAGGACATATATTACGTACCAACAAGCCAGGTCCCCTCCGGTTGCAGTTGTGACATCAGTTGGGGTATGGTGCTGTTCCGCATTAGAAAGGAATCATGGGGTGAACCTGGGAACCGGGCACAGACACTGAAATGTACAGATCTGGCAAGCAGACAACTTGCAAGTTGATAGAATGGAAGTGCTTCCTGTTTCAATAGACTTGTTCACTTGCATGCGGTGGCATTAATGCAATACGGGTGCCACCAATGGCTCCCGCCACATGTGGGACGTGACTAAATCCATAAAAGCCAACTTTCACATTGGCTAAATCCTCACCTGGAGAACGTGAAAAAGCTGTCAATGTGTTTCATCTTTGCTGATAGCACGTCTTTTTAAAACACCACTGAATATAGGTTGTGACATACCTCCAGTTATCGCCACTGTATACTGAAAGGACCCTGTGGCCAGAAAGTGTAACACTGCCATGAGTCTCACAATGGATGGTGTACATGTTGGATTACTGTTTTGAGGCATGAGATCTGGCTCCAACTGATGACATAGATCTTGTTTAATTTGCCTATTCAGACGAAACTATTTTATCACATCCCTTTCTTCCATGGTCTGACGGTCTGAAAATGGACGGTACACTGGAGGTTGTCACCTCCTCCCTCTCTCAGGGTACCTATTAGTGGAATCAACTAAATAGGTGCATCAGTCACAGTGTCTAGAGCTACATATATGATGAGTAAGACAAAAGTGATGTGACAAAACATTTTTGGCTAAAAAATCATTACACACATTTGACGTTTCAATTGTCTACTCCCCAAGATCCAGCTATAATTCCCATTGTAGTCTACAACATATATGTGCACATCATACACCTATATGGTTCTCATGTGTACCTTGTCATAGAAAATATGTTTTCTCCTCCCAAACTACTGTCACCGGCGGTGTATATCGCACAGTGGTTATATGGCATTTATGACCAGTGACGTATTACACCGATGATTGTGTACTAGAAATTACACATCAATGGAGTATCACATATGTGTACATGTGACAACACATTTGTAGTGGTAGTGATGCATTTACCAGTCAGCAATACTGTAGTTTCGTATACTGGATTTTTAGAAGCTGCCTCCGCTGGCAGAAGTCGACCACGTGGTGGGTGGTTTCGTCCACGGTGGTCCCATCCATAGATCCATAGGCTAACGTTGTTCACTGTGACCATTGTGGACCAATGGCTGTGCGCATCTATGGTGATGACTGCGTATGTGGCGTACATGTACGCTGTGTTTTGAGAAATAACACTTGCCTCCTCACACTACTGCCATCAACACTTCTGCCACTTTAGCTTCTTTGTATCGCCTCTGGGAGCAATCATGCCAGGCCAAGCAGGTGAAAGGGCCCCTGCCTTCTCTCCAGAGGAGCTGGAGAAACTTGTTGATGAGGTCCTTCTCCTGTATGGTCAGATCTATGGCTCACTAGAGGAACAGGTAACTATCTCACATACATATTTGACAATGTTCAACACCATCCTTTCCTTTCCCACAGGTTACCATGTGCCTCTCAAACCCAGATATTTTTTGGATGACTGTAGTTACATTTTGTGGTCCATACATAGGATGTACGTGTCATGGATTGTGGTGCTCTGTACTTTGTGTATTTCAAAAGCCCATTGTGTTGTGTGATGAGCCCTAGATCCTCCTTCCTTTGCATTCACATCAATGCAAGTAAACTTTTCAGGGTAACAATGATATATATGATAATCAGATGATGGTAAATGGGAAAATAATGTATTTGCATAACAGCATGACCTATGTATGTATGCTGTTAGAAGCAGTTGAGGAGAATGTTAGCAACGGGTATAGTCCAACATATCACTCAGCCCAGCTCAAGCTACAGCAAATTGTTGTCTGAGAGCTAGCTAAACCTCAGTGACCCCTTGCGAGTGCCACACAACCTTGAGTTTACAGATAGGATGGCCTCAAGATGTATTGTTATGCATTGAAGTGATAAAATGTGATGTTCCTATTGGTTCAATATGCTCAGCCTGCAGAGAGCAGGGTCTGTCAAAGCTTTTCCCATTGGGGGATATAGCCCAGGCTGGGGCAGTGTTTCTGTGGTAATGCAACTGATGCAGAGGGTAAACTCCCAGTAGACCTGCAGATGTTTCCAAAATGAGTGTTCAGATCTAATAGTAGACCTGAATGCTTTTACTTTGCCTACATTTTGAATGGTGACTGAGGTAAGCCCCTGACCTGCTACATCTTTCCATTGACCCACATTGTCAATGTGTGACATTTACTACTGACAGGCCCCTTACTCCCACAGGTCTGTTGTCACTTTTTCCTAAGTCATGTTTGCACTGTACTGGCCTCTTGCACAAGTGACAAACATATAGTGCAGATAGTTGGTTAGTTCTGGTGAGATATTTACATGTGAATCACTAGCGTTGTTACATTGAAAACATACCTTGGTATGTTGAATGTCATCTCTGTAAGAGTGCCACATATGGTAAAAGGTGTGTCATGTGATACCAGTACATACCACTCAAACTCAATCAGATTTAGCATTAGATTCCATCATATAGTCCACATGTCCACACATCCACAGAGAGGAAGCTTTCAGTAACACCCATGCCATCCCTTTCATTGACCCTGAGTCTTAGGGTGTAGTCTTGAATATGGTAGTAGCCTATATGGACCATATGCAACAAGTCAATGTGACTAGATGTAAAGGTGTCTGTTCAGTCATGCACAAGTAATTCATAAGTTCATAATGGTGTGTTGTGTTCATGGTGGCTCACATCACAATACTTGTTGTTTGGCCCTGGGCTACAAGATGTTAGTGGGGTTGGTTAGTCAGTGTGGGTCATGATCAGGGTTGTGGATAGTCAGCAGATGACTACAACAGTGTGTATGTATGTCCCTGTACTTATCAGCATGTGCAATGTCCACATGTAGTGTGTTAACAAATCAGAAAAGCTTGCGCTAGGTGTTTACAAAATGTGTGTCAACCAAACGGATATCCTAAATTATGCAATTATGATCTCATCATTTGTCTATTGTATTTATACAGGTCAATGTCCATCAGAAGCAAGCCATTTGGAGAGCCATCACCCAGAAGGTGCGAACCCTGGGGGTCTATCGCCGACGCAGCATCTAGTGTCAGAAAAGGTGGGTGGACCTGAGATGCTTGGCCCACAAGATCATGGAGGTCTAGTTGGGGCTGTCCTCCCAACGTGGCATGCGCCGGACCCTGACTCCTCTCAAGGCCTACATACTGGTTGTGCCTACCTGGCACTTGATGCCTATCCAGAGCATGATGGACATGTGAGGGAAGGACAGCAGCTACAAGATGGTGAGTCCTGGACAGATTCATATATGTTACATTGTCACCTTTATGAGTTAGAAGCAGCCATCTCCCCCTGAATATTGGAGGTGGCCCATGTACGACGCACAACAAAAAATGTAAAATGTAAATTAGCACTTGTATAGCGCACTACTCACCCGTTAGGGTCTCAAGGCGCTGTACTCATACCGCTATGGAACCCCTCCTGGCTTTTCCCTGTGAGGCGCCCACTCCTGAGCACCCCCAGGGTGAAGCCAGGCATCCAAGCGCTGTTGGGGCCGTTGTGGAGATTAAGCAAGCTATTGCCCAGAGTTGCAGAGTGGGACCCATGAATTAGATTAGGCACCGAGGCCAGAATTATCTGGTCAAGGGGAATTGAGCCCAAGACCTGCCGAAGCGGGACTTGAACCCTGGTCTTGAGCCAGATCTCTGCTTCAGGGTCTGCCTCTCTAACCATTGAGCCACACTTCTTCAACAAGAGTTGATGTTTGTGTAGGTTTGGCAGTAGGTGCATGCTGTTGTGCCTTCCCTATTGTCCAAATGACCAGGTACACAACAGAGTCCATCCTACTACCAATATTCTCTATTGAGCAGACACATGGCTGAGTGCAGTGATAAATCAGCTCATGTTGTTTGATGTTGTGGGTGACATTTGTACCCAATAGGTCACTTGTCTTTAGTGTGTCATGAGTGTTGGTATCTGACTACTGTGTCTCATGCGACGGCGGCCCTCATTCATGTGACATGGCATATAGTGCTCTTTGGGTGTAGACACTGAACAATAATTTCCCTTGGTAAGTGGAGAATGTACAGTTACACAAGTTGGCTAAGATCACTGTTGCCAACAGATGTTGATCCTACATGTTGGCATGTGCACCTTTCACTTTAGTAGTATCATTTACACTACTGTTTTCCACATGATCAACCTGTCTTGAGGGGGTGATGTCTGATTCCATCACATGTGTGCATACAAGAATTAATTGTAAATTTGTTGCATGTACAGGGTATACAGTTCACGTGTTACCACAGACAGGAGTGTGTCAACATTGATTGGTGGGTCACATATACCCTAATCCATTACTAAATGTCATTTGTCATGTCCAATTGCTGAAGCAATGAAGGACATGACAGGTAGACCTACAGAACTTATTTACAATGTGCATGTCCATGCATTGATGCAGAATTACTAAGCTTAGTGAAGAATCATTAACTGACTGTTGACATGCATCAGGGAGTGACATGCAGAAATGTGTGAATCATATGTGAATGTGCACACTCAGTAATACTTTGTAATTTGTGTTTGCATGAAAATTGGGTACATTGGTGTGCCTTGCCATTGTGAAATAGATGAAACCACCTCTTCAGGTAATGGCGTTTTCCTGAGCCTCATTGACATTAAATGGACTATTGGCTTTTAGTTATGCAATGTTAGAATGGAGTTCTCACCAGTACCAATTGCAGCTGGTGATTTGCCTATGCCTAGTTGATTCATTGTGCTGTGGATATTTGTAGGCAAATCTCCCAGACATTTTGAGCAGATTGTCTCTAGTGTATTTTTTGCAGTGCAACATGTGTTATGCTGCAAAGCTACATTAGTACTTCATTCATGACACTATTTTTACAATGGACATATTAGGAAGTTACAATTGGGAAGTTTCTAGAGTCTGACCCAAGTTTTTTCATGTCACCTTCTCCCAGCTACTGTACATCTTGCTGCAACATAGCTGTATTAGTTAACCATCATTTCATCATGATGTGGTATGAGGTATATGAACACTTGCAGATTGCAGGGCCTTGTGTGGAATCAGTAGGACTACGTTTGCTTTGTCATACTATTTGCATGTGGCCTCGCAAATATTGAAGCCACTTTGGTGGGCCTTGTAGCAGGGGTCTACAATACATTATAGTAATGTTCTGTGATCCTTACTGTTGGTCAAGTGTGTTCTGGTATATGCAATAAACATTTGTCATTTCAGCATCATCCCAGGCAAGAGGAGGAAACAGGTCCGACATCTGTGGGGAAGCAGCTGGCCCTCCGTTCGGGGCACTACAGACACAGAGGGACCCCGTGGCCCAGAGGGTGAGGGAAGTGCAATGGAGGAGACCGACTCAACATCGTCGTCATCTGACTCCAGCTCCAGTGGACACTCTCTAGTAGAGGTGGGACATGCAGGATCAGTTCCTGCACCATGTTTGTCTGTCCCACTACCATCTCCACCCTCCTTGTTGCTCCCCACCCAGTTGACCCGGACTGCTTACCCAAGAGGTGAGCCATTTCCATCGCTCCAGTCACCTCACTCTCTGCCCCTCTTCCCCCTGCTGCCCTGAGTGAGGAGGCTATTGACCTACTGAGAAACGTCTCTGTGGGTCAGACGGCACTACTGAATGCCATCCAGGTACAGGGCAGCCATCTGCAACAGATGGTGGCCTACTTGGAAGGCATCCATAGTTCCATTTCTACCCTACAGAGATCTTTCCAGGTTCTGGCTTCACCCTCACGGCAGCCTTCCATCCACCCCATACCACCACCCCACCACCTGCCTCTTCCCCCTCCAGTATCCCTATTCCCATACCTGTCCAAAGCACATTCACACATAGGCACACACACACCTCAACAATACCAAGCAGCATCCATAAACAACTACCACCACCCCCACCATAACTCTAGATACCGAAGCCACACCAACAGACACATCCACCACTCCCACCATACCCCCAGACACCACAACCACACCAACAGACACATCCCTGCATACCCAGCACATCCACATCACACACCACAAAGAAACGTACCCACACAACAGACACCTACATTATAAATCATAAATCAGACACACAGGCATCAGCACCAACAACACACACACCTGTCACTTCCACTTCCTCAACCTCCCAACCCCTGAACCCTCATGAACGCCCTACCTATTTCCCTAAAGAAATTCTGATGTTTGCCCTTGCCCTTACCCCTGACAAAACCACCTCCTCCCAAAGCCAAAAGAACCTCATCCACACCCCAACCCATCACTTCCAATTCTAAGTCCCCCCTGTGACACCTGACCCCCTCACTGAACACAGCCATACCCCTAAGACACCCAAACAAAGGACTCCCCTCCCAAACCCAGGCCACCCCTCTCAAAACCAAACCCACCCATCCCAAAACTGACCCCTCTCCCAAAGGACATAATTGAGGTGCCTGGACTGCCCATTAGGTGCCCCTTCCTGGTGAGGCTCCAATGACAGTGTTCTGAAAGGCACGTTGAGTGGCACAGCATTATGCTGGACCACCAATATTACTGTTGGACAGGCCATTGGCCTTACATACATGTTTATTTGTTAAAAATAGGAAAAATGTTGCTAGTTTTCCTACACTTTAGTCCTGCCATTACTTTTCTGTCATTTTGATGTTCATGAATACTTTGCAATGCATGACTACAGTTGTGTTTGTTTCACCCTGATTGATGAGCCATTTGATAAGGTTGGTATGATCTGACATTGGAACCAGTGATAGAGTCACCCAGGACAAGGGGAAATGTACAATGGATGGATATGTGGGATGTAATCTTATTGGGGCTGATTGCATTGGGTGGTATTTCATATGGTAAGTATTTCATCTTGGTTTGACCAATATCAACATCATTCGGGTTCCCTTTCTCCCTATGATGTAGGTTGGACATTTCTTCAATGTGTGCAAGTTAGAGATTTGATTGTCCACACTGGGAGGGTGTTCAGTTATCATACCTTTTATACATTTTAATGGACGTGTCCACTTTCATGTGCATACCTTACACCTACTTTAACTAAATGTGTGACTCATGCTGTTACTGCTTTATTTGCATTCATGACTTGCACTTACACATTTCTCACATATGCATGGCATTTGGTTATACTATTGGCTGTCCTTGATATACATCAAGCCACAGTTTCTGTGCAGATAGTGGCTTTGAGGGATGTGCAAACTTGTATGTGGCCCATGGCACCAGTCTTCCAGGGTCCCCTGGTAGAGGCATTCCTATTCTGCAGGGATTCTTTACATTGTGCCCATTGAATGTTTCTCACACTGATTATTTGGCATCCCATTAAGCTTGCATTATCCTGAAATGTGGGTGATATGTGGAAGTCCATAACAGGGGTTTAGCAGAAAAAGTGGGATGTCATGATACATCCATACAAATGTATCTTTTATATCACAACAGACTGTAGTTTGTGAACTATGTGAGGGTGTCACTTAGATTTTTAGGTGGGATATTGATGATGAGTTGCTGTTATGTGACATAATGGTGTGGACATATCACTTTCCCAGAATATGTATTGTGAACAAATTTGAAAGAAGAGTGTGCCTGTGCAGTGTCAGTGATTTGGCTAAAGGGGACATCATAGGGCTGTGATTTGGTCATATATTGAGTACAACTCTGAACAGGGACACACAAAATATGTTTGGCCCACGGACCACATACCCCATGGCAGGGCATCAATTTGCTGTGGAGTTGTTGGTAACAGGTAAGGGCTTGGCTTACTGTCAGTTGTGCCCACGACGGAGTGGGTTTAAGGCATCGTCTAGTAGCACAAGCAGTGGAAGTGTGTGTACAATCGGCTCCATGCGGCACCGGATGTGGGAAGCTGACTACAGGTGAGTTTCGGCCTTATATGCCTCCCTTTCCTTCTGCTCAGATGTGGTGGTTGGACCGCCACAGTCACGTCAGCGGAATGCCAAATCGTAATTGGACCGGCGGTGGCAATGGCGGTCCGCCCTCAGACAGGAGCATTGGCCTACTTCGCCAAAGCCCCGGTCTAGATTTGCTGGTGGTGTCGGTGTGACTGCAGCGGTCTTTCATTGATGTGACCACATGCATCATAATGCGGCGGTCAAATCATCAACACTGCGGTGGGGTGACCATCTCCCCCACCATGGTAGTCCCAGGACCGCCAAACTCATAATCAGGCTGGTCTGATTATGAGTTTGGTGGTCCGTCGACCACCATGTCAGCGTTGGCGGTCTGGCCACCACTGGGTTGGTAGTCAGACCGCACTATTATGAGTCATGCGGGCCTATGGAGCAAAGACCGCCATGGTCCCGCCAGCACCGCCAGACAGCACAGACCGCCACGGTCTTGAGGCACCAAATATAGGCCGGTGGAGCCTGTGTTACTTCAGGACACATTATGAGGTTGCACACAGCCAATGTGACCGTGGCGGTTCTAATACCACGTCTCAGCAGGTGGAAATGGGGACTATAAAGGGAGACACTCACCTGCAGGCAGCCTTACACGTTTGGTGCTCCCATGGAGCCCATTGTGCATGTTCTGCCACTGCTCATGATCATCGAAGGTGCACAAAATCCATGTTGCTGTGGATGCAACTGACCGTAAGTACACACACCTACCTGTATCATCAACCGTGACAACAGATTGTTGTGCCGTTGTCCACATGAAATGGAGGTTACGCTACAGGCACCAAGTACATGTGTCATTGTGTACACAGTCGTAATCATACATAAAGATGGACACATTCACAGTCACAATATGCCCCCTTTGGGCAAGTCAATCGCACTGCACCGCAGCAGTACACAAAAACACACACCTGGCCATTTCAGGGACAGTGGAGTGTACACAACATTGTCTCACACAACACCAACAACACGCCAACATCACATCGACAAATACAACTCACACACTCATATTCCTTACAGGCTATTGACTATTGTTACATTGAACACACATGTATGGATGTGGCATGGAACATAAACACCACTTCTAGTAAACAGCCCTGTAATGGACGTACACATCACCCACATTGCAACACAATAGAAGGACAATAGGATGCACAATAGACAGGGAGGCATATAGACAAACCTCACTATGCAAAAAATACTGCACAATTATGATAGGACCATCAGGAGCACTCAGGGAAAGAGGCTGCACTGGGACACATATCACTTTGCGCATGCCCATAAAACAACATTTGTACAGGAAATGTCCATCTATGTATCACAGGGACAAACAATACCAGACCCAAATAACATACCCATCTGCACAATGTGGAAGTGTAAGTCAACAAAGTACATACAACTCCAACTACATGGGATATACCTGCACAGGAACTAGCTGCAAGGTACACACAGCTAAATAGACACATGCACAGTCAATTGCAAACAAAGGTAGCACAATTGAACACACTCCACGTCTGTACAAACAAAACTCAAGCTGCCACACATCAGATGAATGCATGATCCATATCAGGGTGACAAGTCTAACACCAGACATGCTCACATTGGACAACACAAGATAAAATACTTACCATAACAAACAGTACACAATACCATGACATCACCATTGCGTTTACACCCACATATCCATACACTCAACATATACCCTTGTCTTGGGGGACACGAGCAATGCCTACAAATTCAGATACTGCAAACAACAGCAAAAGGAACAGCAAGCAGGCTGAAACACACAACTGTAGGCAGATAACACAAGTTACTCAAGAACAACAGTAAGGTAGAAAAATAATTGCAGGACAAATGAGTACCCAAAACAAACAACAACTGTTTTGGGTTTATTTATTGCAAACACTTAACTCAAAACTGTCATGGAACCTCCACGGGAAGGAGCATCAATGGGCAGGCAGGCATCTCAGGGATCATCCATGGGGGGGTCCAGACATGGGAGGAGGAGATTGGTCTTGGGTTTGGGAGGAATGGGCTTCTTCTTGGGGGGAGAGGTATGGGTTCTTGCAGAGTGGCAGGGGACGCCAAGGAGATGGAAGGGAGGGGCTGGTAGATGGGTGGGAGCCTCTTGGGTTTGGAACAGGGGTTGAGGGCACAGGAGAAAGGGCAAGGCCCAAACATAAATAATTTCTTAGGGACACAGGGACGGTCATCATAAGGGGGTCAGGATTCGGAGGTTGAGGGAGTGGTTGTCTGCTGTGTTAGTGTGGATGTTGTGGGTGTGTGCTTCTGGGAGGTATGTTTGTATTTAATGGGTGTCTATTGGGTGGGTGACTGAAGGCTTTTGTGTGTCCCGTGATCTGGGAGGTGAAGATGCTGGGAAATGGAGTGGTGGATGTGTGTGTTTCTGTTGAGGTGGTGACTGCAGGTATGGCGGAGGTGGAGTATGACTGTGTGTCTGCAGGTATGGTGATTGTGGTGGATGTCTGGGATCTGTTGGGGTGGTGTCTGTGGGTATGCTGCATGTGGTGGGTGTGTCATTGACTGTTGGTGTGGTGCCTGTGGGTAAGTTGGATGTTGTGTGAGTAATGCTGTGGATGGTGGGGGTGTCTTGGGAAGTGGTGACTGTTCTTGTGTCTCTGGGTGACTGTTGTTTGCGTGTGTGCCTGTGTGTTTTGTGATGCTTGTGTTTGTGTGTGCTGCTCTTGTGTGTTGATATGGATGTGTGTGGCTCTGTCTGTGTGCCATGCTTTGGCTAGGTAGGCGATGGGGGGATTTGGATTAGGAAGAGGAAGGTGGAGGAGGGACAGAAGGTGAGGGGAGTGACTGGCTGCCATCATTGAGGAGGCCAGAGCCTGAAAAGATCTCTGTAAGTCAGCCATGAATGCCCCATGAATGCCTTCCAGGAATGCATTTGTCTGTTGTAGCTGGGTTGCCTGAGTTTCTCAGGAGGTCACTAGCTTCCTTACTGAGGGCAGCATGGGTAACAGGGGCTGGGGTGGAGGTGCCTGTGGCAAAGGAGACACCCACCCTCTTGGGTGAGTGGGCATGGCAAACTGGGTGGGGAGCTACTGGGACGGTGGAGATAAAACAGAGGGTGGCGGACAAAGATGGTACAGGAAGATGTCCCGATGGGTCCGCTACCACTAGGGAGTGTCCACTTGAGGAAGAATTTGATGATGATGAGGATGTTCCAGTCTCCCCTTTTGCACTCCCATCACTCTCCAGGCCACTGGGTCCCTCTGTGCCCATGGTGTCTTGACCCAAGGTCCTGTGGCCAGATGCTTCTCCAATTTGCTGTGCCCCGTCTCATTTGCTTGCCGGTGCTGATGCTGAAAATACAAAGAGAAATAGGGTCATCACATGCCTAAGATCACACTGGAACAACAGTTGTGATTTGCAAACATTACTTGTATATCAAGTAGGCCAGAGCCACCTAAATGGCCCCTACATGTACCATACCATATGCATGCCATATGAACTGTTAACAGTTGCCCACAGGAAATTCACGATTTCAGACAACTACAATTGCATTGCTAAAGTTCTGCAATCACATTAACCACTCAACAAGTAGAAGACCTCATCACCCTCATATCTTTGCCCCCATGGAGCAGACCTCAGTTATCATTTTGCATACAATAGTAGGCCAATGCCAAATGTGTTTCCACAGATCCCAGAAGATCATGCACACATCTATTTGTCACATACATAATGACCCAGCAATATGAAGAAATGATGCGCCCAAATCCTTCCATGTTTATGACAACAGTACAATAGCCTGTAGAAAGTGACATGGACATACCCATGTCATACTGGAAACATATCAATAATGCACACTTCACCAAGTGATATTTGTCCCAATAGAGTCATGGAGGTAGCACAAACGTTGCTTAGACAGGACACACATGTAGCATGGAAATGGACACTGCAGATATCATGTGCAATATGTCAGGGAGAGATAATCCTAAAATCCACAACACAATGAATCAGCAATCCCCAGGCTGATCATCACTAATGTCTGGCAGCCCTTACAATGACATACTCTGAGTGCATCAGTAGACACCATTAGTCCCTTGGATGCTGTAAAGGCCCGAGATTTGCAAGTAATTGTTGAAGGCCCTCAACATGTTGCCCAATTGGAAGCTCCATCATTGTATCCATTATGGTCATGCAGACCCAGATGTCTGCCTGTGGATGAATCTGTGTACTCAAACATGTGATTTCAACATAACTGCAAGTCACTCCATGATGCTGGCCAACAGTCAGGGCACAAACCGTACCCTTTACACGTGTGCAGTGCACTTTACCACGTGATGCCACATCAAGGGCACAGATATTCACATTGTGGCTATAAACACTAGACCTACCTGTCATGGCCCTCATTGCTACTGCTGTTGTATACGCCAAATGACATGCTATGATAGGTGAGGTTATGTGTCAGCCAGTAAATAATGGTGATACACTCCTGTATGTGGCACATAAAATGTACCCCCATTGAAAATATACTATTCCACAAACAGTTTGCCATGAACATATAGGTGAGGGTATACAGACATCATCCCATCAAAATAGGTGGAGCATACATAAAACAGCAACTTACTTACCAATGTTTTTCAAAAGAGACAGGGACACATGCTGACTTGTAGGCACAAGGAATGTTGGCAACAGTGATGGCACATAAATCATGTCAATGGACATTACCCACTTACCAAGGGAAAGTATTGATCTATAGCTGCATCCAAAGAACAATGTAATCTCTGTCACATGTATGTTGGACATCTTCACATTACAGACTGCAGTGAGGGACCAGCACCCATCATACGCTGAAGACAACTAGCCTCTGGGTGGGAGATGCCTTTATACTAATTTACCCAGACACATGACTGAGGACAATGATCTATCACCTACTTACCTTTGGCTTGTTACCTTTAGGAACAGTGGTCAGTTACAGAGAAATTACACACACTACAACAGCAAACAGTAGTTGTTTGATCAATGTACACAGCCATATGTAATCCCTTCAGAGCAAGTGGTTTGTGGGTTCTACCAAGTTTTTCCCTAGGTCCCTCGGCCAATATGCAAGATACATCAGTATGCACCACATGACATGTCTACCCAAACAATCACTCATCTACTGTGTGACACATGGCTCATCCCTATTTGTCGGGGGAGCATTCAGAACCTAACTCATTCACTTGGCAATGCAACAGGCAGGAACATGCCCACCCCCTTGTGTCTGTTGTACTGCCTTCAAATGCTCATCAAGCTCTGGCTAGGCCACCGACCGCCAGAATGCAGGCTTTTGGAGGGGTCATGGTCCAATGGGCATCCCGCCTACACTGGGAGGACATCCCCAGCTGGACCTCTATGATCTTCCGGGCCCAGCCTCTCAGGTCCTTCCACATTTTCCTGCAGTGGGCGCTCTGCCCACTTTTGGGCTCCTAGAGTCCATACCTTCTTGCAATGGCTCTCCACAATCCCTTATTTTGGTGGGCATTGGCCTACATGGAGCAAAAGACACACATTTATCAGAAGTTGATCACATACATGTCAGTAACATCAAGTTAGGACTTTCCTATTTGTTAATACTCCCCAAGTATGACATATACAAGCCAATAAGTACAGGGACATGATTACAAACATATATTTCTCCATCTGCAGATTAACACACTACCCTGATCAGTCCCTACAATGACTAAGCAAGCTAACTGACATCATGTAGCCCATGCTCTAGCAACCTGACTGTGATGTGAGCCACTATGAAATACATTACACATATGTGGCTTCTGAAGGGTAAACTCTTTAGGCGTGAATGGACCAACACTTTCACACTCGGTGAGAATGACTCTCTGCATACATTCCCTACAGGCAACATTACACATGGGTAACAATGAAGGGACTGGCATGGTGGGTACAGAAAGTATCTTTCCTGTCCTTGTGTGGATATATGCCATAACAAATGCAGACTCATGCCACTTTACGGGGGTGGGGTTCTGTGGTATGTACCTGTACCACAGAACACTCCTTTGGACAAATGTGTCCATCCTACAGAGATGGCATCCAAGAATGACATGCCTTGTACAGTTCCTGCTATGTGACCATGCTACTGAGTCACATATCATGGCCTCCTTGTAATCAGCATACATCTGCACTGTGGTTATGCAATAAGCCTGTACAGTACAAATGAAGGTGGCAACAGGGCTCTGGGATAAGGGACATGTCATGAGTCAAAGACACACATTGACAATGATGCTAAGTGCACATACAGACTGGATTAATGATTTACCTCAGTACCCATTCTAAATCTAATCAAAGGAATGAGGCATTCTGGGCAGGATTTGCCACCAGAGCCTCATATTGGCCACATGATATGATCTGCTGAGGTACAGGGACTGGGACAGTGCCACAGTTGCATAGCCACAGTGACTCTACTCCAGCTTACACTAGGAGCCATACTTGGAGATGCATTTGACAATTCCCTGGCCTCTGCAGGCTGAGCATCCAGAACCTACACAACACACCATTCTCATCACTTCCAGGCATGAACGTACATCATGTAGCCAACAGCAAATTGCCATGTGGTGTGAGTGGCAACCTGAAGGGCTGAGTAAGTCATGATATGCCGTCCAAACAACAGTTTAGCAAGGGCAGATGTGTTAAGAAATCTCTATGGCAGCATACACATTGCTCACATGACTCTCAACTGACTCATACAACATACCTACTCAGCTCATGCTGTCATGCACATACATGTTGTCTGACATTTACAACAATCATGAGGAAAGGGATGTCAGTGGATGGCAGTAATGTCTTCTCACCTAGTTATGTGCATCCAACACAAGGAGGATCTAGGAACCCAAAGACCTAACACAACACAATGTGACTGAATCTTACAAATAACACTAGCCACAATACCTGCACATTGTCCCTCCCATTAATACAACACAGACTGCAACAACAGACACATGAGTAGTCAAACTGGCACACATGGCCACATTCTAGCCTGTGAGGAGGGAAAGGATGGTTAGTACACAAAAGACTGTGCACATGAGGTACTTACCTGCTCCTCTGGTGCACCATAGAGCTGGTCATACAGGGGTAGGACCTCATCTACTAGCCTCTCCAGCTCCTCTGGACCTCACCTGCTGGACGTGGCATGATTACTTCCAGAGGCAGTACACAGCAGCTCAGGTAGTGGAGGTTTTGCTTACAGCAGTGTCAGGAGTTGAATGAGTCTGTAGAACATGGCGGTCATGTCCGCCACATACGCGGTCGTCACCGCCTGCAGACACAGCCATTGGCCCGTGAACGCCACTGGTAACAACGATAGCCTATGGCTGTGTCTGCCAAAGTCACTGCTATGAAGACTTCCACTGGTAGTCACGGGCGGTGCCTAATGTCCAGAGGAGTAGGTCAGGCAGCTTCCATTTTGGAGGCCTGATATGCTGTATTGGGGTTCACAACCTGTGTCACACCTCCCAAAACGTTGTTATGAGCTCACAAACATGCTTATCCTGTCTTGTCATGTAGGTCCTACTAATCAAACACCAATGTAGTATGTTGCAGAGCACAGATGGTCTTAACAGTGGGCAGTGCCTGCTCTAGGGCGGTGCCACCACACCGGGTGCTGACTTTGGGAGAGGGCACTGTGTTTGCAACTATGTCATATTTTTAAAAGCCCCCACTGCAGTGTTCCTTGCCACCAGGCATTGTCAGTCAACAAAAAAAATGTCAAGATAACTCTGGAGGTTAATGTTCTTCCTGCAGAGAGTTCGGAGTTTTCTCTAGTGGAAGATATGCAAAGAACATGTAATAAGTTGACCACAAAGTGCATATGATGCAAATGTGTCAGTGGGTACTGCTTTTGTCAGGGAGTTCCTTTTGTTACTGTTAGTTTATAAGTTAAAGCCTAATATAGAACAGTAAGCTATTAACAGTCATCAAAGAACTTCATGCATTCCTCAAAGTACATATTAGAACGTTATTTTTTCCCCAGTCTTTCATTGTCCTAATGTTGCAAAAATAGTTCATTTGGGTGTAAATCAATTCCTATTATAAAAGAGAACCCCCAACCATGGTGTTGCGTTTAAAAATCTGAGGTTGTGATTCTCCAGACTAAGCACTCCTAAACTACACAGCCTACCAGTATAGATGAAATGTGAATCCTACATCTTTTAGTGCTCTCTCTTAAGTAACATTTCTTATACACTGGTTTGCAAACTTATGACTGATTGTCTCTGTGTAATGTGTGTGCAATGTAAAATGCTCTTACACCCACACTGAAATGAGTGGTGCTACAAAATTCATTAAATGCATCCGAGAGAGTAGTTATAGAGACTTGAGGGGCACTGTTAAAGAGTGGTAGTGAGGGAATCTGTGGCTTAGTGGTCATTAAGTGGTGGGGGGGCAACAAACATTGTCGCACAGGGTACTGCCAGTGCTAAGCCCGGCTCTGACAGTGGGGCACAGTCCTCCCCTGCCTATGGTCATTTTGGCAGTCAGGATATCCAGTCACATTTCGAGGGGAAATTGTGTTGCACATCTGTTTGAGTTTGGTCCAGATACATGTTGTGTACACATGTGTGGAAAACCATGGGGGGATCACATGTGACCCTTATATTATTTGCAGGTGTGATGTGTACTGGATGCCATGTCTATCCCTTCTGAAATGCCTTGTCACGTGATATCGTTGACATGCATCATGTATGAATCGGCAAACAATAGTGGACTTATGTCTTCAGTTGGAGCTGGTGCCAGCTATTAGTTATCCAACCAGCATAGCACCCATTGTACAAGTCCTATCAGCACTGCACTTCCTAGACACAGGGTCCTTACAGTGGCCCTTTCAGCTGGCATGTCCTAACCTATGTACAGTCTGCTGTTGAAGGATGTCCTCTCAGCAATGTTTAAACACCTGAACAGCTACACACAGTTTCCCCAACATCGGGATTTAGCCCAAGTGAAGGCTGACGCTTATGGTTTTGAATGCATCCAACATGTGGTGGGGGCCCATGATGGCACGCATGTTGGCTTGGTCTCACCGCATGCCAATGAGGAAGTATACCGCAACAGAAAGAACTTCCATTCCTTCAACATGCAAGTTGTCTGTTTGGCAGATCTGTACATTTCACAGGTCTGTGCCTGTTATCCGGTTTCAGCCAATGATTTTTTATAATGCGGAACAGCCCCATACCCCAGCTGATGTCACAACTTCACCTAGAGAGGGCCTGATTGGTTCCTAAGTCACATCTGTCCTGTTTGGTATGTGCAATGTCAGGTGCTACATTCATGAAATGAGTGACTCATTGTTGCACATATGTCCCATTCCTTAAAAGAAGACTTCGCATATTCAAACCGTCCTTGGTTGTTGATGCCAATAAGGAATCCAACTACACCAGGGGAAGTCCACTTCAATGAGGCCTATGTAAGAACAAGGCGGGTAGTGGAATGGGCTTTTGAGCTTCTGAAGGCCAGATTTAGGTGTCTGGAACAGACAAGTGGAGCACTCCTCTACTCACATGGGAAAGTGTGTCAAATCACTGTGGCATGCTGCATGCTCCACAACATCACCCTGCGGAGAAATATCCTGTACATCCCAGAAAAGGGAGAGCCTGCAGTTCCACCAGGCGAAACTCATGAAATGCCAACTGAGGATGACAGTGGTGAAGAGGAAGGAGCTTACTTGTGGGAAGATCTCATCAACAGCTACTTTTCATGAGTGTAAGTATGACTTGATGTGATGACTGTGACTGTACGAAGAACTGTAGTTATGAAGATGTGTGTAGTTGCATGTTTTGGAAACAACTAAGAAGCAGATACTCTGCAGTATTCAACCAAAGTGTGCTTGAAGAGTAAGCCTTTGACATATACACACTTTGATGTAGCAACTTTGATTGTGTCAGTCTCATTGCAATGCAATTTCCTTACCAGAAGCTTGCTATGTGATCTGTGTAATAGGTATGTTTTTAAAGCCTAGACTCCTTGTTTTGTCTTTGTACAGGTACCTTCACCATGGCATCCTCATGTGGGCATTTCAGAGTTGTGACATTGGCATATATGACGCCTGTGCCAAGACAGTTTGAACAGTGTTTGGGTGGAAGGTCAGAAGTACACATTGTACTTGTTGGGCTGATTGCATCATGTGTGTGATCATATGAAATATGTTGTCGTCAATTGCAAGCAAGGCATTCACCCTTCACATAGGCTAATCTCTATTTTTGTATGACCTATATGTAGCTGTTGTCAGGAATCCCCAAGGTGCCTCCTGCGTTATCTGTCAGCATCCCCAGGGATTAGGGTTAAATCATATCTCTGTTCTTGGTTAAACCTTCATGTTTCGAAGTAGACTTAGGCCCTCATTACAACATTGGTGGTAAAAGCCGCTTACTGCCGTGCAGAAGACCGCCAACACACTGCCGCGGTCGCGGAATTCCGCCACAGCAATTATGACCCACATGTTGGCGAAAACAAAACCTCCACCATCACGCCAACAGAAATCCGCCCACACTATCACGACACACGAATCCATGCGGCAGTCTTTCAACCGTGATATTCCATTGGCGGTACACACCGCCGCGCTCAGAATACACACACAGTTACAAAACACAACCACATTGGACAATTCAAAATACACACACCTGATACACATACACACACCACTCCCACACACCCATTACAATATAAAACACACACCCACATCACCCACAAACCCCTACGACCACAATTACCAAGAGAAGGCCAGAGAGAGACACCACAAACAACTACCAAGCATCCACAGGCACACAATACCATCACCCACAGAACTTCCATGCACCTCACACAACACACCACTAAATATCACCCCACTTATCACTATACACACTACCCCACACATCACCCACACCACCCCACGGCACGGCAAAGACACCCCAGGTTCTCTGAGGAGGAGCTCAGGGTCATGGTGGAGGAAATCGTCCGGGTAGAGCCACAGCTATTTGGATCACAGGTGCAGCACACATCCATAGCTAGGAAGATGGAGCTATGGCGAAGAATAGTGGACAGGGTTAATGCAGTGGGACAGCACGCAAGAAATAGGGATGACATTAGGAAGAGGTGGAACGACCTACGGGGGAAGGTACGTTCCATGGTCTCAAGACACCAGATTGCGGTTCAGAGGACTGGCCGCGGACCCCCACCTCCTCCCCCACAACTAACAACATGGGAGGAGCAGGTCTTGGCGATTCTGCATCCTGAGGGCCTCGCAGGAGTAGATAGAGGAATGGACTCTGGTAAGTCAAAGCTTTACCATTACATCCCCCACCCTACCTGCATGCCATCACATACCCCCACCCTCACCTTCACCCCCATCACTCCTACTCCTCACAAATGTCCCACTATCACAACCCACCCATCCCAACACCAAGCCCTGCATGCAACAACAAAGCATGGGCACCCATCACCAAAGCATGGCCACAGCACATACCCATACACCACCCTAAAACACCATCACACAAGGTCCCACACAGGAATGCAAGCACTGGGGTACACGGACACCCACCTATTGCACACCATGGCACACACAGATGTAATAAACATCCTTTTATACCCCTGCAGGACCCCTGCAGGACCCCTACCCAACGTCACCGGACAGGAGGGTCCACACATGTCCACACCACCAACAGAAGAGGCCCACAGTGATGACAGCAGCTCTGTCCAACTGGATCTAGATGACCAGCCCGGCCCATCGGGGACAGTCGGTTCCCCTCACACAGTCACAGGCCACTACAGACCTTCCCCCCTCTGGAAACACCAGCACAGCACCCAGGCAGCGGGCCCATACCTCTGTACCCAGGACACGTCAATCAGCAGTGTGTCCACCACTACAGGGAACCCAGGATAACCCACCACCCCAACAACAACAGGGACCTGGCGGCAGTGGTAGTGGGCACACGGTCCAGGGGACGGAGGCCCAGGAACACAGGGGAACTGGGAGGGCTGCTGTGCGACAGGGGGAGGACAGGCCAAGGGAACCCACTCTCCACGAGGCCCTCTCCTCCATCATGGTAGCCTACCACCACTCCCAGGAGACGATGGCAACGGTACTGGCCAAGTTTCAGGAGACCCAGCGCCTGCAGGAGGAACAGTATTTGGGCTTCAGGGAGGAACTCAGAGCCATCAATTCCACCATCGTAGGGGTGCTGAAGGAAGTACTCAACACCAGGAGGGACACTGTGGCATAACAAGGGGCCCCTGACACTAGCATGGACGATGAACTGCCCACCACCTCCGCCGGTGCTAGTGGACAGGAGGCACCGCCACAGGGCCACCACACCAGCACCCCACCCCCTGCAGAGGGAGAACCACCCCGCAAACGGTCCCTGAGATCCAGGACAAAGACAGAGAACGATATCAAGACCCCGCCAAGAAATGAGACCACCCTGAATGTCAGCTTACTGTCCCACTTTGTCACCCTGTCCATCCTCAAACTGCCCCAGCTCCACTTCCTATGCCCATTTGGGCAATGCACCTGTGAGACTAATAGACTGGACTCTGCCATAGACATTCCTCCACCATCACCCCTCACCATTTTACAACCCCCTCCAATATTGAGTACTTAAATAAACACCCTTGAAGCACAAAACAATCTGGAGTCAGTCTGTGATTTCGAAATAGTGTATTAGCAATTACAGTGGCAAAATGCTCTTTCAATGGTAATGTCAACATACCTATGTCACACAACTCTAGTCCATGAGGAAACAAAGCAGATGTCACACTGTGGGACACACATCTGTGAAATCGTAAGGGAAAGTGACAACTCAGTGACCATACACTGGGTGAAAACGACAGACAATAGAGAGGTAGTAGTGTTAAAGTAAAGGTAGTAGGCAGGTTTGTATTCTTACCTGTGTCTCACTGGAAATATTGCAGGATCACCGAGTTCCTGTTGTCCATGTCCTCTTCTTCTGCTTCCTCGTCTTCACTGTCCACAGGCTCCACAGCTGCAACAACACCGCCATCTGGACCCTCCTCCTGCAGAAAAAGCATCTGTCGTCGCAAAGCTAAGTTGTGAAGCATACAGCAGGCCACGATGATCTGGCACACCTTCTTTGGTGAGTAGAATAGGGATCCACCTGTCATATGGAGGCACCTGAACCTGGCCTTCAGGAGGCCGAAGGTCCGCTCTATTATCCGCCGAGTTCGCCCATGGGCCTCATTGTAGGGTTCCTCTGCCCTTGTCCTGGGATTCCTCACTGGGGCCAGTAGCTGTGACAGGTTGGGGTAACCAGAGTCAACTGCAAATGGCGAGGGACAACTGTTAGACACACACTAACCTGTAGGGATATCTCCAGACCCAGACAACCATTCCCACTGACTTGCTTCCAGGTGCTCACCTATTAGCCACACACGGTGCCTCTGGAGTTGACCCATCACATAAGGGATGCTGCTATTCCGCAGGATGCAGGCGTCATGCACTGAGCCAGGGAACTTGGCATTAACATGGGAGATGTACCGGTCTGCCAAACACACCATCTGCACATTCATGGAATGATAACTCTTCCAGTTTCTGTACACCTGTTCACTCCTGCGGGGGTATCAAAGCCACATGGGTCCCATCAATGGCACCTAGGATGTTGGGGATATGTCCCTGGGGATAGAAGTCTCCTTTCACTGTAGGCAAATCCTCCACCTGAGGGAAAACGATGTAGCTCCGCATGTGTTTCAGCAGGGCAGACAACACTCTGGACAACACGTTGGAAAACATAGGCTGGGACATCCCAGATGCTATGGCCACTGTTGTTTGAAATGAACCACTTGCAAGGAAATGGAGTACTGACAGCACCTGCACTTGAGGGGGGATTCCTGTGGGATGGCGGATAGCTGACATCAGGTCTGGCTCCAGCTGGGCACACAGTTCCTGGATTGTGGCATGGTCAAGCCTGTAGGTGATGATCACATGTCTTTCCTCCATTGTCGACAGGTCCACCAGTGATCTGTACACCGGAGGATGCTGCCATCTCCTCACATATCCCAGCGGACGGTGCCTATGAAGGACAACAGCGAGCACAGAGTCAAACAACTCAGAGGTATGTACCCACAGCTGACACAGAACACGAATCATAATCCGAAAATTGGCCTGTATGTGTGTTGAGGCTAGGCCTAGGTATGTGTGACGCAGTTAAATATTAAGCCATGTGGGCCCCTGAAATGGCAGCTGCCTGACCAGTAAAGTGGGACAATGGGATGTGAGGTAACTGCGCTGGCGTTGTACACCGTTGCGTTAGGCGGTCGAAGACCGCAGCGCAGTACTGCATTGGTTAACATTGGACCCTATGGGTCCCAGGAGCCAATGACGATGTACGCCGGCGGTGACGGTACGCACCGCCGCAGACGTGACCGCCATTTTCTATCTGTGCAATCACTCGATACCTGATCTTCGACAGGAGAGGACCTACACTGCAAGTGCTGCTGTGACCTCGGTCTGGAAGAGACAATGGCTCGTGCATCTGGGGAAAGGGCCCCTGCCTTCACTTCGGAGGAGTTGGAGAAACTAGTGGATGGGGTCCTCCCCCAGTACACGCTACTCTACGGTCCTCCAGACAAACAGGTAAATACACTGGAAGCATGCTGTATGGGCTATGCCTGTGTGGAGTGGGGTGGATGAAAGATGGTGGGGGAGATTGAGGCGTGCATGAAACAACAGTGAGTTCATTTGCATCATGGCAAGGGTAGGGATGGGGGCCAATGACTGTGACGGTGCATTTGGTAATAACTTTTCTTTTCCCCCTGTACAATTCATGTAGGTCAGCGCCCACCAGAAAAAAGATATTTGGCGTGCCATCGCCAAGGACGTCTGGACCTTGGGGGTCTACCACAGACAGAGCACCCACTGCTGTAAGAGATGGGAGGACATTCGCCGCTGGAGCAAGAAGACGGCAGAGGCCCAGCTGGGGATGGCGTCCCAATGTGGGAGGGGTGCCCGTCGCACCATGACCCCCCTGATGTTCAGGATCTTGGCGGTGGTGTACCCGGAGCTGGATGGGCGCTTGGGGGCATCACAGCAGCCACAAGGGGGTGAGTACACTCTCATTCTGCTGATTTTGCGCGCAGTGGAGGTGTCTGGGTGGGGGAGGTGGGCTGTGGGTTTCCTTAGGCCAGGGCGAGTTTAGTAGGCAACGTCGCCTTGTTCTGACAGACCCTGTGGCACCCGCCCCACCTGTGTACCTTGCCAAGTACACCTAGTCAGGCTCCTGTGTCATCCATGTGTGCAGATGTCGTCCATAGCCTTGTAGGCCATGTCCCAGGGATTGAACAGTGGAGCCCAAGTGTGCGGCGTAGTGCAGGGGGCTTCTGTGTCTGTCGTGTCCGCCAACGGTAGCGGTAATGCATACACTCAACATGTCTTTCTTCTGTCGTCCCCTCCTTTTTATGGTCTCCCTGTTCTTGTGTGCATTAGCATCATCAGGCGGAGGAGCAGTGGCACCGGAGCAGGAGGGAGCTGCATCCCACATGGCCCTGGAGGGCGAGACAACGGACTCAGAGTTCACCAGTGGGACGGAGGGCGAGGGGAGCTCCACGGCGGGGACAGGAGCTGACACCAGTGACACGGACTCGTCCTCTGATGACAGCTCCCTTGTGGTGGCGGCAACATCTGTGCCCCCCGCATCTACAGGTACAGCCGCCACCCCCCCTACCAGCACCGCCCTCCCAGCAGCCCCTCAGCCTTTGCCCCGTGCCCGCTCACCCAGAAGGGTGGGCATCACCTTCGCCCCAGGCACCTCAGCCCCTGCCCCAGTCAACCCTGCTGCCCTCAGTGAGGAGGCCATTGACCTCCTCAGGTCCCTCACTGTTGGGCAGTCTACCATTTTGAATGCCATCCAGGGTGTAGAAAGGCAGTTGCAACAAACAAATGCTTTCCTGGAGGGCATTCATTCTGGTCAGGCGGCCCTTCAGCAAGCTTTTCAGACTCTGGCCAAAGCACTGATGGCAGCCATTGTCCCCGTGTCTAGCCTCCCCCCTCCAACTTCCTCCCCCCAGACCCAATCCCCTCTACCTCAGCCTATCCCAAGCACACCTTCAGACCAGCATGCACACATGTCAACACACAAGGGAAGCTCAGGCAAACATAAGCACCACACATCCCACAGGCACTCACGCAAGCATCACACACATGCAGACACATCAACATCCACTGCCTCCACTGTGTCCCCCTCCTCCTCGTCTCCCTCCTCCTTCCCAGTCTCGTCTACACTCACACCTGTATGCACTGCATCTACAGCCACTACTGCCATCACCAGCACACACACCACCACACCCCGCTCACGTGCAGTCACCACCCCCACTGCCATTCACACGTCCCCTGTGTCCTCTCCCAGTGTGTCTGTGACGCCACCTCCCAAGATACACAAACGCAGGCACACACCCACCCAACAGCCATCCACCTCACAACAGCCTCCAGCGCATGCACCTTCACCCAAAGTCACCAAACGGACACCTTCTACAACCACAACCTCTTCCTCCACTCCCAAACCCCCTCCAGCTACCCGTCCCAGTGTTTCCAAAAAACATTTCCTGTCCAACCTTGACATCTTTCCCACACCTCCCCCACCTAGTCCGTCTCTTAGGGCCCGACTCTCCAGGTCCCAACCTAGCACCTCAGCCACAACATCTCCGGGACCAGTGGTGCCTGTAGTCACCGGAATCTGGAGTGCACCGGCCACTAGGGCAGCCAGTGTGGCACGGAGCCACAGCATGGACAGTACCCCACCTGTGAAGCATCAAAAGTTGGCCAGTGCCCGGCGGCAGAGGGGGAAGACTCCAGCCACCAAAGCCGCTCCCAGGGGTACAGGTGGGAGTGTGGAGTCAGCTGCGACACCTTCCAAGGTGGGGAAGGGCCACAAGAAAGTCAGCAGGTCTGGGAAGAGCAACAAGGTGGAGAAGACCACCATCATCCCCGCTGCCCAGGAGGCAACCGCCATCATCCCCGCTGCCCAGGAGGCCACCGCCATCATCCCCGCTGCCCAGGTGGCCACCGCCATCATCCCCGCTGCCCAGGAGGCCACCGCCAGCACCTGCCCTGCTGCCCAAGAGGCCACCGCCACCAGCCCCGCTGCCCAGGAGGCCACCGCCATCATCCCCGCTGCCCAGGAGGCCACCGCCAGCACCTGCCCTGCTGCCCAAGAGGCCACCGCCACCAGCCTCGCTGCCCAGGAGGCCACCGCCACATCCCCGCTGCCCAGGAGGCCACCGCCAGCACCTGCCCTGCTGCCCAAGAGGCCACAGCCACCAGCCCTGCTGGGCCAGACAGGACCGCCAGCACCTGCCCCGCTGGGCCAGACAGGACCGCCAGCACCAGCCCCACTGGGCCAGACAGGACCGCCAGCACCAGCCCTGCTGGGCCAGACAGGACCGCCAGCACCAGCCCCGCTGGGCCAGAGAGGACCGGATGCACCAATCCGGCTGGGCCAGAGAGGAGCGGATGCACCAGCCCCGCTGGGCCATGAAGGACCGCCAGCACCAGCCACGCTGGGCCATGAAGGACCGCCAGCACCAGCCACGCTGGGCCATGAAGGACCGCCAGCAGCTGAGTCACTGCAAAGGACCCCGCCGCAACAAGCACCGCTGAACAGGGCACCGTCGCCACAAGCACCGCTGAACAGAGCACCTCCGCAACAAGCACCGCTGAACAGGGCAGCGCCGCCACAAGCACCGCTGAACAGGTCACCACCGCCACAAGCACCGCTGAACAGGGCACCGCCGCCACAAGCACCGCTGAACAGGGCACCACCGCCACATGCACCGCTGGCCCATGAGCACCAAGGGCACTGACGCTACTGAGTCCGTCACGAGCAGGATGAAGCACTCAGAACCAGTGGAGAGATACATCCACTACCTCAGTCCTTGGCAGGATGAAGCACTCTGGGCACCAAGCCCCCTCCAGAACCAGTGGAGACTGTCATCCACTTGAGAGACTGTGGCTTTGCACTCCCCAGGATTGAACAGTGGGCAACCCACCCACTGTAGAGACTTGAGAGACTGTGGCTTTGCACTCCCCAGGATAAAGCAGTGGGCAAACCACCCTCTGTAGAGACTTGAGAGACTGTGGCTTTGCACTCCTCAGGATTGAACAGTGGGCAACCCACCCACTGTAGAGACTTGAGAGACTGTGGCTTTGCACTCCCCAGGATGAAGCAGTGGGCAAACCACCCACTGTAGAGACTTGAGAGACTGTGGCTTGGCACTCCCCAGGATAAAGCAGTGGGCAAACCACCCACTGTAGAGACTTGAGAGACTGTGGATTTGCACTCCCCAGGATAAAGCAGTGGGCAAACCACCCACTGTAGAGACTTGAGAGACTGTGCCTTTGCACTCTCCAGGATTGAACAGTGGGCATGTGGCCCCCTTGTGGATTTGGCGTCGTGCACTCAACCGGCTGAGGTGCCCCCCCTTCCCTCCCCCTGAGGTGCCTGTTTAATTGCTATCTGATGCCCCTGCAGTGTTCTCTCCGTCATGGTCGCGGATCTTGTGTGGGCTTCGCCCATACCGTGTGGGCCCAGTGTTCCACGGACTTCAATGGAGCACTACCTGGACTACTATTCTTGGTGTATATTTTGTTTATAGTGTATATATGTATATTTTTGCGTACTGCATTTTAATATATTACAATGATTACACTCATTTTCTTTGGTCTTTGCATTCTTCTGGGGGGGTTGGGGGGGTGTAACTATAATGTATCATGATGTATTAGTGTGTGTGTTGTGGGTGAGGGTGGGGGTGGGGTTGTTGCGTGTTGCGTGTGTGTGTCCCTGTTTTTTCCCTCCCCTGTGTTGTAGGTGCAGTACTCACCATGGTCTTCGCCGCCTGCGTTCGTGATCTTGGTTGAGGAGCAAGAAGATAAGGGCTGGCAGGATCTGCAGCTCTGGTTCCATGGCGTCCTGGTTCCTCGTGGGGTGTGTAGAGGTGAGCGTTTTCCCTTCGAAGTCCTGTTTCCGCCGTGTTTTTGTCCGCGGTGAATCCACCCCGGAAAAGGTGGCGGATTGGTAGGTTGTGATACTGTGGGCAGTACTTCGTCCTCCGCCTGTATGTTGGCAGTGACCGCCAAGCTGTTTGTTTGTACCGCCATGGCGGTCGGAGTGTTAAAGTGGCTGTCTTTGTTGGCGGTTTCCGCCACGGTCGTTATTCCATTTTTTTACCGCCGGCCTGTTGGCGGTCTTACTGCCGCTTTAACACCGTCCGCCAGGGTTGTAATGACCCCCATAATGTGCTATTTACACAATGGGTTTTATCAATGCTTGTTTTACCAATGCTTGTTTGCTAATGTGAGCAGATGTAGATATGTGCTTCTAATTGGGTGTGGTGTAGACATGTGCTTCTAATTGGGTGTGGTGACTCATCCACATGTGGAAACTCAACTGCTTTCCTGATTGGCTATAAATAGCAGAGTGAAACATGCCTCCCTGCTTGGCTTTATTTTGCTTCCTGATCTCAGCATCTGATTTGGCAGTCCAGCCCCTGCTGTCATCCTCGTATTCAGGACTTTTGAGGCAATTATTTTCTTCGTTCCTGTACCAGCTGACACCAGGCATTTCTCCAGCACTCCGGAAAAGGCTGCAGCTAAGTGACTAATATTCTCCAGGGAGTTTGTTCTTTGAGCGCTGCACTTTCTTAGAACAGCTGGTGTATTTCAGACCTTGTATTTTGGCAAAGTGCTTATCTGGAAGAGACAAATGCATTTCTGAACATTCTACATTATTATTGTAGTTACTTGCCTAAATGTGCTTCAGGAAATCTGCTTGAGCTCAAGTACTATAAAAAAAAGTGACAGTGTGATGGTAAAAGAGCTTTTACATTACTTTTCTTTTTCTAATAGCATAACTCTTGGATTTAAATTGTGTCATTCATGCCTGTGTTTCAGGTTTCAGGAATTTGCTTTTGAAAGGTTTTTCACACACACAGTGAAACCAAACCAAACTGTGCCACCCTAACTATTTAAACCCAGAGTGGACATTTGTATTTCTTGGATTGTTTTTGTTCCTTTTAGTTTAACCCTATGCATGCAGGAAAGTTCTATGTGATATAATTTATGCCCTTGTTTGCCTTTCTTGTGCATGATAAGTGCAACCACAGTTCTAATTGCAGTGTGCAACAGTGAATCTCAGTGAAGCCAGCCCTAGTGTCGCAGTACTTATTGTTATGGTACTCAGTTTGGGTTTTTGGTAATGCAGTGATAGTAATTGTGTTAACAGTTATTATTATCCAAGAAAAGTGCTGGAGCATCCCGGTGTTCTCTACCGCTCCCGTGTCCATATCAGAAAGAGAGATTCAGTTTCAAGGAAGTTGAGTGCACTAACTCTACTATCACTCTGTCAACAACAACCTACCTCCCCGAAGATACAGGGTGCCTGGCTGGACCGGCAAGATGTGGCAGTGTTTTGTCTCTTTCTCTTCCACTCCCCCCTTCCTTTTGGGACACCTGCTGGGGTTTCTGTGCCCACCAGGAAGTGTCGAGAGGTGTTCCAGGAGGTTGGGCATACCATCGCCCCTGCAGACATCCTGCTTTTCAAGTGAGTGGCCCCGTCTCGACAGCTGTAGATGTGTTTCATCATTGCAGGCCACTGTGCCTGTGACACAACACTGACATAGGTTTGTGTCATGCCAGCAGATGCATGGGTTAATATGGGCCTGTGATCAAGGACTGTTGTACTAACCTTTGTCTGTACTTTGGTTTATGCTATGTTGGACTTCTTTGTTGTGGTATGTGATAAGCCTCAAGCTGGTGACACCATCCGCTATTTCTGACAAGGCCCTCCCTTACATGGTCTGGGGGGGGTGTACCTTGGTATGTGTATCTTGACACAGTATGAGTCAGCCGTTCTTGGCTATGACAGTCCAGGCATTTCAACAGCCTATGTGCTGTACAGTGGAGTAAAATGTTTGGAGTGACCAGACACTTGCAGCAATGTATGTGTGTGTTGGTAGTAATCCTTAGCAGGACACTGTACCTGTAACATATCCCTCCTTGCATTAGTATCCTGTGCCTTCCTCACTTGCTTCACAGGGTCTTACATTTCTACATAGCAAAATGTAGAATAGAATCAAGCAGACATGTGATAAGTGTTTTTATTGACAATTTGTGCAGTAAACAAAATTGGGGCAAGATGGAAAAGAAAAGTGAAGGGTTCGGTCGTGGTGGATGAAATCATTTGAGTAGATGCCACACCATTGGAAGTCCAAAGTCCAGTGTACTTCTCCCATTGGAAATGGAAGGTGGTTGAAGAACAGTCAACAGAGTGAACATGTGGCACACAAAGGAGGTCATTTTGGAAGAGGTCACTTGCTGGCAACGGTGGGTGTCTTGCCATCTGCACCTCCTGGAGTCTTTGCTGGATGTCCCGCTTGCGTTGTTGGGGGGATCTACTACTACAGAGGCAGTGGTATCTGGGGCAAGTTCTTCCCCTGAAAGGGCCATCATTCCAGTGGATGGCACCGATGAAGGGCCTGGTGTAGATGTGTCAAAGGAAGGGGTAGTGTGTTGTTGTCGGTCCCTGCTCAGGGTGGTGTTAATGTCCCTGAAGGGCCATGTTGGTATTGTGAGCCTCCCACTGTTCACACATTTCCAGATGGAAGTCCTTCTGCAGCTGCTTCATTTTCCGGAGTTCTACAAGTACTTAGCCCATCAAGCCTTGGGACTCCTGATGGACCCCCAAGGCATTGTTGATGTTGTCTTGGCCACAAGCATCCGTGGTGGCCTCACCCTACTGGCCCACAGCATCCCCCTCGCATGGCCCTGTGCCCTGGCTACAGGGTGCCCCTTCCCTTTGGTTCCAGGATCATCATTGTCAGAGATGTTATGCTGCGACTCAGGATCCTGGACTGGGGTCACAAGATGGTTAACACTTAGGGACACAGGGTGGGGGGCGGAGGGCTGCCTGTGATGTGGAGGCAACCGGCTGGGATGCGATGTAGTGGCCAAAGTGAGACTCACTGTTGCGGTCGGACCAGGTTGTCCAGATGCGCCAGAACCGTCCTTCATGTCCAGACAGCTAGGAGTATCATCGTCATTGAGGGCTTCATCCATGGAGGTAGTGGCAGTCTTTTCTGTGGGCTCTGTGTGGCCAGTGGCAGATCGACCTGTTGATGTGAAACATACAATGTTACTGGTTGTTTTGTGACATCTTCCTCCAAAAGTTTACAGTGATATTTCTCAAAGACCTAGTACATAGCTGATTTGCAGGTTAACCTATTGTGACAGCTACCCTGGTATTGGTTGTATTGACCTGACATTTGTAAAGCATGCCAATTCCATTTAATTCAAGCAGCTGCTGAAATGTGCAGATCATTAGCCCTTGGGAGGATTGCCACCAGTGCAAAACAGTGTCGAGGCAAGATATGTCTTTGGCCATTTTGAGGCCTAGTTGCATGTTGTGCAGGTAGACCCAGGACATTTTTGTATATGTGACTGGAATCATCATGTGGTCAGTGCATTGTGAATGTGTCAGCTGCCAATACCATTGTGGGTATGCATCTTGAGGCCTTTGGGATAATTGTTTTGCACACTGGGAAAGGTGTCCTTCCTTTCCTTAATTGTTTTGTCTTGGGTTAGCAGGTCAAGAAGGAGCTACATAGCCAGACACATCTCAGAGTTAAGCATGATCTATATCTTGGTCCCTCCCAGATAAGTAAACTTCAATGGAGAGTTAGCAGGCAAGGGTTTTTGGACAAGTGACTACGTTCTGGTGTTTGAGGTTACTGAAACAGGTCTCCTGGGAGTTGCAGTCATGTCACTCCCCATACTACACTTACTTGACAGAAGGTATCTACCTAGATGAGTGAATTTCAATTGAAATTTCATAAATCAATGGAATTGGGCAAGTGAACAGTTTTTGTGTTTGGAGTTAGAGTCACAAGGCCTATGGGGCTTTGCATTGCGGTCACTCCCTCCACTTCTTCCCACCATACTTGTCATACTCCAAGATGAGTAAACTTCATTAGAAAGTTAAGGCACAGGGGTATTTTGGCATGAGAACACTGTGCTTGTCCTTGGAGTGGGAGAGACAGAGCCTCCTGGTGTTAGCATTCATGTCACTCTCTCTACTTCATACACTTGATAACTGTCATCCTCACAGGTGAGTACACTTCATTTGTGAGTTCGTACAGAAGAGTATTTGGAGAACTGAACACTGAGCTGGTGTTTTGGGTTAGTGAAACAGTGCCTCCTGGGAGTTGCAGTGAGATCACTCCCTCTACTACACACACTTGACAAATAGTATCCTCCCAGATGAGTACACTTCATGTGTGAGTTAACAGACAAGGGTATTTGGAAGAGGAAACACTGTGCTGGTGGTTTGAGAAACAACAGTAACAGTGCCTCCTGGGAGTTGCATTCATGTCACTCTCACAACTCCCCAATACACGACCAATGTTATCCTTCAGGTGAGTAAACTTCACTGAGGAAACAGTGGTCTTTAGTGAAGAGAACACTGGGCTGGTGTGGGGAATTACTGAAACAGGGCCTCCTGGGAGTTGCAGTTACGTAACTACCTGTACTACACACACTATACAAACGTTATCCTCCTAGGTGAGTCCACTTCAATTGAGAGTTCCCAAACAATGGTATTTGGACAAGAGAACACTGGGCTGATGGTTGGTTTTATAGACACAGGGCCGTCCTGGCCTTAGTAGTCATGTCAGTCCCTCTACTTACCACATTTGACATGGATTTGTCAAAATGATTTGTCATGTTGGTTAAGACTAAGTTATAGTTTTTGGGAGTTTTTTTAGGTTAGCATTTATTTTATAATAATATGCCTTTGGCTATTATTGCTAAGAATTCTACTCCTTTGTTGTTTATGAAGGGGTTGACCCTAAATTGTGGCTTAGATTTAGTAAATTATCTGATGTACAAAATATTAGGCCTCATCAATCATTGTTTAGATTGTCATATACCAGGAAGTGTTCATCATTGTGTGGAATCTTTAAGTGCTTATGTATATCTGCATCCTGGTATCTTCTATGGGCAGGAGGAGTATTGCTGGTGATTTTTTTAGTTTGTGCAATTAACATTTTAAAGTGGGTAGAGGTGGCAGTTGGCCTCTAATGTATTCAGGAACTTTAGGGAGTATATATTGTAGGGTTTGGGTTGTGGGCTCTTGGGAGCTAGAGCTTGCTTATCTTATATCCTGCAATATTTCCCTTATTTCTGTTTCTGTCACATTTAGGGGGTAGTTATGATCCCTTGCTTTGATTACAACATCATATTTTGTCATGGCCCTCCCGTAGCATGCATTAGAGTAATATTTGGTACATTTCCAATTCACATTTTCCATTGATGTACTTTCTTAGTTGTAGATGTAGCCCTTGTGATGTAGCATTGATTTCCTTTCTGTGATGGTATGTATCTAGCTGTCATTGTGTCTAAAAATACTGTTTTAGTGCAAATGCTTGCAATTGCAAAATGTTTATATGTTTGTTATTTACATAGAACATTATGCAACTACTTTTCCTATTTATACTTACATGCATGTTCTTCTTAAATGTTTCACACTTTTTTGCAGCTTTTCCATTCGGAGTGTCTTAATGTGGAGCATGTGCTCTCGTTTCTGATGGAAGAAAAAAAAGAGTGTTGGTTTCTGTTAGAAATGGGGTTTTTGGTTGGCAGTCAGGTTACCCTCTGTCCAAGCAAGAACCCTCACTCTAGTCAGGGTAAGTCACACACAATCCAAATTATGCTGTGCCCACCCTCTGGTAGCTTGGCACTGAGCAGTCAGGCTTAACTTAGAAGGCAATGTGTAAAGCGTTTGTGCAATAAATCATACAATAACACAATATAGCACCACAAAAATACACCACACAGTGTTTAGAAAAATATGTAATATTTATCTGGGTATTTGCAGGTCAAAACGATCAAAGATGCAATATGAATTCGTAAAGATATCACTAAAAAGTGATATGAAGTGTCTTAAGTCTTTAAAAAGTAAACAAAGTCTCTTTCAAGCACAAAGTACCTGGTTTGGAGTGGAAAATCTCCGCAGAGGGCCGCAGAGGAGGAGATGCGTGAAAAAATGGTGTGTGCGTAAGTTACGCCCCTTTACACATGGACTTGCATCATTATTTTCCATGCTGGGAGACGTGCGTCGTTCTACGGTTTCGCCCCTTCACACACGGACTTGCGTCGTTATTTTTCACTCGGGGAAGACGTGCATCGTTTTCCCGCACGCGGACCGTCTCCTTCTATGGGTCGCGGGATTACCAGATGTCCCAGGGTCTGTGCGTGGATTCCTCGGCTTGTTATCCGGCTACGCGTCATTCCGGGGGGCTGTGCGTGGAATTTTCTTACTCACGCCAGGCGTCGCGTCGATTTCCTCTCTGGAAAATCGGGCGGCGTTGTCCATGCGAGCCCGTGCGTCGAAGTTCCGGTTGCACTGCAGGCGTCGCATCGAGCGGCGTCTTTCCGGATCGGCGTGCAGTGAATTTTTCACCGCAGAGCAAGCTGTGAGTCGAACGTTTCGGCGCACAAGGAGTCCAGTTGAAAAAGAGAAGTCTTTTGGGTCCTGAGACTTCAGGGAACAGGAGGCAAGCTCTATCCAAGCCCTTGGAGAGCACTTTTGCAGCAAGACATGAGTTCAGCAAGGCAGCAGGCCAACAGCAAAGCAGCAGTCCTTTGTAGAAAGCAGTCGGGTGAGTCCTTTGAGCAGCCAGGCCGTTCTTCTTGGCAGGATGCAGGTTCTGGTTCAGGTTTCTTCTCCAGCAAGTGTCTGAGGTGGTAGGGCAGAGGCCCTGTTTTATACTAAATTGTGCCTTTGAAGTGGGGGTGACTTCAAAGAGTGGCTCAGAAGTGCACCAGGTCCCCTTTCAGTTCAATCCTGTCTGCCAGAGTCCCAGTAGGGGGTGTGGCAGTCCCTTGTGTGAGGGCAGGCCCTCCACCCAGCCCAGGAAGACCCATTAAAAATGCAGATGTATGCAAGTGAGGCTGAGTACCCTGTGTTTGGGGTGTGTCTGAGTGAATGCACAAGAAGCTGTCAACTAAACCTAGCCAGACGTGGATTGAAAGGCACAGAAAGATTTAAGTGCAGAGAAATGCTCACTTTCTAAAAGTGGCATTTCTAAAATAGTAATATTAAATCCAACTTCACCAGTCAGCAGGATTTTGTATTACTATTCCGGCCATTTTAAATATGACCTTCCTACTCCTTTCAGATCAGCACCTGCCACTTCAACAATGTATGAGGGCAGCCCCAATGTTTGCCTATGAAGAGAGCAGGCCTCACAGTAGTGTAAAAACGAATTTAGGAGTTTTACACTACCAGGACATATAAACTACACAGGTACATGTCCTGCCTTTTACCCACACAGCACCCTGCTCTAGGGGTTACCTAGGGCACACATTAGGGGTGACTTATATGTAGAAAAAGGGGAGTTTTAGGCTTGGCAAGTACGTTTAAATGCCAAATCGAAGTGGCAGTGAAACTGCACACACAGGCCTTGAAATGGCAGGCCTGAGACAAGGTGAAGGGGCTACTGAAGTGGGTGGCACAACCAGTGCTGCAGGCCCACTAGTAGCATTTAATCTACAGGCCCTAGGCACATATAGTGCACTCTACTAGGGTCTTACAAGTAAATCAAATGGCCAATCATGGATAAACCAATCAACAGTACAATTTACACAGAGAGCATATGCACTTTAGCACTGGATAGCAGTGGTAAAGTGCCCAGAGTTCAAAAGCCAACAACAACAGGTCAGAAAAAATAGGAGGAAGGAGGCAAAAAGTTTGGGGATGATCCTGTCAAAAAGCCAGGTCCAACACTTTCATTTTAAATGTTTTTCTGTTGGTAGTTTGTTGATGTCATTAGGTTTTATTTTAATCTAGTTTGGGGTGAGTTTCTATTTTAATATACTTTACATGGGCTGACTATTTTATGTTATTTTCTGGTTTGTGATTAGCACTGTTTGAAGTTGTAGTATTTTCTTTTAGTAAAAACATGTAAAGAAACAGAAGTTAGAGAGTATTTTGTTAATTTTTTGCTATTTCACAATTTTAATTTTATTTAAAAGTAAGTTGTACTTTAAAAATAGGTTTTACTTACTTTACAAGGTAGTTGTCGAGAAGTATATATGATTTTTATGGGTCCGGACAAAGAATCTGGCAGCGTTTAGTCGCATTGCAGCTTTTGTCATTTTTTAAGAATTCAGTTGATAACATTTTTGTGCCTTTTATATTGTTCATTTAATTGTTTGTGTGATTTTTTTTAGTTAAGTTTGTTTATAGTTAGATTTTATAGTTTAGTTTAGTTTTAGCTTGATTTTGTTATTAGTTATGTCCTTCGATGGTAAAGGCCAATTTAGGTTTTATTTATAATGTTTAATATGTATTTCAATAGTTTTTATTATTATTTGACACACATATATATATATATATATATGTATATATATATACATACATATATATGTATTTAGATTGTTTGGTACATGTTTGAAGCTTATGCAGTTTTTTTGCTTATGTTGCTATGTATTTAGTTATATATTTTATTGGGATGAAATATGAATATTTTGGTTATGTATTTGTTTATTCAAACATGCATATATTGTTTAATGTTTATTGTAATTTTTGTTTAATGTAAATAATAGTTTTTTATGTGTATTAACCATAACGTAATTATTTGGCGATATTGTAGTCAATATTGTGTGAGGCGAAATTTTTTGAAATATCATATGTTTATTTGAAGGTAACAATATTTTTGTTTCTGATGTTTTTGTTTTTGATATTAGTAAAAAATGGTGTTTGTGTTCTCAATATTTGTGGTTTCATTAGCTAAGTATAGAAAGATTATATTTTTGCTAATGAGAATTATTTGACAATATTTTTGTGTTTTGATATTGTGTCCACCGATAACATGTAAGTGATCCTGTAGGCGATCGCAACCCCCATCAACATTCAAAACATACAACAAAAATATATTCACTGTAGCCTGTGCTCACACAAGAATTACAAATTCATTTGCTTCCTCATCATCTTTAATCGTGATAATTTACAGAATTCATGCCACTATTATGGTTGTTGCAAAATACACTTTTATAGCTTTGACATTTTGTCAAGTTGGCTTACATAAAAATAGTTGATCCTTCTTTGTTGCTATGATATATTCAATAGAATTGGAACTATCTTTCTTTGTTCTTATGCTTGGTTGGCTTTATACCCCTTATAGAAAATGCAAAAGCAAATAAATAATTAAGACACACATGCACACTTTTCACAAACATATATCGCTTGCACCCTCTAAGACCTAGAGCTTCATTATGAGTTTGGCGGTCTTGACACTGCCGTCACTATGCCATCTAAAACCCTGACTGCCGACTAGGCATTCTGCCAGCCGAGCTACAGTGTTGGCAGTTTGCTGAACTAGAAACCGCTGGAGTCCAACCGACACCACCAGCCATTTGCCGACCACCATGACTAGGGAATAGCAGCTGTCAGAGGGTGTGTGGACAAGGGCCGTCCAAATCACAATGTGCTTTCCGGTCGAGCCTACTGTGGCAGAAGACCACTTGCTTTCAGATGGCAGAATTGAAGGAAGTGGGGTTCTAGCTTCCCGTTCTCTTCTTTTCCCTTCATTCTCCGACATGGACCCCTTCGTCCAAGACCCCCTTTCACATAAGCAACTGCACCCCAAAAACCAAGATGAAAAAAACCTGATAAATATCTTTCGCATTTACTGCCATTGACTGGACTGGGAAAATATGGCCCAGATTCCATCAATGGAATGGTACTTGTACAAAGCATGTTTACACATGTGCCATGCATATGTGTACATTTTGGAATTATTTGGTAAAAATGTCCACACCTACATCAACACATATGGAAAAATATACCACGTATTGCTGACCACGTCCACCGCCATCAGGAACACAGCTGCTGGGCCAGCAGTAACATTGTAATATGGCGGTCGGAAGACTGCCGGCTCAGAAATCTCCTTGGGACTGCTGTAGCAGCGGTATGGCGGTGTGACTGCCAAACTCGTAATCAGGCCCTTACTGCCTTTATATCTGTACAGTTACACTAGACATTCTCTGTTACTTGGGATCATACCGAAATGCATGCACTGTCTAATCTCTGTATGCCCCAATTTGCCTTCTATGGCAGATCTAGTGTCTCATCAACCATGGCCACCATCACTGGTATTGTAGTTGCTTTGGTGCCAGTGGGACAGGCTACAGATATTCCTCATACCAGAGTGCCTGATATGATGAATCACTGATGCCTGGTGCTGCATCTTCTGCCTTTGAAGTTCCTGTAAACCCCTCTTTTAGGCACCTATATTTCACTGATATTCCTAATTTTAACCTCATAATAATATGTATTGCATATTTCGGCCAGGTATTCATAGTGTAACAGTATAGGTAAAATAGTGTTATTGCCCACATAAGGTATACCCCTTTTGTTCCTCTACAAAACCACACTGTTAGGACATTCCCATTTTATCACAAGCTATGGAGGGTGCTTCATGTGAATCACGTTGAGACAGGGAATAAATCCAAACACTTAGGGGCTGATTACCCGACCGCTAAACTCCTGATGAGAAGACCGCCATGGTGCTGGGCGGCTCCCCACCGGTCCCATTATGAGTTTTCCACTGGGCTGACCGGCAGAAACCAAGTTTTCTGGCAGTCTGCTCAGTTGAAAACGTGTGGCAGCATTGGACTCAGCTCCACATGAAGCTGAGTCCAATACCTTTTCCCCATGGGCCCCCAGCACTTGTTCTCTGCCGCCTTTTCATGGCAGTTGAATCGCCATGAAAAGGCTGGAGGAGAACATGGTTGTAATCAGAACGGCGGCGTTGACTTCAGCGCCACCGTGGCTGATTACAGCCACAACCGCTGTCATCCCGTCGGGATCAAAGATCCTGGCTGAGATGGTAGACTTTTGCCATTCTGTCCGCCAGGGACATAATGTGGCAGTCAGACCACCACAGCTGCGGTTGTCTGATCTCCACAGCGAGTCTGGCGGTCTTTGGGCCGCCAGACTCTTAATAGGGCCCTTAGCTACTCAGGTTGGTGCCCTCATCACAGTGATTGTACAAAGGTGGGTGGCCACAGGATAAACTGTACCAATGTTGGATGCACTGCACAGCCATGCATGCACCAGACACCTCATTTTTATTGAATGAATTTTTCCTAGTGATGAAACTGCTCTTGCAGCTTCTGCTGTTTGCAGAAGCCAAAATGCTGTGCTTCATGATAGAGGCAAATGGTGTGAAAGTCCATACCCAGTTCAGACCTGCCCCCTGATATATTTTCCCTGGATACATCCTCTCTCCATGAGTTACATTTTGATGTTTTTGGTCCTGTAACAAACACTTGAAAATGTCCAATTCATGATGTAACTATACAGCCACTGCATGTGCAACCAAAGAAATATCTGTGTCAGTGTAAGTGACTTTAGATGCAACATTTGTATGAAAGCTTAACCAACAGGCGCTGTGCTCTATGACCTTTTTGTGAATACAAGCTTCCCAAATTTGTATAGTGCCTATATTACTGTTATTACACCTGCATGTCTAGTTCCCTGAAAGTTAGTTACCCTCACACACTAGAAAACAGTGGGGTCTCTCACTACACAATCCCCAGACGCAATTGTTTTAGAAACTCATACCATGCAGGTCAATGAGATTATGCCTTCATTACAGGCAACTGATGAGAACTTTGAGCCTGATTACGAGTTTGGCAGTCTGGGGACCACTCGCAGTGGTCGGACAGCTGCACTCCTGGGGGTCGGACCACCAGATTATGATCCCGCCAGGAGGCTGCCACCCCTGCCAGGATCAGTTGGTGGCGGTCAAAGTCGTGGTCAGCCACGGCGGTGCCGAGTACGGCATAGCTGTGCTGATCACAACTTCCCTTCCCACCACCCTTTCCATGGTGGTTGCACCACCATAGAAAGGCTGGCGGAAAGGCAGTGCTGGTGGCCACATGTCATGTCATGGACAGTACAGTGGCCCGCCTGGCAGCACCCTCGGAATGCGCTATGCAGACAGTGTGCATTCAGAGGGTGCTGTGTGAAATGGCATTGGACTTGGCTTCCTAAGGGAGCTGAGGCCAATATGGCCGCACTGTTTCCACTGTGCTGACCGGTGGAAATGTTGTAATACGACGGTTTTTGCTGGTCAGCACAGTGGAGACATAGTAATATGGTGATGGGAGGCCGCCGGCTAGGCGGCCGCCTCACCCCGGCCATATTGGAGTTGGGAGGTCCCTCCTCCCAACTCCTAATTGGCCCCTTTAACATGAATCAGTCATCATCGGGTAACTGAGCAAAGTCTGTGGCAGCTATCAATATGCAGAGTTTCTTATTTGGCTCTGTTATGTGTTGCACCTCCACAGCTAGGATTAAAGCCATAAATTCATGATCAAGATACTCATTTCTCTCTTAATCACTCTACCAACCCTTCACACTCTCCAAATCCTAATTCTGCCTTACACTCCACATGTACCATCTTCATTGGTCACTCAGGAAAGTCAGGAATTGGCCATGCTGGGCTCCCTAGGGCAGGAATGTTCTTCATCTGTGCTCTATTTCCTGCAACTTTCAGTCCATTTGTTGCTCACCTCAAATTTTACCCTCGCTGGTGTTTATATTCGGGACAGGATAAACAGCCGTAGCCCCCTAGGATTTACTTCGGTCTGGTCCTCTGATCAGACAAGACACGTACACACCCACTCTTGAACCTTTGAGGCATTCGCCATCCCCACCCATCCCACTGGACACATTCTGGACCCTGTTTTTCCTCATTCACTAACTTCATGATCAACAAAGTAACAAACATCACTTCGACTGACCACTCCCTTGTCATTTTCAAAATCAACATCCTACACCACGACAGGCCCGGACCTCCACCGCTGGAAGAACAGAGCAGAGAGGACTGGGCTTCCACCCCCCCGACCAAGAACCATCATACCCATAGACAGTTGACCTAATAGTAGACCTCCAGAACTTTAATAACTGGATCACTGCCTGCACTGACTCCCTGGACCCATGCAAATAAAGCCAAACAGCAATAATGCAAATGTAGGCCAGATGGAAATCAGGATGACCAAGCAGAACTTGCAAGCAACTGGAACACAGCTAGAAACTGAACCAAGAAGCAATTGACAGGGATACCTTCAGATCTGTCTTGAGATGCTACCACCAGCAAATCTGGAACATCAAGCAGAAAGCCCTAGTAGGCTGCATCAACACCAGCTCCAACAACAGCATAGAAATCTTCTCCATTATCAATTACTTCAACATGCATGCAGCTATTGCCAGCAACATCACCCCATCTTAAGATCTTTGCAACAACCTCTTGGACTTTATCAGCAACAAAATCACAGCCATATCAGACAACTTCTACTCTCAACCAGACCCCATCAACTTTGCAGCTAGTCTGCCAATCTCAGACAAAGAAAGCACCATGATCACATGGAACACTATCACCATAGATGAAAGCACAATATTTTCCTGAAGTCCATCCTCTCTGGGTCACCAGACCATTTCCCCTACCATGCCTTCAACAAAGGACTCTCCTTCATCAGCAACGTCTTTGGCCACATCCTCAATACCTCCATCGACAAAGCCACTTTTCCAAAAGCATGCAGCTATCAATGCCCAGCTGAAGAGGCCCTCAGCGGATCCAGCCAAGCTCACAAACTACCAACTAATCTCTCTCCTACCATACCAAGGTTCAGAAGAAGGCCATTCACAGACACCTCACCAAGCACTTGTCAACGACCAGCTCCTAAACTCCATGCAGTTACGATTCAGACCCAACCACACAGCACAGAGACAGCTCTCATCACAGCAACAAACAAAATCTGGATGTTCTTAGACAGAGCAGAAACTATGACCCTCATCTACCTGGATCTCTCAGCAGCTTTTGACACGGTCTCCTGCCCCATCCTGATCAGATGGCTGCACTGGACATGCATTCAGGGACCTCCTTCCAATAACTCTACACATTCTTTACAGGAAAAACTCAAAGAGTCAAATTGCTGCCCTACTCCTCTGAAGCCTGGAAACTCATCTGAAGAGTTCCCCATAGGACCTCACTCATTCCCACCCTCTTCAACGTCTACATGACTCCAATAGCCAACATCCTCCATGCCCATGACATCCATGTCCTCTCCTACACCAACAGCACGCAATGTATACTCTCCTTCTTGGACAAATCCCCAATGCAAAAAACTAATTCACAGCCTGCATGTCTGAAGTAGCCACCTGGATGTAATCCAATTGTCTCAAGCTGAACACTGACAAGACAGAAGTGGTGATTTTCAGAAGGAAATTCCACCTAGTGTCCTACAGACCTCATAACACCCTTACCCCAAATGAAAGAAACCTTTGGATTATCATCGATAACGAGCTGGACATGTCCGCACAGCTCAAGCCCGTTACCACATCCTACTTCTACACCCTGAGGATGCTGAGAAAGATCTACAAGTGGGTACAGCACAACAGCAGGAAAACCATCACCTAAGCCCTCATCACCAGCAGGCTGGCATATAGGAACTCTCTCTACGCAGAGATCTCTGATCACATCATGAAGAGACTGCAGACCATGAACAACACAGCAGCTGGACTCATCCTTAACCTCCTGACTGGTTTCACATCACACAACCTGCAGCAGCCGGTCATTAAGCATGGAGGGGGTCTACCCTGACCATTTTGCAAACCATGAATAATGCCTGGCAGAGTGAATATGGGTCAGCCTGATAGATACTCTTCATGAATGTTGGATGCATGTGTGTATGTATGAATGTATGTGTGAGTCTGTGACTGGTTGTGTGCATGTGTATGGGCTTGTGAATGCTGGGTGTATGTATGTGTGCACACTTATGATGGATGAGTGTAAGTGAGTGTGCATGTGGATGGGTGTGTGTGTTTGTGTATAGGACTGTGTGCATGTGTGCCCACCCTTACTGCACATTACAGGCCTCCACTGTATACCACATGTGAGTGAGCTCCACTGGCTCCTGATACAGAAGCACATATAGTTTAAACGTCTCACCCACTCACTCATACAAAGCACTACACAACAAAGGTCTAGCCCACCTGAACAGCCGCATTTATTTCCATCAAGCTTTCAACCTTTCAGGCACCTCCACTCAGCTGGACAAAGCAATACACAACACAGGTCTAGCCCACTTGAACAGCCGCATTTATTTCCATCAACCTTTCAGGCACCTCCACTCAGCCGGACTTTCACTAGCACACGTTCCATGCATTCTCGAAAACCGAACTGGAGGTTAAGCTTTCTAATAAATCACTCCTTAAGGGTGGAATGATGCCCCGCTACACATCAGAACCTCCGCCTCTGTTTCTGAATTCTACAAGAATTTGAAGGCCTGACTCTTCAAGTAAACCCTACTCCCTGCTACTGGGGCCAGCCTCACAGACCTGGATAGCACGAGGATACCTTCACGGGTGATAGTGTGCTGTACAAATACACATAACATAATATAGCATAGCATAGAATAGCATAACGTAACATATTATAACATAAACAGGTCGTTCCTTGAGTAGACATCTGTGAAAACCAGGAGTCAGGGAAATGTGGGCTTCAGGAGTGTGCCCTCATCTTCCTTGAGTTTTGATTATCCAGCCCGGACACCCATAGCGATGACCAAAATGGAATTCTTCCAGCTACAATGAAGTTGCAACTGAAATATCTAGCAATGATGAGGGAGGAGAACACCACTATGTCCTCTTGCTGAAGTATGTGGTGCTTCTTACCTACTCTGTGTTTGCTGTCCTTCATTGCTTGATGTCCCCCTGGGTTCCCTTACCTGCCTTGTGCTTACTGAAAAGATAGAGAGAAAGGTTCTCCTGGCTGTTCCTTCACAAGGCTGCCAGCTCAAGAACACACAAAAGGCCCATGATTTTAGTGTGAGGCTTCTGACATTAATTTTTCCTACCGGAGACCATCATGCAAAGCACAGCGAATCTGGGCAGAAACAAGAAAACAAGGTCCCCAATGTAGAGGAAAACTTCCCTGCACAACAGGGACATTTATTGTTTGGTTTATAAACACAAACAGCCAGTTTGGGGAGTTGTGTGTATAAAAGACTTGGGGCGAAAGTGCTTCTGATGTTTCGGCAGAATCCCTTTCACTTTCACCCATAAGAATGGCAGGGCATAAAACATATGATGAACTGCCTGTCATGGGGGGGTGGAGTTGCTGAGGGCTTTCACCACCACAGAGGGCTGGAGGACTGTGACACGAAGTGTAAATGACCACCAAAGGTCCGTTAGCCCACATGTCATGTGTTACATAACATGTTACATTACATGAGGGTAAAAGTAATATTTTCTTTTGCAACACTGAGTATGTGCAATGCAAAGTCAAACTCTAAAGTGGCTGATGTGCTGTGATGCATCTGTGAAAATATGCAGAGAGCCTCACTATTGTCCCATCTGGCCAACATGAGTTTGATCCAATCATGGAAGAAACACAGGGTATGGGTAATGATGACTAACGTTAATAAATCGTGCACCTTTTATTAGAAATATTGCCATACATATAATGTGTGAAGATTGCAAGATAGGTTGGTGAAACACCATATAACCGTTCTCCACACATATATGAACATATAATCGCACAACGTGGCCACTGCTAGTAGTATATTGAGAAAGGTTTGACATTTGACATGTCATGATGTCGTTATGTGCTGAAAATCTGATATTTTAGAAAAGTTATTTTTCTTGTGAACATCTAAATACCTAACCACATACTGGTCATGCGTCATATCCTGACATCACAGTCATGTCTGCTAATACCACTATTCAAAGACAGAATAAAACAACTGTTAACATTTTCACTTTGTTAATTTACTACTCCCATTTAAAAACCTTTGATCATTTGGACAATCAAAATTATGTAGGTCTATTTCCAATGATATCAATGTTGATGTTGAGCAACCACTACTAGGTCTTATGTCCCATTGTCCATGATAAAACCGTGTAGTTGGATGACAGTAATCACAAGTCCATAGCTGCGCACGTTGTAGTGCATGCAGCACCCCATCAAATATTGTTTGTTTGAGAAACAGGTATGCTGTGCAACTGGAACTGAATGAAATGTGAGATGACTAATTCACCACCAAAGCTCTTTGTCACTATACGGTGAGCCAGAATCCAGCTTTCCTCCTGACACCAGGGCGTAAAACACTCTTTAAAAAAAAAAAAAAATGGTATTGCCATTTATCTTAAGTACACGGAACAGACAAGTGATATCAGGAACGTTTGTCCATGGCATTTTATTGTATATGATCATCCTGTCTAACTCTTCATGTAACAACAATAAAGTTCCCCCTTCCCACATCTGCTTGCCACAGTAGTCATTGTGTCAAATTACCGGAGTGTATGATCCCATGGTATGAACCTATGTTTCATGTTTTACACTTCAAGTGCCCTTATGATCCCCATTCTCGCTCACTACCAAAGATGTTATGGATGTCTCAGGGGACTCCAAAGCCGGCTCCTTTAGACAATACACCAAGTGGTCCCGGGCTCCGGATGTATCCACTGGACAGCAGCCCCTTGCCGCCTCTTGATGTAAAGTCCTGCCCTCCGCCTTCGCCCACTTTAGCAATGTATCCCTCTATTTCTCTAGGTGTGGGCCTCTGGGAGACTTCCAGTACAGGGTAACGAGATCATTTGCTCGCAATCAAAGGAATTAAGCGTTGATGCGCTTCGAGCTGGCCCAAGTTCCAAATAAATTTCCATAGTTAATTTATCTAATCTGAAGCTCAATACACAACAAATTAACTTCTTGAGTAGAGGTCTGAGTTTTGTCCCCACTGTTTTTCCGGACTTTACTGAATTACATATCAATCTATATAAATTTGTCAGAAAATGTAAATTGTTTAAATTTTTTGAAGAAAGAAAGGTATTGTCTCCCTCCAATGTACATCATAATATCCAAACTCAGAGGGATCTGACAATTAAAGATGTCAAAGACATGCAAATATTGTTATCCTTGGAACATAATTTGGACACAAATGTTACACCTACACTTAGGGATATTCTTAGTGACTTAGACATTAACCCATTTGGGCACTCTGATAGTGGTCTGAAACCTTCCTCTAAATTTACTCCACCTGTACTGTCAGGGAATGTTATAGACATCTTCTACAAAAGAATGACTATGGATCTATATAGACTAGAGGATCGACACAACAAAAAACGTACAATTTTGAAACAAAATATCACCAAACAAGAATTTGAGGCGATTCACACCTTAACTGAAACACATGACATTGTTATCAAAGAAAATGACAAGGGGGGAAACATTGTTCTCATGAATAGGGATGATTATGTGAAAGACATTGATAGACAATTGAGCGACACTACTGCTTATTGCAAATTGACATGCAATCCAATAAAAGACAAATTGTGTTTTTGGAAAGATGGGAGCTTACTAACAGACAAGGAATACAGGTATATTTACAACACTAACCCCAAGTTTCCATGTATATACAGCCTTCCTAAAATACATAAAACGGGTATCTTTCCACCTAGGAGAATATTGGGAATAGGCTCACCAACGGAGAAATTATCCAAATTTATTGATGTTTTCCTGCAATCGTTTGTCCATAATTTACCATCGTATATTAGGGATACTAAAGACCTATTATCCAAGGTTAGTAATTTTGAATGGACCTGTTGACATCTCTTGGTTACCTTGGATGTAGCCTCTTTATATACTAGTATCCCGAGAGACCATACAACATTTTTAGGAACTAAGAGATGTTACTCTACTTGAGCATTCAAATATGCTGATAGATTTAATCGAAACAGTTTTGGATAATAATGTGTTTTTACATAACGGCTCATGGTACCGCCAAATACAAGGGGTGGCCATGGGAGCAACATTTTCTCCCTCTTTTGCCAACCTATACATGGTTTTCTTTGAAAAACAGCATCTTTGGCATGACTGTCCACCTGAACTCACAGAACATATTCTATAGAGGGGGAGATATATAGACGATGTCCTAATGTTTTGGTCAGGTGATGTCTGGTCCCTCAATCTATTCTTTCAACACTTAAATTCCAATTCTTACAATATACAATTTGCTAGTGCTTATAGTGAGACAGAGATTCATTTTTGGGATGTAACTCTTTATGTGGTGGGCAATAAGATCTGTTCTAAAATGTATAGGAAACCTACTGCATGTAATTCCATACTGCATGCTTCTAGTGCCCATCCCCGATCACAGGTCAATGCAATACCATATGATGAAGCAATCAGGATTAGAGGTAATTGTAGTCAAGATGAGGTCTTCACACGAGAACTAGATCAAATGGAACAACGTTTTCTAGCACGTGCGTATCCTGATAAACTCCTTAAAGATACAAAAGCAAGGATTTATCGGGCTAATAGGCAAAATTTACTCTCTAACACTAATCGTAGTATTATTGGTACCAGTAAGAAAAACACAAGTAAGAACATAGAGCATAATAGCAGGAGGGAACAAATGAAATTATCTTAGATTTTCCCGTACAGTACAATTTGTCCAGAGATTAATAAGATGTGTCGGAAAAAATTGGTCTCTACTTTTAGCAGACAATACTTTGAGCAAAGGAATCACCAACATACCATGTATTGTACACAGTAGGGGACATACGCTCAGGAATCGTATATGTCACAGCTTTATACCGCCCTCTCCAGAAAACAAGATGTGGCTTCCTAATTTGCCTAATGGTTTTCATAAATGTGGGCAATGCAGTATTTGTTACCATGTTAAAGACAAAGGGCCTCATTCCGACCCTGGCCGGCGGCGGTAGCCGCCGGCCTGGCGGGGCCCGCCAGAATACCGCTGCGTGGTCAAAAGACCGCCGCGGGTATTCTGGGTTTCCCGCTGGGCTGGCGGGCGACCGCCAGAAGGCCGCCCGCCAGCCCAGCGGGAAACACCCTTCCATGAGGATGCCGGCTCCGAATGGTGCCGGCGGAGTGGAAGGGGTGCGACGGGTGCAGTTGCACCCGTCGCGATTTTCAGTGTCTGCATGGCAGACACTGAAAATCTTTGTGGGGCCCTGTTACGGGGGCCCCTGCAGTGCCCATGCCATTGGCATGGGCACTGCAGGGGCCCCCAGGGGCCCCACGACACCCCATACCGCCATTCTCTTCCTGGCGGCCAAAACCGCCAAGAACAGGATGGCGGTATGGGGCTCGGAATCCCCATGGCGGCGCAGCAAGCTGCGCCGCCAAGGAGGATTCCCCAGGGCAGCGGGAAACCGGCGGTACACCGCCGGTTTTCCGTTTCTGACCGCGGCTGTACCGCCGCGGTCAGAATGCCCATGGGAGCACCGCCAGCCTGTTGGCGGTGCTCCCGCGGTCGTTGGCCCTGGCGGTTTTTACCGCCAGGGTCAGAATGACCCCCAAAATCTCCACTTTCTGTTACCATACGAACAGAACATATACGATTTCAAAATTCATGAATTGTAATACCAAATTCATTGTGTATTGCCTGATTTGTGTTTGCAACCGTGTTTATGCAGGCAGCACAATCAGGCCATATAAAGAGAGGATCCAGGAACATATTAGGGCCATTAGACACAATAACACTGATTACCCCTTTGCACAACACTACAATTCGGCCCATGGTCAGAGAGAGATGCTGGAAATCTCCACCCATGGCATAGACTCTATAGGCACCTGCCCTAGGGGTGGGGACAAGATTTTGATGCTAAGGCAGCTGGAGAGTAAATGGATAATTATGTTGAGAGCAGTAGAAGAAGGATTAAATACAGAGAATGATCTACATGTTTTTTTGGAATAATGTGCTTCTCATATATTTTATTGCTGGTGACCACATTGTGGTCTTATTCATAATGTTTTCCATTCACTTATCCAATGTTTCTCTACTTTTTTCTTATTCTAGACTGTAGTATATTTATATTACCCTTTGATATGGATATGGAATGTTTCATGTCATTTATACAATATATGCTATATTGTTCCTGGAATTTGACATTTGCCTTTTCACTAGATGTACTGGTTATACTTCATTCATATATTTTTCTAGACTATGGGCTTTGCTTATGATAATTTGTGAATTATTATAATTTTATTACATGTTTGGAAGTGTCCTACATATGGTTCAAATAGTTTTGTTGTATTGCTCACATCTCATGGGTTAAATTATTCCAATGACTACATAGACATACATGTATATGTATATATTAATCATTTTATATATATATATATATATATATATATATATATATATATATATTTTACATTTAAATTCGTTGTTTCAGCAAAATGCCAATTTTGGCCTTAAGATTTCGAATACACAAATGGGTCTCACAATTATGCTTGCTACATGTAGTTCACAGCAGCTTTTTTTGTGGTTGTTGTATACGGAGTGTTAACGTTCCAAAATGGCAACTGAGGTTTGGGTGAATGTTTCAGATGTTCTTCGGCTAGTATAGTCCGTTTTTTATCTTCATGACGCTGTTATTCAGGATGCACCTTAAAAATGGCTGACACACGCGAGTTTTTGTACTTTCTATCTTCTATAATAAGTGCTGATAACTGATGATCACGGTGAGTTACTTTCAGGTCTTCGGTTTGTCAGGTTATATTTATTTGATCTTATTTACAGCCCTTTATTCACTTTGTAATCCACGCCGCTATTTCATTTCACTTGGTATTTCGTGGAACACCCGCGGTGTATATTTTGCTGCACAAGAGTTTCCCACCGCTAGCTCTTTATTGTTTTTCTGTATACAAGCGGCCATTACTTATTTTGCTGCACAAAAGTTTCTCACAGCTCGATCGTTATTGGTTTTCTGCACACAAGCGGTCATTACATATTTTCTTCAGCCAAGAATTAGTATTTCTTTTGTTTGGCATTAGATAACTGGAATGGGGTGCACAAATGCCTATGCGGCTTCTTAAGGTTTGAAAAAAAAATTATGAGTTTGGGACGATAGCGTGATTCTTCTTTTCTTGGTAATAAGTGCCTATAGTAGCATGGATATTGGACGAATGGTATACTTTGATTTAGTGGTTATATTCAGGAAATAATATAATAAGGTACACTGTTCCGAAATTTAGAAAAGAGGAAAGAGAAGGAGTCCTGATATTCAGGAGCAATAGCCTCACACACCATATTTGGTGTCATGCTTCATCATCGGACAGCTCCTCGTCAGACCGGCGCTGCAATGTCTGACGGGCACCCCCCGAGGGGGGGCTCTTTGCCGGAGATCTTTTGTATATACTCGATGATGCCGCGGAGCCAAATATGGGTCAGAGAGAGGAAAAAATACACAGAAAAAAGTAAAATTGGCTCAGATCCCTCACTCAATAGCTTATTACTTGCTGTTGGGAAATGGTCAAGATTAAAAGAAATAAAGGGAGTGAAATTAGAGACAATGCTGGACCGTCCAATCCTCCTTTTTTCCCCCCTTTTTTCATTGATATATTCAGGAAATCACAGGTTCATTCTTTTTCTACAATACCGTTTATGCATGTCACCTCTATCTATGCAGCATTTCTTACTTGTCTGCTTGTTTTTTGGTGTCTCGTTTTATGGCAAATTTAGTCAGTCTTACACTTAGTTATTTATACAAATATTGCCTTTTCATTGATAGACTTATCAAGGTCGGCTTCTCATTGCATACTAAATGCTTTGCATTTGATGCTTATCTGGCTTTACAATTTATCTGGAGGACATAGGAAACCTATTGAAGTATTTTGACGGGGCACTTATGATGACTAATTTGGGTAGGTTATGCATGTGCTCGTATCAGTTTGGATATCTTCTTCTTTCTGTCTGGTACACTAATGGCTCACCCGGTTCTATGGGCATTTTCGTATGTTACGGATCTGCATTTTGTTTGGTTTGCCAGGTCACTTATATGTACCACTTATGGCTACAGGGTTTGATTATATACACTGCATGTATTACGTATTCTTCACAGGGTTTCACATCTACATCCTCTTTTTTTCTTTCTTCATTTTAAGCATAGCACGAGGGAGACCCCTTTGTGTGTTTGCATTCACTTATAATTTTCCATTTCTAAATAATTTTTGGATCTTTAGGGTTTTTGTACACTTATTTTCCATCCTTTTACTCATATAATATCCTGGGATGGTACCATTATATATTTTTTCTTTGTATGTATTTTTGTTACAGCCTTGAGAAAGTCTTATTGATGAAACACGTGTCAGCTGTATTCTCATTTGAAGGAGTCATTTCTCATACGGAGCAGCTGGGGTCTATATCGGAGATATATGAAAGCGAACAAATTAAAACCTTTTTGATGAACCACATTGCTGTGCCATACGTTTCTGCACAACTATACAAAGGACTGATGTGCCGTGGTACATCTTTGTGATGAAACAGGGTAATTTCTCTTTTTGCTAAGATCAACACTAGGTCTATGTATTTTGTTGTAACCTTGTGAGATCTGGGGCGGGGAAAATCCCCCAACAGAGCCACCAGGGGGGAAGCACAGATTCTTCTGTCAGTCATGTCAGAAATGTTTAGGAACACTCTCTCCCAATATTCCCTTAGTTGAGGACACGCCCACAGCATGTGGAGTAATCCAGCTGCCTGCTTAGTACATCAAAGACAACCAGTATTCTCTATGTTAAACACCTGGGATATTATGTGTTGGGTGAGGTAGGCCCTATGGAAAATGTAAAAGTGAATTAATTTAAAGCAAACATTCCTGAAGACTGTGTATGTATGCAACGTAATCCTAGCCCACTGAGTTTTGGCAATTGGTACAAGATCTTGTTCCAACGTTAGCCTCAATGTGTCTAAGGGGAGTAATGTATCCTTCCTCAAAGCCCTGTATATTGTGGAAATTGCCTTTACTCTCCCGGTGATGATACATATAGTCTGGCATCCTGCGTGTGCGGGTGGTTCAGTGACGTTTGATTGTGGTTATCAGCGACCTGTTCTATAAAAACTGTCCCGGGGGAAGCCCATAGTCGTCAGCCAGAGTATCAAAGGGTAGGGGCTCCCCGTCTCAGTAAAGATCCCCAAGTGTTGTGATATTGAATTCCATCTGACATCTGGTCAGTCCCACATGAGCCAGGCATCCCGGGAGTACAGACAGCCCGCTTATAGGTAGTTCTTGGGTGTAGGGCAAAGCAGTTCTCGTATGTTGTCGGCTGCGTAGTCAGCATCTCTGCACAACCGGCCCTTTTGCGGATTCACAGGGTGTCATCCCTTAGGGTTTAGTAGGATTTGTAGCAAGCCATTATCAGGTGTAATGCTGCCCATCTCTGTAAGGTTGTGCTCCCTCATGCAGCCATTGCGCCAACCATTGAAGTTGGCTCACAAAGTAATAGAGTGCCACATCAAGTGCTGCTAGACCCCCATCATCGGTGGGACGCTGGAGTTTAGTCAAGGCCACTCTACGTCGTCCTTTTCCCCATATTAAACCTATCAGTATTGAATTGATCTTCCGTAAAAGGGATCCAGGAAGATACACTGGCAGGGTGACAAAGAAGCAGGTTAGTTGAGGCAAGGCCACCATTTTGACAAGGGCAATTCGTCCTGCTACAGAGAGGGGTAGCATCCTCCAAAATATTGCTTCCACTTTTAGTTTCTGAATCGCACATCCCACATTAAACAGGATGTCATTGGGCTCATGGTATATCTGTACTCCAAGATATTTCAAAGTGGACGTCTCACAGGAAAGGCCCCGCAGGTCCTCCAACGGTGGCGTGAGTTGCCGCAGCAGAAAGACGTAGGATTTCTGCCAGTTAAAGGATGTAAAACGCTCTTAACATTGCCCTCTGGTGTAGGTCCTTCAATTCTTTCCAAGTAGTAATCCCCAGCGCACTGCCCTTCCATGCGATGTCCCATTGAGGCATAGCCAGTGATCCTCGGCCCCATACACCTTAGGGTACCCTTCAAGGACCACTTAATCAACAGTCTTCTTCTTGTCCATGATGCAGTTGGGGGCCCTCCCTTTATCTGCTCCAGAGTCCACAAGTAGCAAGCGCAAAAGATGCACCGGGAGTGAGATGCTGTTCCTACTGGAAAGGACTGCAGAAAAACGTCTGTTTCTAAACGTCTGCATTGTGCTTTTCCGGTCGTTACTGACTGATGTAATGCCACAATGTGTAGTCGCTAGTGAACTCCATGTAAAGCCTCAAGTCATATCGAGAATGAAACTAACAGAAAGTTAAGACTCGGTTACAAGCGAAGTAGAAGTCTCTGACAAAACACAAAGGGATAAAGAAAGAAGTCCAGCAGATGATGCAAGACTGTATTCACAATATTGCTATACATTGCACAGCACTGTAGCCTAATTTAACACACTGCAAAAAAGTGGAACTAAAATGTAATTTAAAGTTGATTTATGTTTATACAATTTTGTGTGACAAAATTGTAAAACTGGAAGGACAGGTATTGATAAGGACGTTGTAAGAAGTACAACACATCTCGCCATCCTACATTACAAAGGTGAATGAGATGTTGATGAGAGAGTATGCATCTCGCCGCTGATTATCCCACAACAGGGAAAACATAATGGCTGCACATATATGTTAGAGTATTTATACACGTATTTGACTAACCACAAGTGTGGACAGGGCATTTCAGCATGGTGTATGTGGACTATTCAAACACGTCATCACTGACTGAACAATTCACTTTCAGTGTGCACACCTCACAGACTGGTCACTCAGTTGCAATATGGATTAAATAGTAATTTGTGGACATGTAAATCCTGACCCATGTGCACTGCAGCAGGTTGTTTACAAAGATGAGGATGGATGGCAGTTTTGAGGCAGATGTCTATGACCTGTTGCAGTGTGGTTGTGTAAAACTCAGCATGCCAGGATAACTTTGCACACTACTTCTGAGAAGTGTAGTAACACTGTGTGACCCAGATAGCTTAAGCTTGACTTCAGGAGAGCAAAAGTGCACTCTAGGGTGCCTTGTTACTTGCGCACTCTAGTGTACCTTGATTGTGGCACTTCCTTGGAACCACAAAGGGAATCAGGAGATCTAGAGAAAGAAAATATGCAGAATGGCCTGTGAGCAGGTGAATGAGAAACATTATAGCAATCAATCTGGCAAGGCGAGGGTACCAATCCACTTGCTGGGAAAGTTTAGGATTTGAGTGTGAAAGTTTGTCTTTAACCATCATCTCACCATATGTGGTATATGAGTTTTACCACTCACAAGGTATCCATGTTTCCTTATTCACCAGTGTATTACTGGGCCAATCACAAAGTGATAGCAGATTAAGCAGTCATGTGTTGCACCAGGATTGTTTTACTTACATGTAATGTATCCATTAGGATTACAGTGAGTTTGGAGGTGACTGTGTTAAAGGGGTGCATGGTGCTGGGTATTTGGAGTGTAATGTGCGCAGATTCCTCCAAACACGCAAGGGAAACGTGCAGTGATATGGAACTGTAAAATGGTGGTGCCACACTTTACCTGTCTAGCAGTGACTGTGGCACCGCCGGGCATTGCTGCACATAAGTATTGAGTCATTTCAATAACTGGTTCAGGCACCTGAAATGACTGGGCTGTATGTTGCCAGCTGTGATGCCTCTGGTCCTCTGAAAAGACCCAGTAGCCAAATAGTGTAATTCAGCGAGGACCCTGACATGGGCATGGACACATATGAGTGGGCAAAGGTGGAAGATAGCCAACCATGTCCAATATCACATGTATTGGGAAACACAAGCTTTCCATCAAGTCTTCACTAGGCATTAGAATAATAACAATAATGACTTGTTCTAATATAACATTTTCAACTACACTTTTGTAATTTCTAACTACTGTAATAAATAGGCCTTACTATTACCTAATTTAATGGCATTTATACCTTCTTTCTCCTCTGTTGTTTTTCATCCTGATCGGGGTAAAGCATGTCAATCATATCTAGGATATGATTACATCTGTGTGCGCTTTTAAAAAAAACCTTGTGGTTGGTAAGTTGTCCTGGGTGCCTTGCAAACCAGGAGCAAAAGCTGCTGATATTCAATTTGTCAAATCTGAATGACAAACTGTGCATCCGAACTTCTCTGCGCTTGGATGCATTTTTTACTGTTCATATAGTGTGGTTCGGCGATCATAAGCGGTCTTGTTTTCACACTGATATGTGAAATAGCTGGTTGGCAAGGGAGGCGGGCACTGAGCCACTGTACACAGGTTTTATAGGTCCCACAGCAATAGAAGATAAATGATGCCTTGTAGTTTGTGTTTTTCAGTTCCAACAGGGTGCAGGAAAGTATTTAGGTCTCCGGATGTCTAACCAAGGAAAGCTGATGTTGGGAAAAGTCCATAGAGAAGCACACCTTGTGCCCGGCTCTGAATACTGCCTCTGCCTTTTTATTTCATCAAACATTACACTTCATGTCCAGATCCCTCAGGAGTGCTAAAATATAGATAATGCCTAGATGCTAGAGAGCGGCATCGTTGTGACAGGAAACCCCACTTCTCACTCAGTTTCTATTCTTTAGCGTGACTAGAAATTATGCATGTACCAAAAGTTGTTAAGAGGTCCAAGAGAATGAAAGCCACATCAAAGATTAACCACAATGCCTCAGGCAAAGAAATCAACATGGACTCATTTCTATGAGCGGGTCTACATCCCACTTGTGCTGGGGCCAGCTCTGCTTGCTTTGCAAAATATAGGACGTTGATTGTTGACTACACCTTCTAAGAATGTCGCGTGAAGGGGATATGGGACAGTAGTTTGATAGACCAGAGAGATCTGTTTATCTGTTTTTAATCAATGGCACCACTATAGCTTGCTTCTAACCGCTGAGAATTGTGGCAAGAGTAAAAGACTCATACATACGGCAGCAAGGTGAAAAGTTCAAGGGTAGAAGGGCACATTTAATAACCGTGAGCTCAGCACATGTAGTGGCTGTTGGAAAGATGACAGAACTAAGCACAGGAATGGTCGGATCAGTACCGCTCAGGGCAGGTACCAGTTGTCTATGGCACCCAAGGAACAGCTCGTGAATGCCTACACGAGCGGCAAGCAGAGCTCCACAAACCCACCCTACATTAAATTGCAGTTCTGCAGAAATGAAAAGTCCTAATTTCAGAACACGTCCTTGGATTGATATAGCAGCAGGAGGACATGTATGGGCAGATCTGTGCCTTTCTTCCCTCTTGGCGCTGAAGAGACACGTTCACAGGTAGAGATGCCAGGTGTGCAAGTGAAATGAAGGGATCTTTATTTTACCTTTTGTAAACTTCCGCTCGAAGCCTATGTTCTCTGGCTGCCAATGAATGCATTTGAATCCCAGGCTGGAGGACACAAAAGCAGAGACAATCATACAAGTTTCACTGAAATATCACCCAAAGCACATTCAACTTCATAGAACCCCAGGACACCGGCGGCCATGTGTGTACCACAGGAACAGCCCATAATACAACTGTAGAATCAGAAACACAGTTATTGCAAACATTGAGCTAAAGTCACTGGCAAAATCAGACAGGATAGCGAATCACATGCTGTGAATAAGCAACACCAATGAAACACGAGCGTTTCCACAGTGAGGCAGCACTGACCATGTGCTTAATGTGAATTCTGCTTCATCAGAGATAACATTGCTTTCAAAAGTACTTGTACAGAGTAAAGTGTAATTCTTGAAATGCAATGTTAGCATCATTTTTTCATCATCTTCACCCGCGGCAGCTTGACATTGGTAGTTCCTGCAGCAGATAACTCCCCCTCCTCTAGTCCAGGCCTTCAGTCTATGTAAACACCTTTTAGTAGCACGTGGGAAGGAGAAACTAGCACCGTCTCAAAGTTGCCAGTTTCAAGATTCCATATTCGTGTGCAATCGGGTACAAGTAACCTTGTTTCGCTCATTATACAATAACGACTCCGAGTCCCAGAATGCAGAGGGGAAACCTGGCATGAAGCAGCTCCTCAAGCTAGGGAAACCCAGAGCTCGGAAATAGGCTTGTGCCACTTCCGCCGTGGTTGGTGGCTGTTTAAGTGAAATCATCTGTTGTATACATTCCACTGAGCCGTGTGTACTCAGGCCTTGGAGCGTAAACCCATAACAGTGGAACCTACCTGATAGTGGTTCTCAGCAGGCGGTATTTAGTGGTATATTAAAATGGTTACTGAAAGCTATAGAAGAAAATGACATGAAGTACATATATGTAGAAGAGTACACAGGTGATTAGTAGATGACCTGTATGTGATGGAAGAGATACACCAGGGTGTCCCGCACTATAGGATGTTTTATGTCAATACCATACATTGTCAACCATTGGGTTGATGACAATGAAGATGAAGACATTTTAAAGCCCCAAACACAAATCAACTATCTCGCAATGAAGACAGACTTTGACTGGGCTAGTGAAGAGGAGCAAAGGCCTGAGGCCAAATGTGTGCCAATTGGTGTGCGCCTGTTTTCTCTTTCAGGAAAACAAGCGACTAACAAGTGGACTGAAAAGTACAAAATGCAGGTCCACATAAACATTGTAAGTTATAGTGGCCTGCCTAGGAATGTAGTGGGTCCCTGGGCTGCCATCAGTACTTAAGTCTTAGCCTTAAAAAAAAATTAAATGACATTGTGTTGTAATCTCAGATACATTACACATAATATTTGAGGACCTCTAAGGGCCAGAGCTATGTATAGAGTGTGATCTCCTGATAGATGTATTTTTACCATGTCTAAAAAGAGTCTAGTAGCCTTTCTTTTGTTACTCTTATTTGTACCCTTTACATTTCTGCTTTCTACATTTTGATATTGAGTTGTCTTGTTCACTGGTGACAGCACCTGATATTGTCTCACCTAATGCTATTGGGATTTTAGAAACATGTTTCTAAGAAGAATGTTCCATGATGTAAGCTGTCTTAATTGTCAATGTAATCGTCATCTCCTCCTGTAAAGTGCTCTGATACCCTTCAGAGAAGTGCAAATACATGACCGCTGTAAAAAAGCAGTACATAAAGTAAAGCTAGACAGGGTAAGGGCCCAAAGTGGGCCAATTCCTTGTAGGCTTTTCTCATAAATAAACATCTCTCGTATGTGAGGTACACACATGCTAGGGCTGAGTGGTGCTAAGAAGCCCTCTTTGGTTTATTCACCCTGAGCTCTAATTTAACCCTAGTGCAATTGAGGATACCATTAGACGACCCACGATAATATAATAAATTGCCTGGTAGAGTGTTATACAGGATCATAGCTCCCTTTTGAAAAGATGCAAACAGAATATGGGTATGCATCCTCTCTCGAACAAGGTGAGAAAAGCGATGGAGACTGAAGACGGTCACAGATCCTCAAGAACAGATAGTTCACACAATACAATTCTATTTTTTTGCCTTATTTTAACACACCTAAATGGAGAACACCAACATGACGACCCCGGGTTGGTGAATCTCAATTTCAGTGAACCCTCAAGGCAGTAAAAAACACACATTTCCCATGAAAATGTGATGATTTCTGTGGGGAAAAACACGTTTCCATAAAAATCTGATGATGTCCGTAAAAATAATATAGCAGGCCTGGGATGAAATCTTGGGTCTTAAATATATGTACAAATAAAAATAAAAGTCTTAAGATTCCTAAAATCTTAGTACTCTACTAAGAGACAGATCACGAAAGGACAGGGCAGGAAAGGAGATGTTTGGGGTAAAGTGCGCCAAAACATAACCCAAACAGCAAGGTCCTGGCAGAAGCAACAATGTAGCATGATTGCCTAACAAGGATGCTATGGAACATGGTTCAAAATGGCTGCCACAATTTTCAAACAGCATAAGAGTTCAAGGATTCCTGGAAAATATAATTGTGTTGTGGGGTGTTGTTGCACTATGTGGTTTCCAAGGCCTTGTACCACGTGGTGCTGACACTCTGTGACCGCCACCAGCCTTTCCTTCCTAGAAATGAGCTTGGTGAGAGTGGTTGTCTTGGTACTGTGCCCAATTCCCACTGAGTCTTAAATGGCAAGCTATACATCATAACACCTTGCAAAAATGAACGTGCCCAAAAGTAATAGTGGAAAAGCAAACCTTGTGCACTGAATTTGTCAACCAGAAGGGTTTACACCCGGTTGGAATGGTGAATTACACATCAATGTAAAGTTAATAGAATTCCAAAACCGGTCATCAGAACCTGTTTCACCAGGTTTGGTTTTCCTCAAGTTAACATATAAATGTTCTAACATTAAGATGTTTCTCTCTTTTCACTTTACTCCTTCTTTCGCTGTCCAGTGTAATGACTTTTTTGTTTTGTTTTGCAGAAGCAAAGTCCCAAAGCATGGACTTGTTTTGTAATCTACCTCACATCCCACAAGGTTTCTTCAGCTGCACTGGAGTCAGTGCTGCTTTTTCCTGTCCACGAATTCGAAACTCTTCATGATCCTACCAAGGTATAATATATGTTTCTTCATTTTCCAATGGCAGCAGGGACTCTATAACTGTATAATGCATAAATACCTACTATTCTCTGTGAGAAACAATAGAAATACCTGCAATCAGACTGTAACAATTTGCAGCAGTAATAAGTTGTGCCTGCAAAAGTCAACACCGCATCAGATTGTGTGGTGAATGTTCTTCCAGCAGTAGAGCTGAGTACCTGGGGTTTTAATGCATTTGATCATACTTGTCCTGTCAGTACATGAAAATGTGTGCTGAAAGGTGTTAGCACACCTAACACCTTTCAGCACACATTGATTGTGATAGAGCGTTGCGGCCTAATAATTTACCTGTAGTTGGACGCTCTTAAGGTCGATGAATCTTTTGACCAAGTGGGACTCTCCTTACCTGGGAGTAATCAATCAAATCAATAATCGATAATCAATAACGGACATAGGCAATACCTTGATCAACATAACACTTCACAATTAATCCAGAATACATTTCGGCGAAACCATGACCTTTCGGTCATGAATAACCACACCAGTTTATGCAAAGTTAATGAATTTATTTCCCTATATTAACAAAGCTAGCACAATGTAGATATGTCTCAACACCAAATGATATATGTAAATGAATATTAATAGCTGTCCATAACGGCGAAACAGATGCAATCTATGCAGCATTTGAATAACAATGCCTTCTATGATGGCAACGCAAACCACTAAAACTACAATCTGTAATGGGCTAATTGCATACATTTAGTCAGCATAACAAGGTCTCAAATTGCATCGTGCATCAAATGAATCCTCATCTAACCTCAAATTAGCATCAGCATGTGGGACTTCATGCAAACAATTTAGCAACATTAATTTAGAAAAACTCCTAACTAAGGCGCTTATCAAAAATCAGCAGTTGGTTACCTAAAAAGAAAACACAATGCAATTGTACAATTTTCCTTTCATATTTACCAAATTCAATCAGCATTCAAGGAAGTCTTCGTCTCACAGGTACCGGATTCGATCGGCATGGGACGGGGCAAAGGGGCAGGGTGGACGGGGCAAATGCCTCACAGCGGCAAGATAAAAGGACATCTATTACTTCATGCAAAGGGGCAAATCAAAGTTAAAGTCTCTAGGGCGAGAATTACTTAAAAGTCTCTTTCTCTCGATTAGAGAAAGCATCAAAGTCTCTCAAAATGGTGTCGAAGCGAGATGGGCCATAATATCTGCAATGTCTCAATGGTTGCAATAGGTAATGGCTACTTTCTTCTTGTGCGCCTGGTTTAAATAGACAACAGTTCAAATCCAGTAGGGTCTTCCATTGGAGGGTTCATAGGTTAGCTTCAAATTGTCCAATCAAAAACGACAGTTCTCAAGCTTTTACTTAAGCATACATTATCCTTGGAGTCGGGAACGTAAGTTGCAACATATTTTACCAATTAACTCACTTTCAGAGCGTCCATTGTCTGCACCTGCAGATTGACCTTGGAGTGAAGAAAAAAAGATGCCAGGCTGGCACGAAACCTTAAGATAAGCATGTGAACGATCCCACTGGAAAAATACAGCTTCAAGCAAGAATACACGTTTAATTTGCACATTGGAAAAATACGAGCATCTAAACCGTGAGACAAGGCAGCTAGGCCAAAGCCTCCACTAAAGTTATGCTAAGCTAAAGTATTTCTAACAAGCAAATCATGGCACACGTTTACGATTATGTCAAACTAGTACAATTCTAATACATCACGTTATGTAAAGCACGCTTATAAATGTTGGCAAACTAATCTGAGGACACTTTTGTCCCCGTACAATCTTATTTAGTTCGATTAATGTCACACTTGATTATTGCTACACTACGTTTATGCGCTAATAAATGTAAAACCTTCATTTCAGCTTCATCAATCCCTCCTCTGATGACTACTTGTCATCACACCAAACCATGCCCACAAATTTTATTCCATTAAAATTCTGTCAGTTCTCTCTGCCTTTTAGTTCCCCTTGTCCTTGCTTTGTATTCTTCTGCCATTCTTTTCATCATTTTCTCTTCCTTCCTTCTTTTAATTCTTTCCATGATCATTAATATTCCTCTTTTTATTCCCCAAATTCCAAATATGCAAATTAGAACTATTAGAATTCCCTGTATTATTTTTAGCAATATTCCATTCCAAATGCCACCAAGCCAATTTCCCACTGAAGCAAGTCCCTTGTCAACCTTCTCCCACACTCCTGGTTCTTTCAGTTCCTTCAAATCTGCACTCTCTTTTGTTAGATTAGCAAGCATTGTTTTAATCTTCACACTATTATCTGGTATATACGTACAACAGTGTCGTGCACCAAGCATTTTGCAAACGCCGCCATCCTTTGCTAAAAGAATGTCTAAGGCAAGCCTGTTTTGAAGAGTCATAGCTCTTTCCGCTGCAAGTTCAGCATCTATCAGGATTATAGCACCTGAAAATTTTGTCAACATGTTATCCACTATAGTAGACAACTTTCTTATTTTGATGGAATTCAACACAACTCCCAATGAAGGAATCATGGCTCCAAATATATCTCCTACCACAGCAGCTGCGGTCTCTCTTTTCTGGATACGATGGGATCCAGATGTCTTTGGAATCATCGATAGGTCATCCAGTTGATAAACCTTTGGGAACACTATACCCAAATAACATCTCCCCCACCATCCTTTTGGAAGACGATAATAGGCATTATGCCCACAAATGTAATATACACCTGGTATGACAGGGTCTAGTCCGTTCAGCATGAATGTCCATTTGGCCTTAAAGATAAACGTATGTTTACATTCACTCGCTCCTACAAAAATGTTGTCATAATAAGATTCACCTCGATATATACAAAATTTCCCTACATGCCAAGCATCTAAAGCTATTCTCCCTTGTGTCTTTATTGCAGCAAAAGCATAGTTATCTACTGAAGTCCTTTTATGTAGTTCCTTTTCTAATTTCGCATTCATGTGTGCCCTTCTATCATCTGTGCGATCTAAAAAGCTTATTTCTACTGCAGAGAGGGAGCAGGTAAGATTCTCCCTATGAGCGTGAGCTGTTTCAAAAGGTTGCATTGGCTCGAAAAATTCCCTCATAATTTTAGCATCCCAATCTTTAGCAATCTGGCTAAGCTGCGTGATTATAGGAACATATGCAAAGGTAACATCATAATTTGAGTAAAAATACTGTATGTTGGTTTGACCATAAAATCTAGAAGTTACTATACTACATGTGATCCCATATGTAAGAGGCATGTGATGATAAGTCACCCCTTCGGTTACCGATGTCGGTATCTGTGTACACACATAACAATCTTTCGCATCCATAGTCTCAACATATTCTGTTAGCAAGCGATAGAAAACATTATACGAAAGCTCCTTTTTATCATGCAAGTGTCTCTCATCTAATTCTAGTCTTTTCAGTGCGGTTAGTTCAGTGACAGTAACAGGAGCAAGAGTAGAAGCATCAATTTTCTCATTCTCACCTTTACCATGCATTCCAAGCACTATTGCCATTATTATTAGTACACATGCAATTACCAAGCCTATACACGCATATTTACAATATTTCATTCTACTATTTTGTGTAGCGTACCTAGTCATGATCTGTATAGAATCAGAGAGCTAGAAGCACCTGTAAAAGAAACGATTTAGCAATTCAGTTACAAAGCTGAACGAGCACAATGTTCACACAGTTTTCTTCAGGAGCCAGGTCACTTATCGGTTAGCAGCATTTGTCTCAATTCGGGAATAACTCAGTTTCAACTCGGCAATAACTCAATTTTTTTTTTTTTTTTTTTTTTTTTAAAGTTCAATAACTCACTCTCTTTTTTTTTTTTTTTTTTTTTTTTTCAGTTGGCACGTTGTCTCAAATCGTGTTTAAGAGTCAATCAGGTTTTCAAAAGTCTTATCAGGTTAGCAAATGTCTCATCCGGTTTAGCAATGTCTCAGCTGGTTGTATCACGTTAGATTATAGCAAGCAATGTCATTTATCCGCTTTTCAATCAACAGTGTCCATAAAACTTTTCTTTTCTATTGGTATCTCTTCTTCTTCGTTCTCGAGGCTGAGAGATACAAATTCGTCAGTCCAATCGTCATGGACTACATATGCCCATTCAGGACCGGAATATCTCCTGTTCGGTATCCTTTTCCTTTTCAATTTTGCATCTCTCTTTGACTCTGCCTCACTGGTACTTTCCTCTTTGGCCAAGTCTTTTCCTTCACTTGATGTTGGTACCACGACAGACACTTCTTTTCTTTTCTCTTTCACTTTTGGCCCTTCACTGTCGTTCAACTTTTCTCTAACTCTTTGTTTTACTAGTGATATACTTGGTCTTTTCTTTGCACTGTGTCCACTTGAGGGACCTGCGATCTCTTCTGAAGAAGTTTGAACAGTTTCGTTCTGTTCTGCCTTGTCCCCTCCTTCTGGGGAGACAATCAGGTTTTGCTTTTCTTTTCCTGTACCGTCTGCTTCTGGGAAAGCCCTCCTCTGATCAGGCTCTCCTGCCCTTTCACCTCTTTCGAGCCCTTTGTCACCGTTACTTTCTTCAGGCTCTGTGTCACTTTCAGCTGCTTCAGGCTCTTTGTTACCTTCAGCTGCTTCAGGCTCTTTGTTACCTTCAGCTGCTTCAGGTTCTTTGTCACCTTCAGCTGCTTCGTCGCTGTCTGAGGTTTCTCCTTGGTCTTCCCCAAGAGAATCTGTTTCGTCCTCAGAGAATATTTCTCTCTCCTCTATGTCTGCCTGTTCGCTTCCAGTTCTGTTTTGCTCAGTCTCAGCGCTCGACACTTTATTATCAGCTACTGGCAGTTTCAGCGCTTCAACTTCCTCATCTGTGGGGCACAACACTTTCTTTGTGTGACTGGCGTGAATCCAGTTGGGAACCCCCGCACACTTCACAGCGGTAGTTGTTGTCAGGATCACTTGGAAAGGGCCTTTCCAACGGGGTTCCAGACACGACTTCCTCACGTGCTTCTTTATCACGACCCAGTCACCTGCTTTCAGTGTGTGTCCTGGACCTTGGATCGGTGGCAAGGTGGTCGCTTCCACCTGGTGAGAGAAAGAGCGAACCACGTCAGCCAGACCTTTGCAGTAGTCTAACACCATATCATCTGTAATATTCAAAAGCGCGTTTGCGGGAACTGCAGGAAGTCTCATAGCCCTGCCCATGAGAATTTCGTGCGGGGACAATCCAGTCTTTCTGTCAGGGGTGTTTCTCATTGACATCAACACCAAAGGCAATGCGTCAGGCCATTTCAAATTTGTCGATGCACATATTTTCGCCATTCTTGATTTCAGTGTACCATTCATTTGCTCCACCAGTCCTGATGCTTCAGGGCGATAGCTACAATGCAGTTTTGGCTCAATGTTCAGTGCTTCGCAAAGTAACTTTATCACCTCGTTATTGAAGTGACTTCCCCTATCTGATTCTAAAGAGATCGGGAATCCGAAACGTGGTATTAACTCCCTCAACAATAGTTTTGCAACCGTAAGGCTGTCATTTCTACGTGTGGGGTATGCCTCAATCCAGTGACTAAAAATGCACACAATCACCAACACATACTTCAGACCTCCATGCACAGGCATCTCAATAAAGTCCATCTGCATCCTGCTGAACGGGCCACTGGCCCTGCCAATGTGGCTCGCGTTCACAACTGTTCCCTTTCCTGGGTTCATCTGCTGGCAAATGACACAACGATGGCAAACTGCTTCTGCAGCTTGACGAAATCTGGGGTTAAACCAATCAGTTTTGAACAATCTTATCATGGCATCTCTCCCTAGGTGAGCCTGCCCATGATAGAACCGCGCTAGCTGCGATAAAAGACAATTTGGTAAAACATATTTTCCCTCATTTGAAACCCATAACTCATCTGGTCTCTGTGTACATTGTGATTTAATCCAGGAAGCCTTTTCATCCTCCCTGACACTATTCTGCAATGCCTTTAGTTCATCCATTGTATCCACGACCTTTAAAGCAAATGCTTCAGCTGGTTCAAGCTCTGGCTCACTTATCGAATTCCATTCATCTCTGAGCAGTATACAGTTCAAGGCACAAAATCTTGCGACTTGATCCGCATATGCATTACCCAGAGAAACATAGTCCTGTCCTTTTGTATGAGCACTACACTTTACCACTGCAATTTCGGCTGGCATTTGGATGGCGTGTAACAATTCCCTTATTCTCTCCCCGTTTTTCACTGGGGACCCTGAAGAAGTCAGGAAACCTCTCTGTGACCATAGTTGCCCAAAGTCGTGCACAATTCCAAACCCGTACGGACTATCAGTGTAAATGGTAACCTTCATCAATGTGGACAGTTGACATGCTCTTGTAAGGGCTACGAGCTCTGCTACTTGTGCAGAATAGACTCCTTGAAGCCAGGACGCTTCCAAGACACCTGTTACAGTACATACAGCATATCCTGCTTTCAAAATTCCCATTGCATATCTTAAACATGACCCATCAACAAAAATAATTTGGTCATTTTCATCAAGCTTAGTATCCTTAATGTCAGGTCGGGGTTTTGTGCAAAATTCAGTCACCTGAAGGCAGTCATGCTCGACGTCTTCAGCGTTCTCAATTTCAGCATTTTCACCGGGAAGCAAGGTTGCTGGATTCAACGTAGTGCACCTTTTCAGCTGCACATTCGGTGAGCCCAGAATTATGGTTTCATACCTTGTGAGTCTTGCTCCAGTCATGTGTTGTGTTCGGGAGCGGGTCAAAAGTATCTCAACCGAGTGAGGGACCATAACTGTTAATGGATGTCCCATCACTATTCCTTCACTCTGAGTGAGGCTGATACCAACTGCTGCTACAGCGCGCAATCACCCTGGAAGTGCTGCTGCGACCGGATCCAAAGTAGCTGAAAAATATGCTACTGGTCTGTTTACGCCACCATGGGCTTGGGTCAAGACAGACAAAGAACATGCATCACGTTCATGACAAAACAATGTGAAAGGCTTTGTGTAATCAGGCATACCTAAAGCTGGAGCCCTGCACATGCATTCTTTCAACTCAATAAAAGCATCCATCTCATCTCCTTTCAGCTCAATTTCATCCAATGCATCCTTCTGGGTCAGTTTCAGTAAAGGCTTTGCTAGAGTCGAGAAGTTGGGAATCCACTGGCGACAGTAGCTCACCATCCCCAAGAACTTCCTCACCTCCCTCCTTGTCTTTGGTGGACTCATTTGAAGTACACTTGTTATTCTTTCCTTCATTATTCTCCGTGACCCTCTCTCTATCTGGTGACCCAAGTATTTCACTTTCTTCTGACAGAACTGTAACTTCGAAGGAGACACCTTGTGTCCATTCCTTCCCAAGTTGTTCAGTAGGGCAATAGTATCGGCTGTGCAGCCACCTTCTGTCTTAGCTGCAATCAGTAAGTCATCAATGTACTGTACTAGGACTGACTCAAATGGCAATTCTAACGCTTCCAAGTCTTTCTTTAGAATCTGATTGAAAATTGATGGTGACTCAGAAAACCCTTGAGGAATTCGACACCAACTGTAGACTCTGTTTAAGAATTTGAAACAAAAGAGAAATTGGCTGTCCTCATGAAGAGGCACCGAAAAGAATGCTTGTGACAAGTCGATGACTGAGAACCACTCGGCATCGCAAGGGACTTGAAACATTATCACAGCTGGATTTGGTACTACAGGGCAGCATTTGACTATGATGTCATTTATTTTCCTCAAGTCCTGCACAATTCGGACCTTTCCACTCGGCTTTATTAGTCCCATGATTGGTGAATTACATGGACTGCTCAACACTTCTTTCAGTACTCCCTGTTTTACGAACTCATCAATTAGTTGGGCGACTTTCATGAGGGTGTCTTGTGCCATGTGGTATTGTGGGGTCTGGGGAAACGTTACATTGGGCTTTACTGTCACTTTCACTGGTTCCACTCCTTTCACCAATCCCACCTCTTTTCCTGTCATATCCCACACTTCCTTTCCCACTGTTTCCCGTAATTCAGCTGGAATATCCTCTTCAGTTAACATCGGAAGAAGGGTAATCAGAGGGTAATTTTCATCGACAACTTCCATCTCGTCCCCTTCTACACTGTCATCATCTTCCCCATCACTGCTCGTCTGAATTCTTATTCCATCATACGAACACATAATCGAACATCCCAATTTGCACAATAGGTCTCTCCCTAACAGTGCTATCGGGCTTGAGTCACATACCACAAAATTATGTAACCCTTGGTAGTTACCAATGCTGATTGGTACTGGATCTGTGATAGGGTTTGTCAGGTACCTGTTTGCTACTCCCACCACTTGAACTGTTCTCCCTGAGAGGGGCAAATTTGGTACTTCAATGCTCCTAACAGTTGAACGTGTGGCTCCTGTGTCCACTAAGAATGAAACACGATGACCCATAACTTTTCCCTCTACATATGGACCCTTTTGATCAACTTCCAAGGATGCTGCAAGCACACAATTTCCCTCCTCATCTGAACTTTCACTCTCCCATACATTGTTTATTCCACTCTCACTGTGTAATGGGAACTGTTGTACTGTGCCGTTTGTACTCATCACCTGACTCGAGACCTGTGGAGGAACCATCACTTGCTGCTGATTCATTGGTGCCAAAGGTATTTGCATTTGCTGATTAGGTACCATGGGTAACTGCTGCTGCATCGGCTGCATTTGCGTCATCTGCATACGGGGCATTTGCATCTGCTGCGGCTGCATAGGCTGTAATCCTTGCAGCTGATTTATGGTCTGAAAATTTGGGTTTGGACTTCTCATTTTTGGTCCCCTCATTGTCTGGAATGCATTGACATCATTGTTTTGCTGACCAACACCTGCACCTTCCTGCACCACCATCGGGCACTCGCGTTTCCAATGTCCGACTATTCCGCACACGTGACACGGCATCACCCTTTTCATTGCCTGCATACCATTCGAAGTCACAACAGTATTCAAATCCGGACCATTATTCACAAAACCTCCTCTGCCTCTGCCTCTCGCCTGTGGCTGGAACACCATATTTCCCTGCGGCTGCGGCTGCAGTTGCGGTATCTGCTGTTGGAACCCTTGCAACCCTTGCAAACCTGTCTGAGCTGCTTTAAGCTGCATCATCATCACCTTCTCTTTCAACCTTTTCTGTTTCACCTCAATCTCGTCACTACAGTATTTCGCATAAGTCAACACCTCATCAATCGGTTTCGACTGCCAACAAATCAAATGCGTCTTTATCATCTGACTTATCTCTGGTCTCAGCCCTTCCACAAATCTAAACACAAAATGAAGCATGTCCTTCGCCTCTATTGTTTCCGTGCCACTGTAGTTCTTGAACGCCTTCAACAACCTCTCATAGTAACCATGAATCGACTCTTTAGCCTCTTGGGCAGTTCGATCAATCTTCTGCCAATCCACATTTTTCGCGGCAACCTTCGTCTTCAAGTGCTCAATCACCTTGTGGTACAAGCTCATCACCATAGGTGATGGTGTACCCGTATCCCTGTCTCTCTCTGGTTCACTTGTCGGCCAACCTACAGCCCTTTTGCATTCCTCCCACAAATCTGCCGGAACCACAATCTCAAAGAGGGTGTTCAGGTCTTCCCAAAGACATTTTGCAAGCTTCACAAACCTATCAGTCTGTTGATACCATTCAATCGGTTTCTCTCTCAGTTTGGGAAAATCGTCCGTAAAAGACTGAATGTCACTTCTGTGCCATGGTACATGTACTAATTTTCCCCCAGCTGTCTCCCTCATTAGTAACATGGTTACCGCATCACTACTCTGTGGTCTTTTCTCCTTGTGCTCTGGGACACTGTCTTTCTTCTTTTCCTTTTTCTTTGCCCACCTACTTTCCCATTTGTCTAAGCACCTCCACACTTGTGCACTCTGCAATAATTCTCTAAGGTGCGTTTTCATGCCTGCTGACCTCATGTGTTCAAAGTCTGTGGTCCCAAAATCCAATCTATAGCTCCTGCTCAAGTGCTTTGTCTTGTCTATCTCCACCCCGTTTTTGTCAGCTATTTCTTGCAACCTTTTATGTACCTTGTTCACTTCTCTCGTAATCCTTGGACATATATACCTCAGCTCTTCTTCTGTGTAGGACTCTAGCCTATTCACACCCATAGTCCCTTCCACCAACTCTTCTGCTTCCATGCTCAACCTTACCCTATTCAGGTAGTCTTCCCCCTTCCCACTTGTTGAGCTTTGTGTGGAATTCAGACTGTTGAACCACTGTGTTAGCTGTTGCGCATTCAACCCCATCAGTGTAGCATTCACATCGACTGCCATCGATGGTTGCGGCAACTTTTCAGTGTTCGATGTTAGAGGTATTATCAGTGGGGGACTCGACCTCACCACTGTTGACTGAGCACATATGGGACTAAACTCCATCAAGGACCCAGATCCAGTTGGCTGAGCCGCTATTGGAGTTACCTCGGGAGTGTTTTCTATACACCTCCTCTCCGTCCCATTCTGCAGCATTGATCCTTGACCACTCATACCTAAGTTAGGTTGGGTATACAAAGGTACCGGTGGACCTACAGTAATGGGTAGGGTTATCGCATCTGGGTTCTGTCCATTCCCCAAGTTCTGAGGCATGTTCATTCCCACACCATGGGTCATCATTGCCGGCATGCCCATCTGACTCCCCGTCATCTGAGCATGTGCTGTCCCCCCCTGCATCTGCTTTTGAGGCATCAAAAACTGAGTTGATTCAGCTTGTGCCCATGTTGTGTTGCAACCATTCTGTACTCCCATTACGGTTGGATCTAGAATCATTCCTGCACTGTTGTCACTGCTGTAGTATCTTGGGACCTGCGGCTGATAATTTTCTGCTGGTTTCAATATAGGTACATCTGGATATATTCTCCTAACCTGCGGTATCTGCGGGGTGAACAGTAAACTCGGGTCCTTAGATCCCGATGGCGTTTCTGAATTCGGAGTTTCATTATTCTGTACCGGTGCCGGAGGGGCAGAACTGGTACTTGGACCTTGTCCACTCTCTGCATAAGGCGGTGGACGGTCGTTCAGCAATTGCATGATGAACTCCTCATCATCTGACTCTTCTTCCCTATCTTTGGAACACCTCCTGTTTGTCTTACAGGTAGCTTTCTTGCCTGTCTCCTCTTCTTCCTTAGCAATTGCGGGAAACAATTTTATCCCCTGCAATACATCTGACCTCCACACCTTCTGTGCATTATCCCACCTAGCGTCCGCTAGTGTTTTTTCTACCTTTCTCATCCTGGTCTCGAACTTCTTTTGCTGTTGCTGTCTAGCCATTAGTTCCCAAATTGCTAGAGCCTCAAACTGTGCTGGTCTTGGAGGTACCTTCATGTCGTACATCGCAAATCTCAGATTCTCTAGGATCCTTATATTGAATGTCCCATGAATCGGGAACGCCACGCTCCCATGTTTCTCTGTCAGCTTGTGCCATTGCTTTAGCCAAAGACACGGGGCTACCCCTTTTTCCTCCATTACAATGTAAGCTGGTGTACCTTCGGGTGGCGTCTCCTCTCCTACGCTCGCTTTAATGTAAGACTCCCCCTTCATCGCACTCTTTAATGCTTTAAAAAATTTCATTTTCTCGTCTTTTGTTTCACAAAATTTGTAATCAATAGGTGACTTTATTCCCGGAATACTCTTCGCTTGCCTTTCCCCTTCCAATCGAGCCTCACGGACTGCGTCCAATCCGTGCGCGACCCTTCTCTACAACCAACCTATCCCAGCGCGGCTCCTAGTGACGTCACACTCACACACACTGCGGCTGACAAAGCCTTGCGGCTAGTCCTCCTTCACTCAGCTCCTCTCGTAACAACTTCTGGCATGTATCGCGAGCTACCAAAAATATAAAACAGATCTGTCGATTTACTACAGGAGGGGTAACACAATCGCTTCAGGACCTTAGGGATTTTTCACTAGCCTCGGCAGTTATTCCATCTTTCTCGGTCCCCACTTTCGCAAGCAAATCTGACCCGCAGACTCTGCTCTCAACTTGTCAATGATCTATTCTAGTGCACTTAGAATTTGTCAAAGCCTGAAGTCGAAGTTTCTTTCATTCCCTTAACACACGTACCGACTCGTTGACCACGCCCGATCAACCTACTAAACCGACCAGACCACAACATAAACAAGTGTCTCATACACTTTTCAACATACTCCGGAGTCTCTTGACCTCGCAGGGCCCATCTCAACAACAACAACCAAGTGGACCTTTTTCTGCACAAAGCGCCACACGCACATGAAGTTCGACGACTTCCCTACTCTCACACTCGGAGTCGCACCTCCGCTATTTCTATGAAGTTCGACGACTTCCCTACTTCTACACTCGGAGTCGCACCTCCGCTATTCTCTAAAATCCTCACAACCTTTTCACACAATCTGCGACAATAAGCTGTGCAAGCGCAAAACCCTAACTTCACTCATACCGTCACTAGTACCACCAACGCCGATTCCACGCCTCCATTCTCTCCATTCGCAAGCTCCGAGATCCCGGGAAAGTCGCGGGGGACTTAGCCCATCATCATTCTCTCAATCTGTTTTATCCAAGAAAAATCTAATTCAACTTCTCGAGTGGGGTCTCAAAGGGCGTAACCGTTAATTCAACACCATGTACTTTAAAAGTACGGGGTCCCAAAGGGCGAAACCGTCCTCTGCTACCATCTACTGATAGAGCGTTCCGGCCTAATAATTTACCTGTAGTTGGACGCTCTTAAGGTCGATGAATCTTTTGACCAAGTGGGACTCTCCTTACCTGGGAGTAATCAATCAAATCAATAATCGATAATCAATAACGGACATAGGCAATACCTTGATCAACATAACACTTCACAATTAATCCAGAATACATTTCGGCGAAACCATGACCTTTCGGTCATGAATAACCACACCAGTTTATGCAAAGTTAATGAATTTATTTCCCTATATTAACAAAGCTAGCACAATGTAGATATGTCTCAACACCAAATGATATATGTAAATGAATATTAATAGCTGTCCATAACGGCGAAACAGATGCAATCTATGCAGCATTTGAATAACAATGCCTTCTATGATGGCAACGCAAACCACTAAAACTACAATCTGTAATGGGCTAATTGCATACATTTAGTCAGCATAACAAGGTCTCAAATTGCATCGTGCATCAAATGAATCCTCATCTAACCTCAAATTAGCATCAGCATGTGGGACTTCATGCAAACAATTTAGCAACATTAATTTTGAAAAACTCCTAACTAAGGCGCTTATCAAAAATCAGCAGTTGGTTACCTAAAAAGAAAACACAATGCAATTGTACAATTTTCCTTTCATATTTACCAAATTCAATCAGCATTCAAGGAAGTCTTCGTCTCACAGGTACCGGATTCGATCGGCATGGGACGGGGCAAAGGGGCAGGGTGGACGGGGCAAATGCCTCACAGTGGCAAGATAAAAGGACATCTATTACTTCATGCAAAGGGGCAAATCAAAGTTAAAGTCTCTAGGGCGAGAATTACTTAAAAGTCTCTTTCTCTCGATTAGAGAAAGCATCAAAGTCTCTCAAAATGGTGTCGAAGCGAGATGGGCCATAATATCTGCAATGTCTCAATGGTTGCAATAGGTAATGGCTACTTTCTTCTTGTGCACCTGGTTTAAATAGACAACAGTTCAAATCCAGTAGGGTCTTCCATTGGAGGGTTCATAGGTTAGCTTCAAATTGTCCAATCAAAAACTACAGTTCTCAAGCTTTTACTTAAGCATACATTATCCTTGGAGTCGGGAACGTAAGTTGCAACATATTTTACCAATTAACTCACTTTCAGAGCGTCCATTGTCTGCACCTGCAGATTGACCTTGGAGTGAAGAAAAAAAGATGCCAGGCTGGCACGAAACCTTAAGATAAGCATGTGAACGATCCCACTGGAAAAATACAGCTTCAAGCAAGAATACACGTTTAATTTGCACATTGGAAAAATACGAGCATCTAAACCGTGAGACAAGGCAGCTAGGCCAAAGCCTCCACTAAAGTTATGCTAAGCTAAAGTATTTCTAACAAGCAAATCATGGCACACGTTTACGATTATGTCAAACTAGTACAATTCTAATACATCACGTTATATAAAGCACGCTTATAAATGTTGGCAAACTACTCTGAGGACACATTTGTCCCCGTACAATCTTATTTAGTTCGATTAATGTCACACTTGATTATTGCTACACTACGTTTATGCGCTAATAAATGTAAAACCTTCATTTCAGCTTCATCAATTGCTACACTTGCAAACAAAGAACGTTATTGCATTTGTGGAAAAAAGGCAATATGAAAATTATTATTATATTGCCATTATGGCATAGGAGGTGGGATGAAAGATCACTATAACTCTGATAATGGAGGAACAGAAAATGTTAACTACCTCATTTAGGGCCACATATACAAATATTTGGATTTGCAATTTCCTAATTGCGATTCCATGCGAATCGCAATTAGGGAATCGCATTAATATTAATGAGGTAGGTCGCAATTTGCGACCCACCAGGAATCGGAAAGATAACAGGCATGATGGCCTGCTTGTGTCAGCAGACCATCATGTCAGTGATTTCTTTTAAATAAAGCAATCTTTGTTTTTTAAACGCTGTCTGTTTTTCTTAAAGGAAAACAGGCTGCATTTTAAAAGAAAGAAAATGAAACGTTTTAATTTCGTTTTTGAAGAGTAGGCAGTGGTCCTTGGGGACCCCTTCCCCATTTGCGAATAGGTTAGCACCAATTTGAAATTGGTGCTAACTGCGATTGTTTTGCGACCGCATTCACAGTCACAAAACAATCATACATACCATTTAGATTCGGTATTAGGAAGGGACGCCCTGGACACACCTTTTCCTAATACCGAATCGGAAAAACCAAAATTGTGATTCTGTACAAGTTACCGAATCGCAGTTTGGGCTTTGTACATCCCCAAAGGAATTTTTCTAGTCGCAAATGGGATGATTCTGCGACTAGAAACATTCTTTGTACATGTGGCCCTTAGACTTTTGTGGGCAGAAAACAGTCTGCTACGTGTAACTCTAGAACTCAAGTGGTTCAATTCTTAACATATATTTGCAAAGCTTTCTTCTTTCTTAAAAAAATGATGATCTCTGGGTTCTTGCAAGTTATCTTTCCCAAGGATACAAGATTCCAAGCTCTCAGTTATATACAACAGAGGCAAAACAGGAACTCTTTTATTGCCCTCACTGTGAGCGGCCCCAGATGCACAAATTATCGGACCTATTAGAATCAGATGCCAGGGGAATTGGCATTTCACAGCTGTGATATTTAACACCTACAAATGTAGGCATAAGGGTGAGGTAAATATCGGGCAGGTACTTGAGACAATTTTGGACGTGCAGAGGTTGTTGCAAATCTCAGCTATGTTGTTGTGTGACAAAACAGAAATTACCTCACAAAGTGGAATTTCATGTGCCGCTCGTAAAGAGGGTCACAGTGTTGCAAAAAATCTGCACTCATAGAGTGTTACAGATGTACAGTCAATATGTCCACAGGTATGTACATCAACTCTCAAATTGTAGGTTACATGTTTGTTATTGTCTATTCAGTGGCAAAACATAAGCCTCCGCACCCCCGTGGTGTGGGGTGAAGTCAGGGGCAACGTTCCTGGGGGCTCCTCAGGAAAATTGGCAAGTTGTGGGTGTGGTGTTGGGGGCCTAAGCCCTCATGCTGCTAATGAGGTGACACGGACACAGCATAGTGGGTTCACATATCTGGCCTCAGGCACGTGCGCCGGGCCCTTTTTATTAGCAGGGTCATCTGACTGGTGACGCCTGTGATGGATGGCTGTGGGGTGAGTGTAGAAGCCAGCTTTCAGCAGAGTGGCTGGTTGAAACATTAGAACGTGTCCAGCAGGGCACTACAGTGGGTAGGGGAGAGGGGCATGTACTTTGCAGGGGGCCACCTCAAGTTTCATTAGGTCACTGTGCCTGTTGGGAGTTGTCAGAGCTCACAGAGCCTAAAATCTCCTACATAAGCCTTGGCTTCCTAACTGTTCCTGCATCAGAATTACAGGCAGTGACATGCAAAGAACTGCTGCTTGCTGCACCACGTCCCTTGGCAGAACCCAACTGCAGACAATGCTTTCCAAGAGCTACCAGCAGTAGTTTTAGAATGGCTAGAACTGCTCAGTAGCATCAGATAATGCAGTGGCGAAACAAAACTTGAGGGAGGCCCCCGGCAGAGTACATTGGGGACCACCCTCAGTCAGGAGTTCCCAGGCCAGGGGCCCGCTGCCCATGCACAGTGTACTGGGCTGAGGGCCCCCCTGGAACTCAAGGGCCCCCGCACCACAGGGGCTGCAGGGGCTATTATTACACCAGTGAGATAGTGAGGAAACCACAGAGTTGGCGTTTTGAAACACTAAGTTCCTGTGCATGACTTTCTTTGCCCATCAGATACGTGCATACAATTCCCATTCAAAATTGTCAATGGGAATGCAGTTTGTGTTTCAGTCTTGTACAATCAATAGCACCACAAGTTGTACCCAGGTCACAAAAAGACTCCAAACCATACAGAATACGGCTGCAAGACTCCCACTAAGTCTACCTCACAACACTCAAATATCCAAGCACCAGAAAGCCCTTTAGTGGTTGCTTGTCCACTAGAGCAGTGTTTCCCAACCTGTGGTCTGGGGACCCTTGGGGGTCCACAAAGCCTCTTCAGGGGGTCCGCAAATGGTTAGAAAATTAAATAAAATTAACAGATTAGTTCCCCAGCTTTCGGTAGTGACTTAGTGGGGGGGCCCTGGATTCAAATAATGATTCAGTGGGGGATCCTCGGGTTCCAGTAGTGATAAAATGGGGGTCCACAGAAGTCCACAGAAGTCAAAAGGTTGGGAACTACTGCACTAGAGTATCCTTTCCATAGTCTTCACACATGCCTGCAAAGCACTACACAACCAAGGCCCAGCATGTCTCAATAACCCTTCCTACTGTCACACCTTTGCTTGACCAACCTACTCCTCTCCCACATACCCCACATTCCCCCAGGCCAGAGCTGGAGGCCAAGCCTTCTCTTATCGGTGGTGCCTGCAAAAGTCAACATAGCTTCAGATTGTGTGTTGAAAAAAGCTCTTTCAGCATTAGAGTTGACCACCTGGGATTTTATGCTTCTGGTTATACTTGTCCTCTCACTACATGAAAAAAAACTTCCTGTAAATCTAACACCTATCTGCACACATGGATTGCTGTAGTGTAGGTCACAAACAAAGAAGGTAATTGCAGTTCTGGAAAAAAAGCAAAATGAAAATATTGATATTATTACAATGATGGCATGATAGATGCCCCAAAGGCTGGAACAATCTCCTCTACTGCATCAGTGTTGTCATATCTGTCCTGGAATTCAGGAAGAAACTGAAACCTGTCTCTTACAGTAGGCCCCCAGAGAGGCGAGCCCTTCTCCCTTCACAGGTGCCAGGATACTGTCCCAGGTGGCATGGGAACCCAACATACACTAATAACGTAACATAACTTTACATGACATAGCAATTGTGGTGCAACAGAAGAAATTGATATATTCCTTTGCAAATCCCAAATGGGGAGGCTATTTGACATCCACTCATTTTTTGTAATTTGTGATATATTACAAAAGCCCATTAATAAATCTAAAATACTTTTCGAACTTGTAAAAGGGCTTTGATACATTTTTAAAAACATTTTTTTGCATCTCTAAATGCTTTATTTTAATAAATTAGGCTTTACACATGAGGTGCTTGGACTCATCCTAAAAGTTGCAAACGTTCTGTTATATGTGGCACTGTGGAAGATACTGGACAGACAGAAAAGAAGTGGTTGAACAACTTTTGGAATTAAACCACAGTTCACACAACTCCTAAACTAATCCATTTGCTGTCAAAAGTGTCAGAATACATTTTAGTTAAGTACTTAACTCATAAGAAGTGATGAGAAAATAAGATGAAAAGCAAAATTAAATATTTTAATTCCCCACTTGCTCCCTTTCAAACTGATCCCTGGTTTATCCATTCTTCCCTCCTTCCTACATTTTGTCTTATTTCCTTCACTCCCTCCACTCCCTATCAGCATTTTCACCCTTCTCTACCGGCTCAGTCTTCTATATCTGCTATGTTCTTTTCTTTTTCCCTTCCCTTCTTTACATCATATTATGTTTTGGTTTTCCTGATCTTCTTTTACAATCTTCACCGTGCCTTCATTAACTCCTGTTTTTTACTATCCTAGCAACTTCTTTAGTACTAGCTCAGGCATAAGCAGAGCTATCACGTGTGCCATCATGATGGCTCTGTGAGTTAACACACACTGCTGACATCTGCTGTGATCTGCAGGTCACAAGTTTGGGTTTGAGCAAGGCCAACTCAGGCTTCTATCCTTCCGAGGTTGGGTCAGTGACTACCATAACACAGGTATTAGGAATGTGTTTCAATAACAACACTAAGGTAAGCCAGCACTGTGAACAGGGTGCACTATATAAACAAGTTAAACAATGTATTATTTTTAGTGTAAACATAAGATTTCTTTCCCCCGTTTCCCAGTGACTGCAAAGTGCAGTTATTTGGAGTTATCTGTCTATTTGTCAGGTCCGGTTTCTGGTGGTGAAAATATAAGCATCGTACTTACTGCTAATTGCTGTACCGCTCCCTTATCTTTACTGCAGGGAAGAGCCAAGGTGAGGAGGCGAGGCGTTGCCCTGGTGCTGGAGAATAAGTGTCTGCAGCCTTATCCCTGCATGCTGACAGTAGGGAAAGAACTGCTGCCACCCTGCAGAAACAAAGCTGTCCTGTAGGTCTTTCCCGGTAGTGTCACTGGCCTGTTTGCCACTCTGAAGTCAGCGCCACTGATTCGGAGTAAAAACATCTGGAAGCCTACATCTGGGCATGACCTAGCAATGTATCTCAACTCTAGATAAAAGCCATATCGCACATCTTCAGTTAACTCTAAGGGGTAGGATCCCAAATTCTGCATATTAACAAGTACTTGCAACAACTAACACCGGGAATCAGGGTCGATCTATAAAGGACCACAAATATCAGCTGCCCAGGATCAGAAGTAAAGAATGGCAAAGAAACAGCTATTTAAAAATAGCCTGTATCAGACTAGGAAGGTGCCACGCAGTTTGATGGACTCGAGCGGAATGACAGGGTAGCATGGTTAATGGTCGCACTACCTACCAATATCTCCAATATGACCAATGTGTCAACAGCGTCACCATCACTAATTTGTACCTCCTTCTCATTATTGTCCCCACAATTGAATTATGTCCAAGAAATAGGTAATCACACTACCACGTTAAATTTATCAAAGCATTTTAGATCTTCTGCCTTGCAATTAAGATAGAGATAATTCAGTCTTCACTTAGTAGGCCTACGTATCTTTGTCAATATAAACCAGGGCACACCATAAGTAGTTTAGCATAGTTCGTCCAAGTGGAAAATCACTGAAAATCCAAAACCACATAGTTGGTGATGATATAGTTTAATTCTTTTCCAGATATATTAGGTCCAATATACAGCTTACAGCCAACACATGTTTCGTCACATTGACTTTCTCAAGGCTGTAGAATAGATGGGCAAAGATAAGCAATGATGAGAAAAAACAATACTGATGATAAACAGGGATCATTGAATAGATGATAATGTTAAGAGAATAAACAAATTGCTGTGAGTGGCTACATTCCAGCTCCCTTTGTCTCACTGTCTAGAGGGAATTCACAAACAGCCCAACTGACAAACTGACCAAGACAGGGAATCCACAAGCAGGCAGAGTCACAGAATGGTTTAAGTAAGAAAATGCGTACTTCCTATAAGTGGCATTTTCAACCTAACAATATAAAAAACAACTTCACTAACAGAAGTATCTTTAAAGTGTGCGTTCAGAGACCCCAAACTCCATATTTCCATCTGCTCTCAAAGGAAATCTGCATTTTAATGATATTTAAAGGCAGCCCCCATTTTAACCTATGAGAGAGATAGGCCTTGCAACAGTGAAAACTGAATTTAGCAGTATTTCACTGTTAGGACATGTAACACACATCAGTACTTGTCCCACCTTTAACATACACTGCACCCTGCCCATGGGGCTACCTAGGGCCTACCTTAGGGCTGTCTCACATGTATAAAAAGGGAAGGTTTAGGCCTGACAAGTGGGTACACTTGCAAAGTCGAATTGGCAGTTTAAAACTGCACACACAGACACTGCAGTGGCAGGTCTGAGCCATGTTTACAGGACTACTGTTGTGGGTGGACCAATTGGTGCTGCAGGTCCACTAGTAGCATTTGATTTACAGGCCCTAGGCACCTCTAGTGCACTGTATTAGGGACTAACTAGTAAATCAAATATGCCAATCATGGATAAGCCAATTGCACATATATTTTACATAGGAGCACTTGCACTTTAGCACTGGTTAGCAGTGGTAAAGTGTTCAGAGTGTCAAAAACAGCAAAAACAGAGTCCAGCACACGTCAACAACTTGGGAAACAGAGACAAAAAGTTAGGGGAGACCACGCCAAGGATGCCAAGTCTAACATATACTATATGTCATTATCAGACGTTAGAATCCAAAGTCCACATTCTAGCCATACTGAAAGTGTCCTCTTGTTTTGATATACAAATGCTCCTGGGGTGAAGAATTAGTCCAGCTGTGTAGCCAGGCAGTGTGAATACTTCCAGTATCTCTTTTTCTCTGTCTTTTCTCTGAGGTTGAGTTCACACACAATGTATCACAGTCACCATCGCTTCTATTCACTGGTCATTATTTATTTGTTGGGGTTGATGGCCAGATTCAGCTGGTATAGAGCTATAGCCCAAGCCACATTTACAGTGTACGAGGCCAATGGTTGTGTTTGTAATACAAAAGAAGATGAGACTTGCTGTATCGATTAATGCTCCCCCTCTCTCTTGATTCCCAGTATACTATAATTGCCTGAATCACTTCTTCATGTTGCTGGAGATTTTGTTTTGGCTGAATCCTGAAGTTGTCCCAAACTTTGCACCTCGTTCTCAGGCTAAGCATATATGGCTACTCGCAGGAAATGCGAATCTCCTGACTATCACATACTAGATGACTGTGAGACCTGTGGATCTTGGGAGACACAAACCTCTGTTAGGAATAGAGTGGAATATTCTTTTGTTTTCTACATGCCACTTCCTCACATCACCATCATGATCTTATGTGATAGGGGAGTTAGGACAGAAGCCCTAACAAAAATGGTGACATCAAGAAAATTTACTTGTGTCTGTTACGAGAACAGTGGGTGTGTTAATAACTTATTTAATCCCTGTCTCTTAATATTTGAAATATCGGTCAATAACCTGTGGTATATACTGTATTATACCAAAAGCAACAACAAAATTGGGAGATTGAGTCTTGTTAGAATTGCTTGCGTATTTTGCAGCCATTTTACATGTGAACAGAATGCCCAATGTATATAATATTTTTAAGCTTACGGCATGAGTTTATAATATATTTGGTCCCATGAGTCTTAGAGTTTGGAATAATATTTTATTAACTTGTGGTCTATAGCGCAAAGAGGACTAACAAAACTTGAAGGTTGAGGTCTGAGGCCTGTTTCATCTACTTGAATATAATGTGTGCCTAAGACTTGAGAATGAGATCACCACTGATGAATATACGTATTAGTCTATAGGCTTACAACTGCCCTGTTTCGGATTTCGATACACGTTAAGAAAATGACTTGAGGTATGCCAGATTAACAGTGGGAAAGACATTACATGTGATTAGAAAATAAATGATTAAAACATCTGCTGTTGGGGGTTATGAACTGATTTTAACAGAAAACCAAAACAAGCGATTTGTACAATTATCAGAGTCTACTCACATATTAATCATTTTGGTGAATTTAAATGTAGTCATTGCATATTAGGGTAGGTGAAATGACCTTTAAGATGTAGTTTTATTATATCTAAAATGAAAATCATCTTTTAAAATATGCCAGATTGTAACGTGAAAGAAATACTTTGGCTCAAAATTCTTCCTATTTACACTGATAGCGCGATATGCACTGGGCACTTTTGAAAACAGTTGTTATTACATTTCTACATTGTGGAATATTGTATTTAATTTGGTGTAATGTTAATGAACTCCAAGCAGTGTGGCTTGATTGGTGTAACAATTGAGGATATGCCCTGCATTTGTTTGATATATTAAGGCGTTCCGAGTGTATAGTACCGAATTGAATTGATTGTGAACCTACGTTACTAAACGTATTTGAATTGATTGCTGTGTTTAGAAACTTTAAATGATACAGTGGAACCTGATGTTATTTTGAAAATCTGAGTTGATTCGTAAATGTTGAGAAAGACAGAAACTATCACACAAATGTGTGCAATCAGATTTAATATTGTAGCAACCAAAGATAAAAACATCTCTCAGCTTTAGAGGATTAGCCAAAAGAAGTAAATACCCCACTAGAAAGAGTTGCCAGATGAACCTGTATAGGGATAAAATAGAAATAGGGGGAGACCCAGGAATCAAGAGGCTGAAAGAATGACACCAATTAACAGGCAGCAGAAAACTGATGATAACCTTCACTTCCATAATGGTATTGATTTATCCACCTATGAAAATACACCTTTGATTTTATACTAGTTCCACAGAAGGTGTAAAGGTTTTCTTGCTTGTAAGTGTGCACAATAAAATCCTCACTCAACAGTCACATTACCTATTATATTACTGTCTGAACCCGTTTCAGAGGACCAACTGGCAAGCATGGGTTCCTGGGCCCAACCTTGGGGTGAATCTGTTTACTCCTGATGTCCCAGGCCGACTTACTCTAGATTCTCATTAACTGGGTCAAGTACCTTTCTGTACTTGACTCTCAGGATAGTTTGGTCTGAGCAGTCTAAGGCTCCCCTGGAGGGGGCGGTGTGCAAGAGGGGAGAGGTAGTTGTAGATTCAGGGTAGTGAACACAGGCTCATAACTGAAAATGCGTGCAGCAGCAGCAATAAATCATTGTCCAGCTAAATACTCACTTTTATGAAGAAAGAGATACATTTTATTTTCTACTGCCAACCACACAAATGAAAAATATGGCATTCACAAACAATCACACAAGGTGCCTTAAAGTCAGTGTTTCTTTGGTGATTCTCTTGCTGCGTAGTGATAGTGGTTGTTCCACGTTCACTGCTGGAAACATTTAGGATATGCCCCACTAGGAGTTCGAGTCCCAAGAGTTCACTTTGACCCTAAACTAAAGTCAAAAGTGTTCCAGTGTCACAGCATTACTAGCAGCCAGTTGCCTTGTGGTGAACTGGCACAAAATCAGTCTTACCTGCACCAGCAGGTGTGAAGAGTCTGGAGTTTCAGAGTGCACACCATCCACAGGCACTCGCAGTGGCTACAGCTTAGTTCAGGTGAGTCGACTGCACACGGGCCAGGGAAGTACACTCAGCAGGTGCAGAGTCTCTCATTTGCAGGTGCATCCTTGAAGTGACTAAAGGCTCTCTGTGGCTCCTCCTGCAGGGTAAGTGTCCAAATGCTGTCCTGCTGGAGGTTGGTTGTGATAACCCTGTCTTGGGTCCCTCACTTGGTTGATGCGCACAGGAGCTTCCACAACATTCCCAAATCTCTAGTGGGCAACAGCAGATCAGGTAGCAGTACCTAATGCTCCTGATGACTCCCTTTGGCATGCAGGGTCACCCTGTCTCACTGCTGAACTCGGCTCCTGCCCAATCACAATGGTCCCTCCTGGCATATGGGGTCGCCATGTGCAATGTTATTAGGCTTTGACCCTTACCACAAAGCAGTCCTTTGCTGGGCTGCCCCGCTTAGCATCCGGGATTGCTGTTGGCCACCGCATAAGCCTGCAGCCCTTCTCGCATGGCAGAGATTTTCACGGCAGCCCTTTGTGGCATATGGGGTTGATGACTTAGAACTACACACGGTCCCTGGCCCAAATGACATAGTTCGACACATGGCTCCATTCGCAGCAGCTCTTTCCTGGCACACAACGGTGGCTATCATTGCCCTGTACATAGGCAATGACATGATTGGGGCAGCAGGCATTTTCTCACACCTCGCACAGGGAGTCTAATTGACAAGGCTTCTCACTGGACCTCACTCCTTCCAATACTATTCGTTTCCTGGTCTTGGCAAGCAGGTAGACACTCAAGCTCCAGGGCAGGTGGTATTAAATGCCCTGGGTGATATCCCCTCACCCAGCAGAGAAACTAGCAGACCTTGGCCCTTAGTTCTGGTCACAGCTAAAAGTCTTACAGTGCATCTGGCTGAATTTGTGTCTGAGTCTTTGATGCTTTATGTTTGAGTTCTGCTTTTTTTGTAGTGTCCATGCCTCTGCTACCGCTACTGCTTGAAAAGCAGTCTGTCACAGCAGGAGTGGCTTGACAGCTGTTAGTCCTGCAACACAGGCCATGGGAGTGATTAGAGTTCGCACCTTAATGTCAGCCACAGTGACATGTGCATCACAAGGTTAGCCTGTGATGTGCTCAGGCCCCTTTGTTGTGACTTCTCACCAAATCAAAGAGCATATTTTGAAGTATACAGGGGAAGCCTAGCTCTCCCCTTCCCAGTGTGTGTCCGACCCAGCTTACAAGAATGTGACAATGCACAGATCTCTCTGGTGTATCCCTCTACCTCCTCTCCATGTTTCGCCATGCAGGCCCAGGCGTCACACAATGGAACCCAGGGCCTTCCATTTGTTGTACTATACACAGGCACTCATAGACCTATTGGATGTATACAGCTTATTAGCCCTGTACAATATTGTATCCTCCATATATTGTACCACTCATAGGCACACATACATACAGCATATGTATTTAACATGCATGCACTGCACCCTTTATGTAGTATACTACTCACAGGTACATGTACCCCCAGCACATGTATTTATCATACACACACAGCATAGCACTACATCTTTCAAGTCTGTACCACTCATATGCATCTATACACATAGCACATGCATTTACTATGCATTCACAGCTCCCCTTACTAGGCACACATACACCCAGTGCAGATACACCACTGCTGCACTGCGCAACACTTCACACCAAACCGAGGCAGTCCACTGGTGAGTTAAGCATACAGCAGTGGAACTTTAAAAGTAAGTGAGCCTGAAGGCCTCACTCCAGTGACAGAGATTAAAAAGGACCTGTTCACTCCTATTGATCACTACATAGCATGCTGCCACCACTGCACTCGTGCTGCTTAACTCCTGATGAAGGGCCACCACCACAAGGAGGGGCCGTTAAGAGCCCCTCCTTGTCTAACAAGAATCCGTGAGGCAGGTCTATGTCTTGGTGCAAACCCATGATCTATGTTTGCCTCTGATAATGGAAATCAGCATTAGCGATCCAGACATCAGTATTGTCTATCATTCAGCGCAGGGGAGGAGTAATAGCACATTGACATCGAAAAGTAGAAGTCAATAATTTGGTGATAGATGCAGTTCAAAACGTAATCCTAATCTGGTCAGAGCCATTTTCAGAAAAGTCCTATCAGTAAACATTCTATCGATGATGACTATGTAAGTTTGGTTTACAGTATTTTTTTTTAATCGTTGCAATTTAAATCAGGTTAAAATAAATTAACATCGGACATCGGAATCACAATGTTTTTTCTAATAGATTGAAAATATACAACATGACTATATAACAGTTTTTATATAGGAAAATATGCCCTGTTCTTGTCAAGAAGTGCCCCCTTTCCACTCTAGGTGATGGCAGACGAAATAGTGAATAAGCAGTCTGTGTAAAGAGAAGCTCAGAGTTGGTAGTAACATTATTTATGCCCTGGGGTGATTATACGACCATACATTAAGACAAATTACCAATAAAGGCTTAGTAACCAGAACAGTGTGGCCTCATCAGCAAAAAACATACACCTGTTTATTGCTAGGTAAGCCTACATATCGCAGTCATAACAGCTAAGCAGCACGTGGCAACTTTATACAGAGTTGAAATAGAATGCCTTACTGAATAAGCAATGACAATGCCATTAATTGTGGTTTATAACTGAAATGCCTCTTCAGTCACTGGTAAGATTAGGCACTCAGTAGCCCATGATATATGCACCTTATCTCTCATCCTTGCACTCATACAGCCATCCGTTTGCCCTCTGAATCATTCTTTTAGTCACACACTTCCCATCTACAATAAAACATTATAGAAGAAGACAGTTTCAAATTGGCATTCATGTGTTGAGACCAATAATTTCAGTGTTCAAATATGTAACAGATTCACCATTTTCTTAATACTATTTAAGTGTGAGGTATATAGTCTAAAAGGGACAGCCAGTTGGGTGCTTTCTGTGATGGTCAGTATCGGGGAACTGACACTTTTAGACTATTAAAGCCGGTCCTGTCAAGTGAGTGAAATGAAGGTTCCTTTCTCTTAGGTTGTAATGGCTACACTGGGGTAGCAGTGAGAGGCCATATTGCAGATACCAAAGTCTTGTGCATTAAAAATGGAAAAAGCTAAATCAGATCCCCCTATATATCAACAAGGGGTCAGCGCAGTCTCTGCTGTCTGAAGGAGTGTCAGTCACTGTGGGTCCTGCAATTCTATATTCAACACACATTCAAGCTCAACAAACATATGCAACATAAAGAAAAAGAACAAGAGATGGAAAATGAATGCTGACATGGAGGGAATATGCGCTTGCAATAAAAAAATAAATGTAGTCTTGGAATGGCATTGTGCATGATTTATCATTACACTAAAGTTCCAGCATGGCTGCCATATTTAGAAGAAACGTGCTTACTATCCTGGAGTGGTAAAACAATGGTACATTATGCAGAATAGCACTCCAAGATGCTACCAATAATAATTAGACTCTTCATCCCGAAGGTCAATTTGACCTGCTCATTTGAAATTGATTTCTACAACTCTTTATATAGCATGCACCTCTGTCGAGATTGTGTCCATCTTCTCCAGACAATTGTAAGATGCCTGCTGCCAAATAATGAGTGGGAGAGTCACAACTGCATGACAATTAAACAATGAAAAAGATAATTCATTATGGAATTTTGGATGTGGATGTGTGTTTGCTTCATTGTAGCTCAGGGATGTATGTCCTTCACCTCTAGGCCCATCCGCAGTATCAGTGAAGAAAGTAAAACATCTTGGAATTATTATGGTTGTACAGCTTATAACAAAAACCGCCGATTTGTAGTACGCTAAAGGCCGTGTTCTTTCATTGAAATACCAAGATGGCTCCAAACTGCAATTAAAAACACAGCAATAGCCTTTTTCTTAGGGGAATAATGATGCTCTAATTCAAAATACTGTATTGTCTTCGAACACTGGAGACACTTGCACACTGTTGGATGTAAATAAACGTGCATAGTAAAAACAAATGCAATATGTGGAGACTTGATGTGTTTAGGGTAAGTAGCTTATTTGTTTGGCTGGATGGTAGTCCACCACAAGCAATATTAGCACTATTCTTGATAGCTTCAATAAAGCTCACATAAGCTCACCCCTATGGCAAACAGTAGACAGACTTAACTTAAGAACATCTGTACAGCATTTACAAGTATCAAAACACATTAAAACGTAGAAAACACAACACAATATAACCCCCCCTCCAATTTATCAAATAAGAGAATATTTTAATGAACAAATTGACACAAAAATGGCAAAAATCCAATAACGAGACACCAAGATTTGAAGTTTGAAACTTTACATTCAGTTTTAGCACCAATAAGCACAGAAAGCAAACCGTAGGAAACTGGTTGCTCTATACAGGGCCAAGGGTAAGGTTTGAGGCCAATCACGAAGGAGCATGGGTCAGATACAAGTCACAGGTATGCCCCAGTTAAAGAGTTACCTTCAGACTTACAACTTTTTCTGCAGAAAAGGTGGTTGTCGATGAGTCATCCTTGGGGCAAGCTGAAAAATGAATCTGAGTGTAGGATTGATGGCAGCAGGATGCTGAAGCTCATGTCAACAAAGGTGGGAAAGCTTCCAGGGGACGAATTCTAGTGTCTGTGTTCAGGCACTTCTCAACATCAATCGGATTGGCATTGCTCTCGGTGAAGTCCTCTACATTCTGACTTAAAAACGTTTCTGGAAGTCAAATTTCCTTCAGCGGGGCAGACCAGAACGTTAGAACTGACCAGTGATTCACTGGTGATGTCTTCAGCTCAACAGCGGTTTCGGTCTCCAACCAGTTCTTCAAAAGAAAAGTTGGCAAAATGTTCACAGCTTTTGCAGTTTGGGCAGGAGGAGTACACTCCAACACCAGCCAGCAAATTCAACTCCTCTGGAACAGCACTTAGGAGTCAGGTCCAGCAGAAGCTGCCTGCAGGGCCCAGGGCAGATCCAGCTTTTGTGTACCTGAGGCTTAAATGGCAGTTAGCTAACTTATCCTTGAAGTTCACGTCTTAGTCCTGGGTACAAGTGGGAGCAGATCCAGCCCTTAGGGTTCTCCTCACATGTCACAACGAAAGGTGCCATCCTTCTGTCATCCACAGGCCCAGCAGTGTTCTGAGGCAGGTACTGGGGTGCCTCATTTATGCCCAGTGCCAGCCCGTGAATAGGGGAAACTCTTGGCCACTCCCTAACCAATGCTGTAAAAGTTCCCAGGGATGACCCTAAACAAACTGACAGAATGGTTTTTGTGTCTAAGTTTTATACCAAAAGTTCAATTTTCAGAAGAATAATATTGAAGTATTGGCCTACGTTACAATAAGAAAGTGATTTCCGAGGAATTTTTAATGCTCCCCCTTTGTTTGCCTATCAGTGCACTTTGAATTTGAAAGAGCTGCTAGACAAAAAAGACAGTTCTAAAGACAGCATTGAACACAAAGGCATCATAGCTTATTTGAACTGTAGCTGTTGCAATAACATCATTAGAGGCACCACGACTAGGTACCCAACCCAAGGCACTGAAATCAAGCTATACACTACTGCCACATGTGACTCTAAGAATGTTGTCTACTTCCTTAAATGTCCCTGTGGTTCTGCTTATGTGGGGAAAAGATTAAGATTAAGACTAGAACAATTAAATATAAAAGTAATATAAGAAACAAAAATGAGAAGTCCAGTGTGGTTGTGCATTTTAATGCATATGGTCATAACGTCATTCAATTGAGGTTTCTGAGGTTAGAACTGGTACCAATTAAAGAAACTGTTGACAACAGTAAACATTTGCTCAGGAGAGAATTGTTTTGGATCAAGAAATTGAATACCCTATATCCGAGGGGGTTAAATGATCATATGGAGTTTAGTCATTTTCTTCAATAGATGGATCTGATAGCTTTATTGTTTATCGTAATTTCACTTTGTGCTTCCATTCTTCTTTTTGTTTGTTTTTTTCAACACTGAGCTCAGCACAATTCTTTTTATTATTGCATGAGAGGCAATTAATCATTTTGTTCTCATGTGCACATTGCATCAGTTATTTGTTCACTTTCTGTTTTCTCGTCCCACACCTACTTTGTCCCATTTCAAGATGGGTCCGCTATGTTACCTGGTGGTCCTTTGTTTATTTTGGTGATGATAAGGACTGCACTTAATGGTGACCATGTAGGACGCGGTCCTTTAGTTTTGACTACACCGCGTGTTCACTGTTGAGCACTCTTGAGAAGTATCGGGGAGTTGAAGGCAAGTAAGCAATACTTTGTGGTAATTTCGATTGCTTTCACGGACCGACACACCCAAGGGTTGTGCCTTGCATGTAAGCATGAGCATGCATTCGGTCTTTGTTTACTTTATTCATTTTCTTCACTTTTGCATGTGGGGCACTGATTCATGGTCACAGTCGGTGTTGGATAACTATGTTAAGTTTGATTTTGTATTACAGTCATTGTTTCTGTTTATCACACTGAGTGGCACACAGTAAGCAAGAGCATCGGTTGTTCGTGAGAATTATTATCACTCTGTGTAGTACAGAGGTAATGTTATCAGTTTTCTTGTCTAGTGCATTGAACGCATGGACACATAGTGAATGAGCACTGGCCTTTATTTTATTTGTTTGAGTTATCACTACTTTCTTTTCTGTTGTTTGGTGTAAGCACAGTATTTTCTACATTTTGCCTTTGTTTACCTAAGTATATCTCAGTGTGGTATCAGACTCATTTCTCCTCAAATTCTTCTTTTTGTGGCATTCTTTTAGGAAATGTTTCACCTGATGAAGGGCTTTGCCCGAAATGCATTGGGTTATTAATCTCAACAGTATGAAAAATATTTGAGTTGTGAAGGCATGATGAGACAAGAGGTTTTTGCTGTGATTCATGTTGGATTTCACCTTTAGTGATTGACTAGGATACTGCAATAAATATATTTTCTAGGACCTTTAGTTTTCAAACAGATGACTATTTTGTTTACATTTTGATGGTGAACACTTGATTTTTTGAAGAGTGCATAAGGGTTCGAGGGAAGCTTTCTCGTTTTGTTTTAACTTTCTAAAAGTGACATTTTCACAATAGTAATATAAAATCAGACTTGATCATTAATTTGGATTTTAAATCAGCATTTAAAAGAGTCCTTAAATCCATTCCTAGCTGCTCCCAAACTGAAGTTAGCCATTATAAGGTGCTATATTGTAGTCTAATGCTCCCCTATAGGATAGCCATCCTTGCCAGAAAAAGCGGCTTTAGAGTTTTTTTCACTGCCAGGACATGTGGAACATAAAAAATACAAGTTCCTCTTTTTAAATGCCATACACCCTGCCCAAAGGGCATTTAGGGCCTACCGGAAGGATGACATATAAGTATTAAAAAAGAAGGTTTAGGCCTGGCAAATGGCAAATTTTGCCAGGTCGTATTGGTCATTTTAAAACTGCACACCCAGTCTGCAGAAGCAGGCCTGGAGACATACTTTGCAATGCCACTTTAGTGGTGGCACAATGTATGCTGCGGTCCACTCATGACATTTAACTTACAGGCCTTGGGTCCACATTTGTACCATATACTAAGGATTATAAATAAATTGAATATGCCAATCAGGAGTATGGCCAATTTCAACATGTTTGAGGGGTCAGAACACATGCCTGGTTGGCAACGCTTTTGGGCACAGAGTCAAGAGCCCTACAGTATCAGTCCAATAATTGAGGCCTTTACTCACCATGTGAAAATAATGATAGCAAATTGTAAATTATCAAGTTATGTGCAAATGCACTAAAGCATAACAGGAAGGATAAATAGGAAGGGAAAATATCAAACAAGATAAGAAAAAGTACAGTTTAATGTGAAATGAAATAGTCCTTGAAAGGAAATTCTTGTCAGCAAGCATATCCAGGCTTAGACATCCCCCCCTGTGTTTTATGACACAACAGCATAGGGGTTGAAACATTGGAGAAGGGAGTAGTATGGTGACGGGGGCCAAATATAAAAGCGAAGCTTGCAAAGGATGTTCCTGCCCATATGATCTTCTGTAGGCCTCCTGATTCTGCACACTGTAATAAGGGACACTGACGTTTCTTTTGTGGACATAAGTGCCAGATGTTTGAAAGGGAACTTGTTGAAGCCTGTGATATGGAGCACATTTTTTCTAGTATAGTTTGCCAAACAAGTGATTTGCATTGCGATTACCTTCACAGTGAGAAGCAGAGTTCCCTCTAAGGGCATTTGTTTCAAAACTTTAGAAAAATTTCTGTCCATTGATGTTCATATTAAGCCCTGAAGATATGTGGGTTGTTTTATATATCCTTTGTCGGCAAAAAATTGATGAATTGCTAATTTTATTCCTGTAAGAAATTGGATTATTACTTGGGGTGGGTGACTATTCACCTCAAAGAACAATCATAACCTTTGTCACGGTTAACCCTCAAAGTTATTAAGTTAACCGGAACACAACCCCCACCTAGCTATGGCACAGACAAAGCAGACTTAACTTAGATCACTGTGTAAAGTATTAATGCAGTACAAAACAGCAATAAAGTCAAAATGCAAAACAATAAAAATCGCAAACCAAAGAAAAATAGAGTTAAATTTAATAAACAAAATGACCAAATTCCAATAAGGGGAACCAGAGATATATGTTTTTTTTTTAAGTTTTAAATAGGAATAGCGCTAAGAACCATAAAGTTCTGATGATAGTTAATAGTCACTGTAGACTGGGAAAATCTGAGGCTGAACATGATGGAGTGCATGTTAGATACACTGACCAGGTTTGTCCTGGTCTAAGATTTCACCTACTGACTTTAATCCTTGAATTCCCAATCCAACAGAGAAGTACACTGTTAAAGCCGCCCCACCCCCCTCAGGACCACAGGGTACAACAGAATATCATACAAAGGCCAATGGAAGGGCCCAGTCCAGGTCACTTGCCACTAATTAACTGGAAATGCAGGAAAGGCCAGTTGTATCTTGTTGTATCCCTCTAGCTTGAACAGTAGATTAACCATATAAACCTTTGAATCCCCTTCTTTGTCCTCAGGTCAAAAGTCCAAGGCCTTTAAGGCTCCACTCCGTGGATCCTCTGAGGTCACATACAGTTGGACTAGTTCTCTTTTGTTCTTCCTCAGGTCCAGGAGTGTTCTGAAGTGGGTGCCTGGAAATGCCACATTTATGCCTGGCACAACATAGTGGGTGGGAATGAGTCCTGGGCGGACCCTAACCAATGGGGTAAGAGCTACTGGTGCCAAACCTACCCACTTTGGGCATTTTTAAAATGTCAAAAGTCTTCGGTCACACTCAACCTGGGCTCTGAGGGCTGCAGGTGTGTGTGGGGAGTGTGCTATGATAGTCCTGTTGTCTACCCACATCTAACAGTAAAGTCCAGTTTGAGGTAGCCACAGTAACCACATTAAACACTGAGACAGACATCTGGTAAAACACAAATAGTGTAACGAAAGAGTGAATACAGAAGAATTGTTTTGTCATCCTGTTTCCCTTCCTTTCAAGTGTGCCCCAGAGTTATATATACAACCCAGAAACTGAAGCCTGGTAGAAAAAAGCAGGGTTCATCACCAACCAGAGACCGGAAACACAAGCATTGTCTTGCCATCCTGTTCTCAGTCTTTCAAGTGAGTTCCAAAGTGTTATATGTAAACCCAGCAGACCTTTCAATCAGGAATTTATACTGAAACTGGATTTGACACTGTAATGTCAAAATGAATGCTCACAGCCCCCACCCTGCATATTCAGTGAATTTCAAAAGAGTCACCACTGCGCATTCAGGTCAGCCTATTGTTTGCTACTGGGAAGCATTTCACACCTTTTTCACACTTATTCAAATGCTAATCTCTACCTAGGAGGAGTATGAAAGTGAATGCAAATTGCTCTCCAGAAACTTTAGGCAGGGAAAAGGTACCTTTCTAAAAGCGAGCTTTCCTAAATATTTATCAAAAATCTGAGTCTGTTAGTTGGATTTTCAATAACTTTAAATACTTGTTTAATTATTTTTTTAGCTAGTCCCAATCCTGCGGTACAGTATTATGATTTTAATCTGTACCCTAGCTTTCTACTTGGGACAGCTAGACCTCACGCAATGAAAAATAGCTTTTGGGTACTAGCCACAGTAAGGGCATGCTTACATTACATTTCTGTGTGTCTTACTTTTAAACGCCGTGCCCCCTACCTTGTGGACTAAAAGGGCTTGCATAGAGGTGACTAAAACTCAAAAAGGAGTTTTTGGCCTGTGAAAAGAGGTTGTTATGACAGGTTGAATTGCAGTTTTTAAACTGTAAGAGTGAGGCTACAGTGGTATGCCTGAAGCCATGTTTTGGTCTGTCATCGTAGTGGATGAGACAATAGGTTCTGCAGTCCACTAGTAATACTAAAGTTACAGGCCCTGGAAACACTGTGTATCACATACTCAGCCTTGTAGCTATAGATAAGTTAAATATGTCAATTATGAGTATGCCAATTTCATTATGTTGAAAGGAGGAGAACAGGTACTTTACCACTGGTTAGAAGTGTAAAGTGCACAGAGTTCTACAGCCAATAAAAACAGTTAAGGCAAACATCTGGGGATACACCACGCAAAAGATGGTTATTCTCACAGTTCCTCTTCCCTGCACACTCAGGTCATAGGGATATTATTACTGAATTGGCTTAGAACACCTGGGGCCAGTTAAAAAGGTATAGTGGAGTCAGTATAGGAACACAGAGAAGGAACCTCAACCTCTGCTATATGAAGATGCACTGGAAGGCCAATATCCTGCCCATTGTGAAGGGCCTGTGGACCCATCACAATGAGTGCAGTATTTGAGTACAACCCTGAAGGTCTGTGAACCTACAGAGCATATAGGATCCTACAGGCCCCTGCCAAAGGCTGCAAAAGTAGAGCTGCATCTGACCAGCTGGCACCTGGTCTGTTGAATAATAATTCAATTTTCACGAGGGCTGCCTCATTCCAAACGAGAGGCTGACACCTCAGTAACTTCCTGTGAACCGAGAGAGCCATTCCAGACAGGAACTGCAAGTGCACACCCAATATATCTGTAAGCGCCAGACTGAGGTTCTATGGTGGTTTTCTTCTGCCTGCCATTTCCCCAGCCATGGGAACATCGACCCAGTGGTTGGGTATCCCTGGCATAAGTGATTACATGTGTGTAATCATTCAGCCGATTGATGGTGAGGGTCTCATGGAAATCTTACTTCTACCAAATGCAATTCATAGCAGCAATGTGAGAGACTGTTTAATGAGCTGAGTGCGTTGATTAGGGCATTAGTTTGATATTTTGAATCTGTGTCACCACGATGATTTCCAGGCTATGTCACGCGCTGTTGAGTTTGTTTAAATGCACTGAGAGCAATTGAAAACAACCAATTAGGTCTTGCTGGCATCTGAAAGAACTTAACAAGCTTTTGAACTTGTCGCGATTCATATCACAATTCCCTTCCATGCCAAACCATGCTTTCCTCATGGAGCCGCCAAACACCGAACATCTGCTCATAGAAGGCTCTTCTTTGTTCGCCCAAAGACACACACACACATAGCATGACAATTGTACCTTACAGATGCACGTCCTTTTATGACGCATGAAAAAGGACAGAAGGCCGCTGACAGTGGCCTTCTCTTGTATCGCCATTGGTTAACATGGTGGTAGCGCGTGACCCGAGTTTTGCCCAGCAGATGCACACACATCTTTTTTGCTAAATTAATTGTCGACAGTTTCCTGTTAGTGTTTCGTGTGACTGAAAGTCCAGCCAAGCCGATAAGCAGCGATGGGAACATTGAGAAATGATCGCGTGGGCAGCCCTTGTTCGCATTTATTGGAATTTGTGTGGGGTTGTTTCTGTGCTATTGACATATGTGTGGAAATGGAATGCCCTTTTCCGTCGAGATTCCTATCGTGACCCCGACGTTCACCCTCATGTTTCAGTTACTTTGCTGATAACTGAAATGCGTATTTCTATTTTGGGACTATCATGTGAGGCAGGGCAAATAATTGGCCGATTGCACAAGGAAATCAATCTATGGAGGGTAATGGGGGTGAGCCTAAAATTTAGAAGGATGCTATTCCAGCATGACCCTTGGTATGCAGATTGACTACACCTATCTCTAGGTGTTTTCTCTCTTACATGTCTCGATTTCAAGCTGGGTGATGACAAGGCTCCTTGTGCTGGCCTAATTTTAGGCCATTTCATGAAAAAAAAAAAAAGTTTTGCTTCAAAAGTCTTAATTCTTTGGATTAACATTTGGCAGATATAATGAAATACTCGAAAATACATTTACTTTTTGGTGTCCTGGCTACCTGAGACCATCCCCTGATAGCTGCTGTCTTTAAGGGTGGAACGGTTAAATCACTAAGGGCCAGATGTAGAAAAGGTTTTTACCCATTCTGTGTCTATGGGAAAAAGTGTTCGTACATATGGCCCCAAATCACTAAGGGCCATATGTACGAACACTTTTTCCCATAGACACAGAATGGGTAAAAACCTTTGCTACATTTGGCCCTAAATTTTCTTCCTATACCACATGTTCCTTGAGGACTATGGGGAAGATGGTCGCATGCTTCTCCTTGAGCATCACCCAGAAATGGTTGATCCGACCCTTAACAACATTCACTTTTTTCTGCTGGCTTCTAACTAAAATTCTATTTGAATTTTATTGTTTTCTGAATAAAATGTCTAAACGTAGTGGGGTTAGAAAAGAGTCACAGGTGCTGAAATCTGAGTGCATAACAACTGCACGTATATTATTTGCACTAAACTGAGTTATTTGAGAATACCATTTCCTTTGCTAATCTCACATCCCAGTGCAAGACTTGCCATTTGATGTCCAACTTATAATGTTTGGTTTTGAGTATGTAAGTTATCTGAAATTTCTCCCCACTTAAAAATCTGACATTCCAACAACATGTTCTACTAACCTTTGAAAGTGGGCAGTTTTTGACCATTCTCTTTTACGAGGCATGCACCATGATGGAGCAAGTTTTGCCTAGCTGCAATCAGGTGGTCATCTTGGAATGGTTAACAATAGTAAACAATTGAAAGAATAGAATAGCAAAATGGCTGCCTGCTTCATTGCGCTTTCACACAACATGATCTAATGAGCCAGCCATCTTAGAATCCTGTAATAAACTAAAAAAAATAGAGTTCCAAGATGGCCATGATGTTAGTTCTACAACAATGTGGTGCAGAATAGCAACCATCTGGAAATTCAGTTTTTTCTATTGTTTATTATAATTATACAATTGCAAGTTGCCCGCCACATTGGGTTCACAAGCACCACACCATGACACAATGTGGTGACCATCTTGGTACAGTATATGTATAATATACAAGACAAAAATAGACTGTATTGGTTTTCCCAGTGTACACAAGCAATACCAGCACTGACAAAGTGAGCATGATTGCCTTAATCACTGCTTGTTATGTTTGTTTCTTCTTCCCATCTCCATCTTTCCATTGTTCACCTTCCTAATTATTTGTTTTATTTTTCTTTTCTTTCTATCTCCATCGGTCTTAGCGGTGTCTTGGTTTTATTTTTCTGTATTCTTCTCCCTTTTTTCTTACTATGTTTTATCCTTTTTACTCTCCTTATATGTTCCACCTCATTCTTTCTTTATCCTGCAATTGTTTCCTTATCTTCCTTATCTATCTTTCCTTCCTTCCTTTTTTCTGTCTTTTCTCACATCCTTCAAATTCTTCATTCTTTCTTCCTTTGATCCATTCTTCCTTCCATGTCCCTTTCTTTCTTTCTTTCTTTCTTTCTTTCTTTCTTTCTTTCTTTCTTTCTCCCCTGTCATTATACTTTTCTTTTTCATCACTTTCGCAATATCTCACATCCCATTCTCATACAATAAACATGTGGACCACAGTGATTGTATGAGTTAACATTGTTAAAAGACTGAGATTCTTTGTTTTCTCTCTTGTAATGCAGCACTAGGGGCCAGATGTTTGTAGCTTAAGGTTTGCGATTTCCTAGTAGAGAATGTCTGCGACTAGCTATTAGGTAATTGCAAACTGCTATGTACAGCAGTGTGTGTAAAACTGTTTGCGATTCCCAAATGGGACACCAAAGACCTGCCTCATTACTATTAATAAGGCAGGTTGGAATATGCAACCCATTTAGGAATGGCCACAACCACAATGATGGTGGCCTGCTGAGGTCAGCAGACCACTATGTCTGTGTTTTTTGTAATGCAGAAAGTTTTTCTTAAAGGATAACGGGATGCATTACTGAAAGAAAAAAGAAAAGATTTCTTTCCATTTTTTAAGAGTACGCAGTGCTCCATGGGATTACTGCCTACTCTTAAAAATTGTTTTCACCCCCATTCGTAAAGGGGAAGGGGTCCCTTGGGGCCCCTTCCTGTTAGTGAATGGCTTACCACCAACTTGAAGTTGGTGGTAACTGCAAATGTTTTACAACCACATTCCCAGTCGCAAAACATTCCTACAAACAGTGCGACCCTCTATTAGGAAGGGACACCCTTAGCATGCCCTTTCCTAATAACGAGTCGCAAACCCTATTTTGCAAGTCAGCAATAGGTTACTGACTCACAAAATAGGGTTGCTACATGGCAAAAAACATTTTACTGGTCGCAATCGGCCTGATGGACCATTTGCAACCAGTTAAAGTTCTTACATCTGACCCATGGGCTCTATTTGTAGCCTCATGCTTGAAGACAGCTGATCACCATATTAAACTCTCCAGGTATAGCATCATGAGCCTAATCCACACAGACCTTTTGCAGTTGCACAACCTACAGCCTTAAAAAATTACAGATTTTGTGACAACAAAATGGCATGATGCAATAGGTAAAAGGTACTTGGCAATAGGAAATGTGTTTCTGAACTAGCAAAGTGCACTTTGTGACTCATTAATAATTGTAAGCAGGGCAGTGTCTCCCTATCAGGCCCCATTCTGTGGGCCTCCGGGCAAATAGGGGCACAGAGCCACAACGGTGGTGGCTGCAGTTGTTTGCCTCTGATGTTCCCTGGACTAGGCCAAGAGCAATTCTTTCAGCACTTGATTCATGGCGGTACTGATGGTGACCAATTAGAGGTTTCTCTGGGAGGTTAGTATGGGGGTAAGCTCAAGACTCAACATACACCCAATAGTGCTATAAAGTGATTGTTGAGCCGGGTGCTTATCTTTGTAAAAAGAAAAGTCCTTTAATACATTGAAAAACCTCATGGTATGTACTACACAACAAAAATGGTGTACTCAAAGTCTTTAATTTAAAGTTGTGGTGTGGGCTTCAGCACAGATGGAGGGCTCCCCTTGGTCTCGTAGGCATTAACAACATTTGAAATGTAAATTTCACCTGTTCACAAGGTACTCATTGGGCCTCACATCAGCCTCCCGCTTATCAGTCCTGGCTTTCCCACAGTCAAGGAAAGATGTGCTGACTCTAGCTGAGAGATGCAGGTGCAACCGTCTTTGGTACGGACTGTGGGGCAGACTTAAGAGCCCCTAGCTCCTCCTTACACCACATTAGTAATTGTTTTTACGGTAATGTGGCCCAACGAGGCCGAAATCCCAGTGCCAATTTTACAAAGTGTCGTAATGCACACATTGTGCCACTTTGTAACCCTCTGCACTACATTGTGCTTGCGACAAGCATAATGTCTGCAAAGGGGGCGTTCCCCCGTTAGAGGGGCTGAAAAAAACTGGCTCCTCAGGACAGGCAAAAGGAGGCACACCATTGTTTACAATGGGCTTCAAGGGGCTTTGTACACTTAGCGTCAAATTTTTTACACTAATCATGCAAAGGTCTGAACTAGCGTAAAAAATTATGACGCTAGTTCCCTAACTATGCCATGGTGCGCCGTATCTTAGATAAGGCGCACACATGGTGGCGTTTACGGGGGTTCTAAGGAGCACTGGGTGCAGCACCACTTTTCGTAAAACTGGCCCCTTGTGTCTAGAGAAAGTGGTGGCGAGTAGCTATCCTCAGGTAGTGGCCCTTTTAACAGCACTCAGTTGATGGCAGTGGATGGGCCCAAAGGCTGTGTGTCGGTCTCCTCCTGAACTGGGTGTACTTCTGGTCAGCGGCTGCACCTAGGTGGTAGCACAGTCACGCAAGCACACTCTGACAAATGCATCGAGAGAGCAGCTCCTTTCTCATGATGTAGCTAGCATGAGCATAGGATTGGCAAGTGCCTTGTAACTAGCCCCTATGCTAGTCATTTCTTTTGGGCACACGCCATGGGCTTACTCGGGTGTTCAGCGATGCAGACTGCTTGGACACACTGCGGAGCAAGTGCCAGAACTCCAACAGCAAAGTCTTAAGTGGCATGCTTGGTGAGTGGCACAACTTGGTAGTAGTTTCTCTTCTGGGGTGCAGAGCACTCAGGTCTACTGTGGAGCTAGTGCTATGGAATTTGGTTGGGCAATTCACTCTGCTGTGAATCCTCGACTATGATGGTGATGATCGACCTTAAACTCAAAGCACTCTAGTCACATTTCCATGAGTCTCTATCAGACTGACCCACAGCTCCGGGGTTACCCCTTTCACCAACCCAATAATGTGCTGCTTGTGCAGGGTTTTCTCATGTCTTCATTCTTCAGACGGGATTTTCCAGGTTTTCAGGACAGCACCGAGATCAGAAACCAGGTGATATTTCCTCACCTCTGGGAATCTGACTGTCATGCAGGCACCAGCTCTGGTTGCACATTAGTCCGCCGGCTACTCTGGAGCACCCACTCCTTGGTCAAAGAGAACTTGAAACTGGAACGATAAGTAGGTCAGCAGTTCCCACTTTTGTACAAGGATGGCAGGAAGGTGATGTTTATTTTCTGTCAGTACTACAAGAACCAGTTTGGGTCTCTTCTCCTTTCATGTGTCCTTCTCAGTCTGTATTCCATGCTCAGCTGTTATCAAGAGTGATGTTCCTCATAGCGTTGCAGGATCATCTCCAGGATGGCGCACCCACAACAGAAGCACAAATTGGTGTAAACATTCTGCAGCTTGCCATCCCTGCAACACTCAACACTGATCAGGAGGAGAGACAAAAGGGTAGCCACTTTGTAAGGCTATTCACACTCTGATAACAGGAACTGCAGTCCCACCATTCAACCTTACCATCCACCAAATGACATTATTCAGTGAGACTAAAAACAGTTCCTTTCAGCCGAAGGACCTCCTTGAACTTTTAAGAGAAACTTGTCTCGTTTTCCCACTCCAATGTCAAGGTCCCCTACTTCTAGGCTCAGGAATGCCAGTAATACTCTTCTACTAACTGGGAGAAAAACCTCACCTTCATCTTGTGCACATGAGCAGGAGGCTAAGGGCTCCCAAAATGGAACTGAGTCACTCAGACAGGTATACTGTGTGTAACACATAAACTATACATATACCATGTGCTGTGGATAGCCTCAGATTGATCTGGGTTCCCCTGTATCAAGGGAACTTTACATGAGTGGGCGAGTAGGACACTACTCTTGTGGTGTAGCTAATAGGGTCTGGTCACACTGAAATCTCTACAAAAACACAGTATGCTGCCATCACCGCACTACATGTTTGACCCAGTAACAGTTAGTAGTCCCCTGTTGCTATGGGGTTGCACTTGCTGTGCTCATCCAGGTTCAGGATCTGACTCATATTAGGGGACAGGCCTAGGCCTTTGTATGCACACTAAATTAGCATGAGTTTGGGGTCAAAACCCCAAAACAAAGATACCAGATACTCACAGTTGGGCACTCAGGGCAGGGTACATGACTGTGCACCACACTGAAGACATTTCCGTCCTAACAGTCCCCTCCTCCCTATAAATTCCAAATCCCTGTATCACTCGTATGCAACCAGTTGTTAATTATTGATCAGATATCAACTCCCAACAAGCATTTGCAATGCAATAGGTCTTGCATTTGAGAGAGTTGGAGCTATTGGTATTGTAAATGACTTTGGGAACTTATAAGTGTTTAGCCATGCAACACATTTTCCTGACATCAATGTTTGTGGTAAATCATCTATGGTATAATGGCCCATTACTACCAGGCATTAATTTAAGTCCTTTGACAGTGTTGGCATGTGTATTCTATGGCACTGGTGTCCTGCACAGATGGACATGAACTACTCAGAGAGAACCACAGATGACCATTAGCACATGTAGGTAGACACAGACATGCTTGCACAGGGACACACCCACCCACAGGCAGACTACAGATACACAGCTTCTGATGCCACTCTGACAGAATGTTCTGTGTTTATCGCCATGCAGATGTGAGCACCGGAGTAGAGACCTAAGCCTTGTCGCATCTGCTGCGCCGGGACAGCACTCACCATTTTCATAAACGAAAGACATAAACACACCACTGCTCACCCTGGAGTGTGATGCACTGAATGGTTGAGGCATGTGGTGTGTAAAATAGACTTGGTTAGGAGTGGCACACCACAGTGCTGTGTGGTATGTTTATACCTTCAAATCCAGTAAAGGTTGATAATCTTTCGGCGGACGCGATGCCTCGAGCAGGCGCCACTTACTTTCACTTTCTCTCACCATTAAGAACCTAAGAAGGTGTTCAAAGTGCATTAAAACAAGAAGTGATGGTGGTAATCTTTTACTACAGGGTACCCCTTCCTCTTCCCAGTCGCGTACCACAACAAGTGCCCATATAGAACTAAACAGCTTCCTTTGCTGTTTACAGGCCATTATGTTGCACAACAGGGATATATTAGAAATATATATAATTACAAGAAAATAAACTATTCTGCTCGCAGTAAAGTGTCAAAGCCTCACACACAATCACACTGAGAACAAAGAAGTGTCACAGAAAAGCAAACCAAAAACTTGGCAGCTATGTAGCTTCAAGTTTATAAAACAGGATAGTAGTGTTGGAGTGAGCCCCTACTTTGTACTTGGACCCCGCCTTACCTTTAAGTGTGCAGATCATAAAGCCGACAGCAGAACTCATGCCCCTAGACTTGCTCTGGGAATGCTGTCTGCTAGTGGAAAGTTTGGCATGTTTGCCTTCACATCAGTTCCCCATGCCGAAGGTGGGCAACATAAGGTTCACCTCACACTGCAGCTTCATAATGGTTCAAGTCACACAGCAGCTCGGTCAGCTTAATCCCGCCATTCGCTCAACGCCACCACGCTCAAGAAAGAGGCTCGCCCAGTCAGAAAGTCAACCCTAGGCTCTCCAATCCATGTGCTTTCGGCGCAAGCTGATGCTGTAGGGTTTTGTACTACAGACACCAAGGAAGAGTAGAGCCAGTCTTCCAGTGGTCAACCTGTTCTGAACGTGTTCTAGGACACAAGCAATGGTCACGCACCAAAGACTAAAGGAATCTAGTTTTTACATATCAGTGCATTTTGAAACAAGCTTGTCTATTCTGCATTATAAATAAAGTAATTTAATGTCACTCAACATCATGGTTATTTGCAAAATTGAAAGGAAAGCCGACACACTTTTCTAAAGGTTAAATCTGTGCGCAAAAACTCAGCCTGTTACATTTAAATTAATCTGTAGTTTAAAACTGGACGCTTTCTAGGTTGAGTTGACTAAGTGCACCATTGAATCGGCATCAGTCTGGACAGCACCACAAGCTTCTCTACAGCTTGGTGTTTGAAGAGAGTGTCAGTAACCTGCTCCATTCACCCTGTACATAATTTTCAGTGCGGCAGGTTTGACAGTATTCCTGTGTTCCTTAGTTGCATGTAAACAAATCATCCCCCAGTGGAAGAATGGGCAGTGTTAGGATACTGGTGGCGATCACAGCCCTACTTAAACATGGCCGCTAACTGCACAACAGCCTGATAATTCAACGTTACTACATTTTCTCTCCACAAATCACTCAGAGAATTGAGAATAGTGGCTGTGGAAGCTCTGCAAAGTTTCTCTAGTTAGTGCCTTGTTAAATACTTTTGCATGCCTATTACCGTGCAGTGTACCCAGGGGCGTAGGTGACAACACATTTCTGGGGGAGTCAGGGACTGCCTTGGGGACTTTTCTATTGATCATGTATAAATCGCCCACTGCAGGCTCCTATAAATGTACACAATCATATAGTTTCGACTTGAAATATGGAAACAGGAAGGCATGTTGTCACAGTTTGAAAACATGTTTTATTGTTATTTACAGTCACAAAAGTAATTAGACCAAATGTGAAAAAAACATGTTGATTAACATTGCATCTTTTTGCACCAAGCAAATAAAGGTAGGAGGAAAACAAGGAAGAACAAACTCTTTATGCCCTGCACCAATCATGCCCCTCGCCTCATGCAAACTGAAACCGCACTGGAGATATCAAAAGCGATCAGGTACAACAATTGTAAACTGTGCTCTGAAAAGGTAGTTGTAATAACACTTCTACTCTGTGTGATCTTGGGTAGCTCAGCTCCACACCAATCAAAACTGGGAGCATTTATACTAAAGAAGCTCTTGGTGTAACAAGCTATATAATACATGGGATTCTATAATTCCTGTCTAAACAGCAGTCACTCATTTCTTTATAATAAGCTACTTGCACCAAGTCACTGATTATAAACAAAAGACGTCAGAACTCGACAATTATAATGTTATTACAGTACAGTTGTGTTCTGATGTCCAAGTGCCTTCTGCCAGAGCCAGTAGCAAAGGTGAAAGGCAGGTCAGGTTATGAAGCATAATTAATTCAGCTGTTTCAAGCAACAAATGGAAAGTTGATTTTCTTTCTTCTGCTCTATTTTAGTAGCTTACAATGACAGAAGCTATGCATTAATGTTTTAAGTGGCTTGTGGGAAAGTTGTTGGTGCAACAATGTATTCTATGGGATAAAGTACCCCCATGGCATTCATGGTAAGGATATTGCAATTCACCTTGGGGTTCCATACCTTATAAACAGGCATTGGCAAAGCCAATAGGTCCCACCTTTGCAAGAGCTATTGGCTTTGCCAATGTGTTTTAGCCATGTGCACACTAGTGTGGCTACATGGTAGAGTGAAGTGGTGCAAGGTAAAGTAGAGTAGCGTAGAGCAAGGGGGGAAGAGTGCAGCGATGCATTATAGAGTGCAGTAGCATAGAGTGCACTGGTGTAAAGTGGCATAGAGTTGAGCAGTGCAGAGTAGAATGCAGCGGTGCAGAGTAGAGTGGCATAGAGTTCTGTGGCAAAGAGTGCAATGTTGCAGGGTAGAGTGTGGTAAAGGACAGTAGGGTAAAGCAGAGTGGCATAGAATGCATTGGTGTAGAGTGCAGTTGCTTAGAGTGGTACAAAGCAGAATATAGTGGCATAGTGTGCAGTGTTGCAGAGTAAAGGGTTATAGAGTGCAGTGGTGTAGAGTGATATAGAAAGCAGTAGCATAGAGTGCAGTGGTACAAAATAAAATATAGTGACATAGACAGCTGTGGTGTAGAGTGCTGCAGAGCAGAGTACAGTGGTGAAGAGTAGAGTGTTGCAGATGAGAGTATAGTGATGTAGAGTGCAGTGGAATAGAGTGCTGCAGAGTAGAGTGTCGCAGAGTAGATTGGAGAGGCGCAGAGCAGGTTGGAGTGGTGCAGGGTAGACTGGAGTGGAGTAGCATAGAGTAGAGTTGTGTAGAATGCACTGGTGTACAGTAGATGGTTTCAGAGTAGAGTGAAGTACCCTAGAATGGAGTGGTGTAGAGTAGATTAGAGTGGGATAAAGTGCAGTGCAGCCGAGTACAGTGGCGTAGAGTTAAGTGGTGGATAGTGCAGTATTGCAGAATAGAGAGTCTTAAAGTGGTGTAGAGTAGAGTGGCGTAGAGTGCAGTGGTGCTGAGGAGACTGGCATGAGTGCAGTGGTGTAGAGTGTATTGGTTTTGAATAAAGTGGTTCAGAGTGCATTGACACAGAGTGCAGTGGTATAGTATGCATTGGTTAGAGTAGGATAGCGTAGATTGTAGTGCCATAGAGTAGAGTGGTGCAGAGTAAAAATGGCGTAGAGTGAACAGCATAGATTGCATTGGCGTAAAGTGCAGTGGCGTAGAATAGCACAGAGTGGAGAAGAGTGGCGTAGGGCAGTGGTTCCCAATTTGTGGTCTGGGGACCCCAGAGGGTCCGCAAAGCCTCTTCAGGGGGTCCGCAACTGCTTAGAAAAGTAAACATTATTAACAGATTAGGTCCCCAGCTTTGAGTAATGACTTAATTGGGGGGTCCCCAGACTCCAAAAATTATTCAGTGGGGGTCCACAGGTTCTAGTAATCATTAATTGGGGGTCCACATAAGTCAAAAGGTTGGGAACCACTGGCGTAGAGTGCAGTGGTGTAGAGTGGATTGTTTCAGAGTGGAGTGAAGTGGCACAGAGTGAAGTTGTGCAGGGTAGAGTGCAGTGACATGGAGTGGTGTAGAGTGAAGTGGAGTGGCATAGAGTGGAGTATGCATGGTGTGGTAGCGCACTGCCATTACAGACAACACATCTTCAATTGAAATGACGATTACATATGCACAGACATACAGTTTTACTGCTAAAAGTACACAGCGCACAAATTTTAATGTGTGGAAATGTCATTACCTAGTTATTGATTTGTTTTGATCATATTATAATATTTGGTTCCACCACACATACTTGAATATCTGCACATTTCATTTACAGACATTTAAAATGTGTTGTGTGGAGGAAACAATAGCTTTCTGTTGTCTTCCTCCAGCACACCCCAGTAGCCAGGATGATTGTCATATAAATCCTTATACTTTGAAGCCAGAGAAAGAAAGATAAACACCAAGCTCTATGGGAAGACAGAGCCTGTCATTTGACCTTGGTTTTTTAATGCACAGCAAACGTGACAAGATAAGAACAAGATGTAAAGGCCTGTTTATAGAAACTGAATATTGGTGGAAGGATACAGTAAACAAGCGATGCTCTACAGGAGGGACAAACTCAAGCTAGACAGTCTAAAACAAATACAGCCAGCAAATAGAATGAGGATGTGAGTTACAAACCACAAAGCCAATGGTAAGCAATTGGTGGAATGCATTCACAGGGATGCTTTCCAAATGTCCCCTAAATTTCTTTAGCAAACCCGACAGCTGTGCGATTTGGTAGGCTTCAAACTAATGAACTTACCCTTTGGCCTTGTTTCTCTATATGGTTATGGAACTCCTTATAATGTACGGCAGGGGGTAGTTTAGCCCTTATATTAAGAATTGTGTACTGAACATTATAACCTTATGCACGGCTGGGTGAACCTGCACACTGAACCTCCATACCCCCATCTCCTGGAGATGTCCACTGCCTGCCACCCCTGCATCACTTGGAGGGACGCTATGTGAAATGGAATATTCATGATGAATCAATTATGATACATGTCAGAAAACTGGCTGAGATACCTTGCCCCCTTTAACACAGAATAAAATATATGCAGAACTACCACTCCCTTCCTTGAGACCCAAAGATATTCGAGGTCTGCTATGTACCTTTTTATTCAATGCTGTTAAAGATAACAATTTTGAATCATCCTCTAACCTAACCCACATAACAGAGTAAGGATTCTATGACCATGCAATTACTCGGATATCTGACAGACTGGAATACAATATGCCATCTAACCACTGCAACAGTCAAACTGCACCTTGTTATTTAGGGCCTTTTATATGTGCTTTTATGGGCATGGTCTTCACTCACTGTAGTGTCCTGTAACATTGTGAAATGTGCGCAGATTTGTGCTACTGCAGTGATACAAACACTGTGGGGGTCATTAAGAACTCGGCGGTAAAAACTGCCTACTGCGGCGGTGATGGTCGTCGAAGACCTTCGCCGCGGCTACCAGCCGGCCGCCGGATTATGACCGCAGCCAGATTTCCACCAGAAAGATGGCAGAAATCTGGCTGTGGCCATGCCGGCAGATGGCGGTAAGGTGGCGCTGCTGCCAGCAGCAGTGCCACGCCAGTAGACCGCTGCCGGCTGTATTATGAGACTAATACGGCCTGGCGGTGTTCTGCTGGTGGAGGACCCCCTGACTACAGGTAAGTCGGGTGCTCTGACAGGGGAGGGGGTGGGGGTTGTTGTGTGTGTGTATGTCTGTGCGTGCAGGTATCCGGGTGTGTGTTGTGTGTTGTGTGTGTGTGCATGTATGGATGTGTGAGTGTGTGTATGTTGAGTTGTGTGAATGCGTGTGTGCGTGTATGTAAGTGTGTGTGGATGTGTGTGTGAATGGATGTATGCATGCGTAGATTAATGTTGGAATGGGTGTGTGTGTGCATGTGTGAAGGGGGGTGTGTATGGGGGGTCTGGAGAGGAAGGCGGGGGTGGGGGAATAGCCTGAGGAGAGGGAGGGGCGGGGAAAACCCTATCAGTGACAGTGAAGGGATTCCCTGTCACTGATAGTGCCTACCGCCATGGTATTCGTGGCTGTGAGGATGCCACGAAAACCATGGCGGTAGGCGGGGTCATAATCCCGCAGGTGGGCAAGTGACGGCCGCTGGGCTGGAGAGTGAAGTCTCCAGCCCGGCGGTCAGTGTGGTAGATTGGCGGTTTGGCTCTAGCCAAACCGTCAATGTCATAATATGTGGAAAGTACCTCCAGCCTGTTGGCAGTAGTTTCCTCCATATTAACGGTGACCACCAGGGTCATAATGACCCCCTGTATTGCTGATGACTTGGTTGGCTATCAACAGGGCCACTGGAATTATGCATTGGTGCGCTGCAGTGTTTTTCACATAATTATGGATTTGCCGCATTTGCCACAAATTCTATCATCTGCTGAATAATCTGCAGATTTAAATAAACAAAAAAACGAATTTAAACTTTTCTAAAAACATAGTGACATGAGTTGCTACACAGTGGAAGGCCCCTTTGCAAAGGTTGATTGGCAACTTTCTTTTGCTTGTTGCTACAGTTAGGGGTTAAACTGGTACTCATGAGGTGTAGGCTAAGCCCGGAGCGTGTTAACAAGTGCAAAAATGACAATATAATAAAATACTACCTGCACAATTTGCCTCTGCTTGCCTCAGTCTCGCCTTCCCTGTTTCACCAAATGGTGTGATCCTCAGCAAATGCAAAGACTGCATTTCACGAGTCTCCTTTCTAGCCTGCAGGCGTCAGGCTGACTCTGCTCCCTCTTTACTTCCTCATTGTCCTGCAGGGCTGGTCTTCAACCCAGCAGGGCAGGTGGGGTAGGGCCACTGATGGCAGCAATCAGCCAACACTGTTGTCTGCTCCTCTCTCCCTTTGTTCTCATAGGTGCTTAATGGGGGCAGCTGTAAACAGCTCAAAGAAAAGAGCAGAGGGCCTAGGTGGCCTCCTGAGACGTCTTCATTCCATGACCATCAGATCGGTTACTGATAACTGGAGGCAGGTCAGCAGTTCAAGAGCAGGGCAATTATAAGTAGTGTTTTTGTGCGCCAATGGCCCTGCAAATGATTGAAGTGAGAGGGGAAATTATTTTGTACCCTTGTCCCCCCCACCCTCGTCCCCGTGCACCCTATACTGCAAAATATGGGGGGGATATATCCCACACACTTCCTACTCCATGAGTGTACCCTAACTCAATTACAGTGAAACACCTACATCTCTCAATCACAGGGTCTCTAAAATAAAAGGCTCTGCCAATTTAAAAAACAACAACAACATAGCGTGCATTACAACCAGCAATTTCCAAACAACTTCATGGCAGCTATATCACGTTTCTCTCCTCGAGGCAGTCATAAGAATAACTCCAAATTTAAGGCAGGGAGGGCTACAAAAAAATCAAGCATTTGAACTGCATTGTGTCTTGCGTTTGCTCGAGTTAGAGCTGTTAACGTTGTAAATTAATAACTGGACTTTTCTTGCCACACAAACTGAAAATAAAAAGTAAAACAGTTGACATAACCAAGTCGATTCAAAGCGCTGCCGTGGGTGTGAAGGACACACACAAAAGAAAAAATAAGTTTGCTCAAAGTCAAAGTTAACCGCACAAGTGGAATTATCCATGTAACAGGGACGATGGCCAAGGCGGTAACAAAACCGATGTAAGGAGGGACAAACGTAAAGCAGTTACCAACAAAAAGAAAGGACTTTTTGAAAGCCAAGCCCACGAACGAGTGATAGTGATGGGCGTTCAGTGGGCGTGGTTAAAAGCTCATATACATACCAACATGTCAGAAAAGCAGTGCTTGTGTGCTGCTATGCTCAACGTAAAAAGGGATGCTATTGGTTCACCAGGAACAGTTCCATCCTCTTAAATGTAATAATAATGACACTTTTAAAGTGCTTAGATACATCTTACAAAGTGCCCCAGTCACACTAAAATCTCTACAAAATCATAGCATGCTGCCATCACCACACTACAAGCTTGACCCATTGACAGCAGTCCTCTGTTGCTATGGGGTCCACTTGCTGTGCTCCTCCAGGTTCAGGATCGGACTCATATTGGGGGACAGGCATAGGCCTTCATATACACACTAGATTTGCATGAGGTTGGGGTCAAAACCCGAAAACAAAGATACTAGAACTCACAGTTGGGCACTCAGGGCACGGTGCATGACTGTGCACCACGCTGAAGATATTCCTGTCCTAACAGTCCCCTCCTCCCTACAAATTCCAAATCCCTGTATCAATTGTATGCAACCACAACTATAATTGTAAATTATTGATCAGATAGCATCTCCCAAAAAGGGATGCTATCTGTTCACAAGGTGGAACCTGTCGCCAGGAACAGTTCCATCCTCTTGAATGTAATAATAATGACACCTATAAAACGCTTAGATACTTCTTACAAAGTGTCCCAGTGCTAGGATACTGACTCCCAAGGATAACATTTCCCAACATGCTGGTTAGTTCTCAACTAGTACCAAGGAGCCAGGTTTTCATTTTTTTCCTGAAAAGAGTTTGAGATGAAGCCTGCCTAATTGCAGCAGGAACAGAATTCCAGATTTTAGGTGAGAGGTAGCTAAACGTCTGCCTCCAATTCTAGCTGCTTTACATTTTGGACTAACGGCTCGTTTCGCCCATAGCATTAAAATAAATTGCACCACATGCAAATCACATACATTTTTCACTTACTGGACAACATAAATATTTTGATAGGGGCTACAGGAGCATCACAGTAGCCAACTACGTCTTCTACATTTCTGCCAGGTAATGGATCACAGCTAGAGTGAGTGTGTAGGGACGCAGGGTCACCTAAAACACAAAACGGTGAAACAATATCACAGTCATTCAACACATAATAGTCACCGTCTACAGAGTGTTTTGTCTTATACTCTAAAATGTGGTCTGAGTCTCGGTGACATTTACCGCTGCACTTACAAATCCCTGCGCGCGCGCAGAGAGGCATTCTGATGACATCGAGGCGCTTATTAATCCGCTGCCTGCCGCTGCCAACTAATAACCAGGATACCCAGTGAAAACTGCGATCATTGATGCGAACGTGCCTTGGCTGCTACAGGATACAACGAAAAAATACTATACTTTTGCCAGTACCACCTCACTGCCTACTATTCTTTCTCTATAGACCCTCGTCCAATGCACATCTCTGGTTTTATAAGTCCGAGAATACTTGAGTTTTCCTATAGTTATAGCTGAAGAGTTTCAAACCTTAATATGGACTACTTTTGCTTGTTTATTTATTGGTTGTGGTGTGTAGGTTAAAACATGAATTAAATACAACAGCGAAGATTGGTTAATATTTCCAGTAGGAATTTATCTCTCAAAATCTTTGTGAGGAGGGCGTTACAAAGTTTCACCTTAGCAGCTGTCAGTTATTTGCTCCCTGGCAAACTTTGGTGTCTTTCAACAGCTCAAGCTTTGGATCTGATGTGGAGCTTCTACTTCTGAACCAACCACAACCGATGGATTTGACGTGAAGTATTCATGAAGCCAATCTCTTGATGCACATATTTAAGTTGAAGTGCCAAAAATGATCTTTATAACTCGGTTCGAAGCAGATTGCAACTTGCGTAGCAATTTAACTGGTATGTTCAGATACATAGCTGTGCACTATCGTAGGTGAGATATATGCATGAAAGATGTGTAAAATCTTTTGCACCCCTTATTCCTTTCCTATAGAGCCACGAAGCTCAATTCTAAGTAAGAGGGGGCCGTTCTCCCTGAAGGTGGTGGTGCCAGGCGTCATCATTCATGGAGGAGGAGAGTACTGCCTTGTTGGTCTGTGCTTCTACATTTTAGCTTGGAAGGAAAGAGTGCGGCAGAGCGGTGTGTAGATACATATACACTGGGGCATGCAAGGTGAGTGACTTTCAATTCATACTAATCTCATGTGTGCAGCGTGTGTCTATGTGTCTATGATGCAGCAGCGAGGACAGGCGTGCACTGTCAAAAGCATACTGTTTTTCTGGTCTCGGGGCTGACATGATCTCAGCCCAGATTTCCATGTCCCTAACTCCCCCATGACATTGGCTCGTCCTTCAGGTTTGCCACCCAATGATAGGAGGAGGTGGAATCCTGGATTCAGCGCCACACATCCACTGCGCCCTGCGCACATTCCCACCCTAATGGGTTCCTTCTGTTTCCAAGTGCTCCTTGCCTTCTCCTTGAGTCTGACTTGTGCCTCTCTCTTACAAACCCCAGGTGGCCTCTTGTTGGTACTGCTCTTTATCGTGGCTCAGGAGCCACAGAACTGCAGTACTCAGCATTATGCCTCTTGAGACCCGAGAAGGCCTAGCACCGTGGTGGCTGCTCCTCACACCACCATCTACAGAGGACACTGTAAAACACCCCGGAGCTACAGAACTGGGGGGCGAGTAGTGGGAAGGGAGCAAGAGATATAACTGTGTATTTGTGTATGTGAAAGCAAGTCTGAGATATGTGCATGAATGAGTGTCGCACATTTGCACGAGCCTGGGTGGAAAGGAGGTTCTCTAAATCTGCATAACCCCATGGAAATTCCTCAGATCCTTCTTGTCTAATCCTTGAGAGGCCTGCGTCCAAGACAAGCCTGAGAGTGATTGGGCCCGAGGAGAAAAGCATCTGAGGGTTTCTTTTCAATAAAGGAGATTCATCTGGGCCTTAGCATTGAGTAGTTTCTAGCAAACCAATTGTGAAAGTTTATTTATGCCAAAAAAGAGAATGCCTGTGTTGTTTTCGATGATGGCCTTGGAACCCATATCTTATAGAATATAAGTATATCTGTAGTAGTAGCTCAATCCACTCATGTAGACCTCTGAGTGTGCCGCCATTGGATAGATAAAGCACACCCACGACATGCTGCAATCAGATTATTCTGTGGTTCAGATGGAACGTGCATCTACACAGCAAACAGAGGCGAGCACTGTACTGGGCTATCTGGTTCAAGGCTGCCAGACGTTCAGCTTGAGGGGCAATGTATGTTTTACCTCTCAAATAATCGATCGAATGGCAAACAAACAGAGTTCTTTTCCATACCCATATCTTACCTTGTGTTCACAGTAGGTGTATCTTTTATCTTTGATAAACGTTTCATGTGTACATGTATTCAATGTAAATAATGCACTTTCTATGGTGAGAGGCAGGAGTGCAGAAAACATCATGGGTGCCAAAGCTTGCCATGGAAACAAATGTTGGGTTATATACCTAGAATCCTATCAACCATAAATCAAGAAGTCCATTATTCATTCTTATTCAAAAATACATGTAAGAGCAAGCCTTATATACTTTCATTGGTTTTCATTTAGTTAATCCCTATGTTTCACATGTATGTAATATTATCCCATTTGGTTATTGACCAGGGTGGAGTCAGTCATTATTTTCTGATGGAAAGTATGGAAGGTGCCCCAGAAGATAAAACAAGGACACAGCACACAGCAGTCTGTCAGTTGACTGCATGGTATTATAGTGCAACTTCACCACAGAGTTCAAATGAACAACTAGAATGCTAACATTCTGTATTCATGACAAACTGAGGCACTTTTAAAACCATGTTGTTTGAATAGGAGCTGTCTAATGTTAGATCATATCCTATGGTGGGAATTCCAGTAAATGAATAATATGAGAACAGGTTTCATTAAGTGATAGAAATTATGGTTTATTGCTCTAGAAAGCTTAATTAAGGCCATAATTTCTATGAATTCTTAAATCACTTCCGCATCCATGTCAGAAAAAAAGTCTGACATGCTAAGTAAAATGTACTACCAACAATAGTGGTAGTCTGTCATTTGATTTCAAAGTGTTCCACTCTGGCTAAATCACCATGAAGTTCACGTGAACAACTGGAGTGCTAGTATTCTGTTTTCAAGACAAAACTGAGACAGTCCTGAATGCCATTTTTTGGAATATGAGCTGTTAAATTTAAAGCCTTTCACCAGGGGTAGGCTGACGTAAATAGGTATTTAGGTCTTAATGCAGGTATTAAACCAGGTGGTTTAAGAAGTATGAGAGAGAGTATGTTTAAGTAATTTAGGGCACGGTATGTGTGTTTTACAGTGCCTAAAAGAGTTAATGAGAGAGACTGAGAACCCAATCTAAGGCCATCATCCCATTTCCACATCTATTTACTCAGGCTACCAATCCTCTATGTTGGTTAGTACCTGCTTCATTTGAAAATAGTAACATTTTGGTAGATGTAGAATGTTCTTTTAATCTTCCATTCAAATGTATGGGTAAGCCATTTAAAATGAATAGATGTGTGCTCTACTGAGCAGTGAGACTCGCTTAATAAGTTGCTGTTGAGACATTTAGGAACGGATGTAAGTTTTTGGCAGGCATGACAGATATCCTGTCAGCCTTATTACAAGTGCCATACCATATGCAGATGGAATATCCATCACATTTGTGACAGAGTAACCCATTAGGCAAACTCTAAAGCAATGCCAGGAATGTTTTTGCGCAAAGCATTCCATATTTAATAGGACAGCAAAAGATAAGTTAAAAGATTTATTAGAACAGGGAGTAAACCCCCTGTAGTTTTATTCTGAACTAACTGATTTAGTAAATAAATAGGATCATTGGCTTCAAGAGCGTAACAGAGAGAAAAGAAAGATGTTGTTTCAAGAGACAAAATGGAAGGTAGTAGGTCATTCAACATACAAACCCGAACGTATGCAAATCAGTGAACTAAGACGTTCGATTTTGAAGAAATAGACAGGTCCCAAGCACAAAAACTTTTTAAAATAAAACTGGCCACTTTTTAAAGGATTGTTTTGACAAACCAAAAATTCTGATAAGTGAGACCTTTGGTGATCTCTGAAGTCGGGAAAAGGAAACTCTCATCAGTGAAAGATACAAAATTTTTGAGCCCTTATCATCTGGTCTCTCTACTCTTCTCCGCTACTCATTGTGCCAAAGAAGAGTGTGGATCTTCTCTCTTGTATAGATTCATGACACTCAACAAAGTAACATTTAATAATAGGTATTCATTACCATTAATTTTGGCTCTGTTAGATCAACTGAAGTCTGCAACAATCTGTGCCAGTTTGAACTTGAAGGGGCCGTATCATTTGATAAGATTGACAAAGGGAGACAAAAGAAAAATTGCTTTTTGTTCTTGTTATTGTACTTGGATTATTCAAGTATCAAGTAATGGCATTTGGCTTGTGTGATGGTACAGCGACCTTTCAATTTTTTTTATCAATGAGGTATTTTGTAAGTATATATTCATGACTTATGACATGTTCAATGACATCATTGACAATATCACTACAACATCTGAAACACCATTGATGACAGCACTGTAGGATATATATATATATATATATATATATATATATATATATATATATATATATATATATATATATGTATATATATATACACACACACACACACAGTTATGCTTCCATTTTTGCACACAGACACAAACACACACATATATATATATATATATATATATATATATATATATATATATATATATATATATATATGCAAAAAAGAAAGCAAAGCAAAGTCTTCAAGCATAGGATTAGCAAATGCCATCCACACTAAGCTGAAAAATGACAAAAGCCTTTTATCACTCCAGCCATAGCCTTACAGCTTTGGGATGTTAAAATACTATCCTCGCCAATCCTGGAATTAATAAAAGCAACCCCTGACATGTTTCACTCTAGTTATAGCTCATCAGAGAGGCATAGCTTTGTACAGACACAAGGAAACACCCAGTATAAGCCAACAGAACGCCCTTTGAGTTTTAGAGTGTGCCATAAATCATACATAAAAAGGAAGCAGGCATTTCTGGGTAGTTCCCAAGTTTAGATGAAGAGCGTATCGTTTGTATGGAGCACCCTACAACATCACTGACACTCTGAATCTATTTCTCCAGCAGGGTTTTTAAGCATAGGATTAGCAGAGTTCCGTTCAAGCCGAGTTAGAGTGTGGTAAAGCCTTTTGCCTATTTTTTTTACTGCGAAGTTGTAGGAAAGTCCTTCTTTTTGCCTGGTCATCCCAAACTTTTTGGACAGATACTAGTGGTTACTGACTCTTGGCTGTGCCCTGGGTACTGCTAACTAGTCCCAAGGCCAATGCTCTGTGAAAAGTGGATATGCAAGTTAGGCTAATTATAATTGGCTCCATCAGCTGACCTATAAGTCCCTAGTATATGGTAGGACATGTAGGTTCAGGGACCCCAGCATAGGTAGTTCACAGATAGGTGCACTGCTGAGGTGCCAAGTGTCATTTTACAGGCAGGCCTGCCTTACTAGCTGCTTTTAAATGAAAGTTACCTTTAAATGTGACTTTGGAATTAAAAGTACTTCCAAAGTCTTAAACTACCTTACTTTCACATTTGTCACCCCTAGGTGTGTCCTAGGTGCCCACAGTGTTGGGAACAGTGTAACTACAGTCAGGGACCTTATAAAAGTTGTTTTTATAAGCCCTGGTGAAGGAAAAACACCCAAATTTGTTTTCCCTCACTGCAGTGAATGGGCTCCATAGGCTAACATGGTGCAAATTATTAAGGTCTCAAAAGGAGCTAAATATTTCAAGTTTGATATCAAACTGATTGTTATAATAAAACCAACAACTTGCCATTGTTGAATTTAATATAACTAACTCAGGGAAAGAGTTTTAGAACTCTACCTGAAAGTTGACAACTTCAGCCCTGTAGTGCTCTTCTCTGATTGGCCACTCTCTGGCAGCCTGACCAGGCTACCTTAATGGGGAGTGAAGTGGCCTGGGTTGAGGACAAAGGAAGTGCCTGGGGTGGGAGATCTGCCTTAGCAGATGGTGAAACAGGATGAGGGGAGAGCAGCCAATCTGGACTTCAAAGGAGGGAAGAACATTCCTGCAAACCCAGATGGCCAGGTACCCCCTGATTAGATTAGGGGAGGGCTGGAGAGGGGTGTGTTGAGGAAACATATCCACACCAGTGGATGGGCTCAACCAGACCTAGCCTTCAAGACTGAGGTGGTCATTACAACCCTGGCGGTCGGTGTTAAAGCGGCGGTAAGACCGCCAACAGGCCGGCGGTAAAAAATGTGCAATTACGACCGTGGCGGAAACCGCCAACAAAGACAGCCACTTTAACACTCCGACTGCCACGGCGGTACAGACAAACAGCGCGGCGGTCACCGCCAACAGACAGGCGGGAGACAGTGTACCACCCACACTATTATGACAGGCCAATCCGCCACCTTTTCCGGGGCGGATTCACCACGGATAAAAACATGGCAGAAACAGGAATCCCGAAGGGAAAACGCTCACCTCTACACACCCCACGAGGAACGAGGATGCCATGGACCCGGAACTCCAAATTCTCCCTGCGATAGTCTACTACTGGTTCTGGAGGGGGCATGGTGCCCAGAGAGCTTCATCCTGCCAAGGACTAAGGTAGTGGATGTGAATCTCCACTGGTTCTGGAGGGGGCATGGTGCCGAGAGTGCTTCATCCTGCTAAGTACAGAGGTAGTGGATGACAGTCTCCACTGGTTCTGGAGGGGGCATGGTTCCCAGAGTGCATTATTCACCCCGTGACGGACTAAGTTGCGTCAGTGCCTTTGCCGCTCATGGGCCAGCGGTGCTTGAGATGGCGGTGCCCTGTTCAGCGGTGCTTGAGATGGCGGTGCCCTGTTCAGCGGTGCTTGAGATGGTGGTGCCCTGTTCAGAAGTGCTTGAGATGACAGTGCCCTGTTCAGCGGTGATTGAGACGGCGGTGCCCTGTTCAGCGGTGCTTGAGACGGCGGTGCCCTATGCAGCAGTGCTTGAGATGGCGGTGCCCTGTGCAGCGGTGCTTGAGACGGCGGTGCTCTGTTCAGTGGTGCTTGAGACGGTGGTGCCCTGTGCAGCGGCGGCGCTTGAGACGGCGGTGCCCTGTTCAGCGGTGCTGGAGATGGCGGTGCCCTGTTCAGCGGTGATTGAGATGGCGGTGCCCTGTTCAGTTGTACTTGAGACGGCGGTGCCTTGTGCAGCGGTGCTTGAGACGGTGGTGCCCTGTGCAGCGATGCTTGAGACGGCGGTGCCCTGTGCAGCGGTGCTTGAGATGGCGGTCTCCATTGCAGGGTCTCAGCTGCTGGCGGTCCTTCATGGCCCAGCGGGGCTTTTGCTGGCGGTCCTTCATGGCCCAGCGGGGCTTTTGCTGGCGGTCCTTCATGGCCCAGTGGGGCTAGTGCTGGCGGTGGCCTCCTGGGCAGGTGAGCTGGTGCTGGCGGTGGCCTCCTGGGAAGCTGGGCTGGTGCTGGCAGTGGCCTCCTGGGCAGGTGGGCTGGTGCTGGCGGTCCTGTCCTGTTCAGCGGTGCTTGAGACGGCGGTGCCCTTTGCAGCAGTGCTTGAGATGGCGGTGCCCTGTGCAGCGGTGCTTGAGACGGCGGTGCTCTGTTCAGTGGTGCTTGAGATGGCGGTGCCCTGTTCAGCGGTGATTGAGATGGCGGTGCCCTGTGCAGCAGTGCTTGAGACGGTGGTGCCCTGTGCAGCGGCGCTTGAAACGGCGGTGCCCTGTTCAGCGGTGCTGGAGATGGCGGTGCCCTGTTCAGCGGTGATTGAGATGGCGGTGCCCTGTTCAGCGGTACTTGAGACGGCGGTGCCTTGTGCAGCGGTGCTTGAGACGGCGGTGCCCTGTGCAGCAATGCTTGAGACGGCGGTGCCCTGTGCAGCGGTGCTTGAGATGGCGGTCTCCATTGCAGGGTCTCAGCTGCTGGCGGTCCTTCATGGCCCAGCGGGGCTTTTGCTGGCGGTCCTTCATGGCCCAGCGGGGCTTTTGCTGGTGGTCCTTCATGGCCCAGCGGGGCTTTTGCTGGCGGTCCTTCATGGCCCAGTGGGGCTAGTGCTGGCGGTGGCCTCCTGGGCAGGTGAGCTGGTGCTGGCGGTGGCCTTCTGGGAAGCTGGGCTGGTGCTGGCAGTGGCCTCCTGGGCAGGTGGGCTGGTGCTGGCGGTCCTGTCCTGGGCAGCTGGGCTTGTGCTGGAGGTGGGCTCCGGGGCATCGGGGATGATGGCGGTCTTCTCCGCCGTGCTGCTCTTCCCAGACTTGCAGGGTTTCTTGTGGCCCTTCCCCACCTTGGAAGGTGTCACAGCTGACTCCACACTCCCACCGGGACCCCTGGGAGCGGCTTTGGTGGCTGGAGTCTTCCCCCACTCCCGCCAGGCACTGGCCAACTTCTGATGCTTCACAGGTGGGGGACTGTCTGTGCTGTGGCTCCGTGCCACACTGGCTGCCCTGGTGGCCGGTGCACTCCAGATTCCGGTGACTACAGGCACCACTGGTCCCGGAGATGTTGTGGCTGAGGTGCTACTTCGGGACCTATGAGATGGACGGGGTGGAGGAGGTGTTGGACAGGAAAAGTTTTTTGGAGACACTGAGACGGGTAGCTGGAGGGGGTTTGGGAGTGGAGGAAGAGGGGGTGGTTGTAGGAGATGTATGTTTGGTGACTTTGGGTGAAGGTGCATGCGCTGGAGGCTGTCGTGAGGTGGATGGCTGTTGGGTGGGTGTGTGCTTGCGTTTGTGTATCTTGGTAGGGGGTGTCACAGACACACTGGGAGAGGACACAGGGGATGTGTGAATGGTAGTGGGGGTGGTGACTGCACGTGAGCGGGGTGTGGTGGTGGGTGTGCTGGAGAGGGACGTAGTGGCTGTAGAGGTAGTGCATGCAGGTGTGAGTGTAGACGAGACTGGGAGGGAGGAGGGAGACGAGGAGGAGGGGGACACAGTGGAGGCAGTGGATGTTGGTGTGTATGCATGTGTGTGATGCTTGCGTGAGTGCCTGTGGGATGTGTGGTGCTTATGTTTGCCAGAGCTTCCCTTGTGTGTTGACGTGTGTGCATGCTGGTCTGTAGGTGTGCTTGGGATAGGCTGAGGTACAGGGGTTTGTGTCTGGGTGGAGGAAGTTGGAGGGGGGAGGCTGGAGACGGGGACAATGGCTGCCATCAGTGCTGAGGCCAGAGTCTGAAAAGCTCGCTGAAGGGCCACCTGACCAGAATGAATGCCCTCCAGGAATGCATTGGTTTGTTGCAACTGCCTCTCTACACCCTGGATGGCATTCAAAATGGTAGACTGCCCAACAGTGAGGGACCTGAGGAGGTCAATGGCCTCCTCACTGAGAGCAGCAGGAGTGACTGGGGCAGGGCCTGAGGTGCCTGGGGCGAAGGTGATGCCCACCCTCCTGAGTGAGCGGGCACGGGGCAAAGGCTGAGGGGCTGCTGGGAGGGCGGTGCTGGTAGGGGGGGTGGCGGCTGTACCTGTAGATGCGGGGGGCACAGATGTTGCCGCCACCACAAAGGAGCTCCCATCAGAGGACGAGTCCGTGTCGCTGGTGTCAGCTCCTGTCCCCGCCGTGGAGCCCCCCTCGCCCTCCGTCCCACTGGTGAACTCTGAGTCCGTAGTCTCGCCCTCCAGGGCCATGTGGGATGCAGCTCCCTCGTGCTCCGGTGCCACTACTCCTCCGCCTGATGATGCTAATGCACACAAGAACAGGGAGACCACAAAAAGGGGGGGACGACAGAAGAACGACATGTTGAGTGCATGCATTACCACTACCGTTGGCGGACACGTCAGACACAGAAGCCCCCTGCACTACGCCGTGCTCTTGGGGTCCACTGTTCAATTCCTAGGAAATGGCCTACAAGGCTATGGACGACATCTGCACACATAGATGACACAGGGGCATGACTAGGTGTACTTGGCACACTACAGAGGTGGGTTGGGGTGCCACATGGCCTGCCTTACCGAGGGGCCTTGCCTACAGAACTTGCCCTGGCCTAGGTAAACCCACAGCCCACCTCCCCCACCCAGACACCTCCACTGCGCGCAAAGTCAGCAGAATGAGAGTGTACTCACCCCCTTGTGGATGCTGTGATGCCCTCAAGCGCCCATCCAACTCCGGGTAGGCCACCACCAGGATCCTGAACATCAGGGGGGTCATGGTGCGACGGGCACCCCTCCCACGTTGGGAGGCCATCCCCAGCTGAGCCTCCGCCGTCTTCTTGCTCCAGCGGCGAATGTCCTCCCATCTTTTACGGCAGTGGGTGCTCTGTCTGTGGTAGACCCCAGGGTCCGTACGTCCTTGGCGATGGCACGCCAAATATCTTTTTTCTGGTCGGTGCTGACCTACATGAAATGTACAGGGGAAAAAGAGAAGTTATTACCAACTGCACCGTCAAAGTGATTGGCCCCCATCCCTACCCTTGCCATGTGGCACATGCATTCACCGTCTTTCATGCACGCAGCACTCTCCCCCCTTCCTTCTTACATCCAGCCCTCTCCACACAGGCATGGCCCATACAACATGCTCCCTGTGTACTTACCTGTTTGTCTGGAGGACCGTAGAGTAGCGTGTACTGGGGGAGGACCCCATCCACGAGCTTCTCCAACTCCTCCGATGTGAAGGCAGGGGCCCTTTTCCCAGACACTCAAGCCATTGTCTCTTCCAGACCGAGGTCACAGCAGCACTTGCAGTGTAGGTCCTCTCCTGTCGAAGATCAGTATCGAGTGATTGAACAGATAGAAAATGGTGGTCACGTCCGCGGCGGTGCGTACCGTCACCGCCGGCGTACATTGTCATTGGCTCCTAGGACCCATAGGGTCCAATGTTAACCAATGCAGCATTGCGCTGCGGTCTTTTCAACTGCGTCACACATACCTAGGCCTAGACTCTACACACATACAGGCCATCTTTTGTGTATGAATGGTGTTCTGTGTAAACGGTGGGTACGTACCTCTGAGTTGTTTGACTCTGTGCTCGCTGTTGTCCTTCATAGGGACCGTCAGCTGGGACATGTGAGGAGATGGCGGCATCCTCCGGTGTACCGACCGTTGGTGGACCTGTCGACAATGGAGGAGCGACATGTGATTATCACATACAGGCTTGACCGTGCCACAATCCAGGAACTGTGTACCCAGTTGGAGCCAGACCTGATGTCAGCAATCCGCCATCCCACAGGAATCCCCCCTCAAGTGCAGGTGCTGTCAGTGCTCCATTTCCTTGCAAGTGGGTCTTTTCAAACAACAGTGGCCATAGCATCAGGGATGTCACAGCCTATGTTTTCCAACGTATTGTCCAGAGTGTTGTCTGCCCTTCTGAAACACATGCAGAGCTACATCGTTTTTCCTCAGGTGGAGGATTTGCCTACAGTGAAAGGTGATTTCTATGCCCTGGGACACATCCCCAACATCATAGGTGCCATTGATGGGACACATGTGGCTTTGGTACCCCCCCACAGGAGTGAACAGGTGTACAGAAACCGGAAGAGTTATCATTTAATGACCAGTACATCTCCCATGTGAATGCCATGTTCCCTGACTCAGTGCATGACGCCTACATCCTGCGGAATAGCAGCGTCCCTTATGCGATGGGTCAACTCCAGAGGCACCGTGTCTGGCTATTAGGTGAGCACCTGGAAGCAAGTCAGTGGGAATGGTTGTCTGGGTCTGGGGATATCCCTCCAGGTTAGTACGTGTCTAACAGTTGTCCCTCACCATTTGCAGGTGACTCTGGTTACCCCAACCTGTCATGGCTACTGACCCCAGTGAGGAATCCCAGGACAAGGGCAGAGGAACGCTACAATGAGGCCCATGGGCGAACTAGGAGGGTGATCGAGCGGACCTTCGGCCTCCTGAAGGCCAAGTTCCGTTGCCTCCATATGACAGGTGGATCCCTATTCTACTCACCAAAGAAGGTGTGCCAGATCATCGTGGCCTGCTGTATGCTTCACAACGTGGCTTTGCGACGACAGGTGCCTTTTCTGCAGGAGGATGGTCCAGATGGCGGTATTGTGGCAGCTGTGGAGCCTGTGGACAGTGAAGACGAGGAAGCAGAGGAAGAAGACATGAACAACAGGGACTCAGTGATCCAGCAATATTTCCAGTGAGACACAGGTAAGAGTACAGACCTGCCTACTACATGTACTTTAACACTACTACCTCTCTACTGTCTGTCGTTTTCACCCAGTGTATGGTCACTGAGTTGTCACTTTCCCTTACAATTTCACAGATGTGGGTCCCACTGTGTGACATCTGCTTAGATTCCTCATGGACTAGAGCTGTGTGACATAGGTATGTTGACATTACAATTGAAAGAGCATTTTGTCACAGTAATTGCTAATACACTATTTCGAAATCACAGACAGACTCCAGATTGTTTTGTGCTTTAAGGGTGTTTATTTAAGTGCTCAATATTGGAGGGCGTAGTGAAATGGTGAGGGGGTGATGGCGGAGAAATGTCCATTGTGGTTCTAAAAATTCTGGACCCATGTAATTTACTTTGCCACAGCAGTACGATTTTAGTATCAAAAGACCGACAATGACTAGTACACTAAGCATGAGCATTTTCGCTCAATTCCAGCAGCGTTTTCACCTCGAAATCGCCATTTTCGTCCTGCACTCGTGGCTCCCATTTTTAAAAGTTGCCCTCACATAGGCTTATAATACAGTCAGATTTGATTCCAAGGACACGTACACCTTGATTGACTTTTCTCTGACCTGGGCAAGCTGGAACCATTGCCTCAGGCCAAACCTGTTTGGTCAGTCCCTCTCCCAGTGGCTGAATCAGATAGCATCAAGGCACACCATGCCATAAAACCCTTATTATCACTCACACACCCTGCCTAATCTTGCTCACACCTGCACCTGCTCTTTTCTTCTTCTTACTTTACGAGGGGGAGGTGCCCGTTTTATTGGGGGTCCACACTTATCTGATGTAAAATACTAGGCCTTGTCGGGTAATTTATTATGGGTTGGATGACATGAAATATGAGGTTTCATCATGACACTGTTTTTTCCTTTGTAGTGAAAACATGTGAATGACCAACCAAAATGTCAAGAATGTTTGCCTGAAGCTTAAAAAACTGTATATAAGGAAACCCGATTTTGCATTGACACACAGTCTCCTGAGAACATACAAACCGTGCTGTTGTACTTCTAGGACGCTTGTTACTTGGTTGCAGCCAATAAATTCGATCTTTGACTTCACCTAGAAGACTCTGAGTTTCTGTGGTCTGAATCAGGAAAGTACCCGAGGTCTTTGGGTGTACCCTGGCACCGCTGGGTTACCGGATCAGTACCGGTTCTGAAAAACCCAGTACCTCACCATGGCAGAGTCCAGTCTATTAGTCTCACAGGTGCATTGCCCATATGGGCATGGGAAGTGGAACTGGGGCAGTTTAAGTATGGGCATGGTGACAAAGTGGGACAGTAGGATGACAATCAGGGTGGTCTCATTTCTTGGCGGGGGTCTTGGCATCGTGGTCTGTCTTTGTCCTGGATCTCAGGGATCGTTTGCTGGGTGGTTCACCCTCTGCAGGGGGTGCTGGTGTGGTGGTCCTGTGGCGGGGCGTCCTGTCCACTAGCGGCGGCAGAGGTGGTGGGCAGTTCATCGTCCATGCTAGTGTCAGGGGCCCCTTGTAGTGCCACAGTGTCCCTCCTGGTGTTCACGAGTTCCTTCAGCACCCCTACGATGGTGCCCAGGGTGGAGCTGATGGTTCTGTGTTCCTCCCTGAAGCCCATATACTGTTCCTCCTGCAGGCGCTGGGTCTCCTGAAAATTGGCCAGTACCGTTGCCATCGGCTCCTGGGAGTGGTGGTAGGCTCCCATGATGGAGGAGAGGGCCTCGTGGAAAGTGGGTTCCCTTGGCCTGTCCACCCCCGCTAAAAGCAGCCCTCCCAGTTCCCCAGTGTTCCTGGGCCTCCGTCCCCTGGACCGTGTGCCCACTGCCACTGCCCCCAAGTCCCTGTTGTTTTTGGGGTGGTGGGTTATCCTGGGTTCCCTGTAGTGGTGGACACACAGCTGATTGACGTGTCATGGGGACGGAGGCATGGGCCAGCTGGGTGGGTGCCGTGCTGGTGTTTCCAGAGGGGGAAGCTCTGTGGTGGCCTGTGACTGGGTGAGGGGAACCGACTGTCCCGAGGTCCCCGATGGGCCGGGCTGGTCATCGAGATCCAGTTGGACAGAGCTGCTGTCATCACTGTGGGCCTCTTCTGTTGGTGGTGTGGACATGTGTGGTCCCTCCTGTCCGGTGACATTGGGTAGGGGTCCTGCAGGGGTATAAAAGGATGGTTATGACATCTGTGTGTGTCATGGTGTGCAATCGGTGGGTGACCGTGTACCCCAGTGCTTGCATTCCTGTGTGGGACCTTGTGTGATGATGGTTTAGGGGGTGTATGGGTATGTTCATTGGGCATGCTTTAGTGATGTGTGTCCATGCTTTGTTGTTGCATGCAGGGCTTGGTGTTGGGATGGGTGGTTTGTGATGTTGGGACATATGTGAGGAGTTGGGGTGCTGGGGGTGAAGGTGGGGGTATGTGCTGGCATGCAGGTAGGGTGGATGATGTAATAATTAAGATTTGTCTTATCAGAGTCCATTCCTCCACCTACTCCTGCGAGGCCCTCAGGATGCAGAATCGCCAAGACCTGCTCCTTCCATGTTGTTAGTTGTGGGGGAGGAGGTGGGGGTCCGCCGCCAGTCCACTGAACCGCCAGGTGGTGTCTTGAGACCACGGAACGCACCTTCCCCCGTAGGTCGTTCCACCTCTTCCTGATGGCCTCCCAATTTCTTGGGTGCTGTCCCACTGCGTTGACCCTGTCCACTATTCTTCACCATAGCTCCATCTTCCTTGCTATTGAGGTGTGCTGCACCTGTGCTCCGAATAGCTGTGGCTCTACCCGGACGATTTCCTCCACCATGACCCTGAGCTCCTCCTCCGAGAACCTGGGGTGTCTTTGCCGTGCCATCGGGTGGTGTAGGTGATGTGTGGGGTGGAGTGTGTGGTGATAAGATTGCTGATATGTAGTCGGGTGTTGTGTGAGGTGCGTGGAAGTTCTGTGGGTGATGGTGTTGTGTGCCTGTGAATGCTGTTGTTCTTGCTGGTGCTGTCTCTCTTTGGCCTTCTTTTGGAATTTTTGGTCGTAGGGGTTTGTGGGTGATGTGGGTGTGTGTTTTATATTGTAATGGGTGTGTGGGAGTGGTGTGTGTATGTGTATCAGGTGTGTGTATTTAGAATTGTCCAATGTGGCTGTGTTTTGTATATATGTGTGTATTTTGAGTGCGGTGGTGTGTACCGCCAATGGAATACCGCGGTTGAAAGACCGCTGCATGGATTCATGTGTTGTGATAGTGTGGGCGTATTTCTGTTGGCGTGACGGTGGAGGTTTTGTTATCGCCAGTTTATCACTGACCTTTGGTGTGGCGGACTTGTGTGGGTGTCTGACTTTTGGCGGATTCTGAACTGTGGGTCATAATAGCTGTGGCGGAATTCCGCGGCGGTGTGGTGACGGTCTTCTGCACGGCGGTAAGCGGCTTTTACCGCCAATGTTGTAATGAGGGCCTGAATGTCTGCCATTTTGGATTTCTGAGAAATGTTGCTTTCTTGGATTGATTTTTGACAAACTTCCCAGGAAGTGGTCATCCAAGAGGTTGGTGGCCTGCATGTGATTAATCAAGAGGCATCCCCTAGTTTCCCCCCCAGGTACAAGGATAAATATTGCAGAGCTGCATCCATACCTCAGATCCCTACAAAGAACAAAGACAAGAAGAAGAAGAACTGCCCTGCTGGACCCCTCACCTGCACCTGGGCACTGCACTCTGAAGGTCTGCACAAGCAGCACACTTGGGCTTCACCACTAAAAGGACTTTGCCTGTCTTCAACTGCTTCAAGAAAGGACTCCCTGTTTGCTACAGGTAGAAAATAGCTGCCCAGAGTCCCCTGCATCAAAGCTGAAGAAACTAACCAGCTGACAACTGCCCAGTGGTCATTTTTGAGTTGAAGACAGGTGCATTCTGGGAGTTGGAGTTCTAACCGTCAAGGAGCAATGCAGAGCTCCTGGAAGCTTAGGTTGAGTTGAGGACACCTAAAGGACATTCAAAGACCTTCTGGAAGAAGATCCAGAAGTTTGGAGAAGATTGGAGAACTTTTGGAAAAAAGCTCCATAAAGGGACTGATCCGACACCGTGAGTCAAGCTGGCTTACGTCAATGGCAACCCGGCCTGACTTGCAGGTTCGTCCCGCTGAAAAGCTCCAGAGCCCCAGACTTCCAGGATTTCACCGGGGGCTCCTAAAAAGGCAATCCACCGACGTTGACTCGAAACTGGCTTGCTGTGGAGGGTCATCCGATGTTGGAGAGAAAAGGCTCCAAAAAAGTGACAAAGTTCCAACGTAAAAAGTTGACAGAGGTTTCCCGCGCAGCGTATCCGAGGAGGGCTCCAGGAACGTCTGATCTAATTTCAAGTTCAACCCTGATGAAGATTCCCTTCCTGAAAAAATCAAGTAAGACCAAAGGTAGAATTCTTCACCGAGGTCTCCTGCGACGGGTATTCAAAGAGGGCTCTAGGAAGTTTGGATCCAATCTGCAACTCCGTCCTGGAGAGAAACTTGGCCTAAAAAAAGACTAAGGGGATTATTCTAACTTTGGAGGAGTATTAATCCGTCCCAAAAGTGACGGTAAAGTGACGGATATACCACCAGCCGTATTACGAGTTCCATAGGATATAATGGACTCGTAATACGGCTGGTGGTAAATCCGTCACTTTTCCGTCACTTTTGGGACGGATTAACACCTCCTCCAAAGTTAGAATAACCCCCTAAGTCCGAAGGTAAAACTTTGACCAAGGCCTCCTGCTCAATGCACCCAAGCAGGGCTCCATCGCAGTCGGCCTCAAATTTGACTTTGCCCTGGTCGAGTGCGACCAGATGTCCAGCTTGGTTTCTATGCACTAAAAAATATTTCATCTGAAAATTCATATCTCCGGGTCCCCTTATCCAATTTTAATCGTTTTGGTGTCATATGAAAGATAAATATTTTCAATTTTTATGAATTAGTTTTGGATTTTTAAGCTGTTTCCTGTGTTTTATTTAATTATTGTTTTGTGATACTTGAATGATTTACACACTGTGGCCCTCATTACGACTGCGGCGGTCTTTTCCGAAGACCGCCACAGCCGCCGGCAGACCGCCGTATTATGACTGCCACCCGATATCCACACCGCCACACCAGAAAATGACTGCACACAGAATTACGACCTGTAATTCTGTGTGGCCGTCTACAGGTGGGGGGCACTGCCAGCGGTGCGACCCGCCCCCTCACGGAGGAGCACCTCGTTGGACAAGGTAAGTGTCGTCCACAGGGGGAGGAGGGTGGGCATGTGTGAATGGGTGTGAGTATGTGTATGCGTGTCATGAATTTGGGGGGAGGGTGGGGGAGTGCTTGTGTGTGAGTGTGTCTCTGTATGTAAATGTGGTGATGGTGATGGGTATGTGGGTGAATGTGTATGGTGGGTCAGGGTGGGTGTGTTTATACATGGGACAGGGGTGAGGGTGTGTGCATGGGTGAATGAGTAGGGGGATGGGGTGTGAGTGAGTGCGTGCATGCAGGAGCGTGTATGTGGTGTGTGTGTGTGTGTGCGTGCAGTGAGGTACTATTGGTTTTGTGAAGATGAGTGAGGGGGGGTGGGGGAATGGAGAGTGTGATGTGTATGGGTATGTATGTATTTCTATGGGGTTGAATGTTGTGAGTGCATGTGTGAGTGGGAGTGTGTCTCGGTGTGATTGTGTGTGTGCATACGTGCATGTGTGTAGAGGTGTTTGGGGGTGTCCCCGTGACAGAAATGTAAGTTTCTGTTGTCCGGATACCTTTCCGACAGCATTTCGTGGTGGTGAGACCACCAGGGAAATGCTGGTGGTGTCCCAAGTCCAAATAACCTTGACAGTTATTCGACTCCCGCCGGGCTCAAGGTGGAAACCTCCAGCCCGGCGGGCCGTAGTAAAACAGCTGGACGGGCGGGGAAGCAGCGGTTTGGCAGTGGCCAAACCACCACGGTCAAAATATGGCAATCCCGCGGCAGTGAGACCACCACTGCCGCTCGTTGCTTAGCTACCAAGGTTGAACTGGGATTAATTTACCTGACTGGACCTAGTGGGGGTTAGTGGCCTATTGCTAAGTGTAGGTACTCACCTGGCCTTACCAATAATCCATTTTCCAACAAAAGTCTTTAAGCATAGGACTAACAAGTGCTATCCAGGCTGAGCAGAGAAATGACAAAAGCCTTTTACCACTCCATCAACAGTGTTACAGCCTTTGGATTGGGAAAATAGTATCCTTGCCAACCTGGAATGAATAAAAGCAACACCTGACACGTGTTTTGCTGTGGTTACAGTTCATCAGCGAGGTATACCTTTGTACAGGCGCAAGGGAGCACCCAGTATATTTCAAGATAATACCCTTTCAGGCTTAGCGTGTTGCATAGATTGTGCAATAAAGGAAGCAGGAAGTTCTGAAGTTTGGTGGAGAGCAGTTCCTTGATATGGAGCACCCTACAACACCAGTGTCACTCTGAATCTGGTCAGCTCAAATGTCTGTTTCTTTAGTTTTTAGGCATAGAATTAGCACAGTGTCATCCATGCAGAATTAGAGACTGAGAAAGCCATTTGCCGGTTTTACAGCACAAACAGCAAAGTCTTTTAGCATAGGATTAGCAAGTGCCATTGATGCCAGCTGAAGAATTACAAAAGTCTTTTGCCACTAGGCATGCCACTGAAGGCACAGTATTACAGCTTTGGATTGGTAAAATTCCATTCAAACCAACCTGGAATGAATAAAAGCTACCCCTGACACATGTTTCCCTCTCGTTAGAACTCATCAGAGAGGTATAGCTTTGTCCAGACAGAAGGGAACACCCAGTAAAAGTCAATGCAATGTACTTTCAAGCTTAGAGTATCACATAAATTATGGAAAAAAGGAAGCAGGAAACTGTGGGTAGTTCCCAAATTTAGGTGGAGATCAACTCCTTTATATAAAGCCCCCACAACACCACCAACACTTTGAATCTAATCACCTCAAATGACTGCTACTCTAGCAGAGGCTTTAAGCATAGGATTAGCACAGTGCCATCCACACTGACCTAGAGAGTGAGAGACATTTTTACAGCAAAGTCTTTAAGCATAGGATTAGCAAGTGCCATCCACGCCTAGCTGAAAAATGACAAAAGCCTTTTACCACTGCAGGTACAGTATTACAGCTTTGAACTGCTAAAATACCATCCAAGCCCACTGGAATAAATAAAAGCTAACCCTGACACATGGTTTCTGGTTTGAGCTTATCAGAGAGGCTTAGATTTGTCCAGACACAAGGGAGAACAAGGTACAAGTCAAGCCTGAAAGGGTATATTTTTGACGTATACAGGATTCTCCCTTGTGCCCTCTCAGGAGGTTGAAGCGGCACTTCATTTCTATCCTGGCCTCCAATATGCAGCCATTCTTCTTCTAGAACGCCCACTTTCCTGATCTTCTAAGTCTTGTAAATTGACATCCAATGCTGAGAAAAATGACAAAAAATTAACAGAAATAAAGATCCTGAAATGCAGCTGGGGCACCATACAGAAACTGCTGAGGTCCTTCATTGCTGCCCTATATGCCAGTCAGGCAGTAAGTAAGTAAGCAATGTTGAGAAAGGAATGAAAGTGGCCAGCGCTATTTGTGTCTTGTATCCAGTAGGTTGTATGATGGAACTGTGCATGCCTTAGCAACGTGGCTGGAACAACAACAGCGTTGTGTCCATGCATGCCTTTAACACGCATTCCTTTACAACAAATGTTCATTGTAAAAGCATGCCTAGTAAAGGCATGAGTGGAAACGGCATGAAAAATGGCATGCGTGGTTCTATCATACCACACCCCCACCCACCCTCAGGCCCAAAATTAACCCCACCCCTAGCCCTTAAGCTACCCCGACCCCACCACCTGCCCTTAAAAAAAAAGATCCCAACACCCCCACCCTCACCCCTATAAAATAAAGTACCCCGACCCCCCCACCTGCCCTAAACCTAAAAAAAAAACTATAAAGACCCCAAACTCATAAAAGTAAACTACTCCGACATCCCCCACACGCCCTGAGCCCCAAAATAAAAAACTATACAGAATCCCCACCCCTAAAAATAAACTATCCTGACCCACCACGAGTCCTAAAAAAAAACTATCCCGACTCCCCCACACCTAAAAATAAAGTACCCCAACCCCCTCACCTGCCCTGAGTCCTAAACAAAAAAACTACCTGACCCTCCACCCCTAAAAACTAAACTACCACGACAACCCCCACCCATTCTGAGACCTAAATCTTTGTCCCCTAATAAGTAAACTAATCTGGCCCCACCACCCACACTAAGCCCTAAAAAAAATTATCTAATAAACTATCCCAGCCCCCGCACCTCAGCCCCTAAGAACTAGGCCCCGCCCACCCTGAGCTGTAAAAAAAAGCAAATCCCCACCCCCTCCCCTAAAAGCTAAAGCTAATGTACCCTGACACCACCCACCCACCCTAAGCCCTAAATACGCCCCCACCGCTAAAAACTACCCACCAAACCTGCCCCAACCCCACTCACCTCACCGCATTCTCTCCTGATCCTTCCTCCTCTTCTCTCCTCCCTCTCTTAAACCTTCCCACACCCCTTTAAAAATAAACTACCCTACCCCCACCCTAAATAATAAAATACCCAAACCTCCCACACCTGCCCCTGAAAAAAATAGCCTGCCCCTCACCCACCACAATCCCTTAATTCACCCCCCACCTCTGCCCCAGCCCCACTCACCTCACTGTGTCACTCTAAGGATGCCACAGGAGATGACTGCACACTATGTGCAACAATTAAAGGGCTGCTGCTCATACAGCTGACATGCTCTTCTTCATCACCACCACTTCCTTACAACAGTTGAACTTATTCTTTCTCACCAGCAGCAGCTATGTTTTTTAAGGTGGTCTCCCCACATGATTGTGCATTGTTTTTTTCGGATGGATCAGTTGGCACCAGTACCATAATGTCCACTAGGCTTACCACAACAAACTTTTTTGTGGCAAATCGAGCATTCTGCGATGTGCTCCTAATGCGGCCTGAGTGTAATGAAGTCCCAAACTGGGTAGGAGAGTTTTCTGATTCTGTGAAAGACTGAAGAATTTGCTGAGGTGGAGCTAGGCTGTTGTGTTGGCCTTTCTGAGAGCAGTTTGTGGTAGTGGTGGTGGTTGCTGCAGGTTTGTGGAAGCAGGCAGTGTTGGTGGAACTACATAACCCAGAGCACACTGATAATCACTACCCCATAATTACCTTGCTCCCTTCCAAGTTTTTGTGGAATCTTCCTCTTCTCTCATCTCTCATGGCAGGTCTTGTTTGGGTTCCAATCCATATCAAGATCACCAGAAGGGGAGCTTGGAGATGATGGGTGAGTGTTCTTTATTTTCCTTGCTGCAGATGATGGATCTGATGTGTCCATTAGAAGAGCAGTCACAACAACATCCTCCTCTGCAGCAAGCTGAACTTCCTACTCTGCTTCCACAACCAGAGCATCAGATGTTGTAAGCTGTGGTTCCTATTGTTGATTTTCCAGTGAAGATTCAGTTTGCTGCTGAGAAACTTCAATTTCCGACCCTCTGCTCTTCGTGACTCTAGTCACTGCAGTGCTGGGAGCCACAGGCTTTGGTTTTGATGGTGGTGCTGATGATTCAGGGTTGATCCTCCTCCCAGCCTATTCCTGCTTAGAGGAGGGTGCAACAGGTATGTTGCATTTCCTGAAAAATGCATAAGGCATGATGTCATCAGTGGCACTAGGAACAGACTTTTTCTTCTCCTCGTGGGCCACTTTCTTGGCAGGACCTCCTTCTTTGGAGGTAAATCTTTACTTTATAAATTGGTTAGCCTAAGCACTTAGCTGAGGATACAGGTGTCACTGTCATCTAATTATCAGACTTTTCTCCATCTCAGTATTGTGCATGACGAGACATCTAGTGCACCTGCAGGCAATAAACATGAAGCAGGAAGTAAATCAGTGGGACTCTGGCAATCTAGTCAGTGTAATACAAGGCACCCTCATCATTATCACAACTGCTTAACTATAGTGGACCCATGCATAACCTATTTTTGCTAGACATTACACAGGAAAAGCTAGCTTGGTGCCCCTCCAGGGCCCATGGCTTAAATAATTGCTTGTGCCCCTCCAGGGCCCCTTAGACAGTATAAAAGCTAGGGGTAGACAAACAACAAATACATTCATTACATAATTGCTGGTAATTGCTCAACCACCCATGGGGATTTAATAGAATGCAGGGGATGGCAGACAGACATAAAAAAATAATGGCTGGTGTCCCTTCAGGGCCCTATGGGAGTTGGGAGGACATACAAAAATCAAACAAATGAATCAGAAACATCAACTCTGTACTACAATCACCCACATACACAAATAAATAAAATGACAAAATGCTATGTGCTTCTTCTGTTAATGTTCCTAGAAAATGGCTTTTAAAAGTGGAATAAAGGATTGAAACAACAACTAGCGGCACAAAGTGGTGATAACTAGCTCTTCCACCACATAGTCAGGGAAGAAGAAGACATGGAAAACAAAGACAAAAGGGTCACCACACACACACACACACCCTAGTTCCACAAAATGGCAGTCGCTCATGACCAGCAAAGACGGAGGCATAGAAAATAAATAGAAAATAAAGACAACACACACACACACTACAGAAAATGGCCACAGCTGCATGGCCAACAAAGAAAGGGGCCCTGAAGAACAAAGAACATGGCTGCTCTGTCCTGCCTAGAGCACCTCCCCTCCACCCCCACCATAACCTCTTGTAGCATTGCAAGGAAATGATTGCATAGCTATATATACTTCCAAAATATGTCTGGGCCCACATGTGCGACTGCCCTTTACCCACAACCATTAAATCAGTGTTGGACCTACCTGACATCCTTGGTTGGTTTTCCCCCAACGTTTTGCCTTCCAGCCTCCTGTTTTGTCCACTTCGTTTTCACTGACTGTAGGACTTTGCACACTTTACGACTTGCAACCAGTGCTATAGCACTTGTGCTTTCTTCTTTAAACATGGTAAAATTGGTTTACACCCAATTGGCATATTTAATTTACTTGTAAATGTCTAGTACAGTGCACTACATACACCCAGGCCCTGTAAATTAAATGCTACTAGTGGACCTGCAGCACTGATTGTGCCACCCACATAAATAGCCCCTTAAACTTGTTTCAGGCCTGCCATTGCAGCCTATGTGTGCAGGTTTTCAACTGTCATTCCGACCTGGCGAAATAAATCTTTTGCCAGGCCTAAACCATCCTTTTTAATACTTAGATGCCCTGGACATCCCAGAAGGTAGAGTGCTGTGCATTTAGAAAGTAGGACATCTACTTTTAAGTTTGACATGTCCTGGTAGTGAAAAGCTCCTAAATTCGTCTTTCACTACTGGAGGGCCTACCTCACACATAGGATAACATTGAGTCACCTTATTATGGTTAATAAGTGATAACTTTCAACTGGGAGCAGGTTGACAGTTCAAGCTTGATGTCTAAAGAATTGCAAGTAAAACCTTCTTTAACAGAAAAGTCAGATTCTGCAAATGTCACATTTAAAAAATTGGCCTTTTGTGAATGCAGCCTAGCCCTGGGTCACATGACAGGTGTAGGTGGCAGTTGTTCTTTATGTATTGCTCCTACACAGTGAGCCAAAGGGAAGATAGGTATTGGCAGGATAGGCCACTCTGAGTTGATGATGGGGAGAAGCTGTCACCTACCACACTTGCACAACACAAAGGTTCCGCCTGAGCACGTTCACAAAGAGTATTGCATTGGTCTTTTCTTAAGCCAAACATGCAGGGGCCAAGGCAGAGGGCCTGACACCTCAGGGGGATAGAAGCCACCAGCTATAAATATTGTAGTCTTAGACCCAAATCTTCAGTACACATCTGTACCTGTGAGAAAACTTAGAAGAAGGATTACTCTGCTGTTCTGCAAGAAGGACTGCCTCTCTGCTGCAATGCTTCCTGAGTGGACGACTGGGCCTGCTTCCTGAACCCAGGACCACCAGAGTAACTCTAAGTGCTAGTTGGCTGGCCTCCTGTCCACAGCCTCATGGGCAGAAGGTTCCAACCACCTTGAACCCAGCACTTTGACTCTGTCTGCTGAGCCCCACCCTCAAAGTGGTGCTACCCCAGTCCTGTACCCTTGGAGGTGGGCCTATAGGTGCTCTGCCAGCCCAACTGTGGTCCCAGCAGATCCAACGTATCGTCTCCCAGACAACCCACAGTAGAGCCACTGTGTGATGCATCACATCCTACAAACTCATATTCGAAACACTGTGGTGAGTTGAATTTGCCACTAGGCAAAACTCCAGTTTCTCTCTTTAGCAGGAACGTTAATCACAAAAGTTACCTTGACATTTTTATTGCTTCCTGAAAGCTGGATGCATAAGCAACTCTGCAGCATGTACTTTTAAAATGGAAGTTATTGTTAAACACAGTTCCCTTTCCCCTGAGGTCAGTGCCCCCTCTTTCAGGTCAGCACGCACTGCGGCCATACAGGGCGCACTGCCCTAAAGCCAACACCGTCTATGTTAAACTTAGAGGCAGCATTAATGTTTAATGATTTCAGACGCATCTGTGTTGTCCAATTGAACAGCATGAGCACAGAGCAAGTCTCTTCTCAAAGAGGTCATCAAACTGAGTATAACCTAGAGACAAAAACCAACAAAACAGTGAACCCCACAGGTGTTGATGCCAAAGTCTCCCGAGTGTTATCCCGGAAACCTCAACCACTAGTTTTTGCTAGCAGTGTATTTGATCTCAACTGGACTGGCATGGTGGATAGTGCCATCATCAGGTTCCCATCTGGATACTTGCTTCTCCAGGTGAGTGATACCTCCATTAGAAGGGAGAGTGTCTGGAAAAAGTACTGGTCAGATCTGTACAAAATAATAAAATTACCTCCTAGTCCTATAAAAAGTGACCTTACTGTAGCAAAATAGGATGGGGTAAGATTACAAATAAAAAAAGTGAGGTTTATCAGACATATTACTAGTTCTTTGCATCAAACAAGCTGGTCAACATGTTTTGGCCATGTATGCCCCTGTAGGTCTGATGGCCTTCATCAAGACCTTGTAAATCAGATCCCAATTGTTGTCATTGGTCGGCACTGTGCTCTGGTAAGTATATTGAAATGTGAAAAAATCTTTGTACGTACTGACTTCCTCTTGTTTGTTTCAGATTACAGGCACAAGCATGCTTGTAAAAACAATCTCTGTTACACAAACATAATGAAGAACCATAAGCACAGCTCTGACCAATGACAACAATATGGATCTGATGTGCTGGAGGAACAGAGTAGTCTATCCAGTCACCTGCAGTGGCCTCAAACTGAGTGAGAGGGTGACCCTGCATGGCTTTGCTTTGGCCCTGGTGGAAAAGGCCTGCATGTACTGGGGGCTCGACAGCTGGTGAGTGGCCAGCCTCTCCCGCACCTTCCTCCCCACCTGTAATGCAAGATCCTCGCACTGCAGGCCTGCCCCCAAGTGGTGGATCATAAGAGTTGGCAAGGCAGTTTGTCCCGTGACTTCTGCATTCCCTATGCCATTTGGGGCATGAGGCTGCCTTTGGGTAGCAGTTTATGCTGCAGAGATGCTGCAAGTACTTGGGTCGCATGACGCCTGCTGCACACTGATGGGCTGAGCTACACCTAACGCTGAAGATGGCAGGGGCCAGCAGCACTGAAGATGAGGTGTATGATCCACGGAGGAATCTAGCACTGCCCCTGAGGAGAATCGCCGTGTCTGAGCAGGTCAATGAGTGGGTGCCTCGGTAGGCCTGTGCTCCGTCTGGGACTACAGTGATGCATGCTGGGGCTGCAGCATGAAATAATGAGCCGCCGGCCTCGCTCAGCAAGACGAGCGCAGACGACTCAGTGGCCACTGCCGATGAGAAAACCACACTAGTGGGCATGGGAAAATCTGATGGCTGGCAGTTCCAGTTCACCTTTTATGGTGGCAAGAAGCTGCCCAAAGAATAATTATACATATTGGACTCTGAGTACAGCACACCCAGGGCTCAAGCCCTTGATGCCGTGGCGGATCTTGATGTCTGATAAAATGAGGGGCAGCTTGGCTGCAATTAACTACAAAATAGACTCCCTCATACAACCCATGGATCACATGAAAGAGCATCTGGATCTACAGCATACTCGGCTTGACAAGGCTGAACGTCTGATCTCCAATTTCTAAGATGGCTCTACTCATCAGGCAAGGGCGCTAAGCAAGCTCAACATGAAAATGAAATGGATTAAAGCCAAGAATAAGGATTCGGAGATCCTCTCATGAAGGAGCAACTTGTGCATAGTTAGCCTCACAGAATCTACCAGTATGTCACAAACAGAGGAACACATTGGAAATTTGCTGATCAGCATTTTCAGACATGAGCACCTTTCGCAGGTGTTTGTGGTGGAGAGGAACCATTGCTCCCTTGATCCAAGACCAGTACCTGGCACCCGCCACGTCTGTTCATAGTCAAACTACTAAACTATAGAGACAGAGACAAAGGTGGTCATTCTGACCTCGGCGGTAAAAGGCGCTTACCGCCGGTCAGAAATCCTCCATAATTCCGCCGCGGTCGCGGCAATCCGCCACGGTCATTCTGACCCGCAGCAGCCAAACCTCAGAAAATCCGACAGCCACAACAGACCGCCAGACCAGCGGTCGGCGGAAAAGTGGAGGTGACCAAACCTCCACCGTCACGCCAACAGAAATACGCCCATGCCATTCTGACCCACGAATCCACGCGGCGGTCTTTCAAACGCGGTTTCCCATTGGCGGTACACACCGCCGCGGTCAGAATACACACAAACGAACAAAACTCAGCCACATTGGACGATTTGAATTCCACACACCTGATACACATACACACACCACTCCCACACACACAATACAATATAAAACACACACCCACATCACCCACAAACCCCTTCGACCAAAATCCAAAAAGAAGCACTGAGAGACACAGCAGCGATCACAGAACACCATCACACAAAGGCACACTACACCATCACCCACACAATATCCACACACAAAACAACACACACCACCACACTCAACACACTTAACTACACATACTCCACCCCACACATCATACACACCACTCCATGGCACCCCAAAGACACCCCCGCTTCTCAGACGAAGAACTCAGGGTCATGGTGGAGGAAATCGTTCGGGTAGAGCCCCAGCTCTTCGGCACACAGGTCCAATACACCAGCATTGCCCGGAGGACGGAGCTATGGCAGAGGATTGTCGACAGGGTCAACGCTGTGGGACAGCACCCCAGAAATCGGGAAGACATCAGGAAGCGATGGAACGACCTACGGGGGAAGGTGCGTTCCATGGTATCCAGGCACAACATCGCCGTGCAGAAGACTGGCGGAGGACCCCCACCTCAACCCCCACAATTTACAACATGGGAGGAGGAATGGATTCTGGTAAGTTGAAGCTTCAATACTGCTTCCCCCCCACCTGCATGCCAAATCATACCCCAACCCTCACCCCCATCCTCGAACCCCACCCTCACCCCCACCCCCATCCTCACCCCCGCCCTCACCCCCACCACCATCCTCACCCCCACCACCCTCCTCACCCCCACCCCCAGCACACCTATTCCCTGCCAATGTCTCACCATCACAACCCACACATCCCAAAACCTAGGCCTGCATGCGTCCACTAAGCATGGACACCCATCACCAAAGCATGCCCAATGCATATACACATCCCCCCCACAAGCCACCCTCACCAAAGCCCCCACACACGAATGCCAGCACTTGGGGACACGGGAACCCACAGATACACCCATATGGCACACATTGAAACTATAACCATACCTCTATACCCCTGCAGGACCCGACCGCCAACACACCGCCACGGAGGGCCCAGAATTCTCCACACCCCCCACCCAAGAGGCCGTCAGCGATGACAGCAGCTCTGTCGACCTGGACACTGATGACCAGCCCGGACCATCGGGGACCTCTGGACAGTCGGTTCCCCTCAGACAGCCACAGGCCACTACAGACCCAAACCCCTCTGGGAACACCAGCACAGCTCCCACCCAGCGGGCCCATGCCTCTGTCTCCAGGGCGCGTCAATCAGCGGTGTGTCTACCACTACAGGGCACCCAGGATAACCCACCACCCCAACAACAACAGGGACCTGGGGGCAGTGGTAGTGGGCACACCGGCCAGGGGGCAGAGGCCCAGGGAAACAGGGGAACTGGGAGGGCAGCTGTGCGACAGGGGGGGACGGGCCCAGGGAACCCACTCTCCACGAGGCCCTCACCACCATCATGGGAGCATACAACCGCTCCCAGGAGACGATGGCGACGGTACTGGCCAGGTTCCAGGAGATCCAGGTACTGCAGGAGGAACACTATCGGGGGTACAGGGAGGACATCAGAGCCCTCACCTCCACCCTGGTTACCATGGTAGGGCTGCTGCAGGAACTCATCAACACCAGGACGGACACTCAACAACAACAAAGGGCCCCTGCCACTAGCCTGGACCAAGAACAGCCAACCACCTCCGCCGGCGCTAGTGGACAGGAGGCCCCCGCACAACAGCAGCCCACCAGACCCCCACCTCCTGCAGGAGAAGAACCACCCCGCAAGAGGGCCCTGAGATCTCGCAAGAAGACAGAGTAGGATGTCAAGACCCCCGCCAGCAAAGGATACCACCTGATGTCATCCCACTGTCCCACATTGTCACCCTGTCCATCCTTGAACTGCCCATGCTCCATCTCTCCACAGGCCTATGGACAATGCACCTGTGTGACTGTTACTCTGGACTCTGCCATGGACATTCCTTCACCATAGCCCCCACCCACTTGAAACCACCCATCCCATTTTGAGCACTGAAATAAACACCTATTTTGCACAAAACTATCTGGAGTCTGGCTGTGATTTCAAAATATTGTAATTGACATGACAGTGCAAATATGTCCTTGTACATAGTGAAGTCAACAAACCGCTGCCACAAAGCTGTAGTCCATGGGGAAACGAAGCACAGGACTCATAGTGGGGACCCCAGATCTGAAATAGGGAGTGAAAAGCCACAACTCAGTCATCATACACTGGGGCAAATAGACAGGCAGCAGAGATGCAGGAGAGTAGTTTACATTTACTAAATTATGTTTGAATTGTTACCTGTGTCCTATTGGAAGTACTGTGCAATGATTTTGTCCCTGTTGTCTGTTTCAGCCCCGTCGTCTTCCTCCTCGTCACTCTCCACAGGTTCCACAGCTGCCACAACACCACCGTCTCGACCATCCTCCTGCAGGAAAGGCACCTGGCGGCGCAAATCCAGGTTGTGAAGCATGCAGCAGGCCACGATGATGTGACACACCTTCTTAGGTGAGTACATTAGGGATCCACCTGTCATATGCAGGCACCGAAACCTGGCCTTTAGGAGGCGGGGATGGGGGCATGTTGGGCCTGGCGGGGGGCATGTTGGGCCTGGCGGGGGGCATGGCGGGGGGCCTGGCGGGGATGGGGGGCATGTTGGGCCTGGCGGGGGGCATGGCGGGGATGGGGGGCATGTTGGGCCTGACGGGGGGCCTGGCGGGGGGCCTGGCGGGGATGGGGGGCATGTTGGGCCTGGCGGGGGGCATGGCGGGGGTGGGGGGCATGTTGGGCCACTGGCAACGAAAATGCAGACAAACTTGAACGTGGTATTTCTCCCTCCCTGTACGTGTCACATAGGTCCGCGCCCATGAGAAGATCGGGATTTGGCGTGCCATCGCCAAGGAAGTCCGGACCCTGGGGGTCCACCATCGACGGGGCACCCACTGCCGCAAGAAGTGGGAGGTCATCCGCCGCGGGACCAAGAAGACCGCCGAGTCTCTGCTGGGGATGGCCTCCCAACGTAGGCGGGGTGCCTGCCGTCAACTGACCCCCCTGATGTTCCGGATCCTGGCGGTGGCCTACCCTGATTTGGATGGGCGCGTGAGGGCAGCACAGCAGACACAAGGGGGTGAGTACAAGCATAATCTACTCTGTTGTCGCGCAGTGGAGGTGTCTGGGTGGGGGAGGAGGGCTGTGGGTCCCCCTAGGCCAGGGCGATATCTGTAGGCTGGGCACCCCCGTAAGCCCCTGTGTCCCCAGCCACCACCCTCAGTAGTGTGCCAGTACAGCCATCCCTGGGCCGTGTCATCCATGGGTGCAGTTGTCAACTCTAGGCGTGTAGGGCATGTTCCACGGAATGCGTAGCGGACCCCAAGTGCGCAACTTAGTGCAGGGGGCATCTGTGTCTGTCATGTCCGCTAACTGTACCGGTGATCCATGTACTCAAAATCTCTTTATTTCTCTCTCCCCCCCCCTTTTTGTTTGTCTTTCTGTGCTTGTGTGCATCAGCATCATCAGGCGGAGGAGAAGTGGCATCGGGGCAGGAGGGAGCTGCATCTCACATGGCCCAGGAGGGCCATGCCACAGAGTCTGACTGGACCAGTGAGACGGAGGGCGAGGGGAGCTCCACAACGGGGACGACTGGACCCTGCAGCGACACGGACACGTCCTCGGAAGGGAGCTCCCTTGCGGGGGGGGCAACATCCGTGCCCCCCGCCATTACAGGTACAGCCGCCACCCAGCGCACCATCTCCGCCCTCCCAGCAGCCCCTCAGCGTTCGCCCCGTGCCCGTTCTGCCAGGAAGCCGGGCATCTCCTTCGCCCCAGGCACCTCAGGCCCTGCCCCTGTTACCCCCGCTGCCCTCAGTGAGGAGGTCATTGACCTCCTCCGAACGCTCATTGTTGGGCAGACTACCCTTTTGAATGCCATCCAGGGGGTGGAGAGGGAGGTTCATCGCAGCAATGCGTACCTGGAGGGCATTCATTCGGGTCAGGCTGCCCGTCAACGATCGTTCCAGGCTCTGGCCTCAGCACTGACGGCAGCCATTGTCCCTGTCTCCTGCCTCCCTCTACTAACTCCCTCCTCCCAGTCTCCTGTTCCTCTGCCTGTCCCACCCACACCATCAGACCAGCCTGCACACACCTCAACACCCAAGAGCAGCTCATCCAAACAAAAGCACCACAGATCACGCAGACATTCACACAAGCAACATTCCGATGCAGACATGCCAACAGTCACTACCACCTCTGTGACCCCCACCTCCTTGTCTCCCTCCTCCCTCCCTGTGACGTCTACACTCACACCTTCATTCACCTCACCATCAGCCAGTGTTTCCATCACCAGCACACCCACCAGAACACTCCGCACACGTGCAGTCACCACCCCCACTGCCATTTACACGTCCCCTGTGTCCTCTCCCACTGTGTCTGTCACCCCCTCTTCCACACCACACAAACGCAGCCACCCACCCACCCAACAGCCATCCACCTCACGACAGCCTATCCCTCCTGCACCTGCACCCAAAGACAGCAAACGTCACTCACCTACAACCACATCCTCTCCCTCCACTCCCATTCCCACTGTACCTATCACTCTCCATTGTCCCAAGAAAATCTATCTCTCTACTGCTAACTTCTTTCCTGACCCTGAGCCCCCCCCCTCCTTCTCGTCGGGGTAAAAAGAGCACCTCAGCCACCACCAGCCCTGCAGCCCCCTTGACAAGGGTGCAGGGGTATTGGAGCCCACCAGCCCGCATGTCTGGATCTTCGCCCAGCAGCAAGGGGACAGGCAGCCCACCCCCTGGGAAGAGGAGCAGAAGGCGGAAGGGCCGCCGCAGGAGCCCGGGTTCTATATCCCCCCAGGACACTAGCCATCCACCGTCAACAGCCACAGCTCCAAAGGGAGGCAAGGGCCACAGACTCCCGACTAAGGAGGGCAAGGGCAGCAAGGCGGAGAAGTCAGGCAGCAGGCCTGCTGCCCATGGAGGACCCGTCACAGCTGCCCAGGAGGAGCCCACAACCCCCATAGCCGCTGCCCAGGGAGGAACCGTCACAGCTGCCCAGGAGGAGCCCACAACCCCCATAGCCGCTGCCCAGGGAGGAACCGTCACAGCTGCCCAGGGAGAGCCCACCACCCCCATAGCCGCTGCCCAGGGAGGACCCAGCCCAGCTGGCCAGGAGGGCCCCACCACCCACAGCCCAGGTGGGCATTGAAGGAGCACCATCCCCGCTGCCCAGGAGGGCACCACCAGGCAATGAGCAGTTGGCCATAGAATGGCCGCCGTCTCCAGCACCGCTCCGCTGGGGACCGCCGTCTCAAGAACCGCTGAACTGGGCCCTTCAAGGCAAGAACCGCTGAACTGGGCCCTTCAAGGCAAGAACCGCTGAACTGGGCCCTTCAAGGCAAGAAACGCTGAACTGGGCCCTTCCAGGCAAGAACCGCTGGCCCTTTGGCAGACGTGGCAGGGCAGGATCTGTCTCGGGCAGGGCTGCAGGATGTCCTCTGGCCAATATGTCTCCTCCAGTGGCAGTGGAGTCTGTTATGGACTGTTTGGACTGTGGCTTTGCACTCCCCAGGATGGCCCAGTGGGCAGGCCACCCACTGTGTGGACTGTATGGACTGTGGCTTTGCACTCCCCAGGATGGCCCAGTGGGCAGGCCACCCACTGTATGGACTGTATGGACTGTGGCTTTGCACTCCCCAGGATGGCCCAGTGGGCAGGCCACCCACTGTATGGACTGTATGGACTGTGGCTTTGCTCTCCCCAGGATGGCCCAGTGGGCAGGCCACCCACTGTATGGACTGTATGGACTGTGGCTTTGCTCTCCCCAGGATGGCCCAGTGGGCAGGCCACCCACTGTATGGACTGTGGCTTTGCTCTCCCCAGGATGGCCCAGTGGGCAGGCCACCCACTGTATGGACTGTATGGACTGTGGCTTTGCACTCCCCAGGATGGCCCAGTGGGCAGGCCACCCACTGTATGGACTGTATGGACTGTGGCTTTGCTCTCCCCAGGATGGCCCAGTGGGCAGGCCACCCACTGTATGGACTGTATGGACTGTGGCTTTGCACTCCCCAGGATGGCCCAGTGGGCAGGCCACCCACTGTATGGACTGTATGGACTGTGGCTTTGCTCTCCCCAGGATGGGCCAGTGGTCATGGAGTCCCCTCGTGGATCTGGCGTTGTGTACTCAAGTGGCTGAGGTGCCCCCCCTTCCCTTCCCCCTGAGGTGCCTGTCCTTTTTTCTTTCTGATGCCCCTGCAGTGTTCTCTCCGTGGAGTTCTTGTCGTGGGACTGGGCCTTGCCCCTTTGCTCAGGACCCCTGTGGTCCACGGACAGTGGTTGGACTACATATAGTAGATGTATATATTTTGTACATAGTTTATTTATTTATTTGGATTACTGCTGTCCATTTTTCAATATATCTGCCCGTTTAAGATCTCTTCTTTTGGTCTTTGCATTATTTCGGAGGGGGGGGTTTGTGGGTTGTGACAGTGATCTGTGGGAATGCATTGATGTGTGTGTTGTAGTGGGTGTGGGTGGGTGGGTGTGTGCCGGTAATCTTTTCCCTCCCCTGTGTCGTAGGTGCAGTACTCACCGATGTCTTCCGCGCCGCCGGGCGTGCTCCTGGTACAGGAGCAGGTATAGGAGTGCAGGGATGACCTGTAACTCGGGTTCCATACTGCCGGAATCTCGCGTGGAGTATGTGGAGGTGAGCGTTTTCCCGTTCGTAGTCTGTTTCCGCCGTGTTTTTATCGGCGGTGCTCCCGCCCCGGAAAAGGTGGCGGATTGGTGGGTCGTGATAGGGTGGGCGGTACATTGTCTGCCGCCTGGCTGTAGCCGGTGACCGCCGCGCTGTTTGTTTGTTCCGCCGTGGCGGTCGGAGTGTTAATGCGGCGGGCTGTGTTGGCGGTTCCCGCCAGGGTCAGAATAGCATTTTTTTGACCGCCGGCCTGTTGGCGGGTTGGCCGCCGCTTTATCACCGACCGCCAGGGTCAGAATGACCCCCAAAGTTCTTTGATTAGCCCACGAGAGGGATTGCGTAAAACATAAAGAGTCCACCTTAGCACTTTTTTACCCTAATTCCACCCAGGTAGTCCAAGATGCCAGGCGCAACTCCACAATCTTGGCATCCAATATGGCATATTATACCTAGCCAGAATATGTGTTATCTGCACAGGCAAGCTGCACATGTTTACAACAGTGGAAGATGCAAATACATTTCTGAAACAACTGCCTCAGGCACGAGATTCTGCTTTTCCACAAGCCATCGAATGGAGGAAGTGGAGTGGCTCTGGAAGGGAACCCAGGTCCACTGCGTGAGTTGGGAGACACCGGCAATTCATTGCTACCCCTGTGCTTGCAAACTAAGAGGCACCTAATGGCCCCATCACAGACTGACTGACGAATCTCCATGGCTCCAGCCTGCTGGTGTGTTATCAAGCAAAATCTCCTGTTGCACCACAGGTAGCACCTCTCCCCCTGTAGATATGCTGTAACTGCACAATGCCATAGCTATAATACTTGCTTTCCAGCTCTTCTGGCCTAGCCCTTAAAATATGATAATTTGATGAGAAGCTTACACAACGTGACCTGTTATTTCAATTTCCATTTATGAAACGTTTTTTATTAGTGTCTGTCTCAAGAGGTTTGGGCTCAATGTGGGTGGGGTGGGAGGGGTGTAGTTAATCTGCATATTGCTATACCTCATGAATGCACACTGGGCACTGCCTGCCATCACAATCTCAGGGCCTTACATGACAGTAGAACTCTGTCCCGCAATTGCTAGGTCCCATACATAGGTGGTCATTACAACCCTGGCGGTCGGTGTTAAAGCGGCGGTAAAACCGCCAACAGGGCGGCGGGAAAAAAAATGGAATCACGACCGTGGCGGAAACCGCCAACATAGACAGCCACTTTAACACTCCGACCGCCAATGCGGTACAAACAAACACCGCAGCAGTAACCGCTAACAGACAGGTGGAGGACAATGTACCGTCCACAGAATCCGCCACCTTTTCTGGGGCGGATTCACCGCGAACAAAAACACGGCCGAAACAGGACTTGGAAGGGAAAACGCTCACCTCTACAGACCCCACGAGGAACCAGGACACCATGGAGCCGGAACTCCAAATTCTACCTGCCATTCTCTTCCTGCTCCTCTACCAGGAGCACGAAAGCCGGCGGCGAAGACCACGGTGAGTACTGCACCTACGACACAGGGGAGGGGGGAGGGAAAAGAGAGTGACACACACACGCAACATGCAACACCCCCACCCTCACCCACGACAACACACACACTAATACATCATGATACATTACCGTTACATCCCCCAACACCCCCTGGAAGAATGCAAGGACAAAAGGAAATGAGTTGAATGATTGTAATATATTCAAAGACATGAATCAAAAATATATACATATATAAAGATATTCACACTATAAACAAATATATACACCAAAAATTAAAGTCCAAGGGATTCCACCATCATAGTCCGCGGACCACTGGGCCCGAAATGTATGGGCGAGGCCCTCACTCAATACCCAAACAAGACTGACAGAACACTGCTGGAGCATCAGATAGAAATAAAACAGGCACCTCAGGGGGAAGGGAAGGAGGTGGCACCTCAGCCGGATGAGTGCACGACGCAAGATCCACGAGGGGGCTCCATGCCCACTGCTTTATCCTGGGGAGTGCAAAGCCACAGTCTCTCAAGTCTCTACAGTGGGTGGTTTGCCCACTGTTCAATCCTGGGGAGTGCAAAGCCACAGTCTCTCAAGTCTCTATAGTGGGTGGTTTGCGCACTGTTCAATCCTGGGGAGTGCAAAGCCACAGTCTCTCAAGTCTCTACAGTGGGTGGTTTCCCCACTGTTCAATCCTGGGGAGTGCAAAGCCACAGTCTCTCAAGTGGATAACAGTCTCCACTGGTTCTGGAGGGGGCTTTGTGCCCAGAGTGCTTCATCCTGCCAAGGACTGAGGTAGTGGATGTCATTCTCCACTGGTTCTGGAGGGGGCTTTGTGCCCAGAGTGCTCCATCCTGCCAAGGACTGAGGTAGTGGATGGATCTCTCCACTGGTTCTGGAGGGGGCTTTGTGCTCAGAGTGCTTCATCCTGCCAAGGACAGAGGTAGTGGATGCCATTCTCCACTGGTTCTGGAGGGGGCTTTGTGCCCAGAGTGCTTCATCCTGCCAAGGACTGAGGTAGTGGATGTCAGTCTCCACTGGTTCTGGAGGGGGCTTTGTGCCCAGAATGCTTCATCCTGCCAAGGACTGAGGTAGTGGATGGATCTCTCCACTGGTTCTGGAGAGGGCTTTGTGCCCAGAGTGCTTCATCCTGACAAGGACTGAGGTAGTGGATGTCATTCTCCACTGGTTCTGGAGGGGGCTTGGTGCCCAGAGTGCTTCATCCTGCTCGTGGCGGCCTCAGTAGCGTTGGAATCTTTGGCGCTCACTGGCCTGCGGTGCTGGTTGCGGCGGTGTCCTGGGCAGCAGTGCTTGTGGCGGCGGTGTCCTTGGCAGCGGTGCTGGTGTCAGCGGTGTCCTGGACAGCGGTGCTGGTGGCGGCGGTGTCCTTGGCAGCGGATGCTGGTGGCGGCGGTGTCCTGGGCAGTGGTGCTGGTGGCGGCGGTGTCCTTGGAACCGGTGCTGGTTGTGGCGGTGTCCTGGGCAGTGGTGCTGGTGGGGGCCGTGTCCTGGGCAGCGGTGCTGGTGGCGGTCTTGTCCGCCGTGCAGGTTTCCCCAGACTTGACGGTTTTACTTTGCCCCTTCCCCACATTGGATGGTGGCGCAGCTGTCTCCACACACCCAACTGTACCCGTGGGAGCGGCTTTGGTGGCAGATTTGTTTCCTCTCTCCCGCCGGGCACTGGCCAGCTTTTTGTGCTTTTGAGGTGGGGGACTGTCCGTGCTCTGGCTCCTTGCCACACTGGCTGCCCTGCTGCCTGCCGCACTCCAGAAGCCGGTTACTACTGGCACCACTGTTCCCGCAGATGTTGTGGCAGAGGTGCTGGGTTGGGACCTGGAGAGGCTGGCCCTAGGAGACTGAACGGGTGGGGGAGGTGAGGGAAAGAGGTCAAGGTTGGACAGGAAATGTTTTTTGGGCACACTGGGACGGGTAGATGGAGGGGGTTTGGGAGTGGAGGAAGAGGTAGTGGTTGTAGGAGGTGTACCTTTGCTGACTTTGGGTGAAGGTGCGTGGGCTGAAGGCTGTCGTGAGGTGGATGGCTTTTGGGTGGGTGTGTGGCTGCGTTTGTGTACCTTGGGAGGAGGGCTCACAGACACACTGGGAGAGGACACAGGGGATGTGTGAATGGTAGTGGGGGTGGTGAGTGCACGTGAGCGGGGTGTGGCGGTGGGTGTGCTGGAGGTAGTTGATGAAGATGTAGTGCATGCAGGTGTGAGTGGAGATGAGACAGGGAGGGAGGAGGGAGACGAGGAGGAGGGGGACACAGTGGAGGTAGTGGCTGTTGGTATGTCTGCATGGGTATGATGCTTGCGTGAGTGCCTGTGGAATGTGTGGTGCTTATGTTTGCCTGAGCTTCCCTTGTGTGTTGACGTGTGTGCATGCTGGTCTGATGGTGTGCTTGGGATAGGCTGAGGTACAGGGGTTTGGGTCTGGGTGGAGGAAGTTGGAGGGGGGAGGCTAGAGACAGGGACAATGGCTGCCATCAGTGCTGAGGCCAGAGTCTGAAAAGCTCGCTGTTGGGCTGCCTGACCAGAATTAATGCCCTCCAGGTATGCATTGGTTTCTTGCAACTGCCTCTCTACACCTTGGATGGCATTCAAAATGGTAGACTGCCCAACAGTGAGGGACCTGAGGAGGTCAATGGCCTCCTCACTGACGGCAGCAGGGGTGACAGGGGCAGGGCCTGAGGTGCCTGGGGTGAAGGAGATGCCCACCCTCCTCGGTGAGCGGCCACAGGGCAACCGCTGAGGTGCTGCTGGGAGGGCGGTGCTGGTAGGGGGGGTGGCGGCTGTACCTGTAGATGCGGGGGCACAGGTGGGCCCGCCACCGCAAGGGAGCTCCCATCAGAGGAGGAGTCCGTTTTGGTGCCTCAGCTCCTGTCCCCGCCATGGAGCTTCCCTCGCCCTCCGTCCCACTGGTGAATTCAGACTCCGTTGTGTCGCCCTCCAAGGCCATGTGAGATGCAGCTCCCTCCTGCTCCGGTGCCACTGCTCCTCTGCCTGATGATGCTAATGCACACAAGAACAGGGAGACCACAAAAAGGGGGGGGAAGACAGAAGAAAGACATGTTGAGTGCATGCAATACCGCTACCGTTGGCGGACACTACAGACACAGAAGCCCCCTGCACTGCGGCGTGCACTTGGAGTTCCCCAATCAATCACAGGGACATGGGTTACAAGGCTATGCCCGATTGCTGCACACATGGATGTCACATGAGCCTGGCTAGGTGTAGTTGGCTCTGTACACAGGTGGAGCGGGGTGCCACAGGGCCTGCTTTAAGAAGGGACCTTGCCTACTAGACTCGCCCTGGCCTAGGGGAACCCACAGCCCACCTCCCCCACCCAGACACCTACAATGCGCGCTGAATCAGCTGAATGAGAGTGTACTCACCCCCTTGTGGCTGCTGTGATGCCCTCAAGCCCCCATCCAACTCCGCATTCGCCACCGCCAGGATCCTGAACATCAGGGGGGTCATGGTGCGACGGGCACCCCTCCCACGTTGGGAGGCCATTCCTAGCTGGGCTTCCGCCGTCTTCTTGCTCCAGCGGTGAATGTCCTCCCATCTTTTCCGGCAGTGGGTGCTCCGTCTGTGGTAGACCCCCAGGGTCCGGACTTCCTTGGCGAAGGCACGCCAAATATCCTTCTTCTGGTGGGCGCTGACCTAAAGGAATAGTACAGGGGAAAAGGAGAAGATATAACCGTCCGCACCATCACAGTCATTGGCCCGCATCCCTGCCCTTGCCATGACGCACATGCACTCACCGTCGTTTCATGCACGCCTCATTCCCCCCCCCCCGATCTTTCATCCACACCACTCCAAACAGGCATTTCCCATACAGCATGCTCACAGTGTACTCACCTGTTTGTCTGGAGGACCGTAGAGTAGCGTGTACTGGGGTAGGACTCCATCCACTAGTTTCTCCAACTCCTCCGTGCTGAAGGCAGGGGCCCTTTTCCCAGACACACGAGCCATTGTCTCTTCCGGACTGAGGTCACAGCAGCACTTGCAGTGTAGGTCCTCTCCTGTCGAAGATCAGGTATCAAGTGATTGAACATAGAGAAAATGGCGGTCACGTCCGAGGCGGTGCGTACCATCACCGCCGGCGTGCATCGTCATTGGCTCCTGGGACCCATAGGGTCCAATGTTAACCATTGCAAGATTGCGCCGCGGTCTTCGACCGCTTACCGCGACGGTGTACAACACCAACGCAGTTACCTCATATCCCCTTTACCCACTTTACAGGTCAGGCAGCTGCCATTTCAGGGGCCCACATGGCATAATGTTGGACTGCGTCACACATATCTAGGCCTTGGTTAAACACTAATACAGCCATATGTCGATTTGCTAACATTTTCCGATTGAGGTTGTGTTTACGTACCTCAGAGTTGGTTGACTCTCTGCTCGTTGTTCTGCTCCATAGACAGCTTCTGCTGGGGCAGGTGAGGAGATGGCGGCACCCTACGGTGTACAGACCGCTGGTGGATGTGTCCACAATGGAAGAGCGACATGTGATCATCACCTACAGGCTTGATCGTACCACAATCCTGGAACTGTGTGCCCAGTTGGAGCCAGACCTGATGTCAGCTATCCGCCATCCAAACAACAGTGGCCATAGCATCAGGGATGTCCCAGCCTATGTTTTCCAACGTGTTGTCCAGAGTGTTGTCTGCCCTGCTGAAAACATGCGGAGCTACATCATTTTCCCTCAGGTGGAGGATTTGCCTACAGTGAAAGGTGACTTCTATGCCCTGGGACATATCCCCAACATCATAGGTGCCATTGATGGGACACATGTGGCCTTGGTCCCCCCGCAGGAGTGAACAGGTGTACAGAAACCAGAAGAGTTACCATTCTATGAATGTGCAGATGGTGTGTTTGGCCGACCAGTACATCTCCCATGTGAATGCCAAATTTCCTGGCTCAGTGCATGACGCTTACATTCTGCGGAATAGCAGCATCCCATATGTGATAGGGCAACTCCAGAAGCACCGTGTGTGGCTATTAGGTGAGGACATGGACCCAATACAGTGTGACTAGGTGTGTGGGTCTGGGGATGTCCCTATGAGTTGTTTGTGTCTAACAGTTGTCCCTCGCCATTTGCAGGTGACTCTGGTTACCCCAACCTGTCATGGCTACTGACCCCTGTGAGGAATCCCAGGACAAGGGCAGAGGAATGCTACAATGAGGCCCATGGGCGAACTAGGAGGATTATAGAGCGAACCTTCGGCCTCCTGAAGGCCAGGTTCCGGTGCCTCCATATGACAGGTGGTTCCCCATTCTACTCACCAAAGAAGGTGTGCCAGATCATCGTGGCCTGCTATACGCTTCACAACTTGGCTCTGCGACGACAGGTGCCTTTTCTGCAGGAGGATGATCCAGATGGAGGTCTTGTGGCAGCTGAGGAGCCTGTGGACAGTGAAGACGAGGAAGCAGAAGAAGAGGACACAGACAACAGGAACACGGTGATCCAGCAATACTTCCAGTGAGACACAGGTAAGAAGACAACACTGCCTGCTACATCTTATTTAATTCTACTACCTCTCATCTGTCTGTCATTTTCACCCAGTGTATAGTCACTGAGTTGTCACTTTCCCTTTCGATTTCACAGATGTGGGTCCCACTGTGTGACATCTGCTTTTTTCCTCGTGGACTAGAGCTGTGTGACATAGGTATGTTGACATTACATTGGATATAGCATTTTTCCACAGTTATTGCAAATACACATTTGTGAAAGCACAGACTGACTCCAGATAGTTTTGTGATTTAAGGGTGTTTATTTAAGTGTAAAATAGTGGAGGGGGTTGTAAAATGGTCAGGGGTGATGGTAGAGGAATGTCCATGGCAGAGTCCAGTCTATTAGTCTCACAGGTGCATTGTCCAAAGGGGCATAGGAAGTGGAGCTGGGGAAGTTTAAGGATGGACAGGGGGACAAAGTGGGACAGAAGGATGACAATCAGGGTGGTCTCATTTCTTGGCGGGGGTCTTGGCACTGTTCTCGGTCTTTGTCCTGGATCTCAGGGACCGCTTGCGGGGTGGTTCCCCATCTGCAGGGGGTGGGGTGCTGGTGTGGTGGTCCTGTGGCAGTGCCTCCTGTCCACTAGTGGCAGCGGAGGTGGTGGGCAGTTCATCATCCAGGCTAGTGTCAGGGGCCCCTTGTTGTGCCAGTGTCCCTCCTGGTGTTGATGAGTTCCTTCAGCACCCCTACAATGGTGCCCAGGGTGGAATTGATGGATTTGAGTTCCTCCCTGAACCCCAAATACTGTTCCTCCTGCAGACGCTGGGTCTCCTGAAACTTGGCCAGTACCGTTGCCACCATCTCCTGGGAATGGTGGTAGGCTCCCATGATGTTGGAGAGGGCATCGTGGAGAGTGGGTTCCCTGGGCCTGTCCTCCCCCTGTCCCACAGCAGCCCTCCCTGTTCCCCTGTTTCCCTGGGCCTCCGTCCCCTGAACCGTGAGCCCACTGCCACTGCCCCCAGGTCCCTGGTGTTGTTGGGGTGGTGGGTTAGCCTGGGTTCCCTGTAGTGGTGGACACACTGCTGATTGATGTGACCTGGGGACAGAGGTATGGGCCCGCTGGGTGGGTGCTGAGCTGGTGTTTCCAGAGGGGGGAGGCTCTGTGGTGGCCTGTGCCAATGTGAGGGGAACCGACTGTCGTGAGGGCCCAGATGGGCCAGGCTGGTCATCTAGATCCAGTTGGACCGAGCTGCTGTCATCACTGTGGGCCTCTTTTGTGGGTGGAGTGGACATGTCTGGACCCTCCTGTCCGGTGACGTTGGGTAGGGGTCCTGCAGGGGTGTAAAGGCATAATTATTGCATCAGTGTGTGCCATGGTGTGCAATGGGTGGGTAACCCTGTACCACAGTGCTTGCATTCCTGTGTAGGGCCTTGTGTGATAATGGTTTAGGGGGGTGTATGGGTATGTGCAGTGGCCATGCTTTGGTGATGGGTGTCCATGCTTTGGTGTTACATGCAGGGCTTAGGATGTGTGGTTTGTGATATTGGGACATACCTGAGGAGTTGGAGTGATGGGGATGAGGGCGAGGGTGGGGGTATGTGATAGCATGCAGGTGGGTGGGGGATGAAGTAATGAAAGATTTGACTTACCAGAGTCCATTCCTCCAGCTACTCCTGCGAGGCCCTCAGGATTCAGTATAGCCAAGACCTGCTCCTCCCATGTTGTTAGTTGTGGGGGTTCGCCGCCAGTCCTCTGTACCGCGATGTGGTGTCTTGAGACCACGGAACGCACCTTCCCCCGTAGGTCGTTCCACCTCTTCCTGATGTAATTCCTAGTTCTTGGGTGCTGTCCCACTGCGTTGACCCTGTCCACGATTCTGTGCCATAGCTCCATCTTCCTAGCTATGGTGGTGTGCTGCACCTGTGATCCGAATAGCTGTGGCTCTACCTGAATGATTTCCTCCACCATGACCCTGAGCTCCTCCTCAGAGAACCTGGGGTGTCTTTGTGGGGCCATGGGGTGGTGTGGGTGATGTGTGCGGTGGTGTGTTTTGTGATGTGTAGGGTGATATTTAGAGGTGTGTTGTGTGAGGTGCGTGGATGTTGTGTGAGTGATGGTGTAGGGTGCCTGTGGATGCTATTGTTCTTTCAGGTGGTGTCTGTCTCTGGCCTTCTGTCGCAATTGTGGTCGTAAGGGTTTGTGGGTGATGTGGGTGTGTGTTTTATATTGTATTGGGTGTGTGGGCGTGGTGTGTGTATGTGCATCAGGTGTGTGTATTTGGAATTGTCCAATGTGGTTGTGTTTTGTAAAAGTGTGTGTATTTTGAGCGCGGCAGAGTGTACCGCCAATGGTTTACCGCGGTTGAAAGACCGCTGCGTGGATTTGTGGGTCGTGATAGTGTGGGCATATTCCTGTTGGTGTGACGGTGTCGGTTTTGTTATCGCCAGTTTATCACTGACCTTTGGTGTGGCGGACTTGTGTGGGTGTCTGGATTTTGGCAGATTCTGAGCTGTGGGTCATAATGACCGTGGCGGAATACCACGGCCGCGGCGGTGTGTGGGTAGTCTTCTGCACGGCGGTAAGCGGCTTTTACCGCCAATGTTGTAATGACGCCCATAATCTCAAATTCTAGACTTGGAATGTCAGGGGATTTAAAAACCACGTAAGGTCCACATTATTCTTGCTTACCTCTCTAGACATCACATAGGTATCACCTCCATCCAAGAGACACTCTTGCCGAGCCCATCTCCTATTGTGTTTGCCAGCCAATGGTGCACACTAAGGTATTTTTCCTCCTACTCCTCTTACATAGAAGGGGTCACTATCTTAATCAGAAATGGAGATCCATTCTGGCCCCTAGGATCCAGAATGATCCCAAATTCTATTACGGGCTAGGGCAAACACTCTCCACTGAGCACAAAACACAATAATCTGTGGTGGTGATTTCAATCTTCCTATGCAATCTGGTGTGGACACTTCAGGGACTGGGGCAGCTGGGCATGTCCAAGCAATGGCAGAAATGCAAAATATAATTGCCCGATGTGGGTTGGTACCAAATGTCGCGTGGCTTCCCTTTTCACGATTCACATTCCAGAATAAACTTTTGACTGGGCATCAGGATGTGATGGGATGGCTTGAATATCAGATCACGCACCTGTGGCTATTTCCTTGCATGTTCCTGCATCAGTTTGCTGGTCCAGACACTGGCACTTGTGCCTGGAAGAACTGCTGGATGAGGTTTTCGGGATGGAAATGAGGCAATCCATCAACTCTTATTTCCAACTGAATCGGGGATCTGTGATGATGATGGGAACATTATGGGAGGCTTCATGGTGGTTGTGGGGTGTAAATGCATGTCCAAGGAGCATGACATATTCAAATCCTTATGTGGGGAGTTAGATCATTTAGAGTCAGAAATTCAAGCGCTGGTGGATGCTCTGGCAGAGGGCTCAGACCACCCAAACCCATACTCCAAGACAGTGAAATTTCACAATGATGCAGATTGTGAAGTCAATTTTTTGGGGAACTATTCTGGAAAAACCCTGGCCAGAATGATCCACCCCATATTCATCTTCTAAGATTATTATGATCCAATCCCCAATGGGTCATGAATACTATAGACCGAGTGAGATACTGCAGGAATTCAAACACTTCACATCATATGTACGAAAGCTTTTTCCCATAGACACAGAATGGGTAAAATCCTATGGTACATCTGGCCCCAAATCTCTACACAGAACATAACCCACCAAATATTTGACTACCTCGGCAGAACCACCCTAGCTTGCCTAGAATCACATCAGAGAAAACCACACTGCCCTATAATGGTACATGACATCAAGGCAATAAAAGGCTATAAAAGCCATGTGGAATGAGTCTGCTCCCGGAGGGGGCGGTTTGCCAGTAAAGGTTTTACAAAGAATATGCTGAGGAAATAGCAATAATCCTGTTAGAGTTATACACGGTAGGTGTTTGGGGGGGGAGGATTCTCTGCCCCCACATTACAAGAAGCAATAGTTGTATAGTTTTCAAGCCAGGAAAGACCTCTCACTTGTGCAAATCAAAATGGCCTCTCTCTGTATTCAATGAAAGAATGAAAATACTGACAAAAATTATAGCTAATTGGCTGCTCCCAATACTTCCCTACATGGTTCAGCTGGAACCGGCTTGTTTTGTCCCAAACATTTCAACATCAAACAACCTACTTACTTTTTTCACTCTTAGTCATCAGATTGACCTGGTACTTACTGTGGAGGCTATACGAAATTGGGTTACTGGTTGAGCAGGGTAAAACCCTATTCAAGCAGCAACCACAATCCTCGTCAGAGTGACATCACAAGCAAACCCCAATTTAACCTGTGCTCAATCCTCTGGTAGCTTGCCACAGAGCAGTCAGACTTAAGTTAGAGGCACTGTGTAAAGCATTTGTGCAACACTTCAAAAAGTAATAAAGTGAAAATACACCACAAAAAGTATCCTACACTAGATTAGGAAAATAGAGTATATTTTAATAAATAAAACAAAACAATAACACAAGACCAAAATGACAAAACTCCAATTAGTTGAACTGTAGGTATGCAATTTTAAAGATTTAAATGAAAATAGCCCCAAAAGCCCAAAGCTCCACTTGCGGCCATCTGGTCGTGCAAGCCTGAGAGAAAGTCAAAAATTCAGACTGCGATGGCGCGTGGGTTGGATACAGGTACCACGTTCAGTCCAGCACAAAGAGTCCTGTTCATAGTGGTGGGGGTGCGAGGAGCAGAGAAGCTTCACAGACAGTCATCAGTGTAGCATGAACAGCAGGCCTGGTATCACGAACGGTGGTCAAAAGCGGGCGAGGTGTAGCTTTATGGTGGCATTCCCCATGAGCGGTCAATGCTGTAGCACGATAGGTCAGCCTGACTGAACTCCGTGTATATGGGCTGAGCGAGTGACAGCATTTTGGAGCCAACAGGCCAGTCCTAGTCACAAAGAGCCCAAATACTTCAATTTAGCCTCTGAGAGGCCATTCTCAGGGTCCAGAACCTGAAAGGGCACAACTCGGGGGTCAGGGTATACTCCAGCTGGATCTGGGTTCTGGTTCAGGTGGTTGTGAGCCTCTTATGGTCCTTGTGGCTCTGAACAGGAGGCCAGCAGACTAGCCTTGGAATCACTCTGGGAGTCCTGCTTTCCGGTGCAGCTCCAGAAGAGCAGCAGTCCAGCTGAGTGACAGTCCTTTCAGCAGTACAGCCGTCCTTCTTCCTGGCAGAGTCACCACAGGTTGGTGAAGAGTTGGAGTGTGAGGTCCAATAGTTATACCAGGTACCTCCTTTGAAGTGGGAGAAGCTTTGAGAGTTTTCCCTTTGAAGTGCACAGGTTTCCTGCTTACCCTGCCCTGGCTCTCAATTAAATACAGGTGTAAGCAGCCCTTCATAAAGAGACAGGACACTGCCTATTCAAGTTTAAGTAAGGCTGTGCCCAGCTCTGATGGCCCACCCAGACACACTTAAGCTCTCTATTGTGTGTGGTTGTCTAGGAGGAATACACAAAGTTCAACTGTCATGTACACCCAGTCGTGTGCCCCAGAAACAGGCTGCATGAACTAAGAGGGTCATTCCGAGCTTGGCGGGCGGCGGGAGCCGCCCGCCAAGCGGGAACCGCCAGAAGACCGTACCGCGGTCAAAAGACTGCGGCGGTCATTCTGGGTTTCCCACTGGGCTGGCGGGCGACCGCCAAAAGGCCGCCCGCCAGCCCAGTGGGAAACACCCTTCTACGATGAAGCCGGCTCCGAATGGAGCCGGCGGAGTGGAAGGTGTGCGACGGGTGCAGTTGCACCCGTCGCGAATTTCAGTGTCTGCTAAGCAGACACTGAAATTCAAAGTGGGGCCCTCTTACGGGGGCCCCTGCAGTGCCCCACGACACCCCTCACCGCCATCCTGTTCCGCCAAGAACAGGATGGCGGTGAGGGGGTCAGAATCCCCCATGGCGGCGCAGCAAGCTGCTCCGCCATGGAGGATTCCCCTGGGCAGCGGAAAGTCGGCGGTACACCGCCGACTTTCCGTTTCTGACCGCGGCTGTACCGCCGTGGTCAGAATGCCCAAAGGAGCACCGCGAGCCTGTTGGCGGTGCTCCCGCGGACCCCGGCCCTGGCGGTAATTACCGCCAGGGTCGGAATGACCCCCTAAGTGGCTTGGGTATAAAAATGCCCACTTTCTAAAAGTGGCATTTCCAATATTGTAACCAAAAATATGACTTCACCATAAGAGACTATTTTTCATTACAACTCTAAAAACAGCAAGCATGAACTGATTACTTGTTCTCATTTGGAAGATACATCTTATTAAATATAATACATTGAATCCAGTATTATCCTATGTAAGAGGTAGGCCTTGCAGTATTGAAAAACAAATGTAAGAGTTTTTCATGATCAGGAGATGTAAAACTTAAAAATGTCACACTTTTTAAATACAATGCACCCTGTCCTCTGGGTTGTCCAGGGCCTACCCTAGGGGTGATTTATAAGTAAAAAAAAAATACAACATGAACTCGTCGTAGTCTTAAAGTCAATAATGATTAGTATGGTAAAAGTATTCAAAAGTCCTCATATCAAACAGAGTCCAATATTTAACTTAAGTTCTTCTTTATTCTTCTTGATAAATTCCAATCCAAAATTTGCTCCAATTTCAGTCCAGTTTCAGTCAACACGTGTTTCGTCTGGGGAATACCCCTCGACTTCCTCAGGACTTTCTATAACAAACAGTATCCAACATAAACATAATAACTACACATGAATTGTTTCAGTACTTTCCATCTCCCATTCCCATGCAATGTAACTAGGTAATTCCAATGCCAAAAGAGAAAACTGTGATCTCAAACAACATGAATATTCATCACCACTCGTGATTTTTCAAAAAGCATAGACATTGTCTGTTGTTAGAAACCCAAGTGAATATCTTAGAAGTGTTAAAGAACCTTATCCTGCTTGTGAAATGGTGCAATTGCAGAATCCACATCCATTGTGGAAATAAAAGACAGTTATACCTGTTTTCTCTTAAAGTCAATTTTGTATATTCTACCCATCATTCTAATTGCTCACACTATTGTGTGTGATGATACCAATCTTCATATCTGTGAACACTGGTTCAGTGTTTACTAATTCCTAAATGTATCCTTCGCTGCTCATGATGTGTTAGCATAAGACTCTCTACCTCGTACCGCTTACCTGGCATTTCATAATAATAGTATACCTTTCTTCCTTGATTTATATGTATACAAAGGAAGGTTTGGGCTTGGCAAGAAGTTTATTTTGCCAGGTCTAAATGGGAGTATAAACTGCACACACAGACTGCAATGGCAGGTCTGAGACATGTTTAAAGTGCTACTTGAGTGGGTGGCACAATCAGTGCTGCAGGCCCACTAGTAGCATTTAATTTACATTCCCTGGGTACATGTAGTACCCCTTCACTAGGGACTTACAAGTAACTTAAATATGCCAAATGAGTGGAAGCCAATTCTACTGTGTTTAAAGAAGCACAAGACCCTTAACATTGGTTAGCAGTGGTAAAGTGCACAGAGTCCTCAGGCCAGCAAAAATGAGATCAGCAAAAATAGAAGGGGTGAAGGTAAAACATTTGGGGGAAGACCACCCTAAAACCATCAACACAACTAGGAAATTTCATTAAGGTCAACAACTCTCTGGGCATCTCCCAGTCCAGTTTGCACAGCAACCACTGCACAGAGACAAATCTTCTTGCAGCCACCGATGACATCCGATCACTTCTAGACCGAGGCCACACAGCAGCACTCACACTCCTCGACCTCTCAGCGGCCTTCGACACGGTCTCCCACAGCACACTGTGCACTAGACTCCATGACATAGGACTCCGTGGAACAGCCATGAATGGATCCATTCCTTCCCATCCGGAAGGACTCAGAGGGTCAGGCTCCCTCCCTAAACATCTAAACCCACAGGAGTCAGCTGCGGAGTTCCCCAAGGATATCCTCTGAGTCCAACTCTTTTCAACATATACATGACCCCACTCGCAACCATCGTCAGAAGCCATGGAATGAACAGAGTGTCATACGCAGATGACACACAACTCATAATTTCCCTCACTGAAGACCCGGACACGGCCAAAAAGGAACTTCCACTCAGGAATGGAAGCCATCGCCACCTGGATGAGAGAAAGCTGCCTCAAGCTCAACTCTTACAGGACAGAGCTCATCATCTTCAGCATGAGACGACTCCTGGTGGCCCGCATCTCTCAGCATCCCGCATTCACCCACCAAGCACACCTGCAACCTAGGCATCATCCTCGACCCCTCCCTATCTATGACCTGACAGGTAAACTCAGTCACCTCCTCCTACTGGCACACCCTCTGCCAACTCCAGAAAATGTTCAAATGGATCCCAGTAGACTGCCGCAGGACAGTCACCCATGCCTTAGTCACAAGCAAGCTTGACTACGGCACCACTATCAACGCCAGCACCACGACGAGAAATATCAAAAAGCTGCAACTCATCCAGAACGCCACCACCAGACTTTTCCTTAACCTCCCACTCCAAGAACATATCTCCCAACACCTGAAGACCCTCCACTGGCTCCCAATAGAAAAACGAATCACCTTCAAGCTACTCACCCACACGTACAAAGGCATACACAATGTCGTACCGGCGTACCTGAACCACTGCGTCTCCTTTCACACCCCGCCAGAACCCTCCGCTCCATTCAACTGGCTCTGGTCACTATCCCACGCACTCGAAAAACCACCACCGGAGGACGATCCTTCACCTACATCGCAGCAAAGTGCTGGAACAACCTGCCCCTAGACCTCAGACAAAGCCCATCGCTCACCATCTTCAGGAAGAACCTCAAGACGTGGCTCTTCGGGTGTGACTCCACCATTCCTCCCCGCCCCCCTCCCTCCCCCAGCACCTTGAGACCCTCACGGGTGAGTAGCCGCGCTTTGCAAAAACTGATTGATTGATTGATTGATTGAAAGCTAGATCTAACAAATGCCATTTTTCTTGGCACTGCGAAAGACTGTGATTTTGCTGAATGGCTGTACATATATTAGGGTTTGAGCATATTGGGAATGGTCTAGGTATGGTGAAATGCATATCTCTGTTATGTATAAACCCAGTGGCCAGAATTAGAGTCAATAACCAGTTTTCGCCCCCCCCCATCCCAACAGGCAGGCGTACACGGCAAGGATGCCCTCTTTCACCAATCATTTTTTCTCTATCATTAGAGCCCCTTGCATAATTCATCAGACACCATCACTACCAAAGGGAATTCAGTTCTTCACATCTCTGTTTACGCCTATGTTATCCTGCTAGTCATTAAAGACCCAGATAAAAACCTGACTCCCATTGTCACAAAAATCATAGCATTCGGGAATTGGTCAGGCTTAGAAATCTTCTAGAATAAATCGCTCACTAAGCCATTGACGACAACCTGTACTCAACCTAATCTGGACCTAATCTGGAGATCCTGCTGTATTGGCAGACGGATCCTATTTGCTATTTAAGTATTTGGTTTCATCAGAGCTGTGAAGTATTGTATTGTGAGAATCATGGGAAACACATCTCCAAACTAGAGCAATACCTGTAGGGTTGAATAAACCTTCCCATGAAAATGGCAGGAAAGGCGGCCCTCATGAAGATGGTGATCCTTCCCAGACTACTGTATCTGTTCGAGAAACTCCTGCTCCTCCTTTCCTGACCTTTTTTCACATACCTCACAACTATCATAATATGACTGTCATGGACCGGCCATTAGCCTAGATTAGCATGGGCTAAGCTGCAACTTCTATGTGGGTTTGGGGAATTTGCTGCTCACAACTTTGCATGGTACTATCTGGTAGCCTGGCCACAATTTGCCCATTACTGGGCACCCAATGCATGTCAATTCTCTTGCTGTAATCTCGAAGCGGGACTGGCTGATCCGATTCCACTGCACTCTACAATATTGTTACAAAGCCCATGTCCTGTGTTGAAATACACAAGGTAAAGCTCACTAACTGGTTTTTGACCAGGCTTGCATTTATAAAAGATCACACTGATATGTATTCCCTATGCATTCCACTTTCACACAACTCGCACCTAGCTCTAACCCCTGAACCAGGAATGATCCAAAATCTACAGACTAGAGGCCTGCTCACTGTTCGTGAACTCTAGCTTCCTCACCTTTGATGAGTTTGTGGGGTTGATCAGCCCAATTCTAATCATATAGGCCCTCATTACAACCCTGGTGGAAAATGCCACTTACCGCCGTGCCGACGGCCGCCAAGATACCGTGACGGCGGCAGTAATCTGCCACGGGTATTATGACCCACACAGAAAATACCACCACAATACAGACACCCACACAAGTCCGCCACAGCAAAGGTCAGTGATAAACTGGCGATAGCAAAACCCACACCGTTACACCAACAGGAATACGCCCACAGTATCACGACCCACGAATCAACGCGGCTGTCTTTCAACCGCGATAAACCATTGGCGGTACACACCGCTGCGCTCAAAATGCACACACACTTACAAAACCATGCCACATTGGATAATTCAAAATACACACACCTGACACACATACACACACCACACCCTCACACCACTATAAAACACCCACCCACATTACCCACAACCCTTACAACGAAAAAAAAGAGACCAAGCACAGAGAGACAAGCAAAGAGCACCCACTCAATCAGAGGCACAGAACACCATCACCCATACACCATCCACGCACATCACAGTATACACCCCAACACATCACCCCACACATCACCTCGCACATCCACACACATATCACTCACACCACATCCAGGGCACCCCAAAGACACCCCAGGTTTTCAAAGGAGGAGCTAAGGGTCATGATGGAGGAAATCATCCGGGTAGAGCCACAGCTATTCGGATCACAGGTGCAGCTGACGCCCATTGCTAGGAGAGGGAGCTATGGCAGAGAATCGTCAACAGGGTCAACGCTGTGGGGCAGCACCCAAGAAACAGGGATGACATCAGGAAGAGGTGGAACGACCTACGGGGGAAGGTACGCTCTGTGGTTTCAAGACACCAGATTGCTGTACAGAGGACTGGCGGTGGATCCCCACCTCCTCCCCCACAACTAACAACATGGGAGGAGCAAGTCTTGGCAATAATGCATCCGGAGGGCCTGGCTGGAGTAGCAGGAGGACTGGACTCTGGTAAGTCAAATCTTTACTACTATATCCCCCACCCTACCTGCATGTTAGTACATACCCCCACCCCTTCCCTTACTCCCATCACTCCACCAACTCACATATATCCCACTATCGCAACCCACCCATCCCAATACCAAGCCCTGCATGCAACACCAATGCATGGACCCCCATCACAGACCTGCATGTACACCCATCACCACAGCATGCCCAGTAGAGAGACTCACCCAGCCCACATAATCACCACTCACACAAGGCCAAGGCGACAGGGAAAGCACAATTATACACGGAAACACACCCATTGCACAAGATGGCACACACAGATACAATAACAATGCATTTGCATCCCAACAGGACCCCTACCCAACTTCACTGGAGAGGAGGTGCCAGCTACATCCAGGCCCCCCCAGAAGAGGCCCACAGTGATGACAGCAGCTCTGCACGCCTGGATTACGATGACCAACCTGGCCCATTGGGGCCCTCTGGACAGTCAGTTACCCTGCCACACTCCCAAACCACTACAGAGTCTCCCCCCTCAGGAAACACCACCACAGCACCCACCCAGCGGGCACATACCTCTGTTCCCAGGACACGTCAATCAGCAGTGTGTCCACCACTACAGGGACCCCAGGCAACCCCACAAACCCAGGACAATCAGGGACCTGGGGTCAGTGGCAGTGGGCACACGGTTCAGGGGACAGAGGCACAGGACAACAGGGAAGCTCGGAGGACTGCTGTGCAACAGGAGGAGGACAGGCCAAGGGAACCCACTCTCCAACATAATGGGAGCATACCACCATTCCCAGGAGACGATGGGCACGGTACTCAGCAAGTTACAGGAAACCCAGCGGCTGCAGGAAGGACAGTACCTGGGGATCAGGGAGGACCTCACAGAAATCTACACTATCCTGGTCACCACTGCAGGGGTGCTGGCTGACATGGGCAAGACCATGAGGGAGGCAGTGGTACAACAAAGTTCCCCTGACACTAGCCAAACCGAGGAACAGCCTTCCACCTCCACCGGCGCTAGTGGACAGGAGGCCCCGCCACAGGAACAACAGGCCACCAGCACCCCACCCCCTGCAGAAGGAGAACCACCCCGCAAACGGTCCCTGAGATCCAGGCAGAAGACAGAGAACGTTGCCAAGACCTCCACCAGGAAATAAGACTCTCCTGAATGTCACCCTCATGTCCCACTATGTCAGCCTGCCCACCGTGAACTAAAATTTGCTTCACTTCAAATGCCCCACTGGACACTGCACCTGTGATACCAATAGACTGGACTGTACCCTGGACCTTCCTCCACCATCACCCAGCCCCTTGCACTTACCCTCATACTATTAAAAACACAAATAAACACCCTAGAAATATAAACCATACTGGAGTCAGTGTAATGATTAGAAAGATGTATTCTTACAACATTCTCAAAGCTCTGCAACGTCTATGTTCAGTGAAATATACCACAGGATGACAGTTGGTGGGCAGCAGTACATATAGCAGGAGGCAGAATGGGGTACACAGATCTGAAAATAGGGAATCCAAAGGGAACAGTCAGTGTCCATAGACAAAGGTTAAGAGGCTGCCATATACAATGTCCAAAAGTTTACAGAAATGTGAAGTTGAGTTACAGTCTCTCACCTGTGTGTCACTGGAAGTAATGCTGTATAATGTTTGTTCTGTTGTCCACATCTTCTTCATCTGCCTCCTCTTCCTCACTGTCCACAGGCTCCACCGCTGCCACAAGACCATCTCCAGGCTTATCCTCCTGCAGAAAAGGCACCTGGTGTCTCAAGGCCAGGTTGTGCAACATACAACATGCCACGATGATCTGGCACACCTTCTTGGGTGAGTAGTACAGGGATCCACCTGTCAGATGGAGGCACCGGAACCTGGCCTTCAGAAGGCCAAAGGTCCTCTCAATAATCCTCCTTGTACACCCATGTGCCTCATTGTAACATTCCTCTGCCCTTGTCCTGGGATTCCTCACTGGGGTAAGTAGCCATGACAGGTTGGGGTAACCAGAGTCACATGTAAATATCGAGGGACAACTGTTAGACACACACTACCCCTTAGGGACAACCCCATACTCAGACCCCAACTTATACTGTGTGGGGACCTTGGGCTCACCTAATAGCCACACCCGGTGCCTCTGGAGTTGCCCCATCACATAAGGGATGCTGCTATTCCTCAAGATATAGGCGTCATGCACTGAGCCAGGATATTTGTCATTCACATGGGAGATGTTTTGGTCTGCCAAACACACCATTGGCACATTCATCGAATGATAGCTTTTTCTATTCCTGTACACCTGTTCATTTTTGCGGCGGGGGACAAATGCCACATGTGTACCATCAATGGCACCAATGATGTTGGGGATATGTCCCAGGGCATAGAAGTCAGCCTTCGCTGTGGCCAAATCCTCCACCTGGGGGAATACGATGTAGCTGCGCATGTGTTTCAGCAGGGCAGACAACACCCTGGCTAACACGTTGGAGAACATTGACTCGGACATCCCTGATGCCATGGCCACTGTTGTTTGAAAGGAACCACTTGCCAGGAAATGGAGCACTGATAGGACCTGCACTAGAGGGGGTATTCCTGTGGGCTGACGGATAGCTGACATCAGGTCTGGCTCCAATTGGGCACACAGTTCTTGGATTGTGGCATGATCAAGTCTGTATGTGATAATAATGTGTCTGTCCTCCATTGTTGAAAGGTTCACCAGGGGTCTGTACACCGGAGGATGCTGCCATCTCATCATCTGCCTCAGCGGTTGTAGCCTATGGAGGAGAACGGTGAGCAGAAGATCATATTTCCACATATATGGCACAACTGTTTTTGAATGTATGTCACAGAAGCAGTGTGTGAAGTTGAGAGTCAGTAGATGTGCCAATGTGTGCTGTGACGCAGCTAGGTGCCATGCCATGTGCCCACCTGAAATGGCGGCTGCCTGACCTGTGAGGAGGAACAAGGGGAAATGAGGTAAGTGCGCTGGCGTTGTGCTGCGTCGCGGTCGATGTCCGCCGCGCAACTTCGCATTGGTTATCATTGGGCCCTATGGGTCCCAGGAGCCAATGTCGATGTACGCCGGCGGTGACGGTACGCACCGCCGTGGATGTCACCGCCATTTTCTAGCTGTTCACTCACTTGCTACCTGACCTTCAACTGGAGAGGACCTAGACTGCAAGTGCTGCTGTGGCTTGAGTCTGGAAGCAACAATGGCTACAGTGTCTGGGGAAAGGGCCCCTGCCTTCACTGCGGAGGAGTTGGAGAAACTGGTAGATGGGGTCCTACCTCAGTACACGCTACTCTACGGTCCTCCAGACAAACAGGTGGGTACACTGTGAACATGATGTGTGGGCAATGCATGTTTTGAGTGGTGTAGATGTAAGCCAAATGTTGGGGGGGTGCTGAGGCGTCCTGGCCTGAGTGCTGCATGAGAGGTGGTCAGTGTATGTGCATCAGGGCATGGGTGGAAACTGGGGGGCAATGAGTATGCCGGTCCAGACGGGTGAGTAATTACATTTTCCGCAGTTTTTACCCTCCAGGTCAGCGCCCACCAGAAAAAGGGTATTTGGCATGCCATCGCCAAGGAGGTGCGGACCCTGGGGGTTTATCACAGGCGGAGCACCCACTGCTGCAAGAGATGGGAGGACCTGTGCCGCTGGACCAAGAAAACGGCAGATGCCCAGCTTAGCTGGGGCTGTCCTCCCAACGTGGAAGGGGTGCCCATCACACCATGACCCCCCTGATGTTTCGCATCCTGGGGGTGGCCTATCCGGAGTTGGATGGGCGCTTGAGAGCATCACAGCAGCCACAAGGGGGTGAGTACATACTCACAAAGCTGAATTTGCATCTTTTAGGAGCTAGCAGGGCGGGGGATGGGTGTGGTGGGTGCCCCTAGGCCAGGGCGATCATGGCAGGGTAGGTCCCTTGTGTGCAGGCTCTGAAGCACTCCTACCCCAATGGTACAAGTGGCCAACTACTACTGGGCAGGGACCTGTGGGTGTCAGGTGTGCAGATGCTGGCATTAGGCATCGTACCCCATGGGCTTGTGACTACCTTAGTGACTGGTTGGCCATGGCCTAGTGCATAGGGCTGCTCCCTGTGTGTTGTGTCCGCTAACGGTGGTGTTGTTGCTGGCACTGACCAAGTGTATCCTCTTTCTCTCTCTCCCCCTTTTTGTTTTGTCACCCTGTCCTTGTGTGCATTAGCATCATCTGGCGGAGGAGCAGAGGCACCGGCGACGGAGGGAGCTGCATCCCACATGGGCCTGGAGGCCAAATCCACCGAGGGTGAAGGCACCAGTGGGACGGAGAGCGAGGGTAGCTCCACGACGGGGACAGGTGGGGAGACCAGTGAGAGCGATTCCTCCTCCGATGGAAGCTCCCTGGTGGTGGCAGACACCTCTGTGCCCACCCCAACAACAGATACAGCTGCCCCCCTACCAGCACCACCCTCCCAGCAGCCCCTCAGCATGTTTCCTGTGCCCGCTCACCCAGGAGGGTGGGCATCTCCTTTGCCCCAGGCAACTCAGGCCCTGCCCCAGTCAGCCCTGCTGCCCTCAGTGAGGAGGCTATTGACCTCCTGAGATCCCTCACTGTTGGGCAGTCAACAATTCTGAATGCCATCCAGGGTGTCGAGAGGCATTTGCAACAAACAAATGCATACCTGGAGGGCATTCATTCTGGTGTGGCGGCCCAACAGAGAGCATTTCAGGCTCTGGTCTCAGCACTGATGGCAGCCATTGTCCCTGTGTCCAGCCTCCCCCTCCAACTTCCACTACCCAGACTCAATCCCTTCTACCTCACCCTATCCCAAGCACACCATCAGACCAGCATGCACACAAATCAACACACAAAAGTGGCTCAGGAAAACATAAGCACCACACATCATCCCACAAGCACCATACCCATGCAGACACACCAACATCCACTGCCTCCACTGTGTCCCCCTCCTCCTCTTCGTCCACCTCCCTCCCAGTAGCGTCTCCACTCACACCTGCATGCACTACATCCTCAGCCACTTCCTCCATCACCATCACGCCCATCACAACACACCCCTCATGAGCATTTACCAACACCACAACCATGCACACGTCCCCTGTGTCCTCTCCCAGTGTGTCTGTGAGCCCTCTTCCCAAAGTACACAAACGCAGGCACACACCCACTCAACAGCCATCCACCTCACAACAGCATCCAGCCCATGCACCTTCACCCAAACTCAGCAGACGTACACCTCCTACAACCACTACCTCTTCCTCCACTCCCAAACCCCATCCATCTTCCCATCCCAGTGTGTCTAAAAAACTTTTCCTGGCTAACATTGACCTCTTCCCTACGCCTCCCCCCGTCCTTCCCCTAGGGCCAGGATATCAAGATCCCAGGCCAGATTCCAGCACCACAAAAAACCAAAGGCAAGGCACTTCAGGGCTCGGAGCCTCCAGGTGAGGGACTGATGACCACCATTAGTCCTGACAGCCCAGCAACCTGTACCGCGGAAAGCACCGCCGCAAGCACTGCCACCTGCACCGCCATCTGCACCACCACCTGCTCTGCCATCTGCACCGCCACCTGCACCGCCGCTGCCACGATAACAGTCAGCAGCATCATCCCCAGTGGGAAGCCGTCTGAGGCTGCAGGAGACGGCCTGGTGTCTCCCTCCACTGCTAACAGCACCTGCAGCACGGCCAGCACCGGCAGCATCTCCGCCGCAGACACTGCAGCAGGCACCGCCATATGCCCCGCCACATGTCCAGCCGGTGCCACTACATCGGACGTCAGCAGCATCCCCAGTGGACAGCCGTCCGAGGCTGCAGGAGACGGCCTGTAACCTGCACCCACCACTTGAAGCACTACTACCAGCACTGGCACTACCACCAGATTGCCGCCTAAGTCGCTGCAGGATGGAGTCTGGCTCTGCCTCCATGGAGTATCATACTACCTGTTCCCTGCACATCTTTTGCCTCAGACACCCAGGTGGGGGAATGTGACCTGCCACACCCCAGGTGCAGCATTACTGGGCACAAGGCCCCCTCCAGAACTAACCCAATCCTTGGCAGGATGAAGCAGACTGGGCATAAGGCTCCCTCCAGAACCAGTGGAGAGATGTATCCACTGTCACTTTCCTTGGCAGGATGAAGCAGACTGGGCACAAGGCCCCCTCCAGAACCAGTGGGACATGTCACCCACTTGAGAGACTGTGGCTTTGGACCAGGACCAAGCAGTGGGCAAACCACCCACTTGAGAGACTTGAGAGACTGTGGCTTTTCACTCCCCAGGAGCAAGGAGTGGGCAAACCACCCACTTGAGAGACTTTGGCTTTGCACTCCCCAGGACCAAGCAGTGGGCAAACCACCCACTTGAGAGACTTGAGAGACTGTGGCTTTGCACTCACCAGGACCTAGCAGTGGGCAAACCACCCACTTGAGAGACTGTGGCTTTGCACTCCCCAGGACAACAATGTGGGCATGTTGCCCCTCTTCCGGCTGAGGTGACCCCCCTTTCCCCCTGAGGTGCCTGTGTTTTTTCGACCTGATGCCCCTGCAGTGTTCTCTCCGTTTTGAGGCAGGAGTCAAGTGTGGGCTTCGCCCATGATTTTTGGGCCACTGGTCCACGGGCATTTGCAATGGACAGTGTACGGCCCTCTGTACATATTGTAAATATTTATATATACTGTTGTTTACAATCGTTAACTTTATATGCATTTTCTAAATATCACTGATTTGACTCAATTCCTTTTGTCCTTGCGTTCTTCCAGGGGGTTACAGGGTGTAAATGTAATGTTACTGCATGTGTTTGTGTGTATGGTGTTGGGGGTGAGAGTGGGGGTGGGGGTGTTGCGTGTTGCGTGTGTGTGTCACTCTCTTTTTCCTCCCCCCTCCCCTGTGTGCTAGGTGCCATACTCACCATGCCGCCGCATTCCTGCTGTATTAGCAGATACACCAGCATGGGGAGGACCTGTAGTTCGGGCTCCATGGCGTCCTGGTTCTTCGTTGAGTATTGAAAGGTGAGTGGTTCCCCTTCAGTGTACTGTTTCCACCGTGCTTTTGATGTCGTGGTACCGCCCCGGAAAAACTGGTGGATTGGTGCCTTGTAATACGGTGGGTGGTACATTGTCTTCCGCCTGTCCGTTGGCGGTGACCGCCGCGGTGTTTGTTGCTACCGCCGTGGCGGTCTGTGTGTTAAAGTGGCTGTCTATGTTGGCGGTTTCCGCCGTGGTGGTGATCCCATTTTTTTTTACCGTTGGCCTGTTGGCGGTATTACCGCCACTTTATTACCGACCGCCAGGGTTGTAATGAGGGCCATAGTTTTGTACAATAGACTCTGCAGCTTCCTTAGGGACAGCTATCCCTTCTTTATGGTTGAAACCCCTGAACGGCCACTTTTGACCCCCATAAGCTGATAACAAGAATGTACAACTGTTCCATCTAATCACTAACACCTCTATTCAAAGCTCAGAGAGGGCTGGGACCTTGAGCTGGGCTATGTTATCCCAGATACAAACTTGAACTACTCTTGTGAACATATTAAGAAAGTCTAATCAAATGGACAAAACCACCTCCTCCAGGTTAGGTTCCTCCATATTTGTATTATACCCCAGAACCCCTGGTCAGATTTGGCTTGACAACGGACTCCAACAGCTGGAAGTGCAGGGCCCCTAATAGAGACTTCTTCCAAATAGCATGGGGGTGTCAACAGAATCAAGCAAACTAGTCTAAACTAAATCAAGAACTTAACAAGATGATATCTGCTGACTTAAGGTTGACACCACTGATCACCCTCTTAATGTATGTTAAAGATGTCCCTAACCTCCACGGATGGTTCTTGGCACTGGCCCTTCTGGTGAGGCAATGTAGAGTGACAATTGGAGGAAGAGCATTTCATCAGGTATGCCCACTGGATGCAAGACTTAACCACTTGTTCCAATAATTCTGAGATATATGGCATACTGCTTCTGCACATCTACCACTCTAGAGACATTTGGCAGCCGCTTCACCTATACTTGCTGACCTCAATTGCTCTGGCCTGACTGCTATTATTAGCTACTCTTGTAAAGATTACAATTGCCTGTCACTGATCCAAAGAACAGTGTTAATATAATTTGCATATCAATCTCTTAATTTTGTTTGTCAGTATAGTACACCATGCATTCACAATAACAATGTCATGTTTATGATGGATGTATAAATCCATTGGTGCATTTACACCGAAATTCCTTATTCTGGGTTGAAAACTAAACAAAAGTTCAAAAAAAGAGAGGAAAGCAGGACGAATACAAACAAGACAACACTTGTTGGATGGGAGAAGGACTAAATGCCCCAGGGTGACTTGTGGAAGGAGCGACTGGAGGGCTGTTAGTTGACACTTGGAGTTGCTATAAAGCTATGCTACTGGCCAGTCCACACAGGACAAACTTGTTGTTGGCTGGAGGCAGGACTACAAGCCCCAGAGTGACTTGCAGCATTAGCTGCTGGAGGGCTGTTAGTTCGCCCCTGGAGGCACTATAAAGCTGTGCTATTGGTCCCACCTCACAGGATGCGCGTGGGTCAGGCCGGGGCACATGCCCGGACCAAAAACAGACCAAGTCCGGGCCCATCTTCACCCATAATCGCCCCTTTTCTGCTGTGCCTCCAACCACGTATGACACCCTATTAATTTCTTGTGTGTTTTGAAGCTAAGTAGGCTTAATGAGTGATTGTTATTATTTTTGCGAAAATGGGGAAATGGAAGCTTCTGGGCTGAATAAGTCCCACACCACAACACCAATGTCCCAGGATTATTTTTTTTAAACCTACATTGGGGTTCATCAGCAAAGAAATAGAATTGCATAACGCCACCTATCTCTTCTCCCCCACACCCTGTCACTCATTTTTCCGAGGGGATGTCTCCTTTGCCTGTTATAATGGGGGAAGGGATTTTGGGCCAGATGTAGCAAAGGTTTTTACCCATTCTGTCTCTATGGGAAAAAGTGTTCGTACATATGGCCCTTTGTCCGTAAGCAACAGCATGGACCAAGTGTTGGATGAACCAATGCTGCAGGGGCATGATAAACTGGATTTATCATTGGAGCCTGAAATTTTGGTGGACTCTAGTAAACAGGATGAGCCAGTGCTAGGGAAAAAGAAGATGGTGAAGGCAGGGCTAAACATTCACATACAGGCATTGTGACGACTCCTACAGTGTGTGATGCACCTGCACCTGATCGAGGAATTGATTAACTGGGATATTATTGGAGGACCTTAATGCCAAACTTATAATTGCTTTGAATAGCAAACTGGACCCGATAGTAACACTTTTGACTGCAATTGAATTAAAGTTACCCAGTTGTATACCCCCTGTGTCCCCCTTGTGACAGGCGTGATGGTAAAACTTTGGTTTGTCCATCTAGAGTACAACTGCTTTGTACGACTTCCTGTGAACCTCCAGTTAGAATCAGGGGAGGGGTAAGCGGGGCAGTCAGTGGGGGGGAAGGATCTATTTTTGATTTGGCTAATGTGAAGCATGTTCCAGAATGTTCAAACATGTATGTAAATGGGGGGAGATAATGGAATGAAGGTTGGGACTAAGGATCATACAATGATAAGCCCTTGTGACCGTATAGCCTCATTGTTCTCTTGAGAAGAGACTGGTGTCCAACATAGGGGTATAACCCAGCAGGTATTAGCAGAGGGGAAGGCTAGCAACTATGGTGAAGCATCTGTTTGCAAGTGTAATTCCTCCGCCCTCTGGAAAGATAGATGGGACTCCGAAAGATAGAAAGGACTGTCTCCTGCGCCCATTATAACGTGGGAAGGGATTTTGTCCCTGCAAAACAACATGGACCAAGTGGTGGATGATACAATGCTGCAGGGGTGTGAAAAACTGGATTTTCCATTGGTGCCTGAAATTTTGGTATCTCTAGTAAACAGGATAAGCCCGTGCTAGGGAAAAGGAAGAGGGTGGAGGCTGGAGGCAGGTCTAAACACTCATATACAAGCATTGTGATTACTCCTACAGTTGTGATGCACCTGCAACCGATCGAGGGATTGATAAACTGGGACCATTATTGGAGGACCTTTATGCCAAACTTATTATTGCTTTGAATAGCAAACTGGACCCGACAGTAACACGTTTGACTGAAATTGAATTAAGGTTGCCCAGCTGTATACTCCCTGTGCCCTCCTTGTGACAGGTGGGATGGTAAAACTTTGGTTTGTCCATCTAAAGTACTACTGCTTTGTACAATATCCTCTGATCCTCCAGTTACAATTAGGGGCAGGTGAAGAGGAGGCTGTCAGTGGGGAAGAAGGATGTAATATTGATTTGGCTAATGTGAAGCATATTCCAGTAGGTTCAAATGTGAATGTAAATGGAGGGGGGGACAAGGGAATGCAGGTTAGGACTGAGGATCATGCAATGATAAGCCCTTGTGACCCTATAGCCTCATTGTTCTCTCAAGAAGAGACTGGTGTCCAACAAAGGGGGATAACCCAGCAGGGATTAGCAGAGGGGAGGTTTAGCAACTATGGTAAAGCATCTGTTTGCAAGTGTAATTCCTCCGCCCCGTCGAAAGATAGATTGGACCTGCCACCAGATTGTTGCTCATATGTGGTGGTACTGATAAAAGTCCCCCATGTTGGTTCTGGCAAAAAAGAAGAAACTACACTAGAATTGAAAAACAAAGTATCTCACTGATTAGAGCAAAACACAGATTTAAGATTGCCCAAGTTCAGTGACAATCCTGTTGATGAGAAGGGTCGGGTGTTAGCTAAAACTAAAAGCAGGGATTGTATAGTAGTCAACTGCAGATACCTGGAGCTTGCGGAGAGGCTGATCTATTGGGGTAACAAGCTCATCCAAGCCAGGCTGGACACAGGAGTGAGGGTTGTCCCGCTGGGTTTTCTTTTATTCACACTTAAGGGAGCCAGGACCACAAATGAGAATGAGAGGGGGGTTCAAGGTGGGCTTAAATGTGGTGAGGTCTCGATTTAATGTTCCTGTTGCTAATAGATTACAGATTCTCTTGAGAGCCAGGACTGACTCTGTAGTGGCCACAGAGAAGGGCAGGAGTCAACAATTGAGTCCATCTCAGGAGAGGTTTGCCCTAAGAAGCCTGATAAGATATATGGGTACCAAGGGGAATTGAATCTTGTTGTAGGGCAGTGGAGTATGTAAGGATAATCCCTTGTTCAAGTACTCTGGTTGTAACTTTTTGTTCTGGGTTGCCAGTACATCAAGCTGTACCTGAAATAGATCTTAAATTTAAGGCTGGGTCACAGGCTAATGTCCAAACTTTTGCAACTATGGAGTGCATTGCCCTATTGTCTTGGAATGTTGCAGGGTTAAAAGATAAAACTGTAGAGCAGGAATGGAAAAGTTAGTAAATAAATATTACCTAATTCTAATGCAGGAGACCTGGGCCTAGGACAAGGTTCATAGACTGGGGTATTAGGATTACAGCATGGAGGCATCACCTTCAAAGAAGGGATGTCTGTCCGGTGGGTTGATCATATGCGTCAAATATAACCTGGGCTTGGAGATCAAAAGATTGGATGCAATTAGTCAAGATATCATGGGATTAGCTGTAAGGGGAAGAAGAGGGGCTTGGGTGTATATATACAACCTCTATAATCGCACCACGCAGACTAATAGGGAGCCCCCTTCTCTGGTGGCATTAGATTGCCATCTGTGTAATAGCAAACAAAGTTACCCACTAATCTTGCCAGGTGACTTGAATAACACCTTCAAACCACTGGAAGGGTTAGCATCAATTTATGGTGATGAGGACTTGCTTAGAGGCATTCCCACCTTATGGTCAGAGCCTCTTTTGTCTTGGTCCCAGGCTGCCACTCAGCTCTTGTCTCTAATCTTGAATCAAGGGATACAGGCATTTAATGGGAGATGGGGTTGGTCAGGGCTGCTCATTCAAGGGACTCCAAAAGCTTTTGGCATATACTGGCTCCTGGGTGCCTAAGATCTAATAGCCCTCTGGAACTTGTAGTGCAACCCTGTCAATGCGTAGACCATTTTACTAGAATTTATGCTACCCCTCCCATGGAGTCTAGAACAATAGTCAGAGGGTCCCGTGGGACAGGGGAAGGGTCTGAGTTCTTACATTTCTCATTGGCAGAAACCTTACAAGCTATTTAGGCAATGCCTCAAGGCAAAGCACCCGGACCAGATAGGATTCCTGGGGATCTGTTTCAAACGGACCCACTAGTTTGGGGTTCCTATATTAATCAACTCACAAACAATATAGCGGCAGGTTGGGCTCTCCCAGATTCCTGAACTAATGCAGAAATTATACCTGTTGATAAATACGGGGATTGGAACATTCCAAACAACTATCATCTGATTAGCTTAATTGATAATCGGCAGAAGATCTTTTGTCGGCAGGTACTGTGCAGATTAAAGGACTGGATGGATAAGGGTTTGATTCTTTTCCCCTTGCTGGTGAGGTTTAGGTCAATGGTGAGCACTATTTACCAAATTTTCTGGTTTAACCCCATTGTCTCGAAATATTTTTGGCAAGCTGGGAATCACCTATATTTGGCCTTTGTGGACCTAAGGGCAGCTTTTCATTTGGTCCCTAGGCTGCTTCTATGGTCTACATTGGCCAGCATGGGTATGGAAGAGAATTTATTAGACATCTTAATAAGACTCCACAATAATACCACAGCCCAGGTGAGATGAGGGACAGACGGCAATCTTACAGAACCAATCCCGGTGGAGCCTGGCAGGGATGTGTCTTGGCGCCATCTCTTTTCTCGCTGTACATAAATGAATTTGTTGACTTTTTGTGTGGGAGTGTCCATGATTGTCCTAAACTGGCAGGTACATCAGTCCCTGCATTGTGATTCGCTGATGACACTCTTTTGACTTCTCGTACACTGACTGGCTTCCAGAATCTTTTAAAGAAATTCACTGACTTCTGTGGAGCCCGTGGTTTAGAGGTTAATACCACTGAGACAAAACTCATGTTTTCTAATCTGCACAGATCATGTATGTAGAGAGAGATTCAGAGTGACAGGGGAAATGCTGCAGCAGGTCGATTCATTTGATTATCTAGGGATAAGGATCAACAAATCTAGATCTTGGAAGTCCCATATGGAGAAAAGTAGAATGGGGCTACACATGCTGCTTCTGCCATTATTAAGCCGGTTAAGGGGAATACCCTGAAATTCATCCCTCCTACGGTAGAGATTTATAGGGCAAAGGCACAGACTGCTTCCTTATAAGGGGCAGAAATATGGGGCTACTCAAATACCAGGACCCTAACAGTTAGATAAAATAATTTTATAAGGTCACTTTTCTCTCTCCCTCAAAGTAATCAGATTGCCCCATTTTGTTTTGACTTAGGGCTAAAACGGGTGGGGGATTTGCTGGCATTAAGACCACTTTTGCATTGTGTAAGGCTATGGTCAATGAAAAGAGCTCCACCACTATAAGTTGTCTGTGGAGGATGTGTTGAGTCTGAGCAAGGCCCATACTTTACCTTGGTTCAGATTTGTTAAGCGTCAACTTGTTAACCTGGGCCTAGGGGAGTATTGGACATGCCCTCATGTGATAGGCTCAGCTGCCAGAGGCCGGATTATTACAGCCTTCTGGCGGAGGAATGTAAGAAGGTCCTGCACAAAAACAATCCTGCCTACAATGCAGACACCCTTGCTCCATCTTGCAAGGGTGCCTGTGTTGGAGTTAGGCAGCCAAAATGGTGCCAACACAGTGGGAGAGGACAGGAATCCAGCATATTGCATAGATACAGCACATTCCTACACTTTCCCGTTGAAACAGGGCAGCGCAGTACAGTGACTTGCTGTGCTGGCCAGCAATACAAGCCCATAAACCTGGGCCTTAGTGTATTCTCATCACACAACCTCAAGCAAAGGAAAAGTAAGAAGTGGGAAATGGACCCAGAAGGGAGCTTTATTGAATGCCCCTTAGCACTTCAAAAACTTCATGTTAGCTGCTGTGAGCTCGGGCTTGCTCCAATGGGTTTGTGGGGAATCATATTATTGGAACCAGAGTGGATGAGTCAAATGGATGTCTCTTCTCCCATGTCTCACCAAAGGCGTACCCTAAAGAGTCCCCAAACTGTTGGTAAAAAGAAAAAAGAAAAGTTGAGAGACAAAAGCAAAAAAATGTCCGGACAACAGCTGTACATTCACCCTTTCACTTATTTCTCCATTAGCCCCCTGAGATGTTCCCCATTTCTTATCAGAAGTGCATGGTGCTAGACTCTCCTAGCGAAGGGGGTGCAGCCAAAAGGGCACCCCCTTCATTGGAAAAGATAGAACCAACCCCATGGTCATTTTAAGAAGACATGATTGGTTACTAGAAGTCTGAGTTGTGGATAAAACATTTTGTTTTGATTCCTTGATGGGAGAAAACAATTCCCTATGGTAAAAACCTTTATTGCCCCAACACAGCGGATTATTCCCTTTTTGAAATGACAGTACAGAATAAGAAGCGTACATATGTATTGTATAAGTAATTAACTCATTACAATTGGTTCTCGTCAAGTATAAAATGCCTTAAACAAATATTAATGTTTCTTATTTAAAAATGTAATGAAAGACATTCAAATTCAAAACAAAATACATTAAACAAGCATGGCCTGCCCAGCTTAAGTGAGTCTAATGGGGTGGTTTGAATTTTGTTTCCGATAATTGTCATAAGCGTTTTTAAAAACTGTCCTTCAGTTGAAGGTCTGAACCTAAGAATGCCCTGACCGCATGTCGGCATTTCCAAATATTCAAAAATAAGAACCTCAGTCCTAACAGATATCTTCTGGCAGAAATTAGAAATTTGCATACACACAGGATGTGTGTCAAAGACCCTTTTGGCCTGGCCATACACATGACAGCTGAGATTCATATTACCATTTAAATTACGGTAGTGTAAGTCTTTGAGGAGGATAAGCAAGAAATCTAGATCTAACTATAGCACGCTTTTGATATACAGTAAAAGGGAGATTCAAGAATGGTTACCTTCATTAAATTTATACTTGCTGCTAACCATCCATGAATGTTTCCTTGACTCCAGATTTGTTGAAGCCTTTTAGAAATGAAAATGTTAGCTTGCTTCATTAGCAGCTGCTTTGTTTGTGTAATAGGCAAGGCTTTCACTCAAATCTCTTCAAATAAAGCAGTTGATCCAAGGATTGTTCCCCTTCAAAACATTTTCTATAGAAGCTCCTTAAGTGTTGCCTGCAGTACATAGATTTGACTCCACAAATTAAATTCCGGGTTCACTTGTGCTTGTGGTGTGGACTCTGGTAGACGGAACAGCAGTCTATATGTATCCGGCACTGAGCAACATTTATCCACCCTGCTAGTTTTCCGTGAAAAAGCTCCCATGCCATATGTAAGGGTAGAGATACATTTACTGGCCACCAACTGAAGCATGGAGGAGAGGGCAGGACCGGAGAGTTTGTTAGACGGACATGTGAAAGCTGTGATATAATGCAGGTGTCCGAATTATGTTGGTTAGCTTCAGTGGTGGCTGGGGACATTTGAAAATGGTGAGGCGTAAAAGTTGGGTATGATGTTTATGAATCGAGTGAAGCGGGCAAGCCTAATGGACAAATATGGGGTCCAGGGTGGGTCCTCCTCCCAAGAAAAAAATGAAAACAGATGGACAAAGGGTGCATTTGAAAGCAAATCAATTTAGTGTGAAAGCAAGGTTTATAAAGCAGTGCAAATGTATAGTCTGGAAATGTCAAACACATTAAAAACTGCCCCATATCTAACTGAAATAATAAGTTCAACAGTTATTTTAATGTGCAAATTGTACAGAATGACAACTTCAGGCCCTTTAAAGTGTGTGCTTATCCAGTGTCTTGCAAGAAAATGATGTAACCAGGCATCGGGAAGCACCCACAGTTGCTGGCTGCAAACAGTCATACAGAAATACGTGCAGACAGGTCTTTAATTGGGATGAAAAAAGTGGGGACTCTCTAAAAGGGACATGTAAAACAAATTTCTCTGATTCCCTTAGTGTGCTACTTGACCTGTATTTTGGTTTCTCTCTGAGATCTTATTGCATCCAGAAATATAACACAAGTGACATACACCTAAAACTTGTCAGTCCTATTGACTTTGTCAATGGTTATCTGTTTAAGATAAATAAGTAACAACAATTATTTGTTATAAATAATTAACTTTGGAAATGTTTCAGTTCTGAAATTGTTAGACTATACTGTCCCCAGTGTCCACATCATGGAAGCATAGATGGGTGACATCTAGAGTTAGTGAGAACAGAGTGACAAAGTGTCCCAGTAACTGGCGACACTCACTCTGCTGTTCTAGAGTCAGAGAAGGGGAGAGGACTACGCCTTCTACTGACCCATCCTGCTCCTTGCCAGACAGGAGGTCAGGGAGAGGTTCACTCTCTTCTTCTGCCCCCTCATCTGTAGGTAGAAGCATGGTTAACTCAGACCTCTCAAAGTGGGGTTTCAGGCGGTTCACATGTAGAACCCTCAAGTGGCTCCTTGGAGTCTGCAAGTCCACCAAGTAGGCGATGTCACTCTTGCCCTCCTTCACCTCAAATGGCCCTGACCATCTGTCCTGCAGAGTACAAGGCTCTAAAGGGGCCATGGCCCACACTTTCTGGCCAGGCTGAAACTCAACCAGAGTGGTATTCTGGGCGTACCAGTGTTTCATGTCCTCCTGGCTTGCCTCTAGGTTCCCTTGTGCGAGCTTCCTGAAGCATGCAGTCTGGTTTTTGAAGGCCAGCATGAAGCTAAATACATCCTGGAGTGGCTTCCTAGGAGCTTGCTCCTAGCCCTCTTTCACCAGACTCCGAGGTCCTCTGACCGGGTGCCCATACAACTGTTCAAAGGGGCTAAAGCCAATCCCCTTCTGCGGTACCTCCAGGTAGGCAAAGAGACGGCATGGTAAGAGGACGTCCCACTTAAGCCTCATTAGAGACTGGCAGACCCCCAATCATGCCTTTCAGGGTTCAGTTGAACCTCTCAACCAACCCGTTGCTTTGGGGGTTGTAAGGAGTGGTGAATTTGTAGTTCACGCCACATTCCTTCCATATGGCCTTTATGTATGCAGACATAAAGTTGGTACCCCGGTCAGATACCACCTCCTTGGCGAAAGCCACGTGGATAAAGATCCCCATCAGTGCCCGGGCCACAACCAGTGCTGTCACTGTACTCAAAGGGATAGCTTCCGGGTACCGGGTGGCATGGTCCACCAAGACCAGGATGAACCTGTTGCCTAGGGCTGTCTTGGGGTCCAAAGGCCCCACTATGTCAATGCCCACCTGCTCAAAAGGGCTGCTCACGACGGGAAAGGGTTGGAGGGGGGCTTTAAATTTCCCTCCACTTTTGCCACTCGCTTGGCAAGTCTGACCGGATCTACAGAAAGCATCTGAATGATTTCTCATTTGGGGCCAATAGAAGTGAGTGACAAGCCTGGCAAAGGTCTGCCAGAGGCACATCATGAGCCAAACCCAGTAGGAAGGCTCTGATGCATTGGGGTACCACCAGCAAACGGGCTGCCCCAGGCTCAGCAGCCTTAGGCCCGCTATACAGGAGATCATTCTCCCAGTATATCAGGTGATCCTTGGGCTCAGCACCAGCTGCCTGGTCGTCGGCCCGCTGCCTAAGACCTTCGAGAGTAGGGCACACCTTCTGCTCTGTTCAGAACTCCTCCCTGGTAGAACCCCCCCTCTTGCTGCTAATGAATCAGCTCAGGTAGGTCTCCCAGTTTGGCCACTTGTTACCCTGTAGGTGCCAGGGGCATCCCCGTTGAGGTCAGCCTCCTTCCGGACCGTGGGAACTTCTGGGGCGGGTTAACCTTTCTCTTGGCAGCCACCTGGGCAACTGTTTCAGGCTCCAGTTCTGTCTGATCACCCTGTCTAGCTGCCATGGAGAGAGTGGACTTCCATGTCCACTCTGGCAACCCCAACATCCCCAAGTGCGACCTGAGCTCCACCTCCTTCCAGGCGGAAGTTTCCAGGTCGTTTCCCAACAGACAGTCAAATGGCATGGAGGGACTCACAGCTACCCTCAAGGAACCTGAGACCTCTTCCCACTCCCCACTCAAAGGGAACCTGCGCCACCTTACATTGGCGCTCCGAGTTGTCCACTGCAACTACTTGGTGGAATACACCAGGGACTATTTGCTCTTCAGACACCGGGTGACACCAGACCGTGGTCACACTAGCTCCAGTATCTCTGAGAGCCTCTGCCCATTGATGGTCACCAACTACTTGTATTTCTTAGAGTTATCAGGCATTAGGTTTCTCTGGACCATCTCACCGTCCCCTAGTGAGGCAAGGGTCATCTCTGTGGGATCCCCATACCCACCTGGGACCACCTCACCCCCTCCCCAAGGGTTACACTGGCCAACCCCTTGGTCTGCCCACCGCTGGGTGGCGGAGTCCACTTGGGACACTTGGGATCTTCCTTTATGTGACCCTCCTGGCCAATGCAAAGCACTTACGGTGCCCTGCCTCTGCAGGCTTTCCTGAAGCGGCCCATGGTTTCTTATCTCCAGGGGGGTGGGATTTCTTATCCGGGTCACTAAATTGGGGCCCTTTGGAAGACTCCTTTTGTTTACCCTTGTCCCCCCCCACTTTGCTGCTGGGAACCCTGCCCACCTTTGGCAGAATCTCCCCCATATACCTTTTAGTGGACTCTGGTACTCACCCAGCAGCCCGCCTCCATAGCAAGCTTCCTGGGGTCAGTCAGCTTACTATCAGTCATGTGCTGGCGCAGCTCTGCAAAACACAGGCTAGACAAGTGCTCCCACATGATTAAATTGTACTGTCACTGAAAATCTGTCACATTACTGCCCTTCACCCAGCTATCCAGTGCTCTGCAAAAGGAATCTACACATTGTAACCATGTCTGGGAATCAGTTTTCTTACTCTGCCTAAACTGATCCCTGTACTTGTCAGGAGTGAGACCATACCTAGTGAGAAGGGCCTCCTTCATGTCAGCGTAGGTGAGGTTGTACCCTTTACCCAAAGCTAGCAAAGTGTGCCTCCCTTCCTCTGTGAAGTGGTTCCACAATTCTGCCACCCAATTCTTCTCAGGGACTCCATTCATGTGGGTGGATGCCTCATATCCCTTAAACCACCTCTGTATGTCGTCTTCCTGTCTCCCTTCTTGTACTCTCTCCCAACGTTCTTAGGAATGTGCACAATTCTGTCTGACTGTACTGAGGTATTGCTGCCACGATCATTGCTGGACCTTCTCCTCACAACCTGCTCCTTTACTCTAAGTTCATGCTCCAAGAGCATTTTCTACTCCTCCATTTTCAATCTCTCCAACTCAATCTGGTGCCTTCTGGCTTCTCTCCTGCCCTCCAGCTCCTCTGGAGTCAGGCTCTTAGAACCACCACTGCTGCTAGACCCAGGGGTGACCTACCCCCTAGCAGCTTCTCTAACCTCAGCATATCTTCTCCTGGATTTGGGCCCACAGACTCCCCCATTGGATCCATAGACTGCCCACTGGCAGTTCTGGCTGCTACCCAGGCCCTCAGCGCCTTTTGTAGCTCCTCCTTTTTGGTGAGGTCTCTGACCTGGACTTTGAGGTTTTTACAAACTGCCTTCAGTTCCTTCATGGTGTAGGTTTCCAACCTATCCTCCTCAGAGATCAAATCCTGGGATGCAACTGACGATGCTCTTGACTGAGACATGATGTCGTTGGAGTTTACTTGAACTCAAGATCAAAAATAGGTCAAAGAAGCTCGGTGACGAGATCGGTGAGACCAGGGCTGCGGTGTGAAGCAGGGCAGTAAGACGTGCGGTGTCACCAGGCCACGATGCAGGCAGCATCATCGCCGTTGCTGAAGCATTGTCGTCGGCAGGCCTAAGCCAGCGGTGCAGGATGGGACGGTGCTTTGTGACCCTCACGAGCGGTGTCCACAGGCCACGGTGCAGGCAGCGGGCCAGTGTCAGCAGGAACGTCATCATCGGGGATGCCCAGGCTGCGGTGTGAGCAGACGGTGCCAGAGTGCAGGGCCCACGGGTCGTGGTACGAGGAGCTGCTCGGTGAAGTCGTCCGATGACTACGTCGGGGAGACCAGGGTCGTGAAGCGGGCAGTGCAGCTCCGTGCGGCATCAGCAGGTCACGGTGCAGGCCAGCGTCGCAGTGGTTTCTCCTCTTGAACAGTACAAAACAAACAGTTCCCAGTGCTGCAGGTCAAGGAAAATGAAGTCTTTGGTGTCCCGGAGACTTCCAACAGGAGACAAGGTCTACTCCAAGCCCTTGGAGAACTCTCTCAAACAGGACACACAGCAAAGTTCACCCTTTTCACTCTTTTCAGGCAGAAGCAGCAACTGAAGGCCAGTCCAGCAAAATGACACAAAGGGACGGTACTCCTCCTTCGGCTCTTCAGCTCTTCTCCTAGGCAGAGGTTCCTCTTTATTCCAGAAAGATTCTAAAAGTCTGTGGTTTTGAGTCTACTACTTATACCTTTCTCTGCCTTTAAAGTTGGCAAACTTCAAAGCAAAGTCTCACGTCTTTGCAAGATCCTTCCTTGTCCAGGCCAGGCCGCAGACACACACCAGGGGGTTGGAGACTGCATTGTGTGAGGGCAGGCATAGCCCTTTCAGGTGTGAGTGGCCACTCCGCCCCTCCCTCTCAGCACAGATGGCTCATCAGGATGTGCCGGCTACACCCTATCCCCCTTTGTGTCACTGTCTAGAAGAGAGGTGTGAACAGCCCAGCTGTCAAACTGACCCAGACGGGGAATCCACAAACAGGCAGATTCACAGAATGGTTTAAGCAAGAAAATGCCTACTTTCTAAAAGTGGCATTTTCAAACTCACACTCTAAAAACCAAATTCACTATCAGATGTATTTTTTAATTTTGAGTTCAGATACCCCAAACTCCATATTTCTATCTGCCCTCAAAGCGAATCTGAGCTTTAAAGTTATTCAAAGGCAGCCCCCATGTTAACCCTCTGAGGGAGATTGGCCTTGCAACAGTGAAACCCGAATTTGGGAGTATTTCACTGTTAGGACACGTAAAACACACCAGTACATGTCCTACCTATTAAATACACTGCACCCTGCCCATGGAGTTACCTAGGGCCTACCTTAGGGGTGCCTTACATGTACCAAAAGGGAAGGTTTGGGCCTGGCAAATGGGTACACTTGTCAGGTTGAATTGGCAGTTTAAAACTGCATACACAGACACTGCAGTGGCAGCTCTGAGCCATGTTTGCAGGGCTACTAATATGGGTGGCAAAATCAGTGCTGCAGGCCCACTGGTAGCATTTGATTTACAGGCCCTTGGCATCTCTGGTGCACTTTACTAGGGACTTACCAGTAAATCAAATATGCCAGTTATGGATAAACCAATCAACAATATAATTTACCTAGAGAACACTAGATTATATGATACTTCTGAGTCCCCAAAATCTGGAGACCTGGCCTAAAAGTTCTGTGTTTAAAAAAATAAAGTACCAACTATACAAGAGGAAATATTCCCAATCCAATGGTTCTGCCTCTTAGTGGTCCTTTTATAGTCATTTGTTGTGGTGCTCTTTAATAATCAGAATATCAACAATGGAGGCTTACAGTCAAAAAAGACAAAAATGGCACCAGCTGCCAAATCAGGAAAAAGTCCTTGCCTTAAGTGGAGAAAGAAAGAACTTGTTACAACAACCTTGAAATCTCTCAAACCGCACTTGCTGGAATCTAGCATAATATTAAAGTTGTGAATTATTCACAAGGCTAAGGGTGGAAAATTCCCCATATTTCTCTGCAATGTGCCTTCTTCCCCTGTGCATCCCAACTAGGAACCTGAGATTTATCCATGCCTTCCTCAATCAGTACTGCCATTTTTAATTGCAGAAACAGCTTAGAGCAGATGTCTCTTAACCCTAGACTCTCAAATGCCCTTGACCCATAACTAAGGAGGTGATTACGCCTGGGTGGAGTTTGCAGAGTTCCGCAAAGTGACCAAAAAACTCCACCGCACTACATGGAGTTCTGCAAGCAGCAGAATGCTTTAGTGCTGGGTGTTTGTCCTGCACTGAAAAATCTGCGCAAACAGCACAATGTCCAGCACAATAGGGTGCTGCTTCTTTTTTGCTGCTCGAGTAGATTTTTTACTCGAGCAGCAACTTCCTCAACGCGAGCGGAAGTTTTCTCAACTCGAGCAGTAGTAACCATCCACAACCACCCGCGTTGAGAAATCTTGTTGGGAGGTGGTTTGGAGTAAATTTTCCTCGCTCGTGCTCGCCAACTTAATACTGGGGAGCGCAAATGAGGAAAAAACTCCGCTCTGTGTAGTTTTTCGGAACTTCACACTCTAAGCAGAGGACAGAGTGGGAAAAACTCTGTAAACTCCACAAGCAGAACAGAGTTCACCGCTCAGCCCTAGTGATGATGATGATGAAAATGTTTTGTAAGCAGCTATGTGGGAATGGGAGTCCTGGGTTTAGATATAGGGGTAGAGTGCTCCAGTATTTTGGTGGGTGGCCAAATAAGAAAAGTATATCCCTCCTGGTCGAGCGCGAAGGTGTCAGGTATCTTCTGCTACACAAGCATCGCAAAACGAAGCACATGCTGGGTGCAATCAATATGATTGATTCTAGATTGGCTAAAGACAAGGCCATGGCGCTGTAGAGCTCTGTGGCAAGTTCAGAGAGCCGCAAAGATCTTAAATTACTGTACAGGCAGTTAAAGAGGTGTTCTAAGTGATGAAAGATGTGGCAACGTAGGGGAAGATTTAAGTTTAAGAGGAGCCCGGATGCCAGACTCTAACTCACTTGTCTATGTTAAACAGATTTTTGGGAGTCTAATATACAGTGAGTAGCAATAGTCATTGTGCGATAACATGGAGCATGTGTAACATGAAGATAACAGACGCAGGAGGAAGCCATGACATTTGATTTGCTTCAGTCAATCAATCAAACAGGATTTATACAGTGTTGCTAATCACTCGCAAGGGTATCCAGGCACTGAGAACGCTAAGTTGAACAACCAGGTTTTGAGTCCAAAAGTCAGGGGAACATCCAGGATGGCTCACAGATTCCTTGATGAGTAAGTGGAAAAAGGAGCTGCATCTAACTTAGACAGCCATCTGGTGTTGGACCAAATAAGTAAGGTGCCACCGAACACCCGCAGCTCACTTATGTTTCCATTAAGCATCAGAAACTTTTGTGTCATCCTCATGGCCACTACTGACAAACAGTCAAGGAAGCTGGCCAATATTAAAATCTGTGACCCATCTGAATACGACATGAGGAAGAAACTGAATTTGATAACAAAAGGGCTGTTCTTGAAGCAAGCTCTCATACCAAAACTAGCATTGCAATTGCATCACCTACCCCAGGAAGTGTGATTAGAGACTGCACACAAATTGTTCATCTCAAAGCATCAAGTCTGTCAGCGACAGGGCCATACCCAATTGACCTCCAACCATCCATTTACACACTCTAAGCACACTCCGAATTCTAGGCACACATTTAATAATTTAATGAATTTAGTTTGAATGCAAACTGTAATACTCCCCGTCGAGTATTTGAGATTGCATTTGGGTAAAATACCTATTGCAGGATCAAAGGAACAATGCAAACAAACTGAACAAGGGTAGATGTTTCTCGGAGCACATACTGTTGTGCAGCTTTTTAGTTTGAGACACATCCTCGTGTGCGCACTTTGCACTAAAAAAGTTCAAAAAAACACATGGTATTTTGTGTTATTTTAATTCCTTTTTCTGGAATTTCGTGCAATTTCCGAGAAGGAAATGACGTGAATTACACCCAGGCCTAATACTTAATACATACACACATGTGCACACACATGCATTTACAAGACTACATACATAGAATTAGCTATGGCTTGACCTCCCACCCTGCACCCCCAACACCTCCCATCCCCACCTCTCTCTGCTCCCCACTCCGTCTTTCTGCTGGACTGTGTTGTCTGACAGTAACAGATACATTACTTTAATTCTTTCATACTTTGTAGGCTTCTTTAACTTATGCTTCCCTACATGATCTGACCTTTGTCCCAAAAACCCGGACATTTATTCAATGATCTGACCTTCGTCCCAAAAACCGGGACATTTATTTAAAATTAAGAGAAGCGTCAGGACACCGGGGCAGTCCTCCAAAAACCGGGACTGTCTGGGGAAATCTGGGACGTCTGGTCATCCAATCATATAAGGGATAAGGTGGAAGCATCTGTGGTCCAGTCTACCCAGTGCCTTCTACCTGGGCCCACAGCTGCTGCTCAGTGAGAGAATGGCCTCTGCCTTGAACGGGAATCCAGGTAAGTAAAGGGCCATCTGTGGCCTGGAAAATCTTTGGTTTAATTTTCTATGGCCTCACTTATTGCTAAACATTTGAAGCATGCCCGGGAGACTGCCTTAGCTTCTTTCTTGGGCTTCTAAATCTATACAACTAACTTGAAACTTTTCTGGGTGAGAAACTTGTGGGCTGCCACAGAACTAGAGTGCACAGGAGTGAGGCGCAGTAGTGGAGGAGACTACACTAGAGGAGATACTTTAGAGGGATGTTTTAAAGAAGGGTGCTTTACAGATGAGGGGCAGCGTCAGACTGGCCTATAAGACAATCTAGTAATACCAGGCGGGCTGGTCTGAGAGGTCAGTGTGCAGAATTGTTTTTTTCTTTTTGAGGGCTGTTTTATGGTCTGATGGTCCAGTTTCTACTGTTGATTTCAAACTCTGTCTTCAACATACATTCCAATAGACCTTATTCATCCGTGAGACTCCAGATTTTGGCTCTCTCCCACCTGAAATTCACTCTGCTTTAACAGAAGTCAGTGAAATAAATGTATTTCCCTGATTATTTATAAAATACAACTCCCACTTTCCTTCTCTAAAATGCAATCTCCCTTACCTTCCAAAACACCTATACAGCATGTCTTCACAAGTTCAAAACTGCCCTGATATGCAATCATGGGCCCCTTTATTTAGTTGTCTGATTCACTAACGGTTGCCACTTATGTTTCTGTATCCAAGCCTACTTTCAGTCCCAGTCCTTCCTTAAAGAGGGGTGCTTCAGGTGGAGTGAGGTGCTTTAGAGGAAAGGGATAATTTAGAGACGAGGTGTGCTTTATAGGAAAAGGTGGTGAACATGACAAAGGTGTTCTACCAGAGATAGGTGCTTTACAGCAGGAAAGTTCTTTAGATGACAGAGGTGTTTTGCCATACAGAGATGGCTCACAGGTTAGATGCTGTATGAAGAGGTGATGTGTACTTAAGTAGGCAATGCTATAAAGGAAAACGTGTTTATAAGGTGGATTTGTTAAGTGCAAGGCTTGCTTTAAAGGTTGCTGGTGCTTTAACTGGGAAAGATGCCCTGAAGGTGAAGATAGTTTTTTGAAGATGTGCTTTAACAAGGAAGCATATTTTAAATGACTGTGAGTGTCTCTAAATTAAACGAGTGATGCAAAGATAAGTGTTAATATTTCACAGCACTGCAAATGAATGTTTAACCCCAATATCCAAACGCATACATTCAGTGTGTCCTAATCCACTTGTTAACAGATAGCAGACATGCTATATACTTACTTTTTCCTTCTCCCACTTTTATAGTGATCGCATACATCCTCCATTCACCCTTTCACTATTTAGTGTAGATTCTCAATAGTGTTTTCTGGACTCTTTTATGCTTAAAATGTTGACTGCATAATGTTCTGATTTGAAATCGGAGGACCGTCTGTAGAAAGAATGTCGATGATTAGATTACACCTGCTGTTTTGAAAAACAATGTCTACCTTTCATGCAGAAGTTTGATTGTTTAATAAGGCAACATAAAGGAATATGGTTTCACATCCACTTTGCAGAGCCTGTTAGAAAATAAAAAGCCAGCATGCTTGTGGAGACTGCCTGTGGAACTATCCTAACAACAGCCTATATGGAGGCTTGAGCTGCCCAGGTATCATTGGCCAAAAAACAGGACTGGCTGTGTAACACTGAGTAGTTAGTGTGTGCCACTTACAGACACCTTACTACTCATCTGTTGGTCAGTGGTATACGGCAACCAAGACTGAATGCTTCACAATGCATTGTTATTCTCTCAGATTCATAGTTCCTCACCCACACTAAACACTGTGCAGAAAGCATTTCAGTGCACATGAGTGGCTTAGTAAACTGAGTAAAAGATGCCCCCCTTCCTTTCCACCTAAGTTACCATTGGATCTTTCTGTGTTGTCACTCTTGTTCATTCTACCACCAACTACCTAAACACAAAAGTGTTTCTGTGTTTGGGCTAAAACTTAGAACTCTTCATAGGAGCTGGGTTCAGAACACTGACAATGGCAATGTGTTCCCCCATTCACCAAACAGGCACTGAGACAATTCTAGCTCTCCTTAAAAATGTGTTGTAAAATTGTGTGTGTTGCTTTTTTTTCATATTTTTTTTTGGGTGGTGAATCTTGCCAACCCTTCCTTGCTCTGACATCCCCCACAACATGAGGGCCTGGTGTGACTTTACTGACCAGACCATTTGGCCCAAGCTAATTTAATTATTAGTTTCATTTGTTTGAATAGCCAAACGTAATAAAGCTCATACTCAAAGTGCACTTTCAGAGTAATGATGTCCAGTGGTCCACATTGTTTATCAGATTTAAACATAATTATCAGGCACACAGCCCAGAGCTTTTGCCTGCACAAACACCGCTGTCAAGTGCATCCATGTCATATGACACCTTCAGGCAGTCATAAATGCTTATCAACAGCAGTTTGCATTCTTTTACTCCTAGATGTATTCTTGCCATTGTGAGGAGGTACTTAAAATAAGTGTGCAAAATGATGTTGGGAGAAAAAGCTAGGACGGTGCCCCCTTATGATGTGGAGTTGTGTGGCATTTGTGCACATTCAGACCTGAAGCTGTTTTGTAAGGGAGGCATGACATGTTAATTGAGTCCTGTGCTGTACCTCATTTGTGAGGTAGGCTGTGCTGCTTCCTCTACTTTACCACTTTTGCTTGACACTGATGATTCCTGTGCTGGACATTTTAAGGGAATATAGGCAGATGCAGCCTGTAATGTGCGTTTTTGTGTCCCAAAACCTTACAGTGCTGGTTTGCTTTTCTTAGTGATGGAAAAACATGCATTGCTGCTCCTGAAACTGCTCTGTGCCGGGAACACATGAACTGCCACAGTCTTGTTGTACCTGCGGGATCTGTAGTGTCTATAATAGAAGTGTTCACTACTGATGCATTTGTGTGAACGAAGCAATCCTCTACACCAGCCTGTGTTTTACCTGCTTCGTGTGTTTATGAACTTTTCAATTTTGCTACCTGTGCAGAACCTATTGTGTGCAAGAGTGAACCTTGTGCTGCTGTTGCCTGTGCCAAATGTTGTTGCTTTCACCTTTGCATTTTGTTGCAGGTGGACAAGTGATTGCTGTGGGTGTTCTTCAACAGTTACGTGTGTTTTCAGGCTTAGGGTCTTAATCAACTTTCTAGAGGCCCTGAACTGGCAAAGCTGAGGAACCATGAAATAAAGATCAACAAATAATTCACACAGATGGGACAGAATGAAAACTAGTTCAAATGAGAGAATGGAAAGATGGGACAAAGGAAAAATAGGGGATAGAACAAGGAACAGTAGAAGATAGGGACAGGGAATGGGAAAGAATGAGAGGCAAAAAACATGCAAGGGAAAAGAAGAAGAAGAAGACTAGATTGAAGGAATGTATAGGGGAGAACTACTGGAGAAAGAAACAGGAAAGGCAGGAGGTGGAACAAAAAAGTGATGAAAAACAAATAGAGAAAAAAACTGGAATGTAGAAACTAAAAAGAAAACAGGGTAAAACAGTAAACTGTAGAAATGGGGCAAGGAGAATAAAAAATAGAAATGAAAAGAATAGGACAGAGAACTACAGAAATTTCAAGGAAGTAACACATGGAACAAAGGAACTGGAAAAGATAAGAGCAATACTAGTAGAGTATGCAAGAGAAAGAACAGAGGAAAGAACCTGAGAAAGAAAAGCAATGGGAAGCAGACACAGAAGGAGGGAAAGGTGTATAAGGGAGTGAGTTACGAGAGACAGATACTTAACAGGGTGAATGGAGAGATGGTATGCAACACAAAGAGTGAAGCAGGATGAATAGCGAGTATGTCAAATTAGGGGGTAGCCCAAGGGAAGAGAAGAAAGTGAAAATGTGGATGCAACATACTTTTTGAGATAGCTATGTTGCAGCTGTGTTAAAGTACTTAAGCACTGGCAAATCTTGCCTTCAACCATGCACTAACATCCCAGTATTGAAATAGAAAGCTCTTTCAGCTACTTATTAATGTATAAAAGAATAAGTGCCAGGCCACACGGCCACAAGTTTTGCTCAGAAGCCTGCATCTAGTGCTATCAAAGGCCAGGTTGCGAATTCCACCTCATGCTGCTTTAATGCCTGACCAGTCACACCTGCCACTTTATCTCACTCTTGCAGTATTTTCCATGTCTGCTTTCTCCCTTTTTCACAGTTTTTTCTTTCTCCTTTCTGTGTTTTTCTCTCTCTTGCTCTGGATCAAAGTCTTAAAATAAATGCAGCTCCCCAAAATGATTGCCAGTGGGCCCCACCTGCAACCGCTGTCTCTAATTAAGCACTGCTTGTGGTGATGTACCAAACACTGAAATCCTGGTATTGAGAGCCTAATATAAATTAGTGATACCAAAATGACCTGATCATGTTGTGAAGAACTGTTCATTGTAGTTTCCGATTTAAATCCCAATACAGTAGTTTAGGAGGTTGAGTATCCAGACAAAGAGATGTATGTGAAACCTGCATGTGAGAGGCTGCAGTAAAAGTAAAACAGCTTGTGCTGTTAATGTGTCTACTGCTAAAGTGTTTCTGTCCACAGCGTAGAGACGCATACACAAATAATTTTATGGTGCAGTTGCTTTGACCCTTCCAACGGTCTTACTGGAATTATAGCCTACATGCTGCAGGTAAGCTCTCTGAATGTGCAGTACTAGCATTTCAGACAATCTACAAGTTGAGTTTGAAGTGCCTTAGAAATGTTTTGTGATACTGGGGAATGCTGCAAATCAAGACAGATCAGTGTCGTAAGAGCCCTATGGATGTTTCTGTACTGACATATTTCTGAACGATGCAAATCAGGATTGAGGTGCTGTTCGGAGCCATCTGATTCTTTTTAGGGTCGAGCCTGCGAGTGTATGCGCTAGCGCATGCGTCTACCTTGTGAGAGACTACTGTGTTCAGTAAAGGGCTTGGAGCCCACCTGTCGCTCACCATTTGTTGGTTGCGTGTCACTCTTCCTCACAGCCTCTTAATTTGTCAAGGCAAACCTGGCATCGCTTCCGTTTCCCTATGTGGAGCAGGGATCATGCACTAATTAAGTCAACCTAATTAGTGCCTGTCTGCTGCTCCTGACGTAATTGTTGAAGCAGATATGCTAATTAGAAATTATTAATGAATGTTTATGTGTTTTGATTAACAAAAGTTCATAGAGAAATTAATCGTAGAGAAAATAATGTGCACGTTTGAAAATATGCCCACGAATTATCAGAACATGCTGGAGTGAAGTTGAAATACTAACCTGATCCTGAACCACCCAATGTTAAAGTTTGCTTAGCTAGAATTTTCTGCAATGTACCGACGGACAGGAGATGATGGAATCAAATTGCTACAATTATGTGTAGAGTAGACAAGATGTACTTTCCCAGGACTCAAACAACAGAGACACTGACTGAAGAAGAAAGAAGCAACATTTTCGATATCTGAAGAGCCAGATGATGAGGACATCGTACAGTGGACCAATCAATGAACTGAGAACGACAAAATACTAGAACTCACAGATTTGTAGAATTAAATATATTGGGTAACGTCACATATGGTGTTTAATTGACCAATTAGGAATTAGGAGGATGGACTGAAAAACTCTAAGAAAAAGTCATGAAAAGGGACTAACAATTGAAATGCGAGGGGTTAATGCAGATGATGTCAAGAGATGCGGTTTGAGATTCTGTCATTGGGCTCATGCTCTTGAGAGCCTGATGAGTTGCTGATCTATTGATGACCTGAAGACGAAGACTGACTTTGTTGCTAATCCATTCCGTTGGTAGTTAGCTATCACAATGTGACTGATTAACTTTGTGCCTTTTCTTCTAGGTACCAACTGTGCTGTTTTATAGGTTGTCTTCTAGCTAAATGGTTTTCCAAATTCATGTTTTCTAAATTGTTTTCACATGAAGCCCCAACATGCTGATGCTAATCTGGGTTAGGTAGGGTTTCTTAGAGTGACGTTGACAGTGACAAATGATTGACAAACTGATTGATGAACTCTGCTATTAATTTCGATATAGTCATCTTTGTTGGCTTATGCTGAAGCTTTTGAGCACGTTTTCTCACATTCTGATATGATGGTGTTATTGGTGGTTGCTAATAAACTAATTCTGAGCTGATTGAATCAAGTTTGAGTTAACCTTATGCACTAGAATTGTAACTAATAGGGAAATAAAAATTGTTAAACATATATTGAGTTGTGGTTATTCATGAAATGTCGACATAATTGTTTAATAGTAAATGATTCTCTTAGTGTTATTGATGAGTTATATTGAATATTGATAAAATTTGTCACTACATGGCTAGGATACTCCATGCGATCCAAAAGGTTCATCGGCCTATACGTGTCCCCTTATAAGTTTACTTACTAAGGACCAGACGCGGTTGCATAATTGAGGTACTATTTGTTGTTTTTAAGCACCCGCAAACAGAAGGCTTGTGACTGGCAAAAACGTGCCCAGCAGGCACAAAATAGGAAAGTTTTATTTTTTAAAGCTAACTTTATTTTACATTGCTGAGTCGTCTTTTCTCAGTTTCTTCTCCTGTTTTCTTTTGTTTTTGCTCATGGGCGCTGTTGTCAAAAGATGACAATTAACTTGTTTGAAATATGCAAGACTTATTGCATTGCAAATGCTTGTTATACTATGATGGTAGGGTGCACTGAAAATCAGATTACAGCTGCACTGTAGAGCTCTATTAAGATCTAATTATTATGTTAGACATAGGTACTCTGTGCCCAATCCAGATGTTAAAAGTCATCAGGTGTCAGTATTTTGAAACTAGAGCACAGTGCAAACCCAGATGGATACACTGCAAGAGTTCTGCAGATGTCTTGGCACTGTTGAACAAATGTGTCATGCATGTCAGGATTGAGGTGCATTGCAAGACCTCTCTTGATGCCTCAGTTGTGGTAAAGCTTGAAGTACCTGTCCATTATAACAGCTCGATTAATGCCTCAGATCATGGTAATTAATGCATGATACAAGTCAAAGTGTGATGGTTGTGTCTGGGAACATGATTGTTGTGCCTGGGCATTTGGGGCATTGTCTGATATTTGGAAATAGTAATTGGTCATGCTTGCGCATCTGAGGCGGTTATTAGGCATATGACAGTTAATCATGGACATTTGAGAATTAATTTGCGCATGTCAGGTTCTTATCATGCATTTAATTTCTACTTGGGTATATGATCATTGTGTAGAATTTTACATCTGGACATTGCTATGTTATTGATTTACATCTAACACATCTTTGCAGCTCCTTATGTAATGTTCAGGTACCAATTTAAGTACAGATATTCTATGCCTACAGGAAACTTGGACGCTGGAGGCCCAGCCCATACCGGGCTTCATAACAACACAGTCCCCTGCCTAAAAGAGAAACTTGTTTGGAAGACACATGGGTGGTCTCGCAACATATTTCAAGGTAGGTTTAGCTGGTGCCTTGGGAGATGTTGACCTGTGACGTCCATGTGATAACCATACTCTCTCCCAAAAAACTACACAAATATCAATCATAAATTTGTACATAAATCCTAATTGGGAAAGCTAGAAGACAAGGGTTAAATGTATTCTGGATTTATTAAAGGAATTCCTAAACGAACACCCAGACCACAAACACCTATTTGCAGGAGATATTAACATTCAGCACCTTGGTCAAGAGGAAGGGCTCCCCTGAGATGTTATAAGATCAACCCTAGAATTTTTTTTTAAGGGATACGACACATCTATTTGCAGTAATACAGTAACAGGCACTCTTACCCCTATGTTTAAAAAGATATCCACATTGCATTACATCTTCTTAAGCCCAACCTTACTATGCAGATGTGTACACCATAAGGTGATAGAAAGATCAGAGAGTGATCACAATCCCATAGCAGTAGAGATTAACCTCCAAGCAGCGAGACACCAGTCCTATAAAACCAGCAGGCAGCAACTATCAACCAAGCCATGCCCTTTGACAAAAAAGATCAAATGGAGCGTGCCCTGCAAGATGAAATATGAACTATGGAAGCAGGTGAATGGCCCATTAAATCTCGGAAGTGGGACAGGCGGAACTAGTGACCAGTGGGCAAACACAATTAGGAACTTACATGATTCGCTATGCAGCTCAACTCACCAAGGGACTGCAGGAATCAAAAGGCAAAATACTGCCAGGTTCACAACAACTAGGGAATACAGACAGTGTAAGAGGAAATGCAGGCGGGCTGAAGCATACTGCAGAAGGAACAAAAACCCCGAAGCGGAACTACTTAGGAGGCTGACGAGGAGAGACTACAAAAAAGCAATATGAAAGTTGAAACAAAAGGAGATCAAAGAATGCTGGATCCATCTACATGCACTATTACAACTGAGCAAAAGTAAAGAATTTTGGGACTATGTCAATTTGCTGCTCCATGCTACAACAAGTACAGATAATGGAATATCGTCCAGCTCGTGGGAAGCCCACGTAGGCAATCTCTACGTGGACCCAGAACACACTACAGCCCTGAGCACCACAGGGTGGCAACACAATCTGCTTGGCCTAGTAGACATGGCACTACAGACTACAGTTAAATCAGTGAAAAGAGTGATCGGTAATATTAGGAAGGATGAAGCTCCTGAACCGAATGGCCTCCCAGGTTGCATATTCAGAGATGACCAAGATTATTGGGCTGAACCCTTGACCACTCTTTTCAACTACTGTTTACATCATTCTTTGGTCCCAGAGGCTTGGAAAGGCTCAATATTGCACCCAATCTATCAAAAAGGAGACTTCACTCTCCCAGAAAACTATAGGCTAATAGCCCTTCTGGATGTGGGTGGTAAAACCTATGCAAAGGTGCTGCTACAAGAGCTGGAAAAATGGATTTCAGAGAACAAGATTATACCAATATATCAAACCGGCTTCAGACCTAGCTCTTCCACCTTAGATAACGTGCTAGCTCTCTCATACCTAGGTAGGAAACCACTGAAACTATCTGCCCAGCCGCTGTTTGCTTATTTCATTGACTATAGTGCGTCCTTTGATGGGGTGGTGCGTCGCATCCTCTGGAAGAAGTTGGCATGGGGGATACCAAGGAAACTGCTCTCTTCCATAATCTGCTATATTCCGACACCTGGGTGAGAATCAAGGTCACAAATTCACATGTGATCTGGAAAATATACACCAATAAAGGTTTAAAACAAGGCTGTGTCATTGCTCCTACCCTTTTCAACCTGTATAGGGCAGATCTGGGAGCGGAATTGCTTAGAGGAAACACATGCCCCCCGAAATTGGGTAAAACAGCGCTCCCCATAATACAATATGCGGATGACCTGTTTTTGCTCGCTCAGACCAGGATAGGTCTGAAAAGGGGCTTGGACATACTACCTAGATACAATGAAAAGAATGATCTAAGGGTGAATGCTACAAAAACCAAGGTTCTGGTTTTTGGGCGTTAGACCAAAAAACATCAAAGGGAGTGGAAGCTTGGCCCACTAAAAATAGAAACGACAAATATCACTACCTTGGAGTCTGGTTATCGAACTCTGGGAAAACATCATACCAGGTAGCGGCAATAAGATCTAAGGCGGAAAGAGCTACCTCCGCCTTAGCAAACTCCACCTTCGGCTACTGTCACTAACATCTCAGGCAATCTGGAGGGTTATTAAAGCGAAACTACTACCGGCTATCACCTATGAGAAGTGCCAGATGAGTGCCTACAAAAGGATAGTCCAGATCCCTAATTCAACCAGACATGTAGAGTTACGTTTAGAGTTTAATATAACAAGAATGGACACCCTGTGTAAAATGGATATAATCAACCAGGATAGCCTGAGGGGTTCCCTGAACATAATCTTTAAAGATGACGCAAGCAGTTGGGGCATCTATCTCAGGCAAGCTGAGGAATATTTCAACTTAGTTCCCACCTATGTGCTGGACCCTTTCATAACAAAGGCACTGCTAAAAAAGACTTTGCAAGATCAGGGCGTGCAAACTTCTAGAGAAAATGATATTGTCATAATCAGGAATATTACCGGAGCCGAGGGCTTGGTCGAGTCTTATTTAACTAACAATGTCCAACCATATATGAAAACAGTGCTGGTTTTGTGCGTTTCGCAATATCCTTCAAATGCCTCTCCTAACACTCCTCGTCTGGGACTTTAGACGCAACTGGAAGTCTACATGGGGGTATAAATATCATACTGAATCTTTTAGACACCTCAGGGGTCAATATGACATCAGCCGTATTCTTCAAATACCGCCGATGCCATGGGCGCCAACATACTGCTGTGGAGGCGACCATCCGTCCGCCAGATTATGGACACTGCCAGACATCCACCACACTTAGGGGGCAAATCTGGCGGATGGTGGTGTCCTGGCGGTGCTACCACCTGCACCGCCCACCAGTAGGACGCTACCAGCCGTATTAAGACCTGGCGGTGTCCTGCTGGCGGGATGCTGCTGGCGGTATCAGCGCCCCTTTCCGTTCCCTGCCGGACGTCCTTCTCCTTGGAACAGGTAAGGTGATCGTCCGACAGGGGAGGGGGTGGGAGGGCGGGGGATGTTTGTGTGTGTGGTGTCTGCGTGTGTATGAATCTGTGTGTGTGTGTGTGTGTGTGTGTGTGAATGTGAGTGTTGTGGTGTATGCATGGTTGTATGCGTGAGTCAACGCATGTATGAATGTTAAAGTGAGTGCGTGCCTGCATTTCAGTGTGTATGCATGTGAGTATGTGTGTATGCATGCCTGAATGCGTGTGAGTATGTATGAGTGAATGCGTGTATGGATGAGTGTGAGTGGATGTGTGTCGACGAGTGCTTGCGTGAATGCGGGGTGGGGTGTGTGTGAATGGATCGGAGGGGGTGGTGGTGTGTGTGCGTGCCTCAGAGGGGGTGGTGTATGTTTGCATCGGGGTGGGTGGGAGGTCTGAGTTTGGATGGGGCGGGTGGGGGGGGTTAGGTGCTTGCTGGGGGTTTGGGGGGCCATGTACCGGTGACAGGGAAGGAATACCCTGTCACCAGTAGGCCCTACCACCATTGTGTTTGTGGCGTTGCTACCACCGCGGAAACCATGACGGTAGACCGGTTCATAATACCGCTGGTGGTACTCTGTGGGCCGCCGGGTCAGAGATGAACATCTCCAGCCTGGCAGTTCAAACCGCCATGGCGGTATTAGTGGTGATGTGGCAGGTTGGGAGCCGCCACACTCATAATGTGGCAGTATACACCACCAGCCTGTTGGCGGTGATACCGCCAAATTAAGCCTGGCGGTCAAAAGACCCCAGGGTCAAAATGAGGGCCAGAGTATGCTGCTGCCCACGATTAGCCTTATAGAGACGTCTCCTACTAAAACCACTTTTCCTGAAATATGGTGTGAGATCATGCATAGAAGCTACAAAGCTATTATCCAGGGCTGACACCCTAATGGAACTTGCTTGCTTTGGACATTTTTTAACATTATGAGATTGGCCCTACAGAATGCCCAGAGCCACCAACGTGCAGAATCAAAAAGGGGAGAGGGGGCCACTAAAGAAACATTATTAACGAAGTGGCTTACTCACCCATGAAAAGCACCCATGAAAAGCACCCATGAAAAGCTCCCTGACAGCTTGAGACTCTGAGTCAGACCTTGGAATGATAGGCCAGATAGTGCATCTTTGTTTGAACTTTTAGTTCTTACTACTGTGCATTACTTTACTCTGTGTTCCCCGCTGCTACCTCAACGCCAGACTGTCAGGAAACTCAGTATAGGCAACAATTATTCCATCGCCGTGCTTGTGGATTGCACACTAAAGGATGAGACTGTGTGGTAACATCAAGCACTTTCTGTCATCTGCACTTTAGTTTTAATGCTTTAGATCTTCTATAATTAATTTTATTAGATGTAATGACAGATCTCAATTACAGCCTTTGGCTTGAGCATCTACACTGATATGCAGATAGCATTATACGTAGGCTGCTCATATATTTAATGTCATTAGAATTGATAACAAATGACAGGATTCTGAATTTAGCACAATTTGCACTGACATTTGCACTTGGTTGCATTGAGGCGGATGATATTGTACATGACTAGAAGTATTTTTATGCTAAAGTATTGGTATTTAATGCAATGACTTTAAGTAATTATGCAATAAAGTTACTACTACTACTAACTTAAGTACTCCTTTGTCTGTATTAGTTTCCTTTCTTGTTATTAAATATTTACTTGATTTATTGCACTTTTGTCTGCTATGTAACTTCCTGTGATGCCTTCACAGACAAATGATGTGTAATGTCATATCCTGTGATGCCATAAGGGTCAAAGGGCATGTGATGTCACTTCCGCTACCCCTGGCATTTTGTTGAATCAGCGCTATGCACGTCTCCTGGCCATGAGTTATCCTTTCCCGTAAACTGACATTTTCAGTTGAATATTATTACAAGCTCTTCTCTGCGTGGGATGGAGCAGAGCATACACCACAAATCCAGTGCTGCACTAGTTGATTGTATACATGCGATTTTGACATATAGAATGTGCTTAATTGTAGATGTTATTCTGATAGCCTTTTGATCTAATGCAGCTTTGGTTAACACAGAACATTTTCCCTGTTTCACATTGCGGCTCTGCAAAACAACGTGACTGCGCTGTAGCCATATTGTGTTCTCATTTTGGTTTTATTTATTGTCTACTCTGTAGATGTTTACTGCTACATTGCTGTTGCTGACTGAGAGCACATAAGATTCAAAGTCACAGAAAGCAATATTGATTTACAGAAACAATCTTCCTCTACCAAATCCCTTACTTTTCCTAGTAGCGCACAAGTTTATAGCATAATGATATGTGACAACTACTTTCTTTTTACATCATAACATTGATTTGAACACATGTTTTGCATTGTGTGGAGTGCTCACTCATTATACATTTGATATTAAGCTACAAGAGCTCTGCCCTATTTATGAGCATCTGTTGCGGCCTATTCACAAAAGTAAATTTATACTGGAAATTTACTCATGTGTAACTATAGACCTGCACCTAGGTGTAAACCTATACTTTTGTGCCATTCACATTTTCAAGTGTATGTTTACACATAAGTGTACATTTATATGTCGTGGAGAGATCTAAAGCTGAATTTACGAGTGCAAGGTTATTACTAGTATTTATTTGTAAGTTCGAATTCATTGACAATACATACAATACATTAAAAGTCGTACAAGGTAAAAAAACATTTAAAAAAAATAAAAACTAGAAATTAAAAACATTCACATTCAATTTTCCGGCAGTAATTCCTCAAAGTGTTAAATAGAAGCAAGCAGCTTGGGCAGCAAATAAGAAGAACCCGAGGTGCCTAATAACGATGCTAGTATAAGAAGTTTGAATCAATTTTGGTGCTGGGCTGTTTTGATTTTTTTAAACTGGTGCTTGGAGAACTTTAGACACAGCAATCACAACCATGTAGTTGGTATTTGTTTTACAGATCACTGATGCTTCCCAATAATGCCTAATCCCGAGGCTTAAACAAAGTGGTTTAATGCACTTTGAATGGAGTTGTTTATATGCAGGACAAAAAGGTACATGCTTGATATTTTCATAACTGGTATCACCTGCAAGTCATATACCATACCCTGTCTTTAGATCTGACCAACTGCTCGAAAGGATGCCAGAGGGAGAGTGCCCAACCTTAATTGTACATACAATTTCCTGGAGAACAGACTTTGAAGATAGTCTAAGAATTCCTCAAAATTTATAATCAGACGTTATATTTAAAAATGAATTGGTTAAGCTCCCCATGGAAGGTTAATTCATTTTTTTCCTGAATGTAACACCAAAAGGTCTTCTTCACTATGGAAGACACATTGAAAGTGATAGAGTCTACGTTTGACCCGAATTCTCCCAAACCCAAGTTAGCTAATAACTCTTTGATATATACGTAGCCATGGAATCTTTAATGCTTGTGGTCTACTAATAACATCATGCAGCCCTTCTCTAAAATGGGCTAGGTCTTCTGTAGACTAAACTCTAACCAAGAATAAAATTGGAAAATTGTTTACAATCTGGCTCACTCCTTATAGGGTGCAGGCCTAGCTCTAAACAGAGGGGGGAGAGAATGGTGCTCTGAGGCAGCCTCAACAATGATCTTATAAAAGTATTCTTAATGGGTATGAGATCTTCTACTCCACAGTGGCCCCACAATTCTGGTATGATAGGACCACAATTTATAAGAGCGCAACAAATGCCCTTAGGCGTCAAAGTGCTGTAGTCCTGCTGTGCCACTCGATAAGATGCTGGTTCCAGAAGATCCAAATGGAACTGTATCTACCTACAGAGTAAACAGTGAGGTCTTTAAGGCCTTTCTGAAGTGAAAATGCAACTTCAAACACATAAGATGATGAGGAAGAGCATTCCAGAGCCTTGCTGCCGTGACTAAAAAAGCTCTGCCTCTCAATCTCTTCTTCTAAACTCTGGGAACAACCACCCAATTATGATGTGCCAAGTGAAGATTTCTTGTAGAAATATAACATCGAAACATGGTTTTAATGCTATCAACATTGTATAGAGCATTATGTACAATGCAAAGAGCCTTGAACATAATGAGCTTCTTTACTGGAAGCCAATGCAGTTCAAGTAGTCCATTGATCACCCACTGTCATTTAGGGATGTCCAGGGTATTCCTTACCATAACGTCTGCACTAATTACAGCTTTGTTTGAGTTGTCCTATTGGTCTCAAGGTACAGTGCATTGCAGTAGTCTATACTTGATGAGACCAGTGCTAGGGCTACTTGTTTAGGTGCTGGAAGTGCACTAAACAGAAAAAAATGTCCTCAGCATTTTAATGATCTAAGTTTAGGTAGTCACCTTACGGTCCAGTGACAAGTCGCTGTCCAAGATAGTGCCTAGATTTTTTACTGTGTTGAAGTAGGTATGGTACCAAACCTATCAGGCCATGAATGATTATTCCAAATAGCGGGTTGACTTCCAAAGAACAGCACCTCCACCTTGTCTCAGTTCAGCTTCAAGTAATTCAAGAGTGAAGAAATTCTTCCCCATCAACGTGGCCACTGCCATTATACAGTTATTGAAGTTGGCTGTAAAGTTGGCTGCAATGGCCTTTGGAAATAGACTTATCTGGGTGCCATCAACATATGACAAAGCCAGAGGCCCAAACAGCATAAGAACTTGGCAAGAGGGGAGACATAAGGATTAAATAAAGTAGGGCTCAAGGATGAACCCTGCGGCACCCACACAGCACGGAGAATAGCTCAGAATAAAACTGATTTAAGGTCATCCTCTGAGATCCTTCAGAAATGAAGTCAGTAGTTTCATAGCCCTATCTTTAATTTCCAGTTCATGCAGGCATTCGGTCAGCAGGGTTAGAGAGATGTGTCAAAGGCCGCAGAAAGATCAAAAATGTTAAAAACTGCAGCCTGCCCTACATCGACTAATTGTGTAATGCTTTCTGTGGCAGATGCCAAAGCATTTTCTGTTCCTTGATTACTTCTGAAACCATGCTGCAATACGTCCAACAGACCCTGTTCCTCCACATGAGCCATCAGGTGATGGTTAAGATGCTTCACCGGGATCTTAGTTGGAACCAGAAACAAAGAGATAGGACAATAGTTCTTGAGGTCACTGGGGTCAAGATTGGTCTTCTTAAGAAGTGGCCTTACCAAGGCCTCCTTTCACAAACATGGGTAGCGACCTGAAATAATGGCTGTATTCATGCCAGAAGTCAGAGGTTGAGCCACCGTACCAACTACCAATTGCAAAGTTTTTGGGTCACACGGTTCAAGAGGGAATACCGATTTAATGTTAAGAAGATGTGAGTTCCGGTGTCAGAGGAGGAAATCCCGTGAGCATCATCTCATGATTCTCCTAATCCTCTCTAGATACTAAAGGATTTGGCTGCAACTCCCTGCTTAGGTGAAGGGGGACATCATAATTTTCTGTGTTAGGGGTGTCAAACTCTTAATATATGTTTGAGATTTTCTGCTGAAAGAAATCTGCTAGCTTATTACAAAGCTCTTGTGAACCCTCTATTACCAGAAGGGCTGGAGGAGCAGATAGCTGATGAATACATTTCAAAATCACTTTTAAAGAGTTGGTCGGCTCAAATTTGTTAGTACAGTAAAGAGATTTTTCTTCTCTGATAGCTAGTTTATAATCTCTGATGGTTGTCTTATGTAGAAACCTTTTCTGCTCCTCAAAGTGTTTCCTCCAGTCGCATTCCTGACGTTGACTTACCTGTCTAAGGAGCCTCAGGTGTTCTGTGAACCAGGGGGTTGTAGGCAACTTTCTCTGAAAGTTGAGTTCCCGTATGGGAGCAACCATATCAGTCCCCAAACACAGCCAGGCTGAAAATTGTTCTGTCCCTCTGTCCGTCTCCCACCTCGTCATGGTTCATATAAAGTTTGCTTCTAAGAGCACTAGGGAAAGACTCTGCTGAGACCCCCTTCTAATGCCTTCTATAGCTCTTTTTACAGGACAATGTATGCTTAGTCTGAAAGTGGGATAGAGTAAGTGAGAAGCTCACTGCCCTGTGGTCCGACCAACTAAGAGGAAGCACCTCTTGTACAGACAGAAAGGGCATCATTGGGAAAAATCCCATCAGGGGAGTATCCTGCAACATGCGTTGGGTCCTTAACCAACTGAAGCAGACCAAGACAGGCTACAGTCTATTATCAGTATCCTCCAGAAAAAGTTGTAACCTCCTACCATGGTGATATTACTAGAAACTGTTCTATAAGATTTGCCATTAATTTTACTTTATGTATGGCTCCCAGAATTGGCTGCACCTACTTTCAACTGCCATAGAGGGCCAGATGAGTAGTGGAGTACCATACATAACATGGTCCCTCTTCCCTGTTGCAAAAAGGAAAACGCCTGGCATCCTACCACCCTCCTCCTCCATGCTTTCCTTTCCCCTCCTTCCCATTCCTGATGTGCTCCATGCCAGTGCTGCAGTGTGAGAGGCCTATCTGAGCAGGCCATAATTCCATTATGGCATAGCAGCAGTCAGGAACAGTTTTGTAAACATAGCAGTTAAATACCAGATTTAGAATCTGGTTTTCAAGCTAGCGGCTCTCCGTTAGAGCCACACATAACAAAAAGCTTGTCTCTTTCCGGTACACATGTACACTTCTGTAACATGGTCTTGGTTATGGGTGTGCCCCCTCAATATAAATAATAATATCAGATCCAGAATATCGGAAATAAGATATCAACAGATAAGTCTAGGTTCCTGTACCTCACTCTACATATATGTACCTCTGCTGTACATATATCTTCAAGGTACACGGATGTGGAGTCAGGAGTACTAAATCGAATCTTCTCTAAATGCACTTACTTTTCAATATTTTGTCCCTCGATATTCTGTCCTCGATATTAGTATGCCATAACATTGTGGGGGTTGATATTCAGTAGTATAATTCTGGCTGAGTTATAGCTTCATGTTGTATCTTGTCATTGCTGACTCACCTTGCTGCACCTCTGTTCTGTGGAATATGTGGCTCATGTGTGGCTTAGGACTTTTGTATGTATTAACAAGGCATGTCTTAGACTACTGTCTGTTATTCTAGTTGGTGGTTAACACTATTTTCAGGAAATCTTGAACACAAGATTGCTATATGTAAGATAGTCATATGCTTGCAATGTTCAGAGCACAGTAGTTCACAACCTGTGGTCCGGGGACCAATGGGGGTCCATGAAGCCTCCTCAGGGGGTCCGTGACTGCTTAGAAAATTAAATAACATTAACAAATTAGGTCCCCAACTTCCAGTAATGACTCAGTGGGGGGTCCCCGGACCCCAATAATGATTCAGTGGGGGTCCCTGGGTTCCAGTAAGTCAAGAGGTTGGGGACCACTGGTCTAAGACATGCCTTGTTAATACATACAAAAGTCCTAAGCCACACATGAGCCACATATTCCACATAGCACATTCACTACTGCCTACACCCGTGTTGTGTTTCCTGTTCTTGAAAATGTTGGGTATCTCATTTCTATTGTATTGTGCTTTTCACTGTTTGCATCAGTTTTTTTAAATTCCTAGAGGCAGGCGACGATTGGTCTGTCTCTGGCCGCAGCTCTCTTTGATCATGAAGCCAAAAATAAGTGGGCCACACTCTAATATCATGCGCCAAGAATTAAACACATGCTGTAAAACGGGAGAGAGCCAGGGATACACATTTCCAAGCTGAGCTTCAGAAATGTGGACCAGAAAACCTTGGGAACAGTCCCACCTTCCCCCCTTCACCAAACTGTGTGATCCTTGACAAACATATAGATTTCAAAGGGGCAGACTACAAAAATCAATTGTGTTTAATATAATATGCTATTGTGTTTCTGCATTGTATTAGGGATGTACGCCACATATAGAGTGCACATGACAAGTGATTTGCCTCTTAGTGCACCAGTGGCATTGTCGTCATGGTGGGTGACATGAATGTAGCCAGGTAGGTGTTTTACCATTTCATAAATGCCTGCCAATGTAGTTCTATTATCTGATGCAATAAGGTGAAACGCTTCTGTGTGTTCATGAAAAGTAGTTTGAATTTTGAAGAGATGCTATCATATTTATATACTTTTGTTGCATGATTTACATGCCAAAAATGTTCAGGGCTTGGATCGTGCACAACCTCAAGACCCTTTGTGCTGCTCTCTTGTTAACGTTTTTTTCTCTTTTCGGTTCAGGTTTGGCATCACGTTTTCTTACTTCACTTGCTGGGTGGGATGTGGATTGCAGGCCCGGACTTCCGTTTTTTTTCCAATCGGGCATTTCCCCGGTGAGCTGGAGGGCGGCTTTGAGGGCAAGGGGCTGCTGCTGGCACCTCTGTAACTTTCTCCAGTTAGCCCAGATAATTACAGCTTGCATTGAGGTGGAGCGTGGAGGTGTTGGGGGAGAGGGCGTTTCAGGGGAGAAAGAAAAGAGAAAAGCAGAGCGAGGAGGAGGAAAGGAGCAGGGCTGATTTCAACATTTTTGCTAGATCTGCGTTTGGTTTCCAGTCTGGCCCTTGTGGGCTGATAATCTTCTCCTTCCTTGCGTTGCGGCATACACTTGGGCCCTTTCTTTTACCAGAGCGTGTTTTGTGAGGTTTTGTCTCATCTCGCCTTTCTCGTTCCGTGATGTGTCTGCACATGCTAAGGTCTACATTTGCGTTTCGATGTATCTTTGTGGATTCGCGCTTGATTGTGAAGCCCCCTTCAGTGAACTCTTGTAATGCAACTCTTGCAAAGTAATGATTTCAGGGTAGATGGCCTGTTCCTTATTAATGTTTGTAACTCCATGCAGCACTACGACTCCCCCCCCCCCCCCTTCACCCGTATGGCATCGTGCCACTGCACCTGTTGCACTGACATAGCAATTATGTCGCTGGCCTTACCAGCCTTTCTGATTTACTGCCGGACTGGAACCCCGCAGTTACAGACCAGTCACCAGTGCTCTGTCCACGTACGCAATTAAAGGAAGCCTGAAAAAGTTTGCAGCCCTGGACAAATACGTACTTCCTCCCAGGAGAACGCACAACAGCAAGTCCGCCCCATCCGGTAAGGCAGGGCGAACTGTAACAGCCCAAGGTCACAGCAGTTGTTCGCTGTCTACACAACAAGCAAACAGGGTTTATTTTTCCTTAGAAAGGAGCCCCATTGCCACCTGAGTCCATTGAAGCGTGGGGCCAGGGATAACCTGTCAGCCCAAACTCGAAGAAGCGTGTTAGAGACCCTGATTATGAGCCTGCTGTATGGACCAACCTGAACGCCACTGGAAGGAGAGTTACCGCAAGGAAAGAGCTAACTAGCTTCTGTGGCACTAGGCATTTCAACTCTTCCCAATACTTCTTACTTTACCCACTTTATTTACTTCTGTATTATTTTATGTGCTCCATGATGGTGTTTAGTTTATAAGACTGTAGGAGGCTGGCCCTCTATGTAGTGTGGAAGGCTAGGCACACTGTGCAGGGTGTCCAGGCAACCACACTTGGTATACAGGGGTAAAAACTAGATCACCTAGTGCCAGTGCTTAATTTGTAAATAAAAAGGTACCGGTGCCCAAAGTCCTCCTCTTAAACATGCGGCTGCTGCAATTAAATGTGTGAACATGGAATACTGAGGCGGCTTAATCCTGAAGCCATCTCGGGCCTCTTCAATCCATGTAAAGCTACTCCCTGCTCCTTCAGCTCACTCCTGCAGCTTTCTACTTTCTCCCTTTGTGACGCTTTTTAGCCTTTCCCTTCATTCGTCTTTCTCATATGTGTCTTTTGCTCGCTGCAAATGCTTGAGGCAGAAGAATAAGCCCGGCCCTCAAAAATAAGTGCCGGTGCTCAGCACCGGAAACAACAAGCACAAATTAAGCACGGCCTAGTGCTCTAATTTTTAAAGTAGCTTGGTGAAGCAGTTAGGCCAATCTTGGAGAAATGCAAAGCATTTGTTGTACTCACAGTATCAATCATGCAACTCACACATTCGAAGGAATAACTCAAGACCAATTTATAAAAATACTTCAGATTTTTATATATTTTTTAAGACCAAGATTATCAAAATTGGTTAAGTACTTTTTGAGATATGGATTTTTGAAGTTTAAAAAAATAGTCTTTTTGTGCATAATTACGCACAATAGGAATCAACAGAAAGTCACCTTTAAAAATACATATACAATTGTTTACCAAGTTCTTCTTTTGCAGGTTGGTCGAGGTCGGTGACATACCGTGCCAGCTGGAAAAGTTCAAGCGGCTCCCGGTGGGAGCAACAGTGAAAGGTCTCTGGAGCTGTGCAGGGGCACTGCGAGGGACCACTTGAAAAGGGCTGCACAGGTGAGTTTAGAGGTGGTTCCTTAGATCCCCTTGCAGTGTTGAAGGTGCAAGAGGTGTGGGACGCTTAGGGCACAGCAGGTTCTTCGTTTCAGGGCACAGGGCGGCCAGGTGCAGAGCCAATTGGTGAGCCAGGAGCTGTGCGCAAAGATGCCCTTTGGAGCTGGAGGTAAGTCAGTTCAAGGGTTGTTTGCAGGACAACGGGGGCACTCTGGCAGGAGGTCCAGTGTGTTCCTTTAGTCCCTCGACTCAGGCTTCCTCCTGGTCCTTTTTCAGCCCTGGGCAGGCTGGTTTTCCTGGTGTCCGACATCAGCTGACCAATACCCAGGGTATTGGTACGGTTTGACCACTGTAGGGTGCAGTGCCAACAACCTTGGCACACCTGCGGGGTTTGTCTTCTTGGTTGTTGGTGTGTCATTGAGTCCAGCTGAGACTTCTGGTTCGTGAGTTAGCAGCTGGTCAGTGAAGTGACCCTCACTGGTTTGTGTGTTTCTTCTTGTTGCAGAGTGGTACCTCCACTCAGGAGAGAATTCTTGGGTGATTTCCGAAGCCTGGAGGTCTTGTGGGGTTCTTTAGAGTTTTTGTCAGTTGTCCAGCAGCTCCTCAGCAGCGATTGCCGGGTCCTGGGTGCAGCAGGCAGGATTTGGCACCTTTTCTTTGTGCAGCCAGTCCACAGTTTACATGCCTTTGATCTTCTTTGTGCTGGTCTTCTTTTTGTCCATTGAATCTGATTACCTTGTCTAGGGGTCCCCACTAAATACTGAATTTATTGGGAGTTTCAGGGGGGGCATGGTAGTGTCCAGTGGGACACCTTCTCACTATAGTGACCACTTCCTGTGGGAAGGGTCACTTTCCTATCCCTGATTGGCTATTTTCCTTCTAAGATGGAGAAAAATGAAATGGAGTGCCCACCTCACATGCAACACTTTAGGAGTATGCATGCCAGGTGGGGCCACTCTCCCTACTCTTTGTGTAGTTTTCAGCCTTTGCTCCTGCCAAAGTGGTAGTTTGCAAGGTGGTTGACCATCTGCTGCTAGCAGCAGTCCTGGGGGTTGAGTTTGAAAGACAGTAAACCTTTTGAAGCTTGCCGCAAGGACAATGCACATTCCAGAGGGAGGGGGTGTTAGCACCTCCACCCAGTAAGGGCATTGGTCTCCAAACCAGAGAGACAGATCTCTCCCACAAGGTTTGTAGATTGGATGTCTGGAGGTGGCAGGCTGGACAGAACCAGTCAGCAATCATGCCAGGGTAGTTAGCTTTTGCAGGGGGCACCTCTAAGGTGACCCCTGGGTACATTTAGGGCTAAATTCAAAACTGGTACCAGTTTGGATTTATCATTCTGAATTGTTTGATATTAAGCAACCTACGGTTCAGAGTGGCCATCATGTGGCTGTGAAACTCGTGTTGACCAGTGTCCAAAACATGTATTGAAATGGCTGCCCTGTTCACTCACTATGTCCCAGGTTTGGCAAGGACATAGTGGGGGCATATTACTCATGCAGCTATGCCCTCACATATACTATGGTGCACCCTGCCTTATGGCTGGAAGGTCTGCCAGAGGGGTGTCTTATCCATAGTGTATGCAGTGTATGATGGACAGGGCACACATGCAGCGTGCCATGTTGAGTTTGTATTTTAGGTTTGCACCAGGACACTCAGAACTGCAATGGCAGTGCTGGGTGTAGGAAAGTACCCTCTTTGTGGCATGGTTACCCCCACCTTTTGCCTGCTGTCAGTGTGTTTTGACTGGGTTTACTGGGATCCTGCTAACCAGGACCACAGTGACAGTGCTATCTTCCTCTACATTTGGTTGTTCCTAATGTTGTGCATCTCACAATTGGCATACTGGTGCCCCCATATAAGTTCCCAGAATATGGTACCTAGGTACCCAGGGCATTGGGGCACCAGGGGTTCCCCATGGGCTGCAGAATGTATTATGCCACCCATGTGAGCCAGCCTGCAGGAAAAGGTGCATGCACCCTTTCACTACAGGTCACTGTAAGTCACCCCTATAGCAGCCCCTCCAAGCCCAGAGGACAGGGTCCAAGTACCTGTATGAGCAGAGGTGCTCCTACGAACTCCAGCTCCATTTTCCTGGACTTTGTAAGTGTGGGGAAGCCATTTTACCCGTGTACTGGACACAGGACCTGTGTCCAGCTACATAATGGTAACCCGCGAACCTGGGCATGTTTGGTTGTATGATTCCATGCACTCTTGGGACTCCTTAGAGGACCCCCCAGCTTTGCTCCTACCAGTTTACAGGGTTTTCCCAGACAGCCTGCTCTACTGCCATCCTACAGACAGGTTTTTGCCCTCCTGCTGCTTGGCCAGCTCAAGTCCAGGAAGGTAGAACAAAGGATTTCATTTGGGAGTGGGAGGCAACACCCTCTCCCTTTGGAAATAGGAGTTACATGGCTTGGGATGGGTAGCCTTCCCAAGCCACTGGTATGCTTTGAAAGGCACATTTGGTGCCCTCCTTGCATTAACTGGTTTTCACTAGTCTAGGGATCCCTGGTCCCTGCTCTGGTGTAAAACTGGACATGGAAGGGGAGTGACCATTTCCCTGTCCATCACCACCCCAGGGGTGGTGCCCAGAGCTCCTCCAAGTGGCCACTTGATTCTGCCATCTTGAATTCAAGGTGGGCAGAGGCCCCTAGGAGTATCTGAGTGGCCAGGACAGGCAGGTGATGTCACAGCCCCCTCCTGATAGGTGGTCACCCTGCTAGGTGACCAAACCCCCTTCCTGGGCTACTTATGGACTCCCTCTTGGGTGGGTCCTCAGATTTGACGTGCAAGATTCTAGCAGGACTCCTCTGCATCGTTTACGTCATCTTCTGGCCACCAGGACTGCAACTGGACCCTCCAAGAACCAACAATCTGCAACTCCAGCGACGACTGCGCTCTGCAACATTGTTTCTCTGGCTCCTCCCAGCAACTGCAACATTTCCCTGGCTGTGTATCCTCTGAGGGTGACAAGTTTTCAGCCTGCACAAGAAGCAAGAAGGAATCTCCCTTGGAGTGAAGGAGTCACTCCCCTGCATCCTCAGGCATCAATTGCAATGACGTCCGGCTGTGTGGATCTTCTCTCCTGCAAAACTGCCTGGATCCTGCAAAACAGGTAGTGGTCTGGAGTGGTTCCCTTGGTCCTATCTACCAGCTGTCCAACTTGGAGACTGTAGGTCCTTGCTTCTCCTTGTAGGACAGTACCCCCATGCACCTCGACGTTTGCAGCTACCAAGGCTTGTTGGCACCTCTTCCAAGGGATCTTCAGGCTTCATGTAGCCCCGGCCTCCAGCAAGGTTCCCTGCAAAGCACAGTCTTTTGCCTGCTGCTCCAGCGACGTGAGACTCCTTTCCGGCTGTGCTGAGTGGGCTTCACTGCGTCTCCTGCTGCCTGTGAGTTGCCTGTGGGAGCTGCATCCTCGACGTCTGACTCTCCTCACTGCTGAGGGTCATCTGGGATTCCCCTCTGTGGGTTGAATCCTCCTGGGCCTTCCTGGTCCCTGGCAGCCCTGCAACTCTTCATCTGTGACTCTTGCCTTTGCCAAGGCTTGTTGCTGGTTTTTCCAGACCACTGATGGACTGCAACTCTTTGTCTGACATGGGACATCAACTGCATCACTCATGGAACTGGGCGTAATCCCCTTCATTTGCATGTCCTCTTCTGTCAGGATCCACCTTTGGTTTCTTACAGTCTTGCTTGGGTCTTGCACAGCCCTTTAACAAAGTTTGCCTATGGGCTTGAGAAAAACCAGGTACTTACCCTCTTCTCTCCTGGTCACTGTGGGGCACTCTGGTACTCACCTTTTGGGGTTCCTAGTTCCTCCAGCTCCTCTCTACAGATTCCACTTCCTTGGAAGGGGGCCTGCCTTTCACATTCCATTTACTTAGTATATGATTTGGTCTTCCCCTAGGGTCTCCATAATTTTCAGATATTCCACTTTTTTCTTTTGCTTTCAATGCCCATTCCTGACTTCTAATATGTACATAATAGTGTGTTTACTTACCTGCTAGTAGAGTATTGCCTTTACAGGATTTTAGTATTTGTGTTACCCTAATAAAGTACCTTTATTTTCATAACACTGTATGGTTCTTTCATGTGTGTAAATGCTGTTTGACTTCAGTGTTGTTGCATAAGCTTTGCATGTCTCCTAGATAAGTCTTGTGCTCATCCACAGCTACCTCTAGAGAGTCCTGGCTTCCTAGACACTGTCTGCACCTCACTAATAGGGGATACCTGGACCTGGTATAAGGTGATAACACCATAGATACTCACCACACACCAGGCCAGCTTCCTACACTGGTGGTGCAGTGGTGGGATAAGACACTTGCAATTGCCTTACCACTCTGTCACTAGGTACGTTCCACTGGAAAGACCTTTTACTAACTGTAGGTACACTATACACTTAGTCTTAGGGTTCTAGTCTCCTGAGTTTGGGTAAGCTAGGGTCTGGCATAGCCTTGCTCCTAACTTTGATGGGAGCCTAGTGTTAGAGTAGTTAGGGACTCCTACGATACTCTAGCTAGACATCATGTCCTCAGAAGAGCATGCCTCTCAGGCCCTGGACTCTCAGTATGAGGGTCTAACTTTCCAAGAGTTAAGGGAGATATGTGCTGAGAGAAAACTGAAGACAGGGAGAAATCCCAACAAGAGTCTGCTTCTTGGCTTCCTCATCCAGGCTGACCAGAACAAGGCTGGTAGCCAGGAGGAGGAAGAAGTAGAAGCTGGCTCTCCAAGTCCTAGAAAGGGTAGATTTGGGCTTTACTGGGGAGGGTCAAAAAGAACCCGGTGAACACCACAGCCCTGTTGGGAGCACTGCAAGTAGTGAAAAGTGGGGGTCATACCAGTAGGCCCACCTTTACTGGTACAGGGTTGGTTCAGAGCATTCCCAAGAGGAGGGATCAATCCTCCTCTGTCCATTTTCATGTCTCCTCAGTCTCTGAGGGAACCCACTGCTCCAGTTCAGGGGATGATTCCATAGATAGAAAATCTAGGCAACTGAGGTTGGAGGAAGCCAAGCTGAGGCTGCAGCAGCTGGCTCTAGATAGGGAAGCATTGGCAGTGGAGAGGGAAAGGCAGCATTTAGGGTTAGCCCCCCCATGGTGGCAGCAGTTTCAATTTCAGTTTCAGGGACAAAAGGGTCAATGAGGACTCTTTTGACTCTAGGAACTTGAACAAGGTAGTCCCACCTTACAAGGTAGGAGATGATGTATATAAGTGACTCACTGCTTTGGAGATACATAGGGTCCCCCAAAAGCAGCTCTCCTTTTCTGACAAAGGAAGAGACAGACTCCTCACTATCAGAGGAGAGGATGCAGACAATTACAGTTTTGAAAGCGGCACTGTTAGATGGGTTTGGTCTGACTACTAAACAATATAGGATCAAGTTCAGAGACACCAGGAAATAGTCCTCCCAAGATTGGGTAGATTTTGTGGACTGTTCTATGAATGCTCTGGAAGGCAGGCTGCATGTGAACACAGTAAGTCACTAACAAGGCTTGTATAACCTAATTCTAAGAGAGAACAATTGAAATAATTGTGTATCTGATCAGCTGCATTAGTACCTGGTGGACTCTGATCTGACCTCTCCCCAAGAATTGGGAAAGAAGGCAAACAAGTGGGTCTGCATCAGGGTGAGTAGGAAGGCTCACACAGGGGGTGACTACAAAAAGAACAAAGTAGGTAAGTGTCAAGACAAGGGTGAGGACAAACACATAGGGCCTCATTATGACCCTGGCGGGCGGCGGAGGCCGCCCGCCAGGATCGCGCCCTCCAAATTACCGCGCCGCGGTCAAAAGACCGCGGCGGGTATTACGAGTTTTCCCCTGGGCTGGCGGGCGGTTCCAGTTAAACCGCCCGCCAGCCCAGGGGAAAACGACCTTCCCACGAGGATGCCGGCTCGTAATCGAGCCGGCGGAGTGGGAAGGTGCGACGGGTGCTACTGCACCCGTCGCGTATTTCACTGTCTGCAAGGCAGACAGTGAAATACATTTTGGGGCCCTCTTACGGGGGCCCCTGCCGTGCCCATGCCATTGGCATGGGCACGGCAGGGGCCCACAGGGGCCCCGCGACCCCCCCTACCGCCATCCTGTTCATGGCGGCTTTCCCGCCATGAACTGGATGGCGGTAAGGGGGGTCAGAATCCTCATGGCTGCGGAGCGCGCTCCGCAGCCATGGAGGATTCCAATGAGCAGCGGAAAGTCAGCGGGAGACCGCTGACTTTCCGCTTCTGACCGCGGCTGAACCGCCGCGGTCAGAATGCTCATTGGAGCACCGCCAGCCTGTCGGCGGTGCTCCCGTGGTCGGTGGCCCTGGCGGCCACCGGCCGCCAGGGTCAGAATGACCCTCATAGAGTCTTCATCAGGGCCACAGAACTACTCTGAGCGTGGGAACAAATCCTTTTCCTCCTCTTCCATCTTCAAAAAGCCTTGGTGCTATGTTTGCAAGAACAAAGGCCATAGGGCCGGGGTAGCCCTTTTTTTTCTACAGGGAGTGCAGAATTATTAGGCAAATGAGTATTTTGACCACATCATCCTCTTTATGCATGTTGTCTTACTCCAAGCTGTATAGGCTCGAAAGCCTACTACCAATTAAGGATATTAGGTGATGTGCATCTCTGTAATGAGAAGGGGTGTGGTCTAATGACATCAACACCCTATATCAGGTGTGCATAATTATTAGGCAACTTCCTTTCCTTTGGCAAAATGGGTCAAAAGAAGGACTTGACAGGCTCAGAAAAGTCAAAAATAGTGAGATATCTTGCAGAGGGATGCAGCACTCTTAAAATTGCAAAGCTTCTGAAGCGTGATCATCGAACAATCAAGCGTTTCATTCAAAATAGTCAACAGGGTCGCAAGAAGCGTGTGGAAAAACCAAGGCGCAAAATAACTGCCCATGAACTGAGAAAAGTCAAGCGTGCAGCTGCCACGATGCCACTTGCCACCAGTTTGGCCATATTTCAGAGCTGCAACATCACTGGAGTGCCCAAAAGCACAAGGTGTGCAATACTCAGAGACATGGCCAAGGTAAGAAAGGCTGAAAGACGACCACCACTGAACAAGACACACAAGCTGAAACGTCAAGACTGGGCCAAGAAATATCTCAAGACTGATTTTTCTAAGGTTTTATGGACTGATGAAATGAGAGTGAGTCTTGATGGGCCAGATGGATGGGCCCGTGGCTGGATTGGTAAAGGGCAGAGAGCTCCAGTCCGACTCAGACGCCAGCAAGGTGGAGTACTGGTTTGGGCTGGTATCATCAAAGATGAGCTTGTGGGGCCTTTTCGGGTTGAGGATGGAGTCAAGCTCAACTCCCAGTCCTACTGCCAGTTCCTGGAAGACACCTTCTTCAAGCAGTGGTACAGGAAGAAGTCTGCATCCTTCAAGAAAAACATGATTTTCATGCAGGACAATGCTCCATCACACGCGTCCAAGTACTCCACAGCGTGGCTGGCAAGAAAGGGTATAAAAGAAGGAAATCTAATGACATGGCCTCCTTGTTCACCTGATCTGAACCCCATTGAGAACCTGTGGTCCATCATCAAATGTGAGATTTACAAGGAGGGAAAACAGTACACCTCTCTGAACAGTGTCTGGGAGGCTGTGGTTGCTGCTGCACGCAATGTTGATGGTGAACAGATCAAAACACTGACAGAATCCATGGATGGCAGGCTTTTGAGTGTCCTTGCAAAGAAAGGTGGCTATATTGGTCACTGATTTGTTTTTGTTTTGTTTTTGAATGTCAGAAATGTATATTTGTGAATGTTGAGATGTTATACTGGTTTCACTGGTAATGATAAATAATTGAAATGGGTATATGTTTTTTTTTGTTAAGTTGCCTAATAATTATGCACAGTGATAGTCACCTGCACACACAGATATCCCCCTAACATAGCTAAAACTAAAAACAAACTAAAAACTACTTCCAAAAATATTCAGTTTTGATATTAATGAGTTTTTTGGGTTCATTGAGAACATGGTTGTTGTTCAATAATAAAATTAATCCTCAAAAATACAACTTGCCTAATAATTCTGCACTCCCTGTAAGAAAGACACCAAGCCTTCCACCACTAACTCCAGTTCTACTCCTAGAGCCCCTAGCAATAGCAGTAGTGGTGGAACTACTAACAGTAGTCAGTCAAAGAGGGTAGCTGGGCTCACCTTAGGGACTGTAGTGGGGTCTGGGGTAGGTAGAGAGACCACTGCGGCTGTGCTGGTCTCTGATGGGGGCATTGACTTTGCCACCCTTGCTGCCTGTCCCCTTAACATGGGTAAGTACAGGCAGCATCCTCTAATCAATGTTGTTGAGGCTGAAGCCTATAGTGAAACAGGTGCCAGTGTCACTATGGTGACTGAAAAGCTGGTGTCCCCTGAGCACCACCTACTTGGTCACACATACCAAGTGACTTGATGCTCATGATATCACTTTGTGACACCCCATGGCAGTTATTGATTACAGTGGGGGGGTTACTGGCCCTAAACAGGTGTGGTATCCCCACACCTACCTGTAAAATGTCTACTTGGTAATTATTATGAGACTTCAGCTTGAGCTGAAGTAGAATTGGAGGCCCATGCAGCAATGCTGGGCATCCCAGGGCATATATTTGCCCTCTCTAGAGCACAGGCAAAAAAGCAAAAAGAGCAAGGAACCTTGGAGCCTGGGACAATGGCCCAAGAGACTCCTAAAACAAAGAGCAGGAGGAGTAAAAAAGTACCCCCTGCTCCAGCTGCCAGTGAGGATTCAACTCCTGAGGGAGAAGAATCCACTCTTTGGGTGGATCCTACACCAGAAGAGCTGCAAGCTGACACAGCTGAGCTCTTAGCGCAGGGGGGCCCACCAGGGAGGACCTCAGAAGGGAACAACAGACTTGTCCCACACTGGAGAGCTTTAGGCAGCAATCTGCAGCACCAGAGGCGCTGGATGTCAGTAGCACCCTTATTGTGTACTGGGAAAACAGTCTCCTATATTCAGAGTCAAGAGATCCCAAACCTGGTGCCACTAGTAGATTGGTAATCCCTCGGAGATGTAGGAAGTTCCTGTTGACCTTGGCACATGACATTCCCCTGGCAGGTAACTTAGGGCAAAACAAGACTTGGGACAGGCTTGTCCCACACTTTCACTGGCCCCACATGTCTGAAGACACAAAGGAGTCTTGTCTTTCCGGTGTCACCTGCCAAGCCAGTAGCAAGACAGGTGGCGTTCCAAAGGCCCCCTTAATTCCACTTTCTGTGGTTGGGGTTCCCTTTGAGAGGGTTGGGGTAGTCATTGTTGCCCCCCTGAGCCCTCCAACAGCTTCTGGGAACCAATACATACTGGTGGTCTTGGACCATGCCACCAGGTACCCATAGGTCATTCCTCTTAGGACCACTACAGCTCCTGCAGTGGCAAAGACCCTCCTTGGCATCTTCTCAAGGGTGGGCGTTCCTAAAGAGGTGGTATCAGACATTGGTGCAAACTTCATGTCTGCTTACCTGAAAGCCACGTGGAAGGAATGTGGTGTTACTTACACGTTTACCACTCTTTATCACCCCCAAAAATGACTTAGTAAAGAGGTTTAATACAACTCTCAAGGATATGATAATGGGACTCTCAGACAAACTCAGAAGGAGGTGGGATGTCCTTTTACCGCGCCTCCTCTTCACCTATGGGGAGGTCCCTCAGAAGGGTGTGGGCTACAGCCCATTGAACTTCTATTTGGACACCCTGTTAGGTGTCCCGTTGCTTTTGTTAGAGAAGGCAGGGGGCAACCTCTCAAGCCTCCCAAACAAGACATTGTGGTTTATGTGCTTGGCCTCAGATCAAGGATGGCTTGGTACATGAAGAGAGCCACTCAAAACCTTCAGGCCAGCCAAGAATTACAAAAATAATTGGCATGACCAGAAGGCTATCCTAACTGTCTTCCAGCCAGGACAGCAAGTGTGGGTCCTGGAGACTGTGGCTCCCAGGGCACCTCAGGACAAGTGGAGTGGTCCCCACTCCATTGTGGAGAAGAATAGTGAGGTTACCTACTTGGTAGACCTTGGCACTCCCAGAAGCCCCCACATGGTGCTTCATGTGAATCGCCTTAAGCCCTCCTATGACAGGTCTGATATAATTCTGCTCATGGCAACTGATGAGGGACAAGAAGAGAAGACTGACCCTCTCTCTGACCTCTTCTCCCAAAGGCAGATAATGGCTCAGTTGATGGGGTAGTGCTTGCTGACTGCCTCTCTGATTCCCAAAAAGAGGACTGCAGAAACCTCGTTGGACAGTTCTCAGAAATGTTCTGCCTTACACCTGGTCAGAGAACATGGTGTGAGCACACCATTGACACAGACGGCAGCTTGCCTGTTAAGAGTAAAATTTACAGGCAACCCGATCATATAAGGGAATGCATCAAATCGGAAGTTCAGAAGATGTTAGACCTAGGAGTCATTGAGCCCTTAGACAGCCCTTGGGCAAGCCCTGTAGCGCTTGTTCCAAAACCCCACTCCCAGGATGGCAAAACGGAGATGAGGCTTTATGTAGATCACCGGGGTCTCAACACTGTTACTAAAACAGATGCTCATCCTATCCTAGGGCAGATGAGCTTAAAGATACACTGGCATCTGCCAAGTATCTGAGCACCTTTGATCTGACTGCTGGCTACTGGCTGATCAAGTTATCATAGAATGCTAAGCCAAAAACAGCATTTTTCACCCCTAGTGGGCACTATCACATCACTGTGATGCCCTTTTGGGTTGACAAATGCACCTGCCACATTCCAGAGGCTGGTGAATAAAGTACTGCAAGGGATGGAAAGGTTCAGTGCAGCTTATCTTGATGACATAGCTGTAGTTAGCTCCACCTGGGAGGATCACCTGGTCCACCTAGAGAATGATTTGGAGGCTATGCAAAGGGCAGGCCTCACTATCGAGGCCTCTAAGTGCCAGGTAGGTCAGGGAAAGGTGGTATATCTGGGCCACCTGGTAGGTGGAGGTGAGATTCAGCCACTACAGGGGAAAATCCGGACAATTCTGTATTGGACTTTCCCTACCACACAGACCCACGTTAGAGCCTTTTTAAGCCTCACTGGGTACTACAGGAGGTTCATTTAGAATTATGGCTTTATTGTAACCCCTCTAAATGACCTCACTGCTAAAAGAATGCCTAAGAAAGTTTGGTGGCCAGCTAGCTGCCATAAAAGCTTTTTAGGACCTTAAACAGGACATGTGCTTTGCTCGTATTTTAAGAAGCCCTGGCTACTCCAAATAATTCATAGTACAGACAAATGCTTCTGAAATAGGGATTACTGTCACAGCAAAATACAGAGGGCCAGGATCAACCTGTAGCTTTTATAAGCAGAATGTTGACCCCCAGAGAAAAGCATTGGTCAGCCATCGAAAGGGAGGCCTTTGCTGTGGTGTTGGCGTAAAAAGAAGCTGATGTCATACTTGTTTGGCACTCACTTCCCTGGTGCAAACCAACCACAAGCCCCTTCTACGGTTAAAACAAATGAAAGGTTAAAATCCCAAACTTTTGAGGTGGTCCATATCCCTACAGGGAATGGACTATACATTAGAACATAGACCTGGCAGTAACCACTCGATTGCAGATGGACTCGCCAGATATTTCCACTTAGACAATAAAGAATCATCTGAACAAGGTTAGTCTTAATGTATTTCTTTTTTGGGGGGAGTATGTACCCTCTTTTTGGCATGGTTACCCCCACTTTGTACCTGCTGTCAGTGTGTTTTGACTGTGTTTACTGGGATCCCGCTACCCAGGACCCCAGTGACTGTGCTCTCTCCCTCTAAATTTTGTTGTTCCTGACTTTGTACACCCCACAATTAGCATACTGGTGCCCACATGTAAGTCCCTAGTATATGGTAGCTAGATACCCAGGGCATTGGGGCACCATGGGTTCCCCATGGGCTGCAGCATGTATTATGCCACCCATTGGAGCCCATGAAAAATGTGTCTGCAGGCCTGTCATTGCAGCCTGCATGAAAAGGTTCATGCACCCTTTCACTACAGGTCACTGCACTAGGCCACTGTAAGTCACCCCTATAGCAGTCCCTCCTAGCCCAGGGAGCAGGATGCAAGTACCTCAGTGTGAGGGCACCCCTGCATGAGCAGAGGTGTCCCTATTCACTGCAGCTCCATTTTCCTTGACTTCATAAGTGTGGGGACTGAACACAGATCACTACCTATGTCCAGCTACATAATGGTAACTCCGAACCTGGGCATGTTTGATATTAAACATGTCGGAATCATACCCAAATACTGTTGCCGGTATTGGTTGTATGATTCCATGCACTCTGGGGGCTCCTTAGAGAACCCTCAACTTTGCTCCTACCAGTTTGCAGGGTTTTCCCAGGCAGCCCGTGCTGCTGCCATCCCATAGACAGGTTTCTGCCCTCCTGCTGCCTGACCAGCTCAAGCCCAGGAAGGCAGAACAAAGGGTTTCCTTTGGGAGTGGGAGGCAACACCCTTTGCCTTGGACATAGATGTTACATGGCTTGGGAGGGATAGCCTCCCCAAGCCACTTATATGCTATGAAGGGCACATTTGGTGCCCTCCTTGCATAAACTGGTTTTCACCAGTCCAGGGACCCCCAGTCCCTGCTCTGGTGCGAATCTGGACAATGGAAAGGAGACTGAGCACTCCTCTGTCCATCACCACCCCAGGAGTGGTGCCCAGAGTTCTGCCAGGTGGCCACTTGATTCTGCCATCTTGAATCCAAGTTGGGCAGAGGCCCCTGGGAGCATCTAAGGCAGGTGATGTCACAGTCCCCTTCAGATAGGTGATCATCCTGACAGGTGACCAAATCCCCTTTCCTGGGCTATATATGGTCTCCCTCTTTGGTCGGTCCCCTGATGCGATATGCAGGATTCCAGCAAGACTCCTCTGCATTGTTTACTTCATCTTCTGAGTACCAGGACTGAAACTGGCCCCTCCATGAACTGACAATCTGCAACACCAGCGATGATTCCGCTCTGCAGCATTGTTTCTCCAGCTCCTCCCAGCAACTGCAACATTTCCATGGCTGTGCATCCTCTGCGGGTGACAAGTCTTCAGCTGCACAAGAAGGAATCTCCCTTGAAGTGAAGGAGTCACTCCCCTGCATCCGCAGGCACCAACTGCAACAATGTCCGGATGCATGGATCTTCTCTCCTGCAAATCTGTGTGGATCCTGCAACACAGGTGGTAGTCTGGATAGGTTCCCTTGGATCATTCTACCAGCTGTCCAACTTGAGAGACGGTGAGTCCTTGCCTCTCTTTGCAGGACAGAACCCCGGTGCACCTCGACTCTTGCAGCTACCAAGGCTTGTTGGCTCCTCTTCCAAGGGATCATCAGGCTCCATGTAGCCCTGCCCTAGTCTCCAGCATTTTTCCCTTCAAAGTACAGTCTCCTGCCTGTGCTCCAGCGACGTGGGACTCCTCTCCAGGTGTGCTGAGTAGGCCTCACTGTGACTCCTGTGCCTGCTGCTTGTGAGTATTTTGTGAGGGCTGCATCCTCGACTTCTGAATCTTCTCACTGCTGAGGGTCACATGGGGCTTCCCTCCATGGCATGAGTCCTCCTGGACCTCCCTGGTCCCCAGCAGCTCTGCAACTCTTCATCTGCGACTCTTGTCTTTGCCAAGGCTTATTGGTGGTTTTTCCACACCACTGACAGACTGCAACTCTTCATCTGACATGGGACATTGACTGCATCACTCCTGGAACTCTTTTCCCGGTCATGTGCTGCATAGCCGACATCTGGTTCGTCGTCGTCGACCTAGTCCTGCATCTCCAGGAGGGTGGGTAGTGGCTACTTCCCCAACCGGGCATTCCAGCTCAAACTGGACTTAATCCCCTTCATTTGCAGGTCCTTTTCTGTCAGAATCCACCTTTGGTTTCTTCCAGTTTTGCTTGGGTCTTGCACAGTCCTTTTACAAATTTTACCTGTGGGTTTAGGGAAAAGCAGGTACTTACATCTTCTCTCCTGGTTCCTGGTGTGCACTCTGGTACCTTTTGGGGTTCCTAGTTCCTTCTGTTCCTCTCCACAGATTCCTCTTCCTTGGGTGGGGGCCTGCCTTTTGTATTCCATTTACTTAATATATGGTTTGATTTCCCCCTAGGGTCTCGACTGTTTTCTGTTATTTCACTGTTTTCTATTGCTTTCTATGCCCATTCCTGACTTCTAATGTGTAAATAATAGTGTGTTTACTCACCTGCTAGTAAAGTATTGCCTATACAGTATTTAAATTTGTGTGTTACCATAATAAAGTACCTTTATTTTTGTATCACTGTGTGGCTCTTTCATATGTGTAAGTGCGGTGTGACTACAGTGGCATTGCATAAGCTTTGCATGTCTCCTACATAAATCTTGGCTGCACATCCACAGCTACCTCTAGAGAGCCCTGGCATCCCTAAACACTGTATACAGCTCACTAATAGGTGTATCTGGACCTGGTATAAGGTGATAACACCATAGGTGTCCATCACACACCAGGCCAGCTTCCTACACTGGGTACATCTGGATGCATTGCACTAGAGGGTGGCACAATCAGTGCTGCTGCCCTTAGGGGACTAGCCTTAATACCATACCCCATGCCCCGGGTACCTAAATACCTTTTACTAGGGACTTATAGTGGTAGCCAAAGGTGTATCCAATTGTGCCAAAGCATCAAAAAAGTTTCAAGGAAAGTGCTCTGGCCCAGGGAAACTGGTTAGCAGGGGCCCGAGGCACTACAATTTCTAGGCTCCATCATACATCAGGCAAAAAATCGGGGGCTAACCATGTCAAAAAGAGGCCCTTTCTCACAAAGACGAGCCATATTTCCAAATTACTTTACTATAAAACAACCTTTGTATTCAAAACTGAGAATGTTTCTACAATACAGTGCATGCTAGATATTGTTTATTCATCTATTCCAGGAAGAGCAACCCGTAACTGTTCTCAAGAAAACGCTTGTGAAAATAAATACACTGAAAGCTTTTCTGTGAATTGCTTGAGGCTATTTAAGGAGTACATTGCAGCTGCCAAAAAAGTTAAAACAAAAAATGGCTTAAAAAGAACAGCACAGAAGATAATTCCACTCTGGTTTGAGTTATAAATTTAATAATCCGAACTGGTATTTAAGTGGCACGCACAGGGAAGATTTAATGCATGTAACAGGTCTTACTAATGCGTTACTCCATGGTACTTTCTTCAATCACCACCAGAGAAAGGTGGGACAGAAAAGCAACATCTATTGTACTCCAGTATGGCTAGTTCTACAGCAAGTGAGGTTCAAACAGAAAGTGTACCCACAGCGGATTAGTAGTTACTCATCATCATCATCATAAAACTTTATTTGGTCCAATAGACCACAACAGCACAGACATTTTTAAACGATATTTTATTATCATTTTATTTTCATACATTGATAATATAATTTTAACTTGTACAGTAGTCCGCATTAATAATTACCAACAGTTGTTGTATCGTTCCAATCTGTGGATAGCGCCTGCGCGAGCGTATTCGTGATCTATGTAGCTTCTCAATAGATATTCTCAAGAACTATTTACATGATGGTGGTTACTATGAGGTGAATGTTCCTAGTAGGGTGGGTTAAAGACTAGTCATCTGGGATTGGAGTTCTCCTGTTAAGTTTAAACTTAACTGTCTACTCAGGGGTTATTTGGTCATGTGTGTGGGTGCATGGTATGGCTCCTGGTCAGACTTATGTAGTGTCGCTTACTCCCAGGTGGTTGCTGCCCCCCTCGGCTACCTTACGCTTGTGCTAGGTCCATCGATCTTCCCCTCCAGATCGTAGTGCATGTTTATGTGTTCTAGTCTACTTAATTATTCCTGGCAGGATGGTGTCTCAGCTAATCTCCTTGTGTTTCCTCGTCACTATCTTAAGATTCCCATCCTCCTACTATTTCCTCCCACAAGGGGGCAATGCGTTTCTGGCGCAGTCCCCTCATTTCTTCGCGCTTCAAGACCTGGAGTTCTGCTCTGGCCCATTTCGAGACTTCACGTCGCCAAATTTCCAGTGGGGGGGAACTAGGAGCCTTCAAATTTAGTGTTACTTGCCTCCTATAGAGTGCCAGTGCCTGGTCTAGAAACTGGGTAGCTACTGCACCCAGCGACATTCCCGAGCTCAGTCCCAGCAGGCACAGCAATGGGGTCTGTGCCAGTTTGACACCCAGTGATTTCTCAAGTTCACCCAGTATCTCCTCCCAGGACCGCCGGATGCCCGGGCAGTGCCATAACATATGGTCCAAGTCTGCATCCAGTTCGTTGCATCTGGGGCATACTCTGGGGTCTCCCCCATAGATGATGTTTAGTCTATGCGGTGTGAGATATGTTCTGTGCAAATAATTAAATTGAATATATCTCAAACGTGTGTTTCTAGTTACTGTCCTAGGGTACGCCATGGCTTTCTTCCACTCAGCCTCTGTCAGAGTATTACCCAGTGCCCTTTCCCATCTCTCACGAAGGGCTTGGAGGGGGGTCAGAGTGCACTCATTTTGGGCCCTATACAGTTTAGCGTCCAGGTGGGTATCCTCGCCCATGGTCAGGAGGATGTGCATGATATTGTGGGTCTCTGGTTCTGCATTAATTGTTCCCCAGTTTATTTTAATACGGTGAGTCAGGTGCTGGTAAGTTAAGAATTGCCCAATTGGTATTTTATTCCTTTCAACTAGATCCGTGAATGATCTCAGTACTCCTCCCTGAAAGAAGTCTCTGAGGGTCCCAACCCCTTTACTCGCCCAAATCTCTAGGCCACTGCAGGTCCTTGACCTGTCTAATGGGTCAAGCACCAGCCATTGTAATGGAAGAGCCGGGGAATATGGTGTCCCTATTCCCACTCTACGTGAGTATCGCTTCCAGCATTCTAACGCAGTTTTCAGTAATGTACTCCCTACTTTGCATTTCACTGCTCGGGCGAGCATGAGCACCAGCATCCAATTTCCACCTCTCCCCCTGCCAGCAGTGAGTTCCTCCGTGCATCCTCTCCCTGCAAGCCATCCAGCTACCCACTGCAACTGACAGGCCAAGTAATAGGATTCGAAATCTGGCACCCCGAGGCCCCCCACGATCGTCGGCCTGCAGAGGACGGGGAGTGAGGCGCGTCTGCGGCCTCCATCCCATGTAAGCTCTCTGAGTAGGGTGTTTAACTCGTGGAACCAAGTTGAGGGAATCACTATTGGTAGGTTAGTAAAGAAATACAGGAGGTGTGGGAGCATTATCATTTTTGACAGGGATATCCTAGCCGATATGGTCAGTTTCGGGGATCTCCAAAATCCCACTGAAGAACGGAGTGCTCGGAGTGCCTTACCTATATTACCCTCACGTAAGTCTCTTAGGTCGTGGAACACCTGGATGCCCAGATATTTAAAGGTGTGTGGGTCCCACACAACGTCTGGAGGGCATGTCGATGGGCGTGCTCCGCCCGCTTCCAGTGGGAAGACAAAGGTCTTACTTCTATTTAATCGGAGCCCCGGAAGGGCTCCAAAATTGTCTAACGCCTCTAATGCCCAGGGCAGGCCTGTCTCACCCTCCCTCAAGTATATTAGGACATCATCTGCGTAGAGTGAGATGATATTTTCAGTTTGTCCTAGCATTATCCCTCTGCCCAGGCCGGCGGAACGGAACTGGGAGGCCAGGGGCTCAATAGCCAGGGCAAATAATAGAGGGGACAGAGGACATCCCTGTCTAGTGCCCCTGTAAACTGGATATGCCTCCGAGACCGACTTTCCGGGCTTCACTCTCGCAAGGGGGGATGCATATAATAGATCCACCCAGCGCACCCAGTTTGTTCCCAGCCCCATTCGAAGCATCACTGTCCGTAGAAAATCCCATCTTAGGGAGTCAAATGCTTTCTCGAAGTCTATTGCCAGTAGGGTTGCCCCTGGGGGCTTCTCAGTGTGTGGCATGTGTAAAATGGAAAACAGGCTCCTCAGGTTCAAGGATGTGTTCCGTGCTGGGATGAATCCATTTTGATCTTGGTGTATCAGATTAGGGATATGTTGAAGGATCCGATTGGCCACAAGTTTACTGAGGATTTTGAAGTCACCATTTAGCATTGACAATGGGCTGAAGTCGGTCACCGAGAGCTCACCTGTGTCTCGCTTAGGCAGGGGGATTACCAGGGCCTCCCTCATAGAGCTGGGGAGCATACCCTGTTGGAATGCCTCTGTGAATATTTCTACCAGTCTGGGAGCTAGCAGCAAAGAGTACTTTTTGTAGAAGTCTATCGGCAGCCCATCGGTACCTGGGGTTTTCCCAGCTGCTAACTGTGATATGGCTTCTTGTACTTCAGCTAGACTTTTGCCCCCCAGGACATCCCTGTCGCTATCTGTCAGTGTGGATGATGGTAACGGGTGTATATATGCCCGGACCTGTTCTAATTCGATTGGATCTGGCTGCCTGTATAGAAAGGTGTAGTACTCTAGGAAAGCCTCCTTGACTTCTTTAGGTGAGTGGTGAATCTTCCCCTTTATGTTGCGCACATTTACTATAGGCGCCCCTTCGTTTCCCGGTCTCACCAGCCAGGCCAGCATTCTCCCAGATCTACCCTCTTCTGCTTGCACTGAGGCCCAATATCTTCGTGCGCTATGTAATCTTAGCTGTTCTTCAATTCGGGAATGCGAGGACCTTGCCTCTTTTAATCTGTCACTTTCTGTTTCTGTACCATTACTATTCCTTTCTACTTTGTGGATGGTCTTTTCTAGCTCAACCAGTTCCCTTTCTAGTGTGTGCTGGATCCCAGCCGTCTGGCTCATGCATTGGCCTCTCACTGCCACCTTAAGGGTTTCCCATTCTATGCCTCTAGATGTTGCTGATCTAGCATTAAGGGTGACATGTTCTGCGATATGGGAGCGGAGTGACTCTCTGTATGTCTGGTCCTCCAGGGCAGACAGACGTAGTCTCCACAATGGAATGGGGGCCTATCCTCAGTTGCCTTCCATACCAGTAATAAGGGGTTATGATCGGACAGGGTGCGTCCTAGGTATTCCGTGTGAGTTACATTTTGTGTAGCCTGTGCAGAGCATAAGATCCTGTCTATCCTAGTATGTAGGCGGTGTAGGCTAGAGTAGTATGAATAGTCCCTGTTTGTCGGGTGTTGGGTACGCCAAGAGTCTGTCAGTCCCCAACTCAGCATCCATTCTCTGGAATGGCTGGCTATTTTATGTGTTATCGCCCCCTTAAGTGGCGGAGTGGAGAGGTCCATGTCCACGTCCACTACACTGTTGAAATCTCCTCCGATGAATAATTCCTCCCCGTTTCTATGTGTAAGATGTCTAGACATTTGCTGTAAAAAGGGGATTTGGTCCTGGTTAGGGGCGTAAATGCTGCATAGGGTAGTTGGGACACCGTGAAGGAGGCCCCCCACTATCCCAAATCTGTCTTTGTGGTCAATATTGGTGGACGTAACCTCAAAAGGAACCCCCGCTCTTATCCATACTAGTGCTCCCCTGGCATAAGCTGAATATTTAGTAGCGAAGATCTGACCCCTCCATCTGCGCTTCAATTTATCTATCTCAGTAGCTGTAAGATGGGTTTCTTGCAGCAGGCCGACATGTACCCCCCTCCGTTTCAAGTACGAGCGCACACGATGTCTCTTAGAGGGTGAACCCAGCCCCCTGACGTTCCAGGTCAAGAATGAATAACTAGCCATGACGGTGTGTGGTGAGCCGCCTTGTTCCCCCCTTCCTTCTCGTGTCTTAGTTCCTCACCCACCTCGTTAAGCTTAATGTGAGTAAATCAAAACCCCAGTGACACCATCAATAAACTAAATTGTAAACACCAACGCCCCAACCCCCTGGGCACCTTTCAAACTATAGGTTGCCCAGTTAAGATTGCAACAGTGCAGTAATAATAACAAGTCAGTTTGAGTTCTCGCCATTCCGACTGAATGGCAGAGAAACCGGTTGAGGGGGTGGCTGCGAGGTCGTCGAGGCCTCTTCAACAATGCATTCTTATCCTCCAGTGCCAGTCGGGAGGACATCTATGCCAGTTCGTATGATGTTTGGGGAGACACTCTAGGGGCGTCACTGGGGTGACCGGAGCCCCTTTCTGAAGAGACCGACGCTACGTCTGAGTCTTTTGCATTATTGATCGGCGAGGGCGCACTCCCGCACACCGAGGGCCTCCATCTTTGCTATCTCTCTCTGGGCCCTGGTTGGCCCCACGGGCAGCCAATCTCTATTGCACTGTCTCTTCTTTCCTCTGTGGGCGGCTCGTTCGGGCTATCCGTGACGGCCCGCCGTCAGGCCCCTCGACTCCAACCATTCCCATGCTTCCTCCGGCGATTGTAGGAACACCGTTTTGCCATCCAGGACCACTCGTAGTTTGGCCGGGAAGAGGAGTGAGTACTGTATCCCCTACTCGCGGAGGGCTTTTTTCACGGTTAAGAACGAGGCACGTTTCAACTGGACTTCCAAGGTGAAGTCCGGAAATAGCGTCACTGCGCCATTTTCAACTTCCAAGGATCCAGCTTCTCTGGCTCTATGGAGCAGACAGTCCCTGTCCCTATAATGCATTAACTTCGCCACCACTACCCGTGGTGGCCTTCCCAGCGCCAGAGGTCTCGAGGGGACTCGGTGTGCACTCTCCAGGGAGAAAAAGGCCATAAGGTGGTCCGGCGCCACAACTATGCGTAGCCATCCTTCGAGGTATTCCACCATGTCGGAACCCTCCACTCCCTCTGGAAGGCCCACCACCCGAATGTTGTTCCTGCGGTTCCTACCTTCTGCATCTTCCACGTGGCGTTCAAGGCGGTATACATGGTCTGTCAGCTGTAGGACTGATGCTGCAAGGTTTTCGTGCTTCGGAGTGAGTTCTGATATTGTTGCCTTTGTAGCTTTCACTCTGCCTGCCAGTTTGGTGTGGTCTGCCCTCAGCAACCCCAGCTCCACTGCCACTTGGTTGATGTCTTGTCATAAAGTTATTTTTGTGTCTTCAATGGCCCCTAGGATCTTCTCCAGGGTTCCCTGAACCGTTGGTTGTGCGAAATCTCCCATGGTCTCTTTCTGTTGTGTGCTTATAGGATTACGATGCAATGTCTTGCTTCTGGTCTTACCCTTGGAAGACATTCGGGACTCGTGTTACTGTGGGCTATATGTCGATCAGGGCGGTGACTCACTCACCGACTGGGGATGGGTGTATTCATTCTCCCGTCGGGCCCAGTTTATCTGATCTGCAGCCCCTCGGACCGGTTGCCAGAATGTGCAAGCCTGGTTCCAATCAGTGTGTTCAGTAGGTGGGGTCCATATTAGGATATTGGTTGCGGTTATTGTCTACATTAATTTCTGGCAGCTCAATACACTACAGTTCTACACGTGGACTTGCTTCTCCCAGTGACCGCGGGCCCTCAGTGTGTCCAACACTCACCGAGTCATCCGTATCCCCACTCCGGTCTAGGAGCGACTGGCGACCAACTCCCATCCGAGTCCTGCAAACTGGTCCTCCCTCCTTCGCCCTGGCCCAGTTCGTCCTGCCTGTTATCTTTAAGTATTTGAGAGCTGAAGCGATCTTCCACTCTGAAGCCACGATGGAGTAGTCTTTCCTCTAGTATGCTGTCTGTCCCCTCGGATAAGCTCGTGCCGTGCCGGGTAGGGGAACAGCCCTCCAGCCTCCAATTGACAGGGCCACCGCTGGTCGGTCTCGGACTCGGAGAGGCGGGTCCTCAAGGCCCAGGCTACCAGGGCCTTCCAGCAGCGGGTCCGCATCTGTGCCCGTTCGAGGCGCCCTTCAGCATGCCTCCTCCTCCTGCGGCCCTCATATTGGACCCCGCCGGGGTCTTCCCGGCAGGCTTCCCTCCGCCGGTCTCGGCAGCCGGGTCGTCGCTTCCCCGGGAGCAACCAGGGGAGTTCCACGTCTCAGCCGCAGCAAGCAGCACGAATCCTCAGCCTCATCCAGAGTCACTCACTGGCGCCCGGCTCTCCTCACCTCTGCCCAATGCTGCTTGTGCTTCGTAACTCCGGTCCTGCCTAGCCGGGGCCTTCCCGGCAGGCTTCCATCCGCCGGTCTCGGAGCCGGGTCGTCGCTCCCCCGAGAGCAACCAGGGGAGTTCCACGTCTCAGCCACAGCAAGCAGCACGTAACCTCAGCCTCACCCGGAGTCACTCAATGGCACCCGGCTCTCCTCACCTCTGCCCCACGCTGCTCGCGCTTCGTAACTCCGGTCCGTCCTAGCCCGGGTCCACACGCGCGCCAGGTCTCGGTCGCCTGAATTCATCTCTGCAGCTCTTCCTCTCGATCCGGTGGTCTCGACGGCCAACCCGGCTCCGCAGCTTCAATATCGCACCCCCGCCCCCGGGAGGGTGTTCATTTTTATTGGACACCGCCGGGTCCTTCCCAGCAGGTTTTCCTCCGCCGGTCTCGGCAGCCCTGTCGTCACCCACCCGGGAGCAACCAGGGGAGTTCCACGTCTCAGCCGCAGCAAGCAGCACGTAGCCTCAGCCTCACCCGGAGTCACTCCCTGGCGTCCGGCTCTCCTCACCTCTGCCCAACGCTACTCGCCCTTCGTAACTCCGGTCCGGCCTATCCCGGGTCCACACACACGCCGGGTCTCGGTCGCCTAGATTCGTCTCTGCAGTTCTTCCTCTCGATCCGGTGGATTCGGCGGCCAACCCGGCTCCGCAGCTTCAAGATCGCACCCCTGGCACCCGGGAGGATGTTGATTTTCACAGGATTAATTAAGGCCTCGACGGAGCTCTGAAACTAAGCGTCCGCCATGTTGGCCCGATCAGCCACACCCCCCACAAAAGCACAGACATCAATACATATTTACAATAAATAACAGAATAAAATCATAAGAATTATAAAAAAAGAAAAAGTTATGTGGCCAAATTACAATTTTGACCCTCAACCTTTAGACATCGGGACTGCCTTATAAAAAGATGCACTTCCTAAAGACCATTAAAACACAGTCTACTAAAACCTCTATAGTTCGCTAATCAGCTGGCATAGTTTCCCCTAGTAATTTAATAGCAGCTGTAATGTAGCTCAAACTGAACCACAAATTTCTGGGAAAGATACAGATTGCAAATATCTGAGGCCATCTTTATATGATGTAAAGTGCTTTTGCGCCAGAATAGGGTGTAAAAACCGGATCCTGAGGGGTGAAACAAATTGTAAAATAACATGAAGTGGGCAGTTGATTACAGGGAAACCACATCATATGGACATCTAGAGAAAAAAGTTACTCACGAGCCAGCTAAAGGAAAGGCAACTAGATGTTAGACTGCATTGAGCCTTAGCCTGGTCAAATAAAATCTGTGCTGAGGGTTAGGTTGCCAAGATAGGTAAGGGTTCAAGCCTGAAAACCTAAAAGGTTGCATGTAATTCATCACCGCTTCCAGCATTCTAACGCAGTTTTCAGTAATGTACTCCCTACTTTGCATTTCACTGCTCGGGCGAGCATGAGCACCAGCATCCAATTTCCACCTCTCCCCCTGCCAGCAGTGAGTTCCTCCGTGCATCCTCTCCCTGCAAGCCATCCAGCTACCCACTGCAACTGACAGGCCAAGTCATAGGATTCGAAATCTGTCACCCCGAGGCCCCCCACGATCGCCGGCCTGCAGAGGACGGGGAGCGATGCGCGTCTGCGGCCTCCATCCCATATAAGCTCTCTGAGTAGGGTGTTTAACTCGTGGAACCAAGTTGAGGGAATCACTATTGGTAGGTTAGTAAAGAAATACAGGAGGCGTGGGAGCATTATCATTTTTGACAGGGATATCCTAGCCGATATGGTCAGTTTCGGGGATCTCCAAAATCCCACTGAAGAACGGAGTGCTCGGAGTACCTTACCTATATTACCCTCATGTAAGTCTCTTAGGTCGTGGAACACCTGGATGCCCAGATATTTAAAGGTGTGGGGGTCCCACACAACGTCTGGAGGGCATGTCGATGGGCGTGCTCCACCCGCTTCCAGTGGGAAGACAAAGGTCTTACTTCTATTTAATCGGAGCCCCGAAAGGGCTCCGAAATTGTCTAACGCCTCTAATGCCCAGGGCAGGCCTGTCTCGCCCTCCCTCAAGTATATTAGGACATCATCTGCGTAGAGTGAGATGATATTTTCAGTTTGTCCTAGCATTATCCCTCTGCCCAGGCCGGCGGAACGGAACTGGGAGGCCAGGGGCTCAATAGCCAGGGCAAATAATAGAGGGGACAGAGGACATCCCTGTCTAGTGCCCCTGTAAACTGGATATGCCTCCGAGACCGACTTTCCGGGCTTCACTCTCGCAAGGGGGGATGCATATAATAAATCCACCCAGCGCACCCAGTTTGTTCCCAGCCCCATTCGGAGCATCACTGTCCATAGAAAATCCCATCTTAGGGAGTCAAATGCTTTCTCGAAGTCTATTGCCAGTAGGGTGGCCCCTGGGGGCTTCTCAGTGTGTGGCATGTGTAAAATGGAAAACAGGCGCCTCAGGTTCAAGGATGTGTTCCGTGCTGGGATGAATCCATTTTGATCTTGGTGTATCAGATTAGGGATATGTTGAAGGATCCGATTGGCCATAAGTTTACTGAGGATTTTGAAGTCACCAGTTAGCATTGACAATGGGTGGGAGTCGGTCACCGAGAGCTCACCTGTGTCTCGCTTAGGCAGGGGGATTACCAGGGCCTCCCTCATAGAGCTGGGGAGCATACCCTGTTGGAATGCCTCTGTGAATATTTCTACCAGTCTGGGAGCTAGCAGCAAAGAGTACTTTTTGTAGAAGTCTATCGGCAGCTCATCGGTACCTGGGGTTTTCCCAGCTGCTAACTGTGATATGGCTTCTTGTACTTCAGCTAGACTTTTGCCCCCCAGGACATCCCTGTCGCTATCTGTCAGTGTGGATGATGGTAACGGGTGTATATATGCCCGGACCTGTTCTAATTCGATTGGATCTGGCTGCCTGTATAGAAAGGTGTAGTACTCTAGGAAAGCCTCCTTGACTTCTTTAGGTGAGTGGTGAATCTTCCCCTTTATGTTGCGCACATTTACTATAGGCGCCCCTTCGTTTCCCGGTCTCACCAGCCAGGCCAGCATTCTCCCAGATCTACCCTCTTCTGCTTGCACTGAGGCCCAATATCTTCGTGCGCTATGTAATCTTAGCTGTTCTTCAATTCGGGAATGCGAGGACCTTGCCTCTTTTAATCTGTCACTTTCTGTTTCTGTACCATTACTATTCCTTTCTACTTTGTGGATGGTCTTTTCTAGCTCAACCAGTTCCCTTTCTAGTGTGCGCTGGATCCCAGCCGTCTGGCTCATGCATTGGCCTCTCACTGCCACCTTAAGGGTTTCCCATTCTATGCCTCTAGATGTTGCTGATCTAGCATTAAGGGTGACATTTTCTGCGATATGGGAGCGGAGTGACTCTCTGTATGTCTGGTCCTCCAGGGCAGACAGACGTAGTCTCCACAATGGAATGGGGGCCTATCCTCAGTTGCCTTCCATACCAGTAATAAGGGGTTATGATCGGACAGGGTGCGTCCTAGGTATTCCGTGTGAGTTACATTTTGTGTAGCCTGTGCAGAGCATAAGATCCTGTCTATCCTAGTATGTAGGCGGTGTAGGCTAGAGTAGTATGAATAGTCCCTGTCTGTCGGGTGTTGGGCGCGCCAAGAGTCTGTCAGTCCCCAACTCAGCATCCATTCTCTGGAATGGCTGGCTATTTTATGTGTTATCGCCCCCTTAAGTGGCGGAGTGGAGAGGTCCATGTCCACGTCCACTACACTGTTGAAATCTCCTCCGATGAATAATTCCTCCCCGTTTCTATGTGTAAGATGTCTAGACATTTGCTGTAAAAAGGGGATTTGGTCCCGGTTAGGGGCGTAAATGCTGCATAGGGTAGTTGGGACACCGTGATGGAGGCCCCTCACTATCCCAAATCTGTCTTCGTGGTCAATATTGGTGGACGTAACCTCAAAAGGAACCCCCGCTCTTATCCACACTAGTGCTCCCCTGGCATAAGCTGAATATTTAGTAGCGAAGATCTGACCCCTCCATCTGCGCTTCAATTTATCTATCTCAGTAGCTGTAAGATGGGTTTCTTGCAGCAGGCCGACATTTACCGCCCTCCGTTTCAAGTACGAGCGCACACGATGTCTCTTAAAGGGTGAACCCAGCCCCCTGACGTTCCAGGTCAAGAATGAATAACTAGCCATGTCGGTGTGTGGTGAGCCGCCTTGTTCCCCCCTTCCTTCTCGTATCTTAGTTCCTCACCCACCTCGTTAAGCTTAATGTGAGTAAATCAAAACCCCAGTGACACTATCAATAAACTAAATTGTAAACACCAACGCCCCAACCCCAGGGCACCTTTCAAACTATAGGTTGCCCAGTTAAGATTGCAACAGTGCAGTAATAATAACAAGTCAGTTTGAGTTACCGCCATTCCGACTGAATGGCAGAGAAACCGGTTGAGGGGGTGGCTGTGAGGTCGTCGAGGCCTCTTCAACAATGCATTCTTATCCTCCAGTGCCAGTCGGGAGGACATCTATGCTAGTTCGTATGATGTTTGGGGAGTCACTCTAGGGGCGTCACTGGGGTGACCGGAGCCCCTTTCTGAAGAGACCGACGCTACGTCCGAGTCTTTTGCACTATTGATCGGCGAGGGCGCACTCCCGCACACCGAGGGCCTCCATCTTTGCTATCTCTCTCTGGGCCCTGGTTGGCCCCACGGGCAGCCAATCTCTATTGCACTGTCTCTTCTTTCCTCTGTGGGCGGCTCGTTCGGGCTATCCGTGATGGCCCGCCGTCAGGCCCCTCGACTCCAACCATTCCCATGCTTCCTCCGGCGATTGTAGGAACACCGTTTTGCCATCCAGGACCACTCGTAGTTTGGCCGGGAAGAGGAGTGAGTACTGTATCCCCTACTCGCGGAGGGCTTTTTTCACGGTTAAGAACGAGGCACGTTTCAACTGGACTTCCAAGGTGAAGTCCGGAAATAGCGTCACTGTGCCATTTTCAACTTCAAAGGATCCAGCTTCTCTGGCTCTATGGAGCAGACAGTCCCTATCCCTATAATGCATTAACTTCGCCACCACTACCCGTGGTGGCCTCCCCAGCGCCAGAGGTCTCGAGGGGACTCGGTGTGCACTCTCCAGGGAGAAAAAGGCCGTAAGGTGGTCCGGCGCCACAACTATGCGTAGCCATCCTTCGAGGTATTCCACCATGTCGGAACCCTCCACTCCCTCTGGAAGGCCCACCACCGAATGTTGTTCCTGCGGTTCCTACCTTCTGCATCATCCACGCGGCGTTCAAGGCGGTATACACGGTCTGTCAGCTGTAGGACTGATGCTGCAAGGTTTTCGTGCTTTGGAGTGAGTTCTGATATTGTTGCCTTTGTAGCTTTCACTCTGCCTGCCAGTTTGGTGTGGTCTGCCCTCAGCAACCCCAGCTCCACTGCCACTTGGTTGATGTCTTGTCATAAAGTTATTTTTGTGTCTTCAATGGCCCCTAGGATCTTCTCCAGGGTTCCCTGAACCGTCGGTTGTGCGAAATCTCCCATGGTCTCTTTCTGTTGTGTGCTTATAGGATTACGATGCAATGTCTTGCTTCTGGTCTTACCCTTGGAAGACATTCGGGACTCGTGTTACTGTGGGCTATATGTCGATCAGGGCAGTGACTCACTCACCGACTGGGGATGGGTGTATTCATTCTCCCGTCGGGCCCAGTTTATCTGATCTGCGGCCCCTCGGACCGGTTGCCAGAATGTGCAAGCCTGGTTCCAATCAGTGTGTTCAGTAGGTGGGGTCCATATTAGGATATTGGTTGCGGTTATTGTCTACATTAATTTCTGGCAGCTCAATACACTACAGTTCTACACGTGGACTTGCTTCTCCTAGTGACCGCGGGCCCTCAGTGTGTCCAACACTCACCGAGTCATCCGTATCCCCACTCCGGTCTAGGAGCGACTGGCGACCAACTCCCAACTGAGTCCTGCAACCTGGTCCTCCCTCCTTCGCCCTGGCCCAGTTCGTCCTGCCTGTTATCTTTAAGTATTTGAGAGCTGAAGCGATCTTCCACTCTGAAGCCACGATGGAGTAGTCTTTCCTCTAGTATGCTGTCTGTCCCCTCGGATAAGCTCGTGCCGTGCCGGGTAGGGGAACAGCCCTCCAGCCTCCAATTGACAGGGCCACCGCTGGTCGGTCTCGGACTCGGAGAGGCAGGTCCTCAAGGCCCAGGCTACCAGGGCCTTCCAGCGGCGGGTCCGCATCTGTGCCCGTTCGAGGCGCCCTTCAGCATGCCTCCTCCTCCTGCGGCCCTCATATTGGACCCCGCCGGGGCCTTCCCGGTAGGCTTCCCTCCGCCGGTCTCGGCAGCCGGGTCGTCGCTTCCCCGGGAGCAACCAGGGGAGTTCCACGTCTCAGCCGCAGCACGAAGCCTCAGCCTCATCCGGAGTCACTCACTGGCGCCCGGCTCTCCTCACCTCTGCCCAATGCTGCTTGTGCTTCGTAACTCCGGTCCAGCCTAGCCGGGGCCTTCCCGGCAGGCTTCCATCCGCCGGTCTCGGTAGCCGGGTCGTCGCTCCCCCGAGAGCAACCAGGGGAGTTCCACGTCTCAGCCACAGCAAGCAGCACGTAACCTCAGCCTCACCCGGAGTCACTCAACGGCACCCGGCTCTCCTCACCTCTGCCCCACGCTGCTCGCGCTTCGTAACTCCGGTCCGGCCTAGCCCGGGTCCACACGCGCGCCAGGTCTCGGTCGCCTGAATTCATCTCTGCAGCTCTTCCTCTCGATCCGGTGGTCTCGACGGCCAACCCGGCTCCGCAGCTTCAATATCGCACCCCCGCCCCCGGGAGGGTGTTCATTTTTATTGGACACCGCCGGGTCCTTCCCAGCAGGTTTTCCTCCGCCGTTCTCGGCAGCCCGGTCGTCACCCCCCCGGGAGCAACCAGGGGAGTTCCACGTCTCAGCCGCAGCAAGCAGCACGTAGCCTCAGCCTCACCCGGAGTCACTCCCTGGCGTCCGGCTCTCCTCACCTCTGCCCAACGCTACTCGCCCTTCGTAACTCCGGTCCGGCCTATCCCGGGTCCACACACACGCCGGGTCTCGGTCGCCTAGATTCGTCTCTGCAGCTCTTCCTCTCGATCCGGTGGATTCGGCGGCCAACCCGGCTCCGCAGCTTCAAGATCGCACCCCTGGCACCCGGGAGGATTTTGATTTTCACAGGATTAATGAAGGCCTCGACGGAGCTCTGAAACTAAGCGTCCGCCATGTTGGCCCGATCAGCCACACCCCCACAAAAGCACAGACATCAATACATATTTACAATAAATAACAGAATAAAATCATAAGAATTATAAAAAAAGAAAAAGTTATGTGGCCAAATTACAATTTTGACCCTCAACCTTTAGACATCGGGACTGCCTTATAAAAAGATGCACTTCCTAAAGACCATTAAAACACAGTCTACTAAAACCTCTATAGTTCGCTAATCAGCTGGCATAGTTTCCCCTAGTAATTTAATAGCAGCTGTAATGTAGCTCAAACTGAACCACAAATTTCTGGGAAAGATACAGATTGCAAATATCTGAGGCCATCTTTATATGATGTAAAGTGCTTTTGCGCCAGAATAGGGTGTAAAAACCAGATCCTGAGGGGTGATACAATTTGCAAAATAACATGAAGTGGGCAGTTGATTACAGGGAAACCACATCATATGGACAGCTAGAGAAAAAAGTTACTCACGAGCCAGCTGAAGGAAAGGCAACTAGATGTTAGACTGCATTGAGCCTTAGCCTGGTCAAATAAAATCTGTGCTGAGGGTTAGGTTGCCAAGATAGGTAAGGGTTCAAGCCTGAAAACCTAAAAGGTTGCATGTAATTCATCACCGAACCCATACTAAGAGACTTTTCAATTTGGGCTTCCTCCCTGTGAGACAAAAAGCGCTTTTTAACTGTATTCTCTATTTAGAGGCGTATCTCTTCAGGGGAATCAAAAAGGGAGCTCAAACCTAACCTATAAAAATTATTCTTACCAGACCAGAGGCCAGCCACTGAATAGTGTGGCTATTGTCCGGATTTATGCAATCCTCTAAAACTTTCCGGCAGAATCCAGCCTTGTGAGTGCTCCAAATTTGAATCCAGAGTAACAAAGGAGTCATTCTCATAAATTCCTCCAAAAACCCCAATCCCGGTTTGAGGTACTCTGGGGTAACGCTAACAGTCAACAAAGACATTTCTTTTCCACTGACTGCTGCTTCCATGGCATGACACAACCCCAAACATCCGCTCCATATGCGCCAAGGGGAAAACAGTTACTCCTATATAACAGAATCTTATCCCTTATTGGTTCACAGCCTAATCTAGTAGCGAATATGAATATCATTTTGCAAGCTGCCCCCATTTTTGGAGCTCTTAGATTAATTTAATTAACCTCTTTCAGGACCCTCCACCATCAAACAAGATCTCTAAATAATTGAAAAAAGGGACTTTCGCTATCAGGGTTCCCCAATAATAAAACACTTAGGGGGTCATTACGACCTTGGGGAGTGGCTAAGGTCGGACTGCCGGGCGTCTGCCAATTCGGCTGCACTCCCGCTGTGGACATCAGGAGATCCCTGCTGGGCTGGCGGGGATCTCGGCCGCAACACAGAAGGCGGCTCCAAATGGAGCTGGTGGTGTTGCGGCCGTGCGACGGGTGCAGTTGCACCCGTCGCGCTTTTCACTGTCTGCATGGCAGACAGTAAAAAGCTGCACGGGCCGTGGCAGGGGGCCCCTGCACTGCCCATGCCAGCGGCATGGGCAGTGCAGGGGCCGCAGGGGCCCCGCGGCTCCCCTTTCGCCAGCCTTTTCATGGCGGTGCAAACCGCCATGAAAAGGCTGGCGGGAGGGGGACTCGTAATCACCTAGGCAGCGCTGCAAGCAGCGCTGCCCTGGAGGATTACTCCCGCCGGGACTAAAGTGGCGGGAAACCGCCGGTCCCGGCTGTGCGACCGCAGCGCTTCCGCCGCTGTCGTAATGCCAGGGATTTCACCGCCAGCCTGCTGGTAGTGAAATCCGCTAAAACAACCCTGGCGGTCTTTGACCGCCAGGGTTGTTATGACCCCCATTGTTTTAATGTCTTTGGGGCCACAAGTCAATATGAATGATGTTTGATGGTTTAGAAGATATTGCAAACCATTTGCAGTCAATGCAAAAAGAACAGCATTGTCCGCATATAGAAGGACTGGAACAGCCTGGGAGCCAACTCGGGGGATAGCCTTGCTACCTGACTCTAAAAAGACAATAAAGGGGCTAAAATGCAGCCATGCACTCCCCTAACAACCTTTATTGCTTTTGTACGTTCCTCCGTTAACGTATAATGCACTTTTGTGGTTGTACCCTGGTGCAGGCACTTTACTAAATCCAACAGGGGGCGATCAATTCCCGCGTGGTCCATTAAGTCCCATAATATATTCCGGTCCACTAAGTCAAAGGCACAGGAGACATCCATGAATGCTATCCCGCTGAAAATCTTTACAGTAGAATCTTGCAATGAAATCGGGCGGTAACATGGAGGAGAGTTCCGATCAACCTTTATGAATATCGGCACAATGACAGCCCCTATCCAAGAATCGATCAAATTGCCTCTAACTTCCTGCTTCCTTTTCTTGAGAGCAAACTAATATTCCTTTCTTGCTAGTAGCCTTTTTTAATACTTTGAGCATATCTGTGCATTTAGAATTAAACCTAGATTTAACAGGGCGCACACTTAGGGCCAGATGTAGCAAAACACCAATTTGCGAGTTGCAAATTGCGAGTCCCTGCGACTCGCAATTTGCAACTCGCAAATTGGTATGCAGAACGGTGTCTCAGACACCATCTGCGAGTCGCTATGGGGTCGCAATGACCCACCTCATTAATATTAATGAGGTGGGTCGCAAATTGCGGCCCCATAGCGAGTCTAGGCACTCGCAAACATGGAGGCCTGCTGTAGTCAGCAGACCTCCATGTTCGTGACTGCTTTTAAATAAAGCAGTTTTTTTTTTTTTAAGTGTAGCCCGTTTTCCTTAAAGGAAAACGAGCTGCACTTAAAAAAAATAAAAAAAACCTTTAGTTTCGGTATCCCTTGGACCACTACCTGCCCTGAAAAAATAGTTTTGGGTCCATTCACAAAGTGGAAGGGGTCCCATGGGGACCACTTCCAATTTGCGAGTGGGTTACCATCCACTTGAAGTGGATGGTAACTGCGACACTATTTGCGACCGCATATGCGGTCGCAAATGGTATTGCATACCACTCCGAATCTCAAATAGGAAGGGAATACCCCTTCCTATTTGTGATTCTGAAATGCATATTGCGAGTCGGTCCCGACTTGCAATATGCATTTCTGCATAGGAAAATGCGATTTGCGAGTCGCAAACGGCAATTTTTGCCATTTGCGACTCGCAAATCGTTTCCTGCATCTGGCCCTTAATATCTTATTTTAAAATAAATTGCAGCTATAACAGTGCTGATGTTGCTAAAACTCTTCAAAATGTCTTCGGGAGGCCTATCCAATGATAAGCAGCAACAAATATCACTGATAGTAGTGCTAATTATATTACAAAATAAGTCACTTGGGTTTATATTATTCCATTTCGAACGGACCCTTCTGCTTATGGAATAACTGACGGTTAGGTTTGTTATCTCTGACATCTCATAGCGTAAGATAATAGCAAAATGTAAACAAATGGGGTTGTGGTCACCATATAGTAAGGGGCGCACTTCAGAGTATTCTAGGCTACTAAGTCGAGTGTCAGGAGCACCAAATCTATTGTGCTAACTTCGCCTCTGACTTAAATGTAGGGAGATTTACATTACACTGACCCTGAGGGTCCAATGCATCATTCAAATTGTATGCCAAAATGTACTGATTAATGGCTTTACCATAAACTGTGTGTGTGAAGTGGCTAATCGCAGTTCTCTGAACATCAGTGAACCCACAGATAGATTCCCCATTATAACAGCATTTTGTGATATTAAAATCGTCTGCCAATATAACAGCAGGGGAGTCATTCCTTTGCTTATTGACAAAAGCAGATAGTGGACTCCCTAGCTCTTTCACTATCTCTATAGGCTGTGAAGAGAAAAAGTTAAAATAAAAAAATAAAATTGCATTTAACCGGTTAGTTTTTTGCACATTTCAAATCTGATAACAAAGAGTGAATGCAACTGTCTTGATTCTAAAGCTTTCAATTGCACATAATACCCAAACTCCCAAAGCCCTCTTGGCTTTCCCAGCTAATGAGGGCATGGCAGCTGAACAATAGAATATAAGCCCATTTAACGCAATGGGATCCACAGCACAAGCTTCCTGGCAACATATGATAAACGTTCCAATGAATTCTACCCAATCGTCATTGGAATGTTTCTGTCAGGCCCCATGATAGGAACTTTAAGCCGGGGCCACACACTTCATTGTGAGTGTCAGAATTTACAATACTGGGAGACTGAGGAAAAGCGGGATGGTTTAAGGGAATCTCCAGTATTTTTGGGGGACTTGTAACTTGAATCAGGGATAACTTTGGGGATCATTCATTGTCTGCCAGCCCTGATAGGTCCCCAAAACTGTTGGGATGGGCACATAGTACCAGGGATACTGGCTTTTGCAACGGTCTACGGGTCCCCCACTGATATATGTTAAGAATTTGTCCCAATAAGGGAGGACAGAAAAATACTAATGGACAGACCTTTATTCTACTAGATTTACTATTTGCAGAGCTCAGGCGTGATACCAAAAGTCGGACACATTCAGGGTCAGTAGATTTCATTGTGGGTCCAACCCAATTAACTCTGTGGGCCATAATGAGTTTGTTAATTACTACTGGGGGGCATTCAGAATTCCTCATACACCAAACCACGGCTTTGTTCATCAAACTCTGACAACTCTCATACGAATCTTTTGGCAAGGGAGGTACACCGGTGAGCACCAAAGTATATTGGGTGCTCTTAGTGCGTAAGTGCAAACGGTCTAGTGACCCTTTAAATTTAACTGAGGAATTAAGCTGCGGTTGATTAGTCAAATTATTGATCTTGGATGATTGATTAAGATGCACCCTCTGCTTTAAACCCAGGGAGGTCCATACTCCTATCTCCCAGAGTGATAGTAGTTGGAGGGAAGCTAGGGCTAGGTTGGATGGTATGCACATGAGCAAGCTCTCCACAGTTATTTGGGGGAGTATAAATAACACAGTTATCAGTTATGAATCCTGATGCAGAGTCCGTCTGAGGCAGGCTTAATTGATGGTGTTTGCCAAGTGTTTAAGCTGTTCTTCAATATTCCCCAGTCAAGTTAAGGTTTCAAGAAGTCTGTAATTAGGTTTCCAATGTGGGCAAAAAGCTCCTCTGATAAAGTCAATGCCCTCCATTGACTTGAGTCGGCGTCCACTGAGCTTTCCTCCTGACTAGAAGTTTTTGGAGAACAAGCGTTTGTGTCTTAGATTTAGTGGCAGCCTCAGGCCTTTTTCTTTTCCATCCCGTAATGTTTAGCCTCTCTTCCCCCCTGTATTCACTAGCGAAGACCGGAGGCAGTTAGAGGAAACTTTAGGAGGGTTTACACAAATGAGTGTAAGAGAAAGCGGGACACAAGTTTGCATTGCCTGTCGAACATCTGCCTCAGTGGCTCCCAGTTCCTGTGTCATAACTAATTCGGGTGACAGGGTGAGGATAAGGACAGCCTTCTCTCAGCAAGCTTAATTTCCTTAGTTATAATGCCTACTGCACGCTGTAAAAGCCATCCAACATGGAGTTAGAGGGAGGCAGAGCCAGTGTCGTTTTCGGTTTTCCCATAATTACCACTAAAAGGGTCCGAGGCCCGTAAACAGATTCTGAAAATGATCTTAACCAGCACTTAGAACAGATGATAAAACCCACTCTGAGGGTAAAACACAGTACCTTATAAGTCTGTAAATCCTTCATCACATGGAAGATGAGGCCAAGAGAGAGGGCCCATCCTGACCCTCATCTAGCTGCGCTGGGTGCAGATTGGCCCTCTCCTCACCCGGGCACGTGCCCGGGCATGCGCCCACGCATGTCCCCGTGCAGCAGGAGCTTCTCTGGTCTTAGATAGCGCCTCCAGGCACAGCAGTGACATGGCGGCCCACCTGTATCCGAGCCATGCAGGGAATTGTAGTCCAGGCCCCCAGGCAATGAATACAATGCGTCTCGCACAGCAGGAGCATCTCTGGCCTTTAGTAGCACCTCTCAGCGCCTCAGCGACGTGGTGGTCCTCCTGTATCAGAGCAGTGCAGGGAATAAAACATTTTCTAGCTGATGCGTCAAGAATTTTCAATTCAATTAAGGACACAGAGGTGAGGATTATGCTTCTCTTTCTTTACTAAATAATTAACTGCTGCCAATAAACTTCAAGTAAATCAAAAAATACATTTCCCAATATCACTTGTAGTCCAGCCCGACCAATCCCAGGCCTGCATCTCTCTAGAAGTGTCACTGTTACAACAGCTCTTCCTCTTTCTTTGCACCAACTTGAAACTTGAACTCCACAGAATCAGCCAACTTCTAATAAAGAACTCAAACTGCCAACAGCGGCCAACAGCAGGGATCATCCCATTTCCAGCATATTTCTGATTCATTTAAACACCTTTACTGCTTAAACCTATGAATAAAAGAAATGTGCTAATGATACTAATTTGAAATGAATATGCAAAAAATAAGGGATGGAAACTTGGTAATCAAATTTAGAAAAACATCATCACAAATATTCATGTCTTAATAATCATGTAACCAATACAGTATAACATCATATAGAATCACAAATAAGGGAGGGATGATCCTCGCCTCTGTATCCTTAATAGAATTGAAAATTCTTGACACGTCAGCTAGAAACATTTTTATTCTATGTCAGGACCAGAGGCTTCGGATTATGCTAGTTCAAAGCTTATCTACCACAGTCGACGCCACATCAGCAATAGGATTATGATCAATCATTTCAAACGTACTATCTAAAGACCAACCTGTGGCCACCATGACATCTTCAAAAGATTTGGATACCATAGTCCCTCGAACTGAATGTGCTCCAAATATGGTAGTGTCTATTCCAACCTCCCCAATTAACCATCTAACCCATCTAGCTAAGGTAGCTGAGGCCACTGAACCAAATGGTTTCTGTAATGAAATTAATAATTGGCCTCCCACATCTCTGCGGATCTCACGTGTACAACTTGGATAAGTTTTCAAACATTGAAACCACACACAACCTCTGATTGTGAGGAAAAGCTGGATAAGAAATACACCTCAAAGAGGTCTTAGTACGTCTCGAAACAGTGAATGAAACTCCAGTTGGAGTCAGTACTCTACCTGTCAAATCCAGTGCTCTTACATCCGATACCCATCTACATGAAATGAGGCATAAGAGTACCATAAGCTTAGCCGATAAGTGTTTACGAGACAGATCTTCATTACTTGGCCAAGATCTAGTAAAATGCAAAACAATATTCACATCCCATAAAGTTGAATATCTGGGTTGAGGAGGCTTAACCATCCTAATATCCCGAAGAAGTTTAGAAGTCATGGGGTATTCCCCGACTGGTCTACCCTCCAAGTGAGGGTGTCCTGCTGAAATAGCGGATCTGAAATTGTTAATGGTTCTATAAGCTAGACCCTGAGTCGCTAGGTACGGTAGGAAATTAGCAATCATAGTATTGTGAGCCCCAATGGGATAAATACTCCGTTCACTGCACCAACCCACCCATCGCTTCCTTGAAGCTTCACATTGCTTATGGGTGGAAGAAACCCAGGATTGGGAAAGGAAGAACATAGCGTCTCCTGAAACAGCTGGCATTTGCCAATGCTTTCTGAAAGTCTCCATGCCATGAGGGTAAGTTGACCCTGCACTGTCAGAGGATGAGGAAGCCCCCACGGGTCCAGAAGTAAGGAGGGGAATAATGGAATTAGAACTGGAGGAGCACATGATAGTGACATCGCTACTGGAAACCAAGACTGGGACTTTTTCAAGGAGACCAGATCCTCTGGGCTTGCGCATGCTCCCGACATGTCCACCTCTTGGCAGCTCCAAACTCCACTAGTTATATAGCACAGAGTTAAAGAATGGCCAAGTGGTGGAATGGGTTTTGGGTTGGGAACAGCGGGGAAGGAGACCTGTGGAAGCAAGAGTTAAACAACACAATTGCAAGATTAATCACAATGACTTTCAATACTTTTTGTTTCAAATAAACACTTATGCTGAAAACATGAATGGCCTAAGGCTTCACTATAACTAGGCCTCAAACATCTAGGTACCTGGAAATCAAGAAAAGGTTATGCAAGGTTTTATCATGAACATTCCAGAATTAGCATATTATATTTTGAACAATAAAACTCTCTCCAAAATACTTCTTAGAATAATCTCTGCATTTTAGCAAGAATCAAAGAACACATGTTTTTTTTCTCTGCATGAATGAACTGTACAAGTACCATGAATAACACTGCTACGTCACACTCTGATTAAGAGTTTCAAGACTCAAATGTTCAGGGAATATTGTGCACTTTAATCAAAACCGCACATCTAAGTTTAAATGTCTAGAAATGATTGCGCACTCCGCCGATCTGTATTTCAAAAGTTAAACACCAGGAAAGAATCACGCACTCTGCTGCCGATTCGAACATCTAGATTCACATGCAATGAAAGGATCACGCAAAACGCCGATCTATGATTCAAGAGTTTAATGCTGGGAAAGAATCGCGCACACTGTTGCCGATTCGGACTTCACGATACAAATGCTATGAAATGATCGCGCACACTGCTGATCTGAATGTCAAGAAGTAAATGCCTGGAAGAAATCGCGCACACTGTTGCCGATTCGGAATTCACGAGGCTAATGCCATGAAATGATCACGTACACTGCCGATCTGAATGCCAAGAATTAAATGCTTGGAAAGAATCGCACACACTGTTGCTGATTCGGAATTCACGATGCCAATGCCATGAAATGATAGCGCACACTGCTGATCTGAATGCCAAGAATTAAATGCCTGGAAAGAATCGCGCACACTGTTGCCGATTCGGAATTCACGATGCCAATGCCATGAAATGATCGCACACACTGCTGATCTGAATGCCAAGAATTAAATGCCTGGAAAGAATCGCGCACACTGTTGCCGATTTGGAATTCACGATGCCAATGCCATGAAATGATCGCGCACACTGCCGATCTGAATGGCAATAATTAAATGCCTGGAAAGAATCGTGCACACTGTTGCCGATTCGGAATTCACGATGCAAATGCCATGAAATGATCGCGCACACAGCCGATCTGAATGGCAAGAATTAAATACCTGGAAAGAATCGCACCCACTGTTGCTGATTCCGATTCACGATGCCAATGCCATGTAATGATCATGCACACTGCTGATCTGAATGCAAGAATTAAATGCCTGGAAAGAATCGCGCACACTGTTGCTGATTCGGAATTCACAATGCCAATACCTTAAAATGATTGTGCACACTGCCGATCTGAATGCCAAGAATTAAATGCCTGGAAAGAACTGCGCACACTGTTGCCGATTCGGAATTCACGATGCCAATGCCATAAAATGATTGCGCACACTGCCGATCTGAATGCCAAGAATTAAATGCCTGGAAAGAATCGCGCACACTGTTGCCAATTCGGAATTCACAATGCCAATGCCAAAACTGTTTGGTGGTTGTTAGAGTGATGGTTAGGGTGGTTGTGGTTAAGGTCAGGGGTGCCGGTGGTTACGGTAGTACGGTAGTGGTAAGTAGGGCCATGGTTGTTAAGATAGGGTGGTGAGGGTGGTGGTAGTGGTTGGGTGTTGGTGGTGCCAGGGTGGTGGTGGTAGAGTAGTGGTGCTAAACTGAGGGTGGTAGTGGTGGCTAGGGTGGTGGTTAGGGTAAGGTGTTGGTTAGTGTTGGGTGGTTAGGGTGGTGGTCAGGGTAGGGTGGTAGTGATTAACATGGTCATTAAAGTATGTGGGTAGTGGCTGTGGTAGGGTGGTGGTTTTTAGGGTGGTGGTAGTTGTGGTTAGTGTAGGGGGTTAAAGTTGTGTGTAGAGTGGTTGTAGGGTGGTGGAGGTTAGGGTAGTGGCAGTGATTGGTGGTAATGGGTGGTGGTGTTAGGGAGAGTGCCATGGTAGGCTGATGGTGATAGGCTTGTTAGGGTTGTGCCGTTTAGGGTGGTGGTAGTTAGGATGATTGTGATTAATGTGGTTGTATTGGTGGTTAGGGTGGTTGTTAGGGTGGTGGTAGGGTGGTAGTTGTAGGATGGTGGTGTTTGGGTGGTGATGGATAGAGTGGTGGTTTGGGTTGTGGTTAGGTTGGTTATTGTTAGGGTGGTGGTGGTTAGGGTCTCTGGTAGTGGTGGTTAGGGTTTTGGTGGGTGAGGTGGTGGGGAGGGTGGTGTTAGGGTAGTGGCATGATAGGGTGGCAGTGGCAGAGTTGGGTGTAGGTGAGGTGGTGGGGATGGTTAGGGTGGTGTTAAGGGTAGTGATAGGGGGAGGTGCTTTGGTGGTTATGGTGGTAGGGTGTTTGTACTAAGGGTGGTGGTTGTAGTGGTTAGGGCGGTGGTGGTGTGTGATGGTTAGGGTGATAGTTTAGGTCATGGTTTGGTAGGGTGGTAGTTTGATAGTTTGGGATTTTTTGTAGATGTTAAGGTTAGGGTCTCTGGTAGTGGTGGTTAGGGTTTTGGTGGGTGAGGTGGTGGGGAGGGTGGTGGTAGGGTAGTGGCATGATAGGGTGGCAGTGGCAGGGATGGTTGTAGGTGAGGTGGTGGGGATGGTTAGGGTGGTGTTAAGGGTAGTGATAGGGGGGAGGTGCTATGGTGGTTATGGTGGTAGGGTCTCTGTACTAAGGGTGGTGGTTGTAGTGGTTAGGGCGGTGGTGGTGTGTGATGGTTATGGTGATAGTTTAGGTCATGGTTTGGTAGGGTGGTAGTTTGATAGGTTGGGATTTTGTGTAGATGTTAAGGTGGTAGTGGTTAGGGTGGTTGTGATTTGTGTGGTGGTCGTTGTGGCTAGGGTTGTAGTTAGGGGCTTGGTGGTGGTTATGGTGGTGATGGTTATGGTAGGGAGGTTAGGGTGGTGGTGTGGTGAAGGTGATGATAGTAAGGGTGATTGCATTGAAGATATTGGTGAGAGTAGTAATGGTAAGGCTGGTGCTGGTGGTGCTGTGAGGCTGATGGTGGTGGTTATGGTGGTGTTGGGGGGTATGGTGTTGAGGGCCGTGCTAGAGATGCTGGTGAGGGTAGTGATAGGGTAGTGGTGGTAGGGTGGAGGTTAAAATGGTGTTGTTGAGGGTAGTGGTGGTGGTGAGGGTTTTGGTGGTGAGGGTCATGTTTTTGGGGTGGCAATTAGGGTGGTGGTTATTATGGAGGGGTTGTGGTGGTTAAGGTGATGGTGATGAAGGTGGTGGTTAAGGTGGTGGTAGTGGTGGTTACAGGTTAGTTAGGGTTGTTGTGGTTAAGGTTGGGTGGCGTTGTAGGTTTGAGTTAGGTGGCGGTAGTGGTTACAGTGGTGGTGGTTATGGTGGAAGTGGTTAGGGTGGTTATCATTAGGGTGGTGATTAGAGGAGAGGTTTGGGTGGTAGTTTTTAGGGTAGTGGTGGTGGTAAGTTTGGTAATCAGGGTGGTTGTTACGTTGATGACTAGGGTGGTTGTGGTTAAGGTCAGGGATGCTGCTGGTTAGGGTAGGATGATGGTCATGGTGATGGTTAAGATGGTGCTTAAGATGGTGTTATGGTGATGGTGTAATGTGTGTGGTGGTAGTGACAGTAGAAGAGGTTAAGATGATGGTGGTTATTGTGAGGTGGTGATGAAGGTGGCAGTGGTTAGGGAGGTGGTGATCATGGTAGTGGCTTTGAGAGGGTGGTGGTGGTAATGGTACTGGTGATGAAGATGGTGTTGGTTATGGTAGTGGTAGGATGGTTGTGGTTAGGATGGTAGTAGTGGCTAGGGTGGTGAGGATGGTGTTGGTGGTTGAGATGGTAGTGGCTGGATATTGGTGATGGTAGGGTGATGGAGGTAGGGTAGTGGTGCTAGAGTGAGGGTGGGGAAGGTGGTGGTTAGAGTGGCGGTTAGGGTATGGTGTTGGTTAGTGTAGGGTGGTTAGGGTGGTGGGTAGGGTAGGATGTTGGTTAATGTAGGGTTGTTAGGGTGGTGAGTAAGGTGGTACTGCTTAGGATGGGGTATTGATCATTTGGGTCGGGTAGATTGGTGGCAGAGTGGTGGAGGTTAGGGTAGTTGTAGTGAGTGGTGGTAAGGAGGTGGTGGTGTCAGGGAGAGTGTCATGGTAGGCTAGTGGTGGTAGGCTGGCTAGGGTAGTGGTGTTTAGGGTGGTGGTAGTTAGGAAGGTTGTGATTAATGTGGTTGTATTGGTGGTTAGGGTGGTTGTTAGGGTGGTGGTAGGGTGGTAGTAGTAGGATGATGGTAGTTTGAGTGGTGATAGAGTGATGGTTTGGGTTGCGGTTAGGGTGGTTGCTGTTAGGGTGGTAGTGGTTAGGGTGTTGGTTGGTAGAAGGGTGGATAGGGTGGTGGTGGTGTGGGTGGTGGTAGGATAGTGGCATTGTAAGGTGGCAGTGGTAGGGTTGGTTGTACGTAGGGTGGGTGGGATGGTTAGGGTAGTGTTATCTTGTTTAAGAAACAAGTGAATTCACCCATCTTTTTTTCTAAGGAAAAGAAACACATTATTATTTGCTGAAGATCTGGTGAATTGATAAACCTTATAAATCAGGAGTTGGACATTGATGTAAAAATGTAAATGTATTAAGTTTGCTAAACCTATGATCATTGATAATACCGGGAGGTGAACATTCATTTAAAACTCTGAAAGGTATTATATCTGTTACACTGTTGCAAACTGATATACCAGGAGATAAACCTTGAGTTAACACTAAGGGGGTCATTACGACCCTGGCGGCTGGCGGTAAGGTGGCAGTAACACCCCCAACAGCCTGGCGGTGTTCCGCCAGCAATTATGACCGTGGCGCAATAGCCACGGCCATACCGCCGGCCCCTCCAACATACCTAATCCCCAGGGCAGCAGTGCAAGCACCGCTGCCCTGGGGATTATGAGTCCCCGACCGCTTATCTGTCCGTGGCGGTAAACACCGCCATGGAACGGCTGGCGGTACGGGGACTTGGGGTGCCCCGGGGGGCCCCTGCACTGCCCATGCACTTGGCATGGGCAGTGCAGGGGCCCCCAGGCATAGCCCCGTCGCGCATTGTGAAATGCGCGACGGGTGCTACTGCACCCGCTGCACATCAGCATTGCCGCCGGCTCTATTACGAGCTGGCAGCAATGTTGATGTGACATTTCTGCTGGGCCAGCGGACGGTAACATTGTTAATACTGTTTCCGTCCGCTGGCCCAGCGGAAATGTCATAATAGGGAGCCAGGAATACCGCCGGCAATGGTGGTATTCTGTCTCCCGCAGCCTCAGCGGTCTTTTTGCAAGACCACCGAGGTTGTAATGACCCCCTAAGGCCCTCATTACAACATTGGTGGTATTGACCGCGTACCACCACGGCGACGGCAGCCACCCACTCGCATTATGACTGTTGATGGAATTCCGCCAGAATGCGGTCATGGCGGCAGATGGCGGTAAGGTGGCGCTGCTGTCAGCAGCAGTGCCACGCCAGCAAAAAAGCGCAGACCGTACTGTGAGCAATGAAACGGCCTGGCGGTGTTTTGCTGGCGGATGCTGCTGCTGGCAGCAGCGCTGTGTCCCGTCTCCTGCCAGAGGACCCCCTGCAAGCAGGTAAGTCGGGTTCTCCGACAGGAGAGGGGGGTGTGGGGTGGTTTGTGCGTGTGTGGGGGTGTTGTGTGTGTGGGGGGGTGTCTGTTTTTGTATGCGTGCTTGCGGGTGTGAGTCGTGTTGAATGAGTGCGTGAATGACTGTTAGTGTACGTGTGTGTTGTGTGTTGTGAATGCATGTGTGCTGCAATGCATCTTGGTGTGTGTTGCGGTGTGTGGGCATGTATGTGTGCATGCGTGGGTGGATGTGGGTATGCGTGTGTGTATGAGTGTGTTTGTGTGTGCATGTGGGTGTGTAAATGTGCGGGGGCAGGAGAGGGAGGGATAGGGTGGGGGAGGACTCTGGGGAGGGGGTGGGGGAGACCCCTATCAGTGCCAGGGATATAATTCCCTGGCATTGATAGTGCCTACCACCATGGTTTTTGTGGCGGTACGCTTGCCATGAAAACCATGGCGGTAGGCGGGGTCATAATCCCGAAGATGGGATTGTAACGGCCCCATGGCTGGAGACCGAAGTCTCCAACCCAGCGGCCGTTACCACCCTGGTGGATGGAGTGGTACATTGGCTGTTTGGCTTGAGCCCCAATGTCTTCATTCACTGTGGCACTGCAACTGAGTGCTTTCCAGTGTGTTTGTTCTACTTACTACAAGTCTTTTCCCCTTTTCCCCTTTACTATTCACAAACCCAACTATGTGTGCACAAAAGGAAAAGCACTTAACAAAAAAAATAAAAAAGTAAAAGGAACACCTGACAGGGGCTTCTTGTTTTGTTTCCTCCCCTTCTCTCACTGGCGACCTGACACTGAACCAACAACGAATCCTCACGGATCTTGGGAAAGATAAAAACAGAAAAGAGATCATCAAGAGGAGAGAATAATCAAGATCTGGCAAAACAAACTCCTAAAAACTCTTTAATTGAATAAACAAGCATACTGAACACCCATATTTCGAGAGTAATGATTTTTCTATATAGGAAGAGGTATTTAGGTAGTGTCCTGTGACACACAGCCAGCATAAAGACTGGTGCATTAGTCCAATCTTGACAGGATTAGTGCAATGGCTTTCCTGGCAGCCAGAGGCAGAAGATTGAAAAAGGATTTCAGTGATTTTATGAGATTAAAACACATGCCTGCAACTGCCAATGCCTGCGGGAGGAAAGATAACTTAGTGCCAAATTTTACCCCAAGATTCTTTGCAGCCATCACTGTGGCTGGGGTGGGATGCAGAATCTGGCCACAATTCCATGGGAGAAAAACAGTTGGATTTTCCTAAAAGGACTATTTTTGTCTTATTGGAATTCCACTTAAGGTGGTTATCTTGCATCCATCAAAAACTGTCAGTCAAGCAGTTCTGAAAGTTGGTTTCTGACTTAAATGAATTTTTGTCTAAGGGCAAGATCAACTGGATAAAGTCAGCACAAGATGTAGTGGTAATCCCCTATGAGGAAATGAAGGAGATCAGAGGGGGGTCATATAGATAATGAAAAAAGATGGGCTCAACAAAGAACCCTGTGGCACTCCCATAGTGACTTTTCTTTCTTGTGACACAAATTGTCAAGAGAGACCATTTGCCTTCTGTTGGTCATAAAAGAGTTCAGCCAAGCTAGGGTGGTGTGCGAGAGTCCGATATTCTGAATCCACTGCAATACAATGGCATTGGAGATGGTGTCAAACGCAGCAGATAGGTCCAATAGAATCAGCACCACATTTTACCATGAGTCTAAGGTCATTTTAATAATTTCTGATACTTCACGGAGTGCTGATTCTGTAGAATGTTTGGGTCTAAAATCTGATTGATGAATGTGGAGGAGATTGGAATTCTCAAGAAAGGTCATCAGTTGGTTAACAATTTTTTCCAAGACCTTACTTAGCACCAGGAGGAGGGAAATGGGCCTTAAATTGGACAAGGTGGACGAGTCTGCCAGCGGTTTCCTTTGTAGTGGCTTGACAATTGCCATTTTCCACTCAGCAGGAACTATCGCTTCCTCTAGTGAAGTGTTTATGATGTTGTTAATGATGGGATTTACCACATCAATGGCTACATGTAGCATGGATGGAGGACAGGGATCAAGTGGAGATCCTGATTTACACATCAAAATAGCTTAACTAGTGAGTGCTAAGGAGACCTTTTGAAACTGGGTTAGTATAAACTTCGAAGTTATGTTTAGCGGGTGCAGACAGGCCATTTGCTAAGGTGGTGCTTAGAGTTGGGCTGAAACCCTGTTGTGTAGTGGAAATGTTATCTTTAAAAAATGTTTGAGGTTTTATTGTAAAGAGTGAGGAATATTCAGAGTGAGCGCTTTTGGTTGTAGAAATGATTTAACCACATTCAAGATCACGTTTGAGTCAAACTGAGCCTCTGTGATTTTCGAAGTATAATAGCATTTTTTTGTCTTCCTTAATGGTTTGATGGTATGCCTTTTGGGTATTACTGTATTGGTCAAGATTGTGTTGTTTATAGGCATGATGCCATCTTCATTCTAGTTATTTACAGTGAAGTTTTAACTGAGCTAATGCTGAGGAAAACTAGGGAGCTAAGGGCCAGATGTAGGAAACACTTTGCGAGTCGCAAACGGCAAAATCTGCCGTTTGCGACTCGCAAATGCGTGTTTCCTATGCAGAAATGCATTTTGCGAGTCGTTACCGACTCGCAAAATGCATTTCCGAATCGCAAATAGGAAGGGGTGTTCCCTTACTATTTGCGAGTCGCAGTGGTATGCAACAAATGGAGTCGCAGTTACCATCCACTTCAAGTGGATGGTAACCCACTCGCAAATTGGAAGGGGTCCCGATGGGACCCCTTCCAGTTTGAGACTGGACCCCAAAATATTTTTTCAGGGCAGGGAGTGGTCCAAGGGACCACTCCCTGCCCTGAAAAAAACGAAACAAAAGGTTTCGGATTTTTTTGAAATGCAGCTCGTTTTCCCTTAGGGAAAACGGGCTACATTTAAAAAAAAAAAAAATGCTTTATTTAAAAGCAGGTCGCTAACATGGAGGCCTGCTGACTACAGCAGGCCTCCATGTTAGCGAGTGCCTATACTCGCTATGGGGCCGCAATTTGCGACCCACCTCATGAATATTCATGAGGTGGGTCATTGCGACCCCATATCGAGTTGCAGTCGGTGTCTGAGACACCGTACTGCATAGCAATTTGCGAGTTGCAAATTGCGAGTCGGAAGGACTCGCAAGTTGCAACTCGCAAATTGCTTCCTTCCTACATCTGGCCCTAAGTCTTTTGAATGACGTTTCTTGAAGTGGAAAAATGGGACTAGTTCTGAGGCAGAGTTGCGGACGCAGTTATTAAACAAGTCAAAGTCCTCAATGAGATTGCCAGTGAGAGTGGGTGTGGGGATGGTAAGCCCAGGAATAAAATCAGGGTGAAACTTCATTGCTCCCCACTTATGAATCTTGAGGTTCCTGTTCCAATGGTGGAAAGAAATGACATCCCAGGGGCCGGGGGATGATAGAGTAGGCAGCCTGCCATTGAATGAGAGGGGCTAATTTTAAAACAGAACAAGGGACCACTCCCTGCCCTGAAAAAAACGAAACAAAAGGTTTCGGATTTTTTTGAAATGCAGCTCGTTTTCCCTTAGGGAAAACGGGCTACATTTAAAAAAAAAAAAAATGCTTTATTTAAAAGCAGGTCGCTAACATGGAGGCCTGCTGACTACAGCAGGCCTCCATGTTAGCGAGTGCCTATACTCGCTATGGGGCCGCAATTTGCGACCCACCTCATGAATATTCATGAGGTGGGTCATTGCGACCCCATATCGAGTTGCAGTCGGTGTCTGAGACACCGTACTGCATAGCAATTTGCGAGTTGCAAATTGCGAGTCGGAAGGACTCGCAAGTTGCAACTCGCAAATTGCTTCCTTCCTACATCTGGCCCTAAGTCTTTTGAATGACGTTTCTTGAAGTGGAAAAATGGGACTAGTTCTGAGGCAGAGTTGCGGACGCAGTTATTAAACAAGTCAAAGTCCTCAATGAGATTGCCAGTGAGAGTGGGTGTGGGGATGGTAAGCCCAGGAATAAAATCAGGGTGAAACTTCATTGCTCCCCACTTATGAATCTTGAGGTTCCTGTTCCAATGGTGGAAAGAAATGACATCCCAGGGGCCGGGGGATGATAGAGTAGGCAGCCTGCCATTGAATGAGAGGGGCTAATTTTAAAACAGAAACCAAGATTCTTAGCTCCCTTTCAGGGAGACAAAGTCAAAGGAGTTAAACTGCCAAGTGTCCCGAAAGATAATGGCTTCAACACCCCCACGACCTTCCTCTCTGTCGTGTCTGATCATAGTAAACTCCAAGGGGAGAGCAATCACAATAACAGGTTTGATCCAGGATTTTAACCAGGTTTATGTTATAAATAAGACATCCAGTTGTTTGTTGATGATTAAGTACTTCATGGGAGTGTAGTGAACAAACATTAATTAGGCCTTCTTGTAAATGACAAGCATATGGAATAGATTTGGGTAGCCTGTTAGCTCGATCAAAAGAGACCCCCTAACTCCATTAGGCATTTGTAACAGGCAACCAGGCCCTATACATGGCTTGAGTCCAAGGTGTGGCATGTGGGATTTATGTTGGTCTAAGATTCTTCAAAAACTCAGAGGTAAGGACTTTACCTATGGGAATTCCAGCATAATGGCTGGCGCTGGCTGCAGAACGGACATGGATAGACATAGACAGGCTTGCCTTTGCCACGCCAGCAGCGTGACAGTGGTGCATCCGCATCCTAGACCTGCACATAAAAGCAGCTTGGGCCCATCTCCCTAAATATCAACTAGTACGTTCAGGCAGTGATTCCCTCAAAGTTAAAAAGTGGTGCAACTTAAAATAACTAGGTGTAGATAAGGTGCTGAGGATGTTGGCTAAAGACAAGCCTTGCACTTAGGCAGTGTGGTCAGTTTCAGCGTGGAATCCCTGAGTGCATCGCATGAAGCACCTGTGTTCTGAGAAGGTCAGGAATTGTAGTTCTAAGCAGGTGTTAGGTCTAGGGGGTGGTGGTTAGGGTGGTGATAGTTAGGGTGGTGTTTAGGGTGGTGGTATTAGGGTGGTTGTGGTGGTAGGGTCGTTACAGTGGTAAGGGTGAAGGGTATGGTGCTGAGATTGCTGGTGGTGGTTGGGGTGCTGATGCTTTGTTTGGTGGTGGAGGTTAGGGTGGTGGTTTGGGGCATAGTAGTGGTTAGGGTGATGCCTAGAATGTTAGTGGGGGCTACGGGGTGGTGGTAGGTATGGTGTTGGTGATGGGAAGGTTAGGGTGATGGTGGTGGTGGTGGTAAGTGTGATGGCATAAGGAAGGTTTTGAGTGTGGTGGTGGTAAGGCTGGTAAGGGTGGTGCTGGTGAGGATGGTGCTGGTAATGGTGATAGGATGGTGATGTATTGACGAAGATGTTGTAGTGAGGGTGGTGGTGATGAGGGTGGAGATAGGAAAGTGGTAGTAGGAGTAGGATGGTGGTGGTGAGGGTAGTGGTGGTGAGGTTGGATGGTGGTGGTGGTTAAAGTAGTGGTTAGGAGGGTGGGTATGATTAGGGTAATGTGGTTAGTGTGGTGGTTAGGGTGGTGGTGGTTAGGTAGGTGTTTAGTGTAATGGTGGTAGGGTGCTGTGGTTAGAGTGGAGGTGGCTAGAGTAGTGTGGCTGGTTAGTGTAGTAATTGTAGGGTGATGGTATTTTGGTGGTGGTGGCAGGGTGAGTGATGGTAAGGTGGTGGTGGTGGTATGGTGATGTGTGGTGGTAATAGGGGGATAGCGGTAGAGTAGTGGTGTTAGATGGTAGTATTAGGGTGGTGCTACACATAATGGCGTGGGAGGGGACACAGGAGCACAAGCAACAGCAAGGAAAATGGAGGAAGAAAAAAGTTTTTAAAGTACTTCTATGGCAACCTGAACAGTGCAGGGACACTAATCAAAAAGAAGCACTCAGTACTTGGTTCAGGCTCAACAGAAGGAAGAAACAAATGAGAGAAAGTTAAACCAAACACACTGTCCAATCGGGATCCATCAAATAAGACTGACAATGAGGTCAGCGAATGGTAAGCAATGGGTGGGCTCCAAGCCCTTTTTTGGTAAACAAAATCTCTTGCAAGTGATAGTGCATGCTCTGTCTCAGGTGAGACCTAAAAATGTCCGTCCTCTCAGAGAAACTGCTGTTTTTTTTAGGTGTTGCCTGTAGACAGCCTTTGTCTGTTGTTGAGATGCCTCTTCTGAACTATATCAAAATTTATAGTGGGCTTTGGGCCCATCCATTGCTTACAATTTACTGGTTTTCTTGCAACACTCGCATAGTTCTTATTCATTGGCTTTCCTACATCTTCTTGTGTTTCTCTGGAACACAGATTCTTGATGGCCCATTTGATTGGATGACTTGTATCCTTTCACTGCTCACATTCAGGGCTCTACGTTTTTACTTTGCCTTCAGCACTCTAAGAGATTGCATGTCTTTTCTTGCTCTCTCCCTTGTATGTTGTTCCCCCAACACATTCTGGCCCCCTATGCGCTAAATGCTGCTTCTCTATTGTCCCCAGCTCATTTTTTAGTTTGTTTTTGTTTATTTCTCCATTGCTCAACAGCACACTCTGCTTTGCTCCTACCACATTCACTTATTCACTCTCCCCTCACAGTCCGTTAAACATTTTTTTATTTTAGATCTTTTTTTCAACAGATGCCATTGCTGCCGAGCAATTCTATTTTTACAAAGCACTTTTAATCATGTTTAAATTAATTGTTTTAATTTACTTTTCCAAGTGGTGTCTACCCCCCGTGGGACAGGTAAGTAAAGAAACATAACAAGATGGCCCTCATCTCCATGCCATATGCACATATTTTTTACGATACTGCGATACATGGGCCAAAAGCATCAGCAAAGGCAATAGGCTAAGAAAGCAAGATCTATTGGCTTTAACAATACCTGTTAAGTTCGAATGAATAGCTGATAAAAAAGTCACTCCCCATCCTTGTATCCACACACGTGCTATTGCCTCATAAGTATTGCGTGAACTTTGGCTGTTTTATACTATTGTACTCAAGAAATTTTGCATCCACTTAGGACATGATATAGAAAAGTGAATACATTGATTTTATGATTTAACTTGCTTTTTTTCTGGTGTTTGGAACTACAGACTTTGCTGGTTCATCCTATTGTGGGATTGTCCGTTTGGTCAGTCGCGGCATTGTAAAGAGCTGTAAATCTGCTGAGCTGGAATTTTAACTTGTGACCTGCAGGCCACAAATGGGTGACAGTAGAGAGGACTCGCATTCAGAGCCATTTGACCAGCATCGTGGTTCTAAAAGAATGCAGAGTCATGCAGCTTAAGTTGTTGGAATCTGAAACTTGAAATATTTAGCAATAAATACCAGAAACCCTTTACTTAAGTGTATCGCTGTGGAAGTGCAGAAACATTCACGATGCTGTCAAATCATGTAAAATCTGTATAGTAAAAGACATATTCGTGCTCTGAAATTAGGCCAATCGTTTCACGTATATGAATATAATCTGTGATCTTTGTTTTGTGTCTGCATTGCTGTTTATTGCTTTCTGCTCTTTCACCCACCCATTTAACTCCCTCGGTGTTTACTGCTTTCCACCTATTCTGTAGAGCAATTCCGCTTGAAAAGTTCAAATACAAATTATCTTCCCACGGCCTTATAGGCATGTGAAGTGAAACAACCTTCCGAAGATCTCCTGCTTCACTCCATGTAGCTTGCAGACCTTCCCAGCCAGAGCTACAAGTTAAAAGGCAATATGATCAACTCAAGGGGATTTATCGAAACGTTCGGTCCCTTTTCTCTGTTCTGCTGCAGATAAGTGCCTGTCCCTGCCTGAAGAGCTAGCAATGCTTAACTATGCAGTTCAGTGCCATAGGTTGGTACTAACCAATTGTGTGATTTGCAAGTGATCCATCTGAAGGGAGATAAGCAAGCACCTAAAGGTCCACAGCCTGCATCTGCAGACACTGGAAGGCCTTTCTGGGATGTAAGAGCAGGTCTACTAGCTCATTCACCAGATGGTCCTTTGGACAGTAGGGCGACCAGTCATGTATGTCCCTCGTCCTCTTATAACTCCCAAGGTCTGTGACCACCATATTAGATAATAGTGATATGATATCGTCCTTTGAAGTCCTCAAGCGGCACGGAATCTGATGTTATAAAATGTAGTAAATAATACAGCTAATGTCCCACATAACATGGGATTGTATTATTGTTTTATCATGAAATATTGTTGTGCAGAGTTAATCAGAGAAGACCTACTCCTATCCTTTAAGCAAAGTTGATATAAACAAGTACTTACAATGACACATGTTCAAATAACTCAAACAGCAACTAGTGCAGTATTTGTATGCCCTTCATGGTGGTGTGCTATGTTGCAGGCTGGGTATGATGATGCTCACATGCCTCATGCATGATGGCACACTGTAGCTTGTCCGTCAATGTAGTGATGATAAATTGCAGTGAGGATACATTTGCAGAACTGACCAGGGTATTTTCTGTAGTACACAGTTTCTTTCTTTGCCACACACAGCATTGCTATACATGTTCCATCAATCGGCTGCAAGAGGTCATGCCAACCAAATGTTACTTGATTTGTGAAGTTGTGGCAGGGAAACTCCTTCATTCAATAACCAAATTGCATGAAACGTAGATATCCGTTCCTTACTTGAGAAGTTAGTTCAGCAAGTGTATGATCACATTCCAACTGGATCACGGAGGGGAGAGAGATGACCTGCTCAACCACCCACATTGTTTCATACTCTGGGGTTAAACCATATACTTAAACAAAATATTCTACCAAATATTTTCCCAAAATTCCGCAAATGCACATAAAGGTTTTTAAAGAAAATTGTTTATCCATAAAGCAAATTTAGCAGAAGATCACTTTTCCTAAACAAGGTCAGGAAAAAAACGAAAAAGGAAGGGGTGAATAACTGATTGAATGACTTATTTGTAGGGTGCAGAAAACAGCTCAAAACTGAGATTCCTGATATTAAACACTTGTAGAAATTTGTTATGGGGGGTAAATGAGCATAGTTATGGAGAGAATAACCAGGTATTGATCAGGTTACTTCAGAGGAAACCGCTCACATGGGCATGGGAATGGCATCTCATGGCTTGGCGCCCTAAAGGCAAACACGTGATTTCCAATTCTCCCTTTGGGAAAACCGGGGAGAAAAAGAAGTCTGAGGCTCGCAGAGCTAAGAGATTGAGATTGGACATAGGGGTGAAGAATGCCTTAAGGTATTTAGCCCGGTACCCGCCAAAACCCTGTGGATAAAAAAGAGGGCCTTAAATGAAATTATTTTCAGAATAGGGAATGTCTGCAAAAGTTTCAAGGCCGCAGATGCAGACTGGTGTTTGGGAGTGTTAAGAACCAGTCTTGCAACTGCGTTGTGCATAGACTGGAGAAGTTAACCAGATAGTTGGGGAGATCTAAGAGAGGGGAGTTTCTGTGACCTCATCTCTATGGTAAAATAGAAAGCAGAAAAATGCATCACTCTTCGGTCCTGATAATGAGTTGGGGCGCTACCACATGGAACGTTGTTTATTGAGTGCTGTAAATAACACCTGTTGTGAGGTTATGGGGAATAACATGCAGATATTGGTGTTTAACGCACCAATATCCTTGTTATGCAATAATTATCATATATTTTCCCGTGCTGAATTTCAGCAGCTTTGACCTGCCGAAATTTAAGGAATGTTGTTATTTAACACAATAAAATGAAAATGAAATGAAATGTTTTATTTCTATGATTAATAAAAATCATTACAAAAATCCATTAAATTCACATAATGAAAATACTGTGGTGCAAATTCAATCATATCTATCAGCTAAATTTGTCTGTATTGAACACGTTGGATAATTATCGGGTGTGTTAAATGAAACCAAACGTGTTATTCTGTACCTTCCTTAAATAGGAGTTTAGGCTCCGGACAGAATTTAACACTCACAACTAGGCCCATAGAGTCCTCAGGATGCAATTTACGTTTATATATTTATTTTGCAGTTTTATGCAGCACGACCTTGGTCAGAAACCTTAGTGCAATTTACACGAGCTCATGATTACATGACATGTTTTTATTAGGTACAGGGAAACTAACTGATTTACCCAGAATCACTGAATGTTGACCAATGGACTTGAACCAAGTTTCCTCATTTCTATAGTTAGCAGTTCTGGTCATTAGGCCACATCTCCCCTGTGCAACTTAAATATTGTACTTAAAGACTATTGTCCAATTCTTACCCATTTATACCCGCATGACCCTTACAGCTACTTCAATAAACATACAGACAAAAAAGCGTGACACACACTAGACACAGACGGACAAAAATACCGATGAAAGCCGAAGAATGCACAGCAAATCAGATCTTAAACAGAAGTAAAATCAAAAGCATGAAACCAAAGTCCAGTAAAAACGCATTGCTCCTACAGCCTGGACATCAACATTCCCAAACACAAGCGAACGAATCAGCATTCTGTTGCTGTGTTTCCTTCTCCAGGTAAGCTCATTTTGCAAGGTCCTCTAGTCATAGTTCAGAGTTGGACTCGGGTTTAGTATCCGAGAACAAGAATAGGCCTTTTTTTAACCATTACCAGGGATTTGTAGATGAAACTGTGCATATCATTCATCATAGGGGCACTAAAGAACTTGGTGAAGAAAGACACTCCGTGCAGAGGACCTGATAATTAAACCAGTATTTCAGAAACTCTTTCATAGGACACAAACAAGTGAGATAGAATACCTCTCCCTTCAATACAGCTCCAGAATGCATCATCGGGTATTTCATGCGTATGGGGAGAGGGATATTTATTCTAAATAGGGCTTTCTGTTGAGCCCAATGCAAAGTAGGATTCAGATCAGCCATGAGATTATTTACAGGAATAAATTTGAACATACAGTTATATCACAGTCCAATAAGATTTTCTTTCACACCTCTAGGATTTATAGTCGGCTTTGGAAGATTCTTCCGATTCTGTTTTTTAATAATTGATAATGCATGAATTACTGAAAAATGCTGTAAAGCAAGGTCGTTTATTATTAATCAGACTTACTTGACCCATGAATCCAAGAGTACTTAGAGAGCTCGTCTAGTAAAACGGCTGACTGCTATAGGTCCTGCTCTGAAAAGCCAAATCCCAAGATTTCGAATTAGCCTTCATAGCATCCCAGAAAACTGCAACCATATGTAGCAGCATGCTACCTGCAGGGAATAATATTTTGTCCTTCTGACCCTCGTACCTGGTGCAATTGTTAAGCACATTAGTTCTCGGGGAAACATAGAGGAGTTCTAAAGCAAGGTCAAAAAAGTAAGGGGAATGACGACATTCTTGATGGGTACACTTCTGCAGTAGGAACTCATCAGAAGGTGAACCACAAAGAGCAAAAGTATTTTTATTGGTATCGAAACACACATTGACATAGTAGTTCCTGGAACTGAAAGGAACAACTGCATGTATGGCAGTGTTCATTGTGAAAGAGCAGAATGTCACTTACAACAAAGTTAGCCAACGGCTGAAGATGGCTGTTGCTTTGCCCCATGCTGCATGTTACAGTGGGAGGAAGAAAAAAGTGAATAACATAGCAACAGACCAAAGGATGAAAAGTGCTCAAAGAAAGCCCTAATATGTGAACTTATTATATGCATACTAGTAACATCAAAAGAACTTGGTCAGAACTAAAAACGGGGAAGAAAAGCCAAATTCAAAACACAAAATACACAATTCGGCCTTTCAGATTCTTTCTTACATCCAAACAAGCACAAATGGGATTTCAATGGGGTTGTCAAAATCCATCAAATGAAACAGAGCATGGATATTTGAATACACACGCCTACTCTTAATAAATCTAGCCTGTGCGTGTTGATTCACGTTTAGATTAATGCTCTGTGTTAGAAATGAGGTCTCTAGTTTGCAGTGGTTTGCACCTCGTCTAAGTAGGGACCCTCACTCTAGTCAGGGTAAGGGAGACACACAGCTAGATAACCCCTGCTCACCCCCTTGGTAGCTTGGCATGAGCATTCAGGCTTATCTCGCAGGCAGTGTATAAAGTATTTGTACACATACACACAGTAACACAATATCAACGCTAGAAAAGGACCCCACTCTAGTTTAGATAATAGCCAATATTAATCTGAGTAAAACAAGAACGAAACAACAAAAATCCAACATACACAAGTAAAGATACTACTTTTTTAAGGTTTATATGAGTCTTAGTCCACAGGAATCAATGGTTGTATCATTTTAGCACAAAGTACCTGGGATGCGTCAAATACAAACACGATGCGGGTGGCAGTGGAGGTGAGCCACCGAAAAAGCAAAGCAATGCGTTGGTTACTTACTGCGGAGGGAAGGTGATGCATTGATTCTTTCCTCGCAGGTGAGGTGATGTGAAAGGTCCTTACTGGCAGGGAAGGTGATGCGTCAATTCTTTCTTTGCAGGAAAGGCAATGTATTGATTTCTGGACATGCAACTTTGATTCCTTATTGCGGTGCGGGTTCTATGAGAAACTGATGCCCAGGGACGATGCGTGGAAAATCCAGATGTGCTGTGATGATGTAACCACGGTGGAAGAGATGTGGCGGAGATTCTGCAGGTGCTGCGTCTACACTTCAACCGCGAGACAGGCACTGCCTTGACTCTGCAAGCATTGCCTCGATGTTTTAGCTGCGGCACATTGGTGTGCTTTTGTTTCCTTTAGGTCACCAGCTTACACTTCCAAGGGTTGAGGACTGGTGTTGGCACCCCTTGGCAAGTCAGGACTCTCCGCAAAAGAGCCCAGGCACCGCAGATGAAGTCTTTGATGTCCCTGAGACATCTTAACAGGAGGCGAGTTCAGTACAAGCCCTTGGAGAAACTTGGAAAGCAGGATGTAGAAAGCAAAGTCCAGTCCTTACACTCTGACGATAGAAGCAGCAAGCAACAGACCAGCACAACAAAGGAACAAGCAGAGTGGCAGTCCCTTATACAATATCCAGTCTTCTTCCTGGCAGAATGTCCTCAGTCCAGAGATGATCTAACTATGTGGTGTCAGAGGTCCAATACGTATACCCATTTCTGTCTTTGAAGTAGGCAAACTTCAAATAGAAGTCTTTGTAGTGCACAATAACCTGCCTTTCCCTGACCTGGCCCCAGACACACTCTAGGGGGTTGAAAACTGTTTTGTGTGAGGACAGGCACAATCCTATTCAGGTGCCGGTGTCCTCACCACCTCCTCTCACCACTCTAGTTCAGGAAGACCCATCCACCTGGTGATGGGCAATCAGGATATGAAGGGCAGACTTCAGCTCCCTTTGTGTGACTGTCCAGAGTGAATTTACAAACAGCCCAAATGTCAACCTGACCCAAGTGTGTATTCCACAGACAGACAGAGGCACAGACTGGTTACGCAAGAAAATGCCCACTTTCTAAACATGGCATTTTCAAACTTACCATTCAAAAAACAACTTCACCAAAAGATGTATGTTTAAACTGTGAGTTCAGGGACACCAAACTCCAGACCTCCATCTGCTCCCAGTGGGAAACTACCCTTAAAAGATGATTCAAGGTAATTCCCATGTTACCCTATAGAAGCGATAGAAAATTTGGGCCTGGCAAGCGTGTGCACTTGCCAGTTCGAAATGACAGTTTAAAAGTACACACACAGACACTGCAGTGGCAGGTCTGAGACATATCTACAGGGCTACTCGTGTGGGTGGCACAATCAGTGCTGCAGGCCCACTAGTAGCATTTGATTTACAGGCCCTGGGCATACATGGAGCACTATACTAGGGACTTACTAGTAAATCAAATATACCAATCAAAGATAAACCAATCACCAATACAATTTACATGGGGAGCACATGCACCCTAGCACTGGTCAGCAGTGGTAGAGTGCTCAGAGTCCTAGAGTCAGCAAAATCAAAATTCAGCACCGGATCAAAAACAGGCGGTCAGAAGCAAAAAGACAGGGGAAACCACGCCAAGACCTGACAGGTCTCATACTCAGTCAGAGAATTTTCACCATGATCTATAGACCTGTATTTAACTGAGGAACTGATTATTTGTGCATTCACCGGTATCCTCACCCTCCTTTGGAGTAAAAGAACACAGTGTTTTATCAGCTTCAAACAGCATACTAGGGTATAGTGTAGCCAGGATACTGAGCCAAATCAATTTTGAATTTAGAATAGAGCATTTGTTATGAAATTGAACAGAATAAAAATCTTATATTCTGACACTCTATGTGTCAAGAATTTGACTTCATCAGCTGTCCATTTTGAAAGAGATACTAAGGGCCAGATGTAGCAAGGGTTTTGCGACTCGCAAACGGCCAAAAACGCCGTTTGCGAGTCGCAAAAGCCTCACCGGAATGCAGAAATGCATTTTGCGAGTAGGCTCCGACTCGCAAAATGCATTTCTGACTCGCAAATAGGAAGGGGTGTTCCCTTCCTATTTGCGACTCGCAATGCAAAGCGCAGTTACCATCCACTTGAAGTGGATGGTAACCCAGGCACAAATGGGAAGGGGTCCCCATGGGACCCCTTCCTCTTTGTGTCTGGAATAAAAAATAATTTTTCAGAGCAGGCAGTGGTCCAATGGACCACTACCTGCCCTGAAAAATACCGAAACTAAAGGTTTTGGTTATTTTTTCAAAGTGCAGCTCGTTTTCCTTTAAGGGGGGTCTTTGGAACCCCATTCCGAGTTGCAGAAGGTGTCTGAGACACCTTTCTGCATTCCAAATTGCGACTTGCAATTTGCGAGTCGTAGGGACTCGCAAATTGCAAGTCTCAATTTGGAATCTTCCTACATCTGGCCCTAAATCCAAAAGACAATCTGTGTTACCCTAAAAAGGATAAATTATAATACAGGGAATAAAACAAAAGATGGATAATCTCAGCAGTGAGATTTGACTTAAGAGCTACCTAAATCTGTTGCATTTGGACCTAACTGTGACAGAAACACAATTTGAAGATATTGATAATATGCATGCAATCAACTTTGTTTGAGGTTATATTTGCACCATGCTAAAAGGAATGATAAAACACACAGAGCACACAAAGCACATGGCATGTTCCGCATCAATCTATTTTTTAATTTAAAAACAGATTGAAACAAGAGCTGTTAACATCCAGGGTGCGTGAAGAACCAAGTAGGTGAGTAGGGAGGACAATGTTCCATGAAGAAGTAAGTCTCATGGGGCATTCTTTTTGGGACCGAGATGAACGGAAGGCCATACCTAGTAAAGTAGAATGGGATTTTCTTTTCATGACTTCCTTTTCCCTCAGTGTGTCACCATACGGATCGCCTGCACACACTTCCTTATGAAGCCTAAATAATAGAAGCTACATGTAGGTCACAGGCTATACCTTTATGGGACATTTTTGTGTGCATGTGAACACTGTCACATTGATTTGCCCTATTGCGTATGCTTGTTAATTGTTTTTATATGTTGTCCAAAATGCAGGGTGATGACCTGTAAGCATGATTGGGGGGTGACCTCACATGTTTGCATGCCTTGATGATGCATTCAAAGCATATTGTGCCAAAGCATGAGATGACACTAGTAAAGAAAATAGATGACCCCTATGAAGTTATATAGCTTTATTTTCTTTTCCCATCTTAGAGATAATACAAAGGAAGAGATCCATTATCGTCCATATGTTGTATGCATACTTCATTTTGTACATCTTAGAAAACTGTTAAGGTGTTGGTAATGCCAACTTTAGTCTGGAGGGACTAAATAGAGACTCTGGCCCTGAAGAAAGCCTGCTGACCCTGAGTGGCACACAGAAGGCTGAAACATGTCAACCCACTAATATTATGGGTCATTACACCCAGAAACATCCTTCTGTTTTTAATCTTGCTGAAGGACCTCAAAGTAAACAGAGTTAGGATGCAGAAGGCAATTTAATTTACACAAAATATCCCTCATTCTTAGTTAAGAGCTCTGATTACAAACTGCGTTGAGCACACCCACTCACACTAAGTGTAGTGGGTGAGGATCCAATGATGAAGCATACAACAGGTGGGACTTCTGGGTGAGGATCCTATTTTGATAGCTGTGACATGCCACAATACCACTAATTTACCTGGGTGAGGATCATACAAATGTCCACATTTTAGGGGCAACATCAGAGAAAGTATGATCCCTTGCCTGAGTACACCGCACTCTGGGGACTTGCAGCACTAACTGGCTGGACCTTCTGAAAGTTCCTAAAGGAAAATCAGGAATGATTCTGTTCCTCAAGTAGTTTGGACCTCTATTGTCTGAATGTCAGCAATAGGCCTTGAAAAAATAGCAATACGCTTATGCACCAAAACCAATGTAAAGTTATTACATTGTTGGTTATGGATTCCTGTTGAGGCAGATTGAGAAGAAGCCTGGCTTCTGTACCACTTGAAGTCAATGGATCAGATAATCGGGAAGGCCAAGATAGTAGCATAATCCAAGTTTGAGATGATCAAAGCTTGAGTAATGACCTCCTGAGTGTGCCCCAACACTATTTCAAAAATCTCGCTTAGGCTTTTCAGCAGCGAAAAGCAGGACCCAGTTACTGTTGTGCCCTGTAGACAAAAAGAGAGGTCGACGTCAATATCTATACCTACATTTTTGACCACCTCCTCTGGCTGCTGAGGAGCCCCTAGCTCAGCTGATGACCAGGCACTGGACCAAATTAATGGCAAACGCTTGAAGAGCAGTATTTCAGTTTTGTCCGAATTAAGCTTTAGGCAGCTTTTCTTCAAGTTGGCTACCTTTGTAAGGCAGAACTTTGAAGGATTTTGTAAGTTAGAATTACCCTTCCGAAAGAAAAATATGAGCTGGGTGCGATCTGTGTATGACGCCACCTTGATGTCAGTTGTGGAGAAATTGTTGGGTTCTAGATAGTGATTAAGCTGTCCGTTTATTATTTTCTCCAGTAAAGAAATTGGCCATGACCTTGGAGTCATCTGGGAGCTTTCTTATTAGGGGAACAATCTGGGTATGTTTCCACCACTTTGGCTCAATGATAAATTAATGAGATCATTAAGGACAGGAGTTCATGTAGTCACTGCTTTTCTTAGGATGTGGATCAAGCGGAGAGACAGTCTGGCAATTAAGTATGGCCTGAGCTGATTCCTCTATTGAAACAGTCTCAAAGTGAGACAGAACTGGCCCTGCAGAAGAGCGAGTGAAAAGGATTAGATCACCTGGGTAAGCTGTTGATGTCCGTGTGAAATTCTGCACATATTTTGTTGATTTTATTCTGGAAAAACTAAGACATATTTTCACAAACCATAGCAGCTTCTAGAGGTATTAGGCGCCAATGATATTTGATGAGAGAAAAAAGTTAGCCTAGGTCCTACATATAACCTGATGGTATTTTTTAAGGCGTACTTGTATCTTTTTCAGCTGGGTCATATTTTTTCCCCCAAACCTTCTGCCTATTTATATTTGTTTTTTTCTGCCAGCAAGTCTGCAGAAAACCAAGAGGCTGAAGGAGGAGACCTCGGGGAAGCTTTCGATCTGATCAGAGCAATTTGATTGATAGTGGAGAGAAGCCAATTATTAATCTGTACTACATCCTCTTCCACATCCCCATTTAGCACTGGATTAGATTTAAAAGGATAAGTTGACCCATTGAATTCATTTACCTTGTATCAAGGACACAAAGGCAAAATTGTAATATGACATAACTGTTGAAGGAAGTTTAAAAGAAAAAGGTAATAGGAAGTGATCAAACCAGATCAGAGGAATAGTAGCTGTTGTTTACAAATGCAGTTAGAAACTATAGCAGCCAAATTATGGTCTGCATTGTGGTGGGCCCACAATGCGTTAAGGGCTGCAAGAGCATCAAAAAATCTGAGAAACCGCGGGGCACTCTTTATTCTCAGCATGTATATTGAAACTATCCAAAAGGGTAAAACTGGCAAAATGGAGACGGCTAAGCGCCAGTGCCTCAAGGTTATGCAGAATAGTAGTGGTGCAGTCATACTCTGAACAGTAATTAATGGCCATTACATCACTACTGTGGTTAGGGTGATCAAGGTGAGTTATAGAACAAGCATTGGCAAAGCCAGTAGGTCTCACCTTTGGGAACGATTGGCTTTGCTAGAAGGAAACCAATAATAAAGTGCTATGATTCAGCTGCAGCAGCTGTGTCATTTTGCAGGTACGTGCACCATACATGCACAGGTCTACAAAATGCCTAGTTTTTTTGTTTATTTTCATTTACTTATGCAAGTTAGATTGGTAAGTTACAGAAAGGCAGGAGCAACAAGGAGAGCAGGGGTGGAGGTGACACTGGGAAGGAACACAGAGGATAGAATCGAAAGCAACACGTAGGGTGACGAAAAAGTATGCGGCATAGGTGAGAGACAGCAACGTGGAGCACAGTGGAACAGAAGCACACAGACAAGAGAGAGGTAATGTAGAAGCACATGGGTGAGACAGCAATGTGGGTGGAGAAGTACACAAGGACAAGCACAACATGAATAGGCATGGGGAGAAGAACACAGGTGAGAGCAAAATGGAGCACAGTGAAGGGGCGATGAGAAGTACACGAGGGAGGCAGCGGGAAAACACATGCACTCTCATGAGTGGAAGGACACAAGTAAAGAGGACATGCTCCAGAAGAGGAACAAACACAAGAAGAGGAAGGAAAGCCCACATAACAAGTCTCCGAAGCAAGACAGACTGCTTTTGTTGGTTGCTTTAGTAAAAGCATGCCACATAAGGTGACGAACACTATGTTTTCATTTTCATGGTGCACATCGAGTAAAAAGTACAAGATGATCAAATATGAAGTTTATGCAAATATGAATCTGTTCACCAAGCACTCACCCTAAGGTTCACAGCAAAATCCTACCATAGAGATCCTTCTCAATGCTCATATACTGATTTCCTTAGATAAAGCCGACAGGTCGATATATAGCTATAGAGAACATCTAAATGTTTGTTAATATTTTATATGACTTAGCTTTACTGAACACCTAGATGTATAGTTTCAGACAAGAACAATTTACTTGAAAGGCCATAACCTTCTATGAAAACAACAATCACCTAATGAATTTGAAATGCTTGTTAAAAATTAATCTTCTATAGAAAGTCAGAACAATGTTGTGTGAACAGGTGGTGGTGGTTAGGGTCCGGAGGTTCTGGTGGGGGTGAGAGAGTGGTGGTGAGGGTGGTGGGACTGAGGTGATAGTGGCGGTAAGGCTAATGAGGGTGGTGAAGGTGGTGGTATGATGGTGGTGGTGATTAGGTTGGTGGTGAGGGTGTTGAGAGGTGGTGGTGAGGATGGTAGTGATGGTGATGGTAGTTAAGGTAGTCGTAGGGAGTGGTGATGGCAGGGTCATGGTGGTTTGGATGGTGATATGGTGGTGGTGGTTAGGGTGGTTGTGGTTGGGGTGCTGCTGGTTAGGGTTGGATGGTGATGGTTAAGATGGTGGTGGACAGAGTAACGTTGTGGTGGTTAGTATAGTCTGTGTGAAGGCAGGGCAGAGCCTAATCAAATGTAAGTAAGGCTGTGTCCAGCTCCACCGTCCCATCCTGCTAATGATATCCCTACCAGGCACACCTAAGCCCTCTAATGTGTGTGCCTGTCTAGGAGGAATACACAAAACTCACCTGTCAGCTACACCCAGTCATGTTGCCCAGAGGCAGGCTGCAGGTACTAAATGACCAAAGCAGAGAAATGTCAACTTTCTTAAAGTGGCGTTTTCAAAATTGTACTTTAAAATCCAATTTTACCGTATGAGAGGATTATTTTTCATTACAATTCCACCCATGAACTGGTTACATGTTCTCATTTTGGAAGTTAGAGCTTATTAAATGTAATAAGGTAACTCCAATGTCATCCTATGAGAGAGTTAGGCCTTACAGTAGTGAATTTAAGACTTGTTTTTACTAACATGATATGCAAAACTTAAAAGTACATGTCAAAATTGTTTAAATGCACTACATTCTACCCTCTCGGCTGTCCAGGGCCTACTCTAGGTGTGACATATATGTATTAAAAAGCAAGGTGTGGGCTTGGCAAAAGGTTTTTGCTGCCAGATTGATATGGCAGTTTAGAACTGCACACACAGGCTGCAGTGGCAGGCCAGAGACGGATTTAAAGGGCAACTCAAGTGGGTCGCACAATCAGTGCTGCAGGCCCACTTATAGCTTAAATCTACAGGCCCAGGGAATAAATAGTACCACTTTACTAGGGACTTAAAAGAAGATTAAATATGCCAATTGGAGATAAGCCAATCTTACTCTGTAGAAAAGGAAAGACCATAAAGAATGTAGCTTTAGTTAGCAGTGGTAAAGTATACAGAGTCCTAAAAGCCAACAAAAATGGGTTCAGAAAATAGGAGAGTGAATGCAAAACGTTTGGGGATTGCCCTGCAGGTAGGGCCAAGACCAGCAGCGGTTGTTAGGCTCAGGTAGTGAACGTTAGGATAGGGTGATGGTGGTGGTTAGTGTGGTGGTGGACGTTAGGGGAGTATTTAGGGTGGTGTAGTGAGGGTGGTGCTGGTGGTTGGGATGGTGGTTAGGATGATGGTGGTGATGGTGTTGGTAGTGGTGGTGGTTAGGGTAGAGTTGTGGTTATTAGAGTAATTCTGATTATGGTGGTGGTAGTGAGAGTGGGGGTGAGGTTGGTGGCGTTCATGAGGATTGTAGTTAGGGTGGTGGTGGTAGTTAGGGTGGTGGGGGTGTCAAGGTGGTAATGGTAAGATGGTGGTGGTAGTGGTGAGTGTGGTGAAGGTAGTGGTGGGTAGGATCCGTTTTGTGCTTAGGCTAGGTTGGTGGTTAAGGTAGGGTTGTGATTAGGGTAGGATGTTGGTTATGATTAGCATGGTGGTGGTGGTTAGGTGGTAGTAGGGTAGTGATGGTTAGGGTACTGGAAGCGGTGGAGGGGTGGTAGTAGGCTGGTTAGGATAGTGGTGGTTAGGGCTATGATAGTTAGTATGGTGGTGGTAGTTAGGGCTGTGGTGATTTTTACGGTGGTGGGAAGGTTGAGGTGGTGAGAATCGACAGAGCAATACACCCAAGTGGTTTACGTCAGACCTACAGGAATCCAAGCGTGGCGGCTGATGATTGGAACATAAATGGAGGCTCAGCAAATCCACTGAAGACTGCACAGCCTACAAAATAGCATTCACCACACACCACCAGAACATCAGAGCCGCCAAAAAAGCCACCTTTCAAGCATGCCTCAACACCAGCTCTCACAGCAGCAAAGAGTGCTTCGCCATCGTCAAAGACGGGACACCTCATCCATCCCTTCATCTCTCCCAAGACCTCTGCAACGACCTTGCCACCTTCTTTCACGGTAAGATCCAGGACATACACGAAGGCTTCAGGAACCAAAGCCTGCCAGCACCACTCACCACCATAGATTTGCACCCCACCAGATACTGAACTCCTGAACCCCCATCACCATAGAGGACACCCAAAGACTGATGAACTCCATACACTTGGGAGCACCCTCGGATCCATGCCCTCATCACATCCTCAACTTGGCCAGCGCCTCCATAGCACCAGAGCTCTGCCGACCATCAACCTATCCTTCAAGGCTGCCACATTCCCCTCAGACTGAAAACATGCCAAAATCAGCCCACTACTCAAGAAACCCCCCGCCGACCCTAGGGAGCTGAACAACTACAGACTAATCTCTCTGCCCCCTTTCTGAGCCAAGGTAATGGAGAAAGCTGTCAACCAGAAACTTACAGAGTTCCTCGAGACACACTGTATCCTACACCCTTCCCAGTCCAGTTTCAGAAGCAACCACAGCACCGAAACCGCACTCCTAGCAGCCACCGATGACATACGCATCATACTGGACCACAGAGGCACTGCCGCACTCATCCTCCACGACCTCTACACTGCATTTGACACGGTCTCCCACTCCAACCTCTATGATAGACTGCACGATGCCAGATTTTCAAATGGATTCCCCCCACACAAGAGAGAGACAGTAACCCATGCACTCATCACCAGCAAACTGGACTACAGCAATGCACTCTATGCCGGCAGTACCAAGAAACTTCAATCAAGACTACAACAAGTCCAGAAAGCAGCAGCCAGACTCATCCTGGACACCCCCTGACAGAACAGAATCTCCTCCCACCTCAGAGACCTACACTGGTTCCCGTCAACGAGTGTATCACCTACAAGCTCCTGATCCACACCTTCAAGGCACTGCACAATATAGGACCAGCATACCTCACCCACCGCCTCTCCTTCTACGTACCCAATATATGTCTCCGTTCCTCCCAGCTTGCCCTTGCAGCCGTCCTCAAGATCCAGAAAATGATGGCAGGATGAAGATCTTTCTCCTACCTAGCAGCCCAGACATGGAACACAATTCCCCTCAAGCTCAGGCAGACCGCACCACTAAAGCAGTTTAGGAAGGACCTCAAGACCTGGCTCTTCGACTGAGCAGCCTACCTATATTCAGCACCTTGAGACCCTATGGGTGATTAGCCGTGCTTTACAAATCTGTGATTGATTGATTGGTGGTGATTATGGTGGTGATAGTTAGGTTGGTTGTGATAAGGGTAGTGGTGGTTAGGGTGGTTGTAGTTAGGGTCGGGTGGTGCTTGGGGTGGTGGGGTTAGAGTAGGGTGGTGGTGGTTAGTAGGTTGATGCTGGGAGTGGTTAGGATAGTGTAGTTATGGTTAGGCCAGGGTGGTTGTTATGGGACGGTGGAGGGGAGGTGGTAGAGGGTGGTGGTGGTAGGATGGTGGTGGCAGGTAGGTGGTGGTTAGGATGGTATTTAAGGTGGTGGTTAGGGTGGCAGTGGTTAGGGTTAGTAGGTGTTGTGGCAGTAGGATGGCGTTGTTAGGGTGATAAGGTATTAGGGTGGTGTTAGGATGATGGTGGTAGGTATGGTGTTGGTTTGTAGTGATGGTAGGGTGGTGTGTGGTCATTGTACGGTGGTGGTGAGGTGGGGTGTGGTGGTGGTAGGGTTATGTGTGGTGATGGTAGAATGATGGTAGATTGATGTGGTGGTGGCAGGGTGGTGGGGTAGAGGGTGGTTGGATGGTGGTTGTAGGAGATGTAGGCTGGTGGTGGTAGTCTGGTGTTACATATACTGATGTGGCAGGAGGGAATGGGAAACAAGCGACAACAAGGACAATGGGGAAGAAGAAAATGAAAAAAAGAGTACCTCAATCCCAGCATGAGCAGCTGAAGGACAGTAGTCAAAAAGAAGCAATCTGTACTTGGTCCATTGTCAACAAAAGGGAGAAGCAAAGGAAGCTAAATTGAAACTGTGCTGACCTATCAGGAGCTAGCAAATGAGTAACAATGAAGAAAAGAAATTTTAAGCACTGAGTGGGCTCAAAGTCCTTTTTAGTTTACAAAATGTCTTTCAAATGACAGCGCATATGCTGTCTCAAGCAAGACTTAAAAACCAGGGCTGGGTAGGGACTGCTAAGGCAAAATCTGCAATTGAAGTTTCAGTTAAAAAGGCTATGTCTCAGTCATTAGAAGATGCATGGTCCTATATGTTTAGGAGGAATCTGACATAATCACACAAGTGGATATAGATCTAAAGGGTATATTATCATTGGACTATAGACTGTCAACCATTACACCTGTGGAAGGCTGCCTCTCACTCAGCGTGGCCAGGATGAGCCCAGCATTTATAGCAGTATGACAATGGATAAAAGAACAAGTATTTGCAATGCAATAGGTGTCTCATTTGCTTGAGTTTGAGCTACTGGCATTGTAAGTTCATAAATGGACTTTTCTTGCCACGTAAATTGGTAAACCCTGCCTCATAATTTCATATTTTCCTGCCATATAATACCAGTAGGCCTGCATATAACTAAAGCACTGCCATTTACCTTCTTCCTGTATCTGCAGCAAACAATGAAAATGTTGCCATTTAGTATTCCTAATTTAAATATGTCATGCTGATTCCAATAGAATACCACTTTCACCACCCCACCATCAGAGTTGCTGGCTGGTTAACACAATTCCCTAAAAACAGCCACAGAACAACCACGGAGGAGAAATAAACTAGAAGGGTCACCCAAACACATCAAGAGTGTTCAAACAGTCATAATGTAATAAGGATGTTTAGTTGGCCTGAATCATGGTCATAACTGTAATAAGGAGAGATTATTAAAACATGTACAATTATCATTTAAACCTTTATCAGAAACAACTTTTGACATTGGACTGTAATGCTCAAACAGCCCCTAAAGGGCACTATAACAAAAATATAATTTGTAAGAAACATGGTCATGTAACCATATTGTTAGCCCTTAGAGGGCATAGACCCATGAAAAAATAATACAGTGTAACCATATACTTTTTAGGGCTAGCAGGCCTACTGCAAAGGAATTACAAACAAAGCCTTTATAACAAAACTTCTCCCAGCTGTAAAACAAAAGAACTAGCCACCCAACAGCTTAAACAACACTGAATGGTAGGAGGGGCTATTATTTTATGGTCCCCACTAACCTAGTGTGGGGACCCAGAGATGATGTAGACAGAAAGAGTTATGGGCAAACATGTTTTCTAAAAGTAACGGCCTGCAAAGCATTATGGAGCGAGTTTCCTGAGTGCAGTGAATATTGTAGTATCGTCTCTCCCACTGTACTGGGAGAGGTGCTTTTTGCTTTGAGGATTTCTGTTTTACGTAAAGTATTTACCAATTTCACGTTTTTTAACCCCTTCGCTGCCAGGTCTTTTCCCCCTCAGGTCGCAGGCCATTTTTTGGGTACTTAAGGGAAGTTCGCGCTTAGGCCCTCATAACTTTTTGTCCACATAAGCTACCCATGGCAAATTTGCGGCCTTCTTTTCCAACATCCTAGGGATTCCAGAGGTACCCAGAGTTTGTGGGTTCCCCTGAAGGAGACCAAGAAATTAGCCAAAATACAATAAAAATGTTGTTCCTTTAAAAAAAATGGGGAAAAAGGGCTGCAGAAGAAGGCTTTTGTTTTTTCCCCTGAAAATGGCATCAACAAAGGGGTTACAGTGCTAAAATCACCTGCTTCCCAGCCTGCAGGAACAGGCAGACTTGAATGAGAAAAACTGATTTTTCAACACAATTTTGGCATTTTACTGGGACATATCCCATTTTTACTATTTTTTTGTGCTTTTAGCCTCCTTCCAGTTAGTGACAGAAATGGATGTGAAACCTGTGCTGGATCCCGGAAAGCTAAACATTTTTGTGTATACCCTACAAGGTTTTCCTACAGAAAATAACAGCTGAAATAAAAAAATATTGAAATTGAGGTGAAAACAACTGCAATTTTTCTCCACGTTTTACTCTGTAACATTTTCCTGCTATCAGATTTTTGAAACCAATATACTGTTACTTCTGCTGGACTCTTCTGGTTGTGGGGATATATAGTACTTGTAGGTTCATCAAGAACACTAGGTACCCAGAGCCAATAAATGGGCTGCACCCTGCAATTGGTTTTCATTCTATACCGGGTATACGGCAATTCCTTTGGTGAAATATAAAGAGTGAAAATTAGGTATCAAGAAAACCTTTGTATTTCCAAAATGGGCACAAGATAAAGTGTTGAGAAGCAGTGGTTATTTGCACATCCCTTAATTCCGGGGAGCCCATACTAGCGTGTGAATTACAGGCCTTTTGTCAAATAGACGTCTTTTTTACATACTGTCTTACATTTGGAAGGAAAAACTGTAGAGGAAGACAAGGGGCAATAACACTTGTTCTGCTATTCTGTATTCCCCAAAGTCTCCCAATACAAATGGTACCTCACATGCATGGGTAGGCCTAATGCCCGCACCAGGAAACGCAACAAAGTCACATCACATTTTTACATTGAAAACTGACGTGTTTTTTAGAAAGTGCCTAGCTGTGTATTTTGATCTCTAACTCAGCCGGCACCTAGGAAAACCTACCACACCTGTGCAGTTTTTAAAACTAGACACCTAGGGGAATCCAGGAGGGGTGACTTGTGGGTATCTCACCAGGTTCTGTTACCCAGAATCCTTTGCAAACATCACTATTTGGCCCAAAAAACACTTTTTCCTCGTATTTCGGTGACAGAAAGTTCTGGAATCTGAGAGGAGCCACAAATTTCCTTCCACCCACCGTTCCCCGGGTCTCCCAATAAAAATGGTACCTCACTTGTGTGTGTGGGCCTAGCGCCCGTGACAGGAAATGCCCTAAACACAACATGGACACATCAGATTTTCCCAAAGAAAACAGAGCTGTTTTTTGCAAAGTGCCTAGCTGTGGATTTTGGCCTCTAGCTCAGCCGGCACCTAGGGAAACCCACCAAACCTGTGAATTTTTTAAAACTAAACACAATGGTACCTCACTTGTGTGGGTAGGCCTAGCGCCCGTGACAGAAAATGCCCCAAAACACAACGTGGACACATCACATTTTCCCAAAGAAAACAGAGCTGTGGATTTTAGCCTCTAGCTCAGCCGGCACCTAGGGAAACCCACCAACAGTGCATATTTTTAAAAACTAGATACCTAGGGAAATTCAAGATTGGGTGACTTGTGGGGCTCTCACCAGGTTCTGTTGCCCAGAATCCTTTGCAAACCTCAAAAGTTGGCCAAAAAACACCTTTTCCTCACATTTCAGTGAAAGAAAGTTCAGGAATCTGAGAGGAGCCAAAAATGTCCTTCCACCCAGAGGTCCCTTAAGTCTCCCAATAAAAATGGTACCTCACTTGTGTGGGTAGGCCTAGCGCCCGAGACAGGAAATGCCCCAAAACACAACATGGACACATCACATTTTCCCAAAGAAAACAGTGCTGTTTTTTGCAAAGTGCATAGCTCTGGATTTTGGCCTCTAGCTCAGCCGGCACCTAGGGAAACCTACCAAACCTGTGAATGTTTTAAATCTACACACCTAGGGGAATCCAAGTTGTGGTGACTTGTGGGGCTCTCACCAGGTTCTGTTACACATAATACTTTGCAAACCTCAAAATCTGGCCAAAAAACACTTTTTCCTCACATTTTGGTGACAGAAAGTTCTGGAATCTGAGAGAAGCCACAAATTTCCTTCAACTCAGCGTTCCCCCAAGTCTCCCGATTAAAATGGTTCTTCACTTGTGTGTGTAAGCCTAGCGCCCATGACAGGAAATGCCCCAAAACACAATGTGGGCACATCACATTTTCCCCCCAAAAAAGACCTGTTGTTTGCAAAGTGCCTAGCTCTGGATTTTGGCGTCAAGCACAGCCGGCACCTAGGGAAACTCACTAAACCTGTGCATTTTTGAAAACTATACACTTTGGGGAATCCAAGATGAGATGACTTGTGGGGCTCTCACCAGGTTCTGTTACCCAGAATCCTTTGCAAACCTCAACATTTGGCCAAAAAAACACTTTTCCTCACATTTCGGTGACAGAATGTTCTGGAATCCGAGAGGAGTCACAAATTTCCTTCCACTCAACGTTCCTCCAGGTCTCCTGATAAAAATGATACCTCGCTTGTGTGTGTGGGCCAGGTGCCTGCAACAGGAAAAGGTAAAAAATGTGTAGAGATTGAGGGGATAGCTCAGCGAGTTGATAAGCACAATTTTTTACATGACTCTGCTTTGGGGACCTACACAAGTGAGGTATCATTTTACTTGGGAGACTGAGGGGAACACTGGGTGGTAGGAAATTTGTGCCGGCACGGTGACACTACAAAGAAAAGTGAGGAAAATATGCTTTTTTAAGCAAATTTTAAGGTTCGCAGAGGAATCTGGGTAAGAACATTTTGGGGGATCCACGCAAGCCACAAGTCCCTGGACTCCTCTGGGTGTCTAGTTTATAAAAGTGTCTGGGTTTGGTAGGTTTCCCTAGATGACCGCCGCACCCGGGACCAAAAACACAGGTGCCCCCCCTTGAAAAACAGGTAGTGTTGCAATAGATCAATTTCAATGGGAGGGTGTTTGGTTAGGGAAGCAATGGCGCTCAAAGCCCTAAGGTATATCTAAAGATCTCTCATGAATCCTAAATGGTGCACTCAGTGGGGATTACACCCTCGACCGCCCAACTGATTGGAAGCCAATCAGATGTACAATAGACAACAAAGAGGCACTCGTTACTATCATGGACTGTTTAGTCCATGATAGTAACGAGTGCCTCTTTGTTGTCTATAGTGTTGCAATTGATCATTTTGATGTGTCCACGTCCTTCTGTGATGTTCCAAACACTAAAGATGTGAAAAGAAACACATTTAGGTTATGTTAAGAAGACCCCTCACCCACCAACACAGTTGGTGGCATGCTTCATCATCAGGGTCCCACCCATGACACCTAGCATGTCACTGGTGTGCTCCGATGCCTGATTACAGCAGAGCAGGTTTTGTCCTTTTTACCACACATTCATTTTTACCACACACATTGGTTGGATGTGGCAAGAGTGTGAGTGAAGGATCCGCAGATAAAAAAAAATTAGCAAGAGATTTCACAAAAATGAAATTCACTGCTAATAACTGAAAGGCCATAAAACTGAACCAATGACTCACAGCTTGTGAACTGTAAAGCCGCATCAAGGCACCAACCGATTTACAGTCCATTCACACACCTTTCATACATGACATGCACAAGACCATTCAGCCCGCCAGCCCCGGGCCCAGCACCTTACAACACTTGCATCAGCAGACAGCGCCATTCAAGGGCCCATCACTTTCATACATCCACATTCCTGATACAGCAATCACACTAGCTGATGGGAGTGTGTGTACTGCTGTTTGGCCGGCAGTGTGTTGCAATGGTCAACAGTAAGTCGCTATTTACAGCCACTCCACGCACACCGCCATCACTTTTTTTAAACAAAAAAGAGACCACCAACTAATTACACATAAGTACAAAACTGCAAACTCAAAAGCTCTAACTAAATGCATGACAGTCATTCGAACCATGAAACTGAACAAAAAATATTAAACAAAACAGAACAGGCAGTTTTCACTCATGGTAGTTCCCAATAATTCTTTTGGGTGTGGTAACTTCTAAAACAGCCGGCCACACACAGCCTAGGCTTAGAAGGACAATCAGGGCAGTAGTTTTGAGTCTCCCTCTGGACACCTCTTCGGGCACAGACTCTACATTTTTTAGTGGGAAAGTATTTTTGGGGAGTGGGAGGAATGTGTTCAGGAAAGTGGCGATCTTTCAATCTAGTCACATTCCTCACCACTGCATTTCTAGGAACTATTGCCCCTTCCACTACAATAAGGCTTTCTGTCACCGACTCAGGGAAACAATCTTTGAACACAATATAAGCATTAAAAGTTGCTAAATGAAACAAATGGATGGCCAACTTTTCATACCAAACATAAGACTTACGAATAGCACTGTAAGGTTCCAACCTCTGGTCTACTCTATCAACACCACCCATGTGCTTATTGTAGTCTAAAAGGCACACAGGTTTGCGCACTTCAGCAACTTGACCCCAAACAGCACAGGTGAAGTACTCTCATCATGTATGGTAGTTAACTTGTAGACTTCCCTTTTGTCTGCAAATTTCAGAGCTAGCAGCTCATCATTCAGCTAGGCACTGTGCTGTCCCCTCTCAAGTTTTTTACAGACAAGCTCCCTTTGATAGCCTTTCTGGAGAGAGCGGATTGTGCCACACGCAACAGTGTCCACTCTGAACATTTCTTTGAACAACTGCACTCCAGTGTAGAAGTTATCTACATACATGGTGACATTTGTTAAACAGTTGTCTACCAAGTTCCCACACAATTTTCTCAGTAACTTCAAAAGTGGGTAGACAACCAGGGGGGTCAATACCGGAATCCCTACCAGTGTAGACCCGGAAATTATACACATATCCTGTATTACTTTCTGACAGAATGTACAATTTAATTCCATACTGTGCCCTCTTGCTAGGAATGTACTGCTTAAAAACCAAACACCCCTTGAACAGGACCAAAGACTCATCTACAGATATTTCTTTCCCTGGAACATAAACCTCTGAAAACCGATATACAAAATGATCAAGGACAGACCTAATCTTAAAAAGACGGTCACAGTCAGGGTGATCTCATGGCAAGGCTAAAGCATTGTCAACAAAATGCAGCATCCGAAGAAGAAGCAAATACCGATTACGAGCCATCGTTGTAGGTAAAATGGCTGTTGCTATCAAGGGACTAGTAGACCAATAAGAAGCCAGCAACGGTTTCCTTATCAACCCCATCAAAAAAGCCAAACCTAGCAACTTTTTCAACTCTTCCAGATTTGTGGGAATCCACTGGGTAACTCTAGACTGAGGCCTAAGTCTGGCAGCGTTGTCCCTCAAATCCTGCTCTGCATACAAATTAGTCTGCTCAACAATCTCTTCCAAAAATACATCGTCCATAAACAACTGAAAGAAATTGACAGGCAAAAACGTTTCCGTATTGGCTCTACATTCTGGGAGACCAGAAAATGCCAGCAACTGTGGCTGCTCCATGTTTGGGGCAATCGAGATGTCAGGTCTCCAATGGGAAACCATTCAGCCCCAGGCTGCTGCACTATTGGCACATGCATGTCCTCTAAAACAGGCCCTTCATCTGCACTAGAGAGGCTTCCTCATGAGAAGATTCCTCTCGGAGAGAAAGCTCATTGCCAGAATCTCTCACTTCCTCCTCTACCTCAGATGTAGAGTCAGTCTCATAATCATGGTCAGAAGACGACTCAAAAAGCACGCCAACAACCTGCTGAGTGGTCACTCTGCGGCTAGCCATGATCCTTTCTAAGACGTGTAAAGTGACAAAAGCGCCAACAACAACCAGCACTGTCTAAAATAAGTAATAAACAAAGTGTGGCTTTATCAAAAGAGTTATGTACTCAAAAACTATACCTGTCACATGCCTGAAAAAGCTAGACTCACCAGCAACTACTCTGCACATACACAGCAATCACCAACGATATCCCACTAAAAAGAAAAAAGAAAAGCAAATTAAACATAAGACAACACTAATTTCATTGTGCACATATCTAAGGACAATTTCACACACAATCCTGCATTGAGTACACCACCTACAAACATGTCATTCATGCATATCAACAATACTCCTTTGGAGTGAATTGCTTTTACTTACCTAAAACATGCAACTACACAAACTTCAGGTCAACTAATGCCAAAACAGCAAGGATCCACAGGAAAGGAAGCAGAAGCTTTGAACTAGAACAAAAAGGAGAAATAAACTTTTATAATCACAAACACAAATACTTTGCCAGTTGACAAACACCCAGCCACCAAGCATTTCCACATTTCCCCTGGTGCCTAAGTAGATTCTCACCCCCCTTGGGGGCAGGTGGGCCTACAAAAAATAAGCCATCAGCATTGTGCCCCCTTTGGGGGGGCGACCTTGCCAAAAGGGCTGCCCCCCTACACAAAACACACACACAGGATCCCTGGTGCCTAAGTGGATGGCCCTAAAAGAATAGGACGATCTGCCCTCAAGGGGGGCAGAAATGGCCAACAGTTCTGTGCCCCCTTTGGGGGGTGACCCTTGCCAAAGGGGGCGCCCCAGCACAAAAATAATAAAGGGGAACAAAATAAAATCCCTGCCATCTTGGTCGATTGGGGGCAGATGGGCCTAAAAAGAAATGGCCAACACTAATTTCCCCCGTTTGGGGGGGGCAACCCTTGCCCTCACACTCACACAACACAATCCCTGGGGCCTAGTGAGTTTCTACCCCGCCACCCGGGCAAGATCGGCCGAAAACATGGCCGATCTAGCCCGGGAAGGGGAGGGGGGCGAAACTTATAAAAAAAATACTGCCCCCAGGGCAGCAACCCTTGTCTAAGGGGTCGCTCCTCTAAAACATTATAATACATATAATCCCTGGTGTCTAGTGGGTTTCGACCCACCCTGGGGGCAGATCGGCCAAAAAAACTGCTGTTCGGACCCCGGGGGGGGGGGGCGAAACACAGATATGCTTATGCTCCCAGGGGAGCGTCCTTTGCCCAAGGAGTCGCTCCCCAAAATAAGCCTAAAACAATCCCTGGTGTCTAGTGTGTAAATTCCTGCTCCACAATCATGGATGGCTTCCAGCGCGTCCCCGGCAACATTTGATGACGCCAGCGTGCTGTAAGCATGTTAATGTCATCAGATTAACTGGGGAGGGGGCGGACTCAGGGTTGCAAGGGGAAGCAGTTTCCCATCCATCCCCAGTGGGGATGTGTGGGTGGGAGGCCCACTGGGGGAACACTAGCACTCCCCCCATGGGCCGGGTGCAGGACGAGCTGGGCTCGTCCTCAACACATGGCAACCGTGGCCGAGGGCGATCCCAGCTCGTCCAAGGCACACGAGGGGTTAAGGGGAAAGCCACAAGAATGACTCTGATTAGGTAACTGTGAACAATGTGACCAGTGCGCCAATACTGCCGATCTAGTTCATGATGTTGTGCATGTTCGCGCTGTGAGCGCCATGGCCGCCATGCAGCATGAAGGAGAAAGGCAAAAGAAAGAAACAGTTCGCCCACCCTGAAGTATATATCACGAATCATGCAATAATCCATGTAACAGGGGCAGTCTGCAAGGTGGGCCAAATGTAAAGAATTTACCAATGACATCACGGGGATTTTGAAAGGCAAGCCCAGGAATGAATGAAAGTGATGGGCATGAGGTGGGCGTGGTTAAAAGCCCACAATACTTACAACAGGTCAAAGCACTTGTGCGCTCGACCAACAAATCTACATTAAGCTTCTCAAAACGGGGCTCAGGCTGACTGTGAGCTTTTAGATCAATGGAATTTGGATAACCCTACTGAACAGCCGGCTGGCTAGACCTGCAGTGTGGCTGGCACAGGACACGGGCCAGATGCGGATGTGTGTTGACTGACTTGCCATGGCTTGCAGATGGCACGACCGGTGCATGTCCGTTACAGTTTTCAACTTAATTAATGCAATGAAGACAGTAAATTGTTTTGCCTGAGCACTAGTGTGCCCCTAACCAAGATGATGGTTTCAGCATATGCCAAGCTGGCAGAGTAAAAATGGCTGCTTTCACTTCCTCTGTGTAAGTGAACCATGAGGTGAAAGGAACAAAAAATTAAAATGCAATCAAACACAACAACAGAAATACAACTAAGTTAAAAAAGAGAGTGTAGCTATAAATTCTTGCAAACCAACTAATATAAAACTAATTAAGTTAAAGATGTACAAAAAAAGGCAGAGTGCAAAAAACTGTTCAAATGTCAGGCCTCAAACAGCAGCTCGTTTTGAACACCAACTAACCCCTCTATCTTACTGCAATTTATTAAGATATAGACTGCATTGCACTACGTTTGCAATTACATTCTTCTTTAACTATGCAGATCTTTAAGAAAACAAAGGCATCATTTTTATTTTGTGATGTTATCATTTTAAGATTGCCACCTCACCAAGGGCCAGATGTATCATACAACCGATTTGCGATTCTCAAATAGCGATTTTTAAGAAATCGCTATTTCAGAAATGCAAAAAGCTATGTATGATTTTTGCGATTCAGTAATAGCGATTTCTTAAAAATCGCAAATGCTATTACCGAATCGCAAATAGAGAATCTGTCCCCATTCGCACCTATCGGCCTGTTGGCCCATTTCTGCGAATTTTTTGCATTTCCAAAATTGCGATTTCTTAACCAGAAATCTTAATTTTGGAAATGCAAAACCCCAGGGTGCTTGGGGCCTAAGGCCCCCTCTGCTGCACCCCAAAACAAAATTGGGGGACATGTAAGGTGCACACATGCCAAAAGGGCATGTGTGCTATACATGTAGATTTTAAAAATGTATTCTAAATGCATTTTTTTATTTTGCACATGGTTACCACCAGGTTCAACGTGGTGGTAAATAGCGATTCCTAAATGCCCAAATCGCATTTAGGAATGGCTTCATACATGTGCTAAGAAATCGCAAATAAGGAATCCTCATTTGCGATTTCTTATTAAGAGAATCGCAATTTGCAACTCTCTAAACAGGGTCGCAATTTTAAGGAATCACTATCTTAGCGATTCCTTAAATTTGCGTTCAGAATGTCTTTCATACATTCTGAACTGGCTTTTTGCATTCGCAAACGGGCATTTGCACCGTTTGCGAATGCAAAAAACCTTGATACATCTGGCCCCAAGAGAAGTATGTAAACAACATTACTCTGCCCAGTGGAGTATCAGTGTGAGTGTTCGCTGTTTTCACTCTTCTACTGTAAATGAAATGCACCCTTTTCATTGTATCTTTAAAGCCCATGAACAATATCTTAGAGAATAATTCACACATCCACATTAGTGAGATAGGACGTTATATAGCACGGTCTTTTGCCGCCGATTACCGAATTTGCATTATTTTTTTTGTTTAAGAAACCGTTCATTTACTTCTTTATTGTAATATGCTCCACTAGTCATATATTCTGTATAAAACTAGAAATATAATTTACCTGGATTAAGAAGGATAAATGCCTACTTAAGTCTTACTAAATAATCAGCAGGCCAAAGTCGACTACGTGCTATAATGAAAACTCCCAGTTTTTGAGTTTTTTTGTCTATTTTACTACTCAAGCTCAGTGGAAACCATCAGTTTCCTTGTCTGCATGTTTAAAAAGGGGAAAAGACAAAACCGTGGTCTCTTGGGTGGCACCTCATGCTATGACTTATAACTGGCAGGTGATGAAGCAGAAAATGAAGGTTTTGATTTATTTACGCTTAAACGTAGTGTGAAATAATCATGTGTGACTTTAACCGAACTAATAAAGATTGTACGGGGACAAAATGTGCCCTTAGAGTAGTTCGCCAACATTTATAAGCGTGCTTTATATAACGTGATGTATTAGAATTGCACTAATCCGACATAATTATAAACGTGTGCTACGATTTGCTTGCTTGAAATGTTTTAGTTTAGCATTACTTTAGTGCAGGCTTTGGCCTAGTTGCCTGGTCTCACGGTTTAGATGCTCGTATTTTTCCAATGTGCTATTAAACGTGTATTTTTGCTTGAAGCTGTACTTTTCCACTGAGATCGTTCACATGCTTATCTTAAGGTTTCGTGCCAGCCTGGCATATTTTCTCTTTACTCCAAGGTCAATCTGCAGGTGCGGACAATGGAAGCTCTGAAAGTGAGTTAATTGGTATAAAATTTTGCAACTTGCGTACCCATCTCCAAGGATAATGTATGCTTAAGTAAAAGCTTGAGAACTGTCGTTTTTGATTGGACAATTTGAAGCTAACCTATGAACCCTCCAATGGAAGACCCTACTGGATTTGAACTGTTGTCTATTTAAACCAGGTGCACGAGAAGAAGGTAGCTATTACAGCCATTAGAGCTATTACCAGCCCGATACCCGCCATTTTGCAGGACATTGCAGCTATTATGGCCCATCTTGCTGCGACGCCATTTTGAAAGAGACTTTGATGTTTTCTCTAATCGAGAGAAAGAGACTTTAAATGATTCTTGCCCTAGAGACTTTAACTTTGATCCCTTGCATGAAGTAGTAGTTTTACTTTGCCGCCGTGAGGCAATTGCCCCGTCCACCCCTACCCCCTTTGCCCCGTCCCGTGCTGATCGAGAAACGGTACCTGTGAGACGAAGACTTCCTTGTATGCTGATCGTAATTGGTAAATATGAAAGGAAATTGTAAAATTGCATTGTGTTTCTTTTAGGTAACCAACTGCTGATTTTGATAAGATCCCTAGTTAGGAGTTTTTCTAAATTAATGTTGCTAAACTGTTTTTGCATGAAGTCCCACATGCCGATGCTAATTTGAGGTTAGATGAGGATTCCTTTTGTTGCACGATGCAATTTGAGACCTTGTTATGCTGACTAAATGTATACAATTAGTTCATTACAGATTATCGTATTAGTGATTTGCATTGCTATTATCGAATGCCTTGTTATTCAAATGCTGCATAGATTGCACTTGTTTCGCCGCTATGGACAGCTATTAATGTTCATTTACGTTTATCATTTGGTGTTGAGACACATTTATATTGTGCTAGCTTTGTTAATATAGGGAAATAAATTTACTAACTTTGAATAAACTGGTGTGGTTATTCCTGACTGAAAGGTCAGGGTTCGCCGAAAATGTATTCTGGATTAATTGTTAAGTGTTATGTTGATCAGGGTGTTGCTTATGTTTGTTATTGATTATTGATTTAATGAAATTGACTGATTAAGGGTGCCGAGGGTCCCACTTAGTCAAAAGATTCATCGGCCTAAAGAGCGTCCCAATACAGGTAAAATTACTAGTACGGACCGCTCTATCAGTAGATGGTGGCAGAGGACGGTTGCGCCTTTTGGGACCCCGTACTCTTAAAGTACATGGTGTTGAATTAACGGTTACGCCCTTTGAGACCCCACTTGAGAAGTTGAATTAGATTTTTCTTGGATAAAACTGATTGGGAAAATGATGATGGGCTAGGTCCACCACGACTTTCCCGGGATCTCGGAGCTTGCGAATGGAGAGAACGGAGGTGTGGTATCAGCGTTGGCGGTACTAGTGATGGTATGAGTGAAGTTAGGGTTTGCGCTTGCACAGCTTATTGCCGCAGATTGTGTGAAAAGGTTGCGAGGAATTTTTTTCTTTTTAGAGGATAGCGGAGGTGCGACTCCGAGTGTAGAAGTAGGGAAGTCGTCGAACTTCATAGAAATAGCGGAGGTGCGACTCCGAGTGCGAGAGTAGGGAAGTCGTCGAACTTCATGTGCATGTGGCGCTTCGTGCATAAAAAGGTCCACGTGGTTGTTGTTGTTGAGACGGGCCCTGCGAGGTCAAGAGACTCCGGAGTATGTTGTTTTATGTTGTGGTCTGGTCGGTTTAGTAGGTTGATCGGGCGTGGTCAACGAGTCGGTACGTGTGTTAAGGGAGTGAAAGAAACTTCGACTTCGGGCTTTGACAAAATTCTAAGTGCACTAGAATAGATCATTGACAAGTTGAGAGCAGTCTGCGGGTCAGATTTGCTTGCGAACGTGGGGACCGAGAAAGATGGAATAACTGCTGAGGCTAGTGAAAAATCCCTAAGGTCCTGAAGCGATTGTGTTACCCTTCCTGTAGTAAACCGACAGATCTGTTTTATATTTTTGGTAGCTCGCGATACATGCAAGAAGTTGTTACGAGAGGAGCTGAGTGAAGGAGGACTAGTCGCGAGGCTTTGTCAGCCGCAGTGTGTGTGAGTGTGACGTCACTAGGAGCCGCGCTGGGATAGGTTGGTTGCAGGGAAGGGTCGCGTACGGATTGGACGCAGTCTGTGGGACTCGATTGGAAGGGGAAAGGCAGGCGAAGAGTATTCCGGGAATTAAAGTCACCTATTGATTACAAACTTTGTGAAATAAAAGACGAGAAGATGAAATTTTTTAAAGCATTAAGGAGTGCGATGAAGGGGGAGTCTTACATTAAAGCGAGCGTAGGAGAAGAGACGCCGCCCGAAGGTACACCAGCTTACATTGTAATGGAGGAAAAAGGGGTAGCTCCGTGCCTTTGGCTAAAGCAATGGCACAAGTTGACAGAGAAACATGGGAGCGTAGCGTTCCCGATCCACGGGACATTCAATATAAGGATTCTGGAGAATTTGAGGTTCACGATGTACGACATGAAGGTGCCTCCAAGGCCAGCCCAGTTTGAGGCTCTAGCGATTTGGGAATTAATGGCTAGACAGCAACAGAAAAATAAGTTCGAAACAAGGATAAGGAAGGTAGAAAAGACACTAGCGGACGCTAGGTGGGATAATGCACAGAAGGTATGGAGGTCAGATGTATTGCAGGGGATAAAATTGTTTCCCGCAATTACTAAGGAAGAAGAGGAGACAGGTAAGAAAGCTACCTGTAAGACAAACAGGAGGTGTTCCAAGGATAGAGAGGACGAGGAAAAGTTGAGAAGAGAAGAGGAGTTAGAGGATGAGGAGCTAATAATGCAATTGCTGAACGACCGTCCACCACCTTATGCGGAGAGTGGACAAGGTCCAAGTACCAGTTCTGCCCCTCCGGCATCGGTACAGAACGGTGAAAGTCAGAGTTCAGGAGCATCATCGGGATCTAAGGACCCGAGTCTACTGTTCACCCCGCAGATACCACAGGTTAGGAGAATATATCCAGATGTGCCCATGTTGAAACCAGCAGAAAATTATCAGCCGCAGATTCCAGGATACTATAGCAGTGACAACAGTGCAGGAATGATTCTAGATCCAACCGTAAGGGGAGTACAGAGTGGTCACAACCCGACATTGGCACAAGCTGAATCAACTCAGTTTTTGATGCCTCAAAAGCAGATGCAAGGGGGAAATGCACATGCTCAGATGACGGGGAGTCAAATGGGTATGCCGGCAATGATGACCCATAGTGTGGGAATGAACGTGCCTCAGAACATGGGAAATGGACAAAACCCAGATGCGATATCACTACCCATTACTGTAGGTCCACCGGTACCTCTGTACAGTCAGCCTAACTTAGGTATGAGCGGTCAGGGATCAATGCTGCAGAGTGGGACAGAAAGGAGGTGCATAGAAAACACTCCAGGGATAACTCCGATAGCGGCTCAGCCAACTGGATCTGGGACCTTGATGGAGTTTAGTCCCATATGTGCTCAGTCAACACTGGTGAGGTCAAGTCCCCCACTGGTGATACCGCTGTCATCGAACACTGAAAAGTTGCCGCAACCATCAATGGCAGTTGATGTGAATGCTACACTGATGGGGTTGAATGCACAACAGCTAACACAGTGGTTCAACAGTCTGAACTCCACACAACACTCAGCCAGTGGGAAGGGAGAAGACTATCTGAATAGGGTCAGGTTGAACATGGAAGCACAAGAATTGGTGGAAGGGACCATGGGTGTGAATAGGTTAGAGTCCTACTCGGAAGAAGAGCTGAGATACCTATGTCCAAGGATTACGAAAGAAGTGAATAAGGTACATAAAAGCTTGCAAGAAATAGCTGACAAAAACGGGGTCGATATAGATAAGACAAAACACTTGAGCAGAAGCTACAGGTTGGATTTCGGGGCCACAGATTTCGAACACATGAGGTCAGCAGGTATGAAGGCGCACCTTAGAGAATTGCTGCAGAGTGCACAAGTGTGGAGGTGTTTAGACAAGTGGGAAAGCAGGTGGGTAAAGAGAAAGGAAAAGAGGAGGGACAGTGCTACAGAGCACAATGAGAAAAGACCACAGAGTAGCGAGGCAGTAACCATGTTACCAATGAGGGAGACAGCAGGGGGAAAACTAATACATGTACCATGGCACAGAAGCGACATTCAGTCTTTTACGGATGATTTTCCCAAACTGAGAGAGAAACCGATTGAATGGTATCAGCAGACTGATAGGTTTGTGAAGCTTGCAAAATGTCTTTGGGAAGATCTGAACACTCTCTTTGAGATTGTGGTTCCGGCAGATTTGTGGGAGGATTGCAAAAGAGCTGTAGGTTGGCCGACGAGTGAACCAGAGAGAGACAGGGAGACAGGTGCACCATCACCTATGGTGATGAGCCTGTACTATAAGGTGATTGAGCATTTGAAGACGAAGGTGGCCGCGAAAAATGTGGATTGGCAGAAGATTGATCGAACTGCCCAAGAGGCTAAAGAGTCGATTCATAGTTACTATGAGAGGTTGTTGAAGGCGTTTAAGAACTACAGTGGCACGGAAACAATAGAGGCGAAGGACATGCTTCATTTTGTGTTCAGATTTGTGGAAGGGCTGAGACCAGAGATAAGTCAGATGATAAAGTCGCATTTGATTTGCTGGCAGTCGAAACCGATTGATGAGGTGTCGAATTATGCGAAATACTGTAGCGACGAAATTGAAGTGAAACAGAAAAGGTTGAAAGAGAAGGTGATGATGATGCAGCTTAAAGCAGCTCAGACAGGCCTGCAAGGTTTGCAAGGGATGCAAGGGTTCCAACAGCAGGTACCGCAACCGCAGCCACAGTTGCAGGGAAATATGATGTTTCAGCCACAGGCGAGAGGCAGAGGCAGAGGAGGTTTTGTGAATAATGGTCCGGATTTGAACACTGTTGTGAATGGTGTGCAGGCAATGAAGAAGGTGATGCCGTGTCACGTGTGCGGAATTGTCGGTCATTGGAAACGCGAGTGCCCGATGGTGGTGCAGGAAGGTGCAGGTGCAGGTGTTAGTCAGCAAAACAATGATGTCAATGCATTTCAGACAATGAGGGGACCGAAAATGAGAGGTCCAAACCCAAATTTTCAGACGGTAAATCAGTTGCAGGGATTACAACCTATGCAGCCGCAGCAGATGCAGATGCCTCGTATGCAGATGACGCAAATGCAGCCAATGCAACAGCAGTTACCCATGGTACCTAATCAGCAAATGCAAATACCTTTGGCGCCAATGAGTCAGCAGCAAGTGATGGTTCCTCCACAGGTCTCGGGTCAGGTAATGAGTACAAATGGCACCGTACAACAGTTCCCACTACACAGTGAGAGTGGAATAAACAATGTATGGGAGAGTGAAAGTTCAGGAGAGGAAGGAGATTGTGTGCTTGCAGCATCCTTGGAAGTTGATCAAAAGGGTCCGTACGTGGAGGGAAGAGTAATGGGTCATCGTGTCTCATTCCTGGTTGACACAGGAGCAACTCATTCAACCGTTAAGAGCATTGAAGTACCAAATTTGCCACTCTCAGGGAGGACAGTTCAAGTGGTGGGAGTAGCAAACAGACACCTGACAAACCCAATTGCAGATCCGGTACCAGTCAGCATTGGTAACTATCAAGGGTTACACCAATTTGTGGTATGTGACTCAAGCCCGATAGCACTGTTAGGGAGAGACCTATTGTGCAAATTGGGATGTTCGATTATGTGTTCGAACGAGGGAATAAAAATTCAGACGAGCAGTGATGGGGAAGAAGAGGACAGTGTAGAGGGGGATGAGATGGAAACTGTTGATGAAGAGTATCCCCTGATTTGCCTTTTCCCGATGATAACTGAAGAAGACATTCCAGTTGAATTACGGGAAACGGTCAGAAAGGAAGTGTGGGATATGACAGGGAAAGAGGTGGGATTGATGAAAGGAGTGGAACCAGTGAAAGTGACTGTAAAGCCCAATGCGATCTTTCCCCAGACCCCACAATACCACATGGCACAGGACACCCTCATGAAAGTTGCCCAGCTCATTGACGAATTTGTAAAACAGGGAGTACTGAAAGAAGTGTTAAGCAGTCCATGTAATTCACCAATCATGGGACTAATAAAGCCGAGTGGAAAGGTCCGACTCGTGCAGGACTTGAGGAAAATAAATGACATCATAGTCAAATGCTGCCCTGTAGTACCGAATCCAGCTGTGATAATGTTTCAAGTCCCTTGCGATGCCGAGTGGTTCTCAGTCATCGACTTGTCACAAGCATTCTTCTCGGTGCCTCTTCATGAGGACAGCCAATTTCTCTTTTGTTTCAAATTCTTAGACAGAGTGTACAGTTGGTGTCGAATTCCTCAAGGGTTTTCTGAGTCACCGTCAATATTCAATCAGATTCTAAAGAAAGACTTGGAAGCATTAGAATTGCCATTCGAGTCAACCCTAGTACAGTACATCGATGACTTACTGATTGCATCAAAGACAGAAAGTGGCTGCACAGCTGATACCATTGCTCTGTTGAACCATTTGGGAAGGAATGGACACAAGGTGTCTCCTTCCAAGTTGCAGTTCTGTCAGAAGAAAGTGAAATACTTGGGTCACCAAATAGAGAAAGGGTCACGGAGAATAATAAAGGAAAGAATAACAAGCGTACTTCAAATGAGTCCACCAAAGACAAGGAGGGAGGTGAGGAAGTTTTTGGGAATGGTGGGCTACTGTCGCCAGTGGATTCCCAACTTCTCAACTCTAGCAAAGCCTTTACTGAAGCTGACCCAGAAGGATGCCTTGGATCAAATTGAGCTGAAAGGAGATGAGATGGATGCTTTTGTTGAACTGAAAGAATGCATGTGTAGGGCTCCAGCTTTAGGTATGCCTGATTACACAAAGCCTTTCACATTGTTTTGTCATGAACGTGATGCATGTTCTTTGTCTGTCTTGACTCAAGCCCACGGTGGCATAAACAGACCAGTAGCGTATTTTTCAGCTACTTTGGATCCGGTTGCAGCAGCACTTCCAGGGTGTTTGCGCGCCGTAGCAGCAGTTGGTATCAGCCTCACTCAGAGTGAAGGAATAGTGATGGGACACCCAGTAACAGTCATGGTCCCTCACTCAGTTGAGATACTTTTGACCCGCTCCTGAACGCAACACATGACTGGAGCAAGGCTCACAAGGTATGAAACGGTAATTCTGGGCTCACCGAATGTGCAGCTGAAAAGGTGCACTACGTTGAATCCAGCAATCTTGCTTCCTGGTGAAAATGCTGAAGTTGAGAACGCTGAAGACGTCGAGCATGACTGCCTTCAGGTGACTGAATTTTGCACAAAACCTCGACCTGACATTAAGGATACTAAGCTTGATGAAAATGACCAAATTGTTTTCGTTGATGGTTCATGTCTAAGAGATGGGATGGGAATTTTGAAAGCAGGATATGCTGTATGTACTGTAACAGGTGTCTTGGAAGCGGGCTGGCTTCAAGGAGTCTATTCTGCACAAGTAGCAGAACTTGTAGCCCTTACAAGAGCATGTCAACTGTCTACATTGATGAAAGTCACCATTTACACTGATAGTCAGTATGGGTTTGGGATTGTGCATGACTTTGGACAACTATGGTCACAGAGAGGTTTCCTGACTTCTTCAGGATCCCCAGTGAAGAATGGGGAAAGAATAAGGGAATTGTTACACGCCATTCAAATGCCAGCCGAAGTTGCAGTGGTAAAGTGTAGTGCTCATACAAAAGGACAGGACTATGTTTCTCTGGGAAATGCATATGCGGATCAAGTCGCAAGATTTTGTGCCTTGAACTGTATATTACTCAGAGATGAATGGAATTCGATAAGTGAACCAGAACTCGAACCAGCTGAAGCATTTGCCTTGAAAGTTGTAGATACAATAGACGAATTAAAAGCATTACAGAATAGCGTCAGAGAGGATGAAAAAGACTCCTGGATTAAATCACAATGTATAAAGAGACCAGACGAGTTATGGGTTTCAAATGAGGGAAAATTTGTTTTGCCAAGTAGTCTCTTATCACAGCTTGCGCGGTTTTATCATGGGCAGGCTCACCTAGGGAGAGATGCCATGATAAGATTGTTCAAAACTGATTGGTTTAACCCCAGATTTCGCCAAGCTGCAGAAGCAGTTTGCCATCGATGTGTCACTTGCCAGCAGATGAACCCAGGGAAGGGAACGGTTGTGAACGCGAGCCACATTGGCAGAGCCAGTGGCCCGTTTAGTCGAATGCAGATGGACTTCATTGAGATGCCTGTGCATGGAGGTTTGAAGTATGTGTTGGTGATTGTGTGCATTTTTAGTCACTGGATTGAGGCATACCCCACACGTAGAAATGACAGCCTTACAGTTGCAAAACTATTGTTGAGAGAGTTGATACCACGTTTCGGATTCCCGATCTCTTTAGAATCAGATAGGGGAAGTCACTTCAATAACGAGGTGATAAAGTTACTTTGCGAAGCGCTGAACATTGAGCAAAAACTGCATTGTAGCTATCGCCCTGAAGCCTCAGGATTGGTGGAGCAGATGAATGGTACACTGAAATCAAGAATGGCGAAAATATGTGCATCGACAAATTTGAAATGGCCTGACGCATTGCCCTTGGTGCTAATGTCAATGAGAAACACCCCTGATAGAAAGACTGGATTGTCTCCGCACGAAATTCTCATGGGCAGGGCTATGAGACTTCCTGCAGTTCCCGCAAACGCGCTTTTGAATATTACAGATGATATGGTGTTAGACTACTGCAAGGGTCTGGCTGACGTGGTTCGCTCTTTCTCTCACCAGGTGGAAGCGACCACCTTGCCACCGATCCAAGGTCCAGGACACGCACTGAAAGCAGGTGACTGGGTCGTGGTAAAGAAGCATGTGAGAAAGTCGTGTCTGGAACCCCGTTGGAAAGGCCCTTTCCAAGTGATCCTGACGACAACTACCGCTGTGAAGTGTGCGGGGGTTCCCAACTGGATTCACGCCAGTCACACAAAGAAGGTGTTGTGTCCCACAGACGAGGAAGTTGAAGCGCTAAAACTGCCAGTGCCTGATAAAACAGTGCTGAGTGCCGAGACAGAGCAAAACCGAACTGAAAGCGAACAGGCAGGAACGGAAGAGAGAGAGATATTCTCTGAAGACGAAGAGACTAACTCACTTGGGGAAGACCAAGGAGAAAGTTCAGACAGCGACGAAGCAGCTGAAGGTGACAAAGAACCTGAAGCAGCTGAGGGTAGCCAAAAGCCTGAAGCAGCCGAAGGTGACAAGGAACCTGAAGCAGCTGAAAGTGATTAAGAGCCTGACGAAAGTAACGGTGACGAAGGGCTCGAAAAGGGTGAAAAAGCAGGAGAGCCTGATCAGAGGAGGGCTTTCCCAGAAGCAGATGATACAGAAAAAGAAAAAGAGAACGTGATTGATTCCCCAGAAGGAGGGGACAAGGCAGAACAGAACGAAAAGGTTCAAGCTTCCTCAGAAAAGGTCGCAGGTCCATCAAATGGACACGGTGCAAAGAGAAGATTAAGTATATCACCAATAAAAGAAAGGACTAAAGGAAGTTTGAACGACGGAGAAAGGCCGAAAGTGAAAGAGAAAAGAAAAGAAGTAACTGTCGCGGTACCATCCCCGAGTGAAGAAAAAGACTTGACAAAGGTGGAAAGTACCAGCGAAGCAGAATCGAAAAGAGAAGCAAAATTGAAAAGGAAAAGGATACCAAACAGGAGATATTCCGGTCCAGAATGGGCATATGTAGCCAATGACGATTGGACTGACGAGTTTGTATCTCTAAGCCTCGAGAACGAAGAAGAAGAGATACCAATAGAAAAGAAAAGTTTTATGGACTCGGTTGATTGAAAGGGTGATAAATGACATTGCTCGCTACAATCTAACGTGATACAAACAACCAGCTGAGACATTGCTAAACCGGATGAGACACTTGCTGAACTAATAAAGGACTGAGTTATTGCCGAATTGAGACAAATGCTGCTAACCGATAAGTGACTGGCCTCTTGAAGAAAACTGTGTGAACATTGCGCTCGTTCCGCTTTGTAGCTGAATTGCTAAATAGTTTTATAGGTGCTTCTAGCTCTCTGATTCTATACAGATCATGACGCAAAACAGTAGAAAGAAATATTGTAAATACGTGTGTATAGGCTTGATAATTGCATGTGTACTAATAATAATGGCAATTGTACTTGGAATGCATGGTAAGGGTGAGAATGAGAGAATTGATGCTTCTACTTTTGCTCCTGTTACTGTCACTGAACTAACCGCCTTGAAAAGACTAGAATTGGATGAGAGACTCTTGCATGATAAGAAAGAACTTTCGTATAATGTTTTCTATCGCTTGCTAACAGAATATGTTGAGACTATGGATGCGAAAGATTGTTATGTGTGTACACAGATACCGACATCGGTAAAGGAAGGGGTGACTTATCACCACATGCCTCTTACATACGGGATTACATGTAGTATAGTAATGTCTGGGTTTTATGGTCAGACTAACATACAGTATTTTTACTCGAATTATGATGTTACCTTTGCATATGTTCCTATAATAGCGCAGCTAAGCCAAATTGCTAAAGATTGGGATGCTAAAATAATGAGGGAATTTTTCGAGCCAATGCAACCTTTTGAAACGGCTCACGCTCATAGGGAAAATCTTACCTGTTCGCTCTCTGCAGTAGAAATAAGCGTTTTCGATCGCACAGATGATAGAAGGGCACAAATGAATGCGAAATTAGAAAAAGAGCTACATAAGAGAACTTCAGTAGATAATTATGATTTTGCCGCAATAAAGACACAAGGGAGAATAGCTTTAGATGCTTGGCATGTAGGGAAATTTTGTATATATCGAGGTGAATCTTATTATGATAACATTTTTGTAGGAGCGAGTGAGTGTAAACATACGTTTATCTTTAAGGCCAAATGGACATTCATGATGAACGGACTTGACCCTGTCATTCCAGGTGTATATTACATTTGTGGGTATAATGCCTATTATCGTCTTCCAAAGGGATGGTGGGGGAGATGTTATTTGGGTATAGTGTTCCCAAAGGTTTATCAACTGGATGACCTATCGATGATTCCAAAGACATCTGGATCCCATCGTATCCAGAAAAGAGAGACCGCAGCTGCTGTGGTAGGAGATATATTTGGAGCCATGATTCCTTCATTGGGAGTTGTGCTGAATTCGATCAAAATAAGAAAGTTGTCTACTATAGTGGATAACATGTTGACAAAGTTTTCAGGTGCTATAATCCTGATAGATGCTGAACTTGCAGCGGAAAGAGCTATGACTCTTCAAAATAGGCTTGCTTTAGACATCCTTTTAGCAAAGGATGGCGGTGTTTGCAAAATGCTTGGTGCACGACACTGTTGTACGTATATTCCAGACAATAGTGTGAAAATTAAAACTATGCTTGCTAATCTAACAAAAGAGAGTGCAGATTTGAAGGAATTGAAAGAACCAGGAGTGTGGGAGAAGGTTGGAAAAGGACTTGCCTCAGTGGGAAATTGGCTTGGTGGAATTTGGAATGGGATATTGCTAAAAATAATAGAGGGAATTATGATAGTTATAATTTGCATATTTGGAATTTGGGGAATAAAAAGGGGAATAATATTGATCATGGAAAGAATTAAGAGAAGAAAGGAAGAGCAAATTATGAAAAGAATGGCAGAAGAATACAAAGCGAAAACTAGGGGAATTAAAAGGAAAAGAGAACTGACAGAATTTTAATGGAATAAAATTTGTGGGCATGGTTTGGTGTGATGACAAGTAGTCATCAGAGGAGGGATTGATGAAGCAGAAAATGAAGGTTTTGATTTATTTACGCTTAAACGTAGTGTGAAATAATCATGTGTGACTTTAACCGAACTAATAAAGATTGTACGGGGACAAAATGTGCCCTTAGAGTAGTTCGCCAACATTTATAAGCGTGCTTTATATAACGTGATGTATTAGAATTGCACTAATCCGACATAATTATAAACGTGTGCTACGATTTGCTTGCTTGAAATGTTTTAGCTTAGCATTACTTTAGTGCAGGCTTTGGCCTAGTTGCCTGGTCTCACGGTTTAGATGCTCGTATTTTTCCAATGTGCTATTAAACGTGTATTTTTGCTTGAAGCTGTACTTTTCCACTGAGATCGTTCACATGCTTATCTTAAGGTTTCGTGCCAGCCTGGCATATTTTCTCTTTACTCCAAGGTCAATCTGCAGGTGCAGACAATGGAAGCTCTGAAAGTGAGTTAATTGGTATAAAATGTTGCAACTTGCGTACCCATCTCCAAGGATAATGTATGCTTAAGTAAAAGCTTGAGAACTGTCGTTTTTGATTGGACAATTTGAAGCTAACCTATGAACCCTCCAATGGAAGACCCTACTGGATTTGAACTGTTGTCTATTTAAACCAGGTGCACGAGAAGAAGGTAGCTATTACAGCCATTAGAGCTATTACCAGCCCGATACCCGCCATTTTGCAGGACATTGCAGCTATTATGGCCCATCTTGCTGCGACGCCATTTTGAAAGAGACTTTGATGTTTTCTCTAATCGAGAGAAAGAGACTTTAAATGATTCTTGCCCTAGAGACTTTAACTTTGATCCCTTGCATGAAGTAGTAGTTTTACTTTGCCGCCGTGAGGCAATTGCCCCGTCCACCCCTACCCCCTTTGCCCCGTCCCGTGCTGATCGAGAAACGGTACCTGTGAGACGAAGACTTCCTTGTATGCTGATCGTAATTGGTAAATATGAAAGGAAATTGTAAAATTGCATTGTGTTTCTTTTAGGTAACCAACTGCTGATTTTGATAAGATCCCTAGTTAGGAGTTTTTCTAAATTAATGTTGCTAAACTGTTTTTGCATGAAGTCCCACATGCCGATGCTAATTTGAGGTTAGATGAGGATTCCTTTTGTTGCACGATGCAATTTGAGACCTTGTTATGCTGACTAAATGTATACAATTAGTTCATTACAGATTATCGTATTAGTGATTTGCATTGCTATTATCGAATGCCTTGTTATTCAAATGCTGCATAGATTGCACTTGTTTCGCCGCTATGGACAGCTATTAATGTTCATTTACGTTTATCATTTGGTGTTGAGACACATTTATATTGTGCTAGCTTTGTTAATATAGGGAAATAAATTTACTAACTTTGAATAAACTGGTGTGGTTATTCCTGACTGAAAGGTCAGGGTTCGCCGAAAATGTATTCTGGATTAATTGTTAAGTGTTATGTTGATCAGGGTGTTGCTTATGTTCGTTATTGATTATTGATTTAATGAAATTGACTGATTAAGGGTGCCGAGGGTCCCACTTAGTCAAAAGATTCATCGGCCTAAAGAGCGTCCCAATACAGGTAAAATTACTAGTACGGACCGCTCTATCACAGGTCACCCCTGTACCCATTGACAGCACACATGTTTATAAACAAAAATACGATTTCTAATTAGGTTCACATAACTGAAGATGATCAGATATGTGCATGTTCTAGGCCAAGAATAACAACATTATTAGTTTCAGCCGAGTGTACTTTTTTATTGTATATTGCTTCGTACCCTAAACATAGCTGCCAAGTTTTCAGTTTGCTTATGTGTGACATTGCATTTTGACATTTTTATGTGAGTCCCTTTATCATAAGCTGGAGGCATGTTTGAGTAAAGAGATGACTTTCAGAATTAACACATTTTTCTAAAATGTAATAGTGTGGAAGAACCTCAAAAGGGCTGCAGAAACTTTCTACAGTTACATACTAGTGATGAGTACATTGACATGTCAGAGCTTCAAGACACGCCCGCTTGGATCCTGGGGGTCGTAGACAGGCAGAGCAAATGTGAAACAGGGAGTCAGTCACCAGTGAGTGCGACAATGCCACTAGCTGCGTTTTTTTCATGGGGGCGTAGGACCATTGCCCCCTGTCTGCTGCGACCCCTGCATAAATGAGAAAAATAATGTGGCAATTAAATTATTTGATTGCCATTTTATTTTTCACCGATCCGTGCCTGACCCCAAAACTGGGAGAAATATGGGGCGTGTCCTCAGCAGATTGGCAGCATGCCTGGTGGAGTCAGCACTGGAGTAGTTGCTGGCCGGATACTCTTAAGTGAGCACGTCAGTCTGACGTGCACATTTTAAAGCTTTCCAACCCGAGCTGTCTTAGACAGCTGGGTGGAAAGCAAGCACAGACCTTCAGGGCCTGAAGGAGCGTCCAGCTAACCTGCTCCATCCAATCCTTATGGTGCTGTCATGCTGCTAACAGCATGAGAACAGCTCTAGGATTGGTTAAGGGAGCTCTTAGTGCCACAGACTGTCTTATGAAGAACACTGGGGAGGACGTGCACTGTGCAACCCATGGGTAAGTACCGTTTAATTTAATTTTATTTATTACAAATGTTAGTATAATGCATGTCAGTGTAGTGTTTGTTTATGCTGAATTATGCTTTTGGAGGGAGGGGTTGTTTAATTTGGTTTTTGTATGGATTCTATGAAGTGAAATGCAGTTGCGGCTTGCAGTGCTGTGAAGGGGTGGGGTGGCACATACAGGGGTGGGTAAGGGGGAGGTGGCCGGGAGGATACACATTAAATTATATAAAAAAATACAAACTTACCTTTCTCGCTTCATTGCCGTGCCACTGCTCCACCTTGTCTTCTTGGTCACAGGAGGTATTGGCTCCCAGCCTGCCCTGCGGCCAATCCTATGCGTTAGGATTGGCTGGGAGCACCCAGTCAGGGCACTGCCAGGCAGACTGGTAGCCTGTGCCTGCTCTCTCCAGCCCGGCAACACAGTGCCGGGGTGGAGAGAGCTTACTGGGCATGTGTGAAGGCCGGCTCAACATACATGCGCACTCAGGGGAGTGTACACCACTCCAGTTTTAGAAAAAACAGCTAATATTTATCTATAGACAACAAGAAAATCCACCATGCAGTAATAAAAACACTGGAAACAGTACCTATGGCATTGCAGGGCATCTTGATCCTCGCGGAGTCAATTCCGGAAGACGGTGCAAGGTCGTCGGGCCATTGAACTCACACGCGTTGCAGATCGAACTCCAGGCTGATGAAGTCAGGAGCGCTGGTGTGGATGGCGTCTGGCTGCGGTGCAAAGCGGGACAAAGGTGACGTGTGGTGCCCACAGGTCACGGTGCAGGCAGCGGCTCGGTGATGGTGTCCAGCGGCGTTGGTGAGACCAGGGTATGAAGCGGGGCGGTGCGACGTGAGGTGTCACCAGGTCATGTGCAGGCAGGGGCATTGTCATTGCTGAAGAGCTTTCGTTGGTAGGCCCAAGCCGGTGGTGTGGGATGGGACGGTGCTTCGTGACCCTCACGAGCGGTGTCCACAGGCCACGGTGCAGGCAGGGATGCCTGGTGATGACACTGGAGTCGATAGTTCTAGGGTCGGTGGACCGGGGCTGTGGTGCGGGATGGGATGGTGCTTCGTGCTCCTCACGAGCGGTGTCCACAGGCCACGGTGCAGGCAGCGGTGCCAGTGTCAGCAGGAGTGTCGTCGTCGGGATGTCCAGGCTGCGGTGTGAGCAAGGCGATGCCAGATTGCGGGACCCACAGGTCACGGAGCGAGCAGAGGCTCAGTGAAGTTGTCCAATGATGGCGTCGATGAGACCAGGATCACGGTGCGATGTGGGGCAGTGCGGCTCCGTGCGGCATCGGCAGGTCACGGTGCAGGACAGCGGTGTTGTTGGCGGCATTGTGGTGGTTTCTCATCTTGAACAGTACACAACTCACAGCTCCCAGTGGTGCAAGTTGAGGAAACTGAAGTCTTTGGTGTCACTGAGACTTCGAATAGGAAGCCAGCTCTGCTCCAAATCCTTGGAGAACTTTCTCAAGCAGGACACCCAGCAAAGTTCACCCTTTGTACTCTTTTCAGACTGCAGGCCAGTCCAGCAAAGCAACACAGCAAAGGGACATTACTCCTCCTGCAGCTCTTCAGCTCTTCCTCCTGGCAGAGGTTCCTCTTGATTCCAGAAAGATTCAACCAGTCTGGGGTTTTGGGTCCAATACTTATACCCCTTTCTGCCTTTAAGGCTGACAAACGTCAAAGCAAAGTCTCAAGTGTTTGTAATATCCTTCATTGTCCAGGCCAGGCCCCAGACACACACCAGGGGGTTGAAGATTGCATTGTGTGAGGGCAGGCACAGACCTTTCAGATGTCAGTGATCACTGCTTCCTGTACTCTAGTTCAGATGGCTCATCGGAATATGCAGGCCACACCCCAGCTCCCTTTGTGTCACTGTCTAGAGGGTAGGTGTAAACAGCTCAACTGTCAGACTGACCCAGATGGGGAATCCACAAACAGGCGGAGTCACAGAATGGTTTAAGCAAGAAAATGCCTACTTTGCAAAACTGGCATTTTCAAACTCACAATCCAAAAAACAACTTCACCAAAATATGTATTTTTAAATTGTGAGTTCAGAGACCCTAAACTCCATATTTCTATGTGCCCTCAAAGAGAATCTGTACTTTAAAGTTATTTAAAGCCAGCCCCCATGTTAACCTATGAGGGACATAGGCCTTGCAACAGTGAAAAACGAGTTTGGTAGTACTTCACTGTTAGGACATATAAAACACATCAGTACATGTCCTTCCTTTTAAACACACTGCACCCTGCCCATGGGGTTCTAGGGCCTTCTTCAGGGGCGCCTTACATGTACCAAAAGGGAAGGGTTGGGCCTGGCAAGTGGGTACACTTGCTAGGTCGAATTGGCAGTTTAAAACTGCACACACAGCCACTGAAGTGGCAGGTATGAGCCATGTTTACAGTGCTACTAAGGTGGGTGGCACAACCAGTGCTGCAGGCCCACTAGTAGCATTTGATTTACAGGCCCTGGGTACCTTTAGTGCACTGTAATAGGGACATACCAGCAAATCAGATATGTCAATCATAGAAAACCCAATCACCAATACAATTTACATATGGATCACTTGCACTTTAGCACTGGTCAGCAGTGGTAAAGTTTGCAGCGACAATAAACCAGCAAAAACAGAGTCCAGTATACCATAAAAACAGGAGGTCAAAAGGCAAAAAGACAGGGGAGACACGCCAAAAAGCTGCCCGGTCTAACACATGTCCCCTCCAGCTGAGAGTAGGGTGAACTACCCAACCACTGGGGAGTCTTCCTCACTACGGCAGAGGAACCTGGACGGACCATCAGCACTGGCGTGTTCTGTGCCAGGACTGTGTTCCACCGCAAAATCCATCCCCTGTAGGGAAATGGATCACCTCAACAGTTTTGGGTTCTCACCTCTCATCTGAATTAACCATCTGAGGGGCCTGTGGTCGGTCTGAACCCGGAAGTGAGACTCAAACAAGTAGGCTCTCAGCTTCTTCAGCACCCAGACCACAGCAAAAGCTTCCCTTTCAATTGCACTCCACCTCTGTTCCCTGGGTTATAGTCTCCTGCTAAAGAAGACTACAGGCTGGTATAGGCCCTCTTTGTTCAGCTGTGAAAGTACTGCTCCCACACCATGCCCTGAAGCATCTGTCTATGCCACAAACTCCTTGAAGAAGTCAGGGGCCTACAGCACAGGTATCATGCACATGGCCTCCTTCAGGGTGTCAAACGCAGATCACCTGTCTAGGCTGCGTCTTAGAAGTCAGCTCTGTCAAGGGGGCAACAATGGTGCCATACCCCTTGACATACCCCTTGTAGTGCCCAGTGAGGCTCTCACCTCTATTCGGGTCTTGGGGTGCCCAAGCCCAAATGGCATCAATTTTGGGTTGTAGGGGCACCACCAGGCTGCTCCCTACCTGGTGTCCCAAGAACACCACTGATCCCTGCCCTATCTGGCACTTGCTGGCCTTGATAGTAAGGGCTGCGGCTTGCATCGCCTTCAACACTTCCCAGAGGTGGTGCAAGTGGTCTTCCCAACTGGAGCCGAACACAGCAATGTCGTCAAGGTAGGTGGCTCTGAAGTTTTCAAGCCCAGCCAGGGCGTGATTGACCAACCTCTGGAAGGTGGCAGGGACGTTCTTCAACCCGGAATTGGAAGTGCCCCTCTGGTGTTGAGAACGCTGACCTCTCCTTGGCCCCCTCGGTCATCAAACATGCTGAGGAACTTTGCTGCCCCAAACTGATCTATGAGCTCATCAGCTCTGGGGATGGGGTGGGCATCCATTTTGGTGACGGCATTGAGCCCCTGGTAGTCGACACAGAACTGAAGCTATGATGTGGCACCAGGTGCAGCAGCCTTGGGGACCAAAACCACTGGGCTTGACCAAGGGCTGATGGAGCACTCAATCACCCCTAAAGCCAACATCTTGGAGACCTCCTCCTTGATGCTGGCCTTCCCTCTGTCAGCCAACATGTAAAACTTGTTTTTCACAGGCGGACTGTCCCCAGTGTCCACATCATGCATGCATAGATGGGTGACACGTGGAGTGAGTGAGAACAGAGTGGAAAAGTGTTCCAGTAACTGGTGACACTCACTCTGCTGTTCTAGAGTCAGAGAAGGGGAGAGGACCATGTGTTCTACTGACCCACCCTGCTCCTTGACAAACAGGAGGTCAGCAAGAGGTTCACTTTCCTCTTCCATCTCATCATCTGTAGCCAGAAGGACGATCAACTCAGACCTCTCAAAGTGGGGTTTGAGGCGGTTCACATGTAGAACTTTCAAGGGGTTACTTGGACTCTGCAAGTCCACCAAGTAGGTGATGTCACTTTTGCGCTCCTTCACCTCAAATGGCCCTGATCACCTGTCCTGCAGAGCACCAGGCTCTACGGGGGCCATGACCCACAATTCTGGCCAGGCTGAAACTCAACCAGAGAGGTATTCTGGTTGCACCGGCATTTCATGTCCTCCTGGCTTGCCTCTAGGTTCTCTGTGCGAGCTTCCTGAAGTGTGTGTCTGGTTTTTGAAGGCCAGCATGTAGCTAAATACATCTTGGGGTGGCTTCCTAGCAAGTTTCCTGGGGTCAGCCAGCTTACTGTCAGTCGAGTGCTGGCGCAGCACTGGAAAACTCAGACTAGACAAGTGTTCCCACGTAATGATGAAGTCCTGAGTAAATTACTAGTGGTTGAGATTAATTCAAGCATTTCATCCATCACTTTTTGTACACTTTAGTATGTTTTCCTGAGTAGGACGGGTATGCCCAGACGTGAGTCCCTTGCACACTGTGTCACTAAAGCCAAATTATAACTGGCTGATGAGCTCATAACAAGAGCAAAACCAGTCCTGGATTGCTTGTGTTCAGTTGAGGGAGGACCTAGCTTGGCAGTTCAGGTTGGGCTTTTCTTAAAGGGGTATATCCCATGGTGATGTCACACTCCTCAAAAAAGGGATACGTTTTGACCTCCTTAATGTAGGACACAGTGTTACAGCAAGGTCTTTCTCAGGGCAATTCCCCTTTACAATGGGACATCATAGTTTTTTTTTAATGCTTCTGGACCAAGTTTCTGAGGGCTTTTTTGAAAAGCCGAATCTTTTTGTGTTCGCTGGCGCTACTCTGTCCCTGTGTTGTTCTTAGGTTGTTGGCAGTCTCAACCCTTTTCCCAGTCTTCCCTGTGCTCAGCCCCGCTCACTCCTCTTTAAAGCTTCTTAATTTCATTAGCAAGTAATTTAATTATATGGGCTAAGTGGCGGTCCCTGCATCTTCTAGGCCATTGATTCTGGGAATATCATGAAGGAACGCTATGATTGCCACACTTTCAGCAGGGGGAGGACGTAGTCTCAGAAGCCATCACACTGTATTTCTTAAAGCAGAGGACCACCTGTCAGCTGCCAAAGGTTCAGTTGATTTGCATGACTAACGTAAGACTTTGCCGTTATGCAGAAAATGTTCCTAAATGCGTTAGGCTAACCCACAGTACTGATACTTGACAGGCATTTATTCTTAAAGGCATCAAAACGTGGAATGTATGTTTATTCATTAGATACATTTGAAAACACTCCAGTTGCAGCTTGCTTTTTTCAATGATCAAAAAAATTAATGAAACGTGAAAAAAAAAATGTCGACGAAACATATGGCAATGTTAAAAATACATTCGAAAATTATTCAAATATGACTTGTCTTGCAGACACAAAATAACAATAAAAAATTATAGTATTTTAGAACTGAGAGACGTCTGGAAAAGCAGACTGTAAATGGCTATGGAAGTACTAAGGAGGCGCATGAAATCACTGAGTGGCAGGACTATGTATTTCTCAGTAAGATTACTAAAACGTCTTACAGCACGATTCGCAGTTTGAATACAAGTTTCCTTACTAGCAATAAAGTTTGAAAGGATCATTGGTGCTCCCTAGTCTGCCACCTAACAATCGTTGAATTTTGCACAATTAAAGTTGGCGTTGTAAAGTGTTCTTGTGCATTTTAGATGGAAACCGAGAGCGGAGCTAACTGTACTTTGGCAAATGCACGCATTTAGCAGGCAAGATAACGAGTTAATTGCCCTGTTGCCATGGCTTAGGCTAGAGCTGATGGATGGTTGCAGCACCAATGCATAAGTGACTTTGATGCAATGGCCCAAATATAGCTCAAGCAGGTTTATTTTTGTGTGGTGCGATATCCCAAAGAATTAACATATTCTCTACCTGCAATATTCTTTACAGACATATAAAAAATCCATCATGTTATGCGTCATTTTTATACCAGGAACTTTAGAATCTATCTATCTATCTATAAATCTATCTATCTATCTATCTATCTATCTATCTATCTATCTATCTATCTATCTATCTATCTATCTATCTATCTATCTATCTTACAGGACGAGTTATAGTTACTTGAGATAACTCTAACAAGCCTATTATTATGGTTGTGTACAGTTTGAAATGTGAGCCTAACTATTACATTCCTGTAACCATTGTTTTTTCAAGTGAATTCCCATTCTTTTTTTTACGTAAAGTAATTTTCATTACTATATGTTAATCCAACCACCATTCTGCTGCAAGGCCCTGTGGCCAACCCCCTGTAATCACTCAACCTTGCACCTTGCATGGCCTTTGCCCGTCCGCAGTGAGGTTAGCTGCAGGGCAACTCCTCTAACCACCCAACCCCACGTTGCGCATGGCCTTTGGCCATGCACAATGGGTGTTGGCGACAGGTCTGCATGGCCCTCGCTCCCCCAGCTGATTTCGGCGCCAGTGTCCCCAACCCTCCGGGGCCTGGCCTTCTAAATTTTTTTTGGGGGGGAAGGGTGCCACGCAGCCTTCGCCCCTGGCCAATTTCGGCCTTGGGGAACCCATTCCCTGGAGCCTGGCCCGCCTGGGGGCTACATTTAAACAAACGCAGGAGCCCACACTTGTTTTTCTTTTTTTTCTTTTCGGCGGCTCCGTAGATACTAACGTTTCCCATTGAAAATATTGTAAAAAATGTATTTTTGCTCTGTTGGGGTCTTTCTGGGACCCCAGCACCACAGCTGAGGCATCAGGGTGTTCCTACCTTGGTCCCTTTTCTTTTTTTTAAATCTTTTTTTTCTGGAACTCAGCTGAAGCCGAGTTCCAACTTGGCTGCCAACACTTCCTTGTTGAAGTGTTGGCAGCCAATCAGATCTCAGGACAAGATCTGGAGGTTTTTGGGAGCTTTTGTATGCCTAAAAATACACATTTGGATTTTCTTTAATTTCTCAAAAACTACTGAACGGATTTCCACCAAATAATAAAAAGGTCGCTTTCTAGACCAAGAGCTACATTTCTGCCAAATTTGGTGTAATTCCGTCCAGTGGTTCGGGCACTATTCCTGTTCAAAATCCCTATGGAAAAATGCATGGGGGAAAAGCTGTTTGATACCCCCCTTTTTCTCAGCCCCTAGTTGACAGATCACCCTGAAACTTTCCAGACAGATGCTGTAGTGAGCGCCGTATATATTGGTACATTTCGTGAAGATTCATCAAACAGCACCAGAGTTATTAGCAAAAAAAAAAAGCTTTTTCTATAGAATCTAGATCCTAACTATAACATATCTATCTATCTATCTATCTATCTATCTATCTATCTATCTATCTATCTATCTATCTATCTATCTATCTATCTATCTATCTATCTATCTATCTATCTATCTATCTATCTATATATATATATATATAGGACTCTGAGCCCTTTACCACTTTACCACTGCTAACCAGAACTAAAGTACTTGTGCTCTCTGCTTAAAACATTGTAACATTGGCTTAAACTCAATTGGCATATTTAATTTACTTGTGAGTTCCCAGTAAAGTGACACTACATGTTCCCAGGGCCTGTAAATGATGTGATACTAGTTGGTCTGCAGCACTGGTTGTTCCAGCCACTTAAGTATCACTTTAAGCATGTCTCAGGCCTGCCATTGCGGATCCTGTGAGCGCAGTTTACACTGTCATTTCGTCTTGGCAAATTAAACCTTTTGCCGGACCAAATCTTCATTTTTAATACATTGAAGTCATTCCTAGGGTAGGCCTTGGGCAGCCCAGAGGTCAGGGTGCAATGTGTTTAAAAAGTAGGACATGTACTTTTAAGCTTTACATGACCTGGTAGTGAAAAACTCTGAAATTAGTTTTTCACTACTGGCCATTCTCTCCTGTAGGATAATTTTCGAGTTGCCTCATAACGATTTAGAGCTGTAATTTCAAAATATAGATAATCAGTTCATGTTTGGTGTCTCAGGAATCACAATTTTAAATTCTAAAAATGCCACTTTTAGAAAGTTGGCATTTTCTTGCCTTAACCATTTAGTTCCTGCGGCTTGTCTCTGGGTCACATGACTGGGTGCATCTGACAGTTTGTCTTTCTGTATTCCACCTAGACAGCCACACACATTGGGGAACTTAGGTGTGACTGGATGGGCCATCACTGGTAGTACGAGAGGGAGCAACTAGATACAGCCCTACTTATACTTGAATAGGCTACACCCCCTGTAGTTCGTCTGAAGCCAGGACCAGGAAGGCAGGGCATCTGTGTACTTCAAAGGCCTGTTTCTTGAAGCTTCTCCCCACATCAAAGGCTCACCTGTGTGTAAATACTGGATTTTAGACATCACTAATTCAGTACACTTCTGGACTTGTGGATACTCTGCCAGGAACAAAGGCTGCTATGCTGCTACAAGGACTGCCACTCTGCTCGACTGCTGCTTTAAAGGAACTGCTGCCTTGCTGTGCTGTCCTGCCACCTGCTTCCCTTTTGCCTGGGGAAGAACGCAGGACCCTACAATGACTCCAAGACTAGTGTGCTTGCCTCCTGGTCTGAGCCTCAGGGACATAAAGGGCTCCCCAATTAGTTCATTGACCCAACTGCAGGGAATTTGTGATCCCCAATTGGGGCCCTCAAGTCCTGGACCCTTGATGTGGCTTAAATTAAGCTTTTGGGGTCTTCACGACCATGAATGGGCTCGTTCACACCAAGACTGCGCCGCTTGCACTAAAAACTAGCATGAGCACCTCCACCAGCCCACGCATGACTGTCATTGTAAAGCTCCAGCCCACCTATCAACGACGCCCGGTCAGCTCTTCACTCCATGTCAACAGACCCTCATGGCGCGTCCTTGCTTCTCATGGCACGGGCAGGAAAAGCAATCGTTCTCCTGCCCAGCTGGAGCTTTGTAAATGCTCCTTTGGGGTGGGAGCACAATTTTGTTTATCTGCTTGCGCTTTTGCAGTCAGGGAAACTCTGATTGCTCCCAGCCCTCAAGGGCAAACACAACAGCCGCTCTTGCCGTATAAGCAAGCAATGGCAGCTTACATGTGTTTGGTGCTGGCTCGTGCCACGGGGGCCCTGGGACTCTTCCTGCTGCCCCCAACATTATGTTTTGTAGGTGTCCTGGTTAGACTTGGCAGTTCAGACTGGACTGTTCCTGAGCTGTTCCTAGACTGTTCCCATTGGAGCAGGGTCAAGACTGATTTGCACATAGCTGAGTCCAAAATAAGGTAGCATAGTGTGCAATATAACAATGGAGTGAGATATGGCTCCAGTAAATGCCAGTGGCTGAGATTAAATCAAGCATTTCATCCATCATTTTTTTCGTATACTCTAGTATGTTGCCCTAAGTGGTATAGGCATACCCAGATGTGGGTCCCTTGCACACTGTGTCCCTGAAACCAAACTATACCCAACTGATGAGCCCATAACAAGGGTGAAACTGGTTCTGAGATGCTTGTGTTCCAGTTCATGGAGGACCTGGATTGGCAGTTCGGGCTGAACTGTTCCATTGGAGCAGGTTCAAGACTGATTTGCATATAGCTTGGTCCAGACTGAGAAGGAATGGTTTGCAAAATAACAATAGATTGGGACGCTGCCTACATTAATTACCTGTGGCTGAGATTGAGCCTAGCATTCGATCCATTACTTTTTAAATATTTCAGTGGGTGCTGGGGAACTCACTTACAATAGGTAAGGCCCCAGGGGAAGGGATCTCTGGGGCCATTAGAGGCTCAGGGAAGGGGTCCATGCACCCCTTCGCCTTTTCAGACAAATTAAAGCCCCAGAGGATCGGGTTCTCAGGGCCAATAGTGGCTCTGGAGGGGAGGCCAAGCACCCCTCTCCCCCAAAAATGCAAAACTGAAAGGCCGCGGGGGAAGGGCTCTCCGACACCAATAGGGCTTGGGGATAAGGGGTGCACACCCCATCCACTTCATTAACAACAAGGCCCAGGGGACGGGGTCACCAGGGCCTATAGAGGCCCAGGGAGTGGGGCCATTTGCCCCCTCCACAGGCATTAAGAATTTCGGCCATGGGGGTTGAGGTCCCCAGGGCCTTTTAAGCCTCAGGGAAGGGAATGATTGCCCCCCACCCAAGAGTAAGAATATAGTTCCACACGTTGGGGTCCCTGGAGTCTTTTAAGACTCGGGTCAAGGGGCCATGCACCCTTCTGACAATTAATTTCATATCAGACAGAGGGATGGGGTTCCTGGGGTCTCAATAAGGCTATGGAAGGGGGGTTGTGTACCCCCCATCCATTTATGAAAGAAAAGACCCCAGGGGATGGTGTTCCCATTAATAATTATGGCTTGGGGAGGAGGCCATATGCGCTCCTCTGCTTAATTTTTTTTAAAAGGCCATGGAGATGGGATCCCTGGGGCCAATATTGACTTGGTGAGAGGGGCCATGCACCTCCTCCCCCCCTTCAAAATATATATTTAGTCCCGGGGGAATGGGGTCAAAGGCTGTGGACGGCGGGGCTGTCTTTACATATAGTAATACAAGATTTAGAATTCACTGAAAAAAATTAAAAGTTAAAGTGACATTATAGTTAGGTGAACATTTCAGTGACAATGTAATGTTTTAAACTAAAAGAAAACACTGGCAGTGGTAAGGGCACGCATTAAAGTTTCTTTAGGGCACGAGTTATAGTTAATAGAGATAACTATAACTTGTGAATGTCAGTGTTTTTTATAGTGTAGAATGTTACCTTGTCCCTGAAATTTTCACCTAACTATAATGCTACTACAACTTTGATTTTTTCAATGAAAAAGCATACATATATATATTCACTGAAAAAAACCAAAGGTCACAGGGACATTATAGTTAGGAAATAGAAGTAAAAAAACATAGAAATTCACTAAAGAAGCCAAAGGTTACAGGGACGTTATAGTTCGGATCTGAATCTACTTGCACAAAACCATAGAAATTCAGCACTTATAATTATGGCTAGCTCAAGGAACTATAACTCATACCCCAAGTCAAATACAACTTGCGCCCCCACCATGCACAGTTTTCTGCTAAATAATTTCATTGCAAATGTTACATTGATATTATCCATGATGTATCAAAGATGTTATGAGTGATGTAATATGTGGAGTAATTAGCAGTGCATGGCAACAGCATGAGTTATAGTTATCTGAGGGCACAAGTTATAGTTACTTGAGCTAACCATAGCTATAACTGCTGAATTTCTGTGGTTTTGTGCGAGTAAATTCAGATCCTAAGTATAACGTCACTGTAACCTTTTTTTTTTTTTTTTGTGAAATTCTGTTTTTTACATTTTATTTCCTAACTATAACGTCTCTATAACCTTTGTTTTTTTTCAATGAATTTCTATGTTTTTTTTAACATAAATTAATTTGAATTATAATGCGTTAATGCAACCACCGCCATGCATGACCTTTAGCCATGGACAAGGGGGTTGATTGCATGGCCTACCCTGCGGCCAATCGGCTATAACTGCCCAACCTGCTATAACTGCCCAACCCCCACCATGCATGGCTTTTGGCCGTGTGCGGTGGGGGTTGGCCGCAGGCCTTGCACCACCTATAACCACCCAACCCTACATGCATAAGTCTCTGAGTGGGTCTATGAGTGTGTGCATGAGTACCTCAGTGGGTCTGTCAGTGCCTGCATGGGTCTCTGTGTGAGTCTGTCAGTGGGTGCATGAGTTTCTGAGTGGATGTGTGAGTGGATGCAAGACTGTGTGGGTCTGTGAGTTGATGCATGACTGTCTGAGTGGGGCTGTGAGTCAGTGCATGAGTGTCTAAGTGGGTCTGTGAGGGGGTACATGAGTGTCTTAGTGGGTCTGTGAATTAGTGTGCGAGGGTCTGAGTGGGTCTGTGAGTGGGTGCATGAGTGTCTGAGTGGGTCTGTGAGTGGGTGGGTGAGGGTCTGAGTGGGTCTGTGATTGAGTGCATGGGTGTCTGAATGGATCTGTGAATGGGTGTGTGACTGAGTGGGTCTGTGAGTGGGTGTATGAGTGTCTGAGTGGGTCTGTGAGTGGGGGCATGAGGGCCTGAGTGGGTCTGTGAATGGGTATGTGAGTGTCTCTGTGGGTCTATGAGTGGGTGCATGAGTGTCTGAGTGAGGCTGAAAGTGGGTGTGTGAGTGTCTGAGTAGGTGTGTGAGTGGGTGCATAAGTGTCTGAGTGGGTGCATGAGTGGGCATGAGTCTCTGAGTGGGTGTGTGAGTGGGTGCACGAGTCTCTGGGTGCATCTAGGAGAGAATGAATTAGTGTCTGACTGAGCCTGCAAATGTTTTTTTTTTTTAAATCTCCATGCTATTCGCTAATTTGTTGTGATGTTTCACTGGGGCTGTGCTCACTGTTGCGGTGAATTCACGAATGGGGAAAAATACCTGTTTCTCGACATATTGTACACCTCAGGGGTCCTTCAAAGATCCCTATGGGCCAAACCGTACCATGACCCCTTATACCACTATTGACATTAATTTTCAGTCCCTGGGACCGTGTCCCATTACCAAAAATGGAGGCCGCAACTTCCTGCTCAGGTTGCAGCCAACAAATCATGGCATTCGTATTGGCACTCATATTCGCAAATTGGCTGTGATACATACCAGTCAATTAGTTGCAAATGATCCGTAGCCCTAGATATACACATTTGGATTTCCTTTAATTTCTCATCACTTACTGAACAAATGTACACCAAATAACACAAAACACAATCTGCGTAACAAAATCTAGCTTTCTGCCAAGTTTGGTGTAATTCCGTCCAGTGGTTCGGGCTGCAGCCGTATTCAAAAGTCCTATGGGAATTAACATTGGAAATGCACATTTTTGCCCACCTTTTTTCTCTGCCCCCGCTTCACAGATCGCCCTGAAAATTTCCATGCACAACAAGAATCACCACACACTATTTTTCAGAAAATTTCATGGAGATTTGCCAAACAACGCCAAAAATATAGGCAACTCATAAATGCTTTTCCCATGGAAACACTGTTCTTACAATAACTACCTACTGGCGACCGCTGCTTGCAGTGCTGCCCTGGCAGATGAAGACTGCCTGCACCACAAGTCCGTCAGCCGACGAAAAAGTGTTGGTGCCGACAGTCGGACCCTGGAGCTTGTGCCACTGTCATAATGTGCCTATTGGACCGCAGCACCGGCATCATTATTGGCTGCATCTTTCAAAAACACGCTAACGTCATGCAGACTTACTTCTGGTTAGAAAACAATCCAGGTAATCCCACCTATTACTTGGACCATATACTCCACTGAATGAAGAAGAGTATACTGTGAATGAACAGAGACAAAACTGAATTTTTTGCAGTGGGACGAACTGACCCAAGTCCTCTATCTTTGGACTGACCCCTAGCTAAGCTATCATTTGCTCCACAGTCAAAGCAGTAGGCACCAATCTTCAGGTCTCCAAGCCATCCAAAAGGTCTGCAGACATCCACCCTTAACTACACCTAGCGAGAACCCTCTGATCATCTTCTACCTACTTGATCAATCAACGATTTTTCAATAGTTCAAAACCTAGAGGCAGATCTCATGAAGTCCAGTGTCTCAGGCTGCAGAATACTCTTAAGCCTTCCTTCAGATCCAAAACCAACCACTTATGTTTAGTGAAAAACCTAAAACCTAAACGATTCAGTCTTGCTTTCTGACTGAACTTATACCAGATGAAGGATCACAATTGAAAATCATTGGTCATGGACTGCACCCATTTAATTGGACTCTTCCTTTTGTTTTTTGTCTTTTTATTCATTTATATATTGTCAATTCTGCTACCGCTCTGCAATAGCCAAAAGGTAACACATAGAACTGTATAAGCTTACAATAAATAAATAGACACAATCACCACACTACACTAAATATAACTCGCCCTTTCTTCATGCACTGGATATATCTTTGCAAATTACATAACATATAGTATGTGAAATCATAGCAGTCATGATAAGACTTATGACATCTGAAATGACATAGGCCCTCATTTTAAGATTGGTAGCAAGTACAGCCTACCGCCGCAGCAACGGCTGTGAAATACCTTTGCCGCAGCTAACATCTGTCCGCCATAATATGACCACAGCCGGATTTCCGCCACAAGAAGGGCTGTGGCCATGCTGGCGGACAGTGTTAAAGTGGTGCTGCTATCACCAGAAGCGCCACGCCAGTAGACCGCCGCCAGCCATATTATGTCAAATATTATGGCCTAGCGGTGGTCTGCTGGTGGGTGCTGCTGGCTATAGCAGCGCCCCGTCCTGCCCCCTACTGGAAGACCCCCTGGATTCAGGTAAGTCGGGTTTCCGACAGGGGAGGGGGGTGTTGTGTGTGTGTGTTGGGGTGTGTGCATGAACGTGTGAGTGTGTGCGTGAATGCAAATGAGTGTGTAGTGTTGCTTGAGTGTGTGTGTGTGCATGTGTGAGAATGCGTGAATGAATGGAAATGTGAAGGCATGTCTGCATGTAAGTTTGGATGTGTGTACGGATGTGTGCGTGAAAGAATGGATGCATGCGTGTATGAATGTGTGTATGCCTGTGCGAGTGAGTGTGTGAATGCCTGGTATGTGCCCGCAAGTGTGCGTGTATGGGGGGGAGTGGTTGTCTGGAGAGTGTTGGGAGTGGGTGGGTACTCCTACCAGTAACAGGGAAAAATTCCCTGTCACTGGTAGGGCCTACCGCCATGATTTTCATGGCGTTGCTAACGCAACGAAAACCATGGTGGTAGGCAGGGTCATAATGCCGCCGGCAGGACAGTAGCAGCCGCCGAGTTGGAGATTGTTATCTCCAGCCCGGCGACTGCTACTGCCATGGCGGTCGGTGTAGTACATGACAATAATGTGGCCGCCTGTTGGCGGTACTACTGCCACATTTCCACTGACCGCCGGGGTCATAATGACCCCCATAATTTCTCAGAATACAGTGCAGAGTTGAGTGGCGAGTTATAGTTAATGTACTGGGGCAATTGATGGAAGAATAATGTGTATGGAGGTGTGCAACGTATAGTCACTTAAAGGCGGTGCATAAATTATAAATGTAAATTCTAGCTAGTGGTTTGTAAGTTAGAGGTTTAGTTATAACTATAACTGTATGATTTCACCAGTTTGTAAAGTTTAGGTTGGGTTTGTGCATATAGAATAAATCAAGTTTTACCAAATATAACCTAGCTTTAACCTTTGTTTTTTCATCAAATGTAAATGTTTTTTTATATTTTAATAAAAATGTGTTTCAAATCATAGTGTCCAGTGTCATTAAGTTTAGTGTTCTCAAGTGCAGTGTCATAAAGTATAGTAAAGGACAGTGTTGTACAGTGTAGTGTCAGGGAGTCTAGTGTTATGAAGTGCAATTAGGGGAGTGAAGTAGCGTGGAGTGGCTTTGCGTATAGTGGAGTAAAGTGTTTTATTGTGGAGTGGCGTGGAGTTTTGTCAAGAGGAGTTGATTATTGTAGAGTGTTGTACAGTGAAGTGGCGTGTTATACAGTACAGTTGAGTCTTGTGCCGTGGAGTATTATTGACTGTAGTGTCATAGAGTAGAGAGTCATGGAGTGGAGTGTCATTGAGTGTCATTGAGTTGAGCTGTGTGTCATAGAATGGATAGAGAGGACTAGAGTGTTGTACAGTGCAGTGTAGGGGCACATGGTGTAGTACTGTGCCGTACAAAGGCATAGAGTGTAGTAGAGATGTGTAGAATGGCGTATAGAGTGCAGTGGCGTGTTGTAGAGCGAAACAGCTTATATTGGACTGTTATACAGTGGCATACTGTCATACAGTGTAGTCGAGTGGAGTGGTGTAGCGTAGAGTGGACTAAAGTGTCATATAGTGGAGTGGCATCTCGTATAGTACAGTGCTCAGCAGTGTAGTACATCGTAATGGCATAGCATACAGTGGACTGAAGTGTTATAGAGCAGAGTGACATACTGTACAGTGGAGTGGTGTGCTGTGTTATAGAGTGTGTAAAATGGTTGTAGACTGGAGTATAGAATAGTGGCATAGAGTGGAGTACAGTGTTGTACGGTAGCGTGAGGAAGATTATACTAGAGTGTGGTACATTGTGTCACAGTGGTGTGGCATCTAATGTTGTAGACTGTAGTGGCATACAATGCCGCTGAGTGGAGCAATGCACAGTGGAGTGACATACAGTATGATAGTGTAGAGGGGAGTGTCGTAGAGTGGAGTTCAATGGACTAGCCACAATGTAGAGGCGTACAGTGACATAGCATACACTAGAGTGGTGCACAGTAGAGTATGGTACAGTGAAATAGCATAGAGTGGAGCATCATAGGGTGGAGTTGCATATGATGGAATAGCATACAGTAGATTGGCATAGAGTGGAGCAGTGCACAGTAGATTGCCATAGACTGGAGTGGCATACAGTGGATTAATGTACAGTTGAGTGGCATACAGGGCAGTGGTGTAAAGTGGGTTGGCATGGAGTGGAGTGGTGTAGGTTGGGGTGGCATACAGTGGAAAGGGTACACTGTAATGGTGTACAGGGGAATGTATAGAGTGGAGCGCCAAACACTGGAACAGCATACAGTAGACTAGCAAACATTGAAATAGCATACAGTGGAATGACATACAGTGGAGGGGCATACAATGGAGTGGCATACACTAGAGTGGCATACACTATAGTGGTGTAGATTGGAATAGCGTCCATTGGTGAGGCATAGAGAACAGTTGTGTTCAGTGGAGTAGCATACAGTGGAGTGGGTTACAGTGAAGCAGCAGACAATGGAATAACATACAGAAGAATGGCATACAGTGGAGTGGGGTAGAGTAGAGTGGCATAGAGTTGATTAGCATGGAGTAGAGTGGCACGAAATGAAATTTTGTATTGTGAACAGTGTACAGTGAGTGTTGTAGAGTGTAGCGGTATGAGTGGAGTGGTGTTCCCTTAGAATAGCATCCAGGGGAGTGGTGAATAGTGGAGTGGGGTAGACTGGAGTGTGGTAGCGTGTAATAACATAAAGTGGAGTACAGTTAAGTGGGGTACAGTGAAGTGGTTTAGAATGTTTTTATGTGCAGTGGAATAGTGTATAGTGCAGTGGCTTAGAGTGGAGTGGGGTACAGTAGAGTGACAGAGTGGAGTAGCAAACAGTGGCATAGATTGGAATAGCATACAGTGGAGTTTTGTAGAGTGTAGTGGTGTACAGTATCATAGTGTACAATGGAGTGTTGAAAATTGGAGTGGCATAGAATGGAGTGTGGTAGAGTGTAATAGCATATAGTAAAGTAGTGTAGAGTGCAGTTGCATATAGTGCAGCGGCATGCAGTAGAGTGAGATACATTATAGTGGAATGCAGTAGACTAGCATAGAATGGACTGTCATTGAGCAGAGGGACGTGGAGCAGAATAGCGTATAGTAAAATGGCCTACAGGATAGTGGCATATAGTGGAATGGAGTAGAGTGAAATAGTGGAGTGGCATACTGTGGAGTGTCGTATAGTGGAGTGGAATAGAGTGAAATAGCATATAGTAGAGTGGCATACAGTGGAGAGGTGTGGAGAAGAGTGCCATACAGTGGAGTGATGTAGAGTGGAATGACAGAGCGCAATAGCAGAGAGCGGAGTGGCGAGAGTATAGACTGGAAAAGTGTTGGGTAAATTAGTGTAGACTGGAGTGGCATAGAGTGGATGGGGTAGAGGGGTGCACAGTGGATTGGCATAGAGTGGAGTGTGATAGAATGGATTGGTGTACAGTGGAATAGCACAGAGTGGAATCAAATAGCATATAGTGGCGTAGAGTTAAGTAGCATACAGTTGAATGGCTTACAGCAGAACAGCATACGCTGGAATGATATAGAGTGGAGTGGCCCAAAGCAGCATCAGGATTGGCTGGGAGCACCCAGCCAGTGCGCTCCCTGGCAGACTGGGAGCCTGTGCAGGCTCTCTCCAGCCCCACAGCGCATGTATGTTTGGCCGGCCTGAGACGCCCGGCCAAACACAGATGTTCTCTGAGGGGGAGTGCTGAGCACTCCCCCCAGCGCACGTAACCCAGTGGCCCGCCCCCCTTTTAAACAAAATGATAATAAACACAGTTTATTATCATTTTGTTTAAAAGGTTTTGCAGCTGCCGCTGCTGGCAGGGGGGTGGAGGCGACGCTCCTCCGCCCATACGGAGGAGCCGCCACTGATATCACCTTACCATGTCTGCTGTTTGCTGCTCTTTGTGATAGTTGCAATATCCCAATTTAAATTCAGTTGTGCTCGTGTCATGTTTTTCCGCTCATATCTACTGAATTAGGAGATAATTTTCACTTTAATCAGGTTCTGTCAACATGGAGAATGCTGAATTTCTCTTTGCAAGTACACTTTTACAACATTAGTGATCACAAGTAAGAGGGGCGTGGCTTCAGGAGCAAGCATGGTGAACGCACACTAGAGGAGCTCCGCAGCGACACAGATTTATCCTGACTAAACCAACCGCCACGCAGGGAGTCACACGGCAGTGCGCATGAACAGCTGAGGAGCCATAACAGCGGGTGCTGGCTCCCGTTCTCCCCAGCGATCGCCGATGGCCAGGGTGCTCCGAGGTGACAGTGCGTCCTGGGAGGCAAAATTATGCGCTGAGCACTGGGCCACGTGGTGGCGGGATTGCGGTCGCCTGGTGTCCAGATGCCTGGCGTGTGCAGCGTGTGGCGGTGAGGAGCGGCGGTGCCCCAGACGCAGGGGGGAGGGGGAGCACTTGAACTGTCATCTGGCAGGTGTGGATCGGACGGCATGGTTCTCCTTAAAGAAGCCAATCTGTGTGGGATCCGGGAGCGCGTTGTGGCGGTGAGAGAAGCCCGGTTGTAGCGGCAGGAGGCTCTCAGAAGTGCCTGAGCCACGAGGACCGGGCTCTGCAGTTGGCGGATGAGAACGGGTGCGGCCCACTGCTGGATCATATCGCGGTGGCACACTGGAGACGGGGTGCCGCGCGGGGGGCCTGGGCTCAGAGCCTGCACCAGCACGCTTGGTAGATACTGCTGCTCTGGCCCACCTTATTGGAGTGGCACTGTGGGCTGCATGAGCAGTTGTGGCATTGGGCACCATGATGCAACTATTGGACGTGCCCAACTGAAGTGGTACAATGCGCGGCAGCTGTGTGGGCTGGTCCCTCCTGGCCCTTGCCGATAGCACACTACAGGGCCTGGCGGCATGACGAGCAGGGAAGACTTGAGGCACTGAACTATGGAGGAAGAATTAGCGGATTGATCCTGAGGGCGGAGGCAGGCTAGCAACGCTGTTATATCTACATCTCCACTCAGCAAAGCGCATTAACAGCAGTTCAGCCCACATAAGAACATATGCTGTGGTGTGAGGGACTGGCGGGCGGGAGCAAGGTTCGCTCCACCACTTCATTGCTTCTTGAGTGGCTTCATGCAGAAAGCCATGGGTTGTTAGCGAACTGGTGGACAGCCGTCTGCATCTCAATGTCAGGGGCCCCCATTACCATCAATAACTGCCATGGCGAATGCAGAGCGGCCCAGTGCCTTAGGGGACAAGCTGGATTCTGTGTTACTAGTGATTGACAGCACGCGGGCCTCGCTAGAGTCCAAGATAGACACGGCCTCCTCAGCTCTGGGTCTGCTGCATGCGGACCATAGAAAGCTAGCAGACAGGGTGGCACTGTAGAGCAAACTGTTACGGCCTTGCGCACAGGACAAACAGCCTGGAAACCTCTCTGAAGGAGCTCACGGACAGAGTGAGAATGCAGGAGCAGCGGGCGCAGGACGCAGAGGGCAGATCCCGCAGAAATAACGTTTGCTTGGTGGGCCACCCGGAGGGCACTGAAGGGCACGATCCCTTGAGCTATATCGAAGACTGCTGGTTGTTCAGTACTCTTCCCCTGGAAACGCTTAACCATTTTTTCCATTAAGAAAGTACACAGGGTTCTGGTCCGATGGCCCCCAGTGGGTGCCAGCCCATGACTGATGATGATACGATTCCTTCATTACCGCGACAGAGACATAGGGGGTCATTATGACCCCGGCTGTGGGTGTTATAGTAGCGGTTGTACTGCCAACAGGCTGGCAGTACATACTGCCATATTATGACATTGGCGGCTTGGCAATGTACCACACCGACCACCACGGCGGTAACGACTGCCGGGCTGGAGACTGCAGTCTCCAGCCCGGCGGCTGTCACTAGACCGCCCACGGTAATATGACCTCGCCCACCACCATGGTATCCGTGGCTTTTTTACGGCCATGAAAACCATGGCGGTATGCACTATCAGTGCCAGGGAATTCCTTCCCTAGTACTGATAGGGGTCTCCCACCCCTCTCCCATAGTCCCCCCCGCCATTCCCCTCCTCCTTCCCACCTCCCCCAACATACACACACTGACACTCACAGACATACACATGCATACCCACACGCATACCTACATTCTTCCACGCATGCATACATCCATGCACACACACATCCACACACACAGACATACATACAAGCACACACACATTCCCACATCACAACATACACGCACACTCACATCCATTCATGCACACACGCCTTTCAAACGCACCCCACCCGCATGCACACACACAGAAACACACACCCCCCACACACACAACACCCCTCCACCCCCTCCCCTGTCGGAGCACCCTACTTACCTGCTTGCAGGGAATCCTCTGGCAGGCAACGGGACGGGGCGCTGCTGCCAGCAGCAGCGTCCGCCAGCAGAACACCGCCAGGCCATATCATGGATAATGATATAGTCTGCGGTGGTCTACTGCCGTGGCGCTGCTGCTGGCAGCAGCACTACCTTACCGCCGTCTGCCGCCATGACCGTAGCCGGAATTCCGCCATCCTTATGGAGGAATTCTGGCTACCGTCATATTATGGCAGACGGGAGGTAGTCACGGCGACGGTCTTGTGGCGGCCGTCGCTGTGGCAGTAGGCGGCATTTACCGCCTATGTCGTAATGAGGACCATAGTGTTAAAGGAGACATGCTTCACATTAAGGTATGTTCTTCCCAGATTACACGGTTGCTGTGCAGAAGCAGCATAACAACTTATAGGCAGTAAAGCAACGTCTTCGTGAAATGGGACTTGCGTACTCTCTCCTATTCCCAGCTAGGCTTTGTGTGGTAGCTGTTGCCACCACTCGCTACTTCTGAGGAAGCATGGCAATGGATGAAGGGCATCGACAATGGTGCCACCTGGCCAGCGAGGTTGGAGCAGACAAAGGAGGACAGTCCTCGGCGGAGCCATAGGGTGCAGCTTCGGATGAGTGTCCAAATGGACAGGGACCTACCGCAGTCCCAGGTTTGGAACAGAGAATTCAGGAGCAGCGTAATGCCTTACAGCAGGTGGCCGCACTCTCAAGTGCAGGGCGTTGCTCCAGCCCATACGACCCGGGCTCCCCCTTTTCTGATGGAGAGACTTCTGTTGTCACATGGCCGTCTGTGCAAAACCCACACGCTCCCCCGGATATGACGCCCACAGACATCAGACACTATCATGTGAGCTGAGTTGTATTTATCCACATGCTTCTTTCTATGTAATTGCAACTCTTGCCAATGCATAATACTCCTTATATGGCTGTGAATACTGGACTGTTTGTGAGGTGGTGCACAAAGTAGTTCCTCTGTTGTTCTATACCAAAATCCGGTCACCCCTGCTGTGACGCCAACTATCTTTTGTCTTAGGCATTGTCACTTGGTTTGGGGGGTCACTGGTACTAGTGTAATACGCTTTTGGTATTCACTGTGTTATTGTTAAAATATGCTGATTGTTGTTTCCCACCCAATAACCTGATCATCGCTAGGCAACTCATGAAGTTACTTACCACATGTCGCTCTGCTCCCTCACACACTCCATTGATATTATCAGCTGTGTGACAAATATGCGCAACACCTCCATTCGCTAGTCTTACACATGATAGCGCACGTTAACGTAATGACATAGAATATCTGTGGCATGCACACTGCAGAGCGACGATACACCATATACTCCTATTTAAAGCAGCGCAATGCTCATGTATCTATGTTACAGGAATCACACCTAATGTGTTCAGAGGTAGACACGCTTAGAAGATAGTGGCGAGGACAGGTATATTCCACAAACTACTCATCCTATGCATGGGGGTGTTAATATGGATCCCACCGGGGGTCCCGTTTGATCTGATAGAACAGGTTGCAGATGCTGATGGCTGGTATGTGTTTGTTTGAGGTCGGCTAGGTGGTCGCCACATCCTTCTTGGTAATATATATGCTCCCAATGTAGACCAGGCTTCCTTTTTAAGCACACTTAATCGATTGCTGGCATGGTGGAGTGATGTTCCTTGGCTGAATGGGGGAGATTTCAATTATATATAGGATATGTACCCTGACATGTCTTTCCCTCCCTTGGAACGCACTACACCTATCTCCAATGCCCACTCTTTGGTAACCTGGCTGTGCCACTGGCAGTTAACGGATGTCTGGTGTCATTATAATGCTGCGGCCAAAGAATATTCCTTTTAATCAACCCCTCATGATTTGCATGTCCGGCTCGACAGGCTACTCTGCACGGCAAGCCTGGTCCCTGCGGTTGGGTGGACAGATTATCTGGGCCGTACTCACTCCGATCACAACCCCCAATACTTTCAACTCTACTGGGGTGAGACCACCCAGTCCTCTGCCCTCGCATTGAGGTTGCAGCCTGCAACGTTGGAAGATCCGGGGTTTCGTGAGTTGGCGGGTCAGCAGATAGCTGGTTATTTTGAACTTAACACAGGCACAGACTTGTCTCGTTCAGTAGAGTGGGATGCATTTAAGACTGCACAGAGGGGCCACTGCATGGAGCTTAGTTTTGGTATGCGTAGGCAGCTAGATCAAGAGGTGTCCTCTGTGGAGAGGCACCTATTGCAACATGAGACAAAAGTGGTACGGAATCCTGATGCCTTACCTCAACTGCAGGCTTTATGTAAAAATTATTCAGAGCTTCTTGAGCGATTGAGGTGCCTTAACTATGCGGCGCACTCGGCCAACACACATGCAAGGGTGGATAGAGCCGGAACTGTACTTGCCCGGTTGATATGTCAAGAGACTGCCCCTAGCTTGGTAATGTGTATTCGGGCCCAGATGGGTGACTTGTTGTACACGCAGGATTCACTTCCTGCAGCATTTCATGCTCATTATGAGTCCATGTATAGTAATGTCTCCCACCCTCCCCTGAATGATGTTGATCTATTTCTTGCAGACCTGCCCCGGTTGTGGCTGTGTGGTGATCGGAGCTGGACGACCCTCTGTCACTGTCCAAGGTGCAGGAAGCCATCCATTCTCTTGCCAGTGGCAAAGCTCCTGGCCCAGACGGGCTACCGGCTTAATTCTATAAGGCATACTCAGCTCAGCTTGCACCTAAGTTGCTTGCTCTGTACGAGGACGCCTTGCCCCCTACGTTGCGAGAGGCCACTTTGGTCTCCCTACTAAAGCCACACAAGGACCCCACCAGTCTACATTCCTACAGGTTGTTGGCATTTCTAAACACAGATTATGAAATACTATCCAAAGTTATTGCAACGTTACTGGCCCCAATGGTGCCTGCATTAGTACATGACGATCAGAATGGATTTTTACTGGGCCGCACAACATCCCTCAACTTGCGTAGATTTTTCAGTGCGCTGCGATATGTCCCCCATTACTGACCATGTGCGGGCTGCTTAGTGATAGACCTAGAGAAAGCATTCGACTCACTGGAGTGGCCTTACCCTTTTGCAGTTTTGACAAAGTACGTCTTGGGCCCACGTTTTATACAACTGGTGAAATTATTATATACGCTCCCATCAGCCCGAACCAAAATGGGGCGCCTCATGTCACCCTCCATTTGTATTAAGAGGAGCACGCAACAGGGGTGTCCTTTATCTCCCCTGCTTTTTAGGGTCGAGGCTGCGTTGCATGCGTTCGCGCATGCGTATCGCAGCGAGACGCTTTAGGCTTTAGAAAAGGGCTCGGAGCCCTGTCGATGTCACGTCAGTGTTTTTCATTGGTTCGTGGGCTTGCCTAATAAAATCTGCTTGCTTTCATTAGTCGAAGGCATGCATACGTCATGCCTTTTCCGGTGGCTAGCCCTCCTCGAGCGCATCGACCAAGTACAGAAAACATGCAAGGCTCGCTGTTTTCTGTCCGGCTCGTGGACTACTTTTTCTCTAATTTACTAGCGCGATTTCGCTTGGGAGCAGTCAAGCGCTTTACATAGTTAATTGCACTTTTTCGGGTTACGTACATAAATGCACTTTTGCCAATAGGTGAAAAGTCGGGTTAGGAGTTTACAACGCTATCAGCTCTAACATGAGCAAACGCGAGACCCGTTGCATTGCAAATGCTTGTTGCTCTTGCAGTGAAGCCACTGGCGGCCGCGCTTTGCATGGCGGATGCTCCTGGGGCATACCACTAGGAGATGGAAATCAGTATATGCGGATGACCTCTTAGTGTATATTAGAGATCTAGCAGATTTCTGCAGTGATATAATATCATTACTTGATGCGCCTGTGAAGGTCTCTGGCTTGCGAGTCAACTGGGCCAAGCCCTGTGCTTTTCCACTGTCGCCTACGATGTTCGAACCTCACTGTGCATCAATAGCCACTGGCATAACGTGGCAACCTAGAACATTTAGATACCTTAGCAAAGAAGTGTATCATATGGAGACTGATCTGTTTGATGGGAATATGGCATGTGCAGTGTCAGGACTGCGCCATCAGATGGCATTCTGGAAGACGTTGCAGCTGATGGTCATGGGCAGGGTAGCCCTTGTTAAAATGATAGTGCTGCCTCGGTTGCTGTATTATTTTGTGAATCTACCTTTATACATCCTGGCCTCCTTTTTCCGGTCTCTAGAGCGAGATGTGCGTAATTAAATTTTTAACACCTCCCGCTGTAGGGTGGCCTTCCTAAGCTTTATCACCCAATGAACCAGGGAGGCTTGTCCCTGCCAAATTTGGAGCATTACTATCTGGCTGCGCAGCTGCAGTGGGTGGCCTGTTGGTTCTCATCAAGTTCAAAGTTCAAGTTCATTGACACGGTTAATTAAAACCATCACAATTCGGACATACATACTTATATAAATACTTAACTTACTCGCTATGTTAAATGGAAACTCATAAAAACATATTTTACTTGTTTAAAACTAAATCAGGTCATGGTACTAAATTGGACGTGACTAAGACCTACTCCACTGATTCCAACCTTGTTCTTGATCTTAAATTTAGGACTTTCTTACTCACGTGTTAAACTATGTTGCATCCTGGTTGCTGAAAGTGAAGCTCAGGGAATATCCTAAAGTAATTAACACTGAGTTGTACCTGTAACTAATTTCTGGCTGGAGTTAACCATTTGGGAGCTCTTATAACATAAGTTGATAAACCATGCACACTCAGCTTACTAGATTTTATTCTCTAATCCTTTCTGGGCCTGTGCCATAAATTTGGTCCCTCGACAAGAAAACGGAATTGAGAGTCCACTAAGCCAACTGATGACAGCCGGCCTGCATGAGCATATATTCAATGTCCTAAGGATATTTTTCAGATACAATGTCCTGAGGCCTTGCAAAGCCGGGCACACGCAAATGATGTGTTCTAATGACTCCTGTCTGTACCCACACAATTGACAGAAATATGTTGGATCTTGCTGGCTCCATAAAGGGACTATGGGGGTCATTACGACCCTGGTGGACGGCGGAGAAGCGGCGGTAAGACCACCAACAGGCTGGCGGTCTTTTTTTGGGAATTATGACCATGGCGGTTACCGCCATGAAATCCATGATGGTAAGCACTATCAGTGCCAGGGAATTCCTTCCCTGGCACTGATAGGGGTCTCCCCCAACCCTCACCCCCACCCCGACTCCCTCCCCTACACCCCCCACCACCCCTGCCACCCCCCCAAAGGTGGCAGGACCCCCCTCCCCGACCCCCAACATCAGACATCACTCAATCACACACAACACGCATGCAGGCACCACCAACACACATACACGCACACACACGACATACATGCCAACATCCACACACACAGTCAGACACGCACACCCACATTCAAACATACACGCACTCATTCCCAAACACACAACACCCCTGCAGGCATACACGCACTCACACACCCCCTCTACATACACACATGCACACCCCCATGCCGTACACAACACACAACACCCCCCCAACCCCCTACCCTAATGGATTATCGACTTACCTGGTCCGTCGATCCTCCGGGAGGGGACGGGATCCATGGGGACTGCTCCGCCGACACCACACCGTCAACAGAACACTGCCACGCCGAATCACAGGATGTGATTCCGTGGGCGGTGTTCTGTTGACGTGGCGGTGGAGCAACCTCCACTTCCCCGCCGCCTGCCAGTATGGCTGTTAGCGTCTCTCCATCCAAAAAAGGACGGAGAGCTGCCAACAGTCATAATATGCCGAGCGGAAAACCGCCACCACTGGCGGTCTTCAGCACGGCGGTCCCTCGGCGGTCTTTCAAGAAGACCGCCGAGGTCAAAATGACCCCCTATATCTTTCATTTCCATCAACCCAAATCGAAAAAGCATGAACTGATGTTTCAGCGACTGGTTAAAAGATGCTGCTAGATATTCCTGGGCCGGTAATGTTTTGCATGATGTTATTACTGTCCAGGAATGCTGTCTTCTTGCCAGTTTTTGTTTGTCAGAAATTAAAGACTTCATCTTAGTGACAGCATTTCCATTCCAATAAAACTCCGCTTTGCCCAGGTTCCGCTCCCAGGCTTCTTGCAAACCTAGCACTTTAATACAGTTGTTTAAATGATGACCCCAGGTGCCCTTATCATTGTGATGCTGTTGCTCCTCGATTTCCATCCAACATAGGTTATTTATGGTACCGATCCCTGCTGCACGCATTCTCCAGCATAATTTGGTGAAGGCACATTTGCTCTGGAATTCGTAGTATTTCAGACCCAATTCTAGGCGGACCTGGGCTGGACATGCTGGTCTTGGAATCCGAAAGACCGTTTGTAGGCCTTTGTCGAGACTTAATTGAAAAAAACTGCCTCCTTCCCCAGCATGATTTCGGCTCCACAAGTGACTGTGGGCATTAGCCATGCTGTCATAAATGAAAGCAGGGGAGTGTATGACGGGCAGCTCAGTTTTTGATTTAGTACTTTGAAGCCGTAGGTCAGTAAGAGGGCTTTAGCTTGAGCAACAGCAAGCTGTGGCTTGAAAGTCAAGAGGCTATCCATAGTGAATCCCAAATATTTGTATGTGGGGGCAGCCTCCACCCCGGTTCCATTTATGAACCATGAAGTACATTTAAACTTCTTATCGACTAGGAGGACGACCTTAGTTTTACTCAAGTTCAATTCCAGACCTTGCATTGTTATGTATGTATAAAGTGCGTCAATGCTATGCTGTAATCCGACTGGTGTTTGGTTGAGTAAAACTATGTTGTATGGATACTTTAGCCATGCTTTTCCTTTCCTGGCCAATACTGGCGGATGGCTATTTACAGGTGCAAGAGCCTCTGCTAGGTCTGCAAGATAGAAATTGAACACCGTGGGGGCTAATACACACCCTTGTTTTAATGCTTTTGCTTTTGATATTCTGTTGGTGAGGTGGCCGATTTTTACTTGCGCCCATGTGCCTGTGTACAGGTCCATCATTGCATTGAGAAGACTGCAAGGTAAGCCCCAACCTTTCAGTTTCTCCCATAGGCGGGTTCTTGCTACACAATCAAAAGCTGCCTTCAGGTCAATAAAGCACGCAAATACCCTTTTGTTCTTAAGGCTGGCTTTGTTTCCCAGCAGAGACAGGACTGCCAGGTTAGTAGACCCTCCCATACCAGCTCTAAAGCCTGTCTGGCATTGTGGAATTAGATATCTGTCATGAATCCATTCTGCTAGTTGTTGCAGTAGACAGGCTGCATAAAGTTTTGCTTCCACATCTATCAAGGCTATTAGCCTGTAGTTTGAAGGGCTTGCAGGATTTCCTGATTTGTATATGGGGTGAATATTACTGCCTTTCCATGCATCTGGTAGCCTCATAGTGCTCTGGAGGTCATTAAAAAGCAGTGCCAGAAAATGAGCCCAGAATGAAGAGTCTCCTCTAAAAAGGGCATTCAGAATTCCGTTCTGGCCAGCTGCCCCTTCGAGTTTTAGTTTCTTGATTAGGTTTGTCAGCTTTTCGATGTCTATGTTCATTAAAGCGTGCTTTTGCTCATTATCATTTAGAGATAAATCAGTTTGCATTTTCACACTAAAGCCAAAGTTTATCTTACTTAAGTCATTAGCTGCCCAAGAGACCTCCTCCTTCACGTGGTGCTCTGGGAGTGAGAACATTGTTTGGACATGGGCTCTGATTCAGTCCATTTATCAGTCCCCGTAACTTTTTGTAATTTTTCTGTTTGTTGGACATGAGAAGCTTGGTCCATAAGTCCTCATGATATCTCTGTTTTGCCTTCCAGCAGTTTTTCTTATATTTGGCTCTTAGTTCAGAAAGCCTTGTTTTGTCAGATTTCCTTCCCCAGCCTGTGTCCTTTAGGACTTTTATTTAGTTCTCTAGAGACTTGATTTTTCTGATTACGCAGTGTTTTGTTATACCATGGCTTTTCTGCTCTGCCACTCTTGACTTTGTTATTTGACGCTATGACTGAAATTGGGAGACATTTTTTGATGGTAAATGTATTCATTAGGGAATCGCACAAGTGCATCTAAGCAGTCACCCGTTCTCCTGGAGGATGATCTTCTTGTTCCTGCATTCCTAGGGATTCTTTGAGGTCTTCGGTTGTACCTGCATTGCGGTACACTTCTTCCATTACTTTGCCAAGGACTGGCCCCTTCCATTTCAATTTTTTTGTATCATAAGTCACTGGGGCTGAAATTATGATATTAGCAGAGAAGAGCCGATTCCATTTGTTCCGGATCTTAATAAGTTGTGGGAAGTGATCGCTCTCTGTGCGTTGGTGGATCTTATACACTAAGATCAATGGCAATGCAGTTTCATTTATTAATGTAAAGTCGATATTGGATTTTTTTGTACCACTTAAGAAGGTTACTTGTGCGGATGAAGCATCCTCAGGGAGAGGCGTCAGGCAGTGCAAACCCAGGTTTTCAAGCTCTGTATTCACATATGTTCCATTGCGGGATTTTGTGCTGCCCTTTCTCAAGTCAAGGTTAAAATCGTCGGATACGATGAGGATTGCATCCTTGTTTTGCTTCTGCAGCATTTGAAAAAGGCTGATCAATGTTTCCGTATTTTTCCTGTTTTTAATTTTATTAGGGTGAATGTAGACATTGATCAGTAGTAAAGTTCTATTATTGCCTGATGAAGCCCTATGTTCCAACTTTATTGGTAGCAGCCAATCGATTCCCAGGGCAATCTGTTTGATCACCTAGTTGATTTTCGTGGAGCAGTATGTTGTGAGGCCCCCCCTTGGGGTGTCCGTGTCTTTGAGGTTGTTTTGCAGAAATGTCCGTCCTGGTGTATCCATAAATTTGTATCGGCTCCATGCACCATGGTTCTCATCAAGACAGCTAAGAGACACGGCTACTGACCTCCCAGCATGGTCACATAGCAAATTGCTTCACTTATTTCACCCTTATGCGAAATCTTCTGCGCCAGCACCTCTGTTATAGAACCTAGCACACTGCTGCTATCGTAGGTGCTGTGGGTGTCACACCCCATGCACCGGACATACCATTATTGGGGACACCACGTGGTGCATGTGTCACGTCGTCTGCGGAACTAGCCACTTAGCATGAAGCGGGCATATACACCATGATGGATCTTTACGTGGATGGCACCCTCCATACCCATGACACACTGATGGAAGCCACTGGTCTGCACCCAGGTACCTTCCTCTTGTATAGCTCCCTTAAGCGTGCCTTGCAATGTGCATGGGTGACCTCACGAAGGAACCCCAGATACACTACACCATACAGTATCAGCATGTATTTGGGGAAGGGAGACATTTAATACACTGGGTGGTAGACTCACCTAGTGTACATACATCAGGACCGCTAGTGACCCTCCGAGGATGATGGGAGGGGGATGCAGGGGGACCCTTTACGAATACGGAGTGTGCGACTGTACTAGAAACACCAAGATATGTCCTGCGCAACATGCGATTTTGCCTCATACAATATTATGTCATCCAGAGAGCCTATCTCTCCTGAGAAAATTAACAGATACTTTCACTGTGCGGATGCCGCTCATCCGCGCTGTGGGGGCGGACTTTCTACACATGATGTGGTTGTGCCCCACTCTGAGCCACTACTGGTCTCCGATCCTAGTGAGCTTACAGCGCTGTGTGGACCGAACCTTGCTGCAGATATGGGAGATGTGCATTCTGGGGTTGTTCCCCAGTGGGACAAAGCTGAAAGCAACATCCGGTTTTCATGATCTGGGGCTGCTGGTGGCCAAGCGCCTTAAAACTCGCAGGTGGCGGTCCCCTGAGCTGCCGGCATCTGAAGCATGGGTACAGTCATTAATGGTGTGGGCAAGAGCCGAGTGAACTGCTCTTCGGCGAGAGGAGGTGTTGGGCCTGCGCAAGTACCCCGTCATATCACAAAGGGAGCTAATGTTAGCAGACCTCAGCATTCCACTGGCACCTAAACCGCTCAACTCTGACCCCCCCCCGAGGTAGGCGATGGACGTTTGTGAGAATCTGTATTCAATATCTGTTACGTACGTTGTGTATCTGTGTGCATGAGTAGTTCATAGAGGCATCCCCTCCAGAATGCAGGCAGATGCGTCAGATGACAGCCACGTAGGATGGATGTGTGGGGACAGCTTGCAGAGCACCTATGAATCGCATAACAGCTATAATAACTCTGCATTGTAAGTACATGTATATGTTTTGCCTGCCATAGGTTCATTGTTGTGCCTTGAAGCTAAATACAAACATGTGGCCTACACATGTCTTTGTACTGCTATATATTGTTTATTGAAACATAAATGCAATAAAGAAACATTAAAAAAAAAACAGTGATCACAAGTTACGATTTTCGTACAAATGTGGGAAAGCACAGAGCTTTCAGAAATTTGTGAAGAATGAGACAAAAAAACTTTGCAAATTCACTCTCCCTAACATATTGCTTCAAATGAACTGACAGCAATAATGGGAAACACATACATGTGACAAGTGGTAAGGCTGACAAGCAAATGATGAATCAGGTGACTAAATGCAACAAGAACACCAGAAAAAACAGGAAATCGGCCAGTGAAACTGACTCACAAAAATCCCCATCTTTGACATACAAAATACAGAACAATACACTGAGGCTCTCAATCAGAGTTAAATGTATGGTAAATGGATGTTACACATTTAAGGCTTTTCCAATTCAACCTGAGAAGACACATTTCACGTGCTGTAATACAATTACCGATTTGCGGCATTACCACAAATGTACTGTAAATCTTGAAACAAGGCCCAGCATCGCAGTATATATCGTAGGTGATGGGCCAGAAATTATATGTGTGTGTTACCCCTGAGTGGGTGTTGAAGAGCTTTAATTCCAGGCAGTTCTCTGCTTTGGATCCCAAGGTTAGTTCAGTGTCATGTGTTATTGTTGGTTATTGCAATTAGTCGTGTGTGGTCAAGCAAAACCATCATGCATTCACTCCAGCTTCTTTGTGGGAGTTAACTTTATTAGGAGTTAGGTGTGATCATTAATCAGAGTTATGTGAGTTCATCAGATGTTTGGTGGGGTTAATAGATTAGGTAAAAAGAATTAAGTGTTGTTAGGTTGTAGTGCTATGACTTTCAAAAAAGGAGAGTGTAGGGAAGCTGGCTCTCTATATGGTGCACTAAAATGAAGAACACTGTCCAGACAGTCCATTTGAATGCCAATTAGTTTGCAGAGGCAAAAGTAGATAGGGTTAATGCTCAATTTTTGGTAGTGTGGGTCAAGCAGTTAGGCTGATCAGAGAGTAGTGATAGGCATCTGTTGTACTCAGAGAGGCAATAAATGAGAAACACTCAAAGAATAAACCTTAGACTAATTTTAAAAAATAACAATTCTTTTTATATATATTTCAAACCAAAGAACTTGGTAATCAGGTAAGTAGGCATTGATCAGAATCACAGCAATAGGTCACACCAGGCGGCACTGGGGCGGCCGGGTGCAGAGATGTGGTAGGGCATCGGGTGCCCAATGGTTTGATATAGGAGTTTGACCCAGTGACAAACAGGTTGCAGGCTGTGGCTAGGAAGCGAGTCAGGGCCATCAAACAGGTAGATAGTAGACTTGGGGTGCTCGGGATGTAGGTGCACCTCTGGTTTGGGTGCTCCAAGCCAGACACTTCCCTGTGGTATGGGGACACAGAGGTTATGTTTGAAGTGTAGCCTGGAAAGGACATTTGAAAGATGAATCACCCAGTGCAGGAAATGTGGTCACTGGTTGGGGGAGGGGTGAAATCCTACTATGGGGGTTCTTACAACTTTGGAGGAGGTGTTAATCCGTCCCAAAAGTGACGGTAAAGTGACGGATATACCACCAGCCATATTACGAGTTCCATAGGATATAATGGACTCGTAATACGGCTGGTGGTATATCCGTCACTTTACCGTCACTTTTGGGACGGATTAACACCTCCTCCAAAGTTGTAATAACCCCCTTAGGCAACAACCACAATACCTGTCATGGTGAAACACAAGCAAACCCCAAATTAACATGTGCTTAACCTTCTGGTAGCTTTTCACAAAACATTCAGGCTTAACTTAGAGGCAATGTGTAAATTATTAATGCAGCAGTTCAAACAGTAATATAGTGAAAACACAACAAAGAAAACTCTCACACTAATTTATAAAATTGAGTAAAATGTAATAAATTATTTGACACCAAAACAACAAACATCCAGTTAGTAGAACAGGCGATATGCAGTTTTAAAGATTTAGGTAGTAAATGGTCCTTAAAAGCATAAAGCTCCAACTGTGGTTACCTGGTTGTGCCGGACTCTTTCAAAGTCATGAGTTCAGGCCGACTATGATGGAGTGCAGGCTGGATACAGGGTCCAAGTCAGGCCTGTTGAATAAAGTACCTTAAATGCTAGATGCAAAGTGTTGGAAATGCCCCTTTTTGCAGGGTCATCCCCAATCTTTTTGCCTCCTGCCTCCTATTTTTTCTGATCTGCTGCTGTTGGCTTTTGAACTCTGAGCACCTTACCACTGCTAACCAGGGCTAAAGTGCATATGCTCTCTGTGTAAATTGTATGTAATTGGTTTATCCATGATTGGCATATTTGGTTTACTGGTGAGTCCCTAGTAAAGTGCACTAGAGGTGCCAGGGCCTGTAAATCAAATGCTACTAGTAGGCCTGCAGCACTGGTTGTGCCACCCACATAAGTAGCTCTGTAATCATGTCTCAGACCTGCCATTGCAGTGTCTGTGTGTGCAGTTCCAACTATAAATTCGACTTGGCAAGTGTACCCACTTGCAAGGCCTAAACCTTCCCTTTTCTTACATGTAAGGCACCCCTAAGGTAGGCCCTAGGTAGCCCCAAGGGTAGGGTGCAGTGTATGGTTAAGGTAGGACATATAGTAATGTGTTTTATATGTCCTGACAGTGAAATATTGCTAAATTCTTTTTCACTGTTGCAAGGCCTATCCCTCTCATAGGTTAACATGGGGGCTACCTTTAAATCTGATTAAAGTGTAGATTCCCTTTGGGAGTGGATGGACATGTGGAGTTTGGGGTCTCTGAGCTCACAATTTAAAAATACATCTTTTAGTAAAGTTGATTTTAAGATTGTGTGTTTAAAAATGCCACTTTTGGAAAGTGAGCATTTTCTTGCTTATACCATTTCTGTGACTCTGCCTGTTTGTGGATTCCCTGACTGGGTTAGTTTGACAGTTGGGATGGTTGCACCTCACACTAGACAGTGACACAAAAGGAGCTGGGGTGTAGTCTGCATTTCCTGATGAGCCATCTGTGCTAGGAGGGAAGGGAGGAGTGGTCACTTACACCTAAAAGGGCTGTGCATGTCCTCACACAATGCTGTCTCCGACTGTAGGAAAGTACCATCTTGCCTGGGAGGTTACCCCATTTTCACTGGATGTATGTTTGTTTTTGCCCTTTTGTCACGGATCCTGCTAGGCAGGACCCCAGTGCTCATAGTGTATGCCCTGTATGTGTTCCCTGTGTGGTGCCTAACTGTATCACTGAGGCTCTGCTAACCAGAACCTCAGTGTTTATGCTCTCTCTGCTTTCTAAATTTGTCACTGCAGGCTAGTGACTAATTTTACCAATTCTCATTGGCACACTGGTACACCCATATAATTCCCTTGTCTATGGTACTTACGTACACAGGGTATTGGGGTTCCAGGAGATCCCTATGGGCTGCAGCATTTCTTTTGCCACCCATAGGGAGCTCAGACAATTCTTACACAGGCCTGCCACTGCAGCCTGAGTGAAATAATGTCCACGTTATTTCACTGCCATTTTCCACTGCACATAAGTAACTTATAAGTCACCTATATGTCTAATCCTCACTTGGTGAAGGTTACGTGCCAAGTTACTTAGTGTGTGGGCACCCTGGCACTAGCCAAGGTGCCCCCACATCGTTCAGGGCAAATTCCCAGAACTTTGTGAGTGCGGGGACACCATTACCCACGTTCACTGCACATAGGTCACTACCTATGTGTAGCGTCACCATGGTAACTCCGAACATGGCCATGTAACATGTCTAAGATCATGGAATTATCACCCCAATACCATTCAGGTATTGAGGTGACAATTCCATGATCCCCGGGTCTCTAGCACAGAACCCGGGTACTGCCAAACTGCCTTTCCGGGGTTTCCACTGCAGCTGCTGCTGCCAACCCCTCAGACAGGATTCTGCCCTCCTGGGGTCTGGGCAGCCCCGGCCCAGGAAGGCAGAACAAAGGATTTCCTCTGAGAGAGGGTGTTACACCCTCTCCTTTTGGAAATAGGTGTGAAGGGCTGGGGAGGAGTAGCCTCCCCCAGCCTCTGGAAATGCTTTGATGGGCACAGATGGTGCCCATCTCTGCATAAGCCAGTCTACACCGGTTCAGGGATCCCCCAGCCCTGCTCTGGTGCGAAACTGGACAAAGGTAAGAGGAGTGACCACTCACCTCCCAGTGGAGGTGCCCAGAGCCCCTCCAGTGTGTCCCAGACCTCTGCCATCTTGGATTCAGAGGTGTTGGGGGCACCCTGGACTGCTCTGAGTGGCCAGTGCCAGCTGGTGACGTCAGAGACCCCTTCTGATAGGTTCTTACCTCTCTTGGTAGACAAACCTCCTTTCTTAGTAGCCAAACCTCCTTTTCTGGCTATTTAGGGTCTCTCCTCTGGGTTATTCTTCAGATAACAAATTCAAGAGCTCACCAGAGTTCCTCTGCACTTCCCTCTTTGACTTCTGCCAAGGATCGACCGCTGACTGCTCCAGGACGCATGCAAAACCGCAACAAAGTAGCAAGACGACTACCAGCAACATTGTAGCGCCTCATCCTGCCGGCTTTCTTGACTGTTTCCTGGTAGTGCATGCTCTGAGGGCTGTCTGCCTTCACCCTGCACTGGAAGCCAAGAAGAAATCTCCTGTGGGTCGACGGAATATTGCCCCTGCTAACGCAGACACCAAAAGACTGCAGCACCGCTCCTCTGGGTCCCCTCTCATCCTGACGAGTGTGGTCCCTGGAACACAGGAGCTGGATCCAAGTGACCCCCACAGTCTAGTGATCCTTCAGTCCAAGTTTGGTGGAGGTAAGTTCTTGCCTCCCCACACCAGACAGCAAACCTATGTACTGCGTGATTTGCAGCTGCTCCGGCTTCTGTGCACTTCTCCAAGGATTCCTTTGTGCATAGCCTAGCCTGGGTCCCCAGCACTCCGTCCTGCAGTGCTCAACCCTCTGAGTTGGACTCTGACATTGTGGGACCCTCCTTTTGTGACTCCGGTTTCACAAATCTTCTAAGTGCCTGCTCTGGTACTTCTGCGGGTGCTGCCTGCTTCTGCAGGGGCTCTCTGAGTTGCTGAGTGCCCCCTCTGTCTCCTACTCCAAGGGGCGACATCCTGGTCCTTCCTGGTCCCCAGCAGCACCCAAAAACCTCTACCCCAACCCTTGCAGCTAGCAAGGCTTGTTTGTGGTATTTCTGCCTGGGAATACTTCTACAACATCCAGCACGTCGTGGGACATCTTCCATCCAAAGGAGAAGTTGCTAGCCCTTTTCGTTGTTGCAGAATCTTTGGCTTCTTCGACCCGGAGGCAGCCTTTTTGCACCTTCATCCGGGGTTTCCTGGGTTCCTGCCCCTCCTGGACACTATCGTGACTCTTGGACTTGGTCCCCTTGCCTTGCAAGTCCTCACGTCCAGGAATCCGTCTTCAGTGTTTTGCTGGTGCTTGTGGTTCTTGCAGAATCCCCCTATCACGACTATTGTGTCTTTCTGGGGTAGTAGGGTAACTTTACTCCTACTTTTCAGGGTCTTGGGGTGGGGTATTTTGGACACCCTTGCTGTTTTCTTACAGTCCTAGCGACCCTCTACAAGCTCCATTAGGTCTGGGGTCCATTCGTGATTCGCATTCTATTTTTGGAGTATATGGTTTGTGTTGCCCCTAGACCTATGTTCACCTATTGCATCCTATTGTGATTCTACATTGTTTGCACTACTTTTCTTACTGTTACTTACCTGTTTTGGGTTTGTGTACATATAATTTGTGTATATTACTTACCTCCTAAGTGAGGGTATTCTCTGAGATACTTTTGGCATATTGTCATAAAATAAAGTACCTTTATTTTTAGCAACTGTGAGTATTTCTTATGATATTGTGCTATATGATATCAGTGGTATAGTAGGAGCTTTGCATGTCTCCTAGTTCAGCCTAAGCTGCTTTGCCATAGCTACCTTATATCAGCCCAAGCTGCTAGAAACACCTCTATTCTACTAATAAGGGATAACTGGACCTGGCACAGGGTGTAAGTATCACAAGGTACCCACTATAAGGCCAACCTCCTACACCGACCCCCTGGTGAGTGTCTGGCGCCTGGCCTGGGAAGGGCAGGATTTCACATTCAAAAGAGACTTCACTTTGAAGTAAGCCTACTTCAAAGAAGAAATTGGGTATAAGAAGGGCACCCAAAACCACAGACTTTAGATCACTTCTGGACATCAAGAGGAACCTCTGCCTGGAGAAGAGCTGAAGAGCTGAGGAGAAGTGCTGATCTGCCTGTGACTGTGCTTTGTGGAGCTACCCTGCAGTTGCTGCTTCTGCCAGAGTAAGAGGGCAAAGACTGGACTTTGTGTGCCTTCCATCTTGTGAAGAACTCTCCAAGGGTTTGATTTAGAGCTTGCCTCCTGTTGTTCGAAGTCTCAGGGACAGAAAAGACTTCTCTCTGCCAGCACCTGGAGTCTCTGGAGAGACTCTTGCTCTGACAAGTGGTGACCTATCCAGTCCCTGGGCCCTTGAAAGGAAAGCTGGTGGAAATCCAAGGAAATCGACTTCGGACGACTTCGGACCGACGCCGCTGCTGAATCCGGTGACGCCGCCTGCAACCGACTCCATGATCTTCGCTGGAACGCGACGACCTTTGCAGGCCTGACGCCGCTGCAGCCCTGCTGAAGTCCGCGACTCCGTGGAAGTCGCCGCACCACGTTGTGACCGACGCCGTTCGAAGTGCGCAGATTCAACGTTTCGCACAGACACCGCGATCTCCGACTTCGCGCATCAACTTGTTTTCACTCTTCACCAAAGGTACTGTACTTGGGGGTCTATGCGACCCCGTATCCGGCGCCGCTGGTGTCGACTTGTTGGGAACGACTCCATCACGACGCCTTGTTAACACCTCATCGAAGCATTTTGTGTTTCTAAGCGCTATTTTTGAGTTTCATCTTTAAAAATTCATAACTTGACTTGGGGATGTCGGATTTTTGTCATTTTGGTCTTGTTTTGTTTAGATACATATTTCCTATTTTTCTAAACTGGTGTTGTGTCATTTTGCAGTGTTTTCATTAAGTTACTGTGTGTGTTGAAACAAATACTTTACACCTAGCGCTCTGAAGTTAAGCCTACTGCTCTGCCAAGCTACCAAGGGGGAAAGCAGGGGATAGCTGAGGGTGATTCTCTTTTACCCTGACTAGAGTGAGGGTAACCTGACTGTCAACCAAAGACCCCATTTCTAACACAAAGCATTGCAAGATCCCGCATTGAGGCTGTATTGCACAGCAGCATATGCGAGGTCCTATATCAAGGATGCCTCATGCAGCTGTGGTTCAGAGGAGCTGCGGGGCTACAATGCAAGGTCCTGCATCGAGGGTGCATCGAAGACATATCAAACAGTGCCAGTTCCGAGAAGCTGGGGTGCTGCGATGTGAGGTCTTGCTTTGAGGATGCATCGTGCATTAGCGGTTTTGGGGAGCTGTGAGATCCTGTGTTAGAGATGCTTCAGCAGGGGCAGTTTCTATGCGGAGCTGCGAGGCAATATGTCATGCTGTGTTGGTTCAGCTAGAACCACAGCTGGGCTGAAAAGAGCATGTTCAAGCCCACTTCCAAGGGTCCAGGACAGGGTGGCAGCAATAGGGGGGCAGAGCTCACAGCAGGCAGCGTTCATGTGCTCAGTAGAAGGTGGTTGGAGCATTTTCTGTCTGGGAAGCTGTGATAAGGTAGAAGGTGGTTGGAGCATTTTCTGTCTGGAAGGCTGTGATAAGGATGACAGCCAGCTAGCCCTAAGAGTCACTCTGATGGTCCTGGGTTTAAAGGGCAGGTCCAGTACCTTTCATTCAGGAAGGTTTGGGCCTGACAAAATGGTCATTTTTGCAGGTCAAAATGGCAGTATAAAACTGCACACATGGGCTGCAGTGGCAGACATAAGAAATGTTTGAAAGGCTTTATATGGGTGGCACAATGAGTGTTGCAGGCCCACTAGTAGCATTTCATTTACAGGCCCTGGGTAGATGCACTACCACTTTACCTGTGATTTATAAGTAAATTAAATGTGCCAATTTTGTGTAGGTACAATCCAACAGGTTTAAGGGAGAGTACACAAGTAGGTTAGCACTGGTAAGTAGTAGTAAAGTGTGTCCTAAAGCCAACAAAAACAGATTCAGAAAAAAAAGGAGTAAGGCAAAATGCCTGGGGTAAGACCACCCAGAGGCTGACAGGTCTAGCATACCCTAAGCCGGTTATGAGACAGTGGATGCACTTGCAATATGAATCAAGTTAAAGGTCTGTTTTTGTAATAACCACTTCCCTGTCACTCAACACAGGGTCTAATAACAGATATGGTTGTATATTGTATGTAACCCTCCCAATCCCCCAATCCAAATCAGGTTATGTATCATATAAATATGTGAGATTAACAAGGTGCTTACTATTTTACAGGCCATTAATTGTGTGCATACTGAGCAAAACCTATCATGCCATGTCAACCTTGTATTGTATATTTTAGTACACCCAACATTCACACCGCAACCTTACCATGTACCCCAGAAATGAAGCTTCAACAGCCAGCACCATTTTGTTCAAATTCAGCATTTATATCAACTCCCAGCGTGCAACACACCTCTGAAATTCAGCAGCAACAAGCTCAGAGCATCCCATCAGGGTGCATAAGACACTCCACAGAAAAGGAAGGTGGTATTGTGCTTATAAACAGAATGCAAATCAGCGCATACTCGACTCTAGGGTTCTGTTGTCCCCTCTCCACTTATCTACAATGCAACAGGCGTCACGAATTGTTCTCACCTTACCAAATATCCAAGGGTGCGGGTCCCCACTGCAAGGCCTCTGCTCCAGTGTGCAACTCTCCCTTGTCAGCAAAGTGGGGCCATCAGGTGCTGAGCTACCGCTGAGAATCTCAGGCAGTCTCGTTGACACGTCCTCACATCACCAACTGCAGCCCCCTATGCCTTTGACTATAACTCCACTGAGTACAGATCTCCTGTACCCCTGTTTATATCTCCTCCCTGCCTCTCTGGAGCAACCAATTCCCAACACACTTAAATATCAGCCAGGGAGGCCCGAGCAGATACATGGTACTCACCTCCTCCATCGCAGCTCCATAGGTTTTAGGAAGACGTGCACCGCCAGAAGACATGCATATGTGGCGAGCACCTATAAAGCACAACCCTGTACTACACTACAACCTAATTTCAGCAGGTCATAACATTGTCTTTTTCAGAAACTTTAAGCAGGGTAGATCAGCAGTCTTACTTCACAGGGCTCTTCTAAAATCAATATCTTGTGAAATTGTGAGGCACAAGCACGTGCTGCCTGTAAAACGGCAGCCATGAACCGAATAATCTACAGCTGTTCCTACCACACTGGTCTATCATGACTGATCTTCAGTCAAAAGAGCAACATTCTTCATGCCAATGAAAGATCATTCTTCTATTGTAGGAGTACATACCGGACTGGGGCACGTAGATCTCTGGCGTCAGGGAGATGTAGCCATCAATATGTGAACCGCTTGTATATCTGGGGGACCGTAGGGCAATCTTACATGGTCATGTTCGGGGACTGGACTCACACAACAGTCATCCACGCTGGCTGTTGCCTGCTGAAGGGCTACAGTGGCGAGGTCTTGCGACCTGTTATCTCTGGAGTCAACGTTTCAAGAAAAGAAGGCAACCGCTACAATAGCCAACCCGTTTACCATGTGGGCAGCCTTTTTTTGCTATCACTATCTAATCATTTTACGAAATAGACCTCAGTTCACTTGTAACTACGAAAATTATGTAAACTGAATGCATTTGTGCATGTTTCATTGAAACTAGAGTCCTGTAATTCAAGCATAAGATTTAAAACATGATTTTCAATCAACATTTCTATACTGCTTCTGCGACAGATGTATATGCAAATTTGTGTCCTATCCTAACTCCACGGTGGTTGGTTAAATAGTGCAGCTGCCTTTCAGTCGTTGAAAACAGGTTTACATGGATGCAAGTAATATGATTGTTAGTATACCCCATTCATATCAAATGCGTATTTCTCATGACAATCAGATCACGTCCACAACATCAACATAACTCCTACATCCCACAGTAAATACAGGTGAAGGTAAGAATATTAATTATATACTTACCTCTCAAGCTAAGTACAGATAGTGTTAAGAATAGTAATTATTTGCTTACTTTGTGATGTAGCAGGAAGCGAAGTTGTTGATGCAATGCTATTGTAGGTCAATGTTTTCAACCTCCATATAGTGTTACTCTGAGCACGTCTTCTGCTCCCCCAACCCCCTGCTACACTATAATTCCACTACACCTGTACCAAACCTTAACCAACTTGCCAGATTGCTCTCAAAGGCCCAAATTGCCCTAATATTATTTGCAAGTAGTGTTTGACGCCATGCTCCACTTCATTAACAGCTCCATCTCCCGGCTGTGTCTTCTGTCCTAAGACTTGGGCCTTCATGGCCAATCCCGTTGTTCACTCTTCACTGCTCACTCATCACCGTGCACCCATGTACCTCTCTACCACTAAGCTGCGAACCCTCACTCACAGCCCTGGTTTACTGCCAACATCACAGCTTTGAAAACTAAAACACCTCCACTCCCCAGCACACGGGAGAAAAACTCAACTGCGTCACATCGTGAGGGCTATAAACATGCTCTCAGTGCCCTCACATGTAGGCAATGTACTTATTTACTGATTTGATTATCTATTTAATAATAGAGAGCGTATTATGTCCTGAAAGTAAGATGCTTTGGCAGACATGGGGCCAAAGGAAACACACAGCCCACAAACACGTTTCCCTAAGCAAAAAAAGATACTCAGTTCTAATTAAACGTTAACTCGAGTTTTTGATGAAGTAATTAATGGTATCTAGCAGAAGACGGTTGAGATAAATAATGTACAAATTACCAGTGGAGCAAGGGAAGATGCCATTTTTGGAGTGTGCGCAAGGTCAGCAGAAGCTGTAAGAGGGGGCATGTCCTGAATCTTGAGGGCAGAGTTTACCTTTCTGGATTAGTGCAGTGCCAAACGTTCGTTCCACGAATAGCAGATTTGTATTGTGGGACATGCAGAAGTTCTGGCGAGCGAGAAGCAGACAACCTAACCTTAAGTGTACCTTTGGCAAGCTATTGATAGGATTGCACTCGCAGCAGCCTTGAATGGGATGGTCACCTGAGATGCTGACCAGTGTGGGGGTTTGCTAGGTAACCTCAGTTGCACTAGATATACAAAATAGAGTAGGGGACTGAAGTATAACTGAAACCTAGATGTCCCCCTCTTTGCGCGAATGATTCTATTCCAGAGTCAGATACTGTAATAGCAAATCAGTTGAACGAAAGTTGAGGAACATCAAATAACAACTAAAAATTAATCAAGATAACAAATGTAGTAGCTAGTCGAATGTGTGAGGTCTGGTAGATGACGACTTTTGTTTTATATTTGCCATCCGTCAGGCTAATAAAGGATCATATCTATTGGTTCTCATAATTCGTTTGGGAGAGATATGAATACCTTCATTTTCCCTAAAGTGTTTTCTGAATTGCTGATTGTCCTTCCTAGTGCCAAGAAACCCATAGGGGTGAATATAGCGCTTTATTTTTACATATTCAGTTCCATTCCTTTATTGTTATGAATAGGGGTGGGAGGACTTTCACTCCATGAAATTCTGCAGAGTTACAGAAAAACTCTGCAGGATTCTGCAGAATTCTGCCAACGGGTGAAAAATATGCAGCTCACGCTGCAATTTAGTACTGGTAGCGCAAGCAGTGCTGGCAATCAGCGTGAACCACACCATGCTTTGCACAAGAGCACCTGGTCATACAGTTGATTTTGCAGCCGGTACGAAATCCGATCAAGCAGTAGCAAATCTACTTGAACAGCAGCCCTCTGACGGCGACTGCTCGACGACCTCCAGAATTAGAAAATTGCTCTAGGGGATGTCAAATCTTGCTTGCGCTTGCCAGCTTGCATATTTTGGAGCCTCAGGTTAGAAAAGTTCACCACATGGCGATTGGTGGAATTTGGCCAGAACTCCCGGTCAAAGAGTAACAAAACAGTTGAAGCAAAATTATAATGAGTCGAACCGATAAATCCAAACAATGATGCTTAACAAATGTCTGATTGGTGTACCATGTTGCCACCCTACACATTTCTTGCAGAGTAATCCCAGCAATCTCGTCGCATGATGTAGAAACAGCTTGTGTGGAAAGACCTTACATTTTAGGAGCCAACTTTCACATAGATTTGTATGCCTTAGAAATAGCCTGCCATGGCCATCTGATAAGTGTTTGGGTTGTGATCTTCCATCCTTTTATTTGCTAATCCAAGGATACAAACGAACAAATGGAGGCCCTGAATTCTTTAGTATAATCTAAATATATTGAGAGTCTAAATCCAACTGGAAAATATGAAGGACAATTTCCTGTGCTAAGTGAAAAGGTGTATCCACGTTTGGTACATACTCAGGATCCAGCCTAAGAACCACCCGATCAGGGAAAACTGTAAGTATGGATAGGATGCAACAAAGTGCTTAGTTCTCCGGACGTTTTTGCAGATGTAATTGCAACTAAAAATGCTGTCTTTGATGAGAATCATGTCAAAAGTGTTTTCTCTAGAGGTTCAACAAATGGTATTGCAGACCTTTGAGAACTCCCAGGTAGGACAAGGATTGGAAACTACTGGCTTCCTAAATTTAAATCTTTTATGTAACCTAAAGACTAAAGAGGTTACCTTTGAAACATTTACTCTTATCGTAGCACATTGAGCTGATAAGGTTGCTGGGGATAAACCCTGCATGAAACCATCTCTTAGAAAATCTAATATCTCAAAAGGATCAACCTTTAAAGGATCAAAAGCCCTGGAGACATACTATGTTTGTGAAGAGAACCCAATTCTTCTTATAAGAGGTCAAAGTGGAAGGCTTTCTTGAGGTCTGAATATCCCTAACAACTAAAGAAGAATAATCCATTTTATCCAAATTAACCCTCTCAAGTTCTGGGCCTTAGGCTTGAGAGGCTGCAGGTGAAGCAATGCCAGCCTTGGAAACTGGAGCGAGTGAGGATGAAGTGAGAGATGAAGAAAATCTCCCTGAGATGGGGAGTTGGAAATGACCCTTTCTGCAGGGTTATCTGCAAACTTTTTGCCTTTCTCCTCCTATTTTTCTGAACCTCTTTATTTTGGCTTTAGGACTTTGGACACCTTACCACTGCTAATCAGCACTAAAGTGCATGTGCTCTGTCCTCTACAGCTTGGTATAATTGGTTTACACCTGTTTGGCTCATTTAGTTTACCTATAAGTCCCTTGTAAAGTGGTATAAGGTATACCCAGGGCCTGTAAATTAAAAGCTACTAGTGGGCCTGCATTGCAGTTTGCACCACCCACAGAAGTAGTCTTTCCAAGATGCCTCAGGCCTGCCACTGCAGGGCTTGTGTGCACAGTTTACTGCCACTCTAGCTTGGCAAGTCATACTACTTGACAAGGCCTACACTCCCTTTTACCTACACCTAAGTCATCCCTAAGGTAGGCCCTCGATAGCCCTATGGACAGGGCACTGTGTATGTAAAAGGTAGGACATATGTCTTTATGTGTTACATATCCTAGTAGTGACAAACAGCCTATTCAGTTTCTCACTACTATGAGTGATGCTCCTCTCATAGGATTGCATTGGAAATGCCTTGACATATGTCTAAGTGGTATTGTCTGAGCTATGAGGGGTGGCGTAGGCATTTTTGGTATGGTTGGAATGGTAGTCAGAAATGCTGCTTAATGGTGTAGGTCCTGGGTACTCGCAAACATTTTCCCAGGGGCCAAAAAGTTTGGTCTCTGACGTGCCTGGGGGCCGCATTGATGCCAGGGCGGTGGCGGTCGAGTAGGGTGATTAGGTGGATTGGTGGCAAGGTAGGTGCAGGGGAAGCAAAGGATATACATCTAGTGGCTGAAATAAACAATGGGAAACCAGAAAACCTGGAATTAATCCCGGCTTACCCACTTTTTCAAATTGTGTGATCCTAGGCAATTGTTTAGTGTTTCTTTCCCTCCTTTTTCTGCATTATCACATTTAAGATGACCTCGAAATACATGATTCATGGTGTGCGCTGCACAAAACCTGCTTCTATGTTTGATTTAATAAACTATAATGTTGTTTATGTATGATAGGAACCCAGGCCACCCATAAAGTGCACATACCAAGTGACTGGCCTCTTTAATTTACTATTGGTGGTGTTCTCAGGTTAAGGGAAATAATTAATGTTTCCAAATCTATGTTTGAAAATTATCACTTTAAAAGGAATGCATCTCAACGCACTGATAAAATAAATTGTACTAAAGTGAAAAGGTTCTGCATGTTAACTAAATACACTTAATTAATTTTGAAAAGCCTGTCTTAGTTTTACACTTATGCTGCAAGATGTCTTTAATAATGAAGGCGTTTCTAAAGTTAAGTGCAGAAGTCCCTAGTTACTTCCTTTCTTTAGCACCAATTAAGTTTGAAATAAATGATTGTGTGTGTATTTAATATTTTTGTTAGTGCCCAGTTGCCCCAGGGGCCGCATGTAAAGGTCAGAGGGGCCGCATGAGTCCCGCGGGCCGTACTTTGAGTATCCCTGGTGTAGGTGGATTTTTTTATTACCATTGTAGAAATGCCAGTTTTAGAAAGTAAGCATTTCTCTGTGCTTACAACTCTGGTGCTCTTGCAGCTTGACTTCAATCCACGTTTGGGGCAGAGTAACAGCTGGGCTTTGTGCATACTTTCCAGTCAGCCATCACAGAGGGAAGGTGGAGGTGCAACAGGATTACATCTGCATACTGAGTGGTCTTCCTGGGCTGGGACAGGTAGAGGCGGGGCACATATGCATCTGTAAAGGCTGTGCCTTGGCCTCACACAAAGAGCTCGTTTACCCCTTACTGATGTCTGGAGCCAGTGTTGGAGGAGAAGGGGGCATTCCTGGAATTGGTTTGTCCTGGTTGACACCCCTCTCCCCACCTTTGTGGAAGCTGAGCAGAACAAATATAAGTACAGGGGGTTGTACCTCACATTTGTGGGGAGACACTGATGGATACCATAAGGACTGAACACTAGATGCTGGAAGGACTTCCAAGGAACCGCCTTGGGACTGCCCTGCTGTTGTGCTGACCTATGACCTGCTAGATCACTGGGAGGACTGTTCCTGCTACATCAGGACCTTGTGCTGGCCTGCTTGTCTGGGACCTTCAGCTTCGTGCCCTCACAGCTGTCTTCAGGGGCTGGGTGGTGTGCCTCCCTGTCTCCCCTGCATTCTTGTGATTTGGGTGCCATTCTCCTTTGATGGGCACCAGTGGAGTGGCCCTGATACCTTGTTGAGTGCGTGAAGTGCGCTTTATTGATCATAGTGCATGAAGAGCGCTTTATCTTTATTTTACCTTCTCCGGACACAGGAGAGGTCGAGAGGAGCCCCTATGTTTAGTGCGGACAAGCGCACTCCCTGCAGTGCCCCCAGGGCACAAGCAGGGACCAACTTTTGAGCATTCACCGCCATGATCCGGACAGGGAAAGAAGAAGAGCCGGCTAGCCCCAGAGTCTCAGAGATGCTCTCCCAGGCTGGGCAGCCTCATAGTGAAAAAAGAAGTGCAGAGAGAAAGCAGCTGCACCGCAACTTGGGAGGTGGGGAAAGCGCGGGGCCAGATTCACCCCATCTGCTGCTCTTCCTGCGCAAGAGGCTACTGCACGGTTACAGGAAATAGCCGACTGGGCCTTCCCAGGCATTGCTGGGGCAATGACAAAGCCACCAGCAACACAACTACCGTGCTCCAGTGTTTGATGAGAGCAGCTGCTGGGAGCAGTGGCCATGCAAGGGCGAGCGACCATCCCTCCAGGGTGTAGACTGCTTCCAGAGAGCAGCGGACCACTGGTGTAGCCAGGAGGCTCCCCATGTACTACCACATTTCTCCTAAGAGAGGGGTGGCAGACATATAGGAGAGCGCAGCTACCCCCGCTCCTTTTTTGTGTGTTGGGGCCTAGTTTGTGTGTGGTCTTCCTTCTCCCCCACCACAACGGAATTACCTTTGGCTGTGGGGGGCCTTGTTGGCTTCTCGGTAACTGTTGGGGAAGAGTCCTCACCCGCTGGAGACTATTTTCTCCGAGGCAGTCCCTGTGAGAGGAGCAGGGTTGCCTCCTCTTAGCATACCTTACTTCCTAAAATAGGGGCACTGCAGCTCCTGAGCTGGACGGGGTGTGTCATGTTACCCACGTGTAGATGCTGCACAGGTGCGGGACGCCCCACATATAGAAGGTGTTAGTGGATGATTCCCCTGATAATGACATTATATTGCAATACTCTTGTCCTCATTGTGTACGCTGCATTCTTTTCCCTATGTGGACCTGATTATGTTCTAAGTCATGCTTGCTATATTGGGGTGACCTACATCTTTTCAGTATCTGCATTTTATGCAATGGGAGGGTGTGCTGTATGATGTATGCAAGATAGGAATGCTTCACTCTATGTACAGAGTACCAGTGTGATGTTCTGACAACTGCTTGTGTAGCCGGTTATTACTGATACATGTCATTTTTGGTCTAATGATGTTTTGTGCAATGCAGTATATTTTTATAACTTGTTGTAAAGTTTTCTATGTGGTGCATTTATTGTGTCATTACTATTGTATGTATTGTGCAAACGGTTCATACATTGCATTTGGGATAAGCCTGACTGTTCATGCCAAGCTACCAAGGGGGTGAGCAGGGGTTATCCTGGGTGTGTAGCTCTCTCGCCCTGAATAGAGTGGTGGTCACTGCCTGGCTGAGCCTATCAGAAACCCCATTTCTAACATAAGGCCTTTAGGAGGGAAAACCAAGGGTGACATGGCCAAAGCGGCCACTGAATCCTGTATCTTCTGAGTCTTCTGAAGCACCCTTTGGGAGGGGAGGAATTGTAGAAAAGGGTACAGAATAAAATTCTATAGCCCATGCCTGGGTACATCTCTGTTCTTTGCGAAATTCCAGAAGCATTGCATTTTGGAGAGAAGCAAACAGATCCAATCGGGGGGGGGGGGTCCTAAATCAGACACAGATCTGTTTGAACTGCCTTGTCTTACAGTTTGTACATTACTGACAAAGGGATGTTTACTCTGAAGTTTAGATGACCCTGAATGCACACTACTGTAATTGCAAGAACAACATTCTGAGGTACTACTTGGATGAGATTTGAGTTTTTCATACTCCTTTGTCAATTCATGTAGCACCTCATTACCTGATTGTTCAGTCCGGCAACCACATCATTGCCTTCCAACTGGGGGCCAAATAAACATATAGCATATCAACTATATCAACTCCCTCCAATTGGAAAATGCTGTTGTCCCTTCCTATGACTATGACTCCTTCCTTTTGCACTCCAAACCCACAGACTGGCATCTTTAGTCAGTTGTAACGGAATGGGTAAATTCATAAGAACTCTTGTGAGAGGCTGTCCTCGTTCAACCACCAGCTCTTGAAGGATCTTGGATGTTCTTAGAACCTGAAGATCATATTGGTGAGAAATTGGTGACCAGTACTTCAATATGTGTAGATGACCAAGGGTTTCAGGTGATACCATGCCCAAGAGATAACTACAGTTGATGCTGCCATCAGTCCCTGCAGCCTCAACCATGAGCTTGCAGAGCTGGCAGATTGACTGAGCAGGTGTTTGAGGGCCTTCTGAAGTGTCATTATCCAGTTTTGAAGATGAAAAAAGCATTTCCAGCTGAATATTGAGAACCCCAATGAACAGTTTTTGCTATGTCAGTTAAACATGGGACTTTCGGTAGTTGATGATTAACCTCAGGCTGTTCAGTTGCTCTTCATCATCTTGATATCTTGAGTTGCCTTTAAAAGAGAAGGAGCAAACAACAACCAGGCTAGTACGGAAGCACCTTTCAATTGAAAGCCAGCAATAATTGGGGCAAATACCCTCAAAAAGTCTCTTGGTGAGGCCAAACCAAAGAGGCGAGTCAGAAACTGGAAATTATGATCTGTCACACAGGAAGCGCTGACCTTCCAGATGGATTGGGATGTGAAAATAGACACCCTGCAAGTCTAACATCACCATGAAGTCTCATTAAGATATCAATGGAATTATTGAAAAGTTAAACAGGAAGAGGAGCAGAAAGAGCGGTCTTTAATGTTACTAGAGACTAAACATAGATGAAAGACTATGGGCCTGATTTAGTTTTCGGCGGATGGGTTACTCCGTCACAATGGTGACGGATATCCTGTCTGCAGAATAAAAATCCCATTATTTCCTATTTGATTTAGGGATATCCGTCACCATTGTGATGGAATAGCCCGTCCGCCGAGATCGAGATCAGGCCCTAAATCTGGGTCGGATAACAACCCAAAAGTGAGCTTATCTTCAGTCGAAGGCAGGGAATACCTCATAAGGTAAGGAATGGGACGAGGTGGAGTAGATGAGGGTGGGGTAATGCTGAATTTGACGCTGTGAGTCGGGCATTCCTGCAGTAGCATCTGTGTACATCTGCACTGGGTCTGCCCATAACTACAGTACACAACTTACCTTTCGTTTATAAAATAGCACTGTGAACTTCTCAAGCGAGACACGTTTGAGGAGCTTCTTAGTAATCCACAATACATGAGAGGTAGAATTAACTGTGTTTACCCCTAAAGCCAGATGCTATTCTGGTGTTAGTGTCCATTAAGTGAATTGAGAAAACATATGACTATTAGCAAAGATGAAAGGATTGTGAGAGTCCACCCCTTCTATAATCGCTAGAGCCCACCCCCTCTTTCATCACTTAGGGTCCAATGTACAGATGCAGTGCCAATTATTTTCACCACTTGATGTGCGTCACATAACGATGGGCCTACTTAGGCCCACTTGAGATATCGGACACAACAGAAGAGCATGCACTGCATGTTCCTACTTTCTGTACCATAATTTTCAATACACTTTCGGATTACTTTGTTGACAATGAACGCAGCTGGAGATAAGTATTCAAAGCCTGCTTTAAAGAAAGATTACATGTTGTTTTGTCAAAAAAGTGCAGTTTGTTACTCTCTCAGTTTTGATTAAACAAATGCTCTATTTAAATGCCTCCTTGCCTGGGGTCCCTTTTTTTCATCTGCACCTATTTCTTTTCACCTGTTAGACTTGTCAGCCATAGGGCAATCTTCCTCCAAACGTTTTGTCTTACTTCTTTATTTTTTGCTGATCTCAGTTTTGTTAGGAATGGACTCTGAGCACGTAACCACTGCTAACAGGTGCTAAAGTGTATGTGCACACACCCCAAAACATGGTAACATTGGCTTACACCCATTTGACATATTTCATTTACTTGTAAGTCTTTAGCACAGTGGCAGTACATGTACCCAGGGCCAGTAAATTAAAGGCCACTAGTGGTCCTTCAGTACTTATTGTGCCACACACTTACGTAGCCCTTTAAACATGTCTCAGTCTTGCCACTGCAGCCTGTGTGTACAGTTTAAACTGCCATTTCAACCTGGCAAAATAAACCTTCTGCCAAGCATAAACCTACCTTTTAAATACATATAGGTCACCCCATAGTAGGCCATAAACAGCCCATAGAGCAGGGTACAGTGTATTTATAATGTTTGACATGTACTTTTAACTTTTATGTGTCCTGGTAGTGAAAAACCCTTAAATCTGTGTTTCACTGCTGCAAGGCCTGCCTCACCCACAAGATAACATTGGGTTCAATTATTACATGTAATAAAGGATGACTCAATTGGGAGCAAGTGGGACTGTCACGTATTGTATCTAAAGCACTGTATTTTAAAACTCTCTTTAATGGTAAAGTTAAATTTTAAGTCACAATTCTGAAAATTCCACTATTAGAAAGTTGTTTTTTTCTTGTCCCAACCATCTGGTGCCTGTATCCTGGGCCACATCACTATGTGTAGCTGGCAGTTGTCCTTTGTGATTTGCTCCTAGAGAAAGGGAAAATGGGTGCTGGGAGGATTTACCATATCTGACTTGATAGTGGGGAGGAGCTGTCACCTACCACACTTTTACACCACAAAGCTCTTGCCTGAGCATACTCTCAAAGGGCTTGACATTAGTATTTTGTGTTCACAGACAATCTGGGGTCAGAGCAGGGAGGCAGGAAACTCCAAATACCTCTGTTGGTGGACACGTCCAGAACCTTCTCCTTCAAAGGTGGCATCAAGTGTAAATATTGGATCTTCAGACCCAACTCTTCAGTACATTCTGGACCTGAGGAAGACTCAGAAGTTCTGCTGTGCTGCTCTGCAAGAAGGAGTGCTACTCTGCTGCTCTGCAGCTCACCTCCTGAGTGAGAAGGACTTGACCTGCATATTGAACCCAGGACCACCAGAGTAACTACAAGGGCTAGACTCCTGATCAGAGGCTCAGGGACAGAAAAGGCTCCAACCAGCTTGAACTCAGCACCAGGACTCTGCCTTCTGTGTGTCTTGTCCCCCAAGTGGTGCCATTCCAGTACTGGACCCTTGGAAGTGGATCTGAAGGTGCTTCTCCAGCTGAGCTATGGTCTCTTGGGCAGACACATCTCCTCACACTTAGGCGTTGGAACTGCCACTGCACAAAGCATCCCTGATGCATGACCTTGCATCTCAGCTTCTCTGAACCACCCCTGCAAGACGCATCGCTGAAGCTGGACTTTGCATCACAAGCCTTAGCAGACGACAACCTTGGTGACATTGCAGGACCTCACATCGCAAGCCCCATCGACTTCCACATTGGAATCGCTGCTGTTCGACACATCTCTGATGAAGGACCTCACACTGCCATCCACAGCCCTTCAAAACTGCTGCAGCATGATGCATACTTGACAGCGGATCTTGCACCCAGATTTAAGGTACTTTGTTCAATGGGCCAAACCTGGCCCCTGTCTCTAGACCATTCTCCATTGTGGTCAAACTGAAGTTGTGACTTTGTCCCAGTCTGGCATGACCAGATAACCACAGTTGGTGCTTTTAGCTTCTAAGCACTGGATTTCACTTAAATCTTTATAACTGCATATTTCCAGTTCTAATAATTGTATTATTTTGTTAGTTTGGCCTCAAGTCATTTATGAAACTCACCTCTGATGGTTTATGTCACTGACACATCGACAGCCAGGACATCATCAAACTTGGCAGTAAGAAGTATAGAAAAGAAAACAAAATGAGACAGCAAGACATGTCTATCTGTATACCCAGGATGTGGAGCAACATCCCCTATCCATAAGAAAAGCCCCAGTGCTGCTCCAGTTTAGGAAAGAGTTGAAGACACACCTCTTTAAACAGCACTGCATCACAATGCAGTAACAATACACTTCTGGTCTTAGACTCCATCTAACTCTGCTCTCACTTGTTGGCTCTATGCTAGCCTTTGACCCAGTGCTGTGCTCTGCTTCTTTTTGGCTAGGTTTACACTATACAAATAAGCAATACCTACATAATCCTGACACACCACACAACATCAAAGCAGCAATTCTAGGCATACCATCCCAGCAGTGGTTAGAGAGTACACTGATGACATTCCATCTCTCTAACATAGCACATGCTCCATTCAATAAACCGCAACATTGCCCAATTCAGTCAGAGAGAGGCAAAACGTATTTCTTTACAACAGCCAATTATACATTATGAACAATGGGAGTGAGAGAAACACCAATAGAAAATGCCACAAACACCCTCCTCATCCTTCAGTGCAAAGCAAACTTGGAAGTTCTGATTCTATCTGACCTCTCTGCAGGATCTTGTCATTTTACTACAAAGATTGTATAGTAAAGTGAAATCTAATGTGCAGCCTTGGGTCGAGTCCACTCATTACTCCTCAGTTATAAACAACTAACAGGGATCAGACATATCTAATTCTATGCCATACTCCAGGGGACATCTTGCTCATTTTGTCTTCTCTCCAAATGAACGCACCCATTTGCCCTGGCAATTGCACAACTTGACATCCAATTTCCGATGTACACAAGTGACATATCTACTGGGAAACAAAATAAGGTGCAAAGGCAACATCATAGACTGCAGACATGTATATACCACTTGATGGAAAGATCTTCTCAGCCTCTAAGGCGCCATTATATGCAATGTCAACTTCACTATGCACAGGTTATTTGCAGAATTTGATCTATCTGAACCAGAAATGCGTAGTTGGAGACCACGACTCTTGCAAAGTTACTCCTTTTTGCTATTCACGAAAATCCGTGGTCAATTGCATAGGAATCAACATAAGTTGCAGATTTTCTATGGGGAAAAATACCCAGTTTACGATTAGGCAAATGCCCCTTAGTCAATGCCCCCTGAAACTATAGGGGTCTAAGGGAGTTTTTCACAGACAATGTAGATTTTCCAAATAAGTTATGATGAAAAGTCTTCATTTTCTTAAAGACACGGAGGTGAGTATTATGCTTTGTTTACCTGCTTTAATTTTAATAGCAGCTACAGTCAAGAAAAATAACCAATCCCATAAGCGTAGCAGAACAAGCTACCAATGGGAAACAAAGAGATAGAAAGGACTAATCAGAACACAGTACACCTAAAGATATATTAGGCTTGACTGCAAGCAGCCCTCTTTTCTTCTGCGAGATAGTCATTAAAAGGATTTAAACATTGGAATTATGCAAGCAATTATACAGGCAGCTAAAATTAGAGCAAACAAGTCTTGAAGCCAATCCAGAGAAAACGTAGACGTAGTCTTGATGGAATAAAGATGGTGACAATCCAAAGGGAATGTTGCCTGAGAGAACGTAAGCTTCGTAATGTTAGATGAACTCAGCGATTTATCCAGAGGCAGTCGCTGGAGGGTTGCTAGAGACTAAAGGGAGGGATATGAAAACAAAATTAGAGTAAATGCGGTGGGGTAATACTCACCTCCGTTTCTTTAATAAAATTAAGACTTTCCATCATAAGTTATTTGGAAAATCTACATTTTATGACAAGACCGGAGGCTCCTATTATGCTTGTTAAAAGCATATCAATTACTACTGAAGATGCAGTATTAACAGGTTTACAATAAAAAGTACGAAATGTAACATCATTTGACCAATCTGCTGATCTCAGAATGTCTTCCAAATGGGAACCGGTCCAGAAGGCTTTGGATGCCATAGCACCCCGAGCAAAATGGGCTCCAAATCTAGAGGTGTCAATACCTGCAAGTGACATGATCCATTTGACCTAACGAGCCAAAGTGGGGGAAGAAACTGGTTTATAGGGTTTCCTGAAGGAAATTAAAAGTTGGGTGGCTGAAGATATTCTGAGATCAATAGTCTTCTGTTCATACACTTTTAAACAGTTACTCACACATAGATTTGGATATTTGGGGAAAAAAGAATAGAGCACAGAGGAGATATAGGTTTTTGTACGTCTAGAAACATTGAAAAGAACACCTGTAGGGGTAAAGTGGCGTGCAGAAATATCTAGAGCTCTGACATCTGAAAGACGTTTAATAGAGACAGCAACATTGTTAATTTAGCAGAAAGCATTTTTACTGACAACAAGTCATTATCCTGTCAAGATAGAAACATTTGTAGAACAAGATTAACATCTCATAAAACAGTATACTTAGGAAGAGGGGGATTGGAAAATTTTACTCCCTTTAATAGCCGACAAATAATAGGATGTTCTCCTACAGGTTTACCGTTTATGAAGGGATGATAAAGGGAAATAGCTGACCGATACAGGTTGATAGTCCTGTAGGATTTACCAGAGCTAACTTGGGAAGCAAGAAAGTTAGCTATCAAGCTTAAATCTGCTGAAAAGGGATCACTAGATTTTCCCAGACACCAGCTGGACCAGATTGCCCAAGCGGACTTGTAAGCTTTGGATGTACCTGAGGCCAGGGAGTTGTTAATATAGGTTGAAGCTTCAAGTGAAATTCCTGGATAGGAGGAAGAAGACCTGACACTTTCCAGGCTGATAGAAGGAGGGATTTGTTCAGGATCAGAACGTGAGGAAACCCTTGGGGATTGAGAAGAAGAGATGGGGAGGAGGGGAGAAGGACTGGGAAGTCTACTGATAACTCGATAAGTGGAGGGAACCAAACTTGGGACTGCCAAAATGGGACTATTAGCACTACAGTGGCTTTCTGATGCCGTACTTGTGCAAGAACCCTGTTGATCATAATGAAAGGAGGGAATGCATAATTAGTTGAGTGAGACCAATCTTGAAGAAAAGCATCGGTAGCTAGGGCTTGGGGATCCGGCCTCCAACTGAAGAATTGAGGGAGTTGTGAGTTGAGACGAGACGCACATAGATCTATTTGAAAGGGACCCCATTTGTGATGGATCAAATTGAAGACAGGCCTGGAATCGGAGAGATGACACGAGTACCAATCTGCCACTGAGTTGAGAGAACCTGGCAGATATTCTGCTTGAACTGAGATTTTTCATTGAAGGCAGAATTCCCAGAAACTTTTGGATAATTAGGCTAGTGGTTTGGATCTGGTACCGCCGAGATGATTTATGTATTTGACCGCAGAAAGGTTGTCCATACGGAGGAGGACTGAGCATTGAACTTTGTCTTTGGTAAAACTACTGATTGCAAAGGAGCCTGCAAGCATCTCTAAACAACTGATGTGCAATGAAGACTCCTGAGAGGACCATGTTCCTGCAGTCGATATTTGACCACACCTTGCGCCCCAACCTGTTAGGCTTGCATCGGATTCTAATACAAGATCTGGGGCTGATGCAAAGATAGTCCTACCATTCCAGGCTTCCAGGTGATCTTGCCACCATTGAAGTTCTGTACGGGATTCGTGATCGAGGAGAATGAAATCTGAATAAGCAAGACCCGTGCGCAGATGCCGAATCTTCAATCTCTGGAGTGCTCTGTAATGAAGGGGCCCTGGGAAGATCGTTTGAATCAGGAGGAAAGAAGACCTACAATTCTTGCAAGAGACCTTAGGGAGAGAGAAGTCTGCGGTAAAGAGAGGATTATCTCTGACTTGATGGATTTTATTTTTGTATCTGGGAATTGAAGAGTGCCTTGAGTGGCATTCAATAAAAATCCAAGGAATTCCGTGATTTGAGATGGATTGAGGACGGATTTTTCGTTGTTGATTACGAAACCTAATTCCGAGAGGAGTGAAATGGTGTAAGAGAGTTGAAAGCGAAGAGTGGACATCTTTTGATGCATAAGAAGGATGTCGTCTAAGTAAATTATGAATCTGAATCCTTGAGCTCTGAGATGAGCTACAACTGGTTTCATTAACTTGGTGAAGCACCAGGGAACTGAAGAAAGACCGAAAGGTAGGCAAGTGAATTGATAGGTTTGGTGGAGCCATTGAAACTGAAGGAATTTCCTGTGAGAATGATGAATGGGTACTGTTAAATAAGCGTCTTGAAGGTCTAGACGAACCATCCAGTCGTTCAAGAGCAGAGAATCTTTGAGATGCAGAATTGTTTCCATTTTGAAATGGCGATAAACAACAAATTGGTTGAACTGTTTGAGATTTATAACTGGTCTGATCTTCCTGTTTTTCCTCACTACCAGAAATATGGAACTTATGAAACTTGAGTGATGAGGTTGAACAGGTTGAATGGCTTGTTTGCGAAGAAGGGCCTGGATTTCTGAGGAGACAAGGGCTGCCATGTCTGTTGAGATTTTGAGAGGAGGAGGACGGGACAATTGAAAATGGGTGTCGTAGAACTCTATTGAGTACTTTTGACAATGTTGAGAACCCAAGGGTATGAAGTAATCTCTTTCTACCTGTGGAGATTTTTTTTTAGACAACCCCTATACAAAGATGGCCAAAAAATTGGCTTACCTGTGGAAGTATAGGATTTGGAATTACGCTGGTTCCTGCCCTTGAAGCCTCTGGATCGTTGGGGGTAGAATTTCACACTGAACTCTTGTTGTTGTGAATTAAAGGAGCCTCTGTAGCCTTGATATCTGGTGTACTGGCCGGTAAAGTGACCCCTTCCTCTACCGGCCCTGGCAAAAACCCATGTATTCCAAACTTTTTTGAGTGATTGTTGCGCTTTATCCAAGGAAGCGAAGGTTGTAACATATCTGCTTGATTCCTTAATAAAGGAATCTCCAAAGAGCAGCCCATCTGCTTTGGGACCTGGATCCATAGCGGCAAGGTTAGCTAGTTTAGGGTCCAATTTAAGAAGAAGTCCCTTTCGCCGTTCGTGAGTCATGGCAGAGTTGGCGTTGCCAAGAAGACAGAAGGCTCGTTGAATCCAGAGGGAGAGTTCTTCCGGATCAATAGAATCATTACTCAGTCTGGCCGATTCCGCCATGTCAAAAATATGGGCCAAAGGACCCACTATGTCTAAGACTTTGTCCTGATAGACTGACCAAGCTCTGTCCACTCCTTTATGTGGGTCTTTCCCGAACTTGGAGAAAAAGGTTATCATGAAAGAATCAATGGAGGGTGTGGAAGTAATGTGTAGAGGAAGAGAGGGTCTAGGACATACGGAACTAAGCATGGCGCGCACTTGTTTATCAAGTGGTAGACTGATATTATCCATGTCTGTATCAGACTCACTGTCATCCATGTCATCATTAGTGTCCTTTATGTTGTCAATCACAATCTTGTGGGTTGTGAGTAAATGTTTTGTTTTTGCCTTACTCTTAGAACCCAAAGAATTTTTCCCCTCCGAGATAGGAGGCCTGTGAGAAACGCCGTCCTCCGTCCTGTGTGAGTTAGACTCACTGCTCAACAGCACAGAAGAGGTATTGGACTGATTAATATTAGAAGCCTCCGTGGCTTAGCGCTTTCTGCTTTCCCCCACAGACTGGACCAATTTCGATTGTGAAAGACAGGATGATACAGTATTTTCAATTTGTTTAGAAAATTTAGACATAGAGGCAGAAACTGCCTTTGCCACTGAGGATTGAATAAACTTATTCAAAGTATCTGAAAAAGCCTCTTCAGAATCATTATTCTCTTCAAAAAATGAGGAAAAATTCATTTTGTTGGTCAAACAGGAATAAACTGGTAGAAAAAGGCATACATTTGGAGAGGGAGGGCTTAGGAGGAGGGGTGTGTGACTGACAAAGCCCCCTGCCAACCTGAAACTTGTAATAGAGTAAAGCCACGCCTCTAGGAGGTTTTCAGAGAAGGACAGTGAGCTGGCACAATATCTGGAAGTAGCGAGGTGAAATTAGTGAAGAGAAAGGCTAAAAAGAGCTTATACGGAGGCTCGCTTTGGTTGAGAGAGGACGCGTTCAGCTGAAGTGCGGCAGATGCAAGTCTGACAGGGTGTCTGCAATAGAACACTGAGAGAAAGGCAGTAGCCCGGTAAGCGCGAGGAGAATGGTCGAGATGACCAATATAAAACAAACGAATGGGGGGGGAGCAGCGCTAATCGTAATACGATGAAACAGGGCGAGCGCATGAACGCGTGGAAAAGTTACAAATATAACTAGCAAACGAAAACACAGTAAATACTAAACATTTTGTAAAATAGGTTGAACACAAAAAGATATACTTATCTTGACTGCGAGCAGCAAGAAAAGAGGGCTGCTTGTAGTCAAACCTTGTATATCTTTAGTTGTATTGCGTTCTGATTGGTCCTTTTTATCTCTTTTTTTCCCATTGGTAGCTTGTTCTACTACGCTTATGGGGTTGGGTATTGTTCTTGACTGCAGCTGCTATTAGAATTAAAGCAGGAAAAGTAAGCATGATAGGAGTCTCCGTTCTTGTCATAAAATTGCAACTTAGTGCAGTCTTTAAAACTAAAACTCAAAAAGGTTACACATTTAAACAACATTACATCTAGAATTACTGTGTACAATTTTTTCCTCTCTGATTTTTTTGGTTTAGCAAACCAAATACTATGGCAGAACAACTAGGCCTAAGCTTTCCAGATGAAATGACATCCTTAATACCTTCAGCACCACCTTTGATTAGTGACACACACGACACAAGCCCTGGCACAGGCAGAAGGCTGGGAATCATTAGCAGAGCAAAAAAAAGTCAGGTAAAAACCCTGTTACGCTGACTATTATGACTGGATACTCATAGCAATTTCAGCCCTAGTGGGTTTGATTGTAGCTAATGAACCTTGCATGTTTTTAGATGGTCCTTGGATTGTGGCAAGAACATTGTGGCCAATTTCATGGGTCAAACTGTATCCAGAGTTTCTCAGCCACTGTGCCTCAAAAACAACTTTACCTTCTACCTGAAATATATACGTTCCCCACAGTTGTATGCTGCATTTAGCAAAGCTGGATAGATATCCCCCTAATTTGGCACACGTGTCAAGAGGCGGGGAGAAAACCTTCTACTGGGAGCATATGATACAATCTCCCTGAGTAAATACTACTAACATGGGTATCCTCTGGCCCTGGTTCCTTAGAGACCATTTACTCTAGGGCTGAAACATGTCAACAAAAAAGTAGTAGGGTGTGGGGAGGATTAGGTACCTGAAAGCACCAGAAGAAAAGCACCAGTTTTTAACCGTACCTCGGTCACCAAAAATAAAGGGATACTGGGTGTTCTTAAGGTATGAGGCTTCGTCAATTAATATTCTTAAGTGCTTTGTGGAATATGGTTAAGCACATCCTGGTTTATAGGGACCAGGATGAGGCCTGATGATGAAGATTGTCACTAATAGAGTGGGAGAGAGTCTTAAAAGAAACAAATAGAATGCCTGATAGAATTTTTCACCACCTATGCTCAGTCTGGAGATAGTCAGGGCTATAGGATATCCATGTTAGTTGTATTTACCCAGGAAGACTGCAGTCTATACTCCTGGTGGAAAGACTTCTATTGCCACCTACTTCATCCCCACCTCACACTGTTATGACGCTAGGGCACCAAACTATGGGGATTTATATGTGACTTTCGTACAATTCTACAGATTTTGCGCGATTTCAACACTCGATAAAAAAAGTTTACCTACATCAGCAGATATCAATAAAGATGTTAACAATTCGCATTTCTATTTAGTGATTAACATCAGCTGCCCTGACATGTCTATGACGCATAAGCTGAGACCCAAGGCAATATGCAAGGTGTATCCAGGCCAACTTAACTTCATAACTTGAATTCATTTGGAAGCTTGAAACACAGATTTACTGTATGCAAACACATATTTCAATGCTAAATTCAAGCTTTTGTATTGCTTGAGCTTCAGGGCAAAAGAGCCAGAACAAACAATACAGTATATTAGAAATCCTGGTTCTGTTCGTTTTCACGAAGTATGGGAAAATTATGGAAGTGTTAGTACAGGGAGAGCTGAGGTTGCAAACTACTGTGGCCAGGGTGAATATTTATTTTGAAGGAGCGATGGCTGCAAGGGCAAATATTTTGAGTTATACATCTTATTTGGCAGCATTAGTTTGACTTCAAGTCGTTAGTCGGGCCTATTGCACACATCGGCGCTTCCACATAGGCAAGAAACAAGGGTGCCTCCTGGAGTTTTGAAAGCCTGCCAAAACAAGCCAAGTATTCAGCTTTTTTCTTAAGAGTCAGAGCCTCTAATTCGACTTAATAATTTGCAAAAGAGGGTCACATAAGCTAACCGCGCCTCCCAAAACTATATGCTTATCATGGAGAATCTTCTCGAGGTGAGGAGGTCTTGCCTGCAGGAGGCCAGACTGGGAAACAGAAGGAGCGATCGTTGTGGTTTCCCAGTTTTATAAATGACCCATTCCAGGGCCGGATCTAGGCATGGGCAGTGTGGTCAACTGCCCAGGGCCCCACGCCCGGTGGTAACTAGGGGGCCTCGCACCTCATTTTAGTAAATGTTAGAAATCTTCAAAGATAGGGGACTCAGGGAGCAGCAGTGGTTCAGGCTGCGAGGCCCAAGCAAGGGGGCGCAACCCCTGGGCCTCTCATCCATGGGCTGAATGGGCATCAGAAATCTAATAGCTGCATCTGCATGATAACAAGGATTGCATGGGCCCTTAGGTGTGAGTCGGGCACCATTTAACAAATATTTAAAAATAGAGGAAAACACACACACTTCTTTAACACACAGATGCGTTTTACCTTGGTACATGGGATTATATCACTGCATTAAGCTATATCTAGTAAAGTTGAGAGTTTAACATGAACTTAGAAACATTGCAGGCCCTGCCCCGATGATGATGGTATAAGTGAACTAAGAGCAGGGTCACTGGAATTATATGGCAAGACAGTGCCAAATTAGTTGGCTGGGTTTACTAATTTATGCAGCAAGAAAAGGCAAATTATGTGGCAGATTGCAGCACATTTTGTGATAGTATTACCTCATTATTTTGTCATTCATCCAAGTAAAGCAATAAGCAATATAAAGGTGACCAGTTAACCTTTGGGATGAGCTTTTCACTGTGCAGTGACAAGTGTTGCTGTCTTTTAGTAATGTTTAATACGTTTGAGCTAGAAAGAAAAGTATTTTTCGGATTTTACAAAAAGCTACAGATTATGGAGCAGATGGCTTATGCCGCAAATGTGACAAATCCATAATTATGTGGAAAACACAGCAACGGTAAATGCAAACAGTTCCAGTGGCACTGACTCAGAGGCATGTCAGGGTTCTCGTGTACCCTGTTTGTGAGCTACATTCCTATTAAGCATGCAGCAAAATTACAGTCTATTACATCAAACAAATGAAGTGTTGTACAACACACACTGTGACTGCACATATCTGAATGTGTTCTGATGTCTGATAATGAACAAAATAGAGGTTGGGGATATAAAGCTTTTGCCTAAGATCACACAATTTGGTCAAGCAGGGAAGCCATGGTTGATCCTAGATTTTGCAGCTTCTCACTGTGAAAATCAGCCACTACATGGGTATCTCTTTATGGCATTAAAGGACTAGAGTCTGGGTGACAGGTGGGGTCCACAGTGTAATTCTGGTAGTTTTACATAGCACAAACATTGGCAATGGACATGAGAACACATCACAACAGACACAGACTATAGTAATATTTTTCGAGCACAGAGATTTGCCTGGATTCACAGGATGCTGAGCTGTGACAGTGATTGAAGCCTTGCTTCCTTTGACGCAGGGGGGTGGGCAACTGTAGGCACTAGGCCACATTGCCTCCTGTGAAAGCTCAGCTCATTTTGGGCTTGAGTTACAAGAGCAACTTGAAATGAGCAGAGCCAGGCCTTTGGCTTGAATGTTCAGTAGCTTGCCCACCTATAATACCATGCAAAAGAGAGTAATGTTAGGAAGGGCAGAATCAATTCAAAGGTGCATTCAGAGACTGTGAGAGTGTGAGAGTGGAAGGGAAAGATGGATGCAAAGTAAGAGAACAGCGGAAATAAGGTAGCAGGCTGGGGAAAAAGAGTGGTAAAGAGCAGCAAATTGAGAGAAGATGTGGATGTAAGAGGGGCAGAACCAGCAAAGACAGGTGGGGGAAAAGGGAGCAATTGATGTAAGATGAGAGTAAAGGAGAAGACCATTGAGGGGAAAGATGGATGCAAGAGTGGCAGAATCAAAGAGAAGATGTAAGATGATGATGGAGAGATATAGGAACAGGAGACAATGGAGAGGTGAAGCAGATAAATGAAGGAGCTGAAGCAGCAAGAGTAGGTACAAGGCTGGGCAAGAGATGAGGTGTACAGTAGAGAATGGAGCGACAAGGTGGATGTAAGTTGTCAGAATCATCAAAAAAGTAAGAAGCTGGAGAAGGGGTAAAAAATCTCTTAATTTTAGTGTAAAACGTGTAAAAAAAAGAGTCTTAGTTTTGAGAGGCATGTGTTATCATTCACAAAGAGTTTTGATCTTGAACAATCCTCTATGTCTCAAAGCTCACTCCAAGATGTGATAATGGTATTGAAACTCAAATATGTATGCCATATTTATCATACTAGATTAGTACCTTATTTAGCCAGACTACCAATGTCTCTTAAAAAAGACATATTTAGAACCATTGATAAAGGAATGAAATAAGAAAAACTGTGTTCTGTGACTAATAGTCCCAAAGTACCAAACAAACATCTTACAATATCTGGGTGCGCAAAGTGTCCTGCAAAGTGATAATGAACAGCTGTCACCCTGCAAAACTTGAATACTGTGAGGCACGAACAAAGGGCTAGATTCAGGTAGGAAAGGCAGAGAATCCACAGTTGACTGATGGGCCTAGGGCCAGGCCATTTGTTGAGATGTTTTCAATACTGTGGATAAACTCCTGGCTTGGGCTGGCTTGGGCGCTGGTGCACAACCCAAAAGTATGCAACAGTCTCAAGGCTGGTGTGCACAGAGTCTGACTGTGCTCACAAAGACACCTGGCTCAATGTCATGTGCAGAATGACAATGGGTCAGTATGGGCAAACACAGTATGATGTGCTTCTCTTCCCACAACAAAAAATCCCAAACCTCAAGGGGTGACAGCGAGGCCTGGGAAAGTGACTGTTTATCAGGAACACAGTTAGAATTGGCCTCCCGTGGGAGGTGAGGGGGAAAAAGGAGCAGTGTACAGAAGTCAGGGGCTGCGTGGGAGGAGAGCAGCTGAGAAGCGAGGGGATATTTCATAGAGTGCATCATTTCACATTGAGTGATCTTCCATGCACAGAGCCTATGCAAGTAGGCAGCCAGTAGGTTCAGAAAGAGAGATCTGTCATTGAAGGCTGGAAGACCAAAAGTGTTTGATTAGGTACCTGGGGGTGACTTGATTGACTTGTGAATAATGGATATGGTCTTGCAATCAGTTATCTCTTTAACCAAAATCTAATGGATTTACTTGAGGGCAGGCACAATTTTGTTATTACTTCTAAGGTTAAGTTTGAGTCGAGTTGCATAGTTCTGTCCCTTTGGATTTGGCAAGTGTCTTTTCAAGTATTAAGGAAATATGACTTAAATCTTTTTAAACTGTAAGTCTCTGTTATTACTTTAGTATTAGTCTGCAAGCCACAGGCAACCTCCTCCAACCTACCTATTCCACATTGCTACGTTTCCTTTAGCTGTAAACTGTATACAGTCTACTTTAGTAGGCCCTTTTTGTTTTGTTGCTTTGGCGTATATCTTTAGTGACTGGCTCCCAAGATAGCTTTGTCAGTCTTTGTGCCCCAGGTCACAAACTGTTTTCCCTTTAAGCCACCCATTATATATATCTTTAAGTTATTTCAGTTCTTTTCATCTTTTAAAAATGGAGTCTGAAAGTAATTGCTGTGTTTAAGTGCTCTGCAAGCAGGTGTGGGCCAGCGTTTGGTGCTTCTGCCTGCCAATATATTAGCCACTCCACTTGTGTATGACTTCTGTGTTGTCTTCTCTTCTTATATTCTGTTTGCTGCAGTTCTTGCAGATGACCTACTCTCCATCCAGCATGTAACTGTTTGTGTTGATCCCCCATACCTGCTGAAACTCAAATGCCTTATCTTGAACTTCACTACCATAAAAGGGGGCACAGGAGTCACTTGAAGTCCCGCTTTATAGTTCTGGGACAATCTGACTTTGGATTTTAATCATGCCCTAGTCAGGAAACAATTAGTGAACATTGTAGCAATCATATTAGTTTCGGAAAGACCTAGGCCTATCTTTTTTAGCCAGTTTGATTAACCTTATGTATTTCCACGTGATACAGCTTTAAAAAATATATACATTTTTGTTAGCAATGGGGTCTCCAGTTGGCAGTCAGTTTACACCCTGTCCAAGTTAGGCTCACCTCCTTGGTACCTTGACACAAGCAGTCAGGTTTATCTCAGAGGTAATGTGTTAAATATTTGTACCCACACACAGTAACACAGTGAAAACACTACAAATGGACAGAACACCAGTTTAGAAAATAGCCAATATTTATCTAAGTAAAACAAGACCAAAACAACAAAAATCCAATATTCACAAGCAATGATATGAATTTCTAAAGATTAAATCCCAATAAAGTGTTTAAATGTATTACAGCTCCAACTGGTGCTATCACAGTGTTGTGACTGAGTCGTTCCTAACAGTCTAATGCCACTTGTGAGGGAATGCAGTGCTGATCACGGAGTCGCATGGATCCAGGTACAGTACCTTAGAAACGAGGCAGAGTCAAAGATGTGGCATAGAATTGGGAATATGAAGCGACACTGGAGCCAGTGTGGCATCAGTTCTGTACTGCTGCGCAGGAGTTGAGCCATCAGTTCCTTGCTGCTGCGCAGGGAAAGTGAGGCGTCAGTTCCTTACAGAAGCAACAGAGGTGAGGTTTTGTTGTTGGTTCCTTACAAACTGGCGGGGTCAATGAGCCCAGCGGGTCAAGACGTGGTCACACCACAGGGCCACAGGCACCGCGGCGGAGTCATGTGTCACGGATGTCAACAACACAGCACTAGGGACTCACAGTGTTGCCAGGGTTCAGAGGCACTGTGGCGGCATCAGGCCTGAAGTGTCAGTTGCCATCGTCACACTACAGTGGGACCACGACTTCGGGTGCAGGCAGCGGCACCCGTTCTAGAGTTGTCCAGAGTCGGGGTGCCTGGTTCTTCTTGCTTTATGCCATATTTCACTCCCAAGGGTCCAGAACTGGGAGTGGCACCTCTTTGCAAGTCAGGGTCCTCAGCATGAGAACCCAGGGGCTGGCAGGTGAAGTCTTTAGGTCCCTGAGACTTTTTAACTGGAGGCAAGTTTAGTCCAACCCCTTGGAGAAACTTCACAAGCAGGGTTCACAGCAAAGTCCAGTGTTTGTCCTCTCCAAGGCAGAAGAAGCAACTGCAGGCCGACCCAGCAAAGCACACACAGCAAAGGGGCAGTACTCCTCCTCACAGCTCTCTAGGTCTTCTCCTTGGAAGAGTCACCTCTTGATCCAGAAGTGTTCTCAAGTTGTGGGATGACTAGTCCAATACTTAGACTCATTCCTGCCTTTGAAGTGGGCAAACTTTAAAGGAATGTTTTTGTAGTGCACAAGACCTTGCCTCTCTCTGTCTGGGGTCCCAGACACACCCTTGGGAGTTGGAGACTGCTTTGTGTAAGGACAGGCACAGCCCTATTCAGGTGCAAGTGCCAGCTCCTCCCATCACTCTAGCCCAGGAAGACCCATCAGGATATGGAGGACACACCTCAGCTCCATTTGTTTGACTGTCTAGACATCCCAACTGTCATCAGTTTGACCCGGGGGTGTATTCAGCAGCTAGGCAGAGGCACAGAATGGTTTAGCAAGATGCCCACTTTCTAAAAGTGGCAATTTCAAACTTACAATTTAAAAAACAACTTTACCAAAGATGTATTTTTAAGTTGTGAGTTCAGATACCTTAAACTCCAAATCTCTATCTGCTCCTTATGGGAAATTAAACTTAAAAGATATCTTAAGTCAATCCCCATATTATTCTAAGAGAGAGATAGGCCTTGCAATAGTGAAAAACGAATTTAGCAGTATCTCACTATCAGGACGTGTAAAACCCACTAGTACATGTCCTACCTTTTAAATACACTGCACCCTGCCCATGGATCGGCCTTGGGCCTACCTTAGGGGTGACTTACATGTAGTAAAAGGGACGGTTTGGCCGGGCAAGTGGGTGCACTTGCCAGGACGAACTGGCAGTTTAAAACTGCACACACAGACACTGCAGTGGCAGGTCCGAGACATGTTTACAGGGCTACTCATGTGGTTGGCACAATCAGTGCTGCAGGCCCACCTGTAACATTTGATTTACAGGCCCTGGGCACCTCTAGTGCACTTTACTGGGGACTTACAATTAAATCAAATATGCCAGTCATGGAGAAAACCAATAACCAGCCTAATTTAGACAGAGAGCACTTGCACTTTAGCACTGGTCAGCAGTGGTCCTAAAGTCAGCAGAAACAGATCAGAAAAATAGAAAGAAGAAGGCAAAAGATTTGAAGATAACTCTGCAAAAAGGGCAATTTTCCACCAATTTTTTGTTAGGATTATGATTTCTAGTTTTAGCCATTTTAGTGATATTTACACTAGATTGATAGTTTCTTGCAAAGCTGCTTCAACAATACCAGAACATTAATGTTCAGTTGCTGTCCCTACCTATGATGCCACTTCCTTTGAGGTCACATCTGACAGGGGCCTCACATGTTCCTATTCTGCTCGGGCCCCACATTCCCTAGGACAGCCGTGATCCACTCAGTTCAGGTTTTACATTACAGTCTGACTCTTGTAGTGTAAAGTTAATCCTAGGTCAAACAGAACTAGAAGTACTAAAAGCAACTAAAAAATCAAAATGTATGAGCCCCCAGTTCATTGAATCTGGCCTCACCAGAGCTCTGGGAATGCAGACCCTGAGAAGGGCTGATCGTGGATAAAGTTACCTGATGTACAACATCCAGGACGGTCGTAAATACCACCCCATTTTCAAATAACCTCAAGCTGTGCTAAAATATGTGGTCCAAAATGTACTAATGAGCGCATTACTATATGCTTGCTTTTCCACATATTGAATGACACATTTTATCATGGCCTAAGTGCGTTTACTAGCTCCCAAAAACTACTGTTGAAGACAAACATCCATTAGGGCAGTGCTCTACGCCGCACCGCCTTTGTGGGAAACAATGGCAATGCACTTCTGTTAGGGCTCCGAGCTACTGCACTGACAAGAAGCAGTTCAGTGCATTAACATATGCTGAGAAGAAAACATCCCATTTCAGCAATGAGCAGGAGTCGTAACAGTTGCTTCTGCAAAAATGTTAATGTATTTGAGTTTGGTATTTCCACATGGAATTTCTGAAGGTGCTTGAATTTAGGTGGGATATTTACAGCTTATTTAGTTGTTGTAGGACTTTAATAGTGAGTTTTTTTACCTCTTTATTATATTGTATGTGGCATTACAACATACAGGCTAATTGCTCTGTATTTAGACATACAGCAAAACTTGTCAATGCAGTAACTTTATTGATTCTGAATATGGTGAATTGTCGAGTTTCCTTCACACTTTAATACAGAGCTTAAGTTATTTTGCTTACATTTTTTAAAGTAGTAATTAAAACATGGAAGTGGCCTGGGCAAAGTGTTATATGGTTCCTACGAGTTTAGTTGGACTGTGTATACTCAATATCAATAGCTCTGGTCCCTGAAACAGAGGAGTGCCCATATGGGCTGCTACATTGATGATGTTTTTATTATGATTTGTAATTTGCCATGGTTCTGAACTTGATTTTAGGAAATATGTTTTTTTCGGATCTGGAACTATATATAAATAATGGTCAATTGGTTTCAAGATTATATAGGAAACCTACTTTTGCTAACTCTTTTTTGCATGTGGGTTCAGGTCACTCAAGAAAACAAATACAAAATAACCCTTATGGGGAATTTTTATGTGAAATGAGGAACTGCACTTTGGAATCAGATTATGATATACAGGAAACCGATGTTACCTGTAGATTTGTACAGAGGGTTTATCAACACCGTATTATTAACAGAGAGAGAGAGAGAGAGCAGCCCAGTTAAATAAATAGACAAGGTGTTTTGAAATCTAAAATGCGAGATACGGACAGACAACCTAATAACCTAAGGTTCATTACTGTGTATAGTGAAGGGAATAGAGAGAAATATAAGAATCTTTTTCAACACTGGCAATTCTTCCCCTTGATGGCGATTTACTGAAGGTTTTACATTCCAAGCCTCTTGTGACATATAAAAAAGCACCGACCCTAAAAAATGTATTAAGCCATAGTGACACTTTCAAATATCTTCCTACTACTCAGGAGCAAGCAGGTACCTTGTGGCTTAAGGAGAAACCCACGGGCTGTTACAAATGTTCAAAATGTGTTGTAAATATGCCTGCAATAACGTGACAGATTTCACAGATATACTGTGTAAAACGCAATACGAGATTAATGCATTTATTAATTGCAATACAACAAATTACGTCAATATTGTATTTTGTGTATGCAAGAAACAGTATGTTGGTTCAACAACACATAAATGGAAAGAAAGATGGAAGGAGCATATGAGCAATAAAAAACAATGATTTGAAATACCCTATCGCTGTTCATTTTAATTGAGAGCATCTTCTACCAGAACTTCACTTACTTAGACTTATGGGCATAAAAAGGGTAAGGATCATGAATACATACTGGACCAACAAATTAAATACTGCTTTAATGGGTCTCTGCGTAGATAGAGAACTGTATACTTCGTTATAAAGGTAGCAAGGTAGTACGACTGACTACTGGTCATATAGATGTGGGGTACTAGGTTGTGATTGTTAATTGGCATGGACTATATCACAATGATGGTTATTTGGGAGAGTGGACGGTAGCAATACCATTTATTGTTATGGGTTTATGCTTGGATATGAGTTCAATTAATTTGTGTTGTTGAGAAAAGGAGATTAGAACAAAGATATGTGGGTTTCTCCCTCAAATACATTTTAGGATATTTGAACCACCAAATCTTGCAATTTAGCATGATATTATGACTGTAATGTGTCAGTTTAGTTATGTTTGGTACAGAATAAATCTTATTGCATATAATATTGTAATGACTGATAAAAGTCAGTGATAGTGGAGTGATTTCCTGATATCGGGTGAACATCTTGGAATTATTAGAGTCTGATGGTGGTTTGCTATAGTGACAGACCTATTTTAGTATAGAGGTTCTGTTGGAATGTTCAACTAGACAGGGACAAAAGATCCATTCTCTGCAATTTATCTTGGTAGTTGTCAAGAGGAAATTGTTACAATGGTAATTGAATTCCTTTGGCTAAATGAAATTTTGGACCAGTTGAGTTGGAATGGTGGGCATAATAAGGTTGGTTTTGAACAATTTCATAATGGTTTATCTAGGTTGGTAACAATGAGGCAATTGCCTGAAACTCAATTGGACTCCTAGAATTATTCAAATTGACGAAGAGCAAGAATGTTAGTTTCTGATGATGTATGGGTAGTATTTGTAAGATCTGTGTTTTGGGTATTTAGAATCCTGGGAAAATATTTACATATTGTATAACATGGCAGTGTTGAGATGTGATATGGGGCCACATGTACGAAAGTTTTGCGAGTAGCAAATCGGTCGCAGCGCTATTTGCGACTTCGCAAAAAGTGAAATGGTATGTTCCAATGCCATTTAGGAGTCCCAAATAGCAATGCGACCAATTACCGACTCGCAAAAATTGTGACTTGAAATTGAGAATCGCAATTAAGAACTCGCAAATTGCGACTTGCAAACCGAATGTATAAGGCAGTCGCAAATTGCGAGTAGTCGCAAAAAGCCCGTTTTGCACACCCAGATTAGCACTGATTCCAAACAGGTGGTAACCAGAAACAAAGTTGAAAAGCAGACCCAGAAGGCACCAGGGTTTCTCAAAATGGCTGCACTATACGTGATTGCATGGATGTGGAGAGTCCACGCTGCCCAGCAGAGGAGGAGGAGGCAGAGACAGGAGAGGATTTACCGAACCTGGCAGACCCTATTTCAACAAACTGAGGACGAGATTTATCATAAATACAGACTGAGCAGCGCAGTTATCTTAGAGTTTATTGAACTGCTGAAACCTCAGCTAGAATGCCAGACAATGCGCGGTTGCTCTATCCCCACACTTGTGCAAGTGCTCTGCTCACTGCACCTCTTGGCCTCAGGTAGCTACCAGGGGGTGATTGCTGTTGCTGGTGGGGTGTCCCAAAGTGTCCTGTCACAATTTTTTAGACGGTTCTTAGATGCCATACTCGCACACATGTCCACATACATATACCTTCCCAGGAATGAGGCGGAAATTAACAGCACCAAGTTGGACTTCTACAGAATTGCCAACTTCCCCCATGTAATAGGGTGTGTGGACGGGACACATATACCAATTTTCCCACCAGAAAATGTGGAATATGTGTTCCGCAATAGGAAAGTTACCCACTCACTAAACATCCAGGTGGTATGTGATGCCCATAAGGTAATTACTGACATAGTGGCTAAAGTTCCAGGGAGTACACATGATGCATACATATTCAGGCACAGTGGGATACACCGACACCTAGAACGTGGAGAGTTTGGCGAAGGATATTTATTAGGTACTGTGTAGTACACTCCGATGTCTTAAATACATGTCACTGCATAACCATGTGAAGCCATGCTCATATCTGCTCTTTTGTCACACAGGTGACAGTGCATATGCTCTGAGGTATTGGATCCTCACCCCATACCTAACACCTGCCAATCAGAATGAGAGGCGCTACAACATAGGACATCGGCGAACCAGAACTATAATTGAGAGGACCTTTGGCTTGTTGAAGTCACGTTTCCGATGCCTGCACAAAAGTGGACGGGCACTCCAGTATGCCCCAGAGACTTCATGCAAGATCGTGGCAACTTGTGCCACCCTCCACAACATCGCCACCAGACGTGGGCTACATCTCACCCTTGACGGCACAGATTCGAAGGATGAGGATCAAGAGCTACCACACCGACAGCCTGGGGATAGTAGCATCGCATTGGAGGGCAGACAGAGACAGGATCACATTGCAACTCACTACTTTGGCACGTACGTGGCAACCATGACAACACTCACAAATGTAAGACACACATAGCCAGGTTGTGCAGTACAAAAAATAAACCCTTAATGTCAGGAGTGTAATAATGAACTGTTGATGTCTAGACAGCAAGAAAAAAGTAAAATGTAATGTCTGACACATTTACATCATGTGCCTCAGGTAAATCCCAGATTAGCAAAATCACACCCTCCTGCGACTACGGCCACCATGGGCCAATCCTGGTTGGTTCCCTGATCCTTGGCAGGCACTGCTCCTCTGCAGGATGCGAGCATCTGAGGCAGAAAAGCTGCTCACACTGGAGATGTTCTCACTATCCTGAGGGGTATCGCCAATGCCCCTTGCTGCCTGGGTGGTCTCTATTAAGTCCACTGCATAACTGATGCACCCTAGTCCCCTAGCTACATCACCGGCAAAATGCCCAAGTTCCACCTGTAGCTTTACGGTGCGCCTTGACAGGCAAGTAGTAGTGGTTGCAAGGTGGCCAATCAACTGACTCAGCCTGTCCAAACGGGCAGCAGTGTTGCGATCTCTGCGCCTTGCATGGGCCCTATCTGCCACCATTTCCCTGACCTGACCAGGTCATTGATGGAGGTGGTGAGGTTTGCCATGTTGTTGTTCATGGTAGTGAATTGTGTCTCAACATTGGCAAAGCCCTGTGAGAGGGTCTGTGCAGGTTCATGTTCATTATCTGCATATGTTTATTTTGCAGGCGGTGACTGCTCAGTAAGGATGCCTCCAGTCCTAGAAATTGCTCACCTGTGACATCCTCCTCACCTGCTGACTGTGTTTGACATTGCCGTCTCCGCCCAGACCCAGCTGACCTATGTGGATGACTCACACTCATCTGTGGCCCCGGTGTTGGGTTGCCTGTCTCAGTGTCGATGTCTGTCTCCTCGGTGGTCTCATGTGCATGGGGGACAAGTGGTGTGGTCATGCACTCCTGTGCTGTGTCGTCTGCTGTGATGGTGGCAGATTCTTCACCCGGCACAGTAGGGTCATTGGTGGGTACTTGTGGGAGACCTGTGGGACACAGGGGATACACTGTCAGTGCCTCTCATATGTGTGGTGTATCACAATAAATATTCATCAAAAGTTGGACTACTGTTCTACATCGCCCATAATGCATTGTTCTGTAGGTTGCAAAATAGGCATGGAGCAAATCTGGAGGATCCATGCTTTTGTGTACTGTGGTTGTGTGCATGGTGCATTGAGTGGTGTAAATAAGTGATTTTTGCTACTTACTTTTCGATGTTCCCGGTGCAGAACTTTCCAGGTCTCCAATTTCTACCACAGCCTCCAGCTCCAGAGTGGTCTCCACCATGCTCTCAATGGCTGTAGGAGGTGGTACTGTGGATGGTCCTCCTCAAGTTCCATGCACCTCCCTCATCCTCTCTGCCACCCTTTCTTTGGTCCCGGACCTAAGGTCGTACCACCTTTTGCGTACCTCATCAATGGTGCGATGGCTGACTCCAATCGTATCGATTTTACTCAGGATGCTCTGCCAGATCTTCTTCTTTTGTGTGTCAGAGGCACTCATTGATGCCTTGCCGAACAAGACATCATGGTGCGGGCAGCACTCCTCAGTCAGGACCTCCAGCTCCTTTTCTGAAAACTTTAGTTTCCTCTTCCTCCCTGCAGTGGGTGTCTCCTTGTCCTGAGCTGACATAGCTGTAGTTGCTCCTCTCAGCTGGGTGTGTCTCTGCTGTCTGTGCTGGGTAGACTCCTCCCTGTTCCATGGGGGGTACTTCCTGCTTCTGATGTTATCACTCAGAGCCAGGAAGTGTGTTTTCTCCTATTTTATTTGCGCCCGCTCGCAATTTGCGAGCCAGTCGCAATTTGCGACTCCTGACCACACCCTGTACAAGTTGCGATATCGCAATTTGCGATTTCGCAAATTGTGGTGCAACTCCGCACCGAATCGCAAAATGTTATTGCAATTTCTACCTACATCCCGTTTTGCAAGTCGGAAATAGAGATTCGCAATGAGTCGCTATTTCCGACTCGCAAATCTTCAGCTTCGTACACGTGGCCCATAATGTGCTAGAAAGAAGGTGAATGTACGTGTTTTTTGAGGTGGTGTTCATTTTTATGGAAACTTGGTTGTAGCTTTTATGAGTTGGTTATAGTGAGTGAGCATGATAAACGGTTTAAGATGAAGTGTGCAATCGAATAATACAGACATTGGATATCTTTTGTTTCAGTTACTTTCGAGTCGCATGAGCCTCACGTTTGCCAAAAATAGGTTGTGCTGACAAATTAATTTTGGTATAATCCATTGGGATGACTCTTCACAGATTGATTGATAGGTAATTTAGTTAATTGAAGGCTATGTGGGATTGTACATTAAGGCTAAGAAATCAACATAAGCTGGGAGCTTATTCGAATAAGGAAAAGGTGGGTTTTGTCTCTTTGTTTTAAGATTACAGGGAATCTAATTGTTTGCATATATATATATATATATATATATATATATATATATATATATATATATATATATAATATATATATCGGTTGTCTGCATATCACTTCATAGTTTGAGATTAGTGGAACATTGGAGGAATATATTTCCATATACATTGTTTATCAGATATCAGATAATTCACTTGCTTTTTCCCTATTGCATTTCCAAATATGAAAACATATTTTATTTTATCTCTACAGTTTCTTTCTCCTTTGAATTCTTTTGACTGAAGGATAACACATAGATTGCAAGCCTGCAGAACTAGCAGAATTAACAAGTCTAGTAGAGTCTTCAGGGTTGTAATTAAAATGGATACAACTTATTATCTTTGATCTATACAACTTATTATGTCAGATATGAGCTGATCACACTATTTGTTTAGAATCGTGTATCACCTGTATATAATAGTAGTATCATATACTGTGATTTTGACTTTTGTTCAATGCTGACAATTAGGATGATGGTAATAATTAGGACTGGAATTCATGAAGGCATTTTTAATTTGTGCCACATTGTTTTTCTTTTGTGTTCATCCTCTTTTTTTGTTTTTGTTCTGTTTCTCTCTTTTCCTTTTCTACAAGAATGTGTGATTTTTCATAGTAATTAAATATTTCTTTATATGCACAATTGTAATGGATGTCAATTAGGACTGCGCGATTACTATAGAATTAATGTTGCATTTTTAGGATTATGTTTGATACAAGCTGAGTTAATGTTTGAACACAGATAATCATTGGATGTATTGTTTTTAATTTAACAGCCCCAAAAAAGTGACCTATTTGAGAAACATTTGCTGTAGTTATTGACTTGAAACTTAAAGATGGTTTGAAAATAAAAAAACATTTGATTGGACCTTCTGGTGGACTAAAGTGTGTTATTCTTGGATTGCAATTAAAATACTTCCATAAGGACTGTGTATATGGCAACAATAACTCTATATTATAGAGTCTAAGGGCCTGATTAGGATCTTGGTGGATGGAATACTCCATCACAAATGTGACAGATATTCTGTCCGTCATATTACCATTTCCATAGGATATAATGTAATCGTACTACAGCTCATGGGATGTCCATTACGTTTGTGATGCAGTAACCCAATCCACCAAGATCCTAGTCAGGCCCTTAGTCTACATCAGTAGTTTTTAACCTTTTGACTTCCAAAGACCCCCATTTAATCACTACTGGAAACCAGGGACCCCCACTGAATCATTATTGGAATCCAGGGACTCCCTACTGTTCATTGCTGGAAACTGGGGACACCGCTTAAGCATTTTCCACAATGTGACCCACAAAACATTACAGAAAACATACAGAAGCAAGATTTCCTCAAATAAAAACACAAATGATGCAATGTTGTATTTAATTCACAAGCAAATATAAATTGAAAAGTTTCATTTCAATAGGAAGGTCTGAGCATTTCTAAACTCAATTGATGTCACTTATCATCCACATTAAATTCTGTTTGTTGCACTTGTATTGCTCCATCAAATCAATCTGAGGTTAGTAACATAATTTTTAGCACTGATTTCAAATGCTTTGACATTTACAGAACGCTTTCAAATTTGCAATTGTACATTTTGTTTCTTTATGTATATGAATGGTATTAGTCTGTTAATATTATTATATAATTTTCCAAGCAGTGATTGAACCCCTAAGGTAGTTTTTGGGACTCCCGGAGTGTCTGGACTATAGGTTAAAAACCACTAGTCTACATATAGGATCTTTAAATATTGTTTTGTTTTGTTTAGCTCCCATCACCATATCTAAACCCCTATTCTTACCAGGTTAACAAATGTTATAGGTAACCTCGAACATGACCACCCTGATTCCCAAAGGAATTCAAGGAAACAGATCAAACCCATTCATTTGTTACACTTACATGTCCAAGATATACACAAGAAAGATACGAAAATGCATTTTCAAAACATTTATTGAAATAATTGTATTCTTGCAAAGAATGCGAGAGCTGCAATTATTAAACAGATAAGACACATTTCTGTAATAAGCATTCTTAGAATGGTGAAAAATACAAACAATGCAACCATGTTAATTATAACAAATGTTACCCTACTCTATTTGTTACTAATACTATTCTAAGGAGAGCATAGTGGGAGTAACCTCAGCCAGATCCACTAGGATAGTCTAACACCCATACCTTGATCTTAGGTGTAAGGAAACCGGTCTAAGTGTACAGGCTATCTTCTTTCGTAGGATGGAGGCTGGAGTTAGCAGGGCTGCATCTCAGTCACAGTTCACACGTTTACACCATTTCACGATAATCCCAGCTTCATGTGCTCCTCTCTATAAGTCTAGCTGTTTATATAATAAAACACTGTCTTTATTGCACTGTGACAGAAGTGCAGAACAGCTACTTTGGTTTGCCTAGCAAAAAAGGGTTGTCTCCTAACGAGCACAAGAAAAGGAAACAAAGGCTTTGTGCTCTGATTGTATGACCCTGGTGTAAATATGCAGACTAAAGGACGACAATGTCTATCAAGAATAAATGCATATGCAACACATTCCCCGTGTTAGTCAGAAATATGGAACAAATCACCATTAGAAAAAGATGTCAAGCTGAAACTAAAATCTAAAATGGAGACTAAGCACAGGCCCTGTAATACCCTACCCTTGGTTGGAAAAGAGATTACTCAAAGAAATATAGGAGCACTGAAATATTGTCAATTTTTTTTCTTCACAAAATAGGATACTTTAATTATTCAAGCAGATAGTGAAAGCCATAAAATGCCACACAAGCTATTAAAAATTAATAAAACCAATTAAATACAAGTAGCCAAATTAAAGAGTGTAAGCAGGATGGTATCCCTGGAACGTTTACCATGTCCATACTGTATATAGGGTCCAGGAAGGAACCTGCATCTACAGACAACAGATCCACAGAGCCCTGAAGAGCAAGTTCCAAGGAAAGAACATGGTCAGTATCAGTCCATTCAGCAGAACCCAAAGGCATTGGTGCCAGGTGTGCAGCCCCAGAAGAGGAGCCAGAAGCTATAGAACCTGGAGCAGAAACATCCACTCAAAGTGGCCAAAGAGACTCAAAGTAGGCATCCTGTAGCAACAGAAGCAACCTAGGGCAACAATTTTGGTACTGTCAAGCACTAACCTGTTTGTCCCACGGAGACACAATGTTGACCAAGTTGCTTATTCCCAATGCCTCCTAGACTTTACGTGCCCAGCCACTTAAATGCACATGATCGGAACGCCCTGGGTGAAAGGCGATGGATGAAAGAGAGGGAGAGAGACACTGGAGCCAGAGGTCCAGATCCAAATGACTGTTGATGGTCCTTGAAGTGCTGTGATTTCCTATGACAAATTACATATTAGTCAAACAGCTCACAACTCGTAACCATGTATATACTAGTTTCTGAATACTATGTTCAAGCTAGGTGTACCTGTTAGGTTCCCCTTTCCTGCTTTAGATGGCTCTCCCTCTCTCTAGGAATTTTCAGAAAACAATGTGGATTACCTGTAATTGAACCTCCTATAATATCAATGATTACTTCCACTGTGACCCCAGATTGATCCCACGTCACCTTAATTAATGCCTACCTAAAGGTACTTGAAGTTCCGTGGATATCTTGTTTGATGACTTTGCTGAGATTTCCTAAGATGCTGACACACTCTACTCCATAGACATTTAAATATATAACAAATAATGGCAACAAATTCTCACGTAATTAGGGTTGCAGACATTCATGGGTTAATTTATGCACTGTATTTAGAATTCCAAGGAACACACATTTGGTGTCTTTTGATCACACTGAAAATATAGGGTTAATTCCAAAGATTACAGTGCAAAGTTTGCATCAGTCTGGAAACATAGGGTTTATACCAAAAGATCACAGTGCAATGTTTGCACCACTCTGGGAAAATAGAGTTAATATCAAAAGATCACAGTGCAGTGTGTGTAATACTCTGGGAACATAGGGTTAATTTCAAAAGACCACAGTGCAATGATTGTAACACACTGAGAAAATAGGGTTAATATCAAAAGATCACAGTGCAATGTTTGTAACACTCTGGGAACATAGGGTTAATATCAAAAGACCTCAGTGCAATGTTTGTAACACTGAGAAAATAGGGTTAATATCAAGAGATCACAGTTTAATGTTTGTAACACTCTGGGAACATAGGGTTAATATCAATAACGCAAGCGATCCGTTTTATCACTGTTACATCACAGCGTAAGTTAACCATAGCAATAAAACTTTCAGGTCATTCACAGAATGTTCTGTATCACCAGCACCAATTATGCAAATGTCATATTAAACTTAGCGTTAACAAACGTATTAAAAATACATAGTTTTCATGATAACTGCATGAAAGAATTTCCTGTCTGCGACATATAGCAAGAAACAATGATAAGAGTTACTATGCGACTAGTGGTGAGAATCCCAGTGACCTTAAACACCAATGATGTGCCTTCTTAGGTGCATCCCGCTCCGAAACATCTAACTTTTGAATATCAAGTCAGCAAGTGTCAAGTTTTCACAAATAAATGTTTTTCGAGCGTGCAGTGCGTTACTGCCTTTTTAGTAGATAGTTCTCTCGATCTCTTCAACTTCCCAGAAGCGGCATCCAGGATACAGGACTGAGCACTAAGATCAAACGTGGAGAAGCAGAGACTCCTTCTCTGCAGCCGGTGAACTTTACAGCAAGCAATTACACTCAGGCCGGTTGTGGTTTAAATACCTGCTGCATCCAGCCACACCCAGTCTTTCATAGGGAGCCACACCCAGTTAGAGTCATAGGGATGATGGAAGCTTGAGCAACATGTGTCCTAAACAAGCATTGGTTCCAACAAGCATTGGTCTCTGTAAACAAGCATTGGTATCTGTAAAACATTCTTATGGGGTAACAACAAACATTGGCCCCTGCTAAGGCAGATGGTTGGTTTAAGAGTTCTTTATTGGAACACATCCGGGTTTGCAGGTCCAACAGGTGCACCACCAAAGGACGCACAAGCAGATTCATATCAGTATACTGTGACAATTGTGTAGCTAGGCATAAGTGTAGTGAACACCCAAAAGAGCACCATAGAAATTGAAGCACAGGCTGTACACTCTGAAACCACATGGACTGAAAGTACAAAGCCCGGTTCCTATTCAGTTCCAGTCACAAAGACTCTTGGAGCATAAGTTCATGACACGGAAGGATGTGTGGCAAATACACCACCATTTGGCCTTGTTGTGGAACATCCATTGCGGAGAAACACATATAGAAACAAAAAAGCAATCAACAGGAATAGCACAAGCAGAATGCCTCCAAAAATTTTTGAAAACAAAGAATGTAAAAAAATACAGAATCACTCCAAGTACTCTCTGAAATGCAGAAACAAATCCACACCCAATCACTTTAAAACAGTGTGCCACTCCAGTGGTGTTAGAAGCATTAAAAATACAGTGCACAAGTTCAATGAAATGCTGTGGCAAGTTAGTGCGCAAGATCAGGCAGCTTGGAGATCAAAAGTTATTTTTTTTTGGGCAGCTGTCAATTGCATGTCTTTTTGAAACAATATGGCTTTCAGTCGGCTTAGCTTATCAAAGTTCATTTTAGAAATAGGGACTGTTGGCCACAAGGTAACTTCCCCAGTAGTGTGTGGGAGGATATATGATACCCATACAGCAAGTCATGCCCTCAGAAACAGTTACTGCATAGGGGTTACCGCAACCTTGGTCATTCAAAATCAACTAACTTCCATTAGAAAGTAACAGAAACTGACAAAATCAAGGATACTGGAACTCCCTTCAAACAGCATGCTAAGTTAGCCATAAATGCATTACAAGCTCCATGAAGTGTTAAAGCCCAAAGAAATTCCACATTTGTTTCTGCTAATAAAAATATATTTTCCCTACTCAAACATCTGTAGTCGAACATCTGCTCATATCTGTCTACATGAAAATGTTTCAGACATGATGTGAAATGAAACATAGAGATTAGTAAAGAAATAAAATAATGAATAAGTCTAACATCAGAAGGTGTTTCTACAATCTTGAAAGGCAGTTGCTCTAAATGCCCTATATTAGGCATGGGATAGGTTGCATCTTTTTTCCCCATCACCTGTTGCATATGTGACAAGTTATAAAGCAAAAACAATTATGTTGCATTCAAATATTTCCATGGCACTCTGTTTGATTATAAAACCTGCAATGTTCAACTCAATTACAAGATCGATGTCAACTGAGTCCAACCATGATGAAGCATAGACATGTCATTTTTTATGATATTGAATGCAGATGACACAACATTATTCAATGAATAAATACAAGTAGACAATGTAGTCATGCCATTATCAAAACATCCAATCCTTTTTCAAATTGTCATGATCAATTTGCTGCGACCTTTCAGCAGCTTCTTGTTGAGAAATTTTCCAAAGTTCATTGTAAGTGGCAGGTATGAAACATTTAGAATGGGGAGATCGTGGACCTAACAAAAAGCTTGTAAATACATGTTGCCTGAAAAAAGAGACAGGTATTGTTTAACTTTGGACAAGGTGGAATGTTCTAACTATTGCTGGCATAACTTTCCTATGCTATAAATAATAACTATACCCAAGTATTGTGACTAATTATACCAAGGGTCTGATCTGCTTTTTTTGCTTTAAACCCTGTGGAAGAGTTTAAAAACAGGAATTGCAGCCATTGGGGTCAACAGGTCACACCAATCACCTATCAGAACCAGAAAGTGAAGAGTTTTATGTACCATTCTGCACCATTTCATTCAGTGGGTCATCTGTGTAATGAATGTGTAGTGTTGCCAATTGTCAAATTGTGCAACAGAGAGAATGCTAGCTATATTTAGATTTTTAATAGTAGTTAACCCAATACACGTAGTCTGTTTTGTTAAAAAATATAATTTGTTGAAGGATTAAAATGGCCTAAATAAAGCATCAGTGCCCTGGACCTGCCAGTGGTGTGTACCCCAAAATGATTTTAAATCAATATTGTCCTTCCTATAATCATAATCCTCTAGGGACAATTAGGAAATAATGGAATTAGAAACCATCTATTTTCTCTTTGTTAGCATATTTGCTTCCCATGCCACTGGATTCAAGCTAGCCTGGCTGATGAGGGGTGAAACCCCGAAACCGGTCCCAGGATGCTTGTTTCCAGTCCAGAGAAGACTTGGCCTAGCAGTTCGGGCTGGACTGTTCCCATAGGGAACAGGGTCAAGACTGATTTGCATATGACTGGGTCCAAACTGGAATGGCATGGGCAGCAAAAAAACGATGGATTTAGGCCCAGATCACTGTACTGGGGGTGAATGTTTGACAATGTTCAGCATTCCGTCCATCACTTGTTGTTTTTGCTTTGTCGCCCTATGTGGGAAGGGTATGCCCAGACGTGGGTCCCGTGCTTCCCATGCCACTGGATTCAAGCTAGCCTGGCTGATGAGGGGTGAAACCCCGAAACCGGTCCCAGGATGCTTGTTTCCAGTCCAGAGAAGACTTGGCCTAGCAGTTCGGGCTGGACTGTTCCCATAGGGAACAGGGTCAAGACTGATTTGCATATGGCTGGGTCCAAACTGGAATGGCATGGGCAGCAAAAAAACGATGGATTTAGGCCCAGATCACTGTACTGGGGGTGAATGTTTGACAATGTTCAGCATTCCGTCCATCACTTGTTGTTTTTGCTTTGTCGCCCTAAGTGGGAAGGGTATGCCCAGACGTGGGTCCCGTGCTTCCCATGCCACTGGATTCAAGCTAGCCTGGCTGATGAGGGGTCAAACCCCGAAACCGGTCCCAGGATGCTTGTTTCCAGTCCAGAGAAGGCTTGGCCTAGCAGTTCGGGCTGGACTGTTCCCATAGGGAACAGGGTCAAGACTGATTTGCATATGGCTGGGTCCAAACTGGAATGGCATGGGCAGCAAAAAAACGATGGATTTAGGCCCAGATCACTGTACTGGGGGTGAATGTTTGACAATGTTCAGCATTCCATCCATCACTTGTTGTTTTTGCTTTGTCGCCCTAAGTGGGAAGGGTATGCCCAGACGTGGGTCCCGTGCTTCCCATGCCACTGGATTCAAGCTAGCCTGGCTGATGAGGGGTGAAACCCCGAAACCGGTCCCAGGATGCTTGTTTCCAGTCCAGAGAAGACTTGGCCTAGCAGTTCGGGCTGGACTGTTCCCAAAGGGAACAGGGTCAAGACTGATTTGCATATGGCTGGGTCCAAACTGGAATGGCATGGGCAGCAAAAAAACGATGGATTTAGGCCAAGATCACTGTACTGGGGGTGAATGTTTGACAATGTTCAGCATTCCGTCCATCACTTGTTGTTTTAGCATATTTTTCTTTACCAGGAAATGAGTAAGCCTATATTTAAATGAAACTGGGTCTGGGGGGATATGACATGAAAAATAAGAGAATGTTTTCAAATACTGTTGGGGACTCCCTACAGGTGGTGTTAGGCAATGTTCCCACAGCATAAAACAGCATGTGTAGTACTAGCTCTGTGTAAATAGTGATGTGCATAATGATTGAAGCAAAACATTTCACCATAGTTTGCAGAATTCAAATACAAATCCTAATTTTCAAATACTGTATGTGATTCCAATTCAGATAGCATATTAGAAACAGTTGTAACATCCCATTTGATCAGAAATGGAACTTGGGATGACAATAATGTGTATGGCAATCTTAAAAACAGAAGGAATTTGCAAAGTGTTTGTGGGACCAAAAATGTCATCGGGGACCTTATCTCAAACAATACCATCATGGACAGGAAATGCTGTAATGTTTATCAAGGGCAAGCCTCTTCAGACATTATGTGAGGAAGAATGGGGTGTAAGTACTTTAGCTACCAGTTCTGGAGAAGAATGATCTGGAAGATAATGTCCGTTAAACAGCAGAAAGGAAACTGTAAAAATCCAATCCAGATATTGGGAATAAATAAAGAAAAATGCAATGGTTGCACCAGGAGGAATCAGATAAGTCTGTTTCAACCAAAATAACGGTGCATGTGCATCATAGGAGCTTCGTGAAGAATTGGAGGAAAAATCATCAATGTCGACAAAGTTAGTTTGAACAGAAACATGAAATTCATGAGGCAAAGGAGAGCCAGTAGGTACCTGCAACAGTGATTAGTAAACAATTTAATTGTTAGGAACAGCCATAGAAAATGGTAAACTTGCATCAGAAACATATCCTGTGTTGTCAGCCATAACAGGCAAAAGTGCAAGTTCAGATTCAAAGGACCCCAGCCAGGGAGTAGAAATATAACAATTGCTTAATGTGTGTAGAGGGATCTCTTGCAGGTTAAGGAGATACTACCCAGATACCCTCTTAGCCTATTATGAAGAACTGGCCACATGATGTAAATCAATTGAAACTTGATGTTTCTGTTTACAATCAGCAAGCATTGGCAAAATCACAGTTTTAGTACCTTGAACAGCAAGGACAGGTACGGGTGCATGGTAGGATGTGGCAAACTCTTTCTTGTGTGCAATCTAGATCCCCAGCTTTAGTAATCCACCAAGAAGGCATTAGGTACTCCCTCTCTTCATCAGTGGCAGAACATGTAGAAGTTACATTTGAGTGCTCATCTCGTACGTCTTGTAATTTCTTTAAGACAGCAAAACTTTCATTGATGTCAAAGGGAGCATCTGCCACCACTGTGCCAGGGTTATCAAGATCTGGAACATACATTTGGATCCCGTAAATGATCTCATAGGGGGTCTGACCATCCAAAGATCTTCTAGGCAGATTATTTAAAGCTGTCTGGGCTCCGTATTCATATTACTATGATAGTACACAGTATATCACTGTAACAGGGTTGTGACAACCCTTCATCGCGGAAGCGGGACCGATATTGCCATACCCCAGGGGCACTGTGGAAAGAAAAAAGGGCCGGGTTCTACGAGCGAACCCGGATATCTGGGTTAACAATGTGACGGAAGGGGCTCGAGGGCAAAAAAAGATGCAGAGGAGGAGGAAAAAGACGACTGGGGAAAAAAAAAGCGAAGAAGATCGAACAGCAGAGGAGACGAGCGTGACAGTGAAGAGCCAACCGAGATGAACAACAAGATGAACAGGAGAGAAGAAACAACAGATGCGGGAGAAGGCGAAAGAACCAGCCACGTCCTTGGAGGGACAGGGCTCATGTAGGTAGGTGTCTGCATTCAGAATCCTAAAGGATATTAGTGGAGGTGGGGAGGAGGGAAGGATGGATTGAGGGAAGAGAACAAGCAGACATAAATTAAAAGAAAGAGGTTACCTGTATTCCTGGGTTCCACCTTGGCACTATTTTCAATAGGAAGAACACCTCACTGAAGCACTATTGTTTGAAAGTTATACTAACCTCACAGACACAAGAAGGTGATCGCAATGTATTATTTTCTTTGCTTCTTCTTCCTCCACACAGGATTTCTCCTTCTCCCTTATGTCCCTCCTTTTGAACCCTTTCATTCCCACCCGCATTTTATAAATAACGGGAAAAGAAGAGAAAATAGAGTCCACTTACTTTTTTCTACCAGTTCTATTTTTTTATCCTCATGGTCCTGCCAGAGTTGGAGGAAGTCCAAGGAAATCAATACCCAGAAGAAAGGAGATACGGAGGACATCAAAACAAAATATAGACACACGAATAGAAAGCAAGACAAGAAAGTAGAACAGTAAAGAATGAAACGGTCTAAAACCACTTACCTTTACGTGCTCGACTTTAATAAATGACCATCCAACTATTATTAACTTCTGGCTGAGTTCATTCTTTTGTCTTCCTAAACAATAACCAAAAAAAGAACCCACCACATTGGTGTCAGAACTGGGATTAGGGCGGAAAATACAGAAGCATAGAAAAATGGAAGGCAAACCCACCCTAGAAGATATGATCCAACAACTGGTGGAAGGTCAACGACATTTCCAATTGGTGAGGGAAGAACAACAGAGAGGGGCCCGAAATGACTGGGAGATGCTTCAAAATGCCCTGAAGAGTGAAGCTACTATAATAGCTAATAACCAATTGGTACATGAAACAGCACTACAAAAACTAACCGTCACTATTGTTGCCAGTAGCGTTTCTTCCAATGTCCCAAGTTCAATATTACAGATGTTCCAAGAAGGAGAGGATCCGGATGCATTTTTTACTAATTTTGAACGAGTAGCTGCTTCAGCCAATTGACCAGAGGATAGGTGGGGACAATCTGTAGCTCCTCTCCTGACTGGAGCATTAAGGCCGCATATCAGGCAGTGAACCCTGGAGGTACAACCCCTTATCCAGCAGTAAAGAAAGGAATTTTAGAACGAGCGGGATTCAATACGGAATACTATCGTATCAAGTTTAGAAAAACAAAATGGAGTCCTATGGAAAATCGTCGTGCCTTATATTATAGAATCCAGGACTAAGGGTTGAAGTGGTTAAGCCCCATAGGTACAAAGAGAGATGAAGTAATACGGATTATTCTACTCGAACATTTTTTAGAGGCCCTACCTCCACAAACCCGTAATTGGATCAAACAGCATCCAAATGTCGACACAACAACTGCAATAGAATTAGCTTGTGCTTTTCATCGGACTCCTGAATTTAAACTGGGAACCTAAAAGGGACAATCTGTGGGAAGCCATGTATCCAGTCCCCCACATCGTACAAGACCGGTAGAGATTCCAGAGGAAGCTCCCATGTATAGAGTACTGGACAAGGATCCGAATCAACTGCCACAGTATTATAACTGTGCCGAATGGGGACACATATAGCGGAACTGTCCCCACAAAATAAACAAACCTGAGCCAATGGAAATTGGAGTCACCAGAGGCAGAGTCTTCTATACGGGCAAATAAGTCTCCCGCTAAATCAAGGAAATGTCAATAAATGGGAAGCCCACCCGAGTATTAATTGATTCAGGATGTAGTCAATTGGTGATTCGTGCAGATTTGGTACATTGGGAAATAATATCAAATAATGAATGTGTCTCCATTTGCTGCATTCATGGAGAGATGAGGCAATACCCTGTAGTAGAAATCTCAATTGAGTGGAGAGGACAAAAAGAAACACTTATGATGGGTATAATACAACAGTTAGACGAAGAAGTGATCATAGCCACAGACTATGACAATTTTTCTGATCTTTTGGACAGTGTACATGACAGACAGAAACTAGACTTATGGTTGGACGAAGCTCCTTTTTCCAAAACCCCATCACCCCGGATAAGGAAAAACCCAGATTAAGCATAAGTGAAAAGAGAGAATTAAAAAAATCCTTCCAAATGGGTAACCTATCTATAAATACAATTCCAACGGACAAACCAGTTTTGGCGACATTACTCCCTTTCTGGATTAGCCAAAGAGAAGACCCTACACTACAACATGCCAGGGAGCCCGCAGTAACAGAAAAAGGGGCACAGGTAGGTCCATATTTCCTCGTTCAGAAGGGTCTATTGTATAGAGTAACCCAACATAACAACCAAGAAAAAAAGCAGTTAGTAGTTCCCCACCCATACCGCACCCAGACCCTACATTTAGCACACAGCCAAATGGGGGGGTGGCCATTTCAGAAGAGAAAAGACAGAGGAATACCTGTTATAACGGTTTTATTGGCTGGGTGTATTCTCAGAGAGCCGTCGGTTTTGTCAGCAATGCCCGAAATGTCAAGTTATCAATCCCGTACCACAAAGAAAAGCTCTGCTTTACCCTTTACCAGTTATTGACATTCCCTTTTCTCGGGTCGGTATGGACTTGGTAGGTCCCTTGACTCCCTCCTCAAGGGGTTACATGTATATTCTCGTTTTGGTGGATTATACGACAAGATATCCTGAAGCCATCCCTCTCGTTAGTATGACCACTAAAAGCGTGGCTCATGCCATGATAGGGTTCTTCACCCTGGTTGGATTTCCCAGGGAATTACTCACAGACCAGGGAACACCATTTATGTCCTGATTGATAACACAAATATGCCAGATACTAGGGGTCAAACAAATCCGCACTTCAGCCTACCACCCCCAAATGGGTTGGTTGAGAGATACAATTGCACCCTTTAAACTTTATTTTAAAAAAACATATCGGACTCCGGTAGAGACTGGGACAAAAAGCTACCCCTGGTACTCCATATAGACGCATGTCCAAGCATCAACTGGTCATAGTCTGTTTGAGTTGGTATTTGGACGACAACCTAGGACCCTACTAGAAATGGCTGCAGAAAGATGGGAGGAGAACGAAACTGTCAACATCAGGGCAGTGCGCGCCTTATGGGCGACTGGCATGCAAAAACCCAGCACTTATGAGATAACGTAATTCATGCATTATGCTGATATGCTGTTGTTTAACCTTTTGCATTGCAGAGTTTAATCCAGAATACTTATATTCAAGGTGCTTATAAATACTGTTCATTTGCAATGTATTGCTGCAGGCGTTCAGAGTGTGTCAGGGTGTGGTCCCTTTCCAGGGCTTTCTAGAAGCTTTCTCTGCAGCATGACTGGGTGTGGTTTGTGGGCTGGGCCAGACTCTATAAAAGGGAGCCAGCCCAGCTCCACGTGCTCACTGTTCAGAGGTCCCAGTGCAGAGCAGCAGCAACTTCCTGAGCTCCTGTTCCAGAGGCCTACATTGGTTTTCCAGGCCTTTGCCCTTCATTACACTGGTGATCCTTGATCAGGGTGGTAAGACGGAGGTCGGGCTGGGCCCCCGATCCCATTTTCGAAGGCATTCGCGTTCTTGAGCCTAATTTTAATGTTGAGAAATTTTACCTTGTACGTGTGAATGTGCTCTTGGTTTTTCTGGCATTTACATGTTGATATTCGAATCGGCAAAACGCGCAATTCATTCCTTGTGTTAAACTCTTGATATTCATTGTGCGCTACCATTTCTTGGCAGTTACATGGTGGCATTAGAATCGTCAAGACGCGTAATTCATTCCTCGTGTTTAACCCTTGATATTCACTGTGCGCTACCATTTTTTGGCAGTTACATGGTGGCATTCGAATCGGCAAGACGCGCGATTCATTCCTCGTGTTTAACCCTTGATATTCATTGTTCGCTACCATTTCTTAGCAGTTACATGGTGGCATTCGAATCGGCAAGACGCGCGATTCATTCCTCGTGTTTAATTCTTGATATTCATTGTGCGCTACCATTTCTTGGCAGTTACATGGTGGCATTCGAATCGGCAAGACGCGCAATTCATTCTTTGTGTTTTAACCCTTGATACTCATTGTGTGCAACCATTCTTTGGCAGTTACATGGTGGCATTTGAATCGGCAAGACGCGCAATTCATTCCTTGTGTTTAACCCATGATACTCATTGTGCGCAACCATTTCTTGACATTTACATGGTGGCGTTCGAATCGGCAAGACGCACGATTCATTTTCCTTGCATTTAACGTTTGATACGCATTGTGCGCAAGCATTTCTTGGCATTTACATGGTGACATTCGAATCGGCAAGACGTGCAATTCATTCCTGCAATTAAAACTTAATGTTTCAGATTGCTTGCAGTGTGCAGGATCGTTTCATGGCACTTGCATATTCTTGCGGAAATCAGCAATGGGCGCGATTCATGTTTCTGCATTTAAAATTACGTGTTATCATTCTAGATGTTACATTTATATGTGCATAATAAGTCCCTTAATACAACTCCTATTGTGTTCCAGAAAACGTTCAGATTATTTTCTTGTCCTCATGCAAAAAGACCATGTTTGATTTTGAAAACATAATTCTAGAAGGGTTCTTATATTTCTAGTCAATGTGTGACATTTCATTAATAGGTTCATTGAGAAGTTGTATTAATCATTCTTGATTCCTTCCCAGGTAACCAGACGTCTTGATGCATAGTTATTTAGTCCATGCTTAAGTTATCCATGGTTACAGTATGACAATGCTTAGAATCATGGTCTAGTAAAGATTAATATGATATAATCTTGATATTTTGTGTTTAAACTTTTGCTTCCTACAGGTCTCCTTCCCAGCTGTTCCCTACCTAATCCCTTTTTCCCCACTTGGACTCTCTTAGACTCTGTGACATTCTAATCAGAGTATTGGAGCTGTCTTGTGGTGGACATATTGGGAGCGTGTGCAGCCCCGAGGATCTGGTGACTCTGACAGAAACTGAAGATAAGGATATTCTTGAATACACACAACAGTTAAAAGGTCAGGTCCATTTGGTTTGGGATGATGTCAGAATACATTTAGAGGGGGCCCAAGAGAAAAAAAAAATACTATGATAAAAACACTACTCTCAGACAATTCAAAATAGGAGATAAAGTATTAATATTATTACACAGTTCAGAGAATAAATTATTAGCCAAATGGCAAGGACCCTATAAAATATTAGAGACAGTGAGCCCTGTTACGTACAAAATAGAAATATCCGAAAATCCCAGAAAGACACAGTTTTATCACATTAACTTACTAAAGAAATGGGAAGAAGCAGATAACCCCCCTTTACTAACAAATATTGGGTTCCTGGTAAACAGAACAAAACCCCTGGAAATAATTTATGTCCACAATCCAAAGAACCAACTGATTGTTTTCCTTTGATTAATTCTACCCTCTCCCATGAACAACAAAGTCAGTTGAGGGAAGTATTAACCAAACATCAGAAATTGTTTTCTTTGATTCCTGGGAAAACCCCCTTTGTTCAACGTGGTAAAGTGCTCAGAGTTCAAAAGCCAACAGCAACAGGTCAGAAAAAATTAGGAGGCAGGAGGCAAAAAGATTGGGGGTGACCCTGCATCAGCAAAAAAGTCCAACAGCTATAAAAACTCAAGAAGGGATGATCATCCGTCTCCGACCCTACAGAATTCCTGAAGCACGTAAAAAGGTATTAGAACAATAAGTCCAAAACATGCTACAATTGGGTATCATAGAACCCTTTATAAGTCCCTGATGTTCCCCAGTAGTTCTAGTTCCAAAACCCAATGGCTCTGTTCGATTCTGTATTGACTTTCGACAATTAAATAATATTTCCCAATTTGATACATACACCATACCCGGGTGGATGAACTGCTCGAACAACTAGGCAAAGTACATTACATGTCCACCCTGGATCTCACAAAAGGCTACTGGCAGATTCCTTTACACCCCCAGATAAAGAGAAAACAGCCTTCTCTAAGCCATCCGGGTTATCTCAATTTACAGTCCTAGCTTTCGGTTTACATGGGGCTCCTGCTACGTTTCAAAGATTAATGGACATACTCTTGTGTGCTCACATAGAATATGCTGCTGCATATCTTGACGACATTGTAATATATAGCGAAACATGGGAAGACCATTTACAACATCTAGCTAAGGTGTTCCAAACACTACTTAATGCAGGGTTAACTGCTAATCCTGAGAAATGTAACCTGGCACATGATGCTATTGCATATCTAGGATACCATATAGGGAAAGGACAAATACGACCCCAATTAAACAAAGTTGAGGCTATCCTCAAGGTACCCCCACCTACTACAAAAAAAGAAGTAAGGTCCTTTTTTAGATATGGTAGGATATTACCGTTGATTTATCCCGAACTACTCAACTATCGCAGCCCCTTTTACTGATCTATTAAAGAAAGAACGACCCTCTAGGATCAAGGAATTGAATCAACACCAACTCCATAGTTATGAGACACTTAAAAAAAGCTTGACGATAGAACCTGTTTTACGTTGTCCCGACTTCAAAATTGTTTTTTTATTTACAAACGGACGCATCTGACGTTGGTATAGGTGCCCTCTTGTCACAGAAAAACGAACAAGACACCACTCACCCTATTGTTTTCATAAGCAGGAAACTACTTCCTCGAGAATGATATTACCCTGTGGTAGAGAGGGAATGTCTAGCGATTAAGTGGGCGATAGAAAGCCTTCAATATTATTTACTAGGTCATCCATTTGTCTGATATACTGATCATGCTCCCCTCACTTGGTTAGCACGAAATAAAAACATGAATCCGAGGATACTAAGATGGTTTATGGAGCTCCAACCCTTTATGTTCCAGATACATCATCCCCTGGGTAGTCAATTGTCTACTGTGGACTATCTATCCAGATATCCTGTGGAGCAAGGCCTCGATCACCCCTTCCCAAGGGGGAGTGTGTGTAACAGGGCTGCGACAACCCTTCATCGCAAGGTGGAAGCGAGCCGATATTGCCGTACCCCGGGGCCACTGTGGAAAGAAAAGAGGGCCAGGCTCTATGAGCGAATCCAGATATTTGGGTTAAAAACACGACGGAAGGGGCTCGAGGGGAAAAAGACGTGGTGGAGGAGGAAAAAGATGACTGGGAAAAGAAAACACGAAGAAGATCGAACAGCGGAGGAGATGAGCGTGACAGTGAAGAGCCGACCGAGATGAACAAGGAGACGAACAGGAGAGAAGAAACAACAGACGCGGGAGAAGGCGAAAGAACCAGCCACGTCCCTGGAGGGATGTGGCTCATGCAGGTACGTGCATGCATTCAGAATCCTAAAGGATATTGGTGGAGGTGGGAAGGAGGGAAGAATGGATTGAGGGAAGAGAATGAGCAGACATAAATTAAAAGAAAGAGGTTACCTGTATTCCTGGGTTCCACCTTGGCACTATTGTCAATAGAAAGAAAACCTCACTGAAGCACTATTGTTTGAAAGTTATACTATCCTCACAGACACAAGAAGGTGATTGTAATTTATTATTTTCTTTGCTTCTTCTTCCCCCACACGGGATTTCTCCTTCTCCCTTGTTGCCTTCCTTTTGAACTCTTTCATCCCCACCCCCCTTTAAATAAAAAATGGGAAAAGAAGAGAAAATGGAGTCGACTTACTTTTTTTTCCCAGTTCTGTTTGTCCTCATGGTCCTGCCAGGGTTGGAGGAAGTCCAAGGAAATCAATACCTAGAAGAAAGGAGATATGGAGGACATCAAAACAAAATATAGAGACACGAATAGAAAGCAAGACAGGAATGAAGAACAGTAAAGAGCGAAACAGTCTAAAACCACTTACCTTTACGACTTTAATAAACGACCATCCAACTATTATTAAGTTTTGGCAGAGTTCATTCTTTTGCCTTCCTAATCAATAACCAATAAAAGAACCCACCACAATCACCCTTGATTTGGACATCTAAACCATAAAGTCTATTAGGAGGGCTTAGCCGCTGATCTTTAGTTCCAACTTGTATATATTGAAGAGTCCGGTGACGTATTGGGCCTTCTGCTGCACTGTGAAGCAGAGTTTTCACCCATGTCTTGTCCAGAAGAAGAGTTCTGAGTATTTGTGTCATATTTAGAAGAACTTCATGCCACTTTCTTCTTTTTAAACTGTGGTTTCCTTTTTTATGATGGGATCAGAGGAGTGTTATTGGTTTGTTTTTGGTCTCAGATACTCACCCTGTCTGCATCTGCCTCGTTCCTCTTTTTCTGATTTTTTGTGCAAAGAGTCCTGCAAGGAACGAGAAGGATGTTTGTCAGGATACTGATACAGATCAGAACATTTTATTGTATCACGGTTACGTAAATTATGATGTTTTTCAAAGCTCTCTGGTTGCAGAGATCCAGTCTGTGTTTTAGTTTTATCTTAATTTTTATCCCAGTGCTTTTTTGAAGACTCCGGTGTCTGCTTGGTGGTATTTGCATCAGATTTTTTCATTTGTGGATTATTAGTCCTGGTTCCAAAACTATTGTGACCAAGATAGTTAAATGTTTTAGAAATAATTGTAGGTAGTTTAAGTTCCTGATCTGCAACGGGAACCAACACGAGACAATGGTGTATTAGCAAAGAAACTGCCTCCCTTTTAATATTGCTTAAGAGTTTTGAGTACAGCGTGGCAAAGTTGCCATTTACTTTCACCCCCAAATCCAGGGCAGTGGCCGACCTTCACCTATAACATTGGTGGCACCATGTTATACGGTTCCTACGAGTTTAGTAGGAATCTGTGTATGCCAACAAAACTTCACAATATTATTCTACATATATCATCAGTGAATGTTCATAGCTCACAGTACCACATCTAAACCCTTAACCTTACCAGGGAAATAGATGTAATTGGTAACCTGAACATGACCACTGATTCTTAAGGAATTTGTGGAAACAGATCGAACCCTTTCATGTGTTACTCTTACATGCCCAAGGCATAACCAAGAAGATATGAAAATGCATTTTCAAAACATTTATTGAAATGATCATACTCTTGCAAAGAAAGCATAGGCTATATTCCTTCGCAGGGTGAAGGTCGGAGTCAGCAAGGCTGCATCTCAGTCACACTTTCCAGTGCTCCTCTCACTTGGTCAAGCAAGGATGGAAAATTATGATTATCAGAATGGGATTACCTTTCCTTGCAGATATCCAGTTGTTTAGGAGAAAAGGCCTATCTTCCTGGTCTATTGTTTGGCTTAAATGAGTGTATGAGAGGATTGGGTAATGAGTTCTGTCATGAGAGTTGGTGAGGAAACGTTTAGGCAATTGCTACAAAGTCATTGCCATTTTGGACATAAGAAACATCTGCAGATATTTCCCAACCCTTGAAGCAACTATAGATGTTCATCAATAAATTATCTACAAGAAGTTCCATGTTGTTCCAAAATGGTGCCCTAGGATGGAAAAAGCTGTTTGCTAGAGAGATCTGTGGATTGCGGTCCAATAGTTTATTAAGCAGTGCATAATAGGACTAGCTAGATCTCTAGTCTCTTTTTGCATTCTGTATGACATACAGTCCCATTGCATCATTTTGTATGTGTCTTTTTAGAGTGACCCAATCCAGTTTTTTCATATCCAAGTGGAAGTGAAATGCTAGGTGAGATTCCTGATATGCCATGCAATACTTTTTAATGGTAGATAGTCATAGGCCTCCTGCAGGCATGCTCAAATATAGCTCAGACCTAGCCAACCTGGATTTTATATCATCCCATGTGTAGGATTGATGTGAGTATCTATGATCTTCAGGAGTTAATTCAATGTTGCAACAGGTAATATTCCAAACACATAACTGAATCTGGGGGTCACAACCATCTTTATGGTCTCAACACTGCCACATAAGGACAGTTGAAGATGTTTCCATTTAACAAAGTCTGATTGCATTTGTTCGATCAGTCATGCTAGACTATCTTGCCCCATATGATGTCTGTGTCTGCTCACCAGAATGCCCTAACATATTTAAATTCTCAGAATCCATTGGAACAGGAGACCCGACAAAGTGTCTTCAATGGAGATATTCATCACAAGCGTAGCCACACTTTGGGTTGGTTTTTATAACCGGAGAATAGTGAAAAATTTGTTGTGGTCACCATCAATGAGATCAAGATGGCATGGACGGTCTCAGCAAAATATCATCTGCATATATCAGTATTTTCAGTCCCCCTGCTGCAGAAGGGTTTCCTTTGATGTTGGGGCACTGTGTGATCAAGATTCCTAATAGCTTCAAAACTAGCAAGAATATCTGGGGGAACAGGAGACAACCATATTACATCCCCCTAGTGATCTGGACGTTTTCTGAAAGGAATCCATTACAACTTACAACCCCAGTTGGTGATCCACAGAGAAGTTGGACCATCCCAACAAATTATTCTCTGAAACTCATTCTCCTCATGAAAAAAAAAACGATAGGCCCACTCCACTCTATCAAATGTCTGCTTGCTGTTAGGGGAAGAACCATCTTTTTGTCAACATCTCTCTTGGTTTGCCAGAGAAGGTGACTTAAGGTACATTCATGGTTTCAGGAAGATCATCCAGGTACAAACACCCTTTTCGCTTTATGTGTTATGAGCAGGATCTCTCTTTTGCTAAGATTCTAGTGTCACAGTTCAGGAGAGGTATAGGTTTACAATGCCTACAATTTGCACAATAGAGTGAGTCCTTGCCTGGCTTCTGTATTAGCGATAGGAATGCAGTATTGAACTCCAGGTTACGATTGCCAATCTCTATGGTATATCTGAAAACCTGCATCAAAATGTGCATAATATCCATGGACATGATTTTATAAAAGTCCGGAGAGAACCCGTCTTGGCTAAGCACCTTCCCAGAATAATGTATTTATTAGTTTCCAATAATTCCTCTTTTATAATCTCTTGGTCCCATTCTACTTTTAAGTCAATCATTAACCGTGAAATAGGTGACCCTTTCATGAAGTTGTCTTCATGCAATATCCTACCAGAAGCCTCAGTGGTATTTATTTCTTTGTAGTAATAGTGCTGATTTTTACATGACTCGGATAGCCAATTTTATTTTCTCCTGTTTTAATTGCAGTGCGAGTAACCTGCTCATGAAGGACTCCTCATATGTGTTGTAGTTCTTTTGTGCCATAGAAGAGAAAAGAGTATGCTTTTTTGTACTTGTGGGTATGCCACTGCACCCTCATTTAGTACTGAAGAGCCCTGTATCATATTACACAGTTTACTTCTTTTCTTCCGAATGCCTACATTGCAAAGTAATCAAAATACCCATGGGTACATTATGTCAGAAAAATAAATGGTATAGTGTAATAAAATCCAAAGGCTGGGAGTCCTTTTTTCATAGGACAAAAACCCTCACCCTGCTGATGGTGGCATGCTTCATCATAGGGCTTCTCATGCTGATAAATAAAGTGTTACTGCAGGCTGCAACCCTGAAACAGATGAGCCCTTACTTAACTAATCCATCAGATTACAACACCTTATCTATCTGAAATAGAAAATTCTGAATACAAGCAAAATGCCTTTTGAAAAAAAACACTTTTTGCCTTGTAACAGAGATAGAAGCCTACTTGACATTTTGATTGATACACGTCCAGGACAACAACTTTATGATAATGCAATCCATCCCATGTTAACTGCTTTACCGAGGATCAAAGGGAACTGGATTGTTAAGTGGTAGAGCAATGGATGAGTTCCCACAAAGTTAAGCATTTTAATGCCTAAAAAGTAAAAAAATAAAAAGTTTAATGAAGAAATCCTGGACTTGAACCCTGTTAGTTGTGACTCAAATTGACAAGTTTCTCACAGAGAAAATGTGTGTATTTTAACAGCACCAAAAACACATTAGCATTTGCGAAACACAGCAAATAAAATTCCTAAGTCACTTTAGTCAAAATAGGAGAGGGCCTGATTTAGATCTTGGCAGAGTGATTACTCCATTGCAACGGTGACGGATATCCAGTCCGCCGAAATCTAAATACCATTGTTTTCTATGGTATTTAGATTTCAGTGGACAGGATATCCACCACAGTGGTGACGGAGTAACCCCTCGGCCAACATCTAAATCAGGCCTTTAATGATTAAAACAACACTCCACAAAAAACACTGGTTAAAGGGATCGGGTGGCATGATTATTTAATCCAAGTTTTTATGAAGTCCATGGAAAACAATATGGATTTACAACAGGGGCTGCTCAATATTCGCCCGGAGTCAAGGACAGTGAAGGAAATAAAAGGCTGGGAGAAAACTGGGCTAATTGCAGAAGCCCCATTACTTTGTGCCCCCATTTGTAGCTGACACTTGTGTTTTCTGACTCTGACTGTGCCCTGAGCACTGCTAAGCAGTCCTAAGGCCAGTGCTCTGTGTAAAATGGCAATATGCAAATTAGGCATAATTATACTTGGCTCTGACAGCTTTCCTATAAGTCCCTAGTACATTGTAGGGCATGTAGGTTAAGGGACCCCAGTATAGTTAGTACACCCATAGGTGCACTGATGTGGTGTCCAGTGTCATTGTAAAGGAAGGCCTTCCTTGCTGGTTGCTTTTAGGTTACAATTAACCTGAATTTTGACTTTGGAATAAAAACTATTTCCAAAGACTCAAATTACCTTATTGTTCCATATGTCACTCCTAAGGTCTGCCCTAGGTGCCCCAAGGGTTGAGTGCAGTGTACATATAAGCAGAGGCTTTATAAAAGATGTTTAATAAGCCCTGGTGAGGGAAAAACAGCCACATTTGTTTTCTCCATTGTAGTCAATGGGCTCCATAGATAACATTAACATTAGGAGACTTTATTTTAAAATAATAAAGTCTTATTTTTCTGACAGGGAGGAGCTAAATATATTAAATCCTGTATTAAATTAAATATCCCTGCTGGAAGAAGATACCGGAGAATAAGGACTGCCCTGCTGAACCCCTGGTCTGCACCTGAAGGACTGCACTCACAAGAACTGCACAAGCTGCACAGTTTTGGCTTCCCCAAGAAAAGGACTTTGCCTTGCTCTGGACTCCCTATGAGCTACAGCTACAATGGAGCCAACCAGAGTCCCCTGCGTCAAGTCCTGCAAGAAGATCCCTGCTGATCAGCATCCTGGGAATTGTAGTCACAACGTTCAAGGAGCAAATTAAAGCTTCTGGAACCTTGGATTATGTTTGTGGACACTTCACAGACCCAAAATGAACGTCTGGAAGAAGGCCCAGAACTTTGGAGACATTTGGAGCAACTGTTTTAAAAAGCTCCATAAGCTGAAGAGGTGCATTGTAGTCCCAGACCAGAGCAAACCAGAGCCTCTGAGCCCTTGGCTGGTGCTGTGGCCCGCTTTCCTGAATCAAGAAACACTTCTGAAAGTAAGTGTCACAGTGTTATATCGTGGGTGGCCTGAACTCTGTATTTTGTCCCTGTCCAGTGCGACCTTTTTTTTTAACCCTTTGAGCGCTATTTGCTTTTTAAGCAATAGTTTTACTTTTAATCTTTAAAAACTCATACCTCTAGTTCCCTACATTGGACTTTTGCTACATTGGAATTTACTGAGACCTTGACTGGATCTAGTGGGGGTTTGTGGCCTATTGCTAAGTGGAGATACCTACCTGCCCTTACCAATAACTCACTTTCCAACAAAAGCAAATTGATTACTTGTGGTAAATACAACCAGAAGCAAATATTTATTTGAAACGTGACGTAATATGTGCCTATGCTATTGAAGGACATAAAAATACTTGAATGAATCATCAAACTGTTTTTTAGGATAGTCCAATATAATCATACAATCAATTTAGTGGTCAAATTGTCAGTTGTGTTGATTTTTCAAGCCATGCTGGTTTAGAGGGTCATCGTAAGAACAAGGGTGTTTGACCATTAGCAAAAGTAGTTATTAATTACCAGACATTGTTATGTTGCACAAGGATGAGTCAAAATAAGGAGCGATATATTCAAGTTTCCTGTTAGAAGGTTCAAAATGAGTAAGCCATGCAGAGTTAGACTTTCACAGTAAAGGGGTAAACAATGAAGTTGACGCAACATTTTAACAGTGTCTGCCATCATCCAATGGGTGTATACTGCTCCTCCTTTTAGGCAACCTGAATATAACTGAATAGACCTTTCCTTGTTTTGACTTACCGTTGTACAACCTGTCCTGTGACCCAAATGAGCAATTCTGTGTCTAATATATATATATATATATATTTATATGTACATATAAATATATATATATATATTTTTTTTTTACCCAGTGTTTACCACTGGGTAGTTACTAGGTAGTCACCACTGGACGGAATTATGCCAAATTTGTCAGAAAGGTAGCTCTTGGTCCAGAATGAGCTCTTTTTGTTGTTTGGTGTAAGTGTGTTCAGTGGTTTTTGAGAAATTAAAGGAAATCCAAATTTTATATATAGGGATGCGAAGGCTTTGCGAGTCCTCCTGATCTCGTGCTGAGATCTGATTGGCTGCCAACACTTCAACAAGGAAGTGTTGGTAACCATATTGGGACTTGGCTTTAACCGAATCCCTGAAAAAAAAAAAAAAAAAGAAGAAAAAGGACCAGGGTAGGGACACTCTGTCCCCTGAGCTCTGGTGCTGGGATCCCAGAGCCTCCCCCTACCCCAGGCTAAAAAGCATTTTTCATACATTTTTGGCAGGGGCCACGGCAGATCAACCGAAAAATGTTTTTAAAAAGAAGCACGGATTCCTGAGCTTCGTCATTTTGAAGCCCCTCGGAGAGCCAAGGTGTTTATTTAAGTGCAGAGGGAGGCTGACCAGCCTCCTGTGCCCCGGGGACCACCACCTCACCGGGGCATTAATCAAAAGTAATGCGGGGAGCAAGGCCTCCATCCAAAGTCCCAGGGACCACCACCTCCCTGGGGTACTTTTTAAATTTTATGCGGGGGTGCCCAACCCCCCCGCAGTTTGGGACAACCACCGCCCTAAAAAATAAATAATTAGATCGCACCCTGGGGCATGGGGTCCGCGGGCCGAGATCAGCCTGGAAAGAGGGCTCCTGGGCCCCTCTTTCCCCCCAAACAATTAATAATAAGGTGGGCCCCAGGGGAATGGGGTCCCCGCAGCCAAAATTGGCTTGGGGAAGGGAGCCTCACGGCCCCCATGGCCCCCCATAAAATTAAATATTTAGGCCATGCCCCTGGTGATGGGATCCCCTGGGTCAAGATCAGCCTAGGGGGCCCCCCTCTCCCACCAAAAAAATACAAATTTAGGCTGGGCCCCAGGGGATGGGAACCCCGGGCCTGATATCGGCCTGAGGAGGGGGCCATGCAGAGTTTGGTTGGATTAAAAGTTGGCCGTAGGGACTGGCCACAGGCTTGGGTGGTTATAGGAGCTGGTCGCAGGCCATGCGCAGCGTGAGGTTGGGTTGTTATAGACGTTGGCAGCAGGCTCTGCATGGTGGTAGGATTATGCATTATAGTTTAGCAATAAAAATTGCTTTACGTTAAAAAAAAACATAGAAATTCACTGAAAAAAACAAAGGGTACAGGAACGTTAAAGTTAGGAAATAGAATTAAAAAAAACATAGAAATTTTCTTAAAAAAACAAAGGTTACAGGGACGTTATAGTCAGTCATTTTAAACATACAAAACAATAGAAATTCACCTTTTATCTCAAATAACTATAACTCATGGCCTAAGGTAAACATAACTCGTTCCTCGCCATGCATTGCTAGTTACCCCTAAAATGACAGCACTCATGACATCTTTGCATTGTTTTTAAAAAGGACAAGTACTTTTAAGTTTTGCATGCGCTGGTAGTGAATAACTCTTAAATTAGTTTTTCACTACTATAAGGCCTACCTCTCCAATAAGATAACAATGGAATTACCTTATTACATTTTATAAGTGCAGTTTCCAAATGGGATACATTTTCAGTTCATGTTTGGTGTCTCTGGAATTACAATTTTAAATCCTAATGTATGGTGAAGTTAGATTTGTAATTGTGATTCTGAAAATCCACTTTTAGAAAATTGGCATTTTACTACCTTAACGATTTAATGCCTTTAGCTTTTACATGGGTCAAATGAGTTGTTCAGCTGGCGGTTGAACTTTGTGTATTCCTTCTAGACAGCCACACACAATAGGGAGCTTAGATGTGCCTGGGTGAGTCTCTGCCAAGAAGAAGGACTGCTGTGCTGCTGATAGGACTGCCACTATGCTGTACTGTTGCCTTGCTGGACTGCTACCTTACTGTACTGACCTGCTACTTCCTGCCCTCTTGCCTGGGGCAGAACAACTGGACCTGAATCTGTTCAACCCAGGACTCCAAAGTGACTCCAAGGGCTAGTTGGCTGGCCTCCTGACTAGAGGGTGAAGGAAAGAAGGCTACAACAACCTTAAACCCAGCATCTGGACCATCTGTGAGTTCTACCCTGCCAGTGGTGCCACACGAGTCCTGGACCCTTGGAATTGAGCCTGAATGTGTTCTGCCAGCCCAGGGCCTCTTCCGCATCACCTTCTAACCAATGCATCGCATTGGCTGTGCAACACACCCTCTGCACAGGTCATTTCAATCTCCGTAACCAGGACCTATGTTACTGTGCTCCGCAGGCCTAACTGGGTTCCTGTAGCCAGCCTGCGCTCCATCGTGGGCAGTCTGAACTTGTGACTTTGTCCTGTTCCATGGCAACCAGCTGTCCACAGTTGGTGCTTTGTGCTTTTTTGTGCTATTTTCATTAACATTTTTAAACCTTTAAACCTGCATATCTCTGGTTATACTGACTGGATTTTTGTTTTTTTGGTCTTGCTTTAAAAAATAAAAAAAATACTTTAACTTTATAAACTGGGATGGGACTCTTATGTGGTGTGTTTTCACTGCGTTACTTTTTGAAGTGCTGAACAAACACTTTACACATTGCCTCTGAGTTACCCCTGACTGCTCTGTGCCAAGCTACCAGCGGTTTGAGCACAGGTTAATTTAGGATTTTCTTGTGACTTCACCTTGGCAAAGATTGTGGTTTGTGCTTGAGTAGGGTTACGCCCCCTTACCCAATAACTCAATTTCTTGCAATGCAAATGCAGTGTTTTTCACAGAGTGGTGGTGTCTTACAAAGCCGGGCTCTGCCACTATTGTCACAATAATCCTTTAATTTACAAGGTGCATGCTATGCACATCTGCTTTTATGCAGTTGTCGTACAATTCTTGTAGCAAAATAGGCAGTATTCTGTGCACTTTCTGCCCCATGTGTGCACAAAACATAACAAATGCATGCTGCAGCACTCAAAATGCTAAGTCCATACTGGTCTTACTGGAGCACCTTCCCTGTGGTGAGAATTACAGCACTGAAACCCCCGCCCATGCCACACTATGCTAAGCCAATACTGGATGGTCATTTACTACCACAGTTCAAAAGGTGAAACTCTAAGCCCAGATGCATTAATAGAATGGAAGCAAAAAGTGGCCTCAAATAGCATACTTCCTTTTTGACCAGTCTTTAATTTTGTCGTACAACATATTTATTAAATACATTACAAACCATAGAGTTGGAGGGGGTTACATAACGAGCTATCTAATGAATAATAATTAGGCAAGTTGCCATTTGTTGCCTGTGATTGGATACAAACACCGGGATGGTGGCCTGCAAAAAGCAACACACCGCCATCATTGTATTTGCATACCCAAATAGAAAATGTTCTGACACAATTCACAAAGGGGAAGGCGTTCCATCCTGTTTGCAAATCAGTAACCACATCCTCTAAGGAGTCAGTAACTGATGAATTGTTTGAGACCACAATTGCAGTCACAAACTATGTATACATACATTTGAGATTTGCACTTAGGAGGATACGGCCATTTAATCCCACTTTTAATAGCGATTTGGAATGGATCCCATTTTTTTAGTAATAAGGGAAGTGAGCATCATATATTTATACTTAAAAGTGAGATTAGGAATAGTAATATGTGTAATTTCAGAAAATAAAGACATGCCTGCAGTGCTGTGCTCGACTTGAAAAACTGTAGGCAAATGTGAGCGCGCTGTCCCAAAAAGGGTTAGCGCCGAAGACAGGACCCAGGGAGTTTAATATACTTAGAGCCATATGTACAAACACATTTTCCCATGGACACAGAATGGGTAAAACCCTTTGCTACATCTGCCCCTTAATTCTCTAAAATATTTTCCAGGGAGTTTCATATACTTAATTCTCCAATATATTTTCTGTGTGAGTTTGCACACGTCCCCTAAAAATATGGTTGCGTGCGAGGTTTTGGTAGTTACTGAACAAAGGCACCGGAGTAGTTGGGCTTTGCTGCTTAGAGAGCCTGCGCCATCTTGATTATGTTTTTTGGCGACGTTTTGCTGTTGGAGGGGTTTCTCCAGTTCAGCATCGCTTGTTTTCTGCTGAAAGCCGCTTTAAAATTTGCAATATGAGAGAAGGTTTATGCAACTGCAGTGACAACGTTGCGTTTAATGTAGGAACCCCTTCCTGGGAACTATTTGAACTCTTCTTCGTGAGGCTTTGAAGACATCACACGTTCTTGAACCTTGATGAGTTTAAGATCATAAGAGAATAATAAGGCACTTGAAGCTTAAGCTAAACTAAAAGTGTACATTGATGCTTAAGCTACCTTAAGAATGCACAATTACAGTAAACGGTATAAGTACCAAAGAAGAGAAGTGTATAACATCCATTCCAAAAGATGCTGAGACGAGGCAGCTGCTGTACTTGGAGGCATGTTTAAACACTGCGGGCCATATTTATACTCCGTTTGCGCCGAAATTGCGTCGTTTTTTTTGACGCAATTTCGACGCAAAACTAACGCCAACTAACGCCATATTTATACTATGGCGTTAGAGGCGAATAGCGCCAAAGTTCCCGGAATGTGCGTCATTTTTTTGCGTGAACCCCTTCCTTGCGTTAATGATATGCAAGGGAGGCGTTGCCGTCTAAAAAATGACTCCCAGGCCTTTACGTGGTATTTATACTCCCGGGCAAAAGAGACGCCCGGGAGTTGGCGTGGCAAAAAACGGCGCATTTGCGCCACTTTTTAACGCCTGCTCAGGGCAGGCGTTAAGGGGCCTGTGGGCTCAAAATGAGCCCACAGGTGCCCTCCCATGCCCCCAGGGACCCCCCCTGCCACCCTTGCCCACCCCAGGAGGACCCCCAAGGATGGAGGGACCCACCCCAGGGACATTCAGGTAAGTTCAGGTAAGTATAATTTTTTATTTTTTATATTTTTTTTTGGTGGCATAGGGGGGCCTTATTTGTGCCCCCCTACATGCCACTATGCCCAATGACCATGCCCAGGGGACAGAAGTCCCCTGGGCATGGCCATTGGGCAAGGGGGCATGACTCCTATCTTTACAATGATAGGAGTCATGTTGATGGGGGATGGGCGTCGTTAAAAAATGGCGCAAGTCGGGTTAAGACGATTTTTTCGACGTAACCTGACTTGCCCCATTTTAAGACGCCCATGCGCCATTTTCCCCCTACGCCGGCGCTGTCTGGTCTACGTGTTTTTTTCCCACGCAAACCAGGCAGCGCCGGTCTGATTGCGCCGTCTAACGCCATTCCATAAATACGGCGCCCGCATGGCGCTTCAGAATGGCGTTAGACGGCGCAAAACTTTTTGACGCTAAACTGCGTTAGCGCAGTTTAGCGTCAAAAAGTATAAATATGGGCCTGCGCTTGGTATGTAAACGGACGAGCAGCGGTAAGGTTTTTTCTTGTTTTCTTGTTTTCTTGTATCAGAAAAGATTGAATGTATTTCTGGCAGCTGAGCCTCAGTAGCCTGGGTACATTGCACGCGCATCCCTACTTGCACTCTTTACATGCTTGGAATTGCTGGTTCGGATGGGTTGTTTCATATGCAACTTTAATTATCTTTTTTTTTTTACAGAAAGGATGTTCAGATCTGGAAAGGTATTTACTCCTCCCTAGTCAGAAGTAACTTCAACCTTTTTACATGGTACGAAGCGCTCAGAGAGTAGTTTGTATATGCCCCAAAAATGTAAGATTGTGGGTATGCATTCCAGCCCTGGTACATTCACCTCCCATCCCTCAACCGCTATCCTCCTATAGGACTAGATTTACTCACAAAAATCTAAACTCAAATTTGTAGACTTTCCAAGCAGTTTTACACCCCCACATACACGTAGACGCACATATAGGGGGTCATTCTGATGGGCCAACGACCGCGGTAGCACCGCCAACAGGCTGGCGGTGCTCCCATGGGCATTCTGACCGCGGCGGTACAGCCGCGGTCAGAAACGGAAAACCGGCGGTGTCCCGCCGGTTTCCTGCTGCCCTGGGGAATCCTCCATGGCGGCGCTGCAGGCAGCGCCGCCATGGAGATTCCGACCTCCTTACCGCCAGCCTGGCTCTGGTGGTTTTGACCGCCAGAACCTGGCTGGCGGTAACGGGTGTCGCGCCGCCCCTGGGGGCCCCACCAAGATTTTCAGTGTCTGCCAAGCAAACACTGAAAATCGCGACGGGTGCAACTGCACCCGTCGCAACCCTTCCACTCCGCCGGCTCCATTCGGAGCCGGCATCCTCATGGAAGGGGGTTTCCCGCTGGGCTGGCGGGCGGCCTTCTGGCGGTCGCCCGCCAGCCCAGCGGGAAACTCAGAATTACCGCGGCGGTCTTTTGACCGCGCAGCGGTATTCTGCCGGCGGGACTTTGGCGGGCGGGACCCCCATTTTTTTGAATTAGGCCATTGGTTTCAGACTGGTGTGGCTAGCAGCAGCATGTCCCTAAGTCTTTTTGGACTGCAATCCATTCATGTAATTGTCTTTTCTGGTCTTTCCAGGTCTGTGAGATTTTGTGTGTACTATATGGTATGCCGGGGAAGCCTTACCCTGCAGTACACTAATAAATGCCATCTTGGGTCCATTCAGGTCCATTTACCTAACCTTAGCTTTACCCTGCGTAGCTGTTGCTTCGAGCAGTAAGGCTTAGCAAAGGAACAATGTGTAAAGCATTTAATAGCACCAAACAACAGAATAAGAAAGTCTCACAATACGAAAGAAGCAAGACACTGATTTATAAAAACAGAGCAGATTTTAATTAAATTTTAGAGAACTTGATCATCAAAATCTATGTGAGGGTTCCGGAAATACAGATTTTGGAAATAATAAATAACTTTTACATCAACTGCAAACAAGCATTGGCCAATGAAAAGTTTTGAAAAGTATGTAAAAGTTAGTTCTACAACTCCGGTCTGAGTTGGACGACCAAGTTTGGTAGGTGAGAGGTCTAGGGGGGCAGAAAGAATACTTTGGACAGTTACCTGGCCACCGGAGCAGTTTTAGAGCAAGATCCAAACTTTACAGGATGACCACCACAGACGACAATGGACTGGTCCTGATGCTGAGTGGTGCAAGCTCAAAGATGCTTAATGATGCTCCTGATTCTGTGCGGTCAAAGGAGTGAAGTCTGGTCAAGTCCTTGGTCCACAGGTGAGTGGGGGTGACTCTGTCTATGGATCTTGGGATCCCACAAAGTCCTCATTGCAGGGTTCCAAGGGCTGCTGATGCAGACGTTGCGTTTTTGCAACAAAGTGGTCATGGTGCAAAACTTTGATGGAGGCTGGTGTCCCTCTTGGGTGACAAATCCATTCACAGTCAACACCCTGCAGACACAGGTGCACCTTTTGGCTATCTCCAAATTGTTCTTTGGGGTGCCCAGCATCCAGTAGCTGCAAAACTTCTGCGGTGGCTAGCAGAGATGCAACTTGGGCTCTTTCGGCTTTAATTTCCCCATTGCCTTTCTGGGAGTTGTGCTAGCTGACCCTTGGAGTCTCTGCATTGGACTGGGAGTCTCTGCTTTGGACTGGGGCAGGCAATCAGCTTTTCTCCAAGCCAGGCATGCAGAACAGGGTCCAAACTCTTCCAGCCCAAAGTGCAGCAGGCGCAGTCTCTCTGGCATTGCAGCCTCTCTTTGTGTGCTTTCCAACATGTGCAAATTGGTCTTCTTGTACTCCTTCCACGTCCAGCGAGTACTGAGTGTCAATGTGTCAGGGGTGCCATACCTTTTTCGGGGAAGTGCCCTGAGGGGACTACGTGGTCACTAGCCAATGGGCTCCTGGGTCCCATCCTACCTTTTGACAAAGTACCTTTGATATGTGGCATCTGGCTATTTCAGAAACATTATCCCCCCTTTCAAGCTGGCGCAACCATGACCTCGGTCGTCAGGAGCAAGGTAGCCCATCCTAGAGGTGTGGCTAGCTAGGGCCAACACACTCATGGTAAAACTGGTTTGGGGGTGAGTTTCCCCTTTCTGGCCCTGCCTCCATGCTGTCTACAGAAAAAAAGGCATCTTGCTCAGGGGTGTTGGGCCAGGGGGCCTATCAAAGACTCCTTCCTCTTTGAAGCACGCCTCTGAGCTAACCCCCTGAATGGTCATCCTGGCAGAGGAGGTTACAGCACACTACTGTGGCACTTCCTTTGTACCTGTGCCTGGGAGTCGCTCACACGTCTCCATAGGCAGTCGGAAAACTGCCTATGTGTGTATGCCTTTATGAGGCTGTTGGACGAGAAGAGCACAGAGTGGAAGCTTTCTAAAAGTTGCCTACCTTTAATAGTGACATTAATTTTGACCCGAGCATAAGGTCGCATTTAATGCCATGATTAATTTCATATCTTACAGGACCAACTCAAGACTTAGCCAGGCTAGGATGCTACCCAGTAACTCAATATTACCCAATGGGGCTACCAACTTTACCCACAGCAAAATGACAATTTGGAAGTGTTGCTAATGCATATCATAAAACATGTGTCCTACTTAACAAAATATAGCTCCCTGCCATAGGACACTATAGGCCTTCCTTAGGGGAGACTTGTATGTAATGTTAAGGGATAGGGTGGCTTTGCCATTGGCTTCAATGGCAAAGTTGAACTGGCAGTGAAAACACTGTCCTTCTAGTATGCAGTGGCAAGCTGGGAGCCTATTTGTACCTTGTCACACAAATGGTGGCTTAAACAGTGCTGCAGCCGTGAGTGGAAACTGTCTTACATACCCTGGATACTACATTCTAGGAACTTGTCAGTCCATGCCAATTAGGTTCATCAATTCAACATGCAATTTGTATAGGCTTAAAACACTGGCACCGAAATCTGGTTAGCAAGCCTCAGTGCACTGTCAGAATTAAAAACAACAGCAGCTAATAGTCCAATGGGGGCAAAGGGTGGGGGGAAACCTGGAAAAAGTCTAGTTCCTTACAAAGCCTAATTATGATAGGTGTGTGAAAGCATGCACAGTGTGTTATCATGGTACTGCATGTATAGTGAGTTTGCATGGCAGTTTCAGCTATAGTGTTTCTGCTTTTTGTTTCCCTTTTTTCAAGGCTAGCCGTGCTAATACTGGTATACAACACAAATGCCGGTTTTACTTCCACTTTAAAGTAACCATTTTGCACTTCTCAGCATTTTCTGAGAAGCGCAAAACAAGAAGAAACTCATCGGTGTTGTAATCCCTCAATTGCATCTTTTCATGCTTGTAAGCTTCTTATGTGTTTAAAAGTAAAATGGCTCAGTGAGCTAAGTACTCCCTGCCAATTTGACCTGCTGTAGGTGACAGTCACAAGTCTCTAGCCGACAAGGATAGATCACTCTTCCTTCCTTTCAAGGTCGGTGCTTTAAGAGTACTTTTTGGCTAACAGTGATATTTGTTACACACAGCACTTAGAGATTGGAAAATGCGATATTAACAGTGAGCTATTGCACTGCACTCTTGTACTCCGTTGGTGCAGAAGCACAAAACATTCTGAAGGCGTAGATGAGGATGTAACGCAAGTGTATCTGCATGTCCCTCGCTATAACTCTTCAAGAAGTCAGAGATACTGGATTTTTTAGCAAACACAGAAAACAACTTGACTCAGGAAGCATTTCCAAATGTTATTTTTCTGTTTGCAGTTTTTCTTGCACAAACCTGACATCAGGATTATCAGGGTACTTCACATGAGAACAGTTTCAAAACAAAAACACTTTCAATTTGCTGTGGGTTGCCTCAGAGAAGATTGAACTTGTGGGTACAAGTTACTTACAAGGAAGAACAAGTATTTCCAGTCAATTTGAGTATGAGTTGAGGTTGAGGGCGTTCAGACACATAGCCTACCCCTTCTCTAGACGTGTGTGCCCATCATCATTTTATTTTCAGTAATATAGAGCTTACAATGGAATCACAGATGTAAATCACTGTCTCATTCTGATTGCTACACTTCATTTGTGTAAGTAATATCATCCTGGGGTAAAACCCTATTGGGTTTTCCCTGGACCAATTTTTCCTCCGCATTCTATTTTTCACATGTCAGAATGAGGAATAAATAGTGGTTTAAATTTTACTTCATCTCAGAACAGCATATCTTTGATTACTGCCATGTAAAATTCAGAACTAGGAGAAAAATAACTTAAGGATACACTTGAGAACATTCGGCTGTGTATTATCATGGGTGTAAGCTCAATTTAAGTAGGATTTGGAATCGGAAAACAGGCATACGTATTGTTTGAGCCCAGTTTTTGAGAAACTGAATGTGGACCTTAGTCCTTTTTCTTTAAAGCATAGAGCAGTCTAAATTATTTGAATAAAGTGCTGTACGTCAGCTATATCAAAGACAACAATAATTCCAACATCCTTTTGTGTTGCTGCAGTTGCCCTAAATGGGAAGGGTATGCCCATACGTGGGTCCTGTGCCCACTGTGCCACTGGATATAAGCCAGCCTGACTGATGAAGGGTTCCAGGATGCTTGTTTCCGGTCAAGGGAGGGCCTAGCCTGGCAGTTCGGGCTGGACTGTTCCCCTGCGGAATAGGGTCAAGACTGATTTGCATATGGCTGGGCCCAAACTGGGGGGCATGGTGAGCAAAAGAATGATGAGTTAATCACAGATCTGTGACTGGTGGTGAGTGTTTGAAAAGTTTCAGCACTCCGTCCATCATCCTCTTGTGTTGCTAAAGTTGCCCTAAGTGGGAAGGGTATGCCTAGATCTGGGTCCCGTGCTCGCTGTTTCACTGGATTCAAGCTATTCTGGCTGATGAAGGGTGATACCCTGAAACTGGTCCCAGGATGCCTGTTTAGGTTCCAGGGAGGACGTGGCCTGGCTGTTCGGGCTGGACTGATCCCATGGGGAACAGGATCATGACTGATTTGCACATGACTGGGTCCAAACTGTGGTGTCATGGTGAGCAAAAGAACGATGGATTAAACCCAGATCTGTGACTGGGAGTGAGTGTTAAAAACCTTTCAGCACTCCGTCCATCATCCTCTTGTGTTGCTAAAGTTGCCCTAAGTGGGAAGGGTATCCCCAGATCTGGGCCCTGTGCTCACTGTGCCACTGGATTAAAGATAGCATGGCTGATAAAGGGTGATACCATGAAACCAGTCCCAGGATGCTTGTTTCCGGTCCAGGGAGGACTGGCTTGGCAGTTCGGGCTGGACTGATTTGCATATGGTTGGGTCCATACTGGGGTGGCATGATGAGCTAAAGAACAATGGATTAAAACCAGATCTGTGATTGGAGGTGAGTGTTTGAAAAGTTTCAGAACTCCATCCATCATTCTTTTGTGTTGCTAAAGTTGCCCTAAGTGGGAAGGGTATGCCCAGATGTGGGTCCTGTGCTCACTGTTTCCTTGGATTCAAGCTATTCTGGCTGATGAAGGGAGATACCCTGAAACTGGTCCCAGGATGCTTGTTTAGGTTCTAGGGAAGACCTGGCCTGGCAGTTTGGGCTGGACTGTTCCCATGGGGAACAGGATCAAGACTGATTTGCATATGGCTAGGTCCAAACTGTGGTGGCCTGGTGAGCAAAAGAACAATGGATTAAACCCAGATCTGTGACTGGGGGTGAGTGTTTAAAAAGTTTCAGCACTCCGTCCATCATCCTTTTGTGTTGCTCAGGGTGGCATAAGCACAGGAGGCCATACGGTTGCTCCTGTGGTACTTCCTGGTGGTTTCATGACCTGGTGTGTGGCTATAGGACAAATATGAAAAATATGATGGTTACCGGTAGTTGGACTGTTAATAAGCTGAGGGACATCTGACATCATCACGGAAGGCTGTGTGGTGGCCCCTGGCAATTGTCCTGCTGATGTTGTTTTCAGGAATGCAGGAATTGGCCAAATATCAGGACACTAGGTGGAGTGGTTCTTGGAGCACTTTCTAGTGGTGTGAGTCACACTTGCACCTTCAGTGGTACTACTGCTTTCCCTTTCCTCTATTTACGAGGTAAAAGGCCCAACATATGAACAGACACAACACCTCTGAGGGTTCAGGAATGGGGCTGGAAAAAAATGAACACATTGCTAAATAATCCTGAGTGGTGACTTACTACTTTCAACCCCCTTTTTCTGGCTTACATTAGGTGTGCTGAACATAACCTAAATCTAACATTATTGCCCTTTTAAATGACAACTTCTCACTGAAAAGTGTCTTGTGAAAACAAGAAATGGTTAATCTGTAGCATTCTCAATTGCCCTTTGGAAAGCCTTCCTTTTATAGCATTTTGAAGCCTTAGGCTGACCTGGTCCTGTGCACCCAAAAGCCACCATACAATATACAATGTCATGGAATACTGAATTAATTGCCTGACTTTCATATCTACAATTTGAATCAATAATGCTTCAGGTGGGGCACACTCTGAAGTGTAGTGTAAAGTACACTATTTTTTCTTTTTTTTTTAAATTCATTCCAGAGAGTCTTCATATTAAGGCAAGTGGGTCCCATCAATCTTCCCACTTGCTTAGTGCAATTTGACATTCCTGTGTCAAGATTGAACAGGTGATGCAAGGACGCCCTCCAAGCCAGTAAGACCATACTTTATGAAATCTAAGTAGGCAAGGTTCCCTCTGCCAGAATTCATTGAGGTGACAATCTAGGAACCAAAGGAATTTGATAAGGTATCTCTACCAGGATCGTGTAATACTTCATCCTGTTTCTGCTCTTGTAGGTACTAGTCCTCTCAGGGAAAAGAGTGGCTAATAATGTCAGGCCAGCAATTGCATTTAGATGTCAATCTTTTATAATGCAAGGAAAGAGTCTGCAGTTTCGACATGCCATGAATACCCAGAGTTGCAGTTCAGCTGAGGTTTTTTAAAGCACATGAAAGGCATGTAACTCAGACCAATGTACTTTAACTTGATCACAAATAGTTACTGCACTGGAAAGTTTTCTTCCACTTTTTTTGATTTATGAACCATCCTAGTGCCATGCTTAAGGGCATGGCAGAAGAAAGCAGACTTTCTTGGAATTTATTCCAAGCATGCAAGACCATCATATAGCAATTCTATTTCAAGGAGTAAATCAAGAAAGGCATGCAATTCATCATATGTCTTGTTCATAAAATGTAGATATGCTTGAGGTCTGTGAAATCCATATGGTTCCATACCTCTCTTTGGGGCGTTTTGCCTCTGTAGGCTTGATGGATTCACACTTCCTTTTTCCTGGCAGACAGAACCCTATAAGTTCCTGCGGTATGTCTTTGAATACCATTACTTTACTTTCTTGGATCTCTTCTCAGCCTGAAGTCTTCTTGGAGAATCTTCACAAAGGTCATGGTTACATTCATTTCAGGCATATTCAACCATTGGTGCTCTATCTATCAGTACTATGGCTACTGAGTACTGGATGCAATTAGGCAGAAGGAAATTGAGCAAGGGATGCAGCAGGATCACAAGATTCTGAAAAGTCATTGTTCCCTGATACATTGGAGAAAATCCCACAAGAGCAACCCAGTATCTGACATTTTGCTCCTCCCAAGGGTGTGTGTTTCTCCCATGAAGCAGGTAAATCAAACTGAGGAACCTTGTGATCAAATTTCCCTGTTTGACAGAAGGCATCCGAACATGACTGTGTACATAGGGAAACATGGCTACATGTTTGAATGCTTTCCTACTCTCTAATCAACTGGTACCCTGTCTTTAGACAGTCTGTGCTATGTCTCAGGGAAAATGTGTCTTGGGCAGTCTGTTGAAGAGGATGTCATTAGATCATCCTGCAGATTATCAAAGCATCAGTTGCCAGCAGCCCTGGATGTAGCAATAGTTTTTAAGGAGCTAGAGGAGCAGTTGCCTTCTATGGAAAGATGAATGAACATCAACTGGAAGTGAGGTGGGATATTCAATGTCATAAGGGAATTCTCTCTTGACATCTGCCACAAACTGATGTTGAACAGAACGTACACCTTCTTCATTAAGATCACATTAGCATATATCAGCAAGAAAGAAAATATCGGAAGAGAGCAAATGTCAGACATAGCCTTCAAGTTGTCTCATTGGTTGTAGGAATCCTATTTCCCTCGCATATCAGTGGAGTGGACAACATAGATGCAGACGGAACAAGAAAGATATTCCCATCGTCCCTGTAGCTCTCTTTGTCTGATGCTCTTTGCCTGAATTGAACAACTTGGCTTATCCACCCACATTCCTATGAGCTCTTAAAGTCTATTATTATTACATTCTTAACCATGAAGGTAGCCATTGTGGTTACCAATACATCACCTAGGAAGTTGAGAGGGAGTTGAGATTACGCCTGTGTAGGGAACATTGTTTGGTAAATAGAAATTCTTATTTCTTCATAGCTTGTTTTTAGTGCTAAGGTTTCTCCTTGCAAAGACAACGGAATAGTGTTTTGTCAACTTTTTTCCAACTTCTCAAATGTAATCTCTGTTGTGTTCTCTCAGTGTGTGTAGGGTGATGATGTGTTTGGGAATATCTGCCTGTATCATTTATTGGACAGTTGTATGCAACCCTGACGCTGACTCTAACAATACATCTCTGGCTAATTACAAATCAGTCAGTGACCTCTTCCAAGTAGCAATCCAATGGGGTAAACACACAGCTCACTACTGAAAGACAAGAAGATTGTCAGTAACTGCCAATTCAGGTTCCATCATAGGTGCTGAACCTATTCCACTATGCTAGCCGTCAGTCAAAAATGTCTCCTTGTCCAGCACCAGGGTCAAGTCTGCATGAGAATCCTCTTGAAGCTTTCATCAGCCTTCAATTCGCTAACCATAAAATACATCTCCAAAATCTCTCACGCACACTTCAGAGGCTGGGGAAATTGCCATAGTCAAGAGAGGTAATGCTAAAAGATTTTTAATGACAAGGACGGGGAAGCTTTAGCTTTGTAGGTTTGTTTATTCATGTGGTCATATTTACTGACTGGATGATCTTGTATATTTAATAATATTCAGGTACAAGATAATGCCATAGGGATTTTTTAGATCATATCATCCACCAACTGTGGCCTTTTGGTGCTACTGAAAGGTAGGTGGGAACCAGTAGAGTAAATGAACATAAAACATGGACACATTAAATTGGAAAAGGCTAGATTTCCGAACATTTTTCTGAAACAACATGGCCTGCAGTGCGTTTTAAGTCTTTGGGCCTTTGATCAATTGATGGGGAGTTGTGATGAAGGACCAACAAAGAACATTCTTGGAAATAAGGCTTATCAGACTTTGGGATCACTAAGATGCCAAAACGTGTAAATTGTAAAGCTCTCATTTGATGAAATTAATGGAATTTCTGGGGGAAGAGAACTGGATCTTGTTACATTGCTCAATTGATTATGCACAAGTCTTGAATTAAAATGAGTCTGGAAATGAGCAAGTCTGCAGTGCTTCTGCCCTAATTATGGTGCAGGAGAGTGCAGTCACTGCTCATATTACAGTAATTTCCAGATTGGAAAGAGTTGTAATTAAGAAATCTTCAGCCAGATGTATGAAATATCCACTCATAAAAACTGTCCTCAAATTGCAAACCAACTTTTTGCAAATTGGAAAGCATTTTGCAAACTGACCTCGGTACAAATAGGACTATTCACAAAATATCTAATCATATTTCACCTACCTCATAAATATTCATACAGTAGGTTGGGAATTGCGACTCACTGTGATTGAATGCTATTGCAGGAATGGTGGCCTGCTGAGGTCAGCAGACCATTATGTCCGTGATCACATTTGAATAAAGAAAACTTTAAACACGGGCATTTTTCTTCAAAGGAAACAGGTCCGCATTTAAAAAGAAATGTTTTTTTTTTAAGTTTGTTTTTGAGGATTGGCAGTGGTCAACCACTACCTAGTCCCCAAAACACTTTTTTCACATTTACAAAGGGGATAATGTCCCAAGGGGACTCCTTCCCTTTTGCAAATGTGTCACCACCTCAACTTGGGAGTCGGTTACTTTTCGATGTTTTCAGACCGGATTACGATTGCAAAACGTTAATACATCCTCTAACCGCTACTTGGAAGGGACTCCCTAAACATGTCACTACCAAATCACACTTTGTTTTGGATTTTTAACGCCGTTTTGAGCTTTGGTATCCTGTCACTAAACAACAAACGGTGCTTACTACATAACATATAGCCATTTTGTGGTCGTAATCCCTGTGATTTTGTGAATCACAGCCTTTCTGAGCCCAAAATTGCTGTGTACATCAAGGCCCTCCAATCCTGCATTTTCCATGATCAGAAGGCATTCTGTAAACCCCCTCCTGTTCTTAGATGTCTAAAATTGAATCCACTCCTATTCATTGTCTGCATAGTTCAAAAGGTTTTCACAAAATAAGTGGACTACTTGCACCAGTGCCAACATGCATATGTTGAAAAGAAGCAGTTGAATTCTAAACACTGGAGACTTCTGCAAATGAACTTTAGAGCTGGTGATTGAAACGTGGCACTTTCTCACAGGAACTAGTTCAGTTACAACACTGGTATAAGGATTACATTGTCAACCGTGCTAGTGCGCATTGTCCTTAGTAAGTAAACTTACAAGGGGGCGCGTATAGGTCGATTAACCTTTTGGATCACATGGAATATCCTAGTCATGTAGTGACTACCAATATCAATAATCAGCATAACCAACCTTCAATAATTAATTGACAACATCTAAAAACCATTTATTTATTTATAAATAACCACACCTTGGTAGTGAGTTAAACAATTTTATTTCCCTATTGATTACAATACTAAATCATCTGTTAGATCAAACTTTATTCAATCAGCTCAATTATTAGTTCATTAATGAAACGTCAATAGCATAATCATATCAGAACTCAAAGAAAACATATGCTCGAGTACTTCTACATAAGCCAAGAGAATATTTTTAGCATCAATAGCATAGTTCAGCAGATAGCTCGTCAGTCATGTGTCACTGTCAACGTCACCCTAACAACCTAGCTAACCAAGATTAGCATTAGCATGTGGGACTTCATGCAAAACAATTTAGAGAAAACATGAATTTGGAAAACATCTTTCTAAGTGAGAATTTACAATCAGCGCAGTTGGTACCCAGAAGAAAAGGCACAATTAGTCAGTCATATTTTCATAGCTACCTATCCACAGAATGGATCAGCAACAAAGTCAGTCTTCGTCTTCAGGTCATCAATCGGTCAGCTACGCATCAGGTTCTCAAGAGTATGAGCCCAACGACAGACTCTCGAACAGCGTCTCCTTACGTCATCAGCATCTCCCTTCACATCTGCCTAAATTCTCTCACATCTGAAATGTTAGCCCCTTGTCATGACTTTATATTAGGGTCTCCCAGTCCATCCCTTTAACTCCCAATTGGTGAGTCAGTCAGCAGATATGACTTTAACCTATAGTATTTGTTTACCAAATCTAGGAATTTTAATATTAGTCCTTCCACAAGGCGTGGATTGGTTGGGCTATACGATGTCCTCATCATCCAGCTCTTCAGGTATCGAAATTGTTGCATGTTCCTGTTCAGTCAATGCCTCCATTGTTCAAGTCCTGGGAAAGTACATTTAGCCTACTCTACACATAATTGTATCAAATTGTCTTCATCATCTCCTGTCCACCGGTACATTACAGAAAATTCTAGCTAAGCAGCTTTAACATCGGGTCGCTCCATCCAGCTTCTTGCAACGCATTTAATATTTCAGCTCTCTGTGTGCGAGGCCTAGGAAGAATAGGCCAAAACTTCAGCTATGTTATCACTACAAGTTAATGTAAAAACATAGATTATACATTTCAATATGACATATTACTACATTATTAATGTACATTTTTCATTATTTCACACATCTTCAGTTATATTAGTACAATCTCGTATAAGTGGCTGACATGCCCAGAGGGCACATTTTCAAACATGCACATTATTTTCTCTAAGATGAATTTCTCTACAAACTTTTCATTATTCAAAACACATAAACATCATTAATAATTTTCTAATGAGCATATCTGCTTCATCAACCGTGTCAAGGGCAGCAGACTAACCTAGCCTCCAGCTCCCAGCCGAGACAGAGTACTTCTAAATGACATAAGCACACCACAGCAGTTTCCATTAGATTGCAGTTGTCCTCTAAGTGCTCTGTTTGAAGCTTTTATTACTCTAACTGGTGAAAATGTGAGAGCTCAGCAGGGCTGCTCCGGAGACTATTCTAGTGGGGGGGGGGGGGTATAAGCATCTCTCAACATGTTGGTAAACACTCCAAATTATAACGACAGGTGAATGCAGTTCCAAATGTATCAACCAATAAAAGATACAAACGTGCATTTTATAAAATAATCTTCTGTGGAACTCTATTGTTTACCACAGTAAATTTGTAACTAACAAGCAGCCATCTCTTGTGCTTCAATTTTTCTGAAACATTCTGGTACTGCCATTATGCAAAACAACAGACAATTTTTGCAATTATCTCTTTATGGATGATTTACCTTTTTGGAAGAAAGAAATGAGTGCTGAAATTGCTCTGTCCTTCCATGTGCAGCATCTCATTGACAATATGGCAAACTTATTTCGGAAGAAGCATCGAGTCAATTATTTCTCTGGAATCTTCTATAAATTGTTTTGAAAAATGTTTTCATTGGGTTTTATATCTGGAGAAGGAGAGAAGGAAGAAAAATGGACTAACAATTACACAAGTGGATTAGCGTTCAGTGTTACACAATGTGATAGTACAGAGTCTTGTAGACCACAGTCAATTCAACAAAGTGCTCTTAGCATTTGCACATCTTCATGTATGGTTTTCAGATCTTGTACAGAACTTGGTTAGTACTAGTCAAGTGAGCAAGGGCAGATTTCTGCAACTGTTAAGCTGGTGGGGAGGGAATATAACAGTGACAATATGGCTACAGCTGCAAGTACATTTGAGGAACATTGTTCATTCAGCGTAGTTAGAGGGAGGCCAGGAGCCTGCGGCATCATGATCCGTTAAGCCTCTTGCTTCATTGAGCACCATGCTGATGGTTGCCTGGAAGGAATAAGCAATGGGTGGTGAGGGGTGAGGGGAATGGAGAGTGCGACTAGATGATTGGTGTGAGTTTCTTCCATGCTTTGGTTGGTGTGTAAGGCCCATTGGGTATGCTACTTGTTCCTCAGGGATCATGGTGGGAGAGTACTGTCTCTCTCTAGAGCTTGGAAGTGTAAAAGCAGAGTGTCCCACTCCATAGAGATTGGGCATTTACAGAGCTTTCTAGCTTTCTCTTGGCAGAGCGCTGTACTCTCTGCTGTTGCCCAGCAGATGAGAGTGTTGTGCCAGGTGTGGGTTGCGGGGTGTCTATCTGCCCTCCAGTGCAGTGTGATGGTGAGCTTGTCCAATAAGAACGCTAGGTTGCCAAAGCGCGCCTGAATGATATGGTGTTTCTTACCCTTATAGATGCCCAAAGCACTTATTGCCCAATTATTTAGGTCACAGTACCCTGTTACCTCTGCAAGTGTATCGTGTATATTCTTTCAGTACTGTGCGAGGGCTGGGTAAAGCCATAGCATATATTGCAGCTCCTGAAATCTTATATAATATAATCAATCTTTTATGACACTTCATGTTACTGTAAAAAAATGTATTGCTTTCCGATTTTATAATTTGCTCTTAATTTACATTTAAGAGAGTTATTGGTCTATTGTTTTGTGGAGACTCAAACCTTATTCTTGTTTGTCCTCTCTTACTTTGAATTATTTTTGATATCTGACTCTCCAGCATGCATCCACCAAATCTTTCATATTGTAAAATCAGTTGTTTGGCTTGTCAAGTGTGTCTTAGTAGAAATTATTGAACTGGTCATAGGAGGAAGTCTTTCCTCCACTAGTCTTAGCTTAAGAGTGTCAGCAGTGGGTATCTTGGGCAAGGTATGCTATAATTTGCCTTGGAATAGACCATGAGTGGTGCTTTATGTTCCTCTATGCCACCAACAATCAGAACTGCCAGCCACTCCGCATCTTTAGCCCAGCGAAGACTGACTTTAATGCTGAGGAATGCAGGTTCCTTCGGTACCTGGATAGGAAACCACTCTGGTGGTACCTTTTACAGATGGCTATAGAATAGTGTATCAAACATCACATTAGGAGAGAACATCAAAGGCTACAGAATCAAAATGAGACATTGATACAAAATGCACCAGCACAGGTTAATACCACAGCGAGAGTGGCGGATGTTGTTACTAATGTTAGGGTACATCCAAATGTCCCATCTGCCATTTTACAAAAATATAGTCTAGAGGAAAATTCCATATATTACTTTAGAAACGTTGAAAGAGTCTTAAAAAAGTAGCATTCCACCAGAAAAATGATGGTCAATATATTGCCCCTCTTCTGCCCTGAGAATTACATGCAGCTTACCAGGCAGCACACCCTGAAAGGAATACCCCATGTAGATAAATTAAACAGGTGATCCTAAAAAGATTGGGACTGGATTTGGTAAGCTATCATATTGAATTCAGGAGGGATAAATGGATTTTTATGATTTGTTGAGAGACCACAGGAACCCTGTATTACTGGATTTTAAAGCCTGGGAGGTAGGTGGTAATTGCTGGAGACCACTGTTAAACAAAACATAATTAATACAAATTATTTGGCATGTTTTTTGGGCTTATTATCACAAAGCATGCAGAAATGGGTACGACAGTACCCTGATCTTAGTCTACAAGAAGCTATCAATTAGGCACGTATCGAAGACAATACTAAAAAAATAAACCAAATGGAGGACTAGAAAGAAAGGAAAATATATAGTGAAGAAAGAATGTAAAAGAAGAAACAGGGAAAGTTGAAGCGTCTCAACAAAGAGGTAGATCTCCTACAAATATGCCTCAGAGAGTTCTGCATGGCATAGAAATCCACAAAAATGGAAAAGAACGTCCAGTGCAAATGCATCTTTGTGTTCTTTTTTCTCCACATCTTTCTCTGTGGAGAACATTCTTTACTTACACCAGAGCTAGTCGGAGGTGATGTGTTCCCCTTCCCATTTTCAAGGAGAGTTACTCCAGCCTTTGGGTGGATTAAATATCTGACCATTTTCAAGGAAGTTTGGGAATGCCTATAAAAACACGTATGTGGTCGTTCGGAAAGTTCCAAGGCAAGCCAAGCTTTGGAGCAATGGTTTCCCACCCTTTGAGCGGGATTTAGTACTGCGGGTTTCTCCATACTTGTGGAGGAGAAATTCCGAGCACTTAGTGCATTTACATTAGCTAGGCCGTTATGAATTCTTGGTAGGTATGACAGATATTTTTGGACGTAAATATAAGTTGAAAGTAAAAATTAACTTTGTAAATGAGGCCTGTTAAAGTCCATTGCCTTAGCCCCGTTTCCAAAAACCCTGGTTTAGCTGGACTCTGCCAATCCCCTTCCGGTGTATTTGGCACCGATAACACTTTCTGCTGTGTTCATTTTTCTCCTTCTCCTGTGTGTCTGTTACTTGTTACTTGTTCTTCCATTTTGTGAAACGTTCTAGGAGCTACTTTGATCAAGCAACAGTTACATCATCCATGGCGTGTATGTGACTACACTGTCAGCCTCATCCAGAATGTCTCAGTGCAAGATGCCAGGTTCACCTACTGAATACTAGTCCCTTTCCCATCGGAAAGTGGTGACAATTCCAAGTGTGATACGGAGACGCAGAAAGTTTCATGGCGAGAGTAAATATACACTGAAAATGACGTAAAAACCCAAAGTCACCTCAAAATCACCAGACATCTCAACATTTGAAAAGTGCAAGCAGTTGATATTAGGCAGTTCACCAGGCATCAGCAATGCGGCCAAGAGGCTGACAATTTGCGCCTAATTTCTACCAGAGACACTATGTGAAACATTGAACATCCAACTTCATCTCCCTCTGTCCCATTGATTGAAGCTTAACTAAACAGTTCTTCATTATTAACGGGTCTGAGCAGTCTTCCTGTAACTAATAATTTCAGAATGTTCTTCTCACAGTGATTACAGCTTCTGTAGCTCGCATTTGAGACATACGTTGACGTACGCTACATAGCGTATACAACTTCTATTAGTCACAATAGACAAACAGAGATAAAAAAGAAAATATTATTAAAGTTATGACTGGGGGTTTTCAGATAACTACCGCTAAAGCAGGCTTCTGTAAGGAAAGAGAGAACAAACTCTTTTAATCAAACCAGACGCGGCAACGAACAACAAAGCGTTCTAAGAATTCTTTTCAGCAACTTTCACATGGGAACAGACATTTTTTGTAACAGCAAATGACCCGTTTTTTAGTGCTATGATAATAATCAAGGGGCAAACTAAGGCGCCACGTGAAAGGCCGCGTCATTATCCTCACAACTGTGGGCCCCGCTCACTGGCAAACAGTAAAAAAAAAAAAAAAAAAACGCATCACGTGTTAGCAGCTGCAGCCACAATTCTACCCCAAGACAGGCCTACTCGAACAGCAGTACATGAACTGACAAGGGACTGAGGGCCGCATGTATCAAGCATTTGTGTGGGTGAATCCGGCCATAAGCGATTGCAAAAAAACTTTCTTATGTGCAAACTTCAAATTGCATTTGGTAACAAGTAAATGAGTCACAAGTTGGGTTTTCATTCAATACTTTGGTATGGCGTCCCTTCCAAATACTGAATAGCAGTGGTATGTATTGATGTTTTGCGAGTGAATTCCGTTCTCAAAACATGAATCTTTTACCAGCTCCCATTCGCAAACAGGAAGGGGTCCCTAAAGGGCCCCACCCCCTTTGTGAGTGCTGACCAAAACATTTTTTTTGAGTAGGCAGTGGGCCTATGGACTATGGACTATGGCCTACCCTTAAAAAATGGAATTTACACTTTTCATTATTTTTTTTAAATGATCCCTTTTTCCATTAAAGAAAATGGGTTTCATTAAAAAAAAAAAAAGTTTGCTTTATTTAAAAGCAATCACAGACATAATGGTCTGCTGACCTCAGCAAGCTTCCATCTTTGTGATGGCTGTCATTCATAATGGGTCACAAATTGCGACGTACATCATTAATATTTATGAGGTAGGTCTATTTATGACCCATCGTAATCGCCAATGTAAAGTTTCATACATTAAGAATAGCTATCATCAAATAGCGATCAGGGGAAAAAAAATCACTGTTTGCAAATTGCTATTCTAAATGTTCGTACATCTGGCCCTGAGTCCTTGGGCAAGTTTCACAAACTGCTACCCTGTGCCCCCTAATTCAGAAAAATATCAGATGAATTCACTTTGCACACCGCCAGCACATAAAAATAGGCGTTTACTTCTGCCCTGAGACAGCAAAGCCGTTTATAATATAGCCCATAGTTGGAAAAATGCCAGTTTCTGCACTTTCAGCACCACTGGTACCAGAGGTAGCATCATGATCAGATGCACTGGCTCGGTGCAGAGCGCCTTTTTTGGCACCTGAGGCATCTAAACTTTATGCAAATAACTCAGAATTTCTGCAAGACAGTGCATACACAAGCCGGAATTAGTGAGCAGCAGTTGCCTCTTTCTGTTTGTGACTTGTTCTATCTAAAGCAGTGGTTCCCAACCTTTTCATTTCTATGGACCCTCACTTTAAGATTAATGGAACCCAGACCACAGGTTGGGAACCACTGATCTAAAGTATATGCATTTACACTGAGAATTTCCGAGTTGTAGGAACTAAATTTAGACTACCCAGTCCCCAAAAAACAGGTGCTCGGTGCTGCACTGAAGGGCTGTCTCATGATGGGCTGTGCTGGTTCAGAACAAAGCCTCACACCATTTTTATGCAACTGCAGTGTGTAAAATGAATTTATTTAACTCAATTTTTCTCAGAGTTAGTGCAGTATTTTAGACAACAAAGCTCAGGAACAGAAACAGTCTAACTGTGGTCAATGTTTCTGAGCTGTCCTGTCTAAAAATCAAGCTTTATCTCATAGAAATAAAGAGTTAAATTAATTCACTTTACGTACTGCAGGTTCACAAAACTGGCACTGAGCTCTGTGCAGAACCAGTGCAGCCCTTCATGACATGACCACTGTTTATGCTATGCCCCCTGGTACTTGTTGAAGGAGAGCCTCCTGGATGTTTACATTATGATTTTTTGCAGGTCTCTGTGTGTATCTAAATCTATTTAACTCATGATGTTTGAATGTAGTTTTTCTATGGCTATATCTTGACCAAAAGGTGCATAGGCCAGAGGCATGATAGTTTGAAATTTTTGTGGGCTTGAAATGTGAGCTAGTTGAGTTACTTGTGGGTAGGGTGTGGTGAACGTTTACTCAGTGCTAGTCTTCTAGTCTTATGGTTGAATTTTGTACCATTTGTAAGCAGAAAAAGCTTATAACGATTGCATTCAGAAAGATCTGTAGAAGGAGTTCAGTTCGGTAGAACAGCAGTCATCAGCAAGTTATAGAATTTCACTTTGCTCTCAGTTATCCTTCAGTGGAGAGTGATTTTGAAAACATTCCAAAGTTTGTTAATTGATCTACAGGGATGGTGTAGTCTACTGTTGTGAATGATGCACAGTGATTGAGAAGCAGTAAAATGGCGAATCTTCTTAATTAACGGGGTGACATTTTCCAGGCATTTATTAGTTGCAGTGTCCTTGATGTGGCTTGTCCTTGCTGTATATTTATAATGGTCTTTCAGATTTTTTTAATCTAGGAGGCGCTTGAGTTGTCCAACTATGTCTTTCGTGGGATGGAAAAAAATGGCTGTGAAATGTCAGTTTTTCATAACTTCACTGTCCAGTGTTAGCATTTTGAGTTGGGGATTGACCATTGTCTATAGACGGATTAATCAGAGTTGGGGTAAAGGAGATTGGGCTCAAAATTTGACAGCATGTTCATAGATTAAATTTGTGGGGAGAATCAATTTTAGCTATTTGAAAGTTATTGTAAGCATCCCTATTTTAGGGTGTTTGCTCTATGATTAGTGTTTCAGATGGTGGGACGTAGTGCATAAATAACATTTAGCTTTAGATACTTAGTAGAAGAACAAGTAGTTGGGGCTCTGATGAGGCTGAGAAAGAAATATTAATGTTAAAGATAGCCAGCTTTAGCAATACCAAGATGGGGCTGGTTATTCCTGTGATACAGCTTAGTAGTAGTGTTTACATATGATGATTTACACGTGGTAGCTATTTTGTGATGAATTGGAAACTTATTTATCTGTCTTTGGTAAAGGAAAAATATGCCTTTACTGGCAAGGAGTGCAGACTGACTCAAATACATTTAATTAGTCATAGGGCCTGATTTAGAGTTTGGCAGACAGGGTATTCCATTGCAAAGGTGACACATCCTGTTCACTAAAACATCAGTCTGCCTGCCTCATTTGGAGATGGGCAGATCTTATGTTTTTCGCCAAAGGAGCCCCTTTGATTTTGTCAATGGAAAATGCCCTTTGACAGTCTGACAAAGTAGGGGAAATCCAAAGAAGGACATTACATCACCTTCCCTATTTAGGATAAACAGTGTAATGTATTTTTTCCTGTGTCACCAACAGAAAAAAGCTAATAACTCCTACCCCTGATGAACAAACTCCTATTGTGTGGGGGTAATTCATTTTTTAATCTGAAAAACAAATAATGTTAAAAGTTTGGTCCAGCGATGATCTCTAAATTTCAAACAGTAAATCAGGCCCTAAGCTCTTGGTTAAATGTCTCCGGCATCTTGGTTAAGTGTACCTAAACTTGAGCTAGGATTATATTGCAGTTATTATTGAGTACTTGCAATGTTAACCATTATGAAACTGAGGGTGCGGTGCATTTTGTGCCTGCTCTAAATAATTATAATGGTAAGAGAATAGTCAAGAAATAATCACAGAAATGGCAAGGTATTCTTCTTTGTATAAAAGTGCAACAAAAGAAAAAGATCTGTAAAAATTTTGCAAGTGATGCAAAGTAGACATTTGGATTGCTTTTACTTGATGGAAAAAGTACAGCTGAGTATCGAAAGTTTCACCAAGATTATTTAACTCCAGTGAAGGTGCTGGAGTGGTGCCTATGGTGGTGTCCCAAACCGGTAAATTGGAGCTATGCAATGGTGATCTATTGTATGGGCTCTATAAAGAAAACTGTAACTACGCTTCAAAAATGTTGCATTTTGATTAGCTCAGAGTCATGTGATATCTATTTATTAGATATATATCCAGAAACCTTATTACATATCAGTAAATTTTTATCTCATGACAGCTCCCTAAGTTCATCACAGTACTCTCATAAAGTAGAATGTTCTCCTAAATCAGATGGAGCGCCTGGACTAGGAGCCATGCTGATGGACAGGACATATTCCTGTGTAGGGGGCTGTATGTGTATTGTGCATCAAAATGGATCCCATCTCTAATGCCACATGTTCTAGAAGTAAAAGAGTTCTCCAAATATTATTTATCTTTAAGGGGTTTATCTTATGCATTTACAGTGTTCCTAGTTTGTGAAAACTGTTTTAAACTGTATAATCAATGGCAGTTTTTACTGTGTTTTAATATAGGTACCTTTTTGTTCACATAAATGCATGTGAGATGATCTTAAGAAATCAAATATTTATTGTATGATTTAGTAAGCAACCCTTTTTCTGATTTAAACATGTTACAAATTGGCAAAGTGTTATTATGCAAAGTTTAAATACTTTTGTCACTTCTATGACACCCACCGATGTGCCTGCATTTCAGTTAAATCCCATGAATCTAAATTTGAGTTTATGTACTGTGGCAGATTCATTGAAAAATGCAAAGTTCACTTGAGGGGGCAAGTGGGGAAAATATAACTCACAGGCCTAAGTGGACACCCAGTCGGGCTCTCAAGACTCTCAAAAATATGTTTGTGTCATGAGATCTTCGAATGTGGGTAAAGGTCCATGGGCCTTTACGTTGATGCCCACCAACACCTAAGTCCAAACTAGAGAAGGGGGCAAAACATGGTCCATGTGTTTCATGTTACACAGTCCTGCTCCTGAGGCTCCAGATTCACCACAGCCAAAATGACGCTGACAGTCCTCCTTCTGATTGTTAAGGCAGGTAACTATGAGTCCCAACACATTCACGAGCCACATGCAATTAAATAAAACAACTTTCCCCACAAAAAAACCCACTGACATATGCCCTGGCACCACATTCAATTCTTAATGGGTCATTGATACTGTACTCAACTGTTTTTAGTCTGCTGAGTCCACAGCCTCTTTTGCGAGACCATGGCACTGTTATGTCAAGCAATGAAGGCAGGATTACCTGTATAGTCTGCAGACTTTCTATCTAGTCTATGGACCATTTTATATCTTAAACAGAAGGCTGAGTTTTTAATTGGTAAGAGATCACCTATCCTTAGACCATGTGAAAAAAACTCATTTTTCTTGGCAACAGGAAGCACACCCACCATTTTGTGAAGAGCAAGAGTTCTGATCAGGTGCTGCTGCTAATCACAGCTTCATTTGCCTACACTTTGGTACAATCTGAAGAGGGAGAGCTTCCTGGACCATCATCTGGTAAGTATTGGAAAGTCTGCAGAGGCAGAGAAGCAGTCTTACGTGTGGGAGTGTTTTTACCCATCTTGCCATGGACAGGAAGGTTAGTGCATGTTCTGTGACAATAAGGTCAGCAGGCGGACAAGAAGCTACTGTTCTTTTTGCATATCAACTATGTGGTGGCAGGCAAAGCTGAAGCATGAAAAGGGGGTATTCAGGGTGGCAGAGCGAAAGAGCTTGTGTGCCGAGGCACAAAAGGGGGACCATTGCAGAGAGGTCCCACAGAGCTGCAGGATACATCACACCAGGAAACAAACTTGCACCTCAAAGTGTTCATGCTCTACTGTATAGAGTACAAAGTCCACATATAAGGGTCATTAAGATTCTGGTGGTCACAAGACCACCAGACTTGTGGATGGTGGCCAGGCCGCCACCAGTGCGGTGGCCCGGGCGCTCCACTACAATCCTGGTGGTCGGGCTGCCAGAGAACCGCCAGCTCCACCAGGATCGGAGATCTGGGCAGTCTGGAGGTGGTGGTGGTCCTAATCCGCAATAGCAGCGCTGCAAGTAGCATTGCCCTGGGGATTACGACCCCCTTTTCTGCCAGCGGTTTCATTGAGGTACCAGTGCCATGAAAATGCTGGCAGAGAACGGGTGCAGGGGATCCCGGGGGGGGGGGTCCCTCCACTTGGCATGGGCAGTGCAGGGGGCCCCCTGGCCAGCATCATCGCAGTGTTCACTGTCTGCGCTGCAGACATTAAACATTGCAAGGGTGCTGGTGCACCCTGCAGGCTACATCATTGCTGCCGGCTTGATTACGAGCCGGAGACAATGCTGTAGCCTGTTTCCCCCAGTCCAGCGTTCCACCTGCTGACCTAGCGGGAAACTCTTATTAACTCCGGCGGGGAGGTCACCACATAGGCAGCGGCCACCCTGTCGGGAGTTTGGCGAACAGAGTTTTCCATCCACCAAACTCAAAATCGGGCCCTTGGTGTGGTGAACAGAACAAAAGAACTGGAGAAGAGAAGGTAAAAGAAGATTTACATAGCTTCTATGAATAAACTAAAAAAGTTTAAAAGTAGCAATTTGCCACAATATTTTTTTTTTTAAAGTGAAAACACAAAAAACGCCAAAACACCTCCCACCACCAAAAAAATGAAATAATATTTCTTTTGAGAGCCAATAACAAAAAAATGTCCATGAATGGTTGGCCAAAGTGCCTGGCCAAAAATGGGTTGGGTGCAGGCCACGAATGATGGTTAAAACAATAACTAGTGAATATCGTGTATTTTAAAATTTTAATTCTCAACCATAACTCAACTTTAACTAAAGATGTTTTATTTGATTTGTTTTTGTTAACCATATGTTAGGATATTATAACTAAATCTAACCAAACCTTCAGTTTAACATTTGTTTTCTTTCTGTGAAGAAATAATATTTTATTTAGTTATTACTATTTCTAATACAAGGCAAATGGCAGCGATTCAGCTTTTAGATGCTGCACATGTATTTGACAAAACAATCAAACAAATTGAATAAATCTTTATTTGGCTTAAAATAGCCATACTAGTCTAATAAATAATACATGCAAAAAATTAAAATAATAAAAAATTAAAACACAAATAATTATTCATATGTGGAGAATACAGATCAATCACAGGTTTTTCACATATTACTATCATAGGTTATTCTAATTTTCAGTGTTACTTGGATAAAGGTAAGGTACATAATACATTGGTGTTCTGAGGATAGTTGCTGTATTAAACAAATTGCACACTTATAGCATCAGATATTTAGAGCTTTAAATAAGGGAATGATAAAACATTGTTGCAGAGATTTACACATTGTACAAAATATCATAAGGTGCAGAGTACTTTGTTTCATACACTTTTGACTGGCCTGCAGAAACTGAACTGACTGCTACTAATGAAATATATTGACCACTCTTTCAAAATTATTGAGAAGGTCAATTTGCTACCCGAAGATATGATTAGAACCACAAGGACATACTAATATGGCTTACCTACAATCTGTGTGAGACCACTATTTTGAGGTACGAACCATTATAGCCTTGAAAATGCCTCAGCCTGGGCACCATTGAGGGGTGAATTACGTGCTGACTGGTCTAAGTTCTCTATTGCCTCGCAATGAAATAGAGCATTTCATTTGTTTTTAACTATATTAAAATAAACGTATGTGACAGTAAGTACATAATCTCTGACGACTATTCTGTTTATAGAATATCACATCACATGTTTTTATTTTTATTGAAAATTGCTTTCTCTACCTTGCTTAAATACTGTGTTTCATAACTTTGTCACAAGAGCAAGGTGGAGGAGTTTCAACCCATGTACCTGTCCTGGGAATGAAAATAAAAAATTTAAAATATTCAGGCTCAATTGTGTCAAGTAAAATCTGTATTGTCTTTTACGCACCAAGAACAAATAAGGTTCTCTAGCATCTGATGGACATTTTGACTCATATAATTGTATTGGGGATTTCTGATACTCTTTATTTTTTCTCTCAGCCATAAACAATTGATACAACGTATGCCTCATTATTGATTTGGCTCTACTGTCAATACATTCTGGATGTACATACAATTCAGGGGTCCCCAACATATTATAATTTTGTCAATGGATAGCTGTCATTTTGTCTAAAGATAGACAACCCTTGTTAATGGCTTTAGAAATGCTGTTTCACTTTTATCTCATGCAGAGAACCGTTGAAAAAATGGGCAGTTTTTAATTACATCAATAAATTAGGCTAAGCCCAATTCCACATGACTAATGGCATTCGGACTGGACTTCAGCTGTGACAAAGGTTGGCAAAGAAAATAATTTTTTATCTTTCTGAAGAGCCTCTTGGTTATTGTGACCCAAACTCCTGCTCTGAAAGACCCAGCCACAATAAATTTAGCCTAAAATATCTCCTAAATAGCTTTTAATGGGCTATTCTCCAGCTTTGTGGCTAATCTATGCACTGGTTCAATTGAATTACAAACTGTTGAGTTCTTAGCATTATTAGATGTCTCCAATTTGCAGACACAGAGAAGGTAATCTTGAAGTAGTTAAAATTAGTCACTCTCCCCAGCTTAATATTACCAATATAATGGTTTCTGATCTTGGCTTCTTTTGAACCACAGGTCATAACAAAGGACTTGGAGAAGTTGATATTTAGATTCATTTTATTCATAAAAGGGCAAATCCTTTCAGTAAAGATTGTAAGCCATTTGTTGTGCTGTATAACAGGACAACATCATCTGCATAACATAGAACTGCCCAAGGCAGGTCCACAACTGTGGCCAATATTTCCCTTTGATAATTAAAAAGCTTTCAAGTCCATTAATATAAAAAAATATAAAAAGGAGCTAAACAAATCCATGTTGAATTTCCATAGTCAGCCTAATTGTATCTCTGCATTCCCCTTTAGTGCATACCAAACCCTTGCAGTCGTTTCTTGGTGTATTTGTTTTAGAAGGATGACTAATGAAGACTGAACTCCCATTCTTTCCATTAAGTGCCATAGCTTAGAGTGATCCACAGAATCAAAGGCACATGAAAGATCCTTGAACCCCATATGGACTGAACCTGTATTCGCCTTGGTGTGTTCCTCTAAAATTAAATATTGTTTCACCGTGCCCAAGACCAACCTAAAACCATATTGAATTTCAGATGAAATACCCTTCTCTTCTGTGCATATTTCTGCAAAACGTTGCCAAATATTTTTACTGTTGCATCCAACATAGACATTGGTCGATAACAACTGACCTGAGACTATCTCTCTTTTTAAAAATGGGGGCGATAATTGCTTCATGCACCCAGAAAGAGATTGAAAACTTAAAGATATCAGCAGGTACACCATCCGGGCCTGCAGTGTTAATATGGTGACTAGTAAACAATTCCTTACTTATTTTCCTGTACCTGAATTGAATGTGAAAACTGCTGCAGCCCCTCCTTATCATTTACAAGCCAGTGGTTCTCTGACGCAAACTGTGGCCTATCATATTTAAAAACAATCTAAAAATGTCAACCCACTCTCCTTCCGGGATCACTATATCTATACCAAATTAAGCATTTTCCTTAAAATAGGGCATTTATCACCCTCCAAAAGATTTTCATGTCCTTGCCATGACTTGCTGCTGCCAGCTCGTCCCATGCCTTTGCCCTAATTTCTCTCTTTCAGTTTTTAAATTGTTTCTCTGTATTGATACCCACGAGCCATAATTTCTTCCATAGGGCAAGTCACTTTCTTTAAATTTAAAGCCAGATTCAGCTTTTTATGAGCATTCAAACATGCATGAACGAACCATCTCCTTCCCTTTGGCGTTTAAAGGCAAGCTCATTGAGCGTCAGCATGGAGCTGATACTTCTACATATTGACTGGAAGGCAGTTATATCTTCACCCAGCTCGCTATTCGCTTTGAGGCATGTCTCAAATGTGCCATACTCCTCTAACAGATCGTGACAAAGAATCAGTTTGTTATGATAGCAAGGTAGGCTTTGACAATAGTAAACAATGCGAGTATCTATGTAGCAAACTGTTTAAAGGATGGAAGAGAATGGACAAGGAAGAGGTAAAGGGCACACGTTAAGCATAGATAATAGTAAACAACACAGTATCATTGCAGCGACTTCTCTTTAAAGGAGAATAGAGCAAAGATAGAGAGGAGATAAAATGGGGGAGTTGATGGAGAGTCAGGCGGTCTCGTGGCACACAGACAGTGGGAAAGCAATTGTGAGCTATTATTGATCAGTAGATGGATGTTATTCTATTTGCAGAAAGTAGGATTTCTGTAATTTCAGGAGTAGAATTAATGAAGAATTTTATATATATATATATATATATATATATATATATATATATATATATATATATATATATATATATATATATATATATATATTCACTTAAAAAAACAAAGGTTACAGGGACGTTATAGTTAGGCTCACGTTTTAAATATACTAAACCATAGAAATTCACCTGTTATAGTTATCTCAAGTAACTATAACTCATGCCCCAGCCATGCACAGTTTTTTCATCAAAAATATTACTGCAGATATATCATTGATATCATTAATTATGTTATCAAAGATGTCATGAGTGCCATAATTTGTGGGGTAATTAGCAGTGTGCATGGCGAGGGCACGAGTTATAGTTACCTTATGGCACTAGTGTAGTTGCTTGAAGTAACTCTAACTATAACAGGTGAATTTCTAAGGCTTTATACGTTTAAAATGTGAGCCTAACTATAATGTCCCTATAACCTTTGGTTTTTTAAGAGAATTTCTATATTTATTTGATTCTATTTCTTAACTATAACTTCCCCGTAACTTTTAAATTATTCTGTGCATGGCGGCGGTTGGCAGGCCATGCAGCTGACCCCCTTTAAGCACCCAACCTTGCGCCGTGCACAGCCGAAGGCCAGTCCTATTTGCAAAGTGGTAAAAATGGCAGACATCCTTGCTAGAGCTCAAACTCCTGGAATGTCTCCTGCCACTAACATCTCCTCACACTGTCTCCTCACCCAACCCTCTCTCACCAGAAAAGCCCCTTTGCCAGATTTCCCCCACCCCGATTGCATGAGCTACAAAAACCCTGACCCCCTAGCCTCCAATGCAGTATGTGCTGCCGTATGTCCCATCCGTCTTGGCACAACAAACTGTGGCTGGACAACACTGAGGAACATTTTGAATTTGAGAAAGTATGTAAAGCAGAATGCGTTTCCCACCTTTGCAGAGGCAAATTTTCCAACTATGCATGAGAAGCCACTCCCACACCCCTGTGTCCTACAGTCAGAATGTGGCTGTTTGGCATGCAACACCATATGGCCTTTAGCTATCAGTGTCAGTAAATGGAGAGTCAACTACACCACTGGGATAATTCCATAACTGACTTCACAATAGGTATTTGTATTAGGTTAAGGATTTTGATATTTTTGCACCAATGCTGTAATTAATGTAGGCACTGTGAAAGCAACATAGTGACCTGTGCTTAATAGTGACTATTCGAAAATACTGCAACGCCACAGAGGTGACAGAACTTCAGATGTCAAGGAGCTAAAGGAAAGCAGAGCATTGCTGAATTGCAGTTGAACTCATTGAATCACTCATATTATATGATCACTAGATTTCAGTAAGCAAAGAATAGAGGCATTGGATTGGGTCAAAACATTCAATATAGAAAGTTCTTACGCGTCAATTGTGCCGCACGATTGGTTGAAATAATGCAAAACCTTCTGGAAAATCAAATCTTTCTTCTTGTGGGGGTTGTTTACAGGTAGTCCTCTCAATGGTTTAAGAACAGCAGTCGGAGAAGAGGATTTAGTTGTCGAAAACAGGAAACTGAAAGACACTTTTTGTCCTCTGTACAGTATTCTAAAGGAGGACTCCAGAATACAGAGGCAGTTTCAGTTTTTTTGTAAACATGCTCACGAATATTTAAAACTTTGAAATCCCCCAGAGACATTATTTCTGGTTGGGTGTTTTCGTATTCTGTGCAATTCTGTTCTCTTCCTTTAAAAAATATAATCCTACAGATGGCAATGTAGCAACAGGGGTGCCATGGGCCGAGGTGCACACAAGGGAAATGGGGCCACTTGTCCGCTGGCTGTGCAGTAAAATGCAGCCATACTTGGCGTTTAACGATCCCCTAAGCCTACTCAGCCCCGGTGACGTTGCACCTGCCGCACTGTTGATAGCTATGCACCTGACAGAAGTGCAGCACAAAGGTAGTGGACACACCATGAATACGTGCACATGTGAACGTATGCCCATTTGTAAGTGGCAATAATGCATGCCATAAATAATGCGCGAAGGAAACTGGGTCAGCACTGAGAATGTCGGAAGATTGAGCCAAGGATCTGTCACATGCAATATGCATGAGATTGGTGTCGTGGAGAAACACCCTAGGCTTCTGCAGCAGTAAAGCACCTGTCCTGTATCGTGCTCCTTGGAGCACTTCTTTAGACAATGTGACACATTAATCTCCTCTCAGGTATATGTAGGTTGAGCCCATCAAACTTCTTGTCCTATAGGTAAAAGTCCTAAGGATTCACAAACTATGAAAGGGAGAAAACGTGTATCACATTCAAGCATGGCTTTTCAACAGCGAAATATTTGAACGCACATTCCAAGCTCCCCACTTTACACAGAGTCAAACAAATTAAACGGAATATCTCTCACAATCACCTCATGGACGTCAATTCACCAAAAAGGCCAGGGGTAGCGAAGTAGCACCACATACCCTTTGGATTCCACTTTCACTCACAGACACATGCTTATGCGTACACACAAATGTACACTTGCATACACCTCGCACATAAACACACTCTCACCTGCAAGTACGCACACAACCTACGCTTAAAACCATGTTTTACTTATCTCAGCTTCAACGGAAAGGCATATTCCAGCTAATTGCACTCCATTTTTGTTACACTACAATAGTGAATTAAATAGTATTATTCACTATTAGTGTAATAAAATAAATTGAGAAAAAAACAGAGAGTGGAGCCCCAAATGACGTCCATGAGGACGAGCTGCGACTATGTGCCTGGCACTGAATTTGCTACCTCTGGAGCCAAGGGTCGCCAAGGCACTGCCAGGGGTAGCACAAGGCAAGCCAGGGGTCTCAGCTGCGACCCACTGGCAACTCCTAAATGACGTCCATGATTCACCTACCACAGCACAAGTCAGATAGCTCACATTCTCTTTGCTTGCAAGTTCACCAAACACCCAGGAGACACTTGCATCTTAAAGAGAACAGAACACAACTGAAGGAAAATTATTATTTTTGCCTGTGCCCGTGGATTTTTCTCTTTCTGTTGATCTGGATCACCGGTGTTTCTGGCCTTTGGGAAATGAGGATGTCAAATACTGGGTGTCTTGTGAGTGGGTTGCTAATACACAACACTGCCTTTCGCGAGGTGCACTGACGGGCAGAAAGATACCCAGGCCAATGGTACAGGAGGCAGGGGTGTGGCTTAGAAAGTAAGTTTACTATTACACATTTGAGTCACTTTATTATTTATGCTATTCACAATTTATAAGTGTAAAGTTACTCAAAAGAGTAGACGTATATGCCCCCACCCCCTGAATTAAGGTGTGGAGCCTGATATACACGTGTAAAGTTACTACTTGTAGTTTTTCACACATAGAGGAAGGTCTCCCCCACTGGAATGGAGATCTCCCAATGGTGGAATTTAGGGAAAAGTTTGAGAGTTTATTATACATGAAAAATAATAGTAAAAAAATTTAAGGTTACTTTTTTTGCGTATTTATTTAGCTTATTATCATGTATAGCACAAAGATAATCCACCATCACCATGCACATCATGGTGTCAGCAAGTCCCTCACAGCAACAACATACAGAGTTTTATCAATGCAAGTAATAATGCAATAGCATCCCCACAGTACCCAGTTGCTACCCCCCAACCAGTGTTCAATGTAAGGTTTGCTGGGATTCTTGTGAACCGGTGTCCTCCCCCTCTATGTTCTTCTGGGTATCTCCCTCCTTTACCCCCTGTGGGCTCCCCTGTTAACTCTCTCATCATGCTTGCCTAGTCTCTCAGGTCTACCTCTTCTCTTGCATCGGTTCGTAGCACTTTCAACAAAATGTCCTGTGAGAAAAGGCCACTTTTTGACATGGTTAGCCCCCACTTTTTGTCTGGTAAATGATGTGGCCTTTAAATTGTTAGTGCCAGGGTTTCCTGGGCCAGATCTCTTCCCCAAAACTGTTTTTATGCATTTGCACAATTGGAGATACCTTTAGCTACCACCATAAGTCCAGGTTTCCTGAGCCAGATCTCTTTCCCCAAAACTGCTGTGATGCATTGGCACAATTGGAGACACCTTTAGCTGCCACCATAAGTCCTTAGAAAATAATACTTGGGTACCCAGGGCAGGCGGTACTAAGGGTAGGCCCCTGAGGTCAGCAGCACTGATTGTGCCACCATCTAGGGCCGATGCATTCAGGTGCATCCAGCATTGCCATTACAGGCTGAGCGTCCTGATGCAAACCTAAAATGTAAACTTGACATAGCACACTACATACTGCATGCAATATAGGTACTTCACCCCTCTGGCACGCCTTCCAGCCCTAAGGCAGGGTGCACTATACTGTATATAAGGGCATAGCGTCATGAGCAATATGCCCCCACTGTGTCCTAGCCAAACCTTGGCCATAGTGAGTGAACAGAGCAGTAATTGTAATAGTATGTGCTGGACACTGATGAATCAGTGTGAGTTTTGCAGCTACATGATGGCCACTCTGAACCCTAGGTTGTTTAGTATCAAACAACTCAGAATGATAAATCCAAACTAGTACCAGTGTTGGATTTATTATAAAATGTACCCAGGGGTCACCTTACCCCCACTTTTGGTGGGCGCAACAGCCAGAAAATGAAACAAAGGACAGGAGGAATGGCCCCACCAAGCATGCACCACCCCCAAGGTGTTGCATGCTAGGTGACCCTTCCATTTCATTTTCCTCCATCTTGGATGGAAGGAAAATAGCCAATCAGGTGTAGGGAAGTAACGTCTGCCCACTGGAAGTGGTCATATAGTGGGTGTAGCCACCCTAAGGTAGATGGCCCAATGGCCAATACAAGGTTCCCCCTAAAATGCCCACTAAATATAGTATTTAGTGGGCATCCCTAGACCACCAACTCAGATTCGACGGACTGAAGAAGACCAGCACTAAGAAGATCCAAGGCATGAAAACTGTGGATCTGCTGCCCAAGAAAAGGTGCAAGGACCCGACAGTCGCTGCTGAGGAGCTGCTGGACAACTGGAAAAAGTCTAAAGAACCCAAGAGGACCTCCAGGATTATCAAATTGCCAGAAAACTCCCTCCAGAGTGGAGGTACCACTCTAAATCCACAACAAGCCAGTGAGATCCACTTCACTGATCAGACTCTAACTCCGGAATTAGATGCTGCAGACAGACCAAACTTCACACCAAAGACTGCAAGGACAAATCCAGCCAGTGTACGAAGTTTGGTGGCACTGCACTCTCCAGCAGCTGAATCACATCAATACCCTTGGTATTGGTCACCTAGTTTCAGACAGTGTGAAAACCAGCCCACCTGGGACTGTAAAAGGACCAGGAGGAAGCCCCTTCCTACCAGTGTCCCTGTTGTCCTGTAAATGACACTTGAACCGACCTACCTCCTGCTTCTAAGGGTCTATTTACGTGAAGCTCCTGGCTAACCGATTTGCTCTGCACCCGGCCACTCTGTGCCCTGCACCGAAGATACAGCTGTGCTCTAAGAGACCCCCACCCCTTGCAACCTTGACACTCCAAGGAGACCCCCAGGATTCGCCTTTAAACTTACCTGTGCAGTACTTGTGCCCAGGGCCTGTAGATTAAATGCTACTAGTGGGCCTGCAGCCCTGATTGTGCCACCCACTTCAGTAGCCCCTTAACCATGTCTCAGGCATGCCATTTCAAGGCCTGTGTGTGCAGGTTCACTGCCAATTCGACTTGGCATTTAAAAGTACTTGCAAAGCCTAAAACTCCCCTTTTTCTACATAGAAGTCACCCCTAAGGAAGGCCCTTGGTAACCCATAGGACAGGGTGCTGTGTAGACAAAAGGAATGACATGTACCTGTGTAGTTTACATGTCCTGGTAGTGTAAAACTCCTAAATGTGTTTTTGCACTGCTGTGAGGCCTGCTCCTTTCATAGGCTAACATTAGGACTACCCTCATATACTGTTTGAGTGGTAGCTGCTGATCCGAAAGGAGTAGGGAGGTCATATTTAGTATGACCAGAATGGTAATACAAAATCCTGCTGACTGGTGAAGTCGGATTTAACATTACTATTTCGAAAATGCCACTTTTAGAAGTGAGTATTTCTCTGCACTTAAATCCTTCTGTGCCTTACAATCCATGCCTGCCTAGGTTCAGCTGACAGCTCCCTTGTGCATACCACTCAGACAAACCCCAAACACAGGATGCTCAGCCTCACTTGCATACATCTGCATTTTGAATGGGTCTTCCTGGGCTGGGAGGGTGGAGGGCCTGACACTTACATGACAAAGGACAGTAGCCTGCCCTCACACAAAGGACTGCCACACTCCCTACTGGGACCCTGGCAGACAGGACTGAACTGAAAGGGGACCTTGTGCACTTCTAAGCCACTCTCCCCCACTTCAAAGGCACATTTGGGCATTTAAACAGGGCCTCTGCCCCTACCAACTTAGACACTACCTGGAGAAGAAACATGAACCAGAACCTGCAACCTGCCAAGAAGAACTGCCTGGCTGCCCAAAGGACTCACCTGACTGCTTTCTGTGAAGGACTGCTGCCTTGCTGTTGCCCTGCTGCCTTGCTTCTCTCTGGCTGTGCTGAGAAGTGTTTTCCAAGGGCTTGGATAGAACTTGCCTACTGTCCCCTGAAGTTTCAGGACTAAAAAGACTTCATTCCTGCAAGAAGAACTCCCTGTGAGGTAGAAATCAACCCTCAGCCTGCATGGTGGTGAAAAATTCACAGCACGCCGAACCGGAATGATGCAGCCCGACTGCGCAAGGAGAAGATCGACGCAGCCCCAGTGAAGCGACCAGAAATTAGACTCACGACCCACTGGATTGATGCACAGCTAGGCCGGAACGCCGCAGCACGACTTCCAGAGAGGAATCAACGCAGCACCTGCTGTGCGGTAGAAAGTTCCATGCAACGCCCACCGGATCGACGCAGCCCCAGTGACTTCGTCCTGCTAGCGCCGGATTTGAACACATCGTCCCTGGGGCGCCCAAAAACCCCGCAACCTGAAGAGGATCCAAGACCGAGAGCCGTAAATCGACGCAAAGCCTTTCCGTGTGTGAAAACTAAACAATTCATCGCCGTCTGCAGCCCGAGAAATCGACGCACACCTCCCTGTTTTCCACTCATCTCCTCCTTCGGATCTGTGCAGAGATTTTGAACGCAAACCAGGTACTTTGTGCTTCCAAGAGACATTTATTGCTTTTAAGAGACTAAAGACACTTTATATAAATTTTACAGTGATATTCCAAAATATACTTATTGCATTTTAATTGATTTGACCTGCATTTATCCAGATAAATATTATATATTTTTCTAAACACTGTGTGGTGTATTTTTGTGGTGCTCTACTGTGTTGTTGCATGATTTATTGCACAATTACTTTACACATTGCCTTCTAAGTTAAGCCTGACTGCTCAGTGACAAGCTACCAGAGGGTGGGCACAGGATAATTTGGATTGTGTGAGACTTACCCTGACTAGAGTGAGGGTTGTTGCTAGGACAGAGGGTAACCTGACTGCCAACCAAAGACCCTATTTCTAACACCTGTGCAGTGCTTTTCCAAGTGGTCCCCTGCTGGAACCGAGAACCACCCAAACATCTCCAGCTGGCATAGTGTGCCCACCTACAGCCTCAAGCAACCTTCAAAGGAAGAACTTGGTAAAGCTACTGTCTGATTTTATATACATTTTTAAAGGTTATCCTCCATTGATTCCTATTGTGCATAATTATGCACGATTTCTTTTTTAATAAACATCGAAAAATTCATATCTCGAAAAGTACTTAACTAACTTTGATGATCTTGGTTTTAAAATGTTCATAGAAACCTGAAGTATTTTTTATAAATTGGTCTTGAGTTATTCTTTTGAGTGTGTGAGTTGCAAGATTAATACTGTGTGAGTTGCAAGATTTATACTGTGAGTACAACAAATCCTTTGCACCAGGATTGGCCTAACTGCTCGATCAAGCAACCATAAAAATTAGAGCATTGGGTGGTCTACTTTTTACCCCTGTAAACCAACATGTGGTTGCCTGGATCCTCTGCACAGTGTGCCGGCTTTGCACATCACATAGAGGGCCAGACTCCTACACGTCCTCTGCCAGGGTCCCCTCCAGCATGTTTCCAAGCCATTTTTGCATTGTGGGGCCACAGTTGTGTATCCAGCAGATCGCTGTAGGGCACTTGGTCCTAAGGAATAAGTATAAAGTCCTGCTAGGTCTAGAACACAAGTTCAACAAATAAACCCGGGCTTAACCCTTGGTAAGGATGGCACAGAGCAGGCAGGCTTAAATTCTGAGAAAGTGTGCAAAGTATTTAGCAATCCAAAAATCAATAAAAGGTAAAAACACAACACAATAAAAGTTCCACAGCCAATTTCTAAAAAGGGAGAAAAATGTAATAAAAAAATGACAACACGTTGGCTAAAATATAATAGAGGGGACCAGAGATATTAATTTTTAAAGTGTAGGGTGAAATGCTCCAATAAATAGTAAGGCAGCAGACAGAAGTCGCTGTTCACAGCAGACCAAGACCTAGGCATGATTTCATGCCAATCACGCTACAGCAGAAGGTGGATCCACCGACCAGGTTTTCCCAGGCAATGATTTTACTTTCTGACATGGTCTCTTAAATGGAAGCCAAAGTCCTCTTGTAGGCTGTATCTGGCAAAGTCCTCTCAAAGTTGGATAGCTGTTAGATGAGGTCTTACTGAAGCTGTTGGATTTGGGAAAAGTTTGCAGCCGCCGAAGACCTCTTGTTGGGCAGATACTTTCTGTATATTTGCCCTGTCAGAATTTCAACCTTCGGACATAGGGCCTGATCTAGAGTTTGGCAGATGGACCATTGCTCCTCTATCATGGAGGGGCTGATAACATTATAAACCCTACCCATTCTTACCAGATGTACATGACAAAACTTTCCCTTTTGATCTGATACATTATCAAATAAATAATTTGTGGTAGTAGAACTTAGAACAGATGAATCCATGTCACCAGGATGACTACACTGTTCCAAATATCGTTTTGCAAATCATATTTCACTGCATTTTGGGTGGTTATTTCCAGTATTTTATATTATTGTACAAATAAACATTGTTTCAATGATACCTAAAACATAAGAAATGGAAATATAAAGTCATCATGAAGTTTTGCCATTTTGTCTAATAAGTAACACTCTACTCTGCCACACATCATCACACGTAACAATGAGTAGGTTGGTCCTGGGAAAGTGCAAGGACAACTTATTTTATTAAAATAACAAACATATGTCCGTGAACCTATTTACATAGAAGTGGAAACAGACTGAAGTGTGTAAACACTTTACTGAGTAAAGCTTTATTTAGCTCAAAAGCAATGCAAAGTGGCGTGGGCCTCCTGACCAGAGTGGTTTGTGCCTCACATAAGTGTGAAACAACATACCTCCGTTACAACAGATGAATAAGACACATTTGCATCTGCTGCCCAGATATTGCCAATCTGTAAGAACAATACTCTTGTAGATAATGTGTTATAAATGAGGGGCAATGCTGTATCTCCACTGTTCATATTTCTAATAGACCCAACTCTTCAAAAGAGGGTTGAAATGTTATTTCTTCTATGTTAAATATTGTTAATGTAGCACTGTTATCTGTCCTAAAGATCAAAGGGAATCATTGTAAATAGGCACTATATCATGGCCTATGCCTTTAATTTTGAATCATATTATGCTTTACGTCTTCAATAATCTCCATAACAAGATTTGGATTGTTCAGTATTAAAAATATTGACATCTAAGTGTTTGAGGGACTCTACTTTCTGTATATTTGCCCCGTCAGAATTTCAACCTTCGGACATAGGGCCTGATCTAGAGTTTGGCAGATGGACCATTGCTCCTCTATCATGGAGGGGCTGATAACATAATAAACCCTACCCATTCTTACCAGATGTACATGACAAAACTATCCCTTTTGATCTGATACATTATCAAATAAATAATTTGTGGTAGTAGAACTTAGAACAGATGAATCCATGTCACCAGGATGACTACACTGTTCCAAATATCGTTTTGCAAATCATATTTCACTACATTTTGGGTGGGTATTTCCAGTATTTTATATTATTGTACAAATAAACATTGTTTCAATGATACCTAAAACATAAGAAATGGAAATATAAAGTCATCATGAAGTTTTGCCATTTTGTCTAATAAGTAACACTCTACTCTGCCACACATCATCACACGTAACAATGAGTAGGTTGGTCCTGGGAAAGTGCAAGGACAACTTATTTTATTAAAATAACAAACATATGTCCGTGAACCTATTTACATAGAAGTGGAAACAGACTGAAGTGTGTAAAAACTTTACTGAGTAAAGCTTTATTTAGCTCAAAAGCAATGCAAAGTGGCGTGGGCCTCCTGACCAGAGTGGTTTGTGCCTCACATAAGTGTGGAACAACATACCTCCGTTACAACAGATGAATAAGACACATTTGCATCTGCTACCCAGATATTGCCAATCTGTAAGAACAATACTCTTGTAGATAATGTGTTATAAAGGAGGGGCAATGCTGTATCTCCACTGTTCATATTTCTAATAGACCCAACTCTTCAAAAGAGGGTTGAAATGTTATTTCTTCTATGTTAAATATTGTTAATGTAGCACTTTTATCTGTCCTAAAGATCAAAGGGAATCATTGTAAATAGGCACTATATCATGGCCTATGCCTTTAATTTTGAATCATATTATGCTTTACGTCTTCAATAATCTCAATAACAAGATTTGGATTGTTCAGTATTAAAAATATTGACATCTAAGTGTTTGAGGGACTCTACTTCATACACTGTTGCTAAGACACAGTATGAAGGACATTTGGACAGGAAAGCCAAACAATTCCAGGTTTCACTGTTCACACACACTAAGCCAGCCTTTGATATGTGAAACCCCAAATAACCTTACTTCGCTTGAACTTTCATAAATGTTTTTGTTTAACATGAAGGGAAAAAATCCCGGCCCTTTAATTTGATCATTAGTGTAAAAAAGCTATTGATTACTTTTTTGAATAAAGGGCAAAAGCTCTGGTGTCCCTAATTTTGTTTAAAGTTTCTATAAACTCTCATTGTATAAAATAGTTTTTTTTACAAAATGAAACAGCAAGATCTCATTCATCAGCCATAACTGATATGGCCATAGTCCCTGAAGAAAGAAGATAACAAGCCTACTATAGAGGCAGAAGTCCTGACCATGTGGCCCAACACCAACTGATGCCACCCATGTCCAGGTTCCTATGACAATCAAAGCCATGACATCTGCTGCGCAGCCAGGACACACTACCCCTGTGGCTACCCACTCAAGGTCACAGGGTGGTTTGGAAAGGGGTAGGTTAGGACCTACTGAGGGGAGGGAGGTTCATGGTGCAATCACCAATTTCAGAACAATGATGCCTCATTGCTGCTTCTATGCAGCAAAAGGATCATTTCAGCCAGATTATTGAACTTCTTAGATGAAAGAATGATCTAATTTGGGTCTATAATGTGATCCCAAGGGCCCAAAATGATTTCCAGGAGCTTACCCATGTGCCACGTTTTTCATTCTGGGGTTGTGCAGAATGGCTTCAGAAAATTGTCTATACTAGTATCTTATTTATCTGACACTGTCTGTGGTCAAGCACCATCTGCTACCCACTCAGTCCCAGAAACATCTACAGCTGACCATTGTTGCACACAGGGCCCCCTGTCACCACCCCTCATTGACATTCAGAGCCTCATTACGAGATTCTGCCTGCAAAACTCGTGAGGTCGGAAGACCGCCACTTTGGTCTTCCTCCCGCTGGCCCTATTATGAGTTTCCAGCTGGCCCTGTGGGAACCTACCCACAACATTGACTGTAATCAAGCCGCTGCAATGTTGCCGCATGTCGGGTACTACAGCACCCACTGCTATTTTCACTGCCTGTAACTCAAGCAGTGAAAAGCGCGACGGGGCTACCCATGGGGGCCCCTGCACTGCCCATGCCAAGTGAATGGGCAGTACAGGGGCCCCCGGCACCCCATCTCTGCCAGCCTGTGAAAGGCGGTGGAACCGCCATGCAAAAACTGGTGGACACAGAAGTCTTAATCCCCAAGGCAGCGGTGTTTGCAGCTTTGCCCTGGTGGAGAAAGACCGCCGGCACTGCCAGGCCATTGGCTGGTGAAAAAAGTGGCAGTGCCGGCGGACGGACCATGGCGCTTTCGCCACTGTCATAATGTGGCTGTCGGACTGCTGAATTGGCGGTGATCCGACCGCCACTGCGAGTCTGGCAGTTCAGTGGCCCTTAGTGACCCAGTTGAGGGCAACACCTAAGGACCTACCACAAGGGATGCAAAAGTGATGTCCTAATGGGAGTGCTTGGACTATTCACATTATCTACCATATACTCAAATATTCGCCATCCACTAGTGGACAGTTGTCTGGAAAAGGTTTCAAAGTAATTGTTGGCTTATCTTTAATTCCTTATCCAACATAAAAGTCAAATCTATTTTCATAGAATCTGAAATGATATATGCTTTTCCAAATTATACAACAATAATAAAAATGTGTATTAGGACCGTTTCTCCTAAAATGTATTAAATGTTTCAATAATGTATTATGACAAAGAAAATTCTTCTCAGGGCCTTTTACATAATTGGCACTCATTCACTGAACATATACAAACTTTTCATCATAAAAACTGTTTTAGTTACTGTCATCTAAGTATATGCAACTTCATCTATAGTGGTTTGTTCCATTTGCATTTTAATATGAAAGTGTTACACATCCAAAAGCCCAGCAAGGGAGAAGAATACAGCAAACAAGTGTACAAACACTTATCTACATAGAAACCGTTAAGAGAAGACACAATATTGGAAAGTGCAAACTAAAAAAAGTCTTACGAGGCATAATGACAAAACATGAGCTTTACAGTGGAAGGTAAATTATTATTCCACATACTGTGAAGGTATAAGGCCATTGTTACATTTTGTTAGAAACTGCGTGCCTAAATACATTGTCCACACAAATGGTAGTCTTCAGCCACACATTAGGCTGTCCTCATGTTTTCCACAGACATTCATGTTTTTCCTCAGACACAGTGATAAACTGCATAAAATTTCAACAAATATGCTACAGCTGACATCACCAAGTTTGTGTTTTAGACTTTGAGACACGCACAACAAGCAAAATGCCTGCTGGTTTACAAAACGTCTGTAGCAGTGATAAAACAAAAGATTGCTTTCTGTATACAATGCATGCATATGATAAAGAACTGAATGAACCAAAAAACACGGGTCGCACCTTTTTGGTGTAAAATAATCTCTCATGCATTACAGTGGAAGCACTTTGTATGTTTAATGAAAAAAGCCAACAGCATGGCAGTTGGTCAAACATACTTTTTCGGTCTAACCTAAAATTTGATTGATGATATCTCAAATCAGTGGCTGAAGGAGATCAGTATAAGCACTATGTGAGTTGCAAAGGTTAAGTATTGCAGACAGGTCTGTAGTCAAGACAGGCCTATACATTTCCAATAGGTCTGTTATGAAACTTCAGCTTGATCAAAGCTGTGAAGGATTCTGGCAATCGAGGATTATAATGCTACTTGCAAACCTATTCACCTTACACACTTTGAACACCATTACACAGTTGCCTGATGCAGTAACACCAGGTTTCCATATGTGATTTATAGACGGGCACAACATGTGGGGGAACAAAAAAAACTACGCCAAAGGAATTGCACCTCTCATCTCCATAACTAGTTCATTCACTTGCTAATAGCTCAGCTGTAGTTTTTGAGCTATGACGCTACTGACCCAGAGTTTGTCATTTTTCTTGTGCAGGAATTGTTACTCTACAGATGTTTAGGGTTGAGCCTGCGATAGCATGCACTAGAGCATGTGTCTTACTTGTGAGACTGTGTTGTTATCTAAAAAGGACTTGGAACCCACCCATTGTTTGCCATTTGTTAGCTTGCATGGCACTCTTCTTTGAAGCCTTGTATTTCATCACTGAAGGCAATGCATCATTTCCATTCCTGTCGGTGGAGCAGGGACCAAGCACTGATTGATTCAACTTAGTCAGTACCTGTCTGCTGTTCCCTACTTGATTGAGGTACTATTTTGTTCTTTTTAACTTCGATGGCCCTGCAAACAGAAGGGTGGGTGACTGGCAAAAACATGCCCAGCAGGACAAATACTCTTGCAAAGCTTTTTGTTTTCTACAGTTAACTATTTTCTTTTATTTTGCCAAGACTTCTTTTCTCACCTTGTACTCAAGCTTTATCTTGTTTTTGCTTGTGGGCACAAAAGATGACAATTGTCTTGTTCTAAGTATTGCAAAGCAACATTGTTTCTTTATGTATAATTTCCAAAATTATGCTTTAAAACATAATCAAGCAGTGCACCCCAATCCACCACACTGCAATCCAATCTGCCCTACTCCAATCCAAACCAATCCACGCCACCTCACCCCACAATTCACCCTTCTCAATCCAATTGACCCCAGACCAATACAATCCACCTCACTCCAAACCGCTCACCCAAAACCACTCCAATCCACCACACTCCAATCCTCCCAACCCACCCCAATCTGCCCCACTCCAATCCAAAACAATCTACCACACTCCCAAAAAAACAATCTGCCCCACTTCAATCCAAAACAATTGTCTCCACTCTTATGCCCCGCTCCAGTCTAAAATGATCTGCCCCACTACAAACCAAAACAATTTGCCCCATTCCAAACTGCCCCACTACAATCCAAAGAAATCTGCCATACTCCAATCCAGAACAATCTGCCCCACTCCAATCCAAAACAATCTGCCCACTCCAATTAAAAAAATTCTGAACCACTCCAATCCAATGCAATCGGTCCCCATTCCAATCTAAAACGATCTGCCTCACTCCAATCTGCCCCACTCCAATAATCTGCCCTATTAAAATCCAAAACATCTGCCCTCCCCAATCCAAAACAATCTGTCCCACTCCAATCCAAAAAAAGATGCCCCACTCCAATCCAAAACAGTCTGCCCCACTCCAATGCAAAACAACTTGCGCCAGTCCAGCCTGCCCCACTCCAATCTGTCCCATTCCAATCTGCTGCACTCCAATCCAAAACAATCTGCCCCTCTCCAATCTGCCCCACTCAAATCTAAAACAATCTGCTTTACTCCAATCTGCCCCACTCCAGTCTGCTCCACCCAATCTGCCCCACTCCAATCCACCTCACTTGTCTGCCCCATTCCAATCCAAATCAATCTACCCCACAACAATCCACCACATACCAATTCACCCAAATCCAGACTACCCCAATCCAATTTAATATACCTCACCCCAATCCAGTCCACTCCACCCCACTTCAGTCCAAACCACCTCGCCTCACCTCAGTCCGTTCAAAAACAATCTGCCCCACTCCAATCTGTCCTGCTCCAATCCAAAATGATCTGTCCCAATCCAAAACAATCTGCACCACTCTAATCGGCCCCACTGCAATCTAAACAATCTGCCCATCTACAGTCTTCCCCAATCCAAAACAATCTACCCTACTCCAGTGCAGAACAATCTGCCCCACTCCAATAGAAAACAATCTGCCCCACTGCAATCCAAAAAACTCTGCCCCACTCCAATCCAAAGCAAACAGCCCTATTCCAATCAAAAAACATTTGCCGCACTCAAATCCAAAGTGATCTGCCTCACTTCAATCTGCCCCACTCCACTCCAAATAATCTGCCACATTACACCCCTGTTTCACTCCAATCCCAAAAACCCTGCCGTACTTCAATCTGCACCACTCTAATCCAAAATGATCTACCCCACTTCAAACCAAAACAGTCTGCCCTACTTCAGTCTGCCTTACTCCAATCCAAAACAATCTGCCCCAGTCCAATCCATCCAACTCCAATCTGTCCCATTCCAATCTGCCCCACCCCAATCCAAAATACTCTTCCCCACATCAATTTGCCCTACTCCAATCCAAAACAATCTGCCCTTCTTCAGTCTGCCCCACTCCAGTCTACCACACCGCAGTCTCTCTCACTCCAGTCCAAAACACTCCACCCCACTCCAGTTCAATTCACCTCACCCGATCCATTTCAAAACAATCTGCTCCACTCCAGTCCAAAACAATCTGCACCACTCTACTGTACCCACTCCAATTCTAAACAATCTGCCCCCTGCAGTCTTCCTCACTCCAATCCCAAACAATATACCCCACTCCAACCTTCCCCACTGCAATCCAAAACAAACTGCCCGACCCCAATCTGCCTCACTCCAATCTACCTTACACCATCTGCCCCACTCCAATCTACCCAACTGCAATCCGCTTCAGTCCAGTATTCCCCACTCCAATCAGCCCCACTCCAATCCGCCTCACCCCACTGCAATCCATCTCACCCCAAACCAATCCACCCACTCCATCCCATATCATCCCACTCCAATCCACCACATTACACCCCACCCCACTCCAATCCACCCAACCCCTGTCCACCCCACTCCAATCCAGTCCACCACAATTCACCCTACTCCAATCCAATCCACCTCACCCCACTCCATTCCAATCCAACCCACACCAATCCAACCCACTCCAGTCCAATGCACCCCAGACCAATCCAACCACTCAAATAAATCCCCCTTTCCAATCCAATCCCCCACTCCAATCCAGTCCATTGCAACCCAATCCACCCCACTTAAATCCAACCCAATTCACCTTAATCCACCACACTCCAATCCTCCCAACCCACCCCAATCTGCCCCACTCCAATCCAAAACAATTGTCTCCACTCTTATGCCCCGCCCTAGTCTAAAATGATCTGCCCCACTACAATCCAAAACAATCTGCCCCATTCCAAACTGCCCCACTACAATCCAAAACAATCTGCCCACTCCAATTAAAAAAATTCTGAACCACTCCAATCCAATGCAATCGGTCCCCATTCCAATCCAAAACGATCTGCCTCACTCCAATCTGCCCCACTCCAATAATCTGCCCTATTAAAATCCAAAACATCTGCCCTCCCCAATCCAAAACAATCTGTCCCACTCCAATCCAAAAAAGCTGCCCCACTCCAATCCAAAACAGTCTGCCCCACTCCAATGCAAAACAACTTGCGCCAGTCCAGCCTGCCCCACTCCAATCTGTCCCATCCCAATCTGCTGCACTCCAATCCAAAACAATCTGCCCCTCTCCAATCTGCCCACTCAAATCTAAAACAATCTGCTTTACTCCAATCTGCCCCACTCCAGTCCACCTCACTTGTCTGCCCCAGTCCAATCCACCCCAGACCAATCCAACCACTCAAATAAATCCCCCTTTCCAATCCAATCCCCCACTCCAATCCAGTCTATTGCAACCCAATCCACCCCACTTAAATCCAATCCAATTCACCTTAATCCAACCCACTCCAATCCTCCCAACCCACCCCAATCTGCCCCACTCCAATCCAAAACAATTGTCTCCACTCTTATGCCCCGCTCCAGTCCAAAATGATCTGCCCCACTACAATCCAAAACAATCAGCCCCATTCCAAACTGCCCCACTACAATCCAAAACAATCTGCCCACTCCAATTAAAAAAAATCTGAACCACTCCAATCCAATGCAATCGGTCCCCATTCCAATCCAAAACGATCTGCCTCACTCCAATCTGCCCCACTCCAATAATCTGCCCTATTAAAATCCAAAACATCTGCCCTCCCCAATCCAAAACAATCTGTCCCACTCCAATCCAAAAAAGCTGCCCCACTCCAATCCAAAACAGTCTGCCCCACTCCAATGCAAAACAACTTGCGCCAATCCAGCCTGCCCCACTCCAATCTGTCCCATTCCAATCTGCTGCACTCCAATCCAAAACAATCTGCCCCTCTCCAATCTGCCCACTCAAATCTAAAACAATCTGCTTTACTCCAATCTGCCCCACTCCAGTCCACCTCACTTGTCTGCCCCAGTCCAATCCACCCCAGACCAATCCAACCACTCAAATAAATCCCCCTTTCCAATCCAATCCCCCACTCCAATCCAGTCCATTGCAACCCAATCCACCCCACTTAAATCCAATCCAATTCACCTTAATCCAACCCACTCCAGTCAAATCCAGTACACCTTAATACACCCCACTCCAATCCACCCCACTCCAAACCCCCTTAATTCACCCCACTCTAGTCTAATCACCCCACTCCAATCAAATCCACCCCACACCAATCCAATTCACCCCACTCCAATCAAATCCACCTCTCACCAATCCAGTTCACCCCACTGCAATCCACCCCACTCCAATCTGTTGTAATTTAGTAGCGATTAGATTAAGCATTAGCAGAAGACATCTTGTATTTAGCAACTATTGTGAACATTTCGCGGAATCCATTTTGTATTCATGGCAGCCATTATCTCTGCCACATGCTGCCATGTGTTCGCCATGTGCTCTGTCCTACTTTCCTGTTAACTACTCTTGAAAATATGTCTAGTGACAAGTTATATTTAGCATCTCCCACTTTGCACATGGCCAGTAAGGTCTGCAGCTGTTAGTAATTAGTAACCGACAGTAATGTGTCTACTAGTCCTTGAAAACTGTTAGCCCCTACTACTACTTGTCGACTGTGCATTTCCATATGACCTTATATGTATATAAGTCTTGCTTCTATAATTGTACCACCTTCTTTTAGCCCCCGCGTGGGTATAAAAGGACCATGCTCTCTTAGTTCAGTGTGCTACTTCAAACATTACCGAAGGGTGCTGTTTGAACTGTGGTACCACCTCATGATGTTTAATAAACTTTGTCTTTTATTTCAGTTTCTGTGCCAACTTCTTCCTATATGGTCTGAGGACTTTGTGCAGAGAAGGGCGAACCCCTTGCACTAGTAGGCCTTGCTGAGGCTTACTTCGACACAATCCATCGCACTACAAAAATCCACCCCACACCAAAAAGTCCAACCCACTTCAGCCCAATCCACCCCACTCCAGTCTAAACCACACCACAGCAATCCAATTTGCCCCACTTCATGCCAGTCCAATCCACCTCACTCAAATCCAGTCCACACCACCCTAATCCAATCCACCCCACTCCAGTCCACCCCAATCCTGGCAACCATATCCAGCTAATCGGTATTCCCATGGTATGTGTTTTTTTGGGTGGGGTGAACACACCCGGCCAAACTTAGCAGGGGGACCTCATTGGCAAAATACTCCCTGGCACCTGCCTGCGAATGTGCAGCGCAGCTACTGAAACCTGCACGGCTTTTCAAAATAGTGAGCTGCTCTGACGTTGCAGCATGTCCGGGACCCTCCGTGGACTCTAGGACCACTGTTTAGAAATCCCTGCAAACAGAGCCACTTGCGAAGGAGCATAGGTTAGCTTACCCAACAGGAAGCTGCTCTGTCGTACAGTGCATCTGGAGCCCTTCGTAGGTGGGCAGGATGGGCCATCTCCAACCTGTAAAGGGCTGGAATGGGGAAAACGGTGAAGCACTCAACATGCGCTGATGCAAGTACAACAGAAGGCACCGGTTCTCCTGGGCAAGTCGCTCATTACACACCTGGCATCTCCATGCCCGCAAGACAAAAAGGGCTCTGTTGTGCTACCCGAGGAGCCGGAGCACAGCTCACTCTGCTTTGCCTTCTAGACTGCAATGGATCAGCCATGTGCTGATCCTATAACCATAAGTATCATTCACCATGTGGTGATGTTTTCAAGGAGTTGAAAACAGATGATCCTCTCTGACAAAAAGCAACACAGCCCTGGAATCCTGGAATCCTTCAGAGATCCCAACTGAAGAGGGAGAGGGCCAGCACACTTGTAACTTTGAGCAGCGTGACAGTCCCTCTAGCAGCCAAGTAGGCAAGCAGGTGAGCACAACAACGCAAAGTAGTCCAAGTGGAGGTCCTCCTGGTAGCCCAGCAGTCCTCTGGGGCAGTATGTAGAGCTAGCAGCATCTGGGTACAAGTCCATGCAGTGTCTCTAGTTATAGGCTTCAAGTCCCTGTACCTAAACTCCAAAATGTGTTTGTTCAGGAGGTAACTTCAAAAGAAACCTTAGAAGTGCACAACACTCCCTTTCAACCTCAGACCTGGCTCCAGACATCAGTAGAGGGTAAATCAGCCTGTGTGTGAGGACAGGACACAGCCTATACAAATGTAAAGTTTGAATGCCCCTCTCTCTCCAAGCCCAGGAAGACCATCAGTATGCAGATGAATGCAGATGTAACCCTGTGACCCCCAACCGTTCCTGTGTGATGGCTGTCTCAGGCCTAGATGTGGATTGGAGTTAGGCTGCAAAGCACAAAGATTTCTAAACACAGAGAAAGGTCCACTTTCTAAAAGTGACAATTCTAAAATGGTTAAAAAAAATTCCAACTACATCAGTAAGCAGGATTTATCACTACTATTCCAAGCATACCAAACATGCCAACACTAACCCTTTCTGATCAGAAATTACAACTTAAAGTTATATAGGGGAATTCCCAATGAAAACCTACGAGATGAGTAGCCCTCATTGTAGTGAAAAATTAAATAGGCTGTTTGACACTACTAGAACATGCAAAACATAAGATTACATGGCCAACCTTTTACATACACAGCACAGGGCTACCTAGGGCCTACCTTAGGGGTGACTTAGGTGAAGCAAAAGGGGAGTCTAGGCCTTGGTAAGTAGTTTGAAATGTCAAGTTAAGGTGGCAGTAAATGCTCACAAAGGTACTGCAGTGGCAGACCTGAGAGAGGTTTGAGAGACTACTTCTGTGGGTGGCACAATCAGTGCTGCAGGCAGTATTCCACCCTCCAAGGGGCTTACAGGTAAATTCAATATGCCAAACAGGTGCAAGCCACTCATACCATGTTTTATGGGAGAGAGCACATACACTTTATCACTGACTAGCAGCAGTAAAGATCCCAGAGTCCTAAAGCCAACAAAAAGAAGGTCAGAAAAATAGGAGGAGGAAGGCAAAAAGTTTGGCAGATAGCCCTGCAGAAAGGCCATTTCTAACGTACTCCAATCCACCCCACCAATGCATTCCACTTCAATTCACACCAGTCCAATGCCTGCCACACTAGGATCCGCTTCGACTCCCACCGACCACACATGCAACCTAGGATTCATCCTGGACTCATCACTATCCATGAACCAGCAAGTCAACGCCATCTCCTCCTCCTGCTTCAACTCCCTTTGCATGCTCTGAAAGATCTACAAATGGATCCCCACGGAAACCAGAAGAACAGTTACCCTGGCCCTCGTAAGCAGCAAACTGGACTATTGCAATCCCCTCTACGCAGGAACCATGGCCAAACTCCAGAAAAGGCTGCAACGCATTCAGAATGCCTCCGCATGCCTCATCCTGGACATCCCTGCCACTGCCATATCACAGGCCACCTGAGAGACCTGCACTGGCTCCCCGTCAACAAGAGAATCACCTTCAAACTTCTCACCCCCGCTCACAAAGCACTGCACAGCACCGGACCAGAATACCTAAACAGACGGCTCTCCTTCTACACTGCCGACCTCGCCCTTGCAACCGTCCCACGCATCTGCAGAACTACAACTGGTGGTAGATCATTCTCGAACCTCGCCGCCAAGACGTGGAACACTCTTCCCACCCACCTGCGTCAGACCAAGGACCTCCTTCCCTTCAGGAGACTTCTCAAGATTTGGCTGTTTGAGCAGTAGCAGCACCCCCATCCCTCCTCTCAGCACCTTGAGACCCTCACAGGTGAGTAGTGCGCTTTATAAATTCCTTGATTGATTGATTGATCCCAATCCAATGCACTCCACTCCAATCCACCCCAACCCAATAATTCAATCCACACCACCCCAATCCAGTCTACCCCAAATACCATCCACTTCAACACAATCCACCACACTCAGTCCAATCCACCTCACTCCTATCCAATCCACCCTACTGCAATGCAATCCACTCCAATTCACTTCACTCCACCCCATCCCACTTCAATCCACTGCACTCCATTCCACCACACTCCAATCCTCCCTACTCCAATCCACCCCACTCCCATCTAATCGACCCCAGTCCAGTCCACCCCACCCCAGTCCAAACCACCCTAGTCCAACCATTCCATTTCAATCCACCTCACTCCAGTCCACCCCATGCAGTCTTCCCCACTCCACACTAATCTACTCCACTCCATTGCAATCCACACCACTCCACTCCTACCCAAACTACTGCAATCCACTCCACTCTACCCATTCCAATCAAATCCACCCCACTCCAATACTATCCATCCAGCCTATCCAGCTCCAATCCAATCCAATCCACTCCCATCAAAATCCAATCCAACTCACCCCACGTAATCCAACCCACCCTACTCTAGACCAGTCCAAAACACCCCACTTTAGGCCAGTCTACTCCACTCTAGTCCAAACCACCCCACTCCATTCTAATGAATCCAATCCACCTCACTGCAATCCATCCCACTTCAACCCAAGCCACTCCAGTCCAATCCAATCCACCCTACTCCAAACCAACCCATTCTAATCTAATCCACCCCGCCCCAATCCACCCCACCCAGTCCAGTCTAATATACCCCACTCCAATTCACTCCACTACCATCCACCTCTTCCTATTTCAATCCACCCTACTCCATCCACACGATCCAGTCCACCCACTCCAATCAACACTACTCCACCCCACTCTACCCCAATCTAATCCACCCCTCTCCTGTCCACCAGACTACCTATTCCTACTCTACACCACTCCACTCTCCTGGATTGCACTCTACTCCAAAAAAATCCACTCTACAACACTACTCCCTTGCCTCACTTCATGACACTCCATGCCACTAACTTTTAGCAATGCTGAACAGCAGCCACACTGATGCACAACATGGCTAAAACATATTGCTGAGCCAATAGCACTTCATAGGCGAGACCTTTTGGCTTTGCCACTGCTTATTTTCACTACTATATTATACCCCTTTCCGAGCCTGTGCAACAGTCCCTTACAATGTTTGCTACACTGCCCATCTTTTGCGGCTTTTGGTAAATGTAGTAGTTCCCATTTCCCTCTTTCTGAAGCTGTGTGCTCTTGTGCATTCTGCACAGTGAAATCTGCCCAAAAATCCCTTTTGCCTGCCTGTAGTTCACCCGTGTGAACAAATCAATTTCGTCCCTTGAGCTGGAATGTTCGTACATTCTTAAGTTCCTGGATCACAGTTGATCTTTCTATCCTTGACCCACTGTCTTGTAATGTTTACACGTGTTCCCTGTTCCCTGCTGGAAGTGATATCCTGGTCTGCAGTTGTTTGTGCAAGCCCAAACCAGTATTCTCTGATGTGTTATTGTCCCTCTGAGTTGCTTCGCTTCTGCCATGTAACGTTTACATGCCGCCGCCATTCCCGATAGGAATCTAGTTTTTCAATTTTTGTATTCTCCACTAGAACATTGACCTGATTGTTTTAAAGAATTGTGGCTCCTAAAAGCCTACTGAGAACACTGAGATTTTCAGTTTTTAATCACTCCGCAGTGTGTAAATGCAGTGCTAAAAGTTCATATTTAATAAGATTTGAGAAGGGAGGTATCAGCTTCGTTTTTTATTAGGGGGCTGGCGGTTCCTGGAAGAGCACAGTGGTGGGTAGCGTGCCAGGGGCGCGTTCTCTTGCGGTTCCATGGTACAAATTTGTTTTGCTTTATGGAGCAGCATCGTGGCCTCTGCGCTGTTTAGGCACATCACGATACGAAATTCTAGGCACCAAGCATATCAGTTGCGTTCACTGGCAGCAATGGCAGTGTTCACAAAAAGGTGAAAGAAAGTTCATGTAAAGTATTAATTTCCAAGTCAACAGACGGCATGGCGTGCCTGTGCCAGCTCCCTTATGGAGCCCCGTGTTCTTTCCATTTACAGCTGGGTATGTGTAGCAATATTTCATTATATTCATGACTCCATTCAACAAAACCGATAGGTTTGTGTGTAATAGCTCAAACAAATGCACAACGTGTTCTTAGAATAATTTCTTTAACTGAGGCAGTGATATGAATAGCCTATTCTCGAAAACCGCTTTACTCGTGGTCATTGTTAACACAAACCTAATGTACTGATTAAAAGTCGTATACGCACTAATCAAATTTTCTATCAGTCTAACATAAGTTTTCAAATAAAAAACTGTTTAAGGTGCACATTTTCACTTATTCATATTCATCATTCTAAACTCATTTTAAGTAAACTTTTCTGTCTACGACGCTTCCTGTCATTTAAGCAACAGAAAGTGATTCGATCCGCCTCGTTTATAAACCGTTTGACGGACACAAAGTAGCAGGGGGTACAGATTGGAGGTACAAACGCAAAGTGTAAGTCAGTCAGAGAAAAATAAATACAAAAGAGCAAACAGACTAAAAACTATTTAAAAATAAATTAACAACAAAACAGGGGGCATTTTTGAGGTTGTTTACAGATGAGATATGATGCTGGCATGCCCCACTAATGGGGTTGAAAGATGCTGGTGAGCAGGGCATGGTCTTCAAGTGATTACAGTGACCACAGGTGGTTAGGGCGGATGTTTCGCTGTAGTTTTGAGACTCATGCACGGGTGGTAAATGGAACAGGATCAGAAAAATAGTGTAGGAGCAGGGATCAGAAGGTGTACAGCAGAGATGATTTCCCGAGAGATGATGTTGTGCCTGGGTGAGGAGAAAAGGTAAATAAGAGATTCTGATGGAAGTCGGAAGTACCAGCTGGATGTCAGGTACAAGCAGGGCTAGGGCTGTGAACCTGTGAAGAGTCAAGTGTGACTTAGTGGCATGAATGGGGCAAGAGGGGAAGACCCCAAAAGAAAAAACTTGTGGAAAGATGAGGGAGTGGCTGAGAAGAATGAATGTAAGAAAGCTCTTACGGGGAAATGGATGCTGGAATACCAGAGGTGGATACTGGGGCATGAGTGGGGCAGAGAGGACTTAATGAATGGAGACACTGCACTAGATAAGAGAAGGAGGGTAGACGCTTTTAGAGAGATGAGGCCAGGAAGAAAGAGAAATGCTGTACTAGAGGAGACCAATAAAGCTACGACTTTGAAACTAAAGCCTTGTCAGAACCTTAGATGGGCATCTGCTTATAGTGATCACAGAAGAAAAATCGACACGTTTCTTCTTTTTGTTGGAATCCACAACCTTCTCCTTTCTTGCTTTATCTGCCTTCTGCATTCCCATACACAGAGAGCTCAGAAATGGCCATGGTTAGGTGCCATTTGAAAATGTCTTCCCAGCATCAGGTATCTGTTACTGGTAAGATGTTAATGTCTCTGAATTGCATTAATTAAAATGTAAAAGCAGGAGATGAACACCAAAATTAAAATCCCCAAGGGGCGTAGCTTGAACACCCATGCAACAGGACATATCCTCTTCATGCTTCTGACCCCATAGACCCGGGGACCCCAAAACCTGAATGCAATCAGTTGTGGACCCTGCCAAACCTGCAATGCTGACTCGCAGATCACCGGGGCCCGTAAACTACAGCTGGAGGAACCGAACATCATGCTCATTGTGTAGGTGTGCCAACCCATCTGATCCTAAGATGGTACCCGTCGTGCACATCGCACCAGAGGAGAGGTGAGGAGACGGGCGGCGAGCACGGTGGAAACGAATCGAAGAAGCACTTTGGGCCCACCCGAACAGAGGACAGATGCTGAAGGTCCCATGTCGTGACCTGCCAGAGGGCCAGCCCACAGATTGGGAGTGCCGCTCCGCCTAACTCCCAGATGGATCCCGCAGTGCACACAGCTCCGGAGAGACGGTAGGGAGCCGGAGGTGTCCTTCCTTGTGGCCTGCCTTGGGCCGCGCAGTGTGTCCCGGCTGCCATCTCCAGAGATCTTCGGGCAACGGGAGGGAGAGATGGGGGATGCACAAGGAGTCAGAAGAAAGGTGCGCAGTGGACCTGGGACGCAGCAAAGAGAAGGGAGCCTAGAGGATAGCTGCGGCGCTGGTCCCGCACCTCATTTGCCTGGAGTGGGTGCCATGGAGAGGGAATAAGGGTGTGGCTCTGGGAATGACCGCTTCCTCCCTCCCCTTCAACAATAAGGAGACGACTGCCCATGGTTCACTCTGGCCCCTCTGAGCAGAGCAGACCAAAGTTTCTCCATTTTAAAGGTGAAAGAAACAAGTAACACCCGGATTGCCAGTCTATGCGAAGAGAGCGACGACCAATAGATGTACGCCTGTTAGAGACACTTACAAACTCTACTTCGAGAGGCAGAATCACACTGAGGCATAAGAAACTACAAAATGGGGTGAAATTGGGGTCATAGATAGTCCCACTAGGATGGAGGGGCAATGGATCCAGTTAGCTAGCCATCTTGCCTGCCTTATGCCTCTTTTCCTTACAGAGCTTCAACATCTCAGCCCTGCTGAGGGTGTCAAGGGTGATCAGATCCATCTCCATGGTAAAAAGGAAAGGAGGAAGCTTAAATTTAGAAAAACGGAGAAGAGAAAACACTGAACAGGATTTGCTTCTGTGGAGAAGAACATAGCGGAAGCTCCCTCAGGCAGGCCAACCAACAGGGCACTTTGGACAGAGAGACAAGCAGGTTGGTTCTGGTGTTCCCCCATTCTTAGAGCAGTTTTTAGCCAAAAGGTTTCCCAACTTTTGGATTTTGGCTATCTGGGCAATTTTAACATCACTGCCAAGGGTCCAGGACTGGAGGGCCATCACTCGGAGGCCCAGGACTCACTTAGGCTGGGTCCAGGTGTGAGTTCATGGTAATGGGAGACTTTTATGTCCCTGTGGCTCTGAACAGGAGGCCAGCAAACTAGCCTGTGGAGTGACTCTGGTAGTCCTGAGTTCAAATGATGAAGCAGGGTTTAAGCAGCAGGGCAGGCCTCTGAGGGTTCAAAGCAGACTCTAGGCAGCCAAGCAGTCTTTCCAGGTACAGGAAAGCAGTCCTGTGGGGACTAACCAGGTCACAGCAGCAGGTAGTCCACTAAGAGTCCTTTCACAAGTTCAGAAAGTGAATTGAAGAGTGGGTCTGAGGGTTCTATTTTTATATCTCCAGTGGACACTTCAGATACACTGTTAATATTGTTGCTGGACTCTGGGATCTATTTGGCTTTCAGCTCCAGCTCCTTTAGTTCCATCTCATAATAGGAGATGTGGAAATGTTTCTTCTCAGCCATTGCTTTCCTCTCTTTCCAGCTTCATCTTAGCCAGCTAAAGTTTGAGCTCCCTCTCTGCCTTTCTGTCCTCTGGCGTCTCTGGGGACAGCACCCTGGCAGACACACTGTTCCCTTCCCCATCTTGGGCATCTAGGGCATTCAATGGGGTTGAGTTGCGCTCTCCTTGCAGCTCTGGACCTGGAGCTGGAACCTTAACCACCTCATCATCCTCTGAGTGTGCTCTCCTCATCTTAACATCCTCCTATGAGGTGGTCTGCCATCTTTGTACTTTCTCAAAGGCTCTGGAGGACTACCTGTAGATCCAGTTTGCTAGCCATCTTGCCTGCCTTATGCCTCTTCTCCTTACAGAGCTTCAACATCTCAGCCCTGCTGAGGGTGTCAAGGGTGATCAGATCCAGCTCCATGGTAAAAAAGGGAAGGAGGAAGCTTAAATTTAGAAAAACGGAGAAGAGAAAACACTGAATAGGAAGAATTTTAAAAGAGGTAAACTCTGGTATAAAATGATTTATCCAGAATTTCCGTGTAACACAAATCACTGTATGGTACTGCATGAACACAAGTCCACATCCACACCACTGAACATCAATGTAAGAAATTGGGTTGTTAGTTGAATGGGGGTGGCACCTGTTCAAGCAGCAGGGTGAACCTCAAAAGTCACTAAATTATTCTGTGCTTGGCACAAACACAGTCAGGCTTAACTTAGAGGCAATGTGTTAAGTATTTATGTAGCACACAAACAGTAAAAAAGTTAAAATACTACACTAGAAAAAGCCCCCACCAATTTAGAAAATTAGAAAAAATCAGATCAGTAAAATCCAATCAGTAGTTCCTACTGGAGCAGGACCAAGACTGATTTGCATGTGGGGTGGCATTGTGGGTAAAAGAACAATTGGTTGCAATGCTACCTTGATGGATTGCCAGTGGTTAGACTTATTGCATGCATGCCTGCCATCACATTTTGTGTGTTTGAGTAATAGTAACTCCTGCCATTTAAAGTGCTGAAAAATTGTACTGTGGTTGCAGGCCTTATACTTGATGATGTAGTGGTAGTCAACATCAAAATTACTTTAAAACCTAAGATAAAAACCTTAAAAAGCTGTACAAAAAATAAAACATATGATGTCACAATTCATTATCATAGTAGTAACAAAGTGCATCATAACACAAGGGGGGCAACAAAGGAAAGGAGAACTCAGAAAAATTGTGTCAAAGCATAGTCTAGTGACAAAAACCTAAAAATGCACTTTGTCAGCCAAATTTGCCTAAGAATCTTCTGATAGGACCAATAGATCTGGTGTCATAAGGGGCACACTCCTTCTGCCCAAACATAAATTTATGGTAATCAATCAATGATGATGTATCTGACTTTATATGATACAAATAACATGCATTAAATCTGATTAGAGAGCACATAGATAAGACATCAATTCATTGACCCTAACATGTGCTAAAAGAGAATTAAAACTCTTTGCCTTTCTTCTTTCTGGTTAAGCATATGATTTGCAAAACTCTGCTCAGACCAAAGTCAATAAAGGCTGAGGTGTTGGTTAAAAGTAGTCTAAGCACTGATTAGAAAGCATGAAAACCCAAGGTAAGGCATAGTGGTGTGATCCATTTTCATTTATTGCATACATTAGACAGACAAAAACACATATTCAATACTTTCAACAGCACAATTAGTGCACAGTTCACATAAGGCCCCATTAACGGAGCCCTTTTTCCCTCTTCTGTATGCGTATTGATTTTAAGGACTCCAAAACGCCGCTTCATAAACAAGAACCTAGCTAACGATGGTCGAGTGGAATTTACATATGCTTTTAACCTAGGAAAAGGCTCAAGAAGGATCAACCTATTATCAAAGATGCTCAGGGAGGTGCATCTGTGCAGGACAACTTGAACACATTCATTGAATGCTGCTTTAACTATCCCTTCTGAAATCTGAGTGATTGTTTGGGGGTCATCCCATAGTTTATCTAGGCTCAATATCTGATCAAACTGGCAAATATATTAGAACCATGGAAGACTTATGGTACCAGCAAAAGATAATAACTCCTTTAAGGCTTCACTATATACATGGAGTTATTCAGTATTCCATAACGTTATCCAACATAAAAGAGGCAGCAGGACGGCACAAAACTCAATACATTTAAGGGGGACATCCATAAATAAGGCAATTATATGGGTTCTTTGGGGGCACGTACTTAATGATTTTATGAAATTATTTTCTTGAATGGGTAGATGGGTTACAGATGAGTACTCCCTGACAGCCCAGTAAAATGCTGCTGTTTGGTTTTTGGCCTGGTAAACCTCAATGGCTGGTGAAATAGCTCTGGATTTGGTCACCTTAAAAAACATTTAAATGGCAGTTGCCCAATGGGTGAGTATGGCCTTGCTCTTCTCTAGGTGTTGTGGCCAGCAAAGTCGTAAGTTCACCATTGGTACCCCATCTGACCTGGTCATTATTTTTCCCGTAAAGCTTCACTATAATGCTAAGAAGGGAAGGTAGAACTCCCATGGACCTGTGCTCCCCATAAGAGAGATTTTGGAACAATATTGGATGCTGCTCTCAGGTCCATTTTGGCAATGTAGCAATGATCATTGGCTAATTTAGTATATTTCCATAAGATTATTGTCAGATGGGAGAGCTAATCGACTGTCCCTAATTTGGTTCTAAAGGTCATTTGAAAGGGCAACGATGTACTGTTTGGCAACATCCAGTCCGCCAATTTATTAAGGACCTGGAGAGTGAAAACCTTTTGAAGGTTATCCAAAAGGTTATCCAAAAGGCTCATGGTCTATAGTTTGAGGATGATCCTTTGTCCCCTTTTGTAAAGACTGGTATTATTTTGGCTCCTAGCCAGTTAGGTGGAACTTGGGCATCTGTAACAATAAAATTAGGCAACATATTTATGTAAAGGATTAGAATAGACCTCCCAGCATTTTGTCAGACCATGGGGTCTTCCCTGGTTTTGAGCTCTGTATAGCAGTCATGGTTTTGGTCTTGGAAAAAAACACAATGTACATAGGGGGTGAAACGATACCACCCTCTAATGGATAGACCGTGCCCTGGCTAGTGGTAATTCTTCCACAGGGTATAACTATGCAAAATGTTGCTCCCACATAGATGGTTCAATGTGATGCGCAGTTGTGGGAAAACCCTCGGTGCTCCCATGGACAATGATATGCCAGAATAACACAATTTCTCTACGTTTAGAAGCCTGAGTAACTCTTACAGGTTATCTTCCTCCAAATTAGATTTGCTAGAGTGCAGGGTCTGGTAGCAGTTTGCCTTAGCGAGTTTAACTCCTTCAGGACTGCCTTGCTGAACACCTTCAATAAGTGTAGATTTAGCCTTTGCAGCACTCCTTGGTGAACCATAGAGAGGAGCCCTCATTTCTTCAAAATTGTTACTTCAGTTTGACAAATAATTGCTTATGAAGCTTGACTAATGGGATCTGGTTGACTGGATAATTAATGTAAGGTTAAAAAAAGGTTATAAAAGCTCTGGTACGTTAGAGCTACTGTGTCCTTATTTGCTGCTATTCTGGGACTCCTAACAGTTCTATGGAGTCTAATGATCTTTCTAACATAGGGTAAGACAATGTCCAGTTCAAAGGCTAATCATCACTGTCAGGCCCAAAGTCTACATTAAATTCAATCAATTTGTGATAAATAGAAGTATCCAATAAAAAATTATCTATCTAACTCTGATACCATCCTCTGGTGAATGTAGGTGATCTTTGTTGGGTGGACAAGAACCTTCCATTACAATCACACAGATCATGGGACAAAGTTAGAGATGCTACTTAACCAGCTGCAATTATATGTGGAACGCATGAGGTAGAAGCAATAATAGGAATACTCCTCTGTTCACCTTTCTCATCTGTTATTAGTTTCATACATTCAAAGGATTTGAAAGCTATGTTGAAAGCAGCCCCTACGAGGCATCAAGGCTTAGTGCCATTATTGGCTAAATGATGATCCATAGTTACAAGAATGGGAGACTCCTTTTGTCTAGCTAGGGGACAATTGTAAAGTTTATATATGTAGAGGAGTTTCTTTCCCCATTCCCACTAGTGATATGCCCAGAAGGTCTTTGCACACAAGTGATAATTGTTTGTAATTGCATTTCAAAAAGAATTTAGCCCAGATCAGATAGACAATAATGTTCAGATCATATTCTTGCAAACTGATATTTTAAACCATAAAATATGACATAAACCGTTTCAACAAATGAAACTTCGTGTCACGCTCACAAAATGTGATTTTTTACTATTAATGTGATTTATGCATATTTAAGATTACAGTAATTATGTGATGTAATGATAGGTGTGAGCAGATCTGGTTCCAGGGGAAAGGGGTGGGCATTCCATGGCAGGGATACATTGGAAAGTTACTAAAGATGCTCAGGTGTGTGAGTTCGTGGGCATTCACACACACACTTGAAAATCACATATCCACCCTGCATAAATTGGAGGTTTATTCCTTTAATGAACAGAAGCAAAAAGCATCCATGGTGGAAATGGCTAAGAAACACCACAAAAATTGGTGGAGAGTAGGATAGAAGTTTCCGCTACAGAATATTTTGAAGAGGTATGGAGAGAATGTGAAAAAATTAGCAATTGCAAATTTCCGAAGAATTTACAGATGCACAAACTTACATCATATATATTTATCAATGTACAATTGCTCATGTATGTGGCTACTCCTGGAGAGCTCTGACTGTTGTAGGTGCCCAGGAGCACATCCGATTTTTTTGGTAATTTAACTTTACTGAAAATATAGTTGCAAAACTATGCAGTAAATTAATGGCTCAATTACCTCCCAGTGATCTTAATTACTCCTAGTCCTACTCGTAACTGTCCCAGTCATTTGTTAAGAGGTGAGCCCATCTCAAGAAAACTCCAAAAATCCTGAAAATGAAAACCCATTCAGACCGCTGGACACCATAAAGAAGCCTTCATTCCCAGCATCCTCCTGACATACCAGGCAAAATGAAGGGTACAATGCCAAGTTGTGAAAGGTGGGTTGCAATGACTGGGACGAGTATGAGTAGGGGTAGAAATAATTAAGGTTATCTGTAAATAATCTGGCTAATACTTCTATGTGCCTCATCCTCACTTTTACTTATGGGATATACAAAAGCATAGCATGAACTTCATCATCAAAAAGCCCTGGACCAAATATTTCAATGCACACTCAATGATTTATTTAAAAGCAGACGTATTGTGGCATAGCAGAACTTAAAATCTCAGATAATGGGACCCCATTGCATTCTGCCCAGCAAGTTGATTTCTTGTTGTCATTCCTTGAATCTCATCAGGAATTGGAAGGTCTACCCTAATATGTCAAGACAATTGTGGACCTGATCCACTGACTTATATCAACAAAGAAGCTTTCTTTCTTTGTCTGCTGTACCAAAGGTCACAACAAATCTTGCGATTGTTGAAATGTCTGAGATCTATCACATTAAATAGTTAGAGCCCAAATTACATCAAGAGTAGGGAGGTCATCTTCTTCAGCCGAGGAAGAACATTCAACAAACTTAGAAAGAATTGCCTTTTGAGTTCTGGGAAAGGAAATTGCCACTTTAGGTACAAAGAAATTATCTGGTCTCAACATTAGCACATCCTCAGAAAAGGTAAGAAAGGGGCACCAACACAATAAAGTCCCTCAACTCTCCCATCCTTCTTTCCTTGATCATTGCTATCAAAAAGGCTGCCTTCATTGTGAGGAATTTAAAATCAACTGACCACAAGGGTTTACAGGAATGACCCTGGATAACCCTCAAGACCAAATGAAGGTCACCCGGACACAGCTGTCATCAGCTGTGGCAGTGTTTGAGCAGAGTTAATTTGTAAACCCAATGATAATACACCAGATAAAACAGACAGAGTAAAAAACACTGAGCTGTGATCTTCTGTTCCAGTAGTAGATTAGAATGAATTTGTAATTCCAGTAGTAGAACTATAGGTGCTGATCATAAGTAGCACAACAATGCTCCTTTCATGTCAGCAGGTGGTGCACTCAGACACCACATATGGAAAGAAAGTTAATGAAAATAGAAGCAGCACTTCGGGCGTAGCAGTGTCCTACACCTTTGCCTTTAGCAGAACTATCCTGGGGGAGCAGTGCTTAATTTGAGCCGGTGGTTTCCCGTGCTTGGCATCAGCACTTGATTGCAGATGCCAGCACTTATGACTGTCACTGTAGGAAAGCACCCTTTTTTGGCCCAGTGACCCCCCAATTTTTGCCTGGTATCTGATGTGATTTCGACTGAAAGTGCACTAGGTTCCTGCTAACCAGGTCCCAGTGCCAGAGCTCTTTCCCAAAACTGCACAGTTATTCTCCACGATTGGCACACTTTTTAGCACACTCTATAAGTCCCTAGTAAATGCTACCCTTGGTAGCTAGGGCCTAGGGTACTAAGCAAGGTCCCTAAGGGCTGCAGCACCAGTTGTGCCACCCCCAGAGACCCCTTACCAAACCCACACAGTGCTGCCATTGCAGACTGCATGTGTTGGTACAGATATCATTAAAAACATGACCTGTCACACACCCCTGTATGCCAGGTCCCCTGCCACTTCATGTGCCAGGTGTAAGTCACTACTAAGGCATGGTGCATCAGGACACATTTGAGGGCATATCTGCTTTAGCAGATATGCCCGTGCTCTGTCTCTGTCGATTCTTAGGCACAGTAAGTGAACAGGGAAGCCATTTTAAATACATGTGCTGGACACTGCTCACTACGAGTTTCCCAGCTATATGATAGCTTCTCTGAACCCAGGAATGTTTGGTATCAAACATCTCAGATTAATAAACCCTCACTGATTCCATTGATAAATGTATTAATAAATGCACCCAGGGAGCACCTTAGCAGTGTCCTCTGAAAACCTCCCTGCTACTAATGTGTTAACTGACTGGTCCTGACCAGTTCAGCCACCTTAGCCACGTTTCTGACGCCCCAAGGTGAGAGCCAGCACTCTTGAGGGCAGGAGACAAAAACCTGCACTGGGCAGGGGTGTTAGCACCTCACCCAGGCAGGATGGACATTCTAGGGTGGGAAGCTTCAAAGGCCTAGCTGCCTTTCTAATGTGCCCCAGGTCTCCAGATGATGGAGATGACCGAACCCAGATTAGGAGGTGTGCCCGCTTCATGCCAGTCCCAACCCTAAGGTGGGTGAGCTGAAGTGAACACCACTTTTTAGATTCTCCTTCCTTTGTTTGGAAGGAATTAGGCCACTAGGATTAGGGCTATGCCCACTTCCCAGCAGAAGTGGTCATAGAATTGGTGTAGTCAACCTGAAGGTGGTCAGTCCTAGTGCTCCCTGTAACCCTCCTAAATTGGATATTTAGGTAGCACTCATGAACCCTAGAACTCAGATCCTGATGACCTAAGAAGAAAAGGAGCAGCTGCCCTGGTACCAACCCCTCCGCTCTGTTTGCACTCCTCGTCCAGCAGCTGAACCTCCAGAAACCTGGGAGGACTGCTTGCTTCTAAAAAAGACTCAAGTCTCCTGTGGGCAGCGGACCTGCTCTCCAACAAGCTCCAAACAAAAGGCTCTGCTCTGTCCGGAACCGCAAACAACCGATGCCTAAAATCACCACTGCACCCACCATCATCGACGCGAGTGGACCTGTAGTGCCAGCAAGTTCCCCAAGCTGCCCAGAGTACGAGCACATTGTGGTTTCGCCCATCCTGGACTCCCTGAAGTCACCTGCAGCCTCTGTATGCAGGCCTCCCTCTCCTGCAGCTACTACAGTGATAGAACTGACACCTAAAAGAACCTCTGACCCCGTCACCCTAGGCCTGAATTGAAGTGGACCCCTGGTGTCAACAATGTCCCTCAGCTTCCCTGAGCTTGAATCCACTGTGGTTTCATCCTTCCTGGACTCCACGACAACGCCTGCAGCCTCAGACCACAGGACCCCCTATCCGCGAGAGCTCCAGGATAAAGAAACCCAATGCCAAAGAACACTCCAGTATCCATCACCCCTGGGCCTTAGAGAAGAGGATCAACAGTGCACCTACATCCCTCAGCACCCCACGTTTGTGACCTACATGTTGATTACCCTCAACTGCCAAGAGTGACCTGTTGGTGTGGTCCTGACCCTTGCCCAGTGCTTACCTTAAAGCTACAAGATTAGTCCAGTGAGTTGTCAATAAGTGCTTGTCTACTGACTGGGTTTTCCTCCCATAAGTTAACATTGAAGAACTCTGAAATTGCACTGTATCGATATTTGAAACTAAAAAGTATGTATGCTTGAAAACGAAGTTCGTGGGCTTAAAGTATATACGAAAAGAAGTGCTATTTTTCTAAATTGGCCTTGGATTTACTGTTTGAGTGTGTGTCTCATTTATTGCCTCTGTGAGCACAACAAATGTTTAGCACTACCCTGTAATAAGCCTAACTGCTCTCCCACACTACCACAAAATAGAGCATTAGTCGTATCGACTTTTGCCACTGCAAACCAATCGGGGATCCACTGGACTCTCTGCACGGTGTACTTCTCTTTAGTGCGCCATATAGAGAGCCAGCTTCCTACTGTCACATAGTTGTGCTGTTTGTTTAATCTAGAGATGAGCACAACAGTTGTTCATTAATTCAACATACATTACAAATGACGAATACCTGTTGCCCAAGCCATTTTTCTAGCTTTGGAAGCCTGGAATAGTCTGAATTGTCATACTTCTAGGAGTGTGAAGGTTAGTAGTTGTGTTGGTACTGTCATTTGCTGCGCTGGCAGGGGCAATGGCTGGTGCAAGCTGCAGTGGTCTCCGGACTCCTGAGCACTGGGCTCGAGCACTTATTTTGTTACAAATTAACCACTGGCTGGGAGCCCTTCCAGTGCAAACACCAGACGAAAAAGGAAATGGACGAAAGTTCTCTGGCTGAGGAAGGGAAAATGTGCACGAGCCCAAGGTAAGCAGTGTGGTAGAAAGCACAGGAGGAAGCATAGTCAGACCCTGAACAGTGATTTAAATGCACTGCTTGAAGACATTTGAACAGGGGTGTGACTATTAAAGTAGTGAAAAGGGTCTTGTATTCTATTTTAACTGAACATGTTCAAAGTTGTAGTAAATCAATGTACACTGTCCCGTTGCAAGAACAAAAGGATTTATTTCAAGCTAAAGGTCGCCCACGACGTGCTGCGACCGGCCAGCTCGGATCCCTGCAGTAACTGACTCCAACTGCGGGAATCGTCGCTTACTGTTCCCTGCGCGCAAGGTTATATAGAGTGTAAGCAAAATACATCATCATAGTGTTTTAAAAGAACATTGCCTGTGCTACGTTGCCTGTACTACAAAAGTACACAGAAATGGAAAGGAATCTCAAAGGATGATGCTCCAGAGACTGGCGGTTTTTTCTCGCATGATCCAAATTGGTACATTGGAAAACAGTGTGTGTGAGTTCCCAGATGTTGTGTAGTGGCTGTGTCTTATGAAAATTCGTCCTTGTCCCCAAATTCGAAGTGACCAGATGTGAACGAAGCATAAAAGTTGAAAGCCGTTTATTTAGGCTCAGTTGTAAAGGGGAAGAGATCCATTCAGGATTTCTTGAAATCTCAGGTGAGTGCTCTCAGCCTAGCTAAGGTTCCATCGTGACATCACCAGTGACCTACCAGGGTTCTACTCTAAAGTTGCACTGGGTGCCACAAGCCCATCACCACACAAGTATCTCTAACTTTACTCTGTTACCTCTGTCCCTACATATGCCCTAGTACCTTTGCCCTGTCTAAACCTTGGTAACTTTACCACTGCGTATGCACTAGTGTCGCTGTGCCCACCTATACCCGAGTAGTTGTAGCCCCACTCTTTCCTATTACCGTTCTCTCCACCTATGCCTTAGTAACTTATCTATGTCTTGGTGGTTTTAAACCTGCCCATACCACAGTCCCAATACTCCAGCTCTACACTACACCTTAGTAATCAACACCATCTGTTCACTAATACTGCCCAAACGCATAACCTAGGACTTCTTCCACATCCATTCTTTATCATTCTTTTATTTTGTGTCCATATTATTCCTTACCTGTTTTTTGCTCACTGTGTTCCTGTTATTGGTGTTTTTGAGGAATATGTATAAAAAAACGAGGAAAAAAGTTTTTATTAATTTCAGTAATTCACGAAAAAGGAATTCTACCTATTTTGCCTGTGTCTGAGAGATTATTGTCATTCATTTTGCTTTTTTTCTGTGAAAGGAGCGAGAGCAATTTTCAGCAGTTATTCCTGCAAACTAACCCTATGTCAGGTCACTTTTCCTCTAGTACTGACTTTCATAAATTGAACAGTGATGCCCTGTGGTTCTAGTTCGATAAGGGTGGTATTGAGGATCAGACAAAATACTGTAAATGTGTTCAATTTTGCTCGATTTCTTTTTGCAATGTTTTTTTCTTCTTAGGAGACAGAAATCGTTATTGGTGGGTTTTCGATGCAGGCAAGAAATAAACATTTTGCAGAACAGCACTAATTGCCGTAAAAAGAAGCTCGAAAAAAGAGAACGCATTTACAATATGCAACACGATGACGGTTTTCTAAGATCACACTGGATTACTGGCGTTCTTGCTTCTATGTTCCCTTTGCTCATAAAGAGACAGGCACCCTAATGTTGGTGTAAAAGCAAAGACTCTTTGAACGTGATTCTAAAAGCATGGCCACTTGTGAACAATGAGCAATCAACTTTCGTACTGAATTCCGGAGAAAACCTACTTATTTCATGAATTCCCATTTCCTCATGTGGTAATCGTTGCGTAGGACTTTCTTTCGCCCTATCTCCACCCCACCTCCTCTCCAATCACCACCATTGATACTGACGTGACTCATACTGCGGCAATAGCGAGAATGTCATGAAGAGTATCAACATTGTCAAAACTTTATATTTGCATCACACATTTCCCTTTTGGAGCCATCACGAGATTTGTTTTCAAAAGTTTATTGAGGGAAATTAAGGCTCTCCTTACGACATTAGCGGTAAATCCCACTTACCACCATGCTGACTGCCGCCAACATACCGCCGCTGCAGCGGATTACCGTCACCCATATTATGACCCACACATAACAATCCGTAACTATACAGCCACACACACAAGTCCGCCAGCCCAAAGGTCAGTGATAAACTGGCGGTACCAAAACCCACACCGTTACGCCAACAGAACTACGCCCACACCATTATGACTCACAAATCATGGCGGCGGACATTCAATGGCGGTAAACCATTGGCACTACATACCGCCGCGCTCAAAATACACACACATATACAAAAGAACACCTCATTGGACAATTCAAACTACACACACCACACCCACACACACCACTATAAAACACTATAAAACACACACACACATTACCCACAACCCTTTACCAGTACAAACAAGTGAGACAAGAGAGATAGCAAAACCACAGACAAGACCACAGACACACACCTCCCCCACAAGTAACAACATGGGAGGAGCAAGTCTTGGCAATCATGCATCCTGAGGGCCTGGGAGGAGTAGGAGGAGGTCTGGACTCTGGTAAGTCAAATCTCTATTACTATTACCCCCCCTATCTGCATGCCATCACAAACTCCCACCCTTACCCTCACTCCCATCTCTTCACCACCTCACACACACCCCACCATCACAACCCACTCATTCCAATATCAAGCCCTGCATGCAACACCAATGCATGGACACCCCTCACAGACCTGCATGGACACCCATCACTAAAGCATGCACATTAGAGAGAATCACAACTCACACAAGGCAAAGCTGCCAGGGCAATAACCACCATACAGGGCAACACACCCATGCACAAGATGACACTGCATTTTCATCCCCACAGGTCCCGCACCCAACGTCACCGGAAAGGAGGTGCCAGCAACTTCCAGTCTACCCCAGAAGAGGCCCACAGTGATGACAGCAGCTCTGGATGCCTGGATCTGGATGACCAACCTGGCCCATCAGGGATCTCCGGACAGTCGGTAACCCAGGCACAGTCCCATACCACCACAGAGCCTCCCCCCTCAGGAAACACCAGCACAGTACCCACCCAGCGGGCCCATACCTTTGTCCCCAGGACATGTCATGCAGCAGTGTGTCCACCATTACAGGGACCCCAGGCCACCCCACAAACACAGGACGATCAGGGACTTGGGGTCAGTAGCAGTGGGCACACGGTTCAGGGTACAGAGGCACAGGACAACAGGGAAGCTGGGAGGACTGCTGTGTGACAGGGGGAGGACAGGCCCAGGGAACTGACTCTCCAGGAGGCACTCACCAACATACTGGGAGCATACCACCATTCCCAGGACACGATGGGCCAGATACTGGACAAGTTGCAGGAGGCTGCAGGAGGGACAGTACCAGGGGATCAGGAGGGACAGTACCTGGGGATCAGGGAGGACTTGAAGAACATTACCAACACCCTGGTCACCATTGCAGGGGTGCTTGCAGACATGGCCAACACCATGAGGGAGGCAATGGCACACCACCGGGCCCCTGACACTAGCCAAACCAATGAACAGCCTTCCACCTCCGCAGCCGCTAGTGGACAGGAGGCCCTGCCACAGGAACAACAGGCCACCATGTGGAGGGGGTTGGTGGAAGGGCCCTGAGCTGTGTGCTGCATGTATGGTGGGCAATGTCTGTGCGTAAGGGGATGGGAGGGCTATGGTGGTACATGAGTGTAACAGGCCGGACGGTCTGACTGATACCTTTTGCTATGTGTATGTTTCTGCAGGTCAGCGGCCATCAGAAAAAGGGTATATGGCGTGCCATCATCAAGGACGTGCGGACCCTGGGGGTCTATGACAGGAGGAACACCCACTGTCGCAAATGGTGGGAGGACCTGAGGTGCTGGGCAAGGAAGAGGACGGAGACCCAGCTGGGGATGGCTTTCCAATGAGGAAGGGGTGCCTGTCGAACCCTGACCCCCGTGATGGCCCGCATACTGGTGGTGCCCTATCTGGAGCTGGATGGGCGCTTGAGGGCATCACAGCAGCCACAAGGGGATGAGTATAGTTTCCCAATATACTACTTGCACGTGGTGGGGTGGTCTCCGGGTGGGAGATATGGGCCTGTGGGTCCCCCTAGGCCAGGCTGGACATTGCAGGGTAGGTCCCATATTGGGCAGGGTATGATGTGAACCACCTCCAAACAAGCTAGTAGGCATCCACTACTGGGCAGGGGTCTGTGGGTCTCAGATAGGCTGTTATTGGCATTAGGTATTAATGTCCGTGGCCTGGTGACTAGCATTGTGACTGGTAGTGCATTACCTAATGCGTAGGGCTGTTCCCTGTGTGGTGTTGTGTACTCCAACGGCGGTATTGGAGCAGCCGTTGACCAAATGTATCCTTTGTCTCTCCCCCCCTCTTTTTGTTTTGTCACCCTGTCCTTCTGTGCATTAGCATCAGCTGGCAGAGGAGCTGAGGCACCGGCGACGGAGGGAGCTGCATCCCACATGGCCCAGGAGGCCAAATCCACCGACGGTGAGGGCACCAGTGGGATGGAGGGCGAGGGGAGCACCATGGCAGAGACAGGAGTGGACAGTTCAGACAGTGACAACTCCTCTGATGGAAGCTCCCTGGTGGTGGCAGACACCTCTGTGGCCACCCCAACTACAGTTACAGCCGCCACCCCCTACCAGCACTGCCCTCCCACCAGCCCCTCAGCATGTTTCCTGTGTCCGCTCACCCAGGAGGGTGGGCATCTTCTTCACCCCAGGCACTTCAGGCACCTCAGGCCCTGCCACAGTTAGCCCGGCTGCCCTGAGTGAGGAGGCTGTTGACCTCCTGCGATCCATCTCTGTTGGGTAGTCAACCATTGTGAATGCCATCCAGGGTCTGGCAGGGTATTTGCAACAAACTAATGCATTCCTGGAGGGCATTCACTCTGGCATGGCGGTCCAACAGAGATCAATCCAGGCTCTGGCGTCGTCTCTGATGGCAGCCATTGTCCCTGTTTCTAGCCTCTCCCTCCAACTTCCTCTACCCAATCCTATTCCCCTCGACCCCAACCTATCCCGAGCACACAGGCAGACCAGCATGCACGCAGGACAACACACAGGAGTGGTTCAGGCAAACACAAGCACCACACAAACACCATCCAGATGCAGACATACCAACATCCACTGCCTCTACTATGTCCCCCTCCTCCTCGGACACCTCCCTCCCAGTAGCATCTCCACTCACACCTGCATGTACTACATCTTCATCCACTACCTCCATCACCAGCACGCCTATCACTACACACTCCTCACTGGCAGTCACCACCTCCAAATCCATGCACACGTCCCCTGTGTCCTCTCCCACTGTGTCTGTGCCCCCTCCTCCCAAAGTACACAAACGCAAGAAGACAGACACCTCCTGAAAGCACTTCCTCCACTCCCAAACCTTCACCCTCTTCCTGCCCCAATGTCCCTAAGAAGCTTTTCCTCTCCACCGCTGACCTCTTCCCTACCCCTAACCCCCAGTCCTTCACGTCGGGCCAGGGTGGTCAGAACCCAGACGAGCACCTCAGCCACTCAGTCCACAGCCACAGTGGTGTCGACAGCTACTGCAGGTGGGAGAGGATCCCGGGAACCAGCCAGCAGCACTGAAAGTGTGCCTGCACCAGGTGGATCAAGGAAGGGCAAGGAGGTACCACCAGCTGCGAAAGGGAAGGGCAAGGAGGCACCACCAGATGCAAAAGGGAAGGGCAAGAAGGCACCACTAGCTGCAAAAGGGAAGGGCAAGTATGCACCACCAGCTGCGAAAGGGAAGGGCAAGGAGGCACCACCAGCTGTGAAAGGGAAGGGCAAGGGGCCTGCACCTGCAGGCAGGAAGGACAGGAGGCCTGGTGCTGGGACTCATTCGGAACCCCCACCACCAACCATGGCGGTTCAGCTGTCCGAGGCTGCAGGGGAAGGGCTGGAGCCTCCCCCCACCACTGCCAGCACCACCACCAGCACTACCACCAGCACCGCCACCTGCATCACTGCCAGCAGCAGCAACCCCAGTGGGTAGACGTCTGAGGCTGCAGGGAAAGGGCTGGAGCCTCCTCCCACCACTGCCAGCACCGCCACCAGCACTACTTCCAGCAGCAGCAGTCCCAGTGGGCAACCGTCCAAGGCTGCAGGGGAAGGGCTGGAGCCTACCCCCACCACTGCCAGCCCCAACACCAGCCCCGCCATTGCCCATTGCCACCACTCGGCAGCCGTCACCGCTGGCGGGCAGTATGTAGTCCTGCCTCCATGGGCTGTAGTGCGTCCTGGACCCTGCAAATCCTGTAGGTGTGACACCAAGGTGCATTATGCCTCCTCCAGAACCAGTGGAAGAAGCCATCCACTCACCCCATCCTTCCCAGGATGAATCACACTGGGCACAATGCCCCCTTCAGAACCAGTGGAAGAAGCCACCCACTAGAGAGACTGTGGCCTTTCACTCCCCAGGACCAAGCAGTGGGCAAGCCACACACTTGAGAGACTGTGGCCTTGCACTCCCCAGGACCAAGCAGTGGGCAAACCACCTAATTGAGAGACTGTAGCCACCGCACAGGGCATGTAGCCCCCTTCAGGACCAGTGGCCTTGTACCATCTTCCGGCTGAGGGGCCTCCCCATTCCCCATCCCCCTGAGGTGCCTGTGTATTTTCGACCTGATGCCCCTGCAGTGTTCTCTCCGTGTTGTTGCAGGAGTGAGGTGGGGCCTTGGCCTATGTGATGTGGCCCACGGACATTGAGGACCGGGCTGTGTCCCTCCATTTTTAAATATGTATATACGTTTGTATTTTGATGCACTTATTCATGTTATTTTATCATATTACAGTCACTTTCTTCCAATCTTTTGGTTCTTGCATTACTCCTGAGGGGTACGGGATGTATATGTAATGTTACTGCATCTGTTTGTGTGTATGGTGTTGGGGGTGTTGCGTGTTGCATGTGTGTGTCACTCTCTTTTTCCTTCCCCCTCCCTTGTGTGCTAGGCGGCAGTACTCACCGTGGTCGTCTTCTCCGGCGTTGATGTTCATAATGCAGCAAAAGGTAGACGAGCATCGGAAAAATGTGCAACTCGGGCTCCATGGTGTCGTGGTTGTTCCCTGAGTCTCCAGAGGTGAGTCCTTTGACTTCTGTGTTCTGTTTTTGCCATGCTTTTGATGTCTTTGGTACCGCCCCGGAAAAGGGGGCGGATAGGCCTGTCGTAATACAGTGGGCGGTACATTGTCTTCCGCCTGGCTTTTGGCGGTTACTGCTGTGGTGCTTGTTGATACCGCAGTGGCGGTCAGTGTGTTAAAGTGGCTGTCTGTCTGAGCGGTTTCCACTGTGGTCATAATTCCTTTTTTTGTTACCGCTGGCCTGTTGGCGGTATTACCGCCGCTTTATCACCGACCGCCAGGGTTGAAATGAGGGCCTAAATGTTCGACACATGTATTCTTTGATTACAGTGAGTTCTCTTGCAAGATAATTATCGCACCCGATTCCGACACCCAGTTGTGCTCAATGTATTGCACAGAGTCTCACTCCTTTCAAGGACTGCAAGCCTGGCGAGAAAATGCTGATGGTGATCCCCAGGTTAGTTGAATGATTTAGTTTACTGCTGCCATTGATGTACCGTCATAGTTAAATGATTTAATTTACTGCTGCCATTGATGTACCCTCAACATTTTTTTAATTGCTTCCACATTTGAATACATTTTTTTTGGCTCACTTGTTATCTGTATCTATGTACCTGCACTGATACGTGTTCTGTAAAGTAAAGTGGCAACAACTATATTTCACTTGTTTGGAAATGCAATTATAAGACCTTATAGTTCAGTGCCAGAAAAGCTATCCTTATCTTAAACCATTAATTGTAATAGCTTTGGAGACAATGCTTCATTCAGCAGATTCTAATTCCATAAAAGAGGAAAGAACTGACTGAACATGAGATATCTTTAGAAGAAAAAAAGCTTTCGGATACACTTGCAACAGATTGAAATAACTTCTCGGAAATCAATAGAAACTATTTTAAAGTGCACGAACTATGTAGGCTGCTGAAAAGGAATTCACAACAAACAGATTTCTCATATGAGTCTCATGTAAAAGAAGCAAAGTTGAAGGTCATGTGATTCCAAATCAAGAAATATGATGATTATTTAGGGAAAAATAGAAGAAGTAATTTCTAGGGACCTTATTAGAACTTAAATGCGAATACAATTTACAGTGTTGACACCACACGCAATATGCCCTACTTAGCTTTGGCGAATATTTTGCAGGGTGGTGGAGAAGAATTGCATGCACTTTTTAGGTGGAAAAAAGTCTTCAAAAAGTATAGAAGGATTGCTAAGAAAAAACGAACCCTAACAAAAAGATAATGAACTATTTTTGAAATGTTATTCTGTTTGTATACAGTTGGATTAGAGACCATGCAATCAAATATGGATAATTTCCCTTTTGGACCTGCCTTCCCTTAAATATGAGGGTAAAACACATTTATTTGATGGATAACCGGACAGAATAGGGGAACAAAAAATATTAAGTTAAGACACACAAATATCGAGTCTTAAATATTGATTACAAAAATATAATCTACCTATACGTACAATAATGGTAAGCACAAAAATATTGGAAAAAAGTATAGTTGACACTAATAGCTTTAAAAGAATGAAAAAATATCAATTTTCATTATATATATATATATACATATAGTATAAAATAGTAAATCTTGAATGTCTTAACATATAACATTAATAATATAATGTTAAGTTTAAATAATATTTAAAAACATATATGAATATATACTTATATGAACACACACACACACATATATATATTTATATATATATATATATATATATATATATATATATATATATATATATATATATATACATGACCTACTGACAGTTGCCGGTAGGTAGTTATAGTTAGGACTATGTTTCCATAGAAAAAGCGTTTTTTGACTTGCTTATATGTTTGGCACTGTTTGATGAATCTTGAGGCAATTTTCCAACAAAGTGGCCTGCTGATTCTTGTTGCGCATGGGAGGTTTTGGGGTTGTCCGTCAAGCGGGGACCGAGAAAAAAGAGGCTAAAAACATTTGCGTTTCTCATGTTAATTCCCATAGGGCCTGTCAACACGTCTACAGCACAAACCACTGGACAGAATAACATCAAATGTGGCCGAAAGCTAGCTGCCGGTACACAGATTGTGCTATTTGTTATTTGGTGTAAATCTGTTCAGTAGATTAGGAGATATTTATGGGCAAATAAATGTGCATATCTTTGCCCACGATTAATCACAAAATTTGTGAATTTTGGAAAATATGCATGCAAAAAGAAGCGTTGCAAATAGCTGACCGCAACCTGACTAGAAAGTTGTGACCACCATTTTATTTCATGGGACATGGTCCCCGGGGGTGAACATTGAAATTGAAAGTGCCATAATGGGTCAGGATGAAGGTACCCTGAGCCCTGGGGTGTGATATAGGTGTGTTTTAGGGGTATATTTTGAGTCACCGTGTGTGATATTCACAAAAAATCGCACATTTTCATGAATTTCTTTGATTTCTTTGCAAAATATTCGTGATTATGGAAACATTTGAAAGAAAAACCACAATCATTCATATAATAATTAATTCACTCATACATGCACTCAGAGGCTCAAGCGCCCACCCACACACCCACTTAGACACTCATGCACCCACTCAGAACCACTCATATACTCACACACCTACTTTCAGACCCACTCAGAGACTCACACATCAACTGACAGAGACAGGTCCTGTGGCCATCCTGTGCTGCGCACGACCAAAGGCCATGCATGGCACGGGGGTGGGTGGTAATAAGGGCTGGGCTGCAAGGCCAGGCCTTGCAACCAACCCCTGGCATGCACGGACAAAGGCCATATGGGGCAGGGGTTGGAATAACATATAGGCCCTCATTACAACTTTGACGGGCGGCGGAGGCCGCCCGCCAAAGTTGCGCCGCAGGAATACCGCACCGCGGTCTGAAGACCGCGGCCGGCATTCTGAGTTTCCCGCTGGGCGGGCGGGCGGCCGCCCGCCAGCCCAGCGGGAAACAACCTTCCCACGAGGACGCCGGCTCGGAATCGAGCCGGCGGAGTGGGAAGGTGCGACGGGTGCTACTGCACCCGTCGCGTATTTCACTGTCTGCTATGCAGACAGTGAAATACAAGCGGGGCCCTCTTACGGGGGCCCCTGCAGTGCCCATGCCATTGGCATGGGCACTGCAGGGGCCCCCAGGGGCCCCGCGACACCCCCTACCGCCATCCTGTTCCTGGCGGGCGAACCGCCAGGAACAGGATGGCGGTAGGGGGTGTCAGAATCCCCAAGGCGGCGCAGCAAGCTGCGCCGCCTTGGAGGATTCCAACGGGCAGCGGAAAACCGGCGGGAGACCGCCGGTTTTCCTGCACTGACCGCGGCCAAAGCGCCGCGGTCAGAATGCCCTGCGGGGCACCGCCGGGCTGTCGGCGGTGCTCCCGCCAACCGCGAGCCTGGCGGTCACAGACCGCCAGGCTCGTAAGGAGGGCCATAGTACTTAAAATTTTACATTAAAAAATCATAGAAATTCACTGAAAAGGTTAGAGGGACGTTATAGTTAGGTTCTGAGTTTACTTGTACGAAACCATAAAAAATCAGCAGTTAGAGTTCTTTCAAGTAACTGTAACTCACGCCCAAAGGTAACTATAAGTCATGCCTTCGCCATGCACAGATATTTACTCCACATATTATGTCATTGATGAGATCTTGTATGGCATCTTTTATATCACTGCAACATTTGATGATCCTCTCCCTCACCAAGGACCCTGCCACCGCCAAAACCAACCTCCATGAAGGAATGAAGGCCATCACCAAATGGATGAAGAACAGCTGCCTGAAACTGAATTCTGACAAAACTGAGGTCCTCATCCTCGGCTCCCCCCACCTCCAACTAGGATGACTCCTGGTGGCCTGCCACACTGGGAACCACACTGACACCCACGCACACAACCTGGGGTTCATCCTGGACTCATTGCTATCAATGGCCCAGCAAGTCAATGCCGTCTCTTCCTCCTGCTTCAGCACCCTCTGCATGCTTCGGAAGATCTACAAATGGATCCCCACCAGAACCAGAAGGACGGTCACCCAAGCCCTCGTAAGCAGCAGACTGGACTACGACGACACCCTCTATGCAAGAACCACGGCCAAGCTCCAGAAAAGAACGCCTCAGCATGCCTCATCCTGGACATCCCCGCCACAGCCACATCACAGCCCACCTGAGAGACCTGCACTGGCTCCCCGTCAACAAGAGAATCATGTTCAAGCTCCTCACCCACGCTTACCAAGCACTGCACAACACCAGACCAGAATACCTCAACTGACGGCTCTCCTTCTACACCCCGACCTGACAGCTTCGCTCAGCTGACCTTGCCCTCGCCACCATTCCACGCATCCACAGAACGACCGCCAGTGGCAGATCGTTCTCCCACCTCGCTGTCATAAACTTCATGAGACACCTCAAGGCACGGCGGTTCGAGCAGTACCAGCACCCCCCCCCCCCTCAGCGCCTTGAGACCCTCACGGGTGAGTAGTAATAATTATATTGCAAATGTTGTAGTGATAATGTCAGAGATGTCATCAATGATATAATATGTGGGGTAATGAGCTGTTCATGGTGAAGGCATGAGTTATAGTTACCTTAGGGCTCAAGTTATAGTTACTTGAAAGAACTCTATAACTGCTAAATTTCTATGGTTTTGTATGAATAAATTCATAATCTAACTATAACGTCCCTGTAACCTTTGTTTTTTTCAGTTAGAATCATATATATGTATTACCTAGTGGTGGTCGCCACTAGGTAGTTATATTTAAGATCTAGGCCCTTATTACGAGTCTGGAAGTCCTGGGACTGCCAGACTTGGGGTGGTGGTCAGACCGCCGCCGAAGCAGCAGTCCAGCCTCCACAATATGACCGTAGCAGAGCCGCCACGGTCCAACCACTGGCACTTGGCATGGGCAGTGCAGGGGCCCCCATGCACAGCCCTGTCACGCTTTTCACTGCCGTCGCACCTGACGCACCACAACATTGCCGCCTGCTCGATTATGAGCCGGCGTCAATGTTGTGGCCTGTTTCCTGCTGGGCAGGTGGGCGAAAATGCTGTTTCCGCCCTCTGGTCCAGCAGGAAACTCATAATAGGGTAAGCATGCGTAATAGCAGAGTGGTGGTTTTCCATCCTAAAGAGTTGACTGGCGCCTCTCGCTAAACTCAAATGAGGGCCCTAGTTTCTATAGAAAGAATGTTTTTTGTTTTGCTAATAACGTTTGTGCTGTTTGATGAATCTTCACGAAATTTACCAAGAAAATATGATACTCACTTCAGCTGCTGTATGGGAAGTTTCGTGGTGATCTGTGAAGCGGGGCTGAGAAAAAGGGAAGGTCCCAAAACACGTTTTCTCTGGTCAATTTCCTTAGGGATTTTGAACAGTGATAGCTCCAAAACCACTGCACAGAATCACACCAAATTTGGCAGAAAGGCAGCTCTTGGTCCAGAAAGAGCCCTTTTTGTTATTTGGTGTAAAGCTTTTTACTAGTTTTTGAGAAATTAGAGTAAATCCAAATTTGTATATATAATGATGCAAAGGATCTGCAACCCCTCCTGATCTTGTGTAGAGATCTGCTTGGCTGCCAGCACTTCAGCAAGGAAGTGTTGTCAGTCATGTTGGGGCACGGCTTCAGCCAAGTCCCACAAAAAAAGTATTCAAAAAACAAAAGGGGCCTGGGTACTTTCCTCCTGACCCCTTAGCTCTTGTTGTGGTGTCCCAAAAAGCCTACCAGGGCTTAAAAGAATAAAAAAAAATGTTTCGCTCAGAGTCGCGGTGGATCCAGTGAAAATTAAAACAAAAAAAGTGAAGCACGGGTTCCTGTGCTTCATAATTCTGGAGCCCCATGTGGGCCAAGTCCCGGGAGCATTGTTATATAATGGAGGGGGGGCAACCGGCCCCTCGCCCTGCAGCCCTGGGTAGCGCCACTTTCCTGGGTCTTTAATTTAATGTGCAGGGGCCATGTGATCACCCCTCCCCCCCAGCCCCGGGGACCACCACCTCTCTGGGGCTATTTTCATGGGAGGGGGGCCGGGTGACCCCTCGAGGAGCAACTGATGGCCGTGGGGACCGCTACCCCCAAGGGCCAGCTCCTGCTATGTCCCAGGGTGCCCACCCCGGGACTTAGCTGTTTGCTGTGGCTTGGCTGCAGCTTTACAGCTGCCAAGTCACAGCAAGCACTCCATTCCAATGAAGGTAGAGCTGTCAAACAGCTCTCCCTTCATTGGAGCAGAGGTTTCCTCTGTCTGCCTGCCTATGGAGATGCAGGCAGGCACACAGAGGAAACTGCTGTCACAGAGAGGGAGCTTCTGTGACAGCAATGGTGGCTCCCACAAGAGATAGGGAGCCAGCTGGGACTGTGAGGACCTTCAGCCCCCCCCCCCCTTAACAGTCCCCAACAGGTCACATGGCAGGCCCCAGGGGATGGGGTTCCTGGGGCTGTGATCGGCCCTGGTGAGGGGGGCCATGTGACCCTGCACCCCCCCAAAAATATCAAATAAATAATTAGGCCGGGCCTCAGGGGATGGGATCCCCAAGGCCAAGATCAGCCTTGGGAGGGAGGCTTTGTGGCCTCCTCCCCTAAAAATCAGCATGGGGAGGGGGGACGTGCACTCCCCCCCAAAAAAAAAATGTTAGAAAGCTGGGCCCTAGGGGATAGGGTCCCCAGGGCCGAGAACGGCTCTGAGGAGGGGGGCCATGCCGACCCCCCAAAAAAGTAATAATTAGGCGAGACACAGGGATGGAGTACACAGGGCTGAGATTGGCCGGGGGAAGGGGGGCACATGGCCCCCCTCCTCAAAATAAAAATTAATGTTTAGGCCGGGTCCTGGAGGATGGGGTCCCCGGGGCCAAGATCAGCCCTGGAGAAGGAGGCCACCTGGCTCCCTCCCCAAAAATAAATTAACAAATTAATAATTAGGATGGGCCCCAGGGAATGGGGTCCCCGAGGCTAAGGTCAGCCTGGGGTGGGGGGCTCGATTTGTATTTGCACCTGGTAATGTCATGTACGAGGTCACCCTTGGAAACCAACGTCCATCCGCTTTGATTGCTGGTGATAGAAATGATGATGAGATTTCCCTGGGCAGAAATTCTTGCGCTATACAAGGGTCTGAGCTTTCCCCTAAGAATAGTGGCGTCCTTTCTCGTGTAAATCCTGTTCTCTTTGTGATAAATACTAATCCTCCTGTGGCACTCAATTCAGTCGATCCACATGCCCACTATTCGCCTTCCTTGTCTGAAGTACTTCCTAAGATCTTATTCGTTTTTTAGAACAGGGCCGGTGTAAAATCCAAACTTACCCTGCCTTCTTGGAATGCATTTATTGAGGAGTTTGACATTTGCTTATTCCAAGAAACCTAGTGCAATGAGCCAGTGCATAGATCAGGATATCTAAGTTACTTTCTGCCCGCCTCTCCTAATAGGCATGGGTGTCTTGCTGGGGGGTTGCTTTTTTGGGTAACAATCTCTCTTGATTGCACCATTAGCCAGCTGCATTTAGATTCTCTGGATATCCTGGGAATCAGATGTAAAGATTATCCTAGTGTAACTGTAGATATCTACAGTATTTACGCAAGACAAACAAAGGGTGGTAAGCAATAGGAAAGGACTCTACACAGTTTCGACCTTATTTACATGGGGTAGCTGTAAGGCCTCCCCTCAACCGGAAAACCATATCTCTGTTGCTTACTGGTTTGACTACTTCAAAGCACTGTATACAGATGTAAAACAGACCTATTCACAAGAATCCCTTCCTTCTCTCGTTCTGTTACCCCCTCATTCGATGTGGCTGACATTGAAGACCTACTAGGCGCTATATATGAGCGAGAAAACTTCAGGTCCTGATGGGATACCAGGTGACTTTTCTTTACATGAAAGGATTAACTGGCTGAAATATATTTTGCTCTTGTCAAATGCAGTTGCACATGGGACCCTAATACCAGAGTCGTGGAAAGGTAACGAAGTGTTACCTGTAAGAGGGTGATAGGAATCTGCTTCAAAACTATAGGCTTGTCAGCCTCATTGATTCTATCCAGGAGGTTTGTGCTCTTCTGGCCAAAATCCAGGTATAGATTTATGCACATGACATACTAACACCATTCCAGGTCGGTTTTAGGCAGAAAACCAGCACAATGGACCAGGATTTTTGCTTCTTACTCCTGTTCTAGAAAATGGTTGTAATTAGCAATGGTAGCCTTTACGTCACACTCATTGACTTAAAATTGACTTTTGACCCGGTCCCAAGAAACAGGCTCTGGCACATGTTGCATCAAATGGGTATGCTGCTGGACATTTTGTTCTTAATCATTTCTCTTCGGGAACCACGGACCGGGGTAGGTCTCTGCCTGGCCAGAATTGCTCCAACAAAGGTTGTTTAGCGCTGGACTATGTGTCCGTGTATTCCTAGGATGCTCGTCTTCAATTTTAGGACGGGTACGAGTTAGGAAATTACTAATTCCAGATTCATGTAAATGATTATTACGCCTCCCAACTAATTGCTGGTCTAGAGGTACTTGTATTAACTTCTTTGTAAATATATGTGGCCCTCATTATTCAGGAGATACATACAGTCACATAAGGTCCTGATGAAGCATCACTGGATCCGTTTGGACCACCAGGATGCGAAACATGTTGACCCATGAGGGGGTAGTCTTTGGAGAATTCCCAAACTCCTCTCTTTGATATGTTCTGCATTACAAGAGTGATTGATCTTAACTTCTTTATTCACTCTTTTGATTCAAATTTTTAACCTTGGCCCTGACCGTCCATTGGGTCCAATAAAATCCACAGTCTCAGTGGCGGTTTTGAGAGTCAATTTTAACCACATTCTCTTCTGATCTCCGTTGACACTTTAGTCATCTTTGGGGTCACGGCACCACCATATATTAAGATCTCCGGCAAAGAGCCCCCCCCATCAGGGGTGGTGCCCGTCAGACATTGCAGCGCCGGTCTGACGAGGAGCAGTGCCTATGATGAAGCATGACACCCCATGGGTGTGTGAGGCCTCTTGTTCCTAGAATTTAGGACCCCAGCCACTATTTTTTGTTTTGTATGATTGGAACAGTGTATCACTTATTTTCATTTCCTTAATCATTTCTCTCCACAAGGACAATTTTGCTAGAGATCACTGAGCGGGAGCAAGGGCAGCTCACAGAGCCGATCTTTGTATATAAAGGGGTTCGCCAAGGATGCGTGCTAGCTACAACTTTGTTTTCATTGTTCTTGAGCTATGTTGTCCAATTTCATTCTTTACACCCTGTAGATGTAATGCTAAATATTCTACACTCCTCTTTCCTGATGAAACCCCATTGGTATAGAAAAAATCCATGTGGCCTTCATCAATTACTTGGTTTGAGGAATTTTGCAATTTATGTGGCCTACTGCTGAACACAGCAAAGACAAAATATATGGTGATTTATTCTCATATGTCATACAGGGGGATACCCACTCTTGGGGGAGTTGCAGTTGACACTTTTGAGTATCTGGGCATAAATCTCTCAGCCAGAATGTCCTGGAGATTCCATCTGGAAAAGTTGACCCTGAAGCATTTAACAAATCGTAGAGGCCTTGTTGAGAGAACATCATGTCTCTGATTGCAAACCAGTTGCAGCCGCCTTGCAGGGCTATGACAGTAAAGCCATGGGTACTGCCCTTTATGGAGCCGAACTCTGGGAGTTTTGCTAATCTTGTGGACATGTCTAGAACTAAGCACAAGTTTTTGAGGTCTCTTGTACTTCTGCCCGAGTACCCCACTCTATCCTCTAAAGCTAGATTTGGGTAGGAAGTCTATTCAAGACAGAGCTATGCTGTGCCCTGTGTTGTTTTGTAGAAGAATCAGATCTACCCCTGAGCTGTCGTCCTAAGCCGGCGCATTCCAGGATGTCACGTCTCTTGCTAGTGTCAGTAAGATAGTTTGGATTTGCAAGGTGAGAAAGTTGTTGACATCTCTGGGTCTTCAGGAAGCCCGGGACAGTCCCTCTAGGGAATCCCTCCCCTCCAAAGATTTAGAGAGGGCTTGCTTTTGGGAGTGGGTAGCCCAGAATGAGTCTAACGCTGCTTCCAGAGGCTCGATAACTGGCGAATACTTGGAATTTTAAACCAGCTACCGCTTTGGAACCTTATTTAGATGCTATCAAGCCTCCTATGGATAGGAAGCTCTAAATCCAGTTTAGGATGGGCTCCCTCCCTCTCAAAACATTCACTGGTAGATGGTCAACAAATTCACCAACTTCTATGGTGTGTCCTGGCTGCAATGTAGCTAAAAAAACTGTAGCTCATGTGTTGTTTGTCTGCACAGCATATGCCCACCCACGTTCCCAGTGGTTAAAACCTACTTGTAGATTGATGGTCACACGTAATTATGCATTTGCCTTGCGCATCTTAAGATCTGATTCTAGTCTTAGATTGGCCTGTGCTATTGCCATATGTTTGATAAAGATGTGGCTCATTAGGAGGAAGGCTTTGTTGCCTGAGATGGCCGATATTTCTTTCCTGTCTGAGGCATCTCGGGGATATCTGCTGTATGCATTTTGCACTTTATTTATCTGCCATTAGTTTTTTGTTGTTCTACATGGAGCTGAGTTCATGACTCTTTTGTTCTTCTCATTTATCTTTTTTTAAACTTTGTATATCCAGCATTGTTCATTTGATATTAATTAGTTAGCATTAATTTGTCTAATATGTTTAGGCGGTAGGCTCACTGCTTTATTTTTATACTTTCTTACTCTTTCATAGTACCACTGCAGATTGTTCTATTTTTTTTCCATTTAAACACTGTGTGTTGTCAGTTTTAAATGTTACTATGTGTTATCTTTTATATGAGCTATACTTTTAAACTTTTTAATGTATGCATTGTGATGTTGTGTAAAACTTTTATGGCAGTGGCTGACGAACTTAAGTTAGTCACTATTATATATACATATATATGTAATGTAACACAATTAATAACAATATATATTTAAATGTAGATACCATTTTTGGAAATGTATTATTTACTACTATAAAAAGCAGAAATGTATATAAATATATATATATATATATATATATATATATATATATATATATATAGGTATATATATATATATATTAATAATTAAATATAAAGAACTAGAAAATCTAAAAAAATGAATAAAATATTATTAAAATTAAAACAACACAGACACATAATTTAATAATATACAACTAAACATCAAAGGTATTAACACACTCATACACACCCACCCCCCCCACACACACACGTAGACACACACACACATAGTCACACACACAAACATGGAGATATATATATATACAATATCAAACATAAGCATTTAAGTCAGAAAAGAATAGATACTCTATTCCTACTCCAGTCTGTGCAATAATAGGGAAAGTGTTGGACTTCAGAGGAGTAAAATTTACTATTCCTACTCCAGTCTGTACAAAAGTAGAGCAAGCGTTGGACTTTGGAAGGGTAAAATTTACTATTCCCACTCCAGTCTGTACAACACCAGGAAAAGCTATGGATTTTGGAGGGGCAAAACTTACTATTCCCACTCCAGCCTTTGCAACAGTAGGGAAAGCATTGGATTTCGAAGAAGTAAAATTTACTGTTCCTACTCCAGTCTGTGAAACAGTAAGGAAAGAGTTAGATTTCAGAGGGGTAAAATTTACCATTCCCACTTCAGTCTGTGCAACGGTACAGAAAGTGTTGGACTTTGAAGGGGTAAAATTTACTATTGCCACTCCAGTCTATGCTGCAGTAGGCAAAGCGTTGGACTTCAGAGGGGTTACATTTATTATTGCCATTCCAGTCTGTGCAACAGTAGGAAAAGTACTTCTCTTCAAACACATAATATATTTCAATGAACCTAATAGTTGACCAGAAATATAAAACTCTTATTAGGAAAATTATAATTATAAAATAAAAAAGCAAGTAAACAATGTACATGATTATTAAAAAAATTCATCATTGATTATGAATTAAATACTACTATTAGTTTATTATTTAATTAAGTTTCCACACTATGATCCCACAATCCTAGCAGCCCAGACTAAAAATATAAATAAAAAATAGATATAACACAAGTAACATATTTCAGAATTAATTAAAAAGTATTAATAAATAAATAATGAATTGTTAATTAATTATTACTCAACTTCCTACCCTAAGCAGCTGCAAACACAACAGCACGCACCTAATATATAACTTAAAAATATAATTATTACACCATTTACATAATTAAAAATTGATAAATAATTAATAGTAAATGAATAATTCTAAATAAATTATCATGTAAGTATTTTCCCAGCATATACTACTACAAACTGAACAACCTGCCCCTAATATATAATTGAAAGTATATAATATTACACAATTTACATAATCACCAATCAATTAAATTAATAATAAATGAATAATCATTACTCAATTATCACTTAGTTAACTTTCCATCCTACACCCCTACAAACCCAACAACCCACACTAAATATATCACTTAAAAATAAAATAATTACACAACCTACATAATTATCAATTAAAATATTTTAATAAATTAATAATCAGCTATCAGTTAATTATTAGTTCATTAACTTCTCACCCTGCACATCTACAAATCCAGCAACCCACGCCTAATATTTAGCTAAAAAAAACTACACAATCTACATAATTAATAATCAAACAATGAATATTAAATTAATAATTCATTGTTAAATAATTATACTTAATTAACTTTCTACCCTTTACCCCTACAAACCTTACATCCTGCTAAGACACTATAAATTGCTATTAACTATTACATTAAAAAATATAAATCACTTAAAATTACAAACTATATTTCAAAATATTGTCAACAATTATGCCTATATTGTTTGCAGCTGTATTGTTGAAAACGATATTAACAACACAGATATTCTTGAAAATGATATTACTTACCCAAAAACGTAATATTCTTGTCAGCAATATTTCTGCTTCACAATATTTTGGTATCACGATATTTAAAACTCAATATTTCTGTATCTTGATATTTAAAACTCAATATTTTGTCCAGAGACCTAACACACACTGAAATTAGTGAGACAAAAAATATGAGTTTATAAAGGATTATGAGGGAAGTTGTTCAGCTCTGAAAATCTTCTGATTCTAGGCCCCATCTTAGAGTGCACCTCCCATCATGAGATGGGAGCTGGGCTGAGTAAACCAAAAAGGTTGAGGGGCGCTTTCTGACAAGCAGCTCTATGTTGCCCTGCCCAGATGCAACTGAATCACCATTTATACTTGAAGCAAGTGACACATTATGCATAGTTAGGTTACCAACAAAAGATCATATATTTACAAGGACTCACAATCACCCCAGTAGAAGATAAGAACTGAACCTTATAATAGTCAGCTGTTCAACAGATGTGATAATCATGCAAGTGTGGCATGTTGTGTGGATGGTGGTTAATCTGTGTGAGTGTGAGTGGGTGGTAGGTTTATATTAACGAGTGGGCTGCTGGTTGCTGTTGCTGCAGGAGTGGTGGGTGTAGGATGTCAGACAGTGCATAAGAGCTTCCTGGAGGCACATAAAAAAGCTCCTTCTGTGTTGTGTGGTGTGGCAGCAGTACAGCGAGTGGAGGCCTGCAGCTGAGACTGCAGTGGAATATGTAGCATAGTGCTGTGTAGGGAAAGGACCAGTGATATGCTGCTGGGAAATTAAAGGCTACAAAAGAAGAATCTTCTTGCGATATTGTCCTATATATTTGGCAGAAATGAGAAATGAGCTCCCCATGCATTGATGTGGACTCACATTCCCAAATTCCAAATTTTCAACTTTCAAATTGTGTGATGTATCTTTGTATTTAACTATTTTTGTATAAATTTGTGGATACTAGGGTCTCAATGAATTTGTGGATATGTACACATACCCAGGATTTACACCTAATTGTTCATGTGTATCAACAATGTTTCACCTATTTCCAGGGGGTCACTTACACCTGAAAGGGCTGTGTCTGCCCTCACACAATGCAGTCTCTAACCCCCTGGTGTGTGTCTGGGGCCTGGCCTGGGCAAGACAGGATCTTAAAAACAACAGAGACTTCTCTTTAAAGTGGCCTACTTCAAATGCAGAAAGGGGTATAAGAAGAGCCCCCAAATCCCCTCATAATTAGATCACTTGTGGAACCAAGAGGAACCTCTGCTAAGGAGAAGAGCTGAAGAGCTGAGGAGAAGTGCTACCCCTACCTGTAACTGTGCTTTGTTGGCCTATCCTGCAGTTGCTGCTTCTGCCTGTGAAAGGGGAAAAAGACTGGAGTTTGTTGTGCATTCCTGCTTGAGAAGAATCTCCAAGGGATTGACCTGAGCTCACCTCCTGTTGTTGAAGTCTCAAAGCCATCAAAGACGTTCCCTGCCAGCACCTGGACTCTCTGCTGAGCCAATTCCTGGGCCCTTGAAAGGTGAAGTTGACAGACAAGAACTGAAAATCCACACAGAGACCGGCGTGCGTGGAAATTTTCAACGCACCTTTCGTGACTTGGCTGATAAATGACACGCCGCCGGCTTCATGGCTGAAATCAATGCTCCACCTCCATTGCGGCTGGAAGATCGACACAATGCGGCTGGAGAAATGACGCACAACATCCACTAACAAAGGATGATAACGCCGCTGTTAGAAATGGGGTCTTTGGTTGGCAGTCAGGTTACCCCCTGTCCAAGCAAGGACCCTCACTCTAGTCAGGGTAAGTCACACACAATCCAAATTATCCTGTGCCCACCCTCTGGTAGCTTGGCACTGAGCAGTCAAGCTTAACTTAGAAGGCAATGTGTAAAGTATTTGTGCAATAAATCATACAATAACACAACATAGCACCACACAAATACACCACACAGTGTTTAGAAAAATATATATTATTTATCTGGATATTTGCAGGTCAAAACGATCAAAGATGCAATCACAAAGTACCTGGTTCGCGTGAAAAATCCCTGCAAAGGGCCGCAGAGGAGGAGAAACGGGAAAACAAAGGGGTGTGCGACGATTTCTCGGGCCGCAGACGGTCAATGCGTCGTTTAGTTTCCACGCAGTGACGGCTGGGTGTCAATTTCCGGTGCTCAGTTGTGGATCCTCTTCGGGTTGCGGGGTTTTCAGGCGCCCCGGGGTCTGTGCGTGGAATCCTGGGCTTGTGACATGCTCTGCGTCGTTCCGGTGGGCGGTGCGGGGAAATTTCTCCCGCACGGCAGGCATTGCGCCGATTTCTCCCCTGGAAGTCGGGCTGTGTCGTCCCAGGTCGGCTGTGCATCGATCTGGTGGGCTGTGCGCCAAAGTTCCGGTCACACCGCATTGATCTTTTCCTTGCGAAGTCGAGCGGCGTTGTTCCGGTTCAGCGTGCAGTGTATTTTTCACCGCGGGAAAGTCTGGGCGTCATTTTTGCAAGCTGTGCGTCAAAATTTTGCCACTCAAGGAGTCCAGTTGCAAGAGAGAAGTCTTTTTGGTCCTGAGACTTCAGGGAATAGGAGGCAAGCTCTATCCAAGCCCTTTGAGAGCACTTCTTCACCACAGCCAGGGAGCAGCAAGGCAGCAGGGCAACAGCAAGGCAGCAGTCCTTCACAGAAAGCAGTCAGGTGAGTCCTTTGGGCAGCCAGGCATGTCTTCTTGGCAGGATGCAGGTTCTGGTTACAAGTTTCTTCTCCAGGAGGTGTCTGAGGTGGTAGGGCAGATGCCCTGTTTTTATACCCAAATGTGCCTTTGAAGTGGGGGAGACTTCAAAGAGTGGCTTAGAAGTGCACCAGGTCCCCTTTCAGTTCAATCCTGTCTGTCAGGGTCCCAATAGGGGTTGTGGCAGTCCTTTGTGTGAGAGCAGGCCCTCCACCCTCCCAGCCCAGGAAGACCCATTCAAAATGCAGATGTATGCAAGTGAGGCTGATTATCCTGTGTTTGGGGTGTGTCTGAGTGAATGCACATGGAGCTGTCAACTCAACCCAGCCAGACGTGGATTGTAAGGCACAGAAAGATTTAAGTGCAGAGAAATACTCACTTTCTAAAAGTGGCATTTCTAAAATAGTAATATTAAATCCAACTTCACCAGTCAGCAGGATTTTGTATTACCATTCTGGCCATACTAAATATGACCTTCCTACTCCTTTCAGATCAGCAGCTACCACTCCAACAATGTATGAGGGCAGCCCCAATGTTAGCATATGAAGGGAGCAGGCCTCACAGTAATGTAAAAACGAATTTAGGAGTTTTATACTACCAGGACATGTAGACTACACAGGTACATGTCCTGCCTTTACCCACACAGCACCCTGCCCTAGGGGTTACCTAGGGCACACCTTAGGGGTGACTTATATGTAGAAAAAGGGGAGTTTTAGGCTTGGCAAGAACTTTTAAATACCAAATCGAATTGGCAGTGAAACTGCACACACAGGCTTCGCAATGGCAGGCCCGAGACAAGGTTAAGGGGCTACTTAAGTGGGTGGCACAATCAGTGCTGCAGGCCCACTAGTAGCATTTAATCTACAAGCCCTGGGCACATATAGTGCCTTCTACTAGGGATTTATAAGTAAATTAAATAGTCCAGCTGGGGATGATCCAATGTTACCATGTTTAAAGGGAGAGAGCATATGCACTTTAGCACTGGTTAGCAGTGGTAAAGTGCGCAGAGTCTAAAAACCAGCAAAAACAGTGTCCAAAAAGTGGAGGGAGGCAGGCAAAAAGTTAGGGGTGACCACCCTAAGGCTGTCAGGTCTAACATGTGTCCGCCCCCCAGCTGAAAGTGGGGGGAGCTACCCAACCTCCTGGGAGCTCTCATCGCTAAGGCAGAAGTATCTGGAGAGACCATCAGCGTTGGCGTGGTCAATCCCTGGGCGATGCTCCACCGTGAAGTCCATCCCCTGTAGGGAAATGGACCACCTCAAGAGTTTTGGATTCTCACCCCATATCTGCATGAGCCATCTGAGGGGCCTGTGGTCTGTCTGAACCCGGAAGTGAGTCCCAAACAGGTATGGTCTCAGCTTCTTCAGTGCCCAGACCACAGCAAATGCTTCTCTTTCAATAGCACTTCACCTCTGTTCCCGTGGTAATATCCTTCTGCTAATAAAGGCTACTGGTTGGTCTGAGCCCTCCTCATTTAGCTGTGCTAGAACAGCCCCTATGCCATGCTCTGAAGCGTCTGTCTGCACAATAACTTCCTTGGAGTAGTCAGGGGCCTTGAGCACGGGGGCCGTGCACATGGCTTCCTTCAGAGAATCAAAGGCTTTCTGACAAGTCTCTGTCCAATTCACCAACCTAGGTTGTTTCTTGGAAGTGAGTTCTGTCAAGGGTGACACAATGGTACCGTAGCCCTTGACGAATCTGCGGTAGTATCCAGTGAGGCTTAAAAAGGCTCTCACCTCAGTCTGTGTTCTAGGTGGTTGCCAGGCCTTGATAGTTTCAATCTTGGCCTGGAGTGGCTGCACCTTTCCACCACCTACTAGGTGTCCCAAGTACACCACGGAACCCTGCCCAATCTGGCACTTACTAGCCTTGATGGTCAGGCCTGCCTGTTGCAGAGCCTGAAGAACCTCCTTGAGGTGGAGCAGGTGTTCCTCCCAGCTGGAACTGTAGACAGCTATGTCGTCCAGGTAGGCTGCACAGTAGGCATCCTTGCCAGCTAGGACCCCGTTAACCAACCGTTGGAAGGTAGCAGGGGCATTTTTCAACCCAAATGACATCACCCAGAATTGGTAATGGATATCAGGTGTGGAAAATGCTGATCTCTCTTTAGCCCCCTCAGTCAGGGCGATCTGCCAGTACCCTGAAGTAAGATCAAACGTACTCAGGAACTTGGCAGCGCCTAGTCTGTCAACTAGCTCATCAGCTCGGGGGATGGCGTGAGCATCAGTCCATGTGACTGAGTTGAGACCCCGGTAGTCCACACAGAACCTGAGTTCTGGCTTCGCACCGGGGGCAGCAGCCTTAGGGACCAGCACCACAGGGCCGGCCCAGGGACTACTGGATTTCTCAATAACCCCTAAAGTCAACATCTTGGAGACCTCCTCCTTGATGCTGGCCTTCACCTTATCCGATAACCTGTAAATGTTGTTCTTCACAGGGTGACTGTCACCCGTGTCAATGTCATGAACACATAGGTGGGTCAGTCCAGGGGTAAGGGAGAACAGGGAGGAGAACTGCTCTAACCGCTCATAGCAGTCTCCTCTCTGGTTTAGAGTCAGGGAGTCAGAGAGAATGACACCCTCCACTGACCCATCACCTTCTTTGGCAGAGAGGAGGTCGGGGAGAGGTTCACTCTCCTCTTCCATGCCCTCATCTGTGACCAGGAGCATATTAATCTCAGACCTCTCAAAGTGAGGTTTGAGCCTATTGTGATGTAGGTCCCTTAGAGGGTGCCTAGGGGTCTTGAGGTCCACTAGGTAAGTGGCCTCCCCTTTACGCTCCTTGATCTCAAAGGGGCCAGTCCAGTGGTCCTGGAGAGCCCTGGGCTCTACTGGCTCCATCACCCAAACCTTGTCTCCAGGTGAGAACTCAACTAGAGTGGTCTTCCGGTCATACCACTCCTTCATCACCTCTTGACTGGCCTCGAGGTTACTCTTGACCTGCTTCCAGAAGCGTTGGGTTTGGTTGCGGAGGGCCAGCATGTAGCTGACCACATCCTGGGGAGGTGTCTTGGGAGCTTTCTCCCAGCTCTCTTTAACAATGCTTAGAGGTCCCCTGACAGGGGGATCATAGAGAAGCTCAAAGGGGTTGAAGCCCAACCCTTTCTGGGGCACCTCTCTGTAAGCAAACAGCAGGCATGGTAATAGGACGTCCCACTTACGCCTCATGGCTTCAGTCAGTCCATTAATCATGCCCTTCAGGGTCTTGTTGAATCTCTCGACAAGCCCATTGGATTGAGGATGATAAGGGGTGGTAAACCGGTAGGTCTCCCCACACTCATCCCACATGGACTTCATGTACGCAGACATGAAGTTTGTGCCCCTGTCAGACACAACCTCCTTAGGGAATCCCACATGGGTAAATATTCCCAACAGGGCTCTGGTCACCACTGATGCAGTCACTGTTCTCAGAGGGATTGACTCTGGATAGCGGGTGGCATGGTCCACCAAAACCAGGATAAACCTGTTGCCCAAGGCAGTTTTGGGGTCCAAGGGACCAACAATGGCGATGCCCACTCTTTCAAAGGGGGTGCCAACGACCGGGAGTGGGAGCAGGGGAGCCTTAAGCTGTTTCCCTGTCTTCCCACTATCCTGGCAGGTGGGGCAACCTCTGCAGAAATTATATGAGGCTATCCTCATTCTGGGCCAATGGAAGTGGGTGACAAGCCTGTTAAAGGTCTTGTCTTGGCCCAGATGTCCTGCCAGGGGGATGTCGTGAGCCAGACCCAGTAGGAAGGCCCGGTGACACTGGGGGACCACCAGCACACGTGCTGCCCCAGGACCTGGAACCTTAGGCTCACTGTAAAGGAGATCATTCTCCCAGTAAATATGGTGAGTGCCGGAGGCGTCACCTGCTGATTGGGCTGTGGCCTGTTGCCTCAGAACCCTCAAGGGTTGGGCATTCCTTCAGCGCCTTGCAGAATTCTGCCCTGGTTGGCCCACCCTCTACTTGCCAGCCAGCAAGTTCAGGTAGGTTACCCAGTTCAGCTATGTCCTCCCCAGTTGGCTCAGGGGCCTCCTCCTCCTCAGGGGCCCGTCCACCACCGTGGGAACATTTGAGGCGGGTTTCCCACGCCTCTTGCCCTCCCTCTTTGCAGCTGTCTGGGCCATTGTTCCAGGCTCCAGACGCCCTTGACTCCCTTCTGGGCAGCCATGGACCGTGTGGTCATGCAGACCCACTCAGGCAAACCTAACATCTCCAGGTGGGATCTGAGCTCTACCTCTTTCCAGGCAGTATGCTCAAGATCATTGCCTAACAGACAATCTACAGGCATGGCGGGACTCACAGCTACTTTCAGAGTACCAGAGACCCCCCCCCCCACTCAAAGGGAACCAGAGCCACTGGTAGGTGACTCTCAGGATTGTCAGCGACTATGACCTGGTGGAATGTATTTGGGACTATCTGCTCTGATGACACCAGCTGACTCTTGACAGTAGTCATACTGGCTCCTGTGTCATGCAGAGCCTCAACCCTTCGCCCATCAATGGTGACCCACTGCCTATACTTTGAAGTATTTTCAGGCATGTAGGCTTTAGGCACCATCTCTCTTTCTCCCAGGGACACTAGGGAAACCTCTTCCTGCTCCCCAAAGCTAACTGGACTGTCTTCCCCCCGAGTGCTACACTTGCCAACCCAGGTGTCTGTCCAGTGGTGGACTGTGCCCTCTTGAGGCACTGGGAGTCGCCCTTAGAGTGTCCAAACTGGTAGCACTCTAAGCATTTGGGGATGAACTTCCCTAATGCTTTATCAAAATACCCTGGCTTCTTTGCAAACCTAGAAGAGGAATGGTATCCACCCCCCCCCCCCTCGGAATTCTTTTGGGGGCCTTTTGAGAACTCCTTTTCTTTAAGTTTTTCTCCCCCGTCTTTCTTCTGTTGGGTACCCTAACCACCTTTGTGGGAGTCCCCCCCAGATGCCTTTTTGGACACTCTGGTCCTAACCCCGAGGTCCGCCTCCTCAGCAAGCTTCCTGGGGTCAGTCAGCTTACTATCTACCAAATGCTGGCGCAACTCTGTAAAAAAAATATTGAGTATATGCTCTCTCAGAATCAAGTAATATAACCCTTTATAATCATCTACTTTGCTGCCCCGCACCCATCCATTCAGTGCCTTACTGGAAAAGTCAAAGAAATCTACCCAGGTTTGTGTGGACTGTTTGGTGATGGCCCTGAACCTCTGACGGTATCCCTCTGGGGTCAGCCCAAACTTGGCAAGTAGAATGGCTTTCTGAAGTGGGCATGTGTTTCGATCCTTTGGATCCAGTGTGAGAAGTGTGTCCCTCCCCAGTGCTGGCACATAACTCCATTTAGCTGTACCCCATTGCCCTTCAGGAACCTCATGAGCCCCTAGTGCAACTTCATAAGCAGCTAGCCACTTATCTATGTCATCTCCCACCACAAAACTGGGCACCACATTTTTGGGTATACGAACCTTCTTTTCTCCAGCAGGTCCTGTTTGTATGCTGCCACCATTACTGCTGGACTCAGACTGCCTCGCCTTGATCTCCAGCTCCTTGAGACTCAGTTCATGAGTCAACAATAGTTTCTTCTCAGCCAAGGCTCTCTCAGCTGCAGCTTCAGCTCTTTCAGCTTCAATCTGTTTGGCTGCTCTTTCAGCCTCAGCTTGCTTGGCTTCTCTCTCTGCCCTCCTTTCCTCCTGTTGAGCCTCAATTTTTATCCTTGCCATTTGCAACTGAAACTCTCTCTCCTCTCTCCTTTCCTCTGTGGTCAGGCTTTGATCAGAGACACTGCTCCCTGGTTTTGCAGGGGGCAGAGTTGCAGTGGTAACATCCACTGGTGGCAAAAAATCCTCTGGGGGGCCATCTTCTGGGTCCTCCTCCTCAGCACCCTCCTCTGAATGGGCTTCTGCCCAGGCCCTCAGCGCCTTTTGAAATTCCTCCTTTCTGGAGGCACCTTGGGTGGGTACTCTCATATCCCTGCAGAATCCTTTCAGCTGTTTGACAGTGTATGTCTCCAGCAGGGCTAGGTCAAAATCTCCTGCTTGAGACCCAGCCTGAAACATGTTGAGTGAGGATTTTGGTCAAAAAATTGACAGGAAAAATGAAATTGCAGAATAAATATAAAAATAAAGTTGACCTTCAACTGTGGGTAGGTAGTGAAATACTTAGCTACTGTATGTCACTGCACAAATACAAGTCCTATCCTCACCGCTGATCACCAATGTTAGAAATGGGGTCTTTGGTTGGCAGTCAGGTTACCCCCTTTCCAAGCAAGGACCATCACTCTAGTCAGGGTAAGTTACACACAATCCAAATTATCCTGTGCCCACCCTCTGGTAGCTTGGCACTGAGCAGTCAGGCTTAACTTAGAAGGCAATGTGTAAAGTATTTGTGCAATAATCATACAATAACACAATATAGCACCACATAGTGTTTAGAAAAATATATAATATTTATCTGGATATTTGCAGGTCAAAACAATCAAAGATGCAATTAGAAAATGTAAGGATATAACTAAAAAGTGATGTAAAGGGGGTCATTTTGACCTCGGCGGTCTTTTTAAAGACCGCCGAGGGACCGCCGTGCGGAAGACCGCCAGTGCAGGCGGTTTGCCGCTCGGCCTATTGTGACCGTTGGCAGCTCTCCGACCTTTTTCGGACGGAGAGCCGCCAACAGCCATACTGGCAGGAGACGGGGAAGTGGAGGTTGCTCCACCTCCACCGCCACGCCAACAGAACACCGCCCAGCGAATCACGTCCTGTGATTCGCCGTGGCGGTGTTCTGTTGGCGGTGTGGTGTCGGCGGAGCTGCCCCCATGGCTCCCGTCCCCTGCCGGAGAATCGACGGAACAGGTAAGTCGATCGTCCGTTAGAGGAGGGGGGTGGGGGTGTTGTGTGTTGTGTGCGTGCATGGGGGTGTGCGTCTGAGTGTGTAGAGGGGGTGTGTGAGTGCGTGTATGCTTGTGAGGGTGATGCGTGTTTGGGAATGAGTGCATGTATATCTGTGGGTATGTCTGTATGGATGTGTGCGTGTATGTTTGGATGTGGGTGTGCGTGTTTGAGTGTGTGTGCAGATGTTGGCATGTATGTCGGGGTGTGTGCGTGTGTGTGTTGGTGGTGCCTGCATGCGTGCCGGGTTTGTGTGAGTTATATGATGTTGGGGGTCGGGGTGGGGAGGGGGACCCTGCCACCTTTGGGGGGTGGCAGGGTGTGTAGGGGAGGGAGTCGGGGTGGGGGAGACCCCTATCAGTGCCAAGGAAGGAATTCCCTGGCACTGATAGTGCTTACCGCGATGGATTTCATGGCGGTTCAAACCGCTGGAAATCCACGGCGGTAAGCCGGGTCCAAATACCGCCGGCGGTATTGTGACGACCGCCGGGCTGGAGACCCAGGTCTCCAGCCCGGCGGGCGGAACGGAGAACCAGCGGATGACCATGGCGGTAACCGCCATGGTCATGATCCCACAAGGTAAGACCGCCAGCCTGTTGGCGGTCTTACCGCCGGTTCTCCACCTTCCGCCAGGGTCGTAATGACCCCCAAAGTGTCTTAAGTCTTTTAAAAGCAAAGTCCCTTTCAAGCACCAAGTACCTGGTTCACGTGAAAAATCTCCGCAAAGGGCCGCAGAGGAGGAGAAGCGGGGAAACAAAGGGGTGTGCGTCGATTTATCGGGTCGCACACAGTCGATGCGTCATTTAGTTTCCACGCAGGGACGGTTGGGCGTCGATTTCCGGTGCTCGGTCATGGATACTCTTCGGGTTGCGGGGTTTTCAGATGCCCGAGGTCTGTGCGTGGAATCCTGGGCTTGTGACAAGCTCTGCATCGTTCCGGTGGGCGGTGCGAGGAAATTTCTCCTGCACGGCAGGCTCCGCGTCGATTTCTACTCTGGAAGTCGGGCTGCGTCGTCCCAGGTCGGCTGCGCGTCAATCTGGTGGGCCATGCGTCGAAGTTCCGGTCGCACCGCAGGCGCCACGTCGATCTTTTCCTTGCGAGGTCGAGCGGTGTCGTTCTGGTTCGGTGTGCAGTGAATTTTTCACTGCGGGACAGGCTGGGCGTCGTTTTTGGCAAGCTGTGTGTCGAATTTTCACCGCACAAGAAGTCCAGTTGCAAGAGAGAAGTCGTTTTTGTCCTGAGACTTCAGGGAACAGGAGGCAAGCTCTATCCAAGCCCTTGGAGAGCACTTCTTCACCACAGCCAGGGAGCAGCAAGGCAGCAGGGCAACAGCAAGGCAGCAGTCCTTCACAGAAAGCAGTCAGGTGAGTCCTTTGGGCAGCCAGGCAGGTCTTCTTGGCAGGATGCAGGTTCTGGTTATAAGTTTCTTCTCCAGGAGGTGTCTGAGGTGGTAGGGCAGAGGCCCTGTTTTTATACCCAAATGTGCCTTTGAAGTGGGGGAGACGTCAAAGAGTGGCTTAGAAGTACACCAGGTCCCCTTTCAGTTCAATCCTGTCTGCCAGGGTCCCAGTAGGGGGTGTGGCAGTCCTTTGTGTGAGAGCAGGCCCTCCACCTTCCCAGCCCAGGAAGACCCATTCAAAATGCAGATGTATGCAAGTGAGGCTGAGTATCCTGTGTTTGGGGTGTGCCTGAGTGAATGCACAAGGAGCTGTCAACTAAACCCAGCCAGACGTGGATTGTAAGGTAAAGAAAGATTTAACTGCAGAGAAATGCTCACTTTCTAAAAGTGGCATTTCTAAAATAGTAATATTAAATCCAACTTCACCAGTCAGCAGGATTTTGTATTACCATTCTGGCCATACTAAATATGACCTTCCTACTCCTTTCAGATCAGCAGCTACCACTCCAACAATGTATGAGGGCAGCTCCAATGTTAGCCTATGAAGGGAGCAGGCCTCACAGTAGTGTAAAAACAAATGTATGAGTTTTACACTACCAGGACATGTAGACTACACAGGTACATGTCCTGCCTTTTACCCACACAGCACCCTGCCCTAGGGGTTACCTAGGGCACACCTTAGGGGGGACTTATTTGTAGAAAAAGGGGAGTTTTAGGCTTGGCAAGTACTTTTAAATGCCAAGTCGAATTGGCAGTGAAACTGCACACACAGGCCTTGCAATAGCAGGCCTGAGACAAGGTTAAGGGGCTACTTAAGTTGGTGGCACAATCAGTGCTGCAGGCCCACTAGTAGCATTTAATCTACAAGCCCTGGGCACATATAGTGCCTTCTACTAGGGACTAATAAGTAAATTAAATAGTCCAATTGGGGATGACCCAATGTTACCATGTTTAAAGGGAGAGAGCATATGCACTTTAGCACTGGTTAGCAGTGGTAAAGTGCGCAGAGTCTAAAAACCAGCAAAAACAGTGTCCAAAAAGTGGAGGGAGGCAGGCAAAAAGTTAGGGGTGACCACCCTAAGGCTGTCAGGTCTAACAGCCGCAAACCCCACAGTTTTGTGATACTGTGCGACTGAATTTTCAACACAACACAACATCGCTGGGAGCGGAAGATCAATGCAAAGCCTGTCTGGACCTGAGGTGCCCGCCCGGAACAACGCATTGCTCTCTTGCAGGAGAGAAGAAAAAATGCACGCTGACTTTACCGGAGGAGGAACGACGCACAGTCTCGCTTGTGAGTGAAAAATCTAGCTTCGCTGGTCTTTTTCGATGCACACTCACACCTGCGGCTTTATTTTGATGCTACCCGGGTACTTTTGTGAAGTAAAATCATTTTCACTGTTTTTTAAGGATTAAGGCCCTAATTTTTACATCGGCAGTCTTTTTGCAAGCCTGCCGAGGTACCGCCGTGCTGAAGACCGCCAGTACAGGTGGTTTTCCGCACAGCGTATTATGACTGCTGGCAGACCTCCGTCCTTTTTCGGATGGAGAGCTGCCAGCAGCCATACTGGCGGTCGGCGGGGAAGTGGAGGCTGCTCCACCTCCACCGCCACGTCATCAGAACACCGCCAACCGAATCACGTCCCATGATTTGGTGTGGTGGTGTTCTGGTGACGGGGAGCTGGTGGCGGAGCAGCCCCCATGGATCCCGTTCCCTCCCGGAGGACCACCGGACCAGGTAAGGTGATCGTCCGTTAGCGGAGGGGGGTGGGGGGTGTTGTGTGCGTGCATGGGGGTTTGCATGTGAGTATTAGAGGGGGGTGTGAGTGCGTGTATGCATGGGGGGGTGTTGTGTGTTTTGAAAATGCGTGTGTGTCTGTTTGTATGTCTGTGAGTATGTGTGCGTGTATGTCTGTGTGTGTGTCTGTTGGAAAGTCTGTTTGTATGTGTGTGGGTATGTGTAGTTGTAGTGTATGTGTGCGTGTAGGGGGTGTGTGTGTTGATGTTGGGGGTTGGGGAGGGGGGACCTGCCACCTTTGGGGGGTAGCAGTGGGGTCAGGGTGTGGGGGGAGGACTCGGGGGAGGGGGGTGGTGGAGACCCCTATCAGTGCCACGGAAGGAATTCCCTGGCACAGATAGTGCCTACCGCCATGGATTTCATGGCGGTACAGAACCCCACGACATCCATGGTGGTATGCGGGGTCGTGATACTGCCGTCGGTGTAGTGGCAGCTGCTGGTCTGGAGACCAGCGGTCGTTACCACCCAGGCGGTTGGAGTGGAGAAGTGGCGGTTTAGCATGGCGGTCACCACCATTCTTGCAATGCCATTTTTTCCGCCGGCCTGTTGGCGGTATTACTGCCATTTCTCCACCGACTGCCAGGGTTGTATTGAGGGCCTAAGACTCTTATTGTTTTGAAAATTCATAACTTGACTTGTGTACGTTGGATTTTTGTCCTTTTGGTCTTGTTTTCTTTAGATAAATATTACCTATTTTTTTAAACCTGCGATGTGTCAATTTGTAGTGTTTTTACTGAGTTACTGTGTGTGTTGGTACAAACACTTTACACATGGCTTCTGAAATTAAGCCTGCCTGCTTGTGTCAAGCTACCAAGGGGGTAAGCGGGGGTTAGCTGAGGGTGATTCTCCTTTACCCTGACTAGAGTGAGGGTCCTTGCTTGGACAGGGGTAACCTCACTGCCAACCAAGGACCCCATTTCTACCATTGGTGATCAGCAGTGAGAATTGGACTTGTATTTGTACTTGACATACAGTGATTAAGGGCCATATGTACGAACACAGTTTCCCATTGACACAGAATGGGAAAACCCTTTGCTACATCTGGCCCTAAGTGTACACTACTGTTTTCAGTGCAGACCATTACGTGACCACATACAACTTGTTTTTGTTTTTTCGTTTGGATTGTTTTTTTTCCTACTTCCATATTTTTGCTCATCTCTGACTGACTTTTGAACATTGGGAACTTTTTTTTCTGCCTTGGAGCTTGCACTTTTGTTGATTTTTTATCATGTCTCAATCTGGAGATGCATCAGCTGGAGCTGCTTTTGATTTAGGGAAATTGGAGAGCTATACAGGTGCCCAGTTGAGGCAGTTCTGCTTTGCTTGTCCCATTAAGGGCTCCACCAGGAAGCAGGGGCTGCACAAGGCACTAAGGACCTGGGTGTAAGAAAGTATAAGAAAGTACCCTCTTTTTGGCATGTTACCTCCAATTTCTGCCTGATGTCAGTGTGTTTAACTGTGTCACTGGGATCCTGCTAACAGGACGCCAGTGCTCATGCTCTCTCTCCTCTAAAGTTTGTCACTGCATACTGGTAACCCAATATTTCACCCGAAATTGGCATACTGGTCACCCCATATAAGTCCCTAGTTTATGGTACCTAGGTACCCAGGGCATTGGGGTTCCAGGGGATCCCTATGGGCTGCAGAATTTGTTTTGCCACCCATAGAGAGCCCATGCAAAGGCTTCTACAGGACTTCCATTGCAGCCTGTGTGAAAATGTGCATGCACCCTTTCACTGCCATTTACACTGCATCAGGTGACTTATAACTCACCCATATGTCAAGCCTTCCAACCCTAAAGGCTGGATGAAAGTACCTGTGTGTGAGGGCACCCTTGCACTAGCAGAGGTGCCACCACATCGTCCAGGACAATTTTCCCAGACTTCCTGAGTGCAGGGACGCCATTTCACACGTGTACTGTACGTAGGTCACTACCTATGTACATCTTCACAATGGTAACTCGGAATATGGCCATGTTTGGTATCAAACATGTTGGAATCATACCCCAAGGCTTTTGCAAGCATTGGCTGTATGTTTCCATGCACTCTGGGGGCTCCTTAGAAGACCCCCAGCACTGCCAATACAGCCTTCTGAGGTTTTCCAGGCAACACCAGCTGCTGCCACCTCACAGACAGGTTCCTGCCCTCCTGTTGCTTGAGCAACTCAAGCCCAGGAAGGTAGAACAAAGAATTTCCTTTGGGAGAGGGATGTTACACCATAGGTGATATCATATTTGTTGAATGATATTGATGGGATGCCCGTCCAGGCACAGATGGGTGCAGCTGGGCTTTCCTTTGGCACGCCCGTGGCATGCATGCTGCATGTGTCTGACGCACGTCTGTGCGGCTGCCGTTAGGTAGGTCCTGGGAGTGAGGACAATCACAGGTGGCAGTGGGAGGTGCACTGATGGATGATGGGAAATCATGCCAGCTGTTTACTTGGGATACCGGTGACATGTGGCTACTAGAAAGTTAACCTATCTCATACTGCTATGTATCTGGGAAATTGCTTGCAAACATAGTTCTTCATTACCTCATACTGCCCCAATACAGTCATGAAACTAACAGTGTTTGTATATATTTAATATATATAATATAAATATATATATATATATATATATATATATATATATATATTAATTAATGTCTGCAGCATTCTAATGGTAACCACATTGTAACAAATGTCAGACATTTTGTTGCAGGTTATGCCATGTATGCCCTCTTTGCTCATTCCTTCACCAATCTTTGCAACCACACTATAGCAACAAAGTTACAAAGGGGCACATACACTTCTGTGAGCCATATTTGAGTGCACTTTTATCATCCGTAAGTCAGAGTTTGGTATAATAATAATACAAGGGGATACACCAGTACTACCCAAATGTTGAAACCACGACTTGTGTAGCCTGTTGCACAACATTGCCATGCCATATGGCTTAAATGTAGTGCTTACCACTAAACTAATACCCCATCCTGGTCCCAAGGGTGAGAGACAGGCCAGAGGTCAGGATCTGCAAGTGAATTACCGTCTAGGCCTTTCCCATTTCACCCAAGGTGCTAGCGAGGTGTCCAGCTGCATCTCAGCAGCTGGACAGTGTTGAATCAACGATGAATGGTGGGGTATGACATCATCCACACATACCATCCTGAGACAGTACTATTATACGACCATTATGCCACAGCCAATTGTGCAATTCTAAATGTAATATTCATCCATAAACATATGACGTTTTCGTCAACAGAGTTAGTCACACATTTACGTACATTAGCCCACCTCGTAATATTCCCTCATTTTACAGCACCCCCGTGTAGTTTGCAGAGAAAGATACCTGAGACATGTAGGAGTACCCTCACATACCTAAATTTACACATTTTACTGTCAGATTTTACACAAATATTACATCAATGCAAAACATTGTGTGGTATACCGTGGTGCAAATCTCACCTCGATGCATATTGTCCTCTTTATTGTCTCTTTTCCGTTAGTTTATATGTATATGTAGTCGATTTCTCCACCTTGATTCTATAGGTGGAAAACTACAAAGGTGAAAAACTAAATGTAAAGATAAAGAATTACACAGCGGATGTGGAGTTTTCTACCAGTCATGAAAACCAGGAAATTACATACAGAAACAAGAAGTGGTCCACTAAAAAGTGAACTACAAGTTCTGCTTCCGCCTCAGCGAAGTTCTACTGCTTCAGAAGTGTGGTATGCATCATGGAGCCTGGAACTGTTGTCTTGCATACGAATGCTCATGCAGTGCTAGGGGAAGAGGGAGAACCCATGGTGTGGGTTGTAGCTTTGTGCTTTCAGTGTTAATGTTTACTAGGGGTGTGTGTGTGATGAAAGTAATGCATTTTACACCTCTAAGGCCTCTGACACTATCCTGACAAGCCCCGTTATATGTATGCCATAACATGCCATTTTCCTCCTCCAGTAAACTAATGCCCTTAATACCATAGGCTTCCCCTACCCTCATACTCATAGTAACTCTGAAACTACTGAGGACCATTATTTCAGCACTGCCAAACCGATGAAAGATCTTGTTAACTCTCGAGATGCACCCATTCACAAAAAGATACTGCTTTCGTCAACTCACAATATCCAAAATGAACATGTAGACTTAAATGCCCTTCTTCATATCAGCTATAGTAAGGCAGTCTGCAATGAGCAAGCAGCCGTGTATCTTTAAGTTAAAGTGGTATATGACCCCATAATAAATGTGCGGGACAACATCTCCAGTCTGAACTCTTCATCTTATCTCATTCCTACCCACTACCATAAGGACCACTTTAATCTTACTTTGGATACTGACCATTGTTCCTCTTGATTCAGTGCTGTGGGTTACAAACAACCAACAACCCCACCCTCAAATACTCAAAACGAATCTTACAAAGAACCTCGGCAAATTCAACATGAGTGTGTCTCTCTAATGCACAGCCACTACATAAATTGCTCTGACCTAGCCGCTAACTCATCTCTAACATGTTTTGCCCAAAACAACACAATAAATCTGCATGCACTAATAATCTGATCAGCATTAAATGCACTCATTCAATTCCTTTCGCCTGTTATACACCAGATGTGTCTTGTCCCTAGTATGTGTGGTGTCTAAGAGGACAGTTCTCATACCTGCATGGGAATGATTGCTTCTGAAGGACTACAGCTCATACATTACTTAATGGTTCAGACTGAACATATAAAATGTGTGTTGTACATCTGCTGTTGTGTAGAATATTCCAGTGCCGGTCTTAGGTGCGAAAAATGTAATGCTGTCACTAGAAAACTGGACCGTGTGCTGACGTGAAAGAGTTTGAAGTTGTTCAGAACTAAATTAATAAGCGTTAGGACTCAGGTTGTGATCTGAGAAGGTGTGGAGACCTGAAGCCACAGCTTGATACAGTCAACTCTTATAAGAGCATTTACACAGGAAGGTCCCTAAACAGCTCATATTTTGAGAGTTTTCCAGGGCTTCTGTCAAGCTTATCCTGAGGGAGGTCCCAGGTTCCTGAGCAATAATGGGTTTCGTTGAACCAAGCTACTTCCTCAATCGAATGGGCGATGGACCTTAAGGTGATTAATGCCTCAGGTGTACTGTTGGATTTCAAAATTGACAGCATTGATGTAACAGAATCTTTCCTTTGTTTTCCTATAAAAGTCAAAAGAAAAAAAGCTGGGCTTGATGGACAGTGATGTATTGATGTGACAATGGGCATATAATACGAAAAGCCTGTTTTACAGCAGTATTCCCTGTCACAGACAGACGGAAGTCACAGTAGTGAATTATTAACGAGTCAGCCTGTTTGCAATCTTCACCGAAAAGGGTCGGAGAATCTGCGGATGAATGATACTATCTCACCAAACCATGGTGTTCAAATCATTGTAGGAAGGAGTCAAGTTTTGTGGACATCTATGAACATCTATGCTCATAAGACGTTCACCTTGTTTTAGTATGTACAGAGTTGAAGCGGGATGGTTATCCTACACAGAGTTACATGGGAGCAATTCATCACAAAGGAGGAAGAAGAGATATAAAACAGATGGTAGTGGGCCATTATTTATTAGTGTCAGTCTGGTGCATTGAGCACATGAGATTTTGCAATGATGCATTTGCCAGTCTTAAATTGTAAAGAATCATACACCCTAACAAAGTAGATTTTCACTGGGCATCTGCAAGACACGATGTAATGTTTCACGCTGGTTAATAAACTGCCTTTATTACAGTGAAAAGGCATTCATGTATTATGGAGTTTTTGAGAATTCTGAGCTGTTTTAGACCCCTTCTTCTGTCATGGTCTACACAGTGGAAAAGTATAAATGGTGCTGTTTGTTCTAGTGTTCACTGGCACTAAGTAGGTTGCACTAGAAAAATGCCTGTGTAGATAGGGACAAACAGGAAGAAAAAGGAAAGGGTGCATATGGATGTTGCAGTGTTGCGCCAGTGACATAACTGGTCGCGGGACACTACCATCTCTACAAGTCATGGAGACGGAGGGGAACGTCTTTGACCCCCTCCGTATATTAGTTAATATGTTCAACCTACAGGTCACGTGATAAAAGGCATAAATAAAGGTGTGGCGAATAGGTGTGGCAGACGAGCATTAGACAAAGTCTAAGTGTGTACTGTCTATTGCGCCACAGAAACATATCATTGGTGTGGCCTACTTATTTCTTACATTAGTGCCGGCTACGAGTGTGGTAGGCCGACACTACACTTTGGCAACAAGGGTGTCACGACCTATCTTCAGCCCCTGATGCACGCGGCGGGCGTGTTTCAAGCGTGGTGCTCGTGCCGCACGGGTCTTGTCGACACAGCTGCTTCTAGCCCCATCATCGGTGTGGGGATTCCTGTGCCGCTGACGAGCAGCGAGGTGCCTCACCCAATGCTCCGGTGAGTGCCGGATTGGCTCTGCATATAGCGCTCATGGAGCGTGTAACCGGACTGCTGGGCCCCGCCCCTCATGGTCCCTCCCTGAATGCTGGGCTGAACTGTAGCGAGCTGCCTACCGCCGAGTCACGCGATCAGGCTCCAATACAGCAAACAGACAGCTGCCAGTCTGCTCCCTATAGCCCCAGGAATAGCGCTTTTCATCCCCTTCAAGCATGTGACCCTAGGAAAAGTGTTTCTACACCCTTTTGATGCCTGAGTGAGAGATAACATGCAAGGGTAGAGAAACCAAGGACTGCAGCTAGTGCATACAAAATACTGATGAACCACAAAATAGTGCACGCTCAGGCGCAAGGGGAGACAGAGTGTTTGAGCCCAGTAACACTGAACAAGACAGGACCTGCATGATAAAAGCTACACAAAAGTTGAACATTTAAACAAGGGGCACTCAGTATATGTAGTGAGTGACACATACCCTAGGAGGGAGGAACAAATGTGTCCTTGCTGAGTGCCTGGCAAACCAAAGGCAGCCAAACCGTGTAATAACCAGAATCGACCCAACATGTCTGCCATCCCTTCAGTTGAGCATTTTGTCATTGAAGGAGCCCGGTCTGCGCAAGCCCAGCAATGGAAGGACTGGGTGGAAAGAGTCTTACTATTTTTCGAGGACACGAAAGTTGAAAACATCCAGAAAAGAGCCATGATCCTACATCTAGGGGGGAAAGATAGCTACAAAATATCCAAGAACCTCCCTGAAGATACCCCCAAAACGCATGCAACTCTAATAACGGCTTTAAATAGACACTTTGAATCCATGGCCAACACTGACTACGAAAGTTTTGTGTTAAGGCAAGCACGACCACAGACAGAAGAATCCATCAACTCATTTCACATGAGGCTGAAAGACCTAGCCAGCGCGTGTAGGTTCACCGACGAGACAGAGGAGATCAGAGGCCAAGTTCTACAAGGATGTGCATCAGCGAAACTGCGAGAGAGGATCCTTGAAGAGTCAGGAAGGTCTTCATCCGACATCCTTACGATGGGGCGCAAAAAAGAATTGTCGAAGGCTTGAGTGTCACATATGGAAGCTGCACTCGAGAGACTAATTAAAGAAGAGCCTGTCAATGCTATGACGTCTTCTCCGAACAAAGGGAGATCTCGAAACAGCAGACCCCCACCACGATAATGTGGATACTGTGGTGGGCCATCACACCGACCATCTGACTGCCTGGCTCATGGGAAAAAGTGCACCGGTTGTGGGAAGCTGCACCACTTTGTGAAGGTATGCAGGTCGAGCAAACAGCTAACCGGAACTGCCTCCGTCAACACCACTGCAAGCAAATCTGAAAGGGGCAGTGACATGGATGATGATGATGAAGCTGAGGAACATGTCATCCATTCCTTATTCACTATTGGCAATGCAGCTTAGTCGTCCACGAAGTTGCCACAGTGCCAAATCCAGGTAGGCACCCACCCGACACTTGCTGTCATCGACAGTGGGGCCTCCATAAACATCCTCGCTGCAGATGTGTATCACCAAATGGTCCCTGCCTCCACCCTAATGGAGACCAAGATAAAAGTCTATGCGTATGGACAGAGTACACCGCTCGTCCTAAAGGACATGTTCCAAACATCGATTGCATATGGATCCAAAGCAGTTCCAGGCAAAGTATATGTGGTGGAGGAAGGACATGGAATGCTATTAGGGTCCCGGACAGCAGATGATTTAGGAGTTGTCACGTTTGCCTTTGGCATACACCAAGAATCCGTAACTGAGCTCCTTCACCAGTTCCATAGTGTATTTGAAGGAATAGGATGTCTTCGTCACAGAGAGGTAAAATTACACATTGATAAGACTGTGCAGCCAGTAGCACCCGACACCGACGCATTGCATTCCACCTCAGGCCACAGGTGGAGAAAGAGTTGGATCACCTCAAGGCAGCAGGCATCATAGAACACGTCACCGGGCCCACACCCTGGTTGTCATCAATAGTCGTTGTACGGAAGCCCAACCAACCCGGAGAAGTCCGCATCTGTGTGGAAATGCACCTTCCCAATGTCACCATCAAACGTGAAAGGCACCTGACACCCACTATTGACGATTTAATAGGTGAGTTAAGTGGATCTTGCTGGTTCTCCAAACTAGACTTGCGCTCAGGATATCACCAGCTAGTCCCAGCCAAGGAGTCACGTTGTATAACCACTTTCTCGAAGCATGTCGGGCTGCGGCGATACAAAAGATTGAACTTTGGCATCTCGAGTGCAACTGAAGTATTTTAAAATGTCATTCACGAGCTCTTAGCAGATCTGCCAGACACAATCAATGTTAGCGATGACATTTTGATCCATGCAAAGACTGTCGTTGAACACAACACCTGACTCAGATATGTGTTACAAAGGATCAAAGAGTCCGGTCTGACCCTTCACTGTAGAAAGTGTGAATTCCTTACCAGCCAAATCCAATTCTTTGGATACGTCTTTTCAGCAGACGGTGTGGCACCTGATCCGGACAAGGTGCAAGACATTAAGAGTGCACCCCCAACAGCCAGTGTAACTGAGGTCTGCAGCTTTCTTGGAATGGTAAATTACTGTGGCCATTTCATTAAGGACCTATCCTCATTGACTCAACCACTTCAAAACTTAATGAAGTACTTAGATCCTTGGATATGGGATGCAACACAGCAAACTATGTTTGAAGCCGTTAAGGAAGCTTTGTCCAGTGACACAATTCTGAGGTACTTAGACCCTCGTAAGGACACGAAGATTGCAATTGATGCTGGCCCAAAAGGTCTGTCCTACTCCAAAGGAAGGAAAATGATGAGTGGTCCCCGGTGGCATTTGCGAGCAGGTCATTGACTGACACTGAGCAGTGGTATTCGCAAATAAAAAAAGAAGCCATTGCTGTGCACTGGGGCTGCAAACACTTCCACATCTATGTATATGGCTGACCTTTTCTTGTCACCACTGACCATAAACCTCTTATACCTCTTTTTAACGGAACTGCCTCAAAACCCCCACCACGAATAGAGAAGTGGATGCTCCAACTGCAGGACTATGGATGTCGGCTATAGTATTGCCCAGGATCTGACAAACCCACTGATTATTTGTTTCACCACCCCAGAGCAACCGCTGCCAATGAAGTCCACGAGGCTGGCGAAACCAAAGAATATGTGCAGTATGTGTCTGACCGGTCAAGACCGTTGCCTATCTCCATTGAGACCATAGTTCAAGCGACGGTACAAGACGAGTGCCTTCAAAAAGCTCTGCAAGCTCTCCGTTGCAATCAGTGGCATGCTGTCAAAAAACAGCTATCCTCGCTCACTCCTACCTCCGAACGGATAATGGAGAGTCTGTATCATGTCCGTGATGAATTAACTGTGGACACTGAGGGTTGTTTGCTAGGAGGATACCGGCTAATAATTCCGTCCTCCCTCATGGACAGGGTGGTGCAACTGGCACACAATGGTCACCAAAGATTGGTGAAGACTAAGAGCCATCTAAGGTCCAAGGTGTGGTTTCCTCTAATGGATGAACTTGTGGAGAGTGACGTGAGGTCTTGCGAGTGGTGCCAAGCATCTAAAGAGCCTAACCTACCTGTTCCTATTGAGATTGAGCCAGGCCCATTTCTGCCTTGGGTTTTTGCCAGTCTTGACTTTGGGAGTCTTCCAGATGGCCAATACACAATGATGATGATCGATGACTTCTCGAAGTATCCCGAAGTGGAGATCATTCCATCTCTCACGGCCGAGATGGTAAATCTACGTATTGAAAAGACCCTGGCCACTCATGGCCTCATCACAGAGATAAAGACTGATAATGGACCTCCATTTCAGAGCAGGGAGCTTGCTTCCTACTTTGAGACCACCGGTATCTGGCATCAGCGAATTACTCCGCGATGGCCTCAAGCAAATGGAGAGGTAGAAAGATTCATGCGGACACTGAACAAAGTCATACGCTTCGCTACAGCCAGTGGACAGTCGAACGAATACACCATATATTGTTTTCTGCTGAACTACAGACAGACTCCCCACTCAACCACTGGACAGGCTCCAGGGCATATTTCATTGGGCCGTGCCGTGGTAGACGCTTTCCTTCATCACCGGCTATGGGTCCCAGGGGCTATCAACGATGATGACGTGTATCAGAAGCGCGTTAGTGTCAACCGGAAGGCCAGCCGCAGGCGTAGTGCTACTTTCTCTGACCTGCAAGTGGGGGATCAAGTGTTGTTGAAGGAACATTCCCCAGGGAGCAAGTTTTGCCTACCATTTGACAGAAATCCATGGACCATTGCGTGTCGGAATGGGTCTATAGTTGTAGCCCAGCGGGGGACATCAACTATCACCAGAAACAGTTCCATGTTTAAGAAGTTTCATTCCCCGCAACTGGATAGTAGAGGAGATAGTGATCCAGCTGTGCCCAACACCGATTAGGTTTCTGTGCCTGCCAGGATAACCATGTCTTGACGCCTACACTGGTGCCCACTCAAAGCCTGGAACCCGCTTTGACCGATTCGACACCCGAAGGTATCGCAGGTCACAATTTGAGTACTGACCGGTCTATTCATACTCGATACAGCTTGCGAGGCAATCCCGCTCCATCCCAGAGACTGCACGATCACTTAATGCAATAAGTTCAGTGTTTCTGTTTGGATTTTCTCTTGCCTCTTGCTATTTATTTTTGGGAGGAATGTAGTGTTGCGCCAGTGATGTAACTGGTCACAGGACACTACCATCTCTACAAGTCATGGAGATGGAGGGGAGAGTCTTCGACCCCCTCCGTATATTAGTTGATAATTTCGACCTACAGGTCACATGATAGAAGGCATAAATAAAGGTGTGGCGAATAGGCATGGCAGACGAGCATTAGACGAGGTCTAAGCGTGTACCGTCTACTGTGCCACGAAAACATATCATTGGTGTGGCCTCCTTATTTCTTACAGTAGTGGCGGCTACAAGTGTGGAAGGCCGACACTACAGATGTCAGTGATGAAAAGCTGGTGTTGGCATGTGATGCTTTTTCAATTCAAATGCGTAAATCTTTCCCTCGTAGGTGCACACAGAGTTTTAATAAGTGTAGGAGAATAGTCATCCCCAGGCTACACTGAATGAATTATGTTGCCTACTGTACTGGCAATTACGTAATATTTTCTGCTTTCTTTGATTTTTAAGAAACACTTTTAAACTCAATAATGCAGTTTAAGTGACTCCAAATCAATGTTTTCATTTTTCCTGTAAGACAGTGCGCACCTCTGTATCACATGTTCAGGTTTGCCTGCATTGTCAATAGCTGTAAGGCCTGCACAGGATGAAAGCCAGATTCATTGCAGGGTAGAAGCTGATGTGTCTCAAACCAATGGCACAGCAGATTCTTCATCACTAAATTGGTGGCAATAAATTCTCTGATTCCTTGCAGAGAAAGGTATATTGAAGATGGGTCAATAGTTCTCCAGCTGACTCACAATTTTTTTGACAGGAGTAATAGTATCTCTTACTCATTCTCATGGAAATGACTCTGGCCAGCAGAAAGTAATTCCACAGTAACTAACATCTCAATTTGAAAGAACTAAGGCCCTCATTATGAACTTGGCAGTTGAGACCGCCATGCCGGTGGCGGTGGAAATTTCCACCACCGGCATGGAGGTCTTGACAGCCACATAATAAAGACAGTGGGGACCGCAACAGGCGGCCTTCCACCACTGCCAGGCTACTGCCGACAGGCAGCCTGACGATGGCGGAATTCTTCATCTGACAGGGCAGCGCTGCAAGCAGCACTTCCCTCCGAATAAAGAACCCTTGTTCGGCCAGCAATTTCCTGGCGAGTTCACCCACCAGGGAAAGGCTGGAGGAAGGGGTGCTCCGGGGCCCCCATTGGGGCCCCTGCACTGCCCATGCACTTGGCATTGGCAGTGCAGGGGCCCTGTGCAGAGTCCCGTTGCGCAGGTCACTGCTCGATTTACTGGCAGTGATCTGCGTGACGGGTGCTGCGGCACCCGCCGCACAGCGGCATTGATGTCAGGTCCATGAGGAGCCGTTGGTAATGTCCTGGCCCAGGACACTGTTTCCGCCCACCGGGCCAGCAGAATGGTTATTATTCGGCCAGCAGGGTCTCAAGGGGGCTGGTGGTCTGTGATAAGACCGCCAGCATGTGTTCGTAATGACCCCCTAAGTACTGGCACTATCATCTCACCCATCACATGGGTGTCCATGAAACTGGATCCATGTTGTGTTATGTAGTACGCCCTGCATTGTTTGGATGCTCTAGTCTTCAGGACTAGAAAAACAGGTTCCTGCAGAAAGCATCAATAAGTCTCTGTGAAATACTGACAGCTAGTAAAGGGTGCCCAACACAGGTCTAGAAGATTCTGATCCATGCCATTCATTTGGGGTATCCATATAAAAAAGATTTGCATACAATGACACTCAAAGGAGCTAATTATGTTCACAAATTATCCCGAAAATATAGCATAGATTCTAAACACACATTGGACTAAGCAACTCACATGGCAGGCTGGGTATTTCAGGGCTTAATTTGGGCCGGTGGTTGACAGTGGAGGCCACAGTACTTATTTTGGGTACCCACACTTATTTTTCTCCATCAAATATTTGCTGAGAGCAAGAGAGAGAAAAATACATAAACTGGACAGAAGGAGTAAGAGAAAGACAGTAAAACCATCACAAGGGGAGAAAGCAGGTAACCTCAGGAGTGAGATAAAGGAACACGTAGTGTCATGTAGTGGATTAACAAGGTGGATTTAAGACTACCAGCCTTGTTATTCGCCGTGCTGATATTTAAATGCACTGTCTGTGGGCTTCTGAGCAGGCCTTCAGGTACCAGCCCTCTTTCTTAAACAAACTGAGCATATGTTGAAATAGTATTACGTTTCCTCCTTTTTAGTTTGCATTTCAATAGAAGAATGTAGCACCCTCCCCAGACCGAGAGCATGTAAAGAACACGCTACATATGGAGCTCTTGATTAGCTGTCTTTATTCCTCCACATACAATCACTCACTAAATCAGTGATTATGTCACTACTGTTAATGACCACACCTTAACACCATTCAGCAGAATATGCAATCTCTATCTTAAATAAGACCAGAACCACAAAGATCTTACCTCATTTAGTTTCATGACACTACATCTCCCCCCTTGTTAATTAAAAAGTACAAACAATAGTTATAACAGATCTCTTCAATAAGTCATCAAGATAGGTGCTTGAAATGTGACAGGTCCCGTGTGATGGATTTTTGGGGACGATGTGCCATCACCACGTGTTCTTTACATGTCACCACCCTCAAAGGGTCAACATCAAATGGAGTGTCTGTTTTCTGCTTTTGTTTTTGCTCGATCAGGAGCCAGCCACTTTCATTGAAGACTGTTTCCTGAGTTCCACAATGCCAATTAGCACACGTCTTAATCTTGCATTTTTGTAGAGTGTCCGGGGCCTGAACCTTATCGGTATCCAAGGATTAATCAACTGTCCACTATGGCAATTTGGTTCAAATAGCTCTCCCAAACAGTAAGGTGGCAAGACCATTTATGGGTTGAGGAGCTGAGCGATAAGCATGGAGGGCTTGGCACAGGGCTTGTCTCACTTCAATTCCCTCCATTGGCTTTAGCTCACAGAGGTATGCTGTTTTGATGCTTGACATTCAGCTTAGCTAGAAACTCCTTGAACTCTTGACTGCTGAAAGTTGGCCTTTGTCTAATATGAGAACAGCAGGTATACTCCACGCCGCAAAGATGTCATCTAGCCTCTCGATTACTTTGTTGTGTGTGGTCGATGACATTTCCTCCACTAGCGGAAAGCATGAGTACTCATCTATAGCTACCATGAGATGATGTCCATTCCCTAAGGGCCAAAAGAAATCAACTGCAACTCTTTCCCCAGCCTGCATAGGAATTTCAGACATTGTCAATGGGTGATGAGTCACTTTAGGGGAAAAGCAGTTGCGAGGGTGGCACTCCTTTAGTTCCCTCTAAACTCACTCGCATAGGTGCAGAAACCACACTCTATCTCTTAGGGCTCTTTTAGTGGCTTCAGTGCCACAATGTCCTTCATGGGCTAGTTCAATTACTTGCTGCCGTAGGCTCTCAGGTATTCGTCAGCCTCTCAGCACAACACCTTCCTTAGTTACAGACAGTTCATCCTGTATATTCTTAAGCTTTTGAAATTCAATGTCATCCTCAAGAGGTCAAACACTCTTCTTTCATGACTGAGATTAAATGATGTGTTTGAGAATGAGCATGTTCTTGTCGGCATTAGTAGTAGTAATAATTTGTTCAATGGACAAGACTGCCAGCGTGCTGGACCTTACAATGAAATTAATATACTCTTCACCTGTTTTGGATGTCGAACTCTGTTTGGGTAGAGGTACTCATGAAAAGTAATCAGCAGGGTTCTGATTTTTACCAGGCTTGTGCACAATCATATAGTTGTACTCTTGTAGTTGCAACCCCCCACCTCTCAATGCAAGGGGGAATTTTGTCTTTCAGGTTTCCAAAGATAGTGAGCAGCATTTGGTGGTCTGTACTTATAGTAAAACATTTTCTGTAGAAGAACACTTGAAAATGTTCACAGGCCCAGACAACAGCCGGGCCCTCCTTCTCCGGCTGAGAATAGGCACGATCTGTGTCAGACAGACTTCGGCTGGCATAGGCCACAATGTGTCTTTGGGCATATGGATGACCATTATGTTGAGCAAGAATAGCCCCTTGACTGACCCACCAGGCTTGCATCTATTCTGATCTCCTTATATAGCTTGGGGGTGAAATAGGCTAGCTCAGTGGCATTCTTAATTGCATGTTTAATTTTTTGAAGCTCTGATCACATTTAACAGACCACTGAAAATGAACATCTTGTTTTGTCAACTCTCTCAATGGGGAGCTCACTGTAGGAAAGTCACAAATGTACCTTGAGCAATAGCTGGTCATGCCCAAGAAGGATCGCAGCAAGGTGACATCTTGTGGGGAGCAAGTAGCTGACAGTGTTTGCACTTTGTTTAGGTTAGGAGCCATTGCCCCATCAGAAAATATGTGCCTGAAGAATTTAGGTTTATTCTTGTAAAACTCCCACTTTGCGGCATTCAGAGTGCGACCTGCATCAGCATGTAGTTGGCACACCTATGTGAGAGCTTTGTCATGCTCCTCCCATGTTGCTCCAAACACCAGTATATCATGGCTGTTAAAAGCATGTGTGACAGGTTGAATTAGTCAATGTATAAAGTCTTGAATGATTTCTGTAGTTGATGAAACCCCAATGCTCAATCATTTATAGCTGAAGAAACCAACGAGTCAAAAAAGTAGCAATATCCCTGCAGTTCTTTCCCAGCTTGAGGTGGTTGTATCCTTTGTTCAGGTTAAGATGACAAAAGACTTTGGCACCCTTCAGCTGCATGATCATGTCTGCTTTGTGTGGACCAGGATGTCTTTCTCTCTCAACTGCTATGTTGGTTTGGCGCATATCAACACAGATGGGCATGGTACCTGCATTGTCCTTTTTGGGCACTGCCACTATGGGCAAAACCCATGGCGTAGGTCCAGTGGAGCACTTGATGATGGCATGTTTCAAGAGCTTTTTCAGTTCCTTCACAACAGCTTCTTGCAAATAAAAGGCAATTCTGCAGTGTTGCTGAGCAACAGGACAAATGTCCTTTTTAATGTGAAGCCGCACTTTCATTGTTTTGAGTTTTCCTATTCCATAGAAGAATGATGGAAACTGACTTACAAATTCAGACTGAGTGTGTAGGTTGTAATTGACAGATAACAGTCCCATGTCAGCAGCAGTGGCAAAGCTGAGATGGCATGGATAAAGTTCCTGGAAGTACGTTAATTGGTGATTGCATGGACACTGCTTTGTATTTCATGGTCGCTGTAAATGATCCTTTGCTTTGCAATGGTTTAGAAGCAGCCCACATGTATACCTTTGTGTTTGACGGCTGAAGTCATGGCACAGGAGACAGGTTATTAAACTTCTTAAATGGCGTGATGTTAATCAATGCACAATTGTCTATGATAAAGGTTATGGGCCAACCGTTCACCTTTATTGTAATCTTTGGGCAGTGTCAAAATTAACTCGGTTGTTCGGTTTGAGATTCATATTTGCTATTTGTTCTCCCTTGCACGCAGCCAACCCAGCATGTCCCTGGTGTTCTTTGGTCGACATCATCATTGCACTTCAATCTTCCTCACTGGTGCTTGATAATGACGTCAAAGATCCTTTGCAGGACGAGCTTGACGATGATCAACTTTGTCTGGTTTCTACTTGTAACTGATGTTGCTTTTTAGCCTTGTGAGCATGGCATGAATGCTTCTGGAACTTTCTGGTGTCTATTTTCTCTTCCCTTTGTGACAAATTGGTTTCTCTTTAGCTTTGGAAATTGTTATGAAGTGGTTTTCTTTTGCGCAACCCTTGCACATCTGTCCCATAGCTGGACATTTTCTCTTGTGGGGGTATGCAAATCCACATCAGAAACACATTTTTTCCTTCTTTGAAAATGTCAACTTGTATGCTGCTTTTTCGCTGTTTCAGCATCCATTTGAGCAGCCTGTCACTGCGCTCTTTCATCGGCTCTTGCAGTCATTGGTATTTTTTCTAAACTGACTGCCTCTCTCAACATACGTCTTCTGAAAGAGTCCAATAGACAGCTATCAATGACTCTGAGGTGCATGGCTTCTTCGTCATTAAATTCACTGAACCTATAGTGTTTGATGAGTACATCAAGTCTTTCAACAAGCTCATCCACTGTTTCATCAGCTTGCTGTCTTGCCTGATTGAAAATGTACCTTTCATAGTCAACATTCGGCTTCAGACTTGAAATTGGCATTCACGTCTTCTTTGATCTGACATACCAATATTGCATCAGCCTGTGAGATTTTCTTCAATCCTTCTTTTATTCCATCACCAGTAAGGTTCTTTAAATATTTAATGATTTTCTTATTGCCTGTTTCTTCTAGAGCGTCTATGTAGTCATGGAACGTCTCGATCCATTGAGTCCACCTGGCGCCAATATACTGTTTCTTGGCACTGTCAAATGGCAGTGGTAGTTTCAGAAACACAGGTGTGTCATAATTTGTGCTCTTTTCTTCAGCCATTGAAAATGTTTAAAAATCATGTTTCCAATGGCTTTCAGTGCACTGGATGCCACTTGCCACTGTGCATGCTTCAGACCCTCAACCGGGCCTTGGTCGTCACACCTGATTCGAGGTAGTGTGGCACCTCTCTGGCTTGTTCTGGTAAGTAAGTTTGTACCTGGCTGTCACTGAGTTTAAGGTTTTGCTTGTATCAATGATAACTCTGTGTTCAGCTTTGCCACTGAGTCTTGTGGGCCTCTTGAACGCCTTCTGCTTCCTCAATGGACGCATTAGGGTTGCAACAGGTCTTTCATTCTACACACCCCAACTCTGAACTGCTTCACATCGAGTTGAGTGCATGTGGCACACACAAGCAGTTTGCAGAATTGTTGCAAATTCTCAGGGAAAGCAGTCTTGCTTCTTTTGGGCACGTATCCTCTTACTTGTCTCAAGTTGTACCGTGCTCCCCAGCCCGAGAGCATGTAAAGAACATGAAACACACAAAGCTCTTGATTAGATGTCTTTATTCACTGCATACAATCACACATTAAATCAGTGATTATAGTACAACCGTTAATCACCACACCTGAACACCTCCCAGCAGACTACGCAGACTTTATCCTAAATTCACCCAGAACTGTGAGGATCCTAGCACACCTAGTTTCTTGATACTACAGTGTAATTATGTGTTCAATTCACAAATATAAATTTTAGATCAACTTCTTGTAGGTTTGGCTAGAGCTACACCTTTATGGGTTTTACAAAAATCGCCGACCATGCACATCTACCTCTATGAAAATGTCATATTCATGTTTAGCCAAGAAATTTTCCACCATCTGATAATCTACTTATTTACAGTTATACAGGAATAAGGTTATTTTATTTTATTATAAACTCATGGTTTGGGTGGTTTTTCACATCCAGTTACACTCTTACTTCAAACTGGGAACATCCACTGGAAATGTCTGTGGATAGCCACACAGTTAAGACTGTTCCAATATTTGTTCCCTGCACTTTCCATGGGACCACCCTTGCACATAACATTTGCAGTGACAGGAAATCTGCTACACAAGGAGAAGGTCTACTTTTTTTAGTGCAAATATCACTGATATGTGTATTGCATATGGTATTCATGAAGGTAATTGATTTGTTCTGTAGGAAAATTACTCTTTGGTGAGCACAAATGTTTGTGAATGTGGCTTAATGTTCTTCCATTTTTATTCTGTAGTTCCCAGCTGTAACCCCTGCATGCTACATGGTCATCTTTAAATTTGTGTTATTTATGTTCAGATTTCTGCACTGATGAACTATAAAATAATAAAACATTGCTTGCAATCAAAGTGTGCTTAACTAGACTTCTTTTATTTTAAACATACAAAAACTAACACAACACATGAATTATAATGGATTAATGTGAAATTAGATTTATCAAACCCTGTCAGTGAGCCAGAGGGCAGGCAGTGGTGACTGGGTCGTAACAGTCGTAGTTGGGGTTGTTTATCTTTGGGGTCCTAGGGTTCATTCTATTAGGGTTTTGCAAAGTGGGCCATGTGCAGCCTTTGTCCACATCACTTAAAGTGTAGCAAGGATGACCTGTCTAAGGTTTATCTGGGAGACAGTATTGAGGGTGAGGCAAATACTCAGAGCACAAACTACTGCCAGACAGCAGACACAACAACTAACTGTCCAGCCCAGTGCTTATCTTAGTAAAAAAGTATCACAGCAAAACAAAATGCTTTACTCAATAATTGGGATTCAGCTGCAGGGTTCAACCATATCATCTATGGGCAACCTGCCAAGCAAGACATATCTCTCACAGTCTACACACAGCACGTCTTAGCAGAGATAAAAGTACATAGGCAAGAATCAGACACAGGTGTGGGCTCACTATACAGCTGTGCAAGCACTTACCATATGAGGCAACAAGTAGATAAATTTGTTCACGTTGGCAATCATTATTTTCCCAATGGACAAACTTGTTTTTACACATTCAAGATAACCCTCTCTGTCGTTGATTTCAAGTTTGTGTACCTGATCACTGGGACATGTCTCAGGGCAGAGATTGGTGGTGGGTTCTTCTCTGTTGCACTGTCAGCAGGCATAGGATCACAGGCCATGGCCCCAGATCTCAGATCTTGCCATTGAGAAAGAACAGCAGAGTTAAATTGAACAGTGGATGCTTGTCTTTTGCAGTTGAGGCCTCCAGGCCATTGGTAAGGCCCTCCACAATGGCATTGTTGTTGAGCCTTGCAGGAAGCACAGCATATTGAGGCAGAAGCCTTTCTATGCACACTGAGGTGATGACAGACAGCACACCATGGTTTGGGTCTATCAATGCTTCATTCAATTCGCAGCATATACATAAAAGGGATGGCCGATGACCCCCTCACAGCTTGGGTCAGTACAAGCTATGCTCCCTGTACAAGTTGGGCCTTCTGCCTGCTGCACACTCCTGGAAAAGCTGGGCTTCTCATCTTTGATGTCTCTTACGAACCTGGCAGTGGGTGATAAAGTGGCGGTAAGTACCGCCAGATTATGACCATGGCAGTGATATCTCCGAAAGTCAGCCAATTTACCACACCGACGCCAGGGCGGAAACAACAGTCACCACGGTGGTAGCCACCTACAGCGAGGCGAAAGGCAAAGTTCCACCCATCATATTATGACTCTACAATCCGCCACCTTTTCCGGGGTGGTACCAATGCCATCAAAAGACTGGCGGAAACAGAGCACAAAAGTCAAAGGACTCACCATTTGAGACACAGGGAAGAACCACGCCTCCATGGAACCCGAACTGCAAGTCTTCCCAATGATCTTGTACGTTATACTACACCTAGAACATTGACGCCAACGAAGACGATGGCGGTGAGTACAGCCGCCTAGCTCACAAGGGAGGGTGGGAGGAAAAAAGAGAGAGACACACACACGCACAATACACACCCAACACACACACACCATACACACAACCAGATGCATTATAAAAGCAATTTGACCCCGAAAAACTGCAGAAAAATGCAAGGACAACAGGAATTGACGAAAGTGATTGTAATCAGTCCAACAATAAAATCAACAATCCGATTTGGCCATGAAACAGATATGTACACTTGCATAAAAAAGGGACACTGCCCAGTCCATAGTTCAAAGGGCCCACATGGCCACAGGGCACAGTCCAAGGCTCCACTCAAATCCTGCACCAATCCGGATAGAACACTGCAGGGGCATCAGTTGTCAAATTGGCAGGCACCTCAGGGGGAGGGGGCACCTCAGCCGGATGCTGCAACAAGCCCACTGGTTCTGGAGGGGGCAACACGCCCATTGCTCTTTGTCCTGGGGAGTTCAATGCCACAGACTCTCAATTGGGTGTCTTCCCCACTGGTTCTGGAAGGGGCAACATGCCCATTGCTTTTTGTCCTGGGAAGTGCAAGGCCACAGTCTCTCAAGTGGGTGTCTTCCCCACTGGTTCTGGAGAGGGCAACATCCCCATTGCTCTTTGTTGTGGGGAGTGGAAGGTCACAGTCTCTCAAGTGGGTGTCTTCCCCAATGGTTCTGGAGGGGGCAACATGCCCTGTGTTCTGTCCTGGGGAGTGCAAGGTCACAGTCTCTCAAGTGGGTGTCTTCCCCACTAATTCTGGAGGGGGCAGGCCGCACAGTAGCCCCTGGAGGCTGGACTACATGGCGTCCACCGGCGGTGACGGCTGCACTGTGGTGGGGGATGTGGAAGGCTCTTGGTCAGCCCCTGCACTCTCTGATGGCTGCACTGTGGTGGTGGATGGGGAAGACTCCTGATCAGCACCTGCACTCTCTGATGGCTTCACTGTGGTGGTGGTTGTGGGAGGCTCCTGGTCAGCCCCGGCACTCTCTGATGGCTGCACTGTGGTGGTGGATGTGGGAGGCTCTTGATCAGCCCCCTCACTCTCTGATGGCTGCACTGTGGTGGTGGACGTGTGATGCTCCTGGTCAGCCCCTGCACTCCCTGATGGCTGCACAACCACGGCTGGTGGTGGGGGCCCTGTTACAGCTACTGGTGGTGGCGGTCTTTGTCTGACAGCTTCCACTGGCGTAGATTGCTTCCTCATGGGTTGGGGATCCCTTACCCTTCCTGGCAGGGGTGGATGGGCTCTTCCCCCCTCTGCCTGCTGGTGCAGGCTCCTTCCCCTTCTCTCCAGCTGGTGCAGGCTCCTTCCCCTTCTTTTCAGCTGGTGCAGGCCCCTTCTCATTCTTTCCAGCTGGTGCCGGCTCCTTCCCATTCTTTCCAGCTGGTGCAGGCTCCTTCCCCTTCTTTCCATCCGGGGGCTGGCTCCTTCCCCTTCAGTATTGTTGGACTGAATTCCCTACCACCATGAGTAGGTGGTGCTACCACTGGCCCCGTGGACTGTTTGGCTGAGGTGCTGGGCTGGGTCCTTGCTACCCTGCCCATACATGCAGGATGGGGGGAGGAGTAGGGAAGAGGTCAATCGTGGAAAGGAATAGCTTTTAGGGACGTTGGGGCGGGAGGAGTAATGGGAGTGGAGGATGAGGGAGTGGTTGTAGGAGGTGTATGTCTGCTGGATTTGATGCAGGTGCATGAGCTGTATGCTGTTGTGAGGTGGATGGCTGTTGGATGTCTGAGTGCTTGCGTTTGTGTCCTTTATGAGGGGTGGACAGACACGGTGGGAGAGGACACAGGGGATGCGTGCATGGATGTTATGGAGGTGTCTGCCAGTGAGGTGTGTCTTCTGCTTGGTGTGGTGATGATGCTAGTAGTGAATATTGATGTAGTGCATGCAGGTGTGAGTGTAGACGTAACTGGGTGGGAGGTGGAGGAGGAGAAGGAGGGGGAGACAGAGGAGACAGTGTATGTTGTGTCTGCAACTGAATGGTATTTGTGTGAGTACCTGTGGGATGAAGTGTGGTGTTTGTGTTTGCCTATGTCACTCTTGGGTGTTGTCTTGTGTGCATGCTCGTCTGGCTGTGTGCTTGGGATGGGTTGGCGTTGAGGAGAATGGGACTGGGAAGTGGAAGTTGGAGGGGGGACGGCTGAAACAGGGACAATGGCTGCCATCAGAAAGAAGTCCAGAGCCTGAATCAATCTCTGTTGGGCCACCAATCCACTGTGAATGCCCTCCAGGAATGCATTGCATTGCTGCATCTGGGCTGCCAGCCCCTGGATGGCATTCACAATGGTTGATTGCCCTACAGAGATGGATCTCAGTGGGTCAATAGCCTCCTCACTCAGGGCAGCAGGGTTCACTGGGGCAAGGCGTGAGGTGCTTGGGGCGAAGGAGATGCCCATCCTCCTGGGTGAGCGGGCACAGACAATTCGCTGAGGGGGTGCTGGGAGGACGGTGCTGTTACAGGGGGTGGCGGATGTACCTGTAGCTGGGGTCGTCACAGAAGTGTCCGCCACCACCATGGAGCTTCCATCGGAGGAGGTATCTGTGTCCAAACTGTTCCCTCCAGTCTCGGCCATGGTGCTCCCCTCGCCCTCTGTCCCACTGGTGCCCTCAGCGTCAGTGGACTCTGCCTCCTGGGTCCTGTGGGATGCACCTCCCTCCATCGCTGGTACCTCTGCTCCTCCACCAGATGATGCTAATGCACATAAGGACAGGATGATAAAACAAAAAGGGGGGATAGACAAAGGATACACTGGGGTAATGGCTGCACCAACACCACTGTTGGAGTACACACCACTCTCACACACAGGGTACAGGCCCAAGCACTATGCATTGTACTACCAGTAACAATGCTAGCCACCAGGACATGGGGAGGGACACATATTGCCAACTGCAGCATACCTGGGACCACAGAGCCCTGCCCAGTAGTGGATGCCTACAAGCTATGTAGGAGGGATATCACATCAGAACCCTGCCCAACATAGGACCTATGCTGCAATGTCAGGCCTGGCCTAGGGGCATCCACAGACATACATCCACCACCCGGATGCCACCCCACAGTAAGAAGTTGTAATGATGGGCACTGTACTCACCCCCTTGTGGCTGCTGTGATGCTCTCAAGCGCCCATCCAGCTCCGGATAGGCCACCTCCAGTATGCAGGCCATCAGAGGGGTCAGGGTTCCACAGGCACCCCTTCCTCGTTGGGAGGCCATCCCCAGCTGGGCCTCCGTGATCTTCCATGCTCAGTGTCTCAGGTCCTCCCACCGTTTCCAACAGTGGGTGCTCTGCCTGCCATAGACCCTCAGGATCCGTTCATCCTTGGCGATGGCATGCCATATACCCTTCTTTTGATTGGCGCTGACCTGCAGAGAAATACACACAGGGAACGGTATTAGTCCGACCGTCCTGCCTGTTACACTTATGGCCCACCATACCTCTTCACATCGCCATTTGCACACATAGGGCCCATCACAGAAGCTGCACGCCGCCCAGGGGACATCCACTAAACCCTTCCTACACAAGACCTTCACACACACCACTCCACGGAATCATGCCCCATGCATCATATTCACTGTGTACTCACTTGTTGGTCTGGAGGCCCATACAGCAGTCCGTACTGGGGTAGGACCCCATCCACCTCCAACTCCCCCGAGGTGAAGTCAGGGGCCCTTTCCCCAGTCACACGTGCCATGGTAGGTCCCAGACACAGATCACTGCAGCACATGCAGTGTAGGTCCTCTCCTGTTGAAGGTCATGTGGCAAGTGAGAGAACAGATAGAAAATGGCGGTGACGTCCGCGGCGGTGCATACCGTCACCGCTGGCATACATCACCATTGGCCACTGTACCCCATAGGGGCCAATATTATCCAATGAGGCGTTGCACGGCGGTTCTCAACCGCCTCCCGCAACGGTGCACAACGTCAGCGGAATTACCTTACTACCACCTGTCCGTCCACACTGGACAGGCGGATGCCATTTCAGGCTGGGGCAGGCCCTGGATTATATCTGTGTCACAGTTCGCAATTGGACATACAGGACAAGTGCCGCTTATACATTTCAAATTAACATCATGCATTGTACTGTTGTGGCTACAATGTTCAGTTTGTGACTGGCTCCTCACTCTTTTGCCCCATAGATTGCTACCACTGCGGATGAATAGGAAATGGAGACATACCCCGTGTACAGACCCCTGGTGGACTTGGCAACAATGAAGGACAGGCACATTATCCTCACCTACAGACTTGACAGGGCCACAATCACAGAGCTGTCTGCCCAATTGGAGCCTGAACTGATATCTGCTATTCGTCACCCCACTGGGATCCCCCCACTTGTGCAAGTTCTATCATTTCTCTATTTCCTGGCAACTGGTTATTTTCAAGTGATAGAGGGATTGGCAGTAGGAATGTCACAGCCAATGTTCTCAATAGTGCTGACCAGAGTGTTGTCTGATTAAACACATGTGCAGCTACATTGTATTCCCCCAGGTGGAGGAGTTGGCCACAGTGAAGGCTGACTTCTATGCAATGGGACATATCTCCAACATAATTGGGGCAATTGATGAAACACATATTGCATTTGTCCCCCCTTCCGGCAAAATGAACAAGTATTCAGAAATCAACAGAGTTTTCATTCCATGAATGTCCAGATGGTGTGCCTGGCAGACCAGTACATCTCCCATGTCAATGCTAAGTATCCTGGTTCTGTGCATGATGCCTTTATCGTAAGGACAACTATAGAGGTACGGGGTGTGGCTTATAGGTGAGCCCTGGTTCCCATACAGTGGATGTTGGTGTATGGGTATGGCGTAGGCCATATGGGATAGTGTGTGGCTAAATGTTGTCCCTTCATATTTGCAAGTGACTCAGGTTACCCCGACCTATCATGGCTACTGACCCCCGTGAGGAATCCCAGTACAAGGGCAGAAGAATGTTACAATGAGGCACATGGGCGTACAAGAAGGATAATAGAACGTACCTTTGGCCTCCTGAAGGCCAGGTTCGGTACCTCCATCTAACAGGTCGATCCCTGTGCTACTCAGCTAAGAAGGTCTGCCAAATAATCGTGGCATGCTGCATGTTATACAACCTTGCTTTGAGACGCCATGTGCCGTTTCTGCAGGAGGAGGAGGCTGGAGATGGCCGTGTGGCAGCAGTGGACCCTGTGGACAGTGAGGATGAGGAGGCAGAGGATGAGGACAACAGAACTGCAGTGATCAAACAATACTTCCAATGACACACAGGTAGGACAGTGTTATTTCATCATTCATTGACATTTTCTTGTTTATCTTTGTCACTAGCATGCTGTTATTTCCCACTTCTATGCCCACTCACTGTACCCTTTGGTAACTCATTTTGCAGATGTTGGTGCCCCACTATTGCTCCTAGTGTGATCACTGCAGCCAACTACAGGTCTTTCCAATGGGAACATTACTGTACATTTGAATTGCAATGTTTGAACCTGGTTAAAAGAATACATACTTAAATCATTTGATATACTCCATACTTGTATTTTTTCAAAGGGTGTTTATTTAAGTGCTAAGAAGTTGAGGGGCAAGTGCATTGGGCTGGGGTGATGATGGAGGAAAGTCCAGGGTATAGTTCCAGTCTATTTGTAGCACAGGTACATTGTCTAAGGGGACACAGGAAGGGGAGCAATGGCAGTTCAAGGTGGACAGGGTGACTGAGTGGGACACAAGGGTGACAATCAGGAGAGTCTAATTTCCTGGCGGGGTCTTGGCAATAGTCTCTGGCTTCTGCCTGGATTGCAGGGAACGTTTGCTGGGTGGTTCACCTTCTGCAGGGGGAGGGGTGCTGGTGGCCTGTTGGTCCTGTGGGGGGACCTCCTGTCCACTAGCGGCAGCGGAGGTGGAAGGCAGTTCAGATGTCTGGCTAGTGGCATGGACCCGCTGTTGTGAGGCTGCCTCCCTCATAATGTTGCCCATGTCTGCCTGCACCCCTGCAATGGAGACCAGTGTGGTGTTAATGGCCTGCAAGTCCTCCCTGATCCCCTGGTACTGTTCCCTCCTGCAGCTGCCTGTTCTCCTGCACGTTGGCCAGGATCTGGCCCAGCGTATCCTGGGTATGTTGGTATGCTCCCAGGAGTGCCTCTTGGAGAGTCGGTTCCCTGGGCCTGTCCTCCCCCGGTGCAAAGCACTCCTCCCAGTTTCCCTGTTGTCCTGTACCTCTGTCCCCTGAACCGTGTGCCCACTGACACCAGGTCCTTGATTGTCTTGTGGGCGAGGTGTGCCCTGGGGTCGCTGTATTGGTGGACACACTACTGATTGACAGGTCATGGGGACAGAGGTATGGGTACGCTGGGTGGGTGCTGTGGTGGTGTTTCCTGATGGGGGAGGCTCTGTGGTGGTGTGTGACTGTGGCTGGGTTACCGACTGTCCAGAGATCACTGATGTGCCAGGTTGGTCATCCAGATCCAGGCATCCAGAGTCGCTATCATCACTGTGGGCCTCTTCTGTGGGGGAATTGGATAGTGCTGGCACCTCTTCTCCGCTGACATTGGCCGGGGTACCTGTGGGGATGTGAATGCAGTGTTATTGTTTCTGTGTGTGACACATTGTGCATCAATAGGTTGCCCTCTTTGGTTGTATTTGCCCTGGCAGCTTTCACTTGTGTGAGTTGGTATGTGGTGGGCTAGCTGATTCTCTCTGGTGTGCATGCTTCAGTGATAGGTGTCAATGCAGGTCTGTGAGTGGTGTCCATGCATTGGTATGGCATGCAGGGCTTGGCATTGGGATGAGTAATATGTGATGGTAGGGTGTGCAGGAGGTGGTGGAATGATGGGAGTGAGGGTGAGGGTATGTGATGGCATGCAGGTAGGGGGTGATGATAGTATAGAGTTGACTTACAAGAGTCCAGTCCTACTGCTACTCCTGCCAGGCCTTCAGGATACATGATTGCCAAGACTTGCTCCTCCCATGTTGTTAGTTGTGGGGGAGGAGATGGGGGTCCACCGCCAGACCTCTGTACAGCTAGTTGGTGTCTTGCTGCAATGGAACATACCTTCCCCCGTAGGTCATCCCACCTCTTCTTGATGTCATCCCTGGTTCGTGGGTGCTGTCCCACGGCATTGACCCTGTCCACGATCCTCCGCCACAGCTCCATCTCCCTAGCAATGGATATCTGCTGCACCTCTGCTCCAAATAGCTGTGGCTCTACCCAGATGATTTCCTCCACCATGACCTTTAGCTCCTCCTCTGAGAATCGGGGGTGTCTTTGTGGTGCCATGGGTGCTGTGTGAGCAGTGTGGGTGAGGGTGTGTAGGGTGATGTGTTGGGGTGTGTTATGTAAGGTGCGTGGGTGGTATATAGATGATGGTGGTGTGTGGCTCTGGCCTTGTCTATGGTCGTGGTGTCTGTCTTGTGCCAATGGTTTGTATTCATTAAGGGTTTTGGGTAATGTGGGTGTGTGGTTTATAGTGGTGTCGGTGTGTGGGTGAGGTGTGTGTATAGGTGTCAGGTGTGTGTAGTTCGAATTGTCCAATGTGGTGTTGTTTTTTATGTGTGTGTGTATTTTGAGCGCGGTGGTATGTACCGCCAATGGTTTACCGTCGTTGAATGTCGGCCGTGGTGATTCGTGGGTCATAATGTTGTGGGCGTTGTTCTGTTGGCATAACGGTGTGGGTTTGGATACCGCCAGTTTATCACTGACCTTTGGTGTGGCGGACTTGTGTGTCTGTGGCTGTATACTGACAGATTGGTGTGTGTGTGTCATAATATGGTGAACGGACATCCGCAGCGGCGGCGGTAGATTGGAGGGCAGTCAGCGTGGCAGTAAGTGGGATTTTCCACCAATGTCATAATAAGGGCCAATATCTTCACTGCTGTTTTAATGCCCTGAAAGTCCTTAAGCAAATACCATTGCTAAGGACCTTAACACTGAAACTGTGTCTGCCATTGCAAACTACAACTCCTTTAGCTCACTCTCCTCTGCTCTAACCATCTCCTCATTATCACTCACACATCACTCAGGAGTTACACCAGATAGCATAAGACTACCATAAATCAAGGTATCTACTATGGATCATAAACTGGAATAAAGCTACTCCTAATCAAGCACACTGAAATACTGTCTAGGACAAAACGCACAGCTACTTCTGGTAGCCAGTACCACCCATTGATACACCTTACCTCTATCAACCAATCTCCCAGTCCAGTCACACCAAAACAACAACACAGAACTGTCTCTCCACAGAAGGGCATAACCACCCATTTGTATGATTTACATGAAAGATGGTAATATTAAGGAGATAGTGGAGTTTTACACACTCTGGCAAAACTGCCATGTGGTGGAGATTTTTTCTTGCATGTGGCTTGCCAACATTAAGTAGGCAAACACAAGTGAGGATTTCAACCTCCTAGCATGATTTTCAAGCACTAGAACACTTCCAGGCGAGATTTCTCAAGGCGGTGGTCACTGCAGATCGTGACCGTTTTGCAACCATTTGCATTGAGAAAGCTGCCGCTTGAGTATAAAATCCACTCAAGTGGCGGAAAGAAGTAGCCCCTTTCATCCCCCGCGTGGTGCCATTCGCACTGATTTTACAGCGTGGAATAAGCTCCCAGCGCTAAAAATTGGTGCGAGCAACACTGAGTTTTTGATGTACCTCTGCAGAATTCCACAGAGTGAAGCTCCTCGAGTTCTGCCCAGGCCTAGTGAATACTCACATCATATTTCATTACAGTAGCTTACTGCTGACAAGAGCAGTAATTTCTTATCCACTCCTCAACATTAACTACTCGTTAACTGCATGAGGTCATACAAAGTTAGCAAACCACACAATCGTTCGACATACCTACTTCTGGAGTGCCAACATGCACTCTAGTCTCAGTGTTTTCTAGTATTCCTCCATACATAATTATAAGGCATCCCACACACCTAAATACTCTGTTATCACAGATCCTGTAGCACATCATACTACCACAATCTCTAGAGCTTAAAGGTCTAAACACAAGAAAAGATCAATCTGGTGAAGCAACATCAGAAGAATGACCTCTCATACCAGTAATCCATCTTCTATACCTCAGATCAGAACTGATTTCTTTAATTGTAGTGGTGTGGTCTCTTATGCAACTTCCACATCTGCTCTCATTCAAGGCGTGGGCTTGGCCCTATTGCACTTTATGAACCTTTATTTTAAAGAGGGACCAGAGAAGCCCATGCTAGCAGGTGCAATGAGTGGCTGCGCCTGCGTACAAAATGATGTCTAGGGGGTTCAATAGGGTCCCCTTCCCCTCCTCTGGGGGTGCATTCACTGTGTGCTGCCTCATTGTGGTGCACAGTGAGTGACCTCTTAAGAGCTCATTTGCCTCAACAACATCTGTAAAACGGTGCAGAGTTAAAGTGCTTTCTCATTCGTATGTTGGCCACACCCTGTTATAATGATGGCATGCTACCTTGAGATTGTGCTGTTGCACACATAGGGGGTCATTACAACCTCGACGGTCTTTCTACAAGACCGCCGAGGGACCGCCGTGCGGAAGACCGCCAGTAGTGGCGGTTTGCCGCTCGGCGTATTATGAATGTTGGCTGCTCTCCGTCCTTTTTCCGATGGAGAGCCGCCAACAGCCATACTGGCGGGCGGCGGGGAAGTGGAGGTTGCTCCACCTTCACCACCACGCCAACAGAACACCGCCCACCGAATCACGTCCTGTGATTCGGTGTGGTGGTGTTCTGTTGGCGGTGTGGTGTCGGCGGAGCAGCCCCCATGGATCCCGTCCCCTCCCGGAGGATCGACGGAACAGGTAAGTCGATCGTCCGTTAGGGGAGGGGGGTGGGGGGGTGTTGTGTGGGTGCATGGGGGTGTGCGTGTGTGTATGTAGAGGGGGTGTGTGAGTGCGTGTATGCTTGCGGGGGTGTTGCGTGTATTTGGAATGAGTGCGTGTATGTCTGTGGGTATGTCTGTATGGATGTGTGTGTGTATGTTTGTATGTGGGTGTGCGTATCTGACTGTGTGTGTGGATGTAGGCATGTATGTCGGTGTGTGTGCGTGTGTGTGTTGGTGGTGCCTGCGTGCGTGTTGGGTGTGTGTGAGTTCTGTGTTGTTGGGGGTCGGGGTGGGGAAGGGGGCCCTGCCACCTTTGGGGGGTGGCAGGGGTGGTGGGGGGTTTAGGGGAGGGAGTCGGTGGGGGTGGGGGAAACCCCTATCAGTGCCAGGGAAGGAATTCCCTGGCACGGATAGTGCTTACCGCCATGGATTTCATGGCGGTTCCAACCGCTGGAAATCCACGGCGGTAAGCCGGGTCAAAATACCGCCGCCGGTATAGTGACGGCTGCCGGGCTGGAGAGCCAGGTCTCCAGCCGGGCGGGCGGAACGGAGAACCGGCGGATGACCATGGCGGTAACCGCCATGGTCATGATACGCTGAGGAAAGACCGCAAGCCTGTTGGCGGTCTTACCGCCGGTTCTCCGCCTTCTGCCAGGGTTGTAATGACCCCCATAGTGCCTGAATCTTCTTGGGACAGGGACAGCACAAGGGTCTTCAGCGCATTCTGTAGTAAGTACCCCATGGGAACAGAAAGCAGGCTTTTATGCCTGTTGCTTCCCGCAGCACTTTGTATATTTCAGCCCCTGATCACCTAGTGATAAACAAACAATCATTTATCATGTTAATATTGTTTTTAGAAATATGAGCAAAGTATCTACCAGACTAGAAAAAGTAATTTCCAAGTTAATTCACCCTTCCTAAATGTGATTTGTGAAAGAGAGGCTTGCATGTGACAACCTCAGATTTTTTAGTTATATACTAGAGAAGACCAAACTCCTAGACACAACAACTGCAGCCATTGCATTAGACACAGAAAAGGCATTTAATAAAGTTTCATTTCTAAGGGCAATCCTCACCAAATATGAACTAGGGGAGTCATTCTCTGGAATTATCTAACCACTTTAATCAGAACCCAATGGCAGAATAAGAATCAATCGAAACCTATCTTCCCCTTTTAATCTCTTGCACAGTACATGAGAAGTCTGTACTCTTTCCCCCCACCTTTTTCTACTGACCATAGCATCACTCTTAGGGGCATATTTATACTCCGTTTGCGCCGAATTAGTGTCGTTTTTTTCGACGCAAATTCGGCGCAAAACTAACGCCATATTTATACTTTGGCGTTAGACGCGTCTAGCGCCAAAGTATGGGCAAATAGAGTCATTTTTTTGCGTGAACGCCTTCCTTGCGTTAATGAGATGCAAGGAAGGCGTTCCCGTCTAAAAAAATGACGGCGACGCAAAAGCGTCGTATTTATACTCCCGGGCAAAAATCACGCCCGGGAGTGGTCGGGTCAAAAAACCCTGCATTTGCGCCACTTTTTAACGCCTGGGTCAGGGTAGGCGTTAAGGGGCCTGTGGGCTCAAAATGAGCCCACAGGTGCCCTCCCCTGCCCCCAGGAACCCCCCCCTGCCACCCCTGCCCACCCCAGGAGGACACCCAAGGATGGAGGGACCCACCCCAGGGACATTCAGGTAAGTTCAGGTAAGTATAATTTTTTATTTTTTTTAATTTTTTTTGGTGGCATAGGGGGGCCTTATTTGTGCCCCCCTACATGCCACTATGCCCAATGACCATGCCCAGGGGACAGAAGTCCCCTGGGCATGGCCATTGGGCAAGGGGGCATGACTCCTGTCTTTACTAAGACAGGAGTAATTTAAATGGCGTCTGGGCGTCGAAAAAAATGGCGCAAATCGGGTTGAGGCGATTTTTTTGCCTTAACCTGACTTGCCCCATTTTAAGACGCCCTAACGCCATTTTCCCCCTACGCCGGCGCTGCCTGGTCTACGTGGTTTTTTTCCACGCACACCAGGCAGCGCCGGTCTGCTAGCGCCGGCTAACGCCATTCCATAAATACGGCGCCCGCATGGCGCTTCAGAATGGCGTTAGACGGCGCTAAATATTTTGACGCTAAACTGCGTTAGCGCAGTTTAGCGTCAAAAAGTATAAATATGGCCCTTAATATCACTATTGAACAACAAAGAAATAAAAGGAATTCATTTTCCCTCTGGCAAGTAAACAGTAGTAGCTTACACTGATGACATCCTAATATTCTCAGAAGAAGTACGCAAAGCCTTTCCTGTTATAATAGACACAATAAACAAATTTGTGTCAGTTTCTAGGCACTCCCTTAACAACAGAACAGTCTTATAATGGCAACAGAACAGTCTTATAATGGCAACAGAACAGTCTTCTATACCTAGGCATCTGGTTTGGTAAAGATAAAATTAGCCTAAATGAGAATAAAGAGCAAAGTCCTTTTCTGTGGTACAAAGAGAATGTAACTTACCTGACATAGAATTTTACACATTTTTTAAACCATTGGGCTGGGGGGGCATGACTCCTGTCTTTACTTAGACAGGAGTAATGTCCATGGGGGATGTGTGCCAAAATATGGCACTAATCGGTTTAGAGTCATTTTCTTGACTCTAACCTGACTAGCGCCATTCTTTAACGCACAACCTCCAGTTTTACCTCCTCCTCCCCCACCCGGTTAGCGTCAACTATTTTAACGGGACTTACCGCCGGCTAACATCATACCATAAATATAATGCCCGGCCAGCATCTTGGGATGGCGCTAGACGGCGGTATACTTTTTGACGCTAAACTGCGTTAGCGGAGTTTAGCGTAAAAAAGTATAAGTCAGGGCCATGGTGGGCACAGTCATGCTTCATCAGGAATGTAGATAACAGAATAATCTAAAACAAACTTCTTACCAGAATAACATTGATGTTTACTTACAAAAATGCAAACCCCCATCAACATACAAAACGAACTGATTGAAGTCAATCTTTCCCTAAGCATTCCATTATTTATTCTGACCCTGTATGTACCTGCCAGTACGAAGATTCAGTGCAGGCCTACCACAACACATCTTGTCCAGTCATCCTACAATACACATCTCCCTACTCCCTTTCCTTTCTATCTCTACACCCAAATCTTTTATTCTTTGTTTCACTCAGATACACCAACTACAACATCAGATAACACAACTCCCACTGGGGTAAATGAGGCTCTCCGTCTGGGTGGTAAGATGGAGCGGTTTATCTTCTCAAGACACAAGAGCAACTCATGAACGGAACTCAAACCACTCACTCTATTAATATACGAATGCTGGATACTACTGTTTCATACAATACTTTTCTCATACTTCCCTTCTCAAGTTAGACAACAATAACAATACATTTAACACTGGGTGTTTTGTTTATCTATGGATCAACTTATAACATGTATTTTGTATCCTGTTCAGTTTATTCTTTCATTGAAAACCATTGAGACTTTTGGAAATTAAAAAGCAAGAAAAGAAACGTGGGTAAATTATTTACTCAACCATGCAGTTCACCTGATTGATCTGCCATTATATGAAGTGCAGGCAGGCAAATACTCCAACATTTAGCATTTTTGGAAAACACATCTTCTTTGAATCGAAACTACAACTTATTTCTGGTTAAATAAAAGTTTTCTAAATACGAAGTTTTGGGTATACTCTTTTATAGGGTTGGAACACTGAATTTGGTATAGCAACATTTATATATGTTTTTTTCCTTGGTACAGGAATTATTACAGTAATTTAACATGGTTCCTTGATGGTAGGCATAATGTGACTGACTAAAAAGGCATGGAGCCTCAGGGAGTAGTTACAAAGAGAACTTGTGTGTTATGATGTGCAGAGCTTGAACCTTGAGGCTTTATGGACCTGTCAAATGAAGACTGGGACCACAGGTCTTCACAGACCTCGTTGAAATGCTTTGAGTAGCAGGGTTCATGGATCCAATGTGCTTCCTAGGAACACTGATAAGAAACAAAAGCCTTTGGGGAAAAGGGGTATTCTTAACTGCAGGTGACACTCCCACCTCTTAAGGCCACACTTCTTTAAACAATGGAAAAATTGAAATAAGTTTACAACTGGTGTATTTATAAGATATGGGACATCTAGTGACTGAAGGATAAAGCAACCTGATTCTCAATAAAAGGAAGTATAATATTATTCTATGTGTCTTGTAAATAGAACACAGTAGTATTTTGTTTCCTGGGTCATTTTAAGAGGTGTCAGCAACAGTTTCTTATATAAAGTCTCAAAGACTGATCCCTCCTGTGTCTCAAAATCCGAGGATCTGTCTTCAAAGCAGTCTTAGGCCACTCCGTCTCATTCCCTTGTTTATGCTATCGGTGTTCTAGTTTGAATTCTTAAGTTAGGAATTTGTATGTTTTACTTCTATTTGTTGATTGTGTTTTTTTAGTGGTTTTCCTGCAAAGTGTTTGCTTATTCCTGTCTTAGATACCTCTGCATTGCCTCTGCCATCTTACACAACTTTCCTGGTGCCTTGCTTGGTGCCTCTTCACTTTACTGAATCTGGAGGACGGTGTGGAGGTCTCTGAGGAAGCTCACCTTGTTATCTCTCTCTCATAAATAAGGAAAAAGCAAAGGGCTTGTGACTTGCCACTAACACTATGGGCCTCATTATGAGTTTGGCTGTCTGAGGGTAAGACCGACACAGTGGCAGCCGGAAAAAGATCGCCATGTTGGCGGTCATCCGCCCGCCGTATTAAGAGTTACACAGCTCAGTCTGCCAAAAAACAGTCAAATTCCCAAAATGGCCAGGACACTGGAGGACAGAAAAAAGGGGGTTCGACTACCAGCACCGCCAGCCCACCAAAAAGCCTTCAATCAAATTACGTTCCAGAAATCATGAGAGCAGTTCTTCCATGGTGGAAAACCATTGGTGGTGCGAACTGCAGCGGTCTGAAGTCACATCAGTCAGAACACACCACCACATTGGATAGTTTGAGTACCCCACACCTGACACACATCCACACTCCCGACACACCTACAAACTGCACTATAAAACACACCCCTACACAACCCACAATCCGTTGCAACCAGAACGCCACTCACAGCCAGAGACTATAAAAAGATAAAAAGAACTAGCAAAACAGAAAATAAGCACCCCTACACATTTCACACAGAAGTCATCCTACACTTGTAAAACATACACAAAACATAATTTTTTATCCCACACAATACACAACAACCGTCGCCCACTCACAGCACAGCACCCACACCTTATCACTAAAAGTTTCCCAACACATTTTTCACTACCTCACTTTCTCTTCCACCACTACAATGTCCCCACAAAATAATGTACGTTTCACTGTTGATGAGTTGAGGCTCATGGTGGATGAAATTGTCAGAGTAGAGCCATACCTTTTTGGAGCACAGGTCCAGCAAACATTAATAGCCAGGAAAATGGAGTTGCAGCAAAGGATAGTCGACAGGGTGAATTCTGTAGGCAGTTACACACGCACAAGGAAGAACCTCAGGACGAGGTGGAACAACCTCAGGGGGAAGGTACGTTCCATGGCCACAAGGCAACAGACTGGCGGTGAACCCCCACATCCCCCACTACTTTCACATCATGGGAAGAGAAGGTCTTGGACATCCTGAGGGCCTGACAGGAATAGCTGTGGGAGTGGAATCTGGTAAGTCATTACACCATTAATGTCACCAAAATGTTTTGTCTTGCCTGCTCATGGATCACCTTTCCCCACCTCAGTGCCCAAACCACCCACCACCCCGTGTTCAAATGTCTAAATAGCCCTCTCTGGCATTCCACATGTCAACTAAACTCATCTGGGGCCACAGTGTTTGTGTATGGCATGTGAAGTACAGGGACTGACAGCACTACAACTCACAGCAGGTACTGTTCCACCTGTAAGAAAACCAGAACAGTGTACTATATTTTAAAATGTCTTGCATGTGAAATTAACAATAAATGTAATAGCTCCTAAATGCACCACTGTCTTACAGTCCCTGGCAATGACAGCAATTCAATGACCCATTACCAGTACTATTACAAGCAAAACACAGCTACAGATGCATCCCCTACCAAACTGGCCTTTGAGAAAACCTTCCTTACAATGTCATATAGTCACCTGGGTGGGGAAGGCTCTATAGGAAACTGGTCAAATGGTAACTCCCCATACTATGTCTGTCACCATTGTGCATTGTCCAGCTGTCAGTTGATTCAATGATGCCATACACCTCACTAGGAGAGAAATGTACATTGTCATGTCTTTACTCAGACAAGATGTGAGGGTATCAGCAGTCATCTAAACACCAACCCATTCCAAGTGCTTGGAGCATGCTGTAAGCAATTGCAAATAGCTGGGTCTCACATTGCTCTAACCCAGATTTGGAAGCAGCTTTCATTGTCATATCAGGGAATCATGTAAAGGCAGTGTGTGCATTTCACATAGCATGTCTGTTTGTCACTTACAGCACTGTGTTTTCTACTTCTCCAACAGGTAACCTTGCCATTCTCAACATGGAGAAGACACCAGAGACCAACAATTTCCCTCTGGATTAAAGCCCTAGTGAGGAAAACACCATTGGATGTTTGGCCACTGAGGATAAAGCTGGCCCATCAGGGACACCTGGCCAGTCAACAACTGTGAACCTCACCCTGCCCACATTGACTCCTCCCAGCCCTGTTGCATCTGCATCACAGGCAACCATTTGTCCCCAAACCTGTGTCCCAAGGACAGTGTCCTCCATTGTGTGCCCCCACTACAGGTACAGGTACCTGAGTCTCCTGTTGTCACCCCTGACAGTGATAGTTCTGCTACCAGTGGGAGTGGGCACACTGTGCCATGGGCACAGGTATGTGGGGGTAGGGTGTGTGGGAGGGATGGTCTGGTCCTGAGGATAGGGGCTTCAAGGGACACAACTGACCAGAACACTATCTCCCAAGTCTTGGGAGCCTACCAATATTCCCAAGGCACGATGGGCCAGTTACTGACCATGCTGGGGGAGACCCGACAGCTGCAGAGAGACAGCCACCAGGAAACCATGCAGCAGTGGCAGGCCCAAAATGCCATCCTGACATCCATTGCTGGGGTGCCGAGGGACATGAATACCACCCTCAGTAGGTTTTGTAGCCAACATCAGGCCTTTTCCACTAGCAATGAAACATCAGACCTCCTACACCTGTGGCTACTAGTGGAATGGGGGCCCTGCCAGGTGAAGGGAATACCTTAGACACCCCACCCTCTATAGGAGACGTCCATCCAGATATCCAGGAGGACCAGATGCCAAGACCAAGCCCACTGCCAGGAAGTAAACCTCTACTGATAGGTTTCCCTTATGTGGCACAGATACAACCTGTTGACTGTTCTGAAACCTATCTCCATTTTCCTACGGTACAAGGACACTGGACTTGTGTTTCCAAATGGTGTAGCAGCTAACCTCATTAATTCATCCACCATGACTGAACCCTTCACTGTTATGTTTGTGTTATTTTTGTTTCTTATCATTCATTTTGCTGTGCACTCCCCAATAAATGCCACTTAACCACAGATATTGTGTTAGTGTGATTTACCAACCATAGACAACTGTCATGTATGGAAGGCCTGTATCAAAATGTTCCTCTCTAATGCAAAACATTTGTCGTGGTCATTACACTTTTACTGTATAACCAGGATACATATTGCATTGACAACGTATAATATACATGACTCAAGTCACTTATATTGTACATTCACACATATTTATTTGGAGAATGCTAATTACCACATAATGAAGCACTGCTGCTAACTTCAGTGCTGTAGCATAGGTGTCAAACAGTACCAACCCACAGACTTATGAGGTTAGGAACATGTCAGTCTTTCAGTATCCCAGGAGGCAAACAGATTGGTTCAATGTATCATCAGCTAAAGCCTTATCACATACCCATACCCATACCCATACCACAGTTCCCAAATGCCCATACCCCATGAAACAGACAGAGGTCAGTACTAATGTCCCCAGTAATATAACCTTCCACTTACCATGGTCAGGTATCTGTTGGCTTGCCACTCACCTATGTTAGTCTTCAGACACATGCACATTGTTCTGCAAAGTGGAAACAGACTGACAGCTATGTACACGTTAGTTCACATACAACTAAAAAACTAATGATGTTAGAGGGTCTGGATACCACATTATGACATGTGTCAGAGACAAATGAAATTAATTTTGGACATCCACATATATGGTAGCAGATGAAAGGTACAGACACACATTACATATATGACTTACCAACCAGCCAGGCCCTCTCTGTGTATAATCGTGTCATTAGCAGTGGGATATTGCTCTTCCGCATAATGAAGGAATCATGAACTGACCCAGGATACTTAGCACCAACTTGTGAAATGTAGAGGTCAGTCAAACAGACCACCTGGACGTTGATGGAGTGGAAGTTTTTCCTGTTCATATATACATGTTCATGGGCACTCGGGGGAACCAAGGCAACATGGGTGCCATCTATGGCTCCAACCATACGTGGAATGTGTCCCAAAGCATTAAAAGCAGACTTTACATGGGCCAAATCTTCACGTTGGGGAAATCTGATGTAGCTGTCCAGGTGTTTCAACAATGCAGAGTGTACGGTCTTTAAAACCAGACGGAACATGGGCTGAGACATCCCTACAGTCAGAGCCACTGTATTTTTAAAGGACCCAGTGGCCTGGAAGTGTAGCACTGACAAGAATTGGACAATGGGAGGTATGCAATTGGGATTACGAATGGCAGGCATCTGATGTTGCTCCAGCTGACGACTGACATCCATGATTGTCTGCCTATCCAGGTGGTATATTTGATGACATGTCGCTCCTCCATTGTGTGCAGGTCTGCTTGTGGACGGTACACTGGAGGTTGTCTTGCACTTCTCATGATAGGGTAACTATGTGGCACAACACCAGAAAATATATGTAAAACTTTGATCCATACAGCATAATTATGACCACACCAACGTCACTGATAAAGCTACATTATGTCACATGAAACAGTGAAAAGGTTGAACTCAGCACATACCTAGGGAACATTTGCCTAAATACTGTAATCAGATCCCCTTAAACCGAGCAAGTTAATGGAAAAACATGTCACTGACTGTAAAAGTGACATCAATTTACTTAACATGTGTGACATAGTTGGAACAACTATACGATGTTCAGATCGTCATTACTCTGCTGACAATAATGTTTTGTGTACATAACTCAGGATACTTAAGTTTCACAACCTATACATAATACATGCACATCGCTACATGTTTGCATTCACCTAGCAGTTAACACATTATCATAAAGTCGAATCTTAGTGCATGATGCAACTTTCATAACTGAAAAGGTAAATATATGAGCCTCAAAATGGTAGCTGCCTGATCTGTACTGGACATCAGGAAGTGACCTAACTCTGCTGGTGGATGTCGTCATGGCGGTAGACAGTCATAACCAAGGAGGACATTGCCATTGGAACACATTGCTGCCTTTGGCGGACTTGGGCCACTGGTGACGTCTGCCGGCAGTGACGGTCCTGTACGTGGCAGAGGTGACCGCCATATCATGCTTCACGCCTCACTTGACTCCTGACACTGCTGCCAGCAAGACCTCCATGACCTGAGCTGCTGTGTACTGCCTCTGGGAGCAATCATGCCACGTCCTACAGGTGATAGCTTGTGGGGGAGGTTCTACCCCTGTATTGACAGCTCTATAGTGCACCAGAGGAGCAGGTAAGTACACTTTAATACCAATGTCTGAAATGTTGTGTGTATGCTGATGTTGATGAAATGTGGTGGAATGAAGGATTGGGATGATATGTGTGGTAGATGGACATGTGCACATGCGCATAATACATAGTAGGGAGTGTGCAATGTATGTACCCTGACCCACCAAAAAACTGTAGAACATGATAAATGAAGGTGGTGTTTAAAATAGTTGTATACTTATACAATGCTTAAAGACATGCTTGTGGTCTGGTCATTTATTTCTAGCCAAGAGCTGGTACTGGATATGCATGTTGTACGCCTGACTCCATTTCACACATGGCCTGTCTGCAGATGGTCATTCCACATAGAAGGGGATGTTTAAGGAAGTTTTTGTATGGCTACTTGCAAAAACTTTTGATTCACTCTTCTTGTTTTGGGATGGTGCATGTGGACAAAACTTTCTCCTCTTTTCTGTGTCATCCATGCAGGTTAACACCTGCCAGAAAAAGGGGATCTGGTGTGCCATCGCCAAGAAAGTGCTGACCCTGAGGGTCCACAGCCGTCGGAGCACCCACTGTAGGAAGTGGTGGGAGGACCTTAGGGACTAGGCCAGGAAGACCACAGACCCAAGGAGGAAGGGGTGGCCGTCTGACTTTGCCGCCCACTAATGGCCCGCATATTGGTGGTGGCCTACCCTGAATTGGATAGGCGTTTGAGGGCAGCACAGCAGCCACAAGGGGGTAAGTACTGACTTAACACATTTTCATCCCAATGGCAGTTCAGTGTATGAAGTGATAGAATCTAAGCTGAGATAATGTGGTAAGTGCAAAGGATCAAGGATCTCCAAGGAACACATAGATGTAAAGTCCTCGACATTGGTACACAGGTGTGCACATACTATTGTGTATAGGGACATATTACTCTCCTATGTTGTCCTTTCTGTACAAAATCATATGATGATGCACATGTGACAGTATCATATGTGTACCACTATACTGCTATATATACTCTGCTGGTTGTTACTTGCCACCTACAGATCCATACTCCCAATATCATGATGGTAACTTGTTCCGGTATTTGCCCTCTGTCCATTCCAATGCCCCTTGATCCATGGCTATGTGCAACATAGAGTCTGACAAGTTGTAGTCATACCTACTTTTCTGAGGTTTCTGATGAGTAACAACTTCATGTGAAGCATTGATGTCCATCTAACATTTCACATGCCATACTTGTTCAACTTACTCAGAGCTGTTAAGAGGTGAACCCATTTGGTAAGTGAGGGCTGTACATTGGCCCCTGTAATGTCTCATCTGAGTGAACATCCTACATGTTGAAAACCATGGAGATACCATATTGCTAGACTGCTATTGCAACACATACATTGTTAGCAGAGCCCTGAATGTTAGTGCCGTGTACATGTTATTTGAATGGTAAGTGGCTACACAGCTATTTCCTTATTCATTGTGTTGTGGGCATGCTAAATAGGCCAAGACATCTCAGGAACAGTTACATTATTCACAGGATTTTTCCAACATCATGTGTACATTGTAAAGTTTTGTGACCAATAAACATTGTAATGTATCATAGACATACTTTCGCTTGCTATACTGGATATGTTTTGATTGCTTTTAGTACAGAAACATATTGTTGTACTGAGTACATTGTGTTGCAGGTGTTGTAGTTCACATTCACATGTGGGTGGAATGGTATGTGTTGTCAGTCATTTGGCTAGCTTCAAGGTGTATGTCTCTATCATGGTATCCTCAGATGTGGTTTAATGTAACTGACAAATTCCAAAACAGCTGTTAGGCTACTCATGTCTGAAGTGTGGATAGTGATGTTGCCACTCAAACATTGGGCTATTGTTGTTACCACTCATCATGATACTTTGTATGTGGCCTTCATGCACACAGGTGTCCATTATATTTAATGCGTGGTTATGCTACCTGTGGTTTTCTGTGGGCTAATTAGGCCTCTATGAGTGTGCAAGACTTTGTTTACAGGTGGAGAATGACTAAGATGAGTAGGACAACAAAGTAGGTATTACCCTTTCCTATATCACTATTGATATATGTGTTGGTGACATGTGTTTAGACTCTATCATACTCCAAATTAGGAAATGCCAAATATAGTTGTTGCACGTTTGCAATTTTCAATTGTGAAGGTTGTGGACTCTGTGACATGAAATTGTTTTGGCTTGTATGCAACATGCTGTCTATTTTTGGCATATTATAAGGTTCTTTTCCTGGTACATGACATCAGCTAATAATGTAGGTATGTGTGGATCTTGTGTATGTAATATGTGGAAACAAATGTTACCACTATTTCCCATTGCTTGGTTGTTGGTAGACCATGTTGCTGTAGATAGGGACACAGAATCGTGTTGCCAAGTCAGGTTGTCATGCAATGGTTACTGTGATAGCTCTACTGATATGATGGTATAGTAGGTGTGCAATAGAAGGCTTAGTTGGTGTGTGACATTGTTATAATGTAGGGGTATAGATAGTATCTTGTTGAGACATGGGCCCTCATTACGACCCTGGCGGTATAGAACCGCCAGGGCCGCGGCACGCGGGAGCACCGCCGACAGGCTGGCGGTGCCCCGCAGGGCATTCTGACCGCGGCGGTAACGCCGCGGTCAGAACAGGAAAACTGGCGGTCTCCCGCCAGTTTCCCGTGGCCCGTTTGAATCCTCCAAGGCGGCGCAGCTTGCTGCGCCGCCGAGGGGATTCTGACAAGCCATACCGCCATCCTGTTCCTGGCGGTTCGGCCGCCAGGAACAGGATGGCGGTATGGCCAATGGCATGGGCACTGCAGGGGCCCCCGTAAGAGGGCCCCACTTTGTATTTCACTGTCTGCATTGCAGACAGCGAAATACGCGACGGGTGCCACTGCACCCGTCGCACCTTCCCACTCCTCCGGCTCGATTCCGAGCCGGCGTCCTCGTGGGAAGGTTGTTTCCCGCTGGGCTGGCGGGCGGCCTTAAGGCGGCCGCCCGCCCGCCCAGCGGGAAACTCAGAATGCCGGCCGCGGTCTTCAGACCGCGGTGCGGTATTCCTGCGGCGCAACTTTGGCGGGCGGCCTCTGACGCCCGTCAAAGTTGTAATGAGGGCCATGAAGTTGGCACTAACCTGGTTCTACCTGGGGGTTGTAGTACGACTGGGTGTAATGTGAATGATGTGTACAGCATGATGTTAGTATATGAAAAAAATTTGATGACCCTACCTCTCTTCCTGTTTTCCAGCATAAGCATCGGCAGGCAAATGAGACAGGGCACAGCCGCGTAGGGAAGCTACTGGCCACAGTACCTAAAGTCATGATACCACCGACACTGAGGGTTCCAGGAGGGTGAGGGGAGTGCCACAGGGAAGACAGGATCCACCTCATCATCATCGAAATCCTCCTCCAGTAGACACTCCCTGGTGGTGGCAGACCCACCTGGGACCACCTCAGCACCATCTCTGTCCATCACCCCCCTTTCTACCACTGCTCTCCATGTAGCTCCCCACCCAGTTTGCAATGCCCGCTCACCGAAGAGGGTGGGCATCTCCTTTGCTGCAGACACCTCTGTCCCAGCCCCTGGTAGCCCTGCTGCCCTCAGTGAGGAAGCTATTGTCCTCCTTAGGTCCATCTCTGTGGGTCAGTGGACCATCGTGAATGCCATCCATGGACTGGCAACTCAAATCCAACAGAGTAATGCATTCCTTGAGAGCATTCACGGTGCACTGGCTGGCCTACAGAGATCTTTTCAGGCTCTGGCTTCCACACTGATGGCAGCCAGTCACCCTTTGTCTACTGTCCCACCACAACCTTCCTCTTCCCAATCCCAATCCCCTCTTTCCTGACCCAGCCAAAGCCCACAGACAGGCATGCATCCACCTCAACATCCAAGGGTAGCTCAGACAAACATAGCACCACAGGACACAAAACCGGCATACACACAAGCAACATTCAGATGCACACACAGCAACAGTCACAACCTGCCCTGACACACCGAGCATCACAGACAGCACACTAGACACACATGCAGACACCATACCAACATTTACAGTTTCAGCCACTACACCTATCCTACCCACAGACAGCACCACAGCAGACCCTCAGACATCCAGCCTAGTCTCTACACCCACAGACACCACAACCACTCACACTCCTACATGCAGCACATCCACCATACCTGCAGTCACCAACCAAACAAACAGCCACGAACCCACCACGGCATCTCCCAGCACCTTCACCTCCCTAGCCCGAAACACATAAACACCCTCACTCAACCACCCAACAGACACCCCTGACCCACATGCATACCTCCCACAAACACACACCAAAGACATCCACAGCAACACCTCATACAACCACTCCCTCTTCCTCCACACCCAACCCCTTTTGGTCTGACCATCCCTGTGTGTGTAAAAAATCTTTCCTTTCTGAGTTAGCCCTTTTCCTTACTCCTCTCCCCCTGTGAAACCCCTAAACGTGCTGTTACCCTCCCCAAGTCCATCCCTTCCACCTCCAAGGCCTCTTCTACCCCCTAAAAGTACCCATGCCCCTCTCCCTGACAAGAAGTCTACTCCTCCCATGAAGACCCACCCCTCTCTCAAGCCTAAACCTAACCCCCCTCCCAAGCCAAATCCCAAAGACCCCCTCCCAAGCCCAAACCCCCCTCTCTACCCCACCTCCAGATAATCCATGAGGTACCTGCCTGCCCCCTTGATGCCCCTACCTGTGGAGTTTACATGGGAGTCAGGAGTCAAGTTTGGGGTACCAATATGTGCCTTTGGTGCACATTATTGTGACAATGGGCTGCCTATTGGCTTTGACTTTCTTCACATTATGGTTAAAAATAAATTCACTCCAACCAGTTGTTGGTTCCCTGGTTACATCTTTGTCCTGCATTTCATTTACTAGGTTAGAGTTGTACCTGGCTAACATTGGTTGTATGTCAGTATTTGTGTATGTGTGGTGCTTGTGCTTTTTGTATTGTATCTCCAGTATGTATGGGTGTGTGCAGTGCTTTTGTCCCCCAGGGATAGGTTGTGTGTTGTGTGATGGGCATGTGTATGTAGCAGACATGTTGTTGTCACGGTATAGTGTTTGTGTTGACATGTGTTTGTTGCTGTGTTGTGTGGCTTTGTGTGCTTTGACTGTGTGAATGTGCGTGTTTTGTGCATGTGATGATAGGGATGATGTGCTGTGTGTGTGATGTGTGTGTCGGTTAGTAAGTTGTCTGATTGTGTAATTGTGTGTATTCATTCCGTGTAGATTGTAGGTTGTGTTGTATATGTGATGTGTCCCTGGGTAGCGTCTATTGTGAGGGCTTGCTAATGTGTGGACAATGGTGCAGTTGTGGTGTTGTTGTGACGTGTTGTGGCGTTGTGTGTTACTGTGTGAGACTGGGCCTGTGCTGTGTTTCCGTGTGTGTGTGTTTTTGACATGTGTGTATGCTGGCTGTAGTATGCGTACTGTTTATGTGTGGTTGTCTGTGTGACTATATGTGAGTGTGCGTGTCAGTGTACAGTTATGTATGAGTGTCACCCTCTCACCCCCTTCCCAATGGTATGTTGTGTAAGTATACAAAAATGAACAATATACAGCAGCAACAGGTAAGTGTGTGTGTGCTTACGGCTGCTGTCAGAAGCAGTGGTGAAGATTCCAAAGTCTTTCGGCGAGCAAGCATAGCGGGATGACATCTAGTTCTGGTTCCATGGCGGCTCCAGACGTGTATGGCTTCCTGAAGGTGACTGTCTCCTTTTATAGAGTTCATTCCATCAGGGTTTCCTTCTTGGTGATGTGTCCGCAGCGGAAATCTTGGCAGTGTGCAGCCTCATAATATGTCTGTTGGAAACATGGTTTCTGCAGGCCAGAAGGTGCCTTCAGTCCGTGGCGTTCTGACCGCAGAGGCGGTGCTGGCGGTGCTTTGGCTGTATTCCGCAGGAAATACTGCCAAAGTCATTACTTGGTGGTCTTCTCCGCCAGCCTATGGTCCTGGGACAGCCAAACTTGTAATGAGGCCCTCTGTGTCTTTTTGTAGACATGGTGATTGGTATCAGTGTGGATGTTCAGAGGGAGCCTGTTCAATCGCTTGTGTCCTTAGACAAGACGGTAAGCTGCTGCTTTTTCTGAAAACCTGGAAGAGGCTCGGGTTGAATGAGCACTGTGATCATCTGGAAGCGTAGATCTTAATTACAGAATAACTATGGGCTGCCAAGACATGCAATAATTATTTCTATTGATTCCTCCATGCTAAGAGGTTAAGAATTACAGATACGATATTCCAACTACAATAAAAAAAACTTTTGTTGCTATCAATAATTTTCTGGAAGCTGGAATATCATATTTTTCTGACTTTGACCACAAGGGTCCCCTTAGAATTCTGATTCTCAAGGTAATTCCCTATTTTATAGCAACACCAGTAGTAACGATTATGGGACCAAGATGAAATAAACCACATTTCTATGACATAAATCACTTTTAGCCACCTCAAAATACACTCTGACGCACCCAAAAAGTTTTTGATACCACTCTTCTCACCAAATTGGCCACACTAAACAATACTCGTGGCCTATCCCAATGCCCATCCCACTTAATACCAGGCCCAGGCATAATTTTAATTACTTTGGAGTAATCAGAATATTTTCAGTAATTTTGCGTTACTCTTTGTTGCAGAATCACCAACAATTATACAATTACATCCGCATGCATAATTGAGAGTTATTTGGGAGGGAGGGAGTGCGCGAGCCACCAGCCAAGATGGCTGCTAGTTCACGGAGCTCCGCGCATCGTCGGACAAGTTTCCGACACTGGAGCCGTTTTTCTTTCATCTTTTTTGGTGCCTTTCTTATAATTGCCTGCTGGATGTGTTGGTGAGCATTTTTCACGTTTTAAATGCCGCCTAGCTTCTTTTTTTGACTTTTAAATATTTTTCTACGTTTCTCCTCATGAAATGCGGCCATTTTGAATAACTATTACTCACCACTACAATGTACTTATTTGCTTGCTTTTTTAACCTTTGATGGATTTGTTTGCAGTTTTATGCATAAGCCATGTAATTTGTTTTTACTATCCCATCAATAAATATTTGGAGTTCCTGGGCCACTTGTTTCCTTATTGAAGGATTTTTATTTTTTATGGGCAAACTAAAGAAAAAAAAATCTGTCACATCAGTTCTCCTCAACTGATAAACTTTCGCAGTTTTTACAATTGGATACTTCTGCTGCAGCGTCTTCTTCTGCCAAGTCAAAGATGTCTTCCTCATCATCTTCTTTGCTTCAAGTCTCTCAGAATAATTCTACAACTACTCATGAGAGGGTCAAACAAGACACACCTTCACCAGTAAAATCTACCTCACCGATTTCTCTTGAACTTGTGCTTGACAAAGTACGTACACAGCGTCCTTTTATTGAAGAAACTAATTCTGGGATGTAAAATCTTGATACTAAGTGGTCTCAAATGGAATTGAGAGTTTCTGTTTGGGAGCAAAGAGTCAGTGAAGTGCAAGATGAAACGAAAAAAATTGCTCACTTGGAGAAGGAAGTGGCAACTTTGAAGACACTGGCAGAGGATTTGGAAAACAGAAACAGGCGCAATAATCTTCGCCTTTATGGATTACTGGAGGGTATTGAAGGGAGTGATCCAATTTCATTTTTTGCTTCATTCTTTCCAAAGTTAGTGGACCTACCATCTTCTACACTATTGAACATCCAAAGGGCGCACCGCATTGGACATCGTCCTTCGCATTCCTCCATCTCTAAACCAAGAGGCGTGATTATTTTCTTTCTTGAATTTACTGTTCTATTGAGAGTGCTTAATGCTACAAAAGCCAAAAAACAAATCTCTTGGCAAGGAAATAAAATCTTCATCTCACAGGATGTGTACAAAACTACTGCAAACAGAAGGAAATAATTTTTGGACCTGCGTCCACAGCTTCGAGCCTTGGGAGCTCGTTTTGGATTATTTAATCCGTGCTTGTTCAAAGTGGCATATCAAAATAAGACTACTTCATATACCTCTCCTGCAGCTCTTTGTGATTTCCTAAGACTACATTCTACAAACCCTATGGAAACGGCTGGCCCTTCTACACGTTGACTATCTGTGTTTTCTTAATCTATTATGTCCTTGTTCATTACTATTGAGATACAGTTGATGGTCCTTCATATACAGTCTATAACAGTATATTATATTGGTGTGACTATAGGTCTTTTTTGTTAATGTATTGTTTTCTTTCCACAGGTTCCAGGTGTCTTGTATATCATTATTTTTGCTCGTATCATTTGTCCGTCGATGCGTTCCGTTTCCTTGCTGTGCCGTCTTCAGTCTGTGCTGTCACCACCCGTGTCCCATTGCTCATTCATCTCAGGTATGTTTTTGCAATCGTCTTTATTTGACATGTACTGTCTCTTCTTTTTCTCTTGATTATTTTCTATCTTTTCTCTTGTTGTTTCCCCTTTACTCTTTTCTTTTTCTGTTTTTCTGGTTTTCCTATCCCCAATACGTTTTTTTAGTTATTTACGGTACAAGACCTTGCATGTATCTATATAGTTATGTGATGTAAAATTCAGAGTTATTTCTTGGAATGTCAAAGGGTTTATTAACCCAATAAAAAGGCAGAGAATTTTATCCCATTTAGCTAAATATAATCCAGACTTGGTTCTTTTACAAGAGACACATTTGACGGATTCTGAAGCACTGAAACTTAAAAGAGGTTGGGTAGGCAATGTTTTTACTTCTACACCTTCAAAGAAGGATGGTGTTATTGTGCTCTGCCATAAAAAATGATCAGTTAATGTTATTTTGCAAGACTCAGATTCCGATGGTAGATGGCTCTTTGAGAAGCTAACTATTAATGGGATTACAATGACCATTGGCAATATTTATGGTCCTAACCACTCAGATTATCTTTTTTGGCCTAATGTTACTAAAAAATGTTTGCATTATAATGATGAATTTTTCCTTTTTGGAGGGGATTTCAATCAAATCATTAACACTTTTATAGATAGGCAATCTATAATTAAATGTTCTCCTCAAAAATGCATAAACAATTTAAGGCATTTCTCTCACAATGTAATTTAATTGATTCATGGAGAACTTGTAATCCTGATATTAGGGATTTTTCGTTTTATTCTCCACCACATGGCTCATTATCTAGACTTGACCATATTTTTGTTTCAAAATCACTTTCCCAAAATCTTATTAATTCCTCCATTGAAATTATGGTAATCCCTGATCATGGTGTTGCCATCACAGATTTTGATTTGCTCCCGGTGCATCCCAAATCCAATAGGTGGTGATTTAATAATTCATTGTTGCTTGATTCTAAATTTTCCACATCCTTTGCTGCCTTTGCAGAGGAATTTTTCCGATTGAATGATGTTCCTCATGTTTCCCCACAATTGCTATGGGATTCGTTTAAGGCTGCAGCTCGTGGTCATATACTAAATTTTGTCTCTAATAAAAAGAAAACTTGTAATGCATAGCATCAAACTCTACTTCTCAAAATTAAACATTCAGAACATCAATATTATTCTTCCTCTTCAAATTTCAATCTACAAGAACTTATTCAGGCAAAATTGCAATTTAATAAAACCTCAATGGATAATGCCTCCTCTTTTCTTCTACGTAGTAGCTCCAGCTATAATGGGGGTCGAAATAGATCAGGGAAACATCTGGCTAATTATTTAAAAGAACGAAAGCAATGCCACACAGTGAAGTCTATAATCACAGATACTGGTAAGTCCCTTTTTAAAGATGACGATATCTTAGCTGAATTCGTCAATTATTATCAGACTCTTTATACTCCTGAGTCAGTCCCGACCTCCTTACAGATTGAAGATTATGTAAAGAAAATTCCACACCATAATAAGACTCTAGTTGATGTTTCTCCACTTGAAGTTGATATTTCTGCGTCAGAAACTTTTAAAGCACTTCAGTCTCTTAAAAAAGGTCAAACTCCTGGTCCGGATGGATTTACAGTGGAATTTTTTCTACATTTATCCGACTTTTTGCTTCCCAGACTTTTACAACTTTTTCAATTCTTCACGGGCTCTGGCTGTACAAGGGGAACATTTCAAGAAGTTTTGATTTGTTTAATTCCAAAGGAAGGTAAGGATCATACTTATTGTACAAATTATAGACCAATTTCTCTACGCAATACAGATTATAAATGTTTTGCAAAATTGTTAGTATTACGTCTTGATCCCCTTTGACCTGCGCTGATAAGTAAGGAACAAACTGGTTTTGTCAAAGGTAGACTTGCTTCTGACAATTCTAGAATATTCTTCAATGTACTCAGCAAGGCTTCCGCTCTTTCGTACTCTTTAGCAGCAATTTCCATAGATACTGAGAAAGCGTTCGATCGGTTAGACTGGTCTTTTCTATTAAAAACTTTAGCCTGGCATGGTTTAGGGCCTCATTTAATTTCATTTATCTCTTTGCTTTATCAATCCCCAAAGGCCTCGATATTGGTGAATGGGAAATTGTCCAGATACTTTGTATCACCTTGTGGTGTTCGTCAAGGGTGTCCACTTTCTCCACTCCTATTTATCCTAGCCCTAGAGCCATTTCTATCCTGTATTAGAAATAACATAAAAATTGAAGGCTTCCAATATGGTGAGAAGCATTTAAAATTAACGGCATATGCAGATGATGGACTTTTATATATTTCAAACCCTGAACTCTCGATTCCATCTGTAGTTCGGGAGATAGAAGACTTTTCTTTGATTTCAGGTTATAAGATAAATTCGGATAAAACTGAAACCCTTCCTCTAACAAAATTTTGTTTTAGATCATCGTTCGATATTACTGGCTTCCATTGGAATACTTCCAAGATTAAATATTTAGGTATTTGGTTCACCTCTTCCTCTAAAAAGTCCATTGAAGTAAATATTGTTGATGCTTTAGAGAAGGTTGATAGATCCCTTCTGTTATGGAATCCCTTGTTTTTATCATGGTGGGGTCGTCTTGACTCTTTCAAAATGATGATTTCTCCGAACATTTTATATATCCTATCCATAATTCTGATTCCTTTGCCTGTTACTTTTTTTTAAACAACTGGACTCCAGATTGTCTAAGTTCCTTTGGAAAAATAAGAAATCCAGAATTTCTCTTAGTCACCTTCGCCAATGGGAATTGGATCTGGGATGTACCTGGACTATTCCCTTCTGGAATAAGATATGGCATAGATCTTATAGAATATCTAGATCAGCTTCTACCACACAGTCACTTTTCTTTCTTTACCACAGACTTTTTTTTACCCCCTCTACTATAGTTACATTTTCCGATATCTACAACTTTAAATTGTTGGTCTTGCGATAGTCCAAAGGGAGACCTTATGCATCTCCTCTTTGAGTACCTCCCACTGTCTCCTTCTGGAGAAAAGTTTGGTGTCAGCTTACCTCCATTTTTCATTTGCAGTCCCAAACATCTCCCTCAGTGCTTTTTCTAGGTAGCCTCTCTGCCAACATTGTTTCAGATGATGATAATATAAAGTTGTTGGATCGCATGTTAGCTTTAGCCTTTCAGCAAATTACTCTTAATTGGAAAACGTCAGCCAAAATTTCCTACAAGGCTTGGTGGTATAATGTTTGCCACCATCATAGATTAGACATTACTTTTACCTCTTTATGCTGCCCCTCCATAAATAGAGATCTGTACTGGTTACCTTTGACTGATTATCTGAATGCTGTTGCTTGCAATTCTACTAATTGTACATTATCTGATAATTTTAAGCCACCATGAATTGTTTGTTATCGCTGTTCTTCATTGAATCTAATTTTAGCTATTTTATGTTTTACTGAATATCACTGTTTTTTAGCTTTTTAATACCCATTGTATCTTTTTTATTTTCATTGGTCTTGTTCTATTTTTTTATTGTTTTCCCCCATTTTACATTTTAAAATGTTAAACAGCTTTATTATTCCTTTCAAGTTTATCTCATTACCGTTGTAACAGATAACTTGTATTGATATTATGAGATCCATATGTATTTTGATTTTAATAAAGCTGATTTACCTTTAAAAAAGAGTTATTTGGGAGGAAATGAGCACAGAAACAACACATTTAGCAGGCACAAGAGACTGCTCGCACTTCTGTTTGTGCTGTCTTGCATATAACTCTATGTACTTAATGCAAAATGCATCCTGGCATAAATGCTGGGAGTAATATGGGGGAAACCCTACACCAATGGCAGATTTAGCAAGCGTGAGCGGAATGCACCCGCTGTAATTTGTGTTCTGTTACATTTAGTGCGATTTCTTAGTGCAAAATACATCCTAACATCCATTTTGGACACCAGGGGGAACTTTGCACTGAGAAATTAGTGCTAAATGCAGAATCACTGTTATTGTGTAATTCCAGATAATGTTGCAGAATTTTTAACTAAATCCACATGATTACGCTACATGGAGTTGCACATGTTATGCCCACCTCCACATTATACCATCCAAATCAATCACCTCCAACAGCCAACCACTCCCACCACAAATACTTGCTCTAGCAGTACATGATTCCCATATGACAGGGATGGCATGCCAGGTAGCAACCATACATGTATAAGAACATCTGATCAGATAAGATGCCTGGTCAATGCTGGTATATTGCGCTACCCCCAATATCACATCCAAAGTCATAGGTAGAACTCCTCCCGGCACCCTATTTTATCCTAGGTGTGCTCAGTAGATATTAATGAATATATGCAATGCAGTAGTATCAGTGACCCCAACCAGAATAACACAACTGAGACCAACTTTTGCACTGGTGAAACTGTAGAATGCATGCTTGCTGCATTCCTCACATTATCTTCCTCAGACTGAGATGGGGAGACAATGGTGGCATCTTGACTGTGATTCAAAGACCTGCCTGGATGACCATGATGGCTGCCACTGTTGCTAAGACATCATGCACCATACTTTTGCCATCTAGACGTTTTGTCCCCAGTGCCAAAATGAAGCTGTTATGGCATGCCAGCCCAACCAGCGTGGCACATATCTCTGCCATAATCCACGCTGGTACCATACATTTCTGTAGTTGCAATCACCATCGATACAGCTACACGTTCACATATTATACCTGACCTTTTTTGTCTCCCGTGGGTACAACAAAGTAGAAATGCTGTTGAATTGCGCACAGGTCGGGCTTTGTTTTGCTTGGGTTAATTCCATACGTCCTACATCCCTTTGAATTGAACAATTGTCCTGAGTTTAGATCATGATACTGTTTTAATTAACGAACGATTCATTGCTTTTTTACAATAGCCTTTATATTAATTTTGAATCTGCTCTCTATTTTCCTAGGCAGTCGGGCAGCAGCAAAGTCCTACCTCCTGGGGAACAAGAGAATCCTCAGTACAACACCCCCTGCAGCTCTCCTGGCACCCTTAGACTCTATCAAACCCAACACATCCTATCCCACAACAAAGCTAGCATCCACCCTCCCTGACGTTCGTGGCCGCTCCAAATGTACTTCCGGTGCAGTGTGGCCAGTCCCATCTCAATGGATCCCTTGATATCCTTTCTTCTAATAACATCATGATAAAAGTGCCCCGCCCGCCCCAATGTCAGTGCTAGGTGGGCGTCCTTATGAACAGTGGCTCCAACCACGACTACATGTTGGTGAAGCCCAGTCGTGTCAGTCTCTCTCAAGTGTCGACTCTTCAGACTACACCAACATGCAGCGTTTGCAGGGCGCATTGTACTTGTTCCGATGATAACTGCGTTTCTCACGGGTCTTGAGCTCAGGATGCTTCTGGAATCGACAACATACAGGACTCTGCGTTCGCAGGACCATTGCATCACACATCTGTGCTTGTGCTCGCCACACTTGAAGATCCCATCTTATAGCCCTCAGTTTTCCCTGGTATCGACTTGTGGTGTGTGCTACAATCTTGGAGTACTAGACTTGTGGCTGACATCATGATGTCCCACTTGTGCCTCCTCACTAGAGAAAGGAACTACAATGCCTCTGTGCTAATGGTCTGTAGAGTGGCATCCTGTGGCACAAGGTTATACATTTCTGCCTGATCCCTGTAACTGCATACTGCAACCGCCTCCCATCCCCACGCACTCATGCAGAGGACAGTGGAAGAAACAGTGACTCCCCAGCCAGAGGAGAGAAGTAAACGATGACCATAGCATGAATTGTTTTGGGAAAGGACTCCCCCGCCTCCAACCGAATTTGCTTTTGCAGAACAGACCAGCATTCAGCCTCACACTCCCTCCTCAGCCCACCAAACCCCACGAATAGGAATAAAGAAGTCTGTGGACGAGAAGAAAACATCCAAAATATACACACATAATACTGTGGGGCAGCGAGGGTCTTTACAAGAACAAAGGGCCGAAGCTATCAATAATGCAACATGTACAGTGGCACCGGGACTTGGTGATGTGAAGATAGCTGTTTTATTATTGCCAAACCAGGGGATGGGGACCCATTTGACTCATTTGCGTTAGGGCCCAGGGCACCTTTGTTTTGTCACTGCAAGAACTAACTAGAAGAAAACAAATTCTAAAGAATTTGCATGTCTGTATTTTTTCCACAGTGGTTTAGGTAGTCGTTATGTTTTTACGAACATGTCCTGACGTGAGCGGCAGAGAGCACTGGTTCCAAGCACGCAATCTTTTTCACTGTTTCACTCCTGCCTTTCTGTGAAAAAGAAAAGACTCAGCCGCCAGCCAGATGCTGAAACACAGAGATCTCTTCACAGCTATGATGCAACTTCAGCTGGTGTTTGGCAGTGCCAAATGCAATGCCAGACAGGATTTCCAAGAAATATCGGAACCTGCTGTCCGAGACCTAAAGGTGAAGGTTACCCTAGCCTGGAGCTGCTTTATCAAACTCAGATCAGTCAGACGCTATTGTGTAACTCAGGATTGCATTAACGATTTTTGGGGCCCGAGCACAGCATATACAGCATATTTTTTGGCTCCCCGTGCGCAACAATTTTGAATTTTATTACCCATTTTCTGCTTATTGAAGATCACACAATGTTCCAAAATATTGAAGTATGTTTCAGAAAGAGGATCACACAAATGAAATATGTCTTGCTTGGGCTCCAGAAATTCTCAGGATGACAGTGGAGAATTCGAGAGACTGACAAATAGACAGAGGCGAGATAAAGAGAAAAAAATATCACATTCTCAGGGGCCCCTTTAGAAATGGAAGCGCTGGGTAATTGGCCACTTTTCCCATGCCTTAAAACCCTCTGGGTATCTCTGCTCAGTCCCTACTTGAAAAGCAGCAGACACTCCCTTTCACGTCTTCTTGGGAAGTGTGGTGGGTTGGGCTGTAGAATTTGAAAAGCTGAAAGCTATCTTTTCATGTTTCGGTGTATACAATAGCACACAGCATTGGTGTAGTGGCTGATAGAGCTTGCCTTTGGTGGTAATTACAACCCTGGCGGACGGTGTAAAAGTGGCGGTAAGACCGCCAACAGGCCGGCGGTAAAAAATTTGCAATTGCGACCGTGGCGGAAACCGCCAACAAAGACAGCCACTTTAACACTCCGACCGCCACGGCGGTAAAAACAGTGCGGCGGTCACCGCCAACAGACAGGCGGGAGACAATGTACCGCCCACACTATTACAACCCACCAATCCGCCACCTTTTCCGGGGCGGATTCACCGCGGATAAAAACACGGCGGAAACAGGAATTCCGAAGGGAAAACGCTCACCTCTACACACCCCACGAGGAACGAGGACACCATGGACCCGAAACTCCAAATTCTCCCTGCGATAGTCTTCCTGCTCCTCTACGAGGAGCACGAACGCCGGCGGCGAAGACCACAGTGAGTACTGCACCTACGACACAGGGGAGGGGGGAGGGAAAAAACAGGGACACACACACGCAACATGCAACACCCCCACCCTCACCCACTACAACACACACACTAATACATATTTATACATCACAGTTACACCCCCCAACCCACCTGGAAGAATGCAAAGACAATAGAAAATGAGTGTAACCATTGTAATATATTAAAATCAAGTAGGCAAAAATATATATATACACCATTTACAAAATATATACCAAGCATAGTAGTCCAGGTAGCGCTCCAATTAAGTCCGTGGAACACTGGGCCCACACGGTATGGGCGAGGCCCACACAAGATCCCCGACCATGACGGCGAGAACACTCCAGGGGCATCAGAGAGCAACAAAACAGGCACCTCAGTGGGAGGGGAAGGGGGGCACCTCAGCCGCTTGAGTGCACAATGCCAAATCCATGAGGGGGCCACATGCCCACTGCACAATCCTGGGGAGTGCAAAGCCACAGTCTCTCAAGTCTCTACAGTGGGTGGTTTGCCCACTGTACAGTCCTGGGGAGTGCAAAGCCACAGTCTCTCAAGTCTCTACAGTGGGTGGTTTACCCACTGTTCCATCCTGGGGAGTGCAAAGCCACAGTCTCTCAAGTCTCTACAGTGGGTGGGTTGCCCACTGTTCCATCCTGGGGAGTGCAAAGCCACAGTCTCTCAAGTCTATACAGTGGGTGGTTTGCCCACTGTTCCTTCCTGGGGAGTGCAAAGACACAGTCTCTCAAGTCTATACATTGGTTGGGTTGCCCACTGTTCCATCCTGGGAAGTGCAAAGCCACAGTCTCTCAAGTCTCTACAGTGGGTGGGTTGCCCACTGTTCCATCCTGGGGAGTGCAAAGCCACAGTCTCACAAGTCTATACAGTGGGTGGTTTGCCCACTGTTCCATCCTGGGGAGTGCCAAGCCACAGTCTCTCAAGTGGATAACAGTCTCTACTGGTTCTGGAGGGGGCATGGTGCCCAGAGTGCTTCATCCTGCTAAGGACAGAGGTAGTGGATGGATCCCTCCACTGGTTCTGGAGGGGGCATGGTGCCCAGAGTGCTTCATCCTGCTAAGGACAGAGGTAGTGGATGGATCTCTCCACTGGTTCTGGAGGGGGCATAGTGCCCAGAGTGCTTCATCCTGCTAAGGACAGAGGTAGTGGATGGATCTCTCCACTGGTTCTGGATGGGGGCATGGTGCCCAGATTGCTTCATTCTGCCCGTGTCGGACTCAGTAGCGTCAGTGCCCTTGGCGCTCATGGGCCAGCGGTGCATGAGAGGGCGGTGCCCTGTTCAGCGGTGCTTGAGACGACGGTGCCCTGTTCAGCAGTGCTTGAGACGGCTGTGCTCTGTTCAGCGATGCTTGAGACGGCGGTGCCCTGTTCAGCGGTGCTTGAGGCAGCGGTGCCCTGTTCAGCGGTGCTTGAGGCGGCGGTGCCCTGTTCAGCGGTGCTTGAGACGGCGGTGCCCTGTTCAGCGGTGCTTGAGGCGGCGGTGCCCTGTTCAGCGGTGCTTGAGGCGGCGGTGCCCTGTTCAGCGGTGCATGAGACAGCGGTGCCCTGTTCAGCAGTGCTTGAGACGGCGGTGCCCTGTTCAGTGGTGCTTGAGACGGCGGTGCCCTGTTCAGCAGTGCTTGAGACGGCGGTGCCCTGTTCAGCGGAGCCCTGTTCAGCAGTGCTTGAGGCGGCGGTGCCCTGTTCAGCGGTGCTTGAGGCGGCGGTGCCCTGTTCAGCGGTGCTTGAGACTGCGGCGCCCTGTTCAGTGGTGCTTGAGCCGGCGGTGCCCTGTTCAGCGGTGCTTGAGATGGGGGTGCCCTGTTCAGCGGTGCTTGAGGCGGCGGTGCCCTGTTCAGCGTTGCTTGAGACGGCGGTGCCCTGTTCAGCGGTGCTTGTGGCGGCGGTGCCCTTTTCAGTGGTGCTTGAGGCGGCGGTCTCCATTGCAGTGACTCAGCTGCTGGTGGACCTTCATGGCCCAGCGGGGCATTTGCTGGCGGTCCTTCATGGCCCAGCGGGGCTTGTGCTGGTGGTGGCCTCCTGGGCAGCTGGGCTTGTGCTGACGGGGGCCTCCTGGGCAGCTAGGTTTGTGCTGGCGGTGGCCTCCTGGGCAGCTGGGCTTGTGATGGCGGGGGCCTCCTGGGCAGCTGGGCTTGTCCTGGCAGGGGCCTCCTGGGCAGCTGGGCTTATGCTGGCGGGGGCCTCCTGGGCAGCTGGGCTTGTGCTGGCGGTGGCCTCCTGGGCAGCTGGGCTTGTGCTGGTGGTGGCCTCCTGGGCACCTGGGATGATGGCGGTCTTCTCCGCCGTGCTGCTCTTCCCAGACTTGCTGACCTTCTTGTGCCCCTTCCCCACCTTGGAAGCTGTCGCAGCAGACTCCACGCTCCCACCTGTACCCCTGGGAGAGGCTTTGGTGGCTGGAGTCTTCCCCCTCTCCCGCCGGGCACTGGCCAACTTCTGATGCTTCACAGGTGGGGGACTGTCTGTGCTGTGGCTCCGTGCCACACTGGCTGCCCTGGTGGCCGGTGCACTCCAGATTCCGGTGACTACAGGCACCACTGGTCCCGGAGATGTTGTGGCTGAGGTGCTAGTCGGGACCTAGGAGACGGACGGGATGGGGGAGGTGTGGGAAAGAGGTCAAGGTTGGACAGGAAACGTTTTTTGGACACACTGGGATGGGTAGCTGGAGGGGGTTTGGGAGTGGAGGAAGAGGTTGTGGTTGTAGGAGGTGTTCGTTTGCTGACTTTGGGTGAAGGTGCATGCGCTGGAGGCTGTCGTGAGGTGGATGGCTGTTGGGTGGGTGTGTGCCTGCGTTTGTGTATCTTCGGAGGGGGTGTCACAGACACACTGGGAGGGGACACAGGGGACGTGTGAATGGTAGTGGGGGTGGTGACTGCACGTGAGCGGGGTGTGGTGGTGGGTGTGCTGAGAGGGACGTAGTGGCTGTAGAGGTGGTGCATGCAGGTTTGAGTGTATACGAGACAGGGAGGGAGGAGGGAGACGAGGAGGAGGGGGACACAGTGGAGGAAGTGGATGTTGCTATATCTGCATGTGTGTGATGCTTGCGTGAGTGCCTGTGGGATGTGTGGTGCTTATGTTTGCCTGAGCTTCCCTTGTGTGTTGACTTGTGTGCATGCTGGTCTGTAGGTGTGCTTGGGATAGGCTGAGGTACAGGGGATTGGGTCTGGGTGGAGGAAGTTGGAGGGGGGAGGCTAGACACAGGGACAATGGCTGCCATCAGTGCTGAGGCCAGAGTCTGAAAAGCTCTCTGAAGGGCCGCCTGACCAGAATTAATGCCCTCCAGGAATGCATTGGTTTGTTGCAACTGCCTTTCTACACCCTGGATGGCATTCAAAATGGTAGACTGCCCAACAGTGAGGGACCTGAGGAGGTCAATGGCCTCTTCACTGAGGGCAGCAGGGGTGACTGGGGCAGGGCCTGAGGTGCCTGGGGCGAAGGTGATGCCCACCCTCACGGGTGAGCGGTCACCGGGCGATGGCTGAGGGGCTGCTGGGAGGGCGGTGCTGGAAGGGGGGGTGGCGGCTGTACCTGTAGATAGGGGGGGCACAGATGTTGCCGCCACCACAAGGGAGCTCCCATCAGAGGACGAGTCCGTGTCACTGGTCTCAGCTCCTGTCCCCACCGTGGAGCTCCCATCGCCCTCCGTCCCAATTGTGAATTCCGATTCCGTAGTGTGGCCCTCCATGGCCATGTGGGATGCAGCCCCCTGGTGCTCCGGTGCCACTGCTCCTCCGCCTGATGATGCTAATGCACACAAGAACAGGGAGACCACAAAAAGGGGGGGGAAGACAGAAGAAAGACATGTTGAGTGCATGCATTACCGCTACCGTTGGCGGACACCACAGACACAGAAGCCCCCTGCACTACGCCGCTCTCTTGGGCTCCACTGTTCATTTCCTGGGAAATGGCCTACAAGGCTATGGACGACATCTACACACTTAGATGACACAGGGGCATGACTAGGTGTACTTGGCACTCTACAGAGGTTGGCTGAGGTGCCACATGGCCTGCCTTACGGAGGGACCTTGCTTACTAAACTCGCCCTGGCCTAGGGAAACCCACAGCCCACCTCCCCATCCAGACCCCTCCACTGCGCGCAAAGTCAGCAGAATGCAAGTGTACTAACCCCCTTGTGGCTGCTGTGATGCCCTCAAGCGCCCATCCAACTCCGGGTACGCCACCGCCAGGATCCTGAACATCAGGGGAGTCATGGTGCGACGGGCACCCCTCCCACGTTGGGAGGCCATCCCCAGCTGAGCCTCCGCCGTCTTCTTGCTCCAGCGGCGAATGTCCTCCCATCTTTTCCGGCAGTGGGTGCTCCGTCTGTGGTAGACCCCCAGGGTCCGTACGTCCTTGGCGATGGCACGCCAAATATCTTTTTTCTGGTGGGCACTGACCTACATGATTTGTACAAGGGGAAGAGAAAGTTATTACCAACTGCACCGTCAAAATGATTGGCCCCCATCCCTACCCTTGCCAAGTGGCACATGCACTCACCGTCGTTTCATGCACGCCGCACTCTCCCCCCTTCCATCTTACATCCACCCCTCTCCACACAGGCATAGCCCATACATCATGCTCCCAGTGTACTTACCTGTTGGTCTGGAGGACCATAGAGTAGCGTGTACTGGGGGAGGACCCCATCCACGAGTTTCTCCAACTCCTCCGATGTAAAGGAAGGGGCCCTTTTCCCAGACACTCAAGCCATTGTCTCTTCCAGATCGAGGTCACAGCAGCACTTGCAGTGTAGGTCCTCTCCTGTCGAAGATCAGGTATCGAGTGAATGAACAGATAGAAAATGGCAGTCACGTCCGCTGCGGTGCGTACCGTCACCGCCGGCATACATCGTCATTGGCTCCTGGGACCCATAGTGTCCAATGTTAACCAATGCAGCATTGCGCAGCGGTCTTCGACCGCCTACCGCGACAGTGTACAACGCCAGCGCAGTTACCTCACATCCCATTGTCCCACTTTACAGGTCAGGCAGCTGCCATTTCAGGGGCCCACATGGCTTCATTTTCAACTGTGTCACACATACATAGGCCTAGACTCAACACACATACAGGCCACTTTTTGATTATGAATCGTGTTCTGTGTAAGCTGTGGGTACGTACCCCTGAGTTGTTTGACTCTGTGCTCGCTGTTGTCCTTCATAGGCACCGTCCGCTGGGACATGTGAGGAGATGGCGGCATCCTCCGGTGTACCGACCGTTGGTGGACCTGTCGACAATGGAGGAAAGACATGTGATAATCACATACAGGCTTGACCGTGCCACAATCCAGGAACTGTGTACCCAGTTGGAGCCAGACCTGATGTCAGCTATCCGCCATCCCACAGGAATCCCCCCTCAAGTGCAGGTGCTGTCAGTACTCCATTTCCTTGCAAGTGGGTCATTTCAAACAACAGTGGCCATAGCATCAGGGATGTCCTAGCCTATGTTTTCCAATGTGTTGTCCAGAGTGTTGTCTGCCCTGCTGAAACACATGCAGAGCTACATCGTTTTCCCTCAGGTGGAGGATTTGCCTACAGTGAAAGGTGATTTCTATGCCCTGGGACATATCCCCAACATCATAGGTGCCATTGATGGGACCCATGTGGCTTTGGTTCCCCCCAACAGGAGTGAACAGGTGTACAGAAACCGGAAGAGTTATCATTCGATGAATGTACAGATGGTATGTTTGGCAGACCAGTACATCTCCCATGTGAATGCCATGTTCCCTGGCTCAGTACATGACGCCTACATCCTGCGGAATAGCAGCATCCCTTATGTGATGGGTCAACTCCAGAGGCACTGTGTGTGGCTATTAGGTGAGCACCTGGAAGCTAGTCAGTGGGAATGGTTGTCTGGGTCTGGGGATATCCCTACAGCTTAGTGTGTGTCTAACAGTTGTCCCTCGCCATTTGCAGGTGACTCTGGTTACCCCAACCTGTCATGGCTACTGACCCCAGTGAGGAATCCCAGGACAAGGGCAGAGGAATGCTACAATGAGGCCCATGGGCGAACTAGGAGGGTGATCGAGCGGACCTTCTGCCTCCTGAAGGCCAGGTTCAGGTGCCTCCATATGACAGGTGGTTCCCTATTCTACTCACCAAAGAAGGTGTGCCAGATCATTGTGGCCTGCTGTATGCTTCACAACTTGGCTTTGCGACGACAGGTGCCTTTTCTGCAGGAGGATGGTCCAGATGGCGGTGTTGTTGCAGCTGTGGAGCCTGTGGACAGTGAAGACGAGGAAGCAGAGGAAGAAGACATGGACAACAGGGACTCAGTGATCCAGCAATATTTCCAGTGAGACACAGGTAAGAATACAAACCTGCCTACTACATGTACTTTAACACTAATACCTCTCTACTGTCTGTCGTTTTCACCCAGTGTATGGTCACTGAGTTGTCACTTTCCCTTACGATTTCACAGATGTGGGTCCCACTGTGTGACATCTGCTTTGATTCTTCATGGACTAGAGCTGTGTGACATAGGTATGTTGACATTAGCAATGAAAAAGCTTTTTGCCACAGTTATTGCTACTACAGTATTCCGAAATCACAGACAGACTCCAGATTGTTTTGTGCTTTAAGGGTGTTTATTTAAGTGCTCAATATTGGAGGGGGTTGTAAAATGGTGAGGGGTGATGGCAGAGGAATGTCCATGGCAGAGTCCAGTCTATTAGTCTCACAGGTGCATTGCCCAAATGGGCATAGGAAGTGGAGCTGGGGCAGTTAAAGGATGGACAGGGTGACAAAGTGGGACGGTAGAATGACAATCAGGGTGGTCTCATTTCTTGGCGGGGGTCTTGGCATCATTCTCTGTCTTTGTCCTGGATCTCAGGGACCTTTTGCGGGGTGGTTCTCCCTCTGCAGGGGGTGGGGTGCTGGTGTGGTGGTCCTGAGGCGGTGCCTCCTGTCCACTAGCGCCGGCGGAGGTGGTGGGCAGTTCATCGTCCAGGGTAGTGTCAGGGGCCCCTTGTAGTCCCACAGTGTCCCTCCTGGTGTTGAGTACTTCCTTCAGCACCCCTACGATGGTGCCCAGGGTGGAATTGATGGTTCTGAGTTCCTCCCTGAAGCCCAAATACTGTTCCTCCTGCAGCCGCTGGGTCTCCTGAAACTTGGCCAGTACCGTTGCCATCGTCTCCTGGGAGTGGTGGTAGGCTCCCATGATGGAGGAGAGGGCCTCGTGGAGAGTGGGTTCCCTGGGCCTGTCCGCCCCCTGTGGCACAGCAGCCCTCCCAGTTCCCCTGTGTTCCTGGGCCTCCGTCCACTGGACCGTGTGCCCACTACCACTGCCCCCAGGTCCCTGTTGTTGTTGGGGTGGTTGGTTAGCCTGGGTTCCCTGTAGTGGTGGACACACTGCTGATTGACGTGTCCTGGGGACGGAGGTATGGGCCCGCTGGGTGGGAGCTGTGCTGGTTGTTCCAGAGGGGAGAAGCTCTGTAGTGGCCTGTGACTGGGTGTGGGGAACCGACTGTCCCGAGGTCCCCGATGGGCCGGGCTGGTCATCTAGATCCAGTTGGACAGAGGTGCGTTCATCACTGTGGGCCTCTTCTGTTGGTGGTGTGGACATGTGTGGACCCTCCTGTCCGGTGACGTTGGGTAGGGGTCCTGCAGGGGTATAAAAGCATGATTATTGCATCTGTGTGTGTCAAGATGTGCAATGGGTGGGTGACCGTGTACCCCAAGGCTAGCATTCCTGTGTGGGACCTTGTGTGATGATGTTTTAGGGGGGTGTATGGGTATGTGCAGTGGGCATGCTTTAGTGATGGGTGTCCATGCTTTGTTGTTGCATGCACGGCTTGGTGTTGGGATGGGTGGGTTGTGATGGTGGGACATTTGTGAGGAGTAGGAGTGATGGGGGTGAGGGTGAGGGTGGGGGTATGTGATGGCATGCAGGTTGGGTGGAGGATGTAATAGTTAAGAGTTGACTTACCAGAGCCCATTCCTCCACCTACTCCTGGGATGCCCTCAGGATGCAGAATCGCCAAGACTTGCTCCTCCTATGTTGTTAGTTGTGGGGGAGTAGGTGGGGGTCCGCCGCCAGTCCGCTGAACCGCCAGGTGGTGTATTGAGACCACAGAACGCACCTTTCCCCGTGGGTCGTTCCACCTCTTCCTGATGTCCTCCCGATTTCTTTGGTGCTGTCCCACTGCGTTGACCCTGTCCACTATTCTTCGCCATAGCTCCATCTTCCTTGCAATTGAGGTGTGCTGCACCTGTGATCCAAATAGCTGTGGCTCTACCCGAACGATTTCCTCCACCATGACACTGAGCTCTTCCTCTGAGAACCTGGGGTGTCTTTGCCGTGCCATGGGGTGGTGTAGGTGATGTGTGGGGTGGTGTGTGGGGTGATAAGTGTGCTGATATGTAGTGGTGTGTTGTGTGAGGTGCGTGGAAGTTTTGTGGGTGATGGTGTTGTGTGCCTGTGGATGCTAGTGTTGTTGATGGTGGTGTCTCTCTCTGGCTCTCGTTCGTGATTTGTGGTCGTAAGGGTTTGTGGGTGATGTGGGTGTGTGTTTTATATTGTATTGAGTGTGTGGGAATGGTGTATGTATGTGTATCAGGTGTGTTTATTTGGAATTGGCCAATGTGGCTGTGTTTTGGAGATGTGTGTGTATTTTGAGCGTGGCGGTGTGTACCGCCAATGGAATACCGCGGTTTAAAAAAACCCCGCTTGGATTCGTGGGTCGTGATAGTGTGGGCGTATTTCTGTTGGCGTGACGGTGGAGGTTTTGTTTTCGCCAGTTTATCACTGACCTTTAGTGTGGCGGACTTCTGTGGGTGTCTGAATTTTGGCGGATTCCGAGCAGTGGGTCATAATGACCGTGGCGGAATGCCGCTGCTGCGGGGTGTGTTGGCGGTCTTCTGCACGGCGGTATGCGGCTTTTACCGCCAATGTTGTAATGAGGGCCTTTATGTCATAAGAATACTGCAAGCAAGCAGCACCTAAAGGGCCAGACACACAAAAGCATTCTGCAGTCACAGTACCTAAAATTCACAAAATCAAAGTGTTTTCCGACTCATTCCGAATTGCAGTCAGGGTTGTCCTCATTTAATTGTAATTCGCAGTGAGATGTAGCGATGATTTATGACCGCAATCACGGTTGCATACCAGTAAAAAGTTCCAGACTCCTCAAAGGAAGTAACATATTCGTAAATGGGGAGGTGTTCCCATTGGACATCTACTTCTTTGGAAATCGTGTAGGTCAGCCTCCGGCTCACGTCTTCCTAAATAGGAAACTCGTGTTTTTAAGCAAAAGTGTTCATGAACATGACCTACTCCCCTGTTTGAGACCACAACACAGGATTGGCAGTCTTTTGATACTTGCAGACAGTGATCCCTGTTTTTGCAGTCAGTCACAAGGATCACATTTAGAGACCTTCCAACAAAGCTGGACTGGCAGTACAGGGCATCAGGTATTTCAAATGGAGACTGGAAGGGTGGGCTGCTGCTTTTGTTACTGGGGGGGCATTGTTATAGCAGTGCAGCAGTTTTAAAAGCCCTGCAGAGTTCCTTGTATATCCAACAGTTTTCAGGCAACAATAACAGTGTCATGATAATTCTGGCGCTTAATGTCCCTGCTGGATAGAGGTAACACAGATGATAAATATGCCTGCTGCAAAATACGTGTACTATGCAGATCACAAAACAGTCTTTTATATGCAATGTTCAGTGGGATACTGCTTTTATCACAGAGTCCCTTTTGTTACTGTGCTGTTCATAAATTGCAATCCTAATCTAGCACAGTGAGCTATGAACTGCCATCACAAAGAGCTACATGCAAGCTGCATAGTACAGGTTAGAAAGTTATAAAAGTCTTTGATTATCCTAATTTTGTGAAAAGGGGTCTGTTTGGGCAGAAATAAATTGTTGTTAGTAAAGTCAACTCTAACCACTGTGTTACGTTCTGAATCCTTATTTTATGCTTCTCCAGACCAAGCACTCTTAAAAATGCCTACCAGTATGGATGACACGTGAATCCTACACCTTGTAGTCACCTTTGTCTTATATAACATTTTCTATACACTGGTTTACAGACTTATGATTCATTGACTCTGTACGTTTGTGTGATGTAAAGTGCTCCTATAGCCTACACTAGTGAGAGTGGCACTATAAAACAAATGAAATACATGTGCGAGAGGCTATGGAAAGAAGCACCTCTGCTTGTAGGTGACTGAATCAGTTCCACACCAGTTGGCAGCTGCCAGCCCAACCCTCACGGCTCTCTAGCACCACCTCACCCAACCCCAAACAGTAAAGGTTATTTGTGGCAGCCTAGCTCATGGAACTCTGAAGACCCCTCAGGGACATTGTGGTGAACAAGCCTTACCCTTTTCTTTTCAAATACAAGCCTCTTACACAGACACACAGGCAAGAAAGAAGATGCAGGATGGTTTTCAATACATTTATTGAAAAAACTGCAATCTAAGATAAAATGCATGAGCTGCAATGATTAGGATAGTGAGCAATAACAAAATGAGGATTGTGAAAATCAGAGCTGTAAAGGTGAATGACCCCAACATATTGCAATAAACATGAATATATAATTCCTACTTAAAGCCTATTCTCTAGCCTCTAACAAGAGTATGGTGTTGCCCGCCCAATATGTCTGTTCAGTGCCCATGAGAAGCACACCCCATCCCTGTAACCTCAGTACAAGGTTGGGCCTCCAGTCTCCAGATCAGGCTCCCTAGAGACACAAAGGCTAAGGTCAGCTGCAACCTGACATGCAGTGTAAATGGAAAATCCTAGATGGAACCCCCTTTAATGCCCTTTATCCTACAAGGTGTTTAAATAAGGAACATGTTCTGTTCTTGCAAATTAAGCCTGACACGCGTATGCACCTAAGTGGTAGACTGTTTGCGCAGTCTTGTGGCGGCAATACAAAAATATTATCCTGTGTTCTTCACATTCTTTGCAATCCTCGGCAGAAGAACATGATGAAAATATGTCATGCATAACACTAATAGTGACGCTCTCGCCGAATGGCAACTGAATATGAAAGTAAAACATCACCACTAAAACTAGCTGTGCTAAAAGGAATAAAACAATTAAATGAAAACAGAGCATATTATCTGGGTGAAAGGACACAAGCGGCAAGCCTAAGCGAAGCCAAATACTGTGCCTATGCAAGGAGCTGAAAATGGACCCACAACAATATATACTGACTCAGAATTTTGGCCACTACTTTTCATCCGTTAGTCTGTTCAAGTGTCATTCAAATTTTGCTTCCTCCCACCACAGCATACTTTAAGGGTCTATGGGTTTGCCCTCTTCATCCATTGACTATCTAGCTAGAAAGAAAGTATAGGGAAAGACAGAAAAATAAAGTAAATGTGCTGCTTATGTTTGGTGGGAGGATGCACAGCAGGTGCAGAGTCAGGGATGAGTAGTTATGCTTGCATCTTCAGGATCAGACCATCAGAGAACTCTTTAGTGCAACATCTTAATCATAGGCATAACTTCAGGGGGAATGTTTGGGATGTTACACCCCCCAATAAATGTATTTTCTTGAAAATAGTTGGGTGAAGGTACGTTAAGTTTGGTACAGTGAGGTGTCTGTCAGATTTCACAAGGAATTTTTATGTACAGACAAAAATGCAAACACATACTCTCTCTCTTTCATCTCAGTTTTAAAAGTCTTCAAAAATGTTTGTTATATTACAAAATATTGTGATTTCTCTCACTTAGTTCCCCTACCAATCCACATTCGTATCCCTTTCCACTGCCTCTTTAGCCCCCTCATGTGCTCTTCTTGTCGCATAATGTATTTTGACATTATATGCCAGTGTAGTTGTTGGAGAATGTGAGGCTTACTCCCCTCCAATCTTACTGATCAAGCTACACCACGGACCTTAAGGAGTCCTAAATCATTTACATAAAATACATTGAGGAATTTCTGGTTATCTGGACAGGTAACAGATCAGAAGCGTTTAGCTTCACAGAATAGCTTAATGAACAAAACCCATTTTTGAGGTTGACACATACACTAAACCAAACCGAACTAGCCTTGTTGACCTTAATATGAGTGTCACCAACGGGGGGCTGACAACTTCAATATACCACAAACATACAAATAGGAATGTAGTACTCAGATTCAATACTTCCTACCCACAGTCTCTGAGAGAAAACATTACATATGGACAATCTCTATTCATACACAGTAGTTGTTGGAATATAGATATTCTAGGGTGTTTACAGATATAAAATATATTATTATTAACCTGCATGAGATCGTTATGTAGCCCTCAACTAAACACTACTTTTAAACTTGGCTTTGGATTTGAAATCTGCACTAAGAATGTGCACTTTGTTTGAACGACTGATAAGCATATTACGTTCTTTCTTTTTCTTTTTCTTTCCTTTCCTCTTCCTTCTTTGTAGTGTTAGTTTTGACCAGTGTCATGGTCATACATGTAAATCTTTTCATGACGTAAATGCCCTATGGCAAGAATCATATGAGTAGAGAAAGTGTTAGAACTTAGCTTCCTAACCATTTGACCTTTGACAGAATGACTGCAATGTTAGATTAATCTTAAAAGTTGGTTTATTATGAATAGGTGTTTTCAGTAAGAGCGTATGGGAAAAGGAATGATTTCATTTGAAATGTATTGTACTTACCTTGGCTTGTGTTAATTTTATAGTCTATCAGTCGTGGCTGGTGTAGGGCAAAGTGGTGGGAGAGAGGTGCACAAAACAGAAACAGAAAAAAAAAATCCCTGCCCATCGCCGCATCGCTCAATCGCTGCATCCTTGCAACGCCACTTGCCAGTAACAGGCTCCCAGCCTGCACTGTGGCCAATCCTAATGCTGCTCTCATGCTGCTAGCAGCATGAGAAAACATCAATATTAGCCTGAGTACCTTCGATTTGCTCTCCCAGGCAGACTGGGAGCCTGTGTCTGGTGTTTCCAACCCAGCAATACAGCTCGGTTTGGAGAGAGGTCAGTGCGTATGTGAGTTTTGCCATCCTGAGATGGCCGATCAAACCCATATGTGCACCAAGGGGAGTGCTCAACACTCACCCCACTGCCTATCATCCCACATGGCCCGCACCTATGAAAAATGAAACAATAATAAACATTATCATTTTATTTTTTAAGTTTGGCAGCTACTATTGCTGGCGGGGGAAGGACGACACTCCTCCTACATAGCGAAGGAGCCGCTGCTGCTCTCTACGATGGGAAGAAGTTGTGAGGTTTCAATTGCTTTACAGAATAGTTACATGTATCATGTGTATAGAATCTTCATTGTTGAAACTTGCAAAGTCAATGGAAACTAACCTGTTCTCCTGCGGATATCAACTTCTAATTAGACAGAGCTGGAAATTATCTAACCGAGACTTGTAAAATGTTGCAGGTTTGAATGTTTTAAAAATCTTGTTTCCAGACTAGACAGAGAGAAACTAGACTGGAGATGAGAGACAAGATCCTTTTCTTGAGAGAGCACTCTGACTTAGACTCTTTGCTGTTAAATTTATTTTTATTTTGTCTTTAGCTGAAGAGATCTTACAGAATTTTGCAAACCTCTGTTCATGGGAAGTTTATTAACAATACATTTGCTTTCACATCTGAAGAAAGAGCTCTTTCTGAGTTTTACTGAGATTTTCTACCTAACCTGAAATTCAATTAGAATAGGGATTACATTGTATGGAACATGCTTCATGTTTTGTTCCGTAACTTTGCTGGAATATTATGCTCTGCTAATAAAGATTACCATGAACTAATAATTTAATAAATTCTTGACAATGTAATCCAAACTCTCATTATTAACTCCCATGAAATGTAGACGTTATTTGACTTGTTGATAAATTGTTTGACTTACAGTTCTTGGTTACTTCTTTCTCACTTCAAAGATCTCCTCTCTTGGACCCAGTGGAGCGCGGGAGCTCCATGATAATGATTGGCATTCCCATTAGGCTCCCCAGCTGATACATGCAATAAACAAGCTATGGACCGGTTGAAAACATTGAGGTACCGTAAATACCTTAATAAGATCATAAAACAAGCCAGAAGGAAAGCCCATAATAATAACAGAAAGGTACTATGGAAATGCTACACTAAACCAGACACCCAGACAATAGATGAAAACAATTTTAACAAAACATTGGAAAATCCTGAACACAACAGAGGAACAATGGCAACTGCCTTTATTCTCTTTCAAGAGAGGCTGCAACATTAGGAACGTCATGATTCACATTCGACCTATGCCTAACGGACCCAGCCCATCAGTTACAAGCATACTTTGGGGCCTCCCACCTTGCCACTGGTCATTACCCACGTGTGAAGTAAAGTGCTTGCCCCTAACCAGAGCTAACAAAAGTATAGATTTAGGCAATAACAAACCTTGAGAGAAAAGGAAATATACAAATTTCAATACATATAATGTGATGTATAAGATCACCTGCCCATGCGACCTCCATTACACTAGGATAATATCAAGAAAGGTCACTATCAGGATCATTGAACATAGAAGAAACATAAAGGGGGTTATTCTAACTTTGGAGGAGGTGTTAATCCGTCCCAAAAGTGACGGAAAAGTGACAGATTTACCACCAGCCGTATTACGAGTCCATTATATCCTATGGAACTCGTAATACGGCTGGTGGTATATCCGTCACTTTACCGTCACTTTTGGGACGGATTAACACTCCTCCAAAGTTAGAATAACCCCCAAAATGTAATCGCAGCATCTTTCGCATGACAGACCATTATATTGAAATGAAACACATTGAAAATAACATGCTGTGGAACAGTCCTAGAGCATGTTGAAGACTACTCTGTCAATATGCTCATTCAAAGATTACTCTTTATTAAGCAACAAAAATGGGTGTTCAGATTACACACCCACACCAGAGGTCTCAATCTAGGGTGTATATAGGGATCAAATGCCAGGTTTACATCAAAACCACTTTCATTCCTTTTTGTCAATAGGCAACATGGATTTTGAGTACAGACCAGTGCTTTGACTCTGGCACACACCTACTGAGACATTTGAATGCCAATTATTATATAATAAGCCAATCATGGTGTCTGTCATTAACAGACAAGTCATCACCATCACCTGTAATATTTTAGGTTTTAATCAGAAAACTGACCCACCTTTTAGGGTTCTTAGCAAGTGCGTTCATTTTGAGCCAGACTCATATTTATGTATATTAGCAACAGCATCTCTCACACCCTGAAACCCCACAGTACACTCATTACTAGCACCTTTAATAATGTGTGTTCTAGCATTGACACCGAACACACCACATCGTTGTGCTCTGGACGCCACTATGCATCTGACAACAGTGTGCTGATGACATCTCCTTGAATGCCACTGCTGAGGCAAATTAGTGTTTGACTACAGAGCCCAACCGGTGCTCCAACCTTCATAGGACCCATATACTAGCAAACCGGAGTAGAATGAGGTTGAGTGCTACATGAGTGCTGATTTTAACAATGCGTGGATTTCTTTGCTGTGATCATCAATAACATGCTTTAGCATGTTAGTGCAGTGCTTCAAAAAACCTCCTTATCTTGCCTTCTACTAAGTATGCCTACAGAATAAATTAGAGGCATCAAGAGATAGCATGGAGATCAGAAAGGTAATATACATTCTTTGGGCCTTATGTGCTTTATATTTCAGCAGCTATTCCCAATAGAATTGCATCAATTACAGTGAATAGCTACATGCACTAACTGTGTGTGTGTGTGTGTCTGAGCATGGTGTGCATGAAAGATTAACACTAGCAGAGATCAGGGTCCGGAAGAAACCCAAAGATCCCCGAGAGGGCCATGATTTCCGTCTGAAACATGTCAACAGGTGATAGTGGGTTGTAATAGATATCCATGTAATCCTCATTTGTCATTTTCTAGCATCCCTCTAGAAACGCATCATTATAGGTTTATCAAAAGGGATTTTTAATTGCCACTCCTAGAATCCATTATCTCATGCTCCAGAGACATTCACGCACTAATAATTGTATGCTCCCTAATTCATCGGGTAGCCCATCCACCCCCCTACATAAATGTCGGGTGAACGAGACAACCCGATGATGAAGCATGCTTTCTAGGTTGGTTGATGAAGGTTTGTCTTAATTTTTTATAAGACTTAATTTGAGACACTGGTAACATAGAGAGTGCCAATATTAAGGTAATTCCCAAGTAACCTTTTTGTTTATCTTATAGTTGTGTAAGAGATGTAACTATTCTAGACAGTCCCATCCTCTTGTTCTCCCCTTTTATTTATTTATTTTTTTAAGTTTAAAGAGAACGTTTATTGGCAATTAATACAATATTTAAAAGATATAAATACATCTGATGGCAGGAGTGAAATAATACAATAACAGTTACATTTCATGAGAAGCGCTTATTGAGGAAACAAGAAATATATTAATACTTTAAAACATAAGTATATACGCATATATTAAATATATTAGGAGAGAAAGTTATAAACAATGCAAGTAAGTGCAATAAAAAGGTAAAGAAAAAGAGTTCATGGCGGTTTAGAAACCTCCTCATTTCTAGGAGAATGATTACATGAAGAATAAGCCAAAGAGTTTAGGTAATTTGTAATAGGTAACCATGACATGTCTCTTTTAATAGCAAGGGATATGGGGGAAACATAAGCTCTATCTAACCTATGATTATAACATACACCATACCACCAAGCTTGAAAGGATAATTGCGAAGAATCCTTCCAAGTTTTCATAATTTGTTGAAAAGAAACAGCCAATAGTAAATCTAAGATTACAATAGAACTTTTTGGAAGACAAGACCAGTCAGCGTTAAGGCTACCTAAAATTATATTTGCAAAGTTTAAGTTAATTTAAGTTTTAAAAATAGTATTAATTTGACTCCATACTTTAACCCAAAATTGAAATGTATATGGACATTCAAAAAGCATATGTTTAATATCTGAGACTGGCGTATTACAGGACCAACAAGAGGATGAAAGGTTAGAATTCATTATATGTAAAGATGAAGGTGTAATTAATAAGCTATTATATATAAAAAATAAAGTTTGAATTGCATTAGCTGCTCTTGAGGACTTTTGTATTTTAATCCACACTTTATTCCATAAAGAAGGTGAAAGTGAAATATCCAAATCTTTCTCCCATTGTATTTCTATTTCTGATTTAGGTCTATCATCAGGAAGAGCTGTAATTGTTTGATAAATACAAGAGGCTGATGCCGACTAGTAGCAGAGTCTTAATTGGAGAAGGACGGACCAAAGGTGCTTGCTGAACTGGGAAAGATTGATATGAACTATTTACAACATGCATTAGAGTGTCATATTTTTTATTAAAAGAGGTTGGAAATTAAAAAAGAAACTGTGCTTGTACAAAAGAAAGAGGGGAATCATTTTCAAATAATTGATACACCTATATCAACCCCTTCAAATGCCACAATTTCCAGTAGATGGTTCTATTATTCAACTTGATGCGCTTATTGTACCAAATTGACGAATTTAGAAACTGCACTCTATCTCAATTGTATGAAGCAAAAATAGGCTGCAGAATTCTGCATCAGTTTTTCAAATAGGGAGGGAGATAGTTGTTGGTTTATTTGACCGAGTTAATACTTTCGGAAATGTAAAGGGAACAAAAAATGACTTTTCAACTCCAACCCATAAAGGTAAAAAAGCAGAATCATCTTCCTTCAATAAACAAGAAGCTTGCTTAAGAGAAAAAGCCATATGATAAGAGTGAAGATTCAGAAAATTAACCCCTCCGCAGATTTTAGGTCTCATCAATTTTTGGAGGGACATTCTGGGTTTCTTATTATTCCACAAGAATTTGGTTAGAATAGAGTTAAGCTTTTAAAAGTTACTATTTGGGATATTAATTGGAATGCCTGATAAATAAAAGAGAATTACAGGAAGTAACATCATCTTAAGAGAATCTAATCAACCCCACCAGGATAAAAATAAAGGGATCCATTTAGATATAAGAGAGTCAAGAACAGAAAATAGTTGCAAACATTACAAGAAATTGTATCTTTAAATGGTTTAAACCAAATACTTAAGTATTTAATTTTATCATTGTTCCAGTGGAAACTTGAAGATTTAAAATCTTCAGGAAGGCAAAATGTATTTAAAGGGAGTATTTCACATTTATCTTTATTTAAATTATACCCTGATATAGAAGCAAAATTATGTACTTTGAAGAGAAAAGAGGGAAGTGAATATTTCGGATTTGAGATAAAAAGTCAGCATAAGCCGAAAATTTTATCTGTCCTTCCCCATACCGGAAACCATGTAAATTTGGATTAGCTCTAAGTTTGAATAAAAAGGGTTCCAAGGCAAGAACAAACAAAAGCGGCAACAACGGACATCCCTGACAAACTCCTCTATGGAGTGAGAACGAGGGAGAGATGAGACCATTTAAAATAAAAAGCAGCCTGAGGAGAAGAATACGATAATACATTTTGCTGTTTGCGATGTGCAAAAAGCACATTGCGATGCCCAATCCCTGTTTTGTGAGTCGGTAACCTGGTTACCAACTCGCAAAACGGGACTGCGAGTTGCAATTAGTAATGGGTGTTCCCCTTCCTAATTGCGAGTCGCAGCGCAATGCTGCATTGCTTTGTGACCGCGAACGCGGTCGCAAAGCAATCGCAGTTACCACCAGTGTCACACTTGTGGTAACCCATTCGCAAAAGGGAAGGGGTCCCCCTGGGACCCCTTCCCCTTTGTGAATGGAATGGAAAACATTTTTTCAGAGCAGGCAGTGGTCCTATGGACGCTCTGAAAAAATGAAATGATAACGTTTCATTTTTTTGTTTTGTAATGCATCTCGTTTTCCTTTACGGAAAACGGGCTGCATAAAAAAAAAAAAACTGCTTTATTTAAAAGCAGTCACAGACTCTCCAGCAGGCCACTATCCCTGTGAGTGCTGCGAGTCTCAAGTGGGTCGCAAATTGCGACCCACCTCATTAATATTAATGAGGTGGGCCTTTGCGAGCCCCTTGCGAGTCGCAGATGGTGTCAGGGACACCATCCTCCATACTGAATTGTGACTCGCAAATTACGAGTCTCTCTGACTCGCAATTTGCGAGTCGCAATTGAGGTATTACGTACATCTGGCCCTTAGTTCCAAAGCCAAACCAAGAAAGCGTTGAGAAAATAAATAAACAACTTACACAGTCAAAAGCTTTTTCAGCATCTAGAGCAATTGCAAAGAGAAAGTCCTTATACGTCACAGACTTAAAATATAAAAAAATAATTGTGTGTTGTCAGATAAGAAGCGTCCTTTAATAAAGGCAGACTGCTCTTTACCAATTAACTTAGGGAGAATCAATTCCAAATGCATAGCAATAATTTTAGCAAAAATTTTATAGTCCAAATTTATGAGAGATATAGGTCTATAATTCTCACTTAACTTTGGATCTTTGTTATCTTTTGGTATAAGAACTATTTAAGCTTCTTGAAAAGATCCTCCAGAGGATTTTGCATTAACAAAATAGGTAAAAAGTTTAAATAGTCTTGGAACTAATAATTTTAAAAAACGTAAATAGAATCCAATAGTAAAGCCATCTGGGCATTTTTAAATAAGATTTAGTACATTGAGAATGTCTTTAATGGAAATATCATTATCAAAAGTAGAAAATTCAGAAGAGGGAAGTACAGGTGGATTAATTGTAGACAAATATTTATCAATAAGATCCTGCGTGGGAACAGAATCAGGAGTATATAACTGTGTGTAGAAATGAACAAATTCATCCACAATTTCTTCATTCTTATGTAATAAAAAATTGGAAGAATTATAAGTAGATTCTATCTTTGTTGTATCTTTTTTAATTTTAAGATAATTTGCTAAAAGTTTTCCCGATTTATTTTGGCCCCCGTAATACTTAGCACTGGACTTAAGAAGATACGAATTAGCAATATCAGTTGAATTTTTGTTGAAAGCAAATTTAGCTTGAAGTAATTCACTGAGACAACTTGTAGACTTGGAAGAGTAATATAGATTTTCTAACTGATACAATCCATTAAATTAAGTAATTTTTTATTAGCCGTTTTCCTTTTATTTGGCAACATAAGAAATAACACAATCCCTAGAGGCCGCTTTGAAAGCATCCTAAATAACCTGAACAGACAGCTGAGGGGTATCAATTTCTACAAAGAATTGTGTGGCAAACTTCCTAAAAAGCTGAGTAAAATTAGTATCAAGAAGTAATGAATTATTAAATCTCCATCTATTACTTGGTTGATTACGTGCAATAAGATCAAGATCCATACTCACTGGAGCATGATCCGAGATTAATATGGAACCAATTTCTGAACTCAAAACGTGTTGTACGAGATGCTGTGAGACAAATAAAAAATCAATCCTCAATTGGGAAGATTCCTGTAATGTGGGATTACACAATCTCCAAACGTCCGTTATTGCTCTTTGTTTAATCAAAGAGGAAAACTGTAAATATATGGTGGATGGTACAAATCTAGTATTGGATTTACGATCAATAAATGATCCATAACCATATTACAATCTCCTCCAAAGATCAAATATTTATCCGAAAGAGACATTAGTTTAGCTAATATTTAATTCCAAAAAGATTTATCAGGTTGAGTTGGAGCATACACATTAAATATAGTTAAAGGCACGTTATTAATATTCTTTGAAACTATAACCCATCTACCCATCTCATCAAAATCTTGAGAAAAATCAGAAATATTCAAAGCTTTATGGCACAGTATAATAACCCCATTTGTTTTCCCCGTACCTGGAGATGCAAAAACATGACCTACCCATTGTCTTTTAAGTTTGGCTACCTCATCACCTGTTATATGAGTCTCTTGCAACAGGGCAATATCAGCTCTCAATTTTGAAATATGTGTTAAAACTCTTTGACGCTTTATTGGGGATCCCAAACCTTTAACATTTCATGAAGGCAATCTAATTGTCATTTAATATAAAGAATAAGTGATAATAAGTGATATGACCATGAATTAATGCATATAAACCAATTATTACTATGGAGAATCTGAACAAAAATAATTAATTTGATGTATAGAAAGAGAAGAATACAACTATGAACATGAGAAAATAGAAACAAGAAGAGAAAAGGAAGAAAAAATAGAAAAAGAAGAGGAGATGAAGAAGAAAAAAATGAACAGAATATAATATAGTAGGAAACATTAAAACTACAGAAAAAAACACAGAACAAGTAATAAAAACATACCTATGAGACAAAAACAATATGAGGGGGGTGAAACCACAAAGGGAAGACAACGCAACCTTCACTCCACGACTGCGGAAACGGAAGGGAAGAGAGAAACGGCCACACAGGTTGCTGAAACAAAAGACAGGAACGTTAATGAATTAATATCCAAAAAGAAGACGAAAATAGGAAACATTCAAATCTCTTAGTTAATCTGGCATGCTTAAGTTTACATGGACCAGTAATGGGCATATTCATTAAATAAGAGCAAAAAGGAAAAACAAAAATCAATACAATAGTCAAGTCTCTGATATTTTGGAAGTATCCATTGTTTCACCTGTACAAGAATCAATAAATTGCTGAAGTAATACTGGATCTTCATATGTTGTGGTCTTATTATTGTAAGTCACCTCGAACAAACACGGATGGAAGAGACCATATCTAGCATTAAGCGACTTTAATGCCAGACCCATATCCAGAAATGTATTTTGTTTGTCCGCCGTCGATTTAGCATAATCCTGAGCAAAGAAGAGATTGGAACCTGACCACGTGACCCGACCTTTAGCTCTGGCTGCTCTGAAAACCTTTAGCAGGTCTACATACTCCAGAAAATAAAGTATTATTCCTCTTGGTTTCTTTGACGTAGAAGCCAAATGTGAAGTATGACCAATCCTATGTACTCTTTGTATATTTAAAGCAGGAGAAGTAGGCAGATCCAGAATTTTGGGCAGAAACAATTGAAAGAAAGATAATGAGTCTGAACCTTCAATTACTTCAGTTAGACCATAAATACGTAGATTATTTCTTCGGTTCTGATTTTCTATATCCTCTGCATGATTTTTCAACATAGGGACTTCAAATTGTAGAGACTTAATTGACGCAACAGAGTTTTCAAGCACTTTCACTCTCCGTTCCACACAAGAGACTCTGTTCTCCACAAGAGACCATTTGTCGTCCAACATTTGTAGTTGTTTATTTGTATCTTCCATATATGGTTTAAGCGCCCTTATTTCCTCAAGAAGTAACTCCATAGATATGGTAACTACAACTTTAATAGGAGATGGGGGATCCTTTTTAGCTCTCTTATTCGTGGACGTCAAAACCATTACTGGAAGCTTGAACGATACTTTATTAACACCAGTGGAGGGAGAAACAGGTGTTGAAGGTGTAGCATCAAGAGAAGTAGCCCCTCTACTCTCCATATTTGACAAAGGAGCAAATTAGTTTGATAAAGGAATACTATCAGAACTTTTATTGCTCTTGAAAGTTTCTAGATCTGCCCATAAGCAAGAATATACAATTCTGCCCAATATGTACTAAAACATATTGGCCCTTATTACAGCCCTGGTGGTCGGTGATAAAGTGGCGGTAATACCGCCAACAGGCTGGCAGCAACTACCGCCAAATTATGACCATGGCGGAAAGAGCTCAGATAGACAGCCACTTTACCACACTGACCGCCAGGGCGGAAAGAACAGGCACCACCACGTTAGTCGCCTACAGCCAGGCAGAAGAGAATGTTCGGCCCACCGTATTATGACAGCCCAATCCGCCACCTTTTCCGGGGCGGTACCAACAACATCAACAGCCTGGCGGAAATACTGCACAGAAGTGAAAGGACTCACTATTGAAGGCACAGGGAAGAACCACGCCGCCATAGAGCCCGAGCTTCAAATATTTCCGATGATCTTCTATGTCTTGCTCCACCATGAACACCAATGACGGCGAAGACGACCACGGTGAGTACAGCCGCCTAGCACACAAGGGAGGGGGGGATGAAAAAGAGAGTTACACACACACACGCAACACACCTCCCACACCCCTAACAGAATACACACAATCAGATGCAGTAATAAAACATATATACCCCGTACCCCTCAGGAATAATGCAAGGACAACACGAATAGATGAAAGTGAGTGTAATAATATAAATACAGTAGAAATACATACATCCAATCTAAAAGTATATGCATATGTACAATTCAAGGGACACTGCCCAGTCCTCAATGTGTGTGGGCCACAGGGCCACATGACAAAGTCCAAGGCCCCTGCAACAACACGGAGAGAGCACTGCAGGGGCATCATATGGAGAATAGGCAGGCACCTCAGGGGGATGGGGAACAGGGGGGCACCTGAGCCAACAGATGGAACACCACTGGTCCTGGAGGGGGCAACATGCCCTGTGCGCTGTCCTGGGGAGTGCAAGGCCATAGTCTCTCAAGTGGGTGACTTGCCCACATGCTCTGAAGGGGGCTACATGTCCTGTGCTTGGTCCTGGGGAGTGCAAGGCCACGGTCTCTCAAGTGAGTGACTTGCCCACATGCTCTGGAGGGGGCACCATGCCCTGTGCACAGTCCTGGGGGGTGCAAGGCCAGAGTCTCTCAAGTGGGTGACTTGCCCACATGCTCTGGAGGGGGCAACATGCCCTGTGGTCTTCATCCTGGGGAGGACGGGGTGAGTTTGTGGCTTCCCCACTGGTTCTGGAGGGGGCATCATGCCCTGTGATCTTCATCCTGGGGAGGATGGGGTGAGTGGGTGGCTTCCCCACTGGTTCTGAAGGGGGCATCGTGCCCTGTGATGCAGATCTTGGGGAGTGCAAGGTCACAGTCTCTCAGCTGGGTGTCATACCCACAGGATTTGCAGGGGGCAGGCCGCAGAACAGCCCATGGAGGCAGGTTTACAGAATGTCCACAGGCGGTGATGGCTGTTCAGTGGTGGCAGTGGTGGTGGTGCTGCTGCTGCTGGTAGTGGTGGGGGGAGGCTTCAGCCCATGACCTACAGCCTCGGACGGCTGCCCACCGGTGGTGCTGCTGCTGCTGGTTGTGGGGGGAAGCTCCTGCCCATCCCCTGCAGCCTCGGACGGCTGCACAACCATGGTTGGTGGTGGGGGCTCTGACTGAGTCCCAGCACCAGGCCCCTGGTCCTTCCTGCCTGCTGGTGCAGGCACCTTGCCCTTCCTGGCAGCAGCTGGGGCTGGCTTCTTGCCCTTCCTGGCAGCAGCAGGGGATGGCTCCTTGCCCTTCCTGGCAGCAGCTGCGGATGGCTCCTTGCCCTTCAGGGCAGCAGCTTGGGAGGGCTCCTTGCCCCTCCTGGCAGCAGATGGGGAGGGCACCTTGCCCTTCCGGCCAGCACTTGGGACAGGCACCCTTTCCGTGAGGCAGCCTGGTACCCTGGATCCTTTACCACCACGAGTTGCTGTGGAAACTACTGGGCCCGTGGACTGGGTGGCTGAGGTGCTTGCCTGGGTTTTAGCCACCCTGGCAAGATGTGAAGGACGAGGGGGGAGGGTTAGGGAAGAGGTCAATGGTGAAGAGGAAAAACTTCTTAGGGCCATTGGGGCGAGGAGAGGGAGAAGGTATGGGTGTGGAGGAAGAGGGAGTGGTTGTGGGAGGTGTCTTTCTGCTGTGTTTATGTGCAGGTGCATGGGCTAGATGCTGTTGTGAGGTGGATGGCTGTTGGGTGTCTGAGTGCTTGCGTTTGTGTACCTTGGGAGGGGGGCAGACACAGTGGAAGAGGACACAGGGGAAGTGTGCATGGCTGTTGGGGTGGTGTCTGCCATTGACGTGTGTGTTCTGATAAGATGTGCTGGTGATGGCGGTAGGATGTGGATATAGTGCATGCAGGTGTGAGTGTGGATGCAACTGGGAGGGAGGTGGAGGAGGAGGAGGATGGGGACACAGTGGAGGCAGTGGATGTTGGTATGTCTGCATCTGAATGGTGTTTTTGGGAGTGCCTGTGGGATGAAGTGTGGTGCTTGTGTTTGTCTGTGCCACTCTTGTATGTTGTCTTGTGTGCATGCTGGTCTGCCTGTGAGCTTGGGATAGGTTGGGGTTGAGGGGAATGGGATTGGGTAGAGGAAGTTGGAGGGGGAGGGTGGAAACAGGGACAATGGTTGCCATCAGAGAGGAGGCCAGAGCCTGGATTGATCTCTGTTGGGCCGCCAAGCCAGTGTGAATGCCCTCCAGAAATGCATTGGTCTGTTGCATTTGGGCTGCCAGCTCCTGGATGGCATTCACAATGGTTGACTGCCCAACAGAAATGGATCTCAGGAGGTCAATAGCCTCCCCACTTTGGGCAGCAGGGCTAACTGGGGTAGGGCCTGAGGTGCCTGGGGCGAAGGAGATGCCCACCCTCCTGGGTGAACGGGCAGGGGCAACTTGAGGGGATGCTGGGAGGGTGGTGCTTGTATGGGGTAGCGGCTGTACCTGTTGCTGGGGTGGGCACAGAGGTGCCCGCCACTACCAGGAAGTTTCCATCGGAGGAGGTTTCTGTGTCCGAACTGTCCCCTAATGTCTCTGCCGTGGTGCTCCCCTCACCCTCCATCTCACTGGTACCCTCAGCCTTGGTGGACTCTGCCTCCTGGGTGCTGTGGGGTGCAGCTCCCTCCGTCACCGCTGCCTCTGCTCCTCCACCAGATGATGCTAATGCACATAAGGGCAGGATGACAAAACAAAAAGGGGGTGGAGAAAAGGATACACGGTCAATGGCTGCACCAACACCACCGTTGGCGTACACAGCACCCTCACACACAGGGAACAGGCCTACGCACTATGCAGTGCACTACCAGTAACAATGCTAGTCACGAGGGCATGGGGAGGGACACATACCACCAACTGCAGCATATCTGGGACCCACACAGCCCTGCCCAGTAGTGGATGCCTACAAGCTAGGTATGAGGAATATCTCATCAGAACCCTGGCCAACATGGGACCTACTCTGCAATGTCAGGACACACATCCCCCACCCTGATGCCACCCCAACAGGCGTAAGAAGTAATGATGTGCACTGTACTCACGCCCTTGTGGATGGTGTGATGCCCTCAAGTGCCCATCAAGCTCTGGATAGGCCACCGCCAGTATGCGGTCCATCAGGGGGGTCAGGGTTCGACGGGCACCCCTTCCTCGTTGGGAGGCCATCCCCAGCTGGGCCTCGCTGTCTTTCGTGCCCAGCATCTCAGGTCCTCCCACTGTTTCTGACAGTGGGTGCTCCGCCTGCCGTAGACCCCCAGGGTCCGCACATCCTTTGCGATGGCACGCATAATATCCTTCTTTTGATGGGCGCTGACCTGCAGAGGAAATACACAAAGGGAAAGGTATTAGTCAGACCGCCCTGCCTGTTACACTCATGGCCCACCATACCCCTTCCGATCCCCATTTGCACAGACGTGGCCCAGCACACAAGCTGCACGCCGCCCAGGGGACATCCACCAACCCCCCCTACACAAGGCCTTCACACACAACACTAGATGCATTCATGCCCCATGCATTGTGCTCACAGTGTACTCACCAGTTGGTTTGGAGGCCCATACAGCAGTCAGTACTCGGGATGTTCCCCATCCACTAGTCTCTCTAACTCAGCCGAGGTAAAGGCAGGGGCCCTTTTCCTAGTCACACGCGCCATGTAGGTTCCAGACACAGGTCACAGCAGCACATGCAGTGTAGGTCCTCTCCTGTTGAATGTCAGGTAGCAAGTGAGTGAACAAATAGAAAATGGTGGTGACATCTGCGGCGGTGCATACCGTCACCGCCGGCGTACATCACCATTGGCCACTGTACCCCATAGGGCCCAATATTATCCAATGAGGCGTTGCACAGCGGTTCCCTGCCGCCTCCCGCAACGGCACACAATGTCAGCGGAATTACCTCACTTCCACCTGTCCCTCCACACAGGACAGGTGGACGCCATTTCAGGGGGCGGGTGCAGGCCCTGGATTAAAACTGCGTCACAGTTCACAATTGTACATACAGGACAAATGCCACTTATACATTTCAAATTAACATCATGCATTGTACTGTTGTGGCTCCAATGTACAGTTTGTGACAGGCTCCTCACTCTTTTGCCCCATAGATTGCTACTGCTGTGGATGAACAGGAGATGGAGACATACCCCTGTGTACAGACACCTGGTAGACTTGGCAACAATGGAGGACAGGCACATTACCCTCACCTACAGACTTGACAGGGCCACAATCACGGAGCTGTGTGCCCAACTGGAGCCTGACCTGATATCTGCTATCCGTCACCCCACTGGGATCCCCCCTCCACACTGGGCTTGGCAGCAGGAATGTCACAGCCAATGTTCTCAATGGTGCTGACAAGAGTGCTGGCTGCCCTGATTAAACATATGTGCACCTACATTGTTTTCCTCCACGTGAAGGATTTGGCCACAGTGAAAGTGGACTTCTATGCAATGGAACATATCCCCAACATTGGGGAAATTGATGGCACACATATTGCATTTGTTCCTCCCCAGCAAAATGAACAGGGGTTCAGAAATCGAAAGAGTTTTCACTCAATGAATGTCCAGATGGTGTGCCTGGTGGACCAGTACATCTCCCACGTCAATGCTAAGTATCCTGCGTCTGTGCATAATGCCTTTATCCTGAGGAATAGCAGCATCCCAAATGTGACGGCCCAACTGCAGAGGCACAGGGTGTGGCTAATAGGTGAGCCCGGGTTCCCACCCAGTGGATGTTGGTGTATGGGTGTGCTGTGGGCCATATGGCATAGTGTGTGGCTAAATCTTGTTCCTCAATATTTGCAGGTGACTCTGGTTACCCCAACCTATCATGGCTACTGACCCCTGTGAGGAATCCCAGGACAAGGGCAGGGGAACGTTACAATGAAGCACATAGGCGAACAAGAAGGATAATTGAACGTACCTTTGGCCTCCTGAAGGTCAGGTTTTGGTGCCTCCGTTTAACAGGTCGATCCCTGTGCTACTCACCCAAGAAGGTCTGCCAGATAATCGCAGCATTCTGCATGTTGCAGAACCTTGCCTTGAGACGCCATGTGCCTTTTTTGCAGGAGGAGGAGGCTGGAGATGGCCGTGTGGCAGTGTTATGTAGCCATTTTAGCTATAGCTCCATGCACGTTATTTTAACACACTAGGCCAAGCTGCTGTGCACTCTAACCTAGATATATTTTATTTGGCTATATTTTATTATTGTTACAATAGCCACTTTTATGGTCTTGTTTTATTTTCTGTTTATCTAACTGTTTTTGCCTAGGCTGGCACTCTGTTCTCAAACAAGACGTTCTTGCTCACTATGTGCTTCTTCTAAGGCTACAGCAAGGTACATTGATGGTGAACGTGGTATAAGTTTAGTCTCTGACATTCATAGAAAACACACATCCTTACGTAGGGACATTTTCTCAGAACATCAGCTGTTTTATTATAAAGACACTTCCCTGTCCCTTACACATTAGAGGGAGATTCCAGCCAGAGAACCACAACTGTATGCTGATTGCCGAATGCTTCGCTACAGCTCTTTAGCAGACTTCAGGCCTTTGCTCAGGTATGGGGGATGATGTCTTCCCAGGGGAACCTGAAGGGCAGAATTAGAGCTTAACACGCTGTGCTCTATCATAGCCCATGTAGGAATTAGTCTACTGACTGTATTGAGAATATGGTAGCGTTATTCTTATGCTTCACTCTCCTTGTCACAATTTTAATACTGTCATGCTGTGTTGTCCTGGTTATTGCAGCTCATGCTTTGCTATCTAAGATGCAGTCGCTTCAATAAAAAAATTATTGAAACATATACTGCCTCTTTTTTTCATTGTATATATGAGACTAATGTAACTGAGAGAAACGGATGAGACCTGAGTGACCACGGCTTCCCTGAGAAACCAATTATTTCATGCACTCGGCTGCCCAGTCATCCCTGCCCTTGGGTAGAGATGAGGCACTGCCCGGACAGGTGTCACCTGCAGTAGGTTAGACTTAGGCCCTCATTACGAGCCTGGCGGTCTGTGACCGCCAGGCTCGCGGTTGGCGGGAGCACCGCCGACAGCCTGGCGGTGCCCCTTAGGGCATTCTGACCGCGGCGCTTTGGTCTCCCGCCGGTTTTCCGCTGCCCGTCAGAATCCTCCAAGGCGGCGCAGCATGCTGCGCCGCCTTGGGGATTCTGACATCCCCTACCGCCATCCTGTTCCTGGCGGTTCGCCCGCCAGGAACAGGATGGCGGTAGGGGGTGTCGCGGGGCCCCCGTAAGAGGGCCCCGCTTGTATTTCACTGTCTGCATAGCAGATTACGATTACGAGCCGGCTTCATGGTGGGAAGGTCGTTTTCCCCTGGGCTGGCGGGCGGCCTTTTGAAGGCCGCCCGCCAGCCCAGGGGAAAACTCAAAATACCCGCCGCGGTCTTGCGTCCGCGGTACGGTATTTTGGCGGCTCCCGCCAGGCGCGCGGTCACCGCGTCCGGCGGGAGTCGTAATGACCCCCTTAGTCTCCCACACCGTGGACGATTCTGCCACTCAAAATCCAGTAGTCTCATTAGAATAATGAGAGCCTACGTGACATGGCGCCGCCAACGTTTGGTCACGCTCTAATTTTCAGGTCCTCCTGAGTATCTCTGTCTCACTATATACAACGATACCTCAGTACTATATACGGAGACATCTGTGGTATTGAGGACTTCCTCCTCACCTATGTAGGAAATCCTACCTGATGCTAAGAGGTTGTTCAAGCTTGAACTCTAAAAGGAAAACCTTATTTGGTGTGCCTTCTCTGAACAAATTTACTATCTAAAATGGCGAATCCGCAACAGGTAGCAATAGCAGTCAATATGAGACAACCTCTGACTGCACATTTATTAGCAAATGGCCTAATGGCCCAGGGGGGTCCAGTCACATTTGTGGTGGATGCCCATGCAGCTTATAGAACAAAACTTTTCTATTCTTGGGTCACATTTCCCAAACACATTTCATCACTATACACTTGCAAACATACCTGGACAATACAGGGCATATGCATATTTAGAAATACCTTTCTCTTATCAAGAACATAATAATTGGCTTGATGGCGCCCTACCCCACACAATTTTACCAGTAAGGTTAGGTCCTCTAAGTAATGATGGTTCTACCTGGCCTTTATTTGCCACCTATACACCTCACCCTGCAGTAGCGACTTTAGCAGTAGCTGAGGTTCGTTGCTTATATACTGAACTAACAGCAACATATAGACGACTAGTACAGTTTGTTATACAAACATTAAATACAAACCCAGCAAGTGCTGCTCCAACACAACCACATGCAGTGACGCCAGGTATAAACCCTGCAACTGTATATTCGGTAGAGTACCCGCCAAATAAGAGGAAACTCCGTTTTGGTAAGCACAAAAAAAAATGCGCTGGAAGCAGTATTTCCCCATACGGGACCTCAGGATAAACATAGGATTCTAACGATGTGCTTGCCATTTGGGATGGTCCCTCCAGTAGATAATTGAAAATACCTGGGGCACGGTATTTGCCGCGCTCTATACAACCGCACATGGTACACCAACACTTGCCAATTTACCGGAAGTGTTGAGGCAAATTCAAGATGAATACGGGGCTGCCCCGGCCCTGGACTTGGGGATGCAATTAATGAGTAATTTTGCCACGGTATACTCAATTATTTTAAGTAATCTTAAAGGGGAAGCAGTCGCTCTAGCAGTGCACATGCGGCTCCGTAATGTTCCTCAACAGGATCAGGAATGCAAGCTGCCCAGGATTATCGCAGAGACCTATTCTAGCATTGGTCGAGGTAGTCTAGGGGCCTGACCAACTAAACCACAATTTCAGAACAAATCTAATAAAGATTTTCCTAAGAAAGCTCCTGAGGGTAATACGAAACGCTGGGATAAAAAACAACAAACACCTAAAAAAGAAAGGGGAGAATCTCTGCGTACGGAGACCCCACATAATAGATATAATCTCAGAAATAGAGATAATATAAAAACGCCTGATAGATATCAATATACTGATACACGCCAATCTCATTCCTTTCAGGACTCATCGGAAAAACGCAGCGAGAGAGGTGGGCGATCAGAGTGAAGAACAGAGTATGTGAAACTGAAACAGGAATCACAACGCTCATCAGAGGTTTCGATTAAAAAGGAAGAGAAACCTCCCCAACAGAAACCCCAATTTAGAAAGAAAAAGGTGGCAGCAGTCACAGTACGACATGCCACTCAAGAAGAGGGTCCACTTGAAGAACAGGAAGGGGGCACTAGCACTGCTAGACAGTGCGGCAGAGGTCACAATAGTTCGCCGGAGTCTTCTAGAGCATCTGGAGGTGAAAGCAACTGATGACTTTCTGCAAGTAGAAACTGCGGACATGCATGTCTCTACGTCTGATAGGGTGTATAAAGTAACGCTACAGTTAGAAGGAGACATTGAGTGCATACTAGATGCAATATTTTGGGATCGCGTAGTAAATATATATGATGTCTTATTGATCGAACAAGATTGGCCACCTGAATTTGTCCGTACCTGCCCATATGGAGAAGATGTTATTAAACATTATTTCTCGCCCCTTGTTCCGGAAGAACTCGCTGAATCCTATGCCATTGATTGGGCTGTGGCACAGTCACCTGCATTATATCGCAATCACGTAGGATAGGATAAAGAATCCCCCTACCATGAAATTCCCATTAAAAATGAACCTCAACCCCAACCCCAACCTCAGTACCCAATAAAACATGAAGCAAAAGCACCTGTGAGAGAAATACTCACACAACTAGAGTACCAGGGCGTAATTGAACCCTGTGTCTCCCCAATGAATAATCCTTTATTTCCAGTAGCCAAACCGGACCATTTATACAGAATAGTCTTAGACTACAGACACTTAAACAGTCATACACGCACATATGCTATACAAAATTTACATAGTACAGCACTGATGAACAATATAGTGCATAAAAAATGCAAAACAACACTGGATATTTCCAATGTTTTTTTCTGCCAGAATAAAGCGCCTGAGAGTAGAGACTTAACAAGTGTCAGTGCACTAGGCTCCCAGAAAAAATTCAGTTGTTTACCTCAGGGGTACAAGAACAGCCCAGGACTGTTTGAAGCTCATGTGACTGCAATTTTGCACGACATTGACCCTGAAGCGTTGTCCTATGTATATGATATGTATCTTACAGATGATGAATTGCTACAACATTTAAGATGAGTAGCCCGCATTGTTGTGGGATTTGCTGAATTTGTCTACAAATTCAATAAAAAAAAAGAATAAATAGCCTTCCTCAGCATCCTGTTTCTGGGATATGAGCTATCGAGTGAAGGAAAGAGCCTAGCGCCACAATACTTGGAAAAATGCGCACACCTACAACCTCTAAACACGACCAAAAAGCTCCAATCTCGATTGGGTTTTCTAAATTTTGGCAGAACTTACATTCCAGATTACGCTTCATGCATTAAACCTTTATATGACTTAATACGTCCTCAGTTTTCAAGTAAATTTTGGACAGTCGAACACACACGAATACTTAGAGAACTGTTGACAGTCATGCTTGCAGCACAACACCTACACACGAGGGACAATAAAACACACTTGGTCATCAGAGTAATTTCTGGGGCCATTGGTTTCACTTATGTAACTTTTAACAAGGGTGAGACCATCCCGATAGCTTACAAATCACATTTGTACTCAGTAGCAGAACAACGCTTTGCTCCCACTGAGAAAATTCTCACTGCTGTTCAGATGGCTGTCATCAAAGAAAGACCTCTAACCCAGGGGAAAAGCATTATTCTTGTTTCTCCAATTCCAGCCGTAGAGGCTGTCACAAAAGCAAGCGTCCCAAACGCGAAAGCATTACATCCACGTTGGATACAATGGGCGACGTCTTTGACAGCCACTGATGTAGACTACATCTTTGACCCAAAATTACAAACTCAAGAATTTTTGCAATACGAGCTGGAATACCCAATCCCAGCAAACACATTGCCTATCGAACAATATCACAGAGTCATGTACACGGATCGCTCAGCGCAACCTGCAATAGGCACAAAGCATCAATACTCTGCTGCTTGCGCAGTTGTAAGCAGCTATATGGAGGACAATAAGTTCTGTCCACTCCATACATTTACGCAAGCCCTAGGGGATTGCACAGCACAATAAGCAAAGCTAAAAGCTCTGGTGATGGCACTGAAACATATGGATCCTGCACAATATACACTGATTGTTTGTTATTCGTACTATTGTGTCCAGTCCTTCAATCACTACCTGCATGCTGGCACCAGAATGGGTTCAGAGATTCTAAAGGCAACACCATTAAACACAGATTTATGTGGGGGAAAGTAGCGGACCTGAAAGAAATGCTACCAAATGTCCATGTTGTACACACAATTGGACACCAGAGCGTTGGAATACATGTTGCTGGGAATACATTGGCTGATGAAGCCGCAAAGTCAGCACTAGGTTTGGCTGCTGTTGCTGCAGTAACTCGTTTAAGTGTGAAACTGGACGCAGACATATGGGCTGCCGTGAAAGCTACAGCTGATGGTACGCCCTATCCAAATGCATTTCCTGATAAATATTCCTACCGAATGGGAGGTGCCTGAACGCTGAAGTTAAGATACCAGGCGAAGGGGTGCGAGATATTCCCAACAATGATATAAGACCACAATTGATTAAAGCAGCGCATGAAGGGGTAGCATCTGCCCATGCTGGTGTGGCGGCTACATTATCAATCTTACAAGCCCGCTATTGGTGGCCAGGCGTCCACAAGGAGACCAAGCAGTATGTCCTTTGTTGTGACATCTGCCAACAAATTAAAGTTTCCACTGCCAAACGCCCACCGCAGACACCCCTCTTGATTTCAAATAAGCATTCCGTGATGTTCCTCAACAGGATCAGGAATGCAAGCTGCCCAGGATTATCGCAGAGACCTATTCTAGCATTGGTCGAGGTAGTCTAGGGGCCAGACCAACTAAACCACAATTTCAGAACAAATCTAATAAAGATTTTTCCAAGAAAGCTCCTGAGGGTAATAAGAATCGCTGGGATAAAAAACAACAAACACCTAAAAAAGAAAGACCATTGCGGTCCCCTAACACCAGACAGTGCAAACAAGTATATTCTGGTTGCTGTTGACTCTTGCTCCAGATTTCTATGGGTGTGGCCACAACGCTTGGCTGACGCTCGGACTGTTATTAAAGATTTTCGAGTCTTTATCAGTACATATGCAGTTGCAGCTTTCCACTCTGTTCACATTGTCCAGGATCTGGCCCAGAGTATCCTGGGAATGTTGGTATGCTCCCAGGATCTTTGTGAGTTCCTCCTGGAGAGTCTGTTCCCTAGGCCTGTCCTTCCCCGGCGCACAGCACCCCACCCAATTTCCCTGTTGCCGTGTGCCTCTGTACTCTGAACCATGTGCCCACTGTCACTGACCCCAGGTCGCTGATTTTTTTGGGTGCGAGGTGTGCCCCCTGGGTCCCTGTAGAGGTGGACACACTGCTGATTGATGTGTCCTGGGGACAGAGGCATGGGTACGCTAGGTGGGTGCTGTGGCGGTGTTTCCTGAGGGGGAGGCTCAGTGGTGGTGTGTGACTGTGGCTGGGTAACCGACTGTCTAGAGGTCCCTGATGGGCCAGGTTGGTCATCCAGATCCAGGCGACCAGAGTTGCTGTCATCACTGTGGGCCTCTTCTGCAGGGGGACTGGAAACTGCTGGCACCTCTTCTCCGCTGACACTGGCTGGGATACCTGTGGGGATGTAAATGCAGTGTTATTGTTTCTGTGTGTGACATATTGTGCATGGGTGGCTTGCCCTCTTTGGTTGTATTTGCCCTGGCAGATTTCACTTGTGTGAGTTGGTATGTGGTGGGCTAGCTGATTCTCTCTAGTGTGCATGCTTTAGTGATAGGTGTCCATGCAGGTCTGTGAGTGGTGTCCATGCATTGGTATGGTATGCAGGGCTTGGTATTGGGGTGAGTGAGATGTGATGGTGGGATGTGTGGGAAGTGGTGGAGTGATGGGAGTGAGGGTTTGGGTGGGGGTATGTGATGGCATGCAGGTAGGGGCGGTGATAGTAGTAAAGAGTTGACTTACTGAGTCCAGTCCTCCTGCTACTCCTGCCGGGCCGTCAGGATGCATTATTGCCAAGACTTGCTCCTCCCATGTTGTTAGTTGTGGTGGAGGAGGTGGGGATCCACCGCCAGTCCTCTGTACAGCGAGTTAGTGTCTTGCTGTAATGGAACGCACCTTCCCCCGTAGGTCATTCCACCTCTTCTTGATGTCATCCCTTGTTCTGCGGTGCTGTCCCACGGCCTTGACCCTATCCACCATCCTCCACCATAGCTCCATCTTCCTAGAAATTGATATCTGCTGCACCTGTGCTCCAAATAGCTGTGGCTCGACCCTGATGATTTCCTCCACCATGACCCTTAGCTCCTCCTCAGAGAATATGGGGTGTTGTTGTGGTGCCATGGGTGTTGTGTGAGTAGTGTGGGTGAGGGTGTGTAGGGTGATATGTTGGGGTGTGTGTTGTGAGGTGCGAGGGTGGTGTATTGGTGATGGTGGTTTGTGGCTCTGGTCTTGTCTGTGGTCATGGTGTCTGTCTCGTGCCAATGGTTTGTAGTTGTAAAGGGTTGTGGGTAATGTGGGTGTGAGTTTTATAGTGGTGTGGGTGTGGTGTGTGTATGAGTGTCAGGTGTGTGTTATTTAAATTGACCAAAGTGGTGTTGTTTTGTTTGAGTGTGTGTATTTTGAGCGTGGCGGTATGTACCGCCAACGGTTTACCGCCATTGAATGTCCGCTGTGGTGATTTCACTGAACTTTGGTGTGGCGGAATTGTGCATGTGGCTGAATAGTGATGGATTGGTGTGTGTGTGTCATAATATGGTGAACGGATATCCGCCGCTGCGGCGGTATGTTGGCGGCAGTCAGTGTGGCAGTAAGTGGGATTTACCGCCATTGTTATAATGAGGGCCATAGTCTATAAAGTAAGATTCCAACTTAGAAAAGAGAGTAGACCAAAATATAAAATAAACTGGACAAAATCTTCCAAAAAGCAAGCTAAGATGAGCAGAGAGCGTAAACATACACTTTTAGGCCAAAAAATGCAAAAAGAAACTCTCAGGCAGCGATTTATAAAGTAAAAAAGGAATTTGTAAGGTGAAAACAAAAACAAAATGGCGGTCGCAATGGATTCCTCAAACGACCGCCATGTAAGTCAGTCAAATAGGACATAAAAAGTACCTCTTAAGTCATTTCAAGGGAAACAATGCATTCCCTGCATATTCCCCTAACTTTTCTTCATTGCAGGAAAATGAAAATATGCCCAAGAAAACAAGCCGGCTCTCCCGACTCCCGCTGCGGTCATGAAGCTCCAAGGAAGGTGGCCATCTCCGTACGGTGTCAAGCCACGCCCCCCCCCCTTTTGTTTTTAAGTATTTCAAAACTCTGTTTCGGACGGGTGTGCACATATGTCAAAGTGGGCAGGGTGTAAGGGAAACAACCTTGTCCCACAGTTTTTTAATTTCCCCAAAATAGTTCCCTTAGTTCTTGTTAAAAATACAATCGTACTTGCACAGTTAATTCTGACCACCAGATACTCCTGGCTGAAAGGTAATAAGGGAGTCTCTGCACTGTGTAGCAGATAAACGGAACAGACAGCTAAGGAAGACACAAGCCTTCTTTCTAGGATGCCCTGCTACATGAAAGAACTGTAAATATGTGCAACTGCTAAACCTTGAAAACCCATGAAAGTCTTAATTGATAAAATCATTTGAAGTTGTTTGGTGGAAAAGAGTTCTTCTTTCTGATTGGTACTGTAAGGGTGTTATCAGTTCTAAAACGTATTCTTTCAATGGAAATATATAAAAAGACTTGCAGTAGGCAGAGTCTAACTGAATATTACTAAAAATATTTTGAAGCACTATAAGCACTTAACACTGAATCTTTTTGCAACTTTGCTTCAACTTATCATATACTCTGTGCAGCATATCTTAACTTTTTTACATTCTTTAATCAGCACCAGCCTATTTTATACTGCATGGAACACATTTTCAAACTCATGATTTACATATTCGCAGTCCTTCTTGTCACACTCTGGGACCTCATAACATTATAAATATGCTTGCCAGTATTTCCCAGTGCACAAACCAGGAGTCCAACAGTGACACTTTGGTCCAGGTTTACAAGGTGACACAAAGCAATGTAAGTCCTTAAGTCAGATTTACTCAGCCACACAAAACCACAAATCTAGAGTGATGTAATGCCGTGCAAGTCTTTGCCTTGGGCTACTCGGCATTGGAAAGGCATTCCATGGGTGGAGTGTTGGTGTTCCCACGCATCTACCCATGGATTTTGGCACATTCCCAGATTTACCTAGAATAGTTAACCTAAGAATGTGTCAAAATGATGCACCTTCCCAAATGAGGCGTAATGAGGAGAAATATGTTTATTTCTTGTTACAACCTCTTTCTACATGTGCTGCATTTCCCAGCACGCATAGAAAGAGGAAAATGCATATGAGGATTGTTTTTGTGCAGGGAAGTGTCCCTACCTGCGCAAAAACAATCCCATCTGTAGCATAGGCACCCTTGCACCATGGTGCATGGGTATCTGCTTTGGTGCTAGGCAGCATGCAGTGTGCCAGCAAAGGGAGAAAAGAAGGAATGGATCATACTGCAATAGATGTGGCGCTCTGTTTATACATGCAGATTCCTGAATTGAGCGCATTAACCAATCGAGCTATCCTACCCAATCCATGGATTAGTTTAACTTGCATCTATTTTTCAACAAAATAGTTACAGAACATTTTTTTTTTTAGCTACGTCTCTGACCCTGCCCCTGCGCTCACTGACTCCTCCCCCATTGAACCCAGGACCATGGATTCCATACTTCTTTTATACACTTCAGCCCCTGGGTGTGCAAAGGTATTGCCACTTATCAGTATCAATCAGTTGCCTTCGTATAGTGACTACAGGCACTTCTGAATTTTTGTTTCCAGCGCAGTTGACACAACACATTTTCCTTTCATCTGGTGTACTTTGCATTCCTGAATGCTGGAAGATGCACATTGGGCGCGCGTTTGCTCTTTTTTTATCTTGGACTAGCCTTATGGCAAGCTAAATTTGATGAATGACAAATATTTTTATTTCCCATTTTATCCGAAGCGCATAAAGGGCCCAGTGCAAAGGCCTGGCCTTCAGCAATAAAATATAATAAAAAGGACACTGTATTGAGTGATACAAATACACATTCGCCGGTATTCTTCTTATTATTTTATCCTACATGCGTTTGGGCATTATTGCCCTTTGCATTTGCTGTATTGTGAGCGCCATGAGGGACCACACGTTCTGTGTGCTGCTCGTTCTCTAAGCTGATGGCCATCAGGGGACAAGCACAAAGAGCGGTTAAGGTGATAAATATTTAATTTGATGTTATGCATGAAACCTATTGTAATTGGAGATTGACGTGTTACTTCACCACAGCAAGACGTGATTACATAAGCAGTAAACAGAATGTAATTGACCTTTGAACTGAGTAGCGGAGCAAATGTTGAGTGCAGTTACAGGCTAAGTGATCTGCTAATTGAATACATTAACCCTGGTGCATCGTGTTTCCATTCATGCAGGTAAACCACTCATGTGGGCTATTACATGTTCCCTTGCAAGGAAACTGATAGTTGTGTGCTGTACATTATTTGGACCCAGTTTAAACTATTGGCCCCTAATTCATTCATTTATACGTTTATTCATAATTTAATCCAAACAGTGAAGAAGCACTACGTGAAATATGATAAGATTGAACTCTGGAAACAGTGTTAGTGTTATATCGTTCTTCAATAAATATCTTTCTTTTCTTTTTTCATAACTAAAAATGAAAAGGAGACCATTACAATCAAGCACATACATAGTTCACTACATTATTGAACATAGCGGCATTATTGACAAACCTCCAGTTGTGGAACGTATAGCCTCTACAGTACATGCATTCAACTCTAGTCCTGCACATAGGTGAGCGGGGAGCCCCTTGGGTGGTGTCCATCATTGTTCTAACCTGCGAGCCACCTAGGTCTGGGTGAGATATGGTGTGCAGAGGACTGTTCCCATCCCATAGTATGCCTTCCACAAGCCCCATATTTTCTCGAATTTGTGGGAGCAGCCTCTATTGCAGTTTACAACTTTTTTTTGCTGCCATGCCCGGCAACCACTCGTACATGCTGGGCTGGTTAGTCACCCCCCACAGTACCTGGCCAAGTCCTTCTTTGCCACTAGGCGGCCAAGTGTACAAAACAAAGGTTTACATCGTGGAATGTCTATGTCCTTCGGAATCCCAAGCAAATTGAAGTTCGGTTCTATTGGTGTGTTTAAAACTGCAGCCAGTTCTTGGGTTATTTCGCTCCAGTATAGCTGGACTTTGGGGCAGTCTCAAAGTGTATGTAGGAAGGAGCTGTTCTCTGTTACACATCTCAGGCACAGTGGCGAGGGGGCCCTTTCCATACGATGTAGCTTTTGTCTACCGTAATAGATCCTGTGAAGGATGTTGAATTGGATGAGACCTAGCCTTGCTTTTATGGCAACCTAACGGGGTTGCATAAGCACCACCTCCCAGTCCAAGTGGACTAAATCCCCTAGATCGTGTTCCCATTTAACTCGTAGGGTGATCACAGTGTCAAGCATATTGTTGTTAATCATTTTATATGTACAGGAAACTTCCCAGTCTTCCCATCAGCAACTGCCCTTCCAGGCTTTCTTTCAACCCCTGGGCATGCCATGCATGATGCAACTCTGCATATTTCAGGAACTGGGACTGATGCATTTTGTACTCTCGTTGCAGGGCTGAAAAGGGCAGAATGTCTCCCTGGTTGAGGATATCCCCCACAGTTGAGATGCCTATTGTGTCCCACGCCTCAAAACTCTGGAGTTTTAATTCCTGTAGCCACGCCCCTTTCCATAGAGGAGTCTCCCTGGTAATCTTGCGTGTCCACCCAAGCGTCATTGTGGCTGTATGCCAGGCCAAAAATGTGGTTTGTGTCGCTAGGAGGAGGCCATGGAGGCCTGGGCCACTGTAAAGGTAATGAAGATGTGACTTCTGTCTCAGGAGTTCTCTCTCCAAGCAGTATGTTGGGTGGTTGTGTGGGAAATGGATCCAGTCATTGATGACCATCAAGTGCACTGCCCAGTATTAGCCCTCAATGTCTGGGAGGGAAAGTCCTCAATTGTAAGGGTTGTGCTGCAGTGTTCTTAATGATATTCGGGGATGCCTTGCCGCCCACAGAAACGTGTGCAGAACCTCGTTTATTTTTGTAAAAATTATCCTGGTAATAGGTATTTTGTAGTGTGTAGAGCAGTTTAGGGAGGGTGATCATTTTAAAAAGGGGCACACGTCCCACTAATGGAAGGGGTAACTTCTCCCATCGCTTCGTGTCTCCCTGGAAGTTTGAGATCATTCTGCCCACATTCAAGGTTGCACACATGTCTTTTTTGGCCATCAGGAAGATACCCAGATATTTGAAACCCTCTGTAACAACCCCCAGGCCCTGTGGTGTCAGCAGGTTGCTGATTAATTTCTTTGGGGAGTATAGGACCGACTTGTCCCAATTGATTTTGTATCCTGAGTAGTTCCCATATTCCTGTATGGTTTGGAAGAGTATGGGGATAGTGTAGGCTGGGTCCGTGACATAGAATAATATATTATCTGTGTGTAATGATATTTTTTCCTCGTAGACTTCACCGTTTTAGGTTTGGAAACCATGAATATCAGGGTGAGGTCGGTTCTTATTGGCCAGGGATTCCAGGGTGAGGGCAAACAGGAGCGGGGGAGAGTGCATCCCTGTCTAGTGCCCCTTGCTATCGGGAACTCATTGGAAAATAATCCATTAACCTTGACTATTGTTACTGGGTTGCTCTATAGAATCGCGACCCAGCGTCTGAATTTGAGGCTGATGCTGAATTTGCATAATTTCTGTCCTAAGAAAGGCCAGTGAACTGCATGAAAGGCCTTTAAGGCATCAAAGGACATAAAAACATGGGGGGGAGTCGCGCAACTTTATTACGGTTAACCAATTATGCGCTCTACGGAGATTAAATTGCATGGATCTGCCTGGCATGAAGCTGGACTGGTCCTGATGGATTGATTTGGGTGTAACCGGTATTAGTTGCATTGCTAGGATCTTGGCGAGCTGTTTTGTTTCTGTGAGTAGCAATGAGATTGGGCAATACAACGCACATTTGCTACTTTGGCTTCCCTTCTTTTTGTATGGTGACAATTGTGGTTCTCTGGAGGTCTGGGGGAAGTACCTCTTTTTCTCCCACTTCTTGAAACATGTGTATCAAGTGGGGGCCACAGTAGATCAGAGTATTTTTTATAAAACTCTGCTGGGAGGCCATTAGGCCGGCGAGTTTTCTCCGGGCAGACCTCAGCTATTGCCTCTCACACTTCAGTGCAAAGTGTAAGTCTTGATCTAAGGTTACTCTGTCAGCATCCTCAAGTTCTGGGCTGGGGATAGTGTTCAGATATCGGACTATAGTGTCAGAGTTCCCAAGGGGCCCGGCACTGTAGAAGTGTGCATAGTAGTGTGCAAATGCTTTTAATATCTGGACATCCGTATTGTGCATTTCCCCCCTATCTGACACAATCGTCTGAATCCATCTGTCTTCTTGCTCTTTCCTGATAATCCACGAAAGCATTTTCCTCGCCTTGTCTCCTGATTCGTACAGCCTGTGGTGTACGGCCTGTGTGTGTTGCTGGGCCTTATGTTATTCTAGCTCCCTATATTCCGTTTGGAGGGAAGCTTTTTGTCTCAGGAGGAGGAGGTCCATCTGCGCCCCAGGGTGCCCCTCTAGTTGCAGTATTTGTTTTTTCAAGCTCTTCTATCTCTCGTGTGTCTCTCCTCTTTTGTTCTGCTATCACATTTTGCACATTATCATGCAGTACCACCCTGTAGGCCTCCCATAAGATTACCTTAGAGGCCATTGAGTTCTGATTTCCTGCAATGTACCATTCCGTCTCAACTCTGAGTCTGTGTGACACCTCTTTCAGGGCAGATGCATTCAGTCACCATCCTTCAGTCTTTCATTTCCCCGGGAGATCCCATGGTAACCTGCAGAGGAGAGTGGTCTGAGAGTCCTCGAGCTAGATAGCCCACCTGGTGTATGTCTCTGGCCCCTGCTGTGGATATCAATATGTGGTCAAGGTGGGAATACACCTCATGGGTCCCAGAGAAGTATGAGTACTGTCTTTCGGTTGGGTGTAGCGACTGCCATGTGTCTGTTAGTCCCACCTCTTCTACAAATTGTGCGAGCGCCGTCTGTAGAGGGGTAATGGTACGTGTTCTTGAGCGGTCTAGGTTGCTGTCCATAACATCATTGAAGTCTCCCTCTATAATGTGTATTGGGGAGGGTAGTGTCAGCAGGATGACTGTGATTTCAGTCATGGTTGTGGCCTGCAGTCATGGTGGTGCATATATGCTACAAACTTGCCACCCGGGTCCTTCCACTTTCTCATTTCCCGGAATGGGGGGTTACATTTCGTCAGGATCGTTACTGCTTGCGCCCCTCTGGTAAAACCTGCATGAGCCAAAGTATAGTACACTCCCCTTCCCAAGAAGCAACAATCAGTGCCCTGTAGGTGCACTTCCTGAAGGAGAACCAAGTGAGGCTGCTGGTTTTTATTGTACTGGGTGAGTAGGCCCAGCTTGACCTTATTCCCGAGTTCATTAACATTTCAGGACAGGATCACGATGGGGTGATTGTCTAACGTTACATCATGTGCCATCTTACTTCCCAGTGGTGTGGTGTACTAGTGCTACCATCTATTCCCTATCATCTGCACGTATGGTCTACATGCATTGCACAGATCTCAACAACAAACTGTTGGAACAACGTATCCGAAAATAACATTTCCCCAACCAAGAAACCCCCTCTCCCAACCAGCTGGTGTTTGACCCTCCGTTCGAACCACATCATCAGATCAGTTCTGTGTCACATATAGTCTGAGAGGGTCTGTAGCCCCAGTGTCCACAAGGGGGAAGAACCCTATGGAGGCATTGACCTTTTAGATATTCAACCAATAAGTAACTTAACCTTTCAAATTACAGTTGAATTAAATGCGCTGATAGTCGGCATATGCTCAATAAATCCTTAATGAGCAACGTAGTAGGGGTGGGTGTGACTAAATTCTAAGTGCTAAGTAGTCCGTGTTTAGCCCACATCTCCAGGATGCCTGTACCATTTATGTTTGGAGGTCAGAGGAGTAGCTTCACACTGATCATGTTCTTGCTCCATGATCCCGGCTACCAGTGGATGTTTCCTCTCAGAGTCCAATAGAGAGTGTTCCGTAATGCTCTCATGAATTACGTTAGTATTCTGCTGTCCCTGTTTTTTTTTTTTCCAGTGGTGACTACGGGCTCGACCATAAAGGAATCAAAGGTGCAACACTGTTTCTGCATTTCCCTTGAATAGTCTGGGAAGATCATGGTTTTCCTGGAATGTAATACGTGACATTTTGAGCCACGTATCAGTGGACATGTCTATCATTCTGATGGGCGTTAATGATAAAGTAAAGGAATTATATATTAGAAGAAGCCAAACTTCTAGAACAGCTATTACATTCAGAGATAATCGGGCATTGCAGCCTTTGGTACTCCTAAGAGAGGGTTTGGACTTGGATATACCCTTATTGAGAATTGTCTGCCTTTGAGAGCATCGTTAATATTCATTTGAAAGATATCTTCTACAGATGTGGTTGTACCTAAAAGAATTTGAGTGTTGCTCAGTACGCCTGTCCCTTCTGTTGTGTTTTCCTCCCTATATGAATTTTTGGATTGGAACCACCCTGATGAAGGTGGCCTCCTAATGAGAGGAATACCGAAACGCGTGTAGGCTGTGGGTTCTGACAGCCTGCTGTATTGGTTTTATCAACACTGTTTTATCATATTGTGTGTTCTCTACCATATAAGATCAGTCAATCTATTGTATTATATTTTTATGTGCATATATGTATTTGATTCAAGGATGAATTTCGTATTAGAATTTATATCACGTAGAGGTTTTTAGGATTGTAGGGTTGAGTCTGGTTTAACTGAGTATGAATGAGGTATAGGTGTTATGGCTGTTTATAATCTCATGTGGGGTGCTATATTGGTTCGTATTGTTTTGTATTGTCTTTAGCTATTCCTTGTATAGTATTGTGTTTGATTTATTCACGTCACTTGTGATAATATATAATAAACATATTGATGAAATATAAGATTGGTCTAATGATTTTTTGTCTAATTCATTGAACTAATAGAAATATAGTGCCATCTTGCACATCCTAAATTGGGACTTGTGAAATAATGAGTGTCTGACATACGTTTTAAATATATATTGACTATACCTGTATCTCGACATACATCCTTTGAGTGTTATTCAATAGTAGCTCTATATAAATTTTTTCCTAGTGTTTACTTCTCTGGATGAGCTACTTTACCAAAACAGGTACCCTCTATGGTCTTGTCTTTACAGGTCGCGGCCGGGCCTGGAGGCAGCTTCGCGCTTAGGGCACGATAAGCTTGTTCCGGCACAAAACAGGAAGAAATTTGACCATTTGGAAGAGTTTCTTTTAGCCATTGTGTCAGTAAGGCTGGCATATTGGTTTCTTCTGCTCCCTCAGGGAAGCAGATATAGCGTAAGTTATTTCTTCTCGCTCGATTTTCTGCGTCATCTACTTTCAGCTGAAGTTCTTTCATTGTTGTGCAGAGGTCCATAACTTCCTTTCGCAGTCTACGTATCTCATCCTCTACCTCCGAGATTCTATACTCTGCTGTTGTCAATCTTTTAGTCACCTTGCAAAGATCTTGGCGTAACAAGGTAACCTCTTACCTAATCTCACCTATCCTCTCCTCCAGTGCATCCTGAGAAGAGTGAATGGCCAACAGAAGGGCTGCGTTGTTGGGCATCAGCCCTGTGGGGCTTCTTGAGGGTGTATTGCTTTGGCATAGCGATCCATCGTGCCTTGTTTGGAGGGTTTCTGGTCTTAGTCTTTCGCCATTACTTTAGGTGGTTACAGTCTGTTTCTTGGTGGGTGCAAAAGAGTGTGCGACCTGCAACTGGTGCGGCCTGTCTCTGTTTGGTTTCGAGGCCTCAGTCTGCCGTAGAAAGATGGGCTTGTTAGTTTGAGAGGCTATGTTAACCATGTTCTCCACACTTGTGATGAGCTTTGCTGTGTGGTACCTCAAGTAGGTTTCTCTTCTCTGGTGCCCCTGGTTGATTTCCTTCGCTTTCCCCATGCGCCCCAAATCACAAGCAATGGGCAAGATCTGGTGGGTTTCCGTGTTCAGTGGGTTGGGGGGTGTCCCCTGCACCCACTGCCTGTGGCATTCTGGTTCTCACGATACTATTGCGGTAGTTAGGCCAAGGTGTTGTCAGGAGTACCCATGGTGCTGTGGCATGGAGTGTGTTGTGCCAGAGCAGAGGTTTCTGGACAGGTAAGCGTGCCGCCAGTCCTCTAAGGCATGGCCACCGCTCCCCTGCGGGGCACCACCATCTCCAGTCAGGCATGCAATTGTTCTTCCCCGGGGGGTGGGTACAGCACTGGTTTACCTACCTGTCTGCGTTCCACCAGTTGCCTCCACCATTGGGGCCACATTGTAGGTCCTCTTTCCTGGCTCAGTGCGGCTGCTGGTGACACCACGGGATCCAGGGCATCACTATGCCTCCTGCCCAGTCCACTTCGTAGCTCCTCCCGGGTAGTGCCTGTCTCAGCTGCCCCGGGGCCTCAGTCCTCACACTCTGGTCACTCGGCAACAATCACCCACGTCACAGACCCCGCACGTCCTCCGTCTTAGATGGTGAGTCCCCCCTAGAAGAGGGGGAGGGTGAGAGGGATCAGAGTCTGTTGCCCCAAGGCCCCACAGTGTTGCGGCAGGAGTCAGGCCATGCTCCCTCCACAGAGCTGTGCTTCTGCCTCTGTCTTCTTTTCCGGAGCAGCTCTATGACTGTAGCATCATGGGCCTGGGTGCAGCACTGCACATAGGTCGTGTGCCCAGGTCACTGCTGCTGGGGTCTACCTGATTGTGTCTCAGCTCTGAGTGGCCAGAGTGGGCTGTTTTCCATGACAGGCCACGGATGTGTGGCCTGAAGCCGCGGCCACAGCACGGTTCAGCTCACCACTAAGTACTGCAACCGCCGGCCCTCAGTATGAGCCCAGGCTCGCCTGTCAGGTGCGTGTTTGGTCCACTGCCTCCATCTTTGTTGTCTCTCACTCTTCACTGCGGACCTCTCCAGGATGTTTTCTCCTAACTTCTGAACCAAGTGGCGGCTTTTGGTTCTTCATTCTCCGATGTGACTGGGCTGTTTGGTTCGTAGTTAGTTACTTAGTCGGATGGCAGGATGGTGGTCAGATTTCAGCTGGGCCACCAGAGCTTTGCTAAATCACATCTAGTCAGCCATCTTTTTGACCATGCCCCCCACTCGTCTTATATCTTTGTGTCATATGTCATCAATGTGTCATCAACACCTCTGCTCCAGCTCGTGATAAGAATGTAGAATTTAGAATGTAGGCTATGAAAGTTCTCTTCTTAACAGGAGCTAGCAGTTGGTGATGAGGTGGCTGATTGTCAGGGCTCCTTACTGGTAGCTCAATAAACTACATTTACTCATGTAACCTGAGTGACATCTTCTTAAAATTGCAAACAAGGATGGGAGGCAGATACCTGGGACACTATTTATCCATATTTATACTTTTTTAGCGCCGCAGTTGCGGCATTTTTTGACGCAAAAGCAGCGCAAACTTACAAAATACAATTGTATTTTGTAAGTTTGCGCCGATTTTGCGTCAAAAAACGACGCAAATGCGGCGCTAAAAAGTATAAATAGGGGCGTCAGTGGCTGATTAATCACTGGGGCCTGTTCTGGATGTACTGCGATCTCTGATTTCACCTTGGAAATAGTAATTGGTGATTCCTACTTTATTTACAGTGTTGGTAAAGGGGCAGCAGCCTCATAAACTATGCCGCAAGAATTGGAGTGGATTTTATTGTTTTTTGGGGCAGATTGACTGGCTTATAGCCGTATTGTACGGGAGAGCACACAGATGCCTGCTAATTTAGCATTTAAATCTACTGCTGCACCGGCCTTGTTCGTCACTCCATTGAGTTTACCCAGCGCGTGTGCCCACATGGCTAAACAAAGATCAAGTGCGTCCGAGACCGATGTGTGTCCTTCCAGCCACGCTCCTGTTGCTAGGCTCACCACTTGCTTGTGAGTGAGGGGTGCGCCAGTGATCGGGGGCCAAATCAAGCCTCTGCTGGTATCCTGAGGTGGAGTTGTGGAGCGCGCCTATGACCAGAGCAGAGTCTAGCCTTTGCTGGTGTTGGCCTGGCAAAACCATCGCACGTCTAGTGCACAGCGCAGCCGGAGAATGGGACATTAAGGAAGTCCCCAGAGTCAGCTAAGGAAGTCCCTGGAGTGAGCTGGCTCTATCTATTGTTAAGAGGACGGGTATTGGAGGAGCAGCTTAATCGGAGTTCCAACACTGTCTGCTGTTGTGATCTATGTTATTGACATCTGAGCTGAGCTGAAACGCTGACTACAATTGCTGAGTATCTTGAATGCTCACTTTCAGGCTGATAGAATTTGAGAAGGATTGTTAATTTTCATGCAGGAAACTGTGTATTTGAATTGAGAATTTGCTGATGCCAGAATTGTGTGTACACTGTTACATTTTGTAATGTGCAGTTCATACTTAACTGCACATATGAGTGCACAAAAATTACACGGAAGTGTTGGGGACATTTTTGTATAGTAGTACATGTAGATACTGGCTTGCATATAGTAATTTGCAATTCATACTTTCCTGCAGATATATGTGTGTTTGCAAGTTACACAGTAAGCATCTGAAAATTGCAATTTTGAGCATGGGTGCATAATTGTGCCTGTGCAGAAGTTTAGAAAATACAAGTGTTACATACATATTGGAGGTATTTACATCTAGTTAACCTACCAATGCGAGGTAGCATGGCTGTGCAATCTATACCTGAACCCCCATTGTTTTTGCAAGAACCAGGACTTCCAAGTTTGTTGTAGGAAGATTGGAAAGATACATATCAAGACATATCTTTAAGCCATAAATGGGGAAGTATTTATTGCAAAAAGGAAACTAGCCATAATTAAACATAGCTTAGGTGTGGAAGGGAGAAAAATCCTTAAAACTTTACCAATACCTGTAAATGCGAACAGAAATGTGGATGCAGGTTCTGATACAGATGATGTTATGGAGGCTGAATATGTAAATGCTTTAAAAGCATTGGAGGACTACTTTGGCAAGAAAGTATTATGATTGAGAGCCATAATGTTTTTTCGCAAGCTCAAATACAAGAGGTAACAACTGAGCAATATGTTGCAGTGTTGAGGAGATTGGTCATATTATGCAGGTTCAGAGACTTATGAGATAATAAGAGATCAGTTGACCAACAGAACTAATAATGCAAAGATGCAAGAACAATTATTAGATCTGAAAGATCCCACATTGGAGAAGACAATAGACATTGTGAGAATACTTCATGTTACGTGAAGGAATTAAGCAGTAGTGCATCCAGAGAAAAAGTGAAGCAGATTGAAAATACGGATGTAAATGCTCTGTACGAATCCACATGCTAGATTAGAAATGTAATGTTTGACAAAGGTGCAGTAAAAACACAAGACACTGACAAAAGAAGGAAGGGTGTGCTATAGGTGTGGTAGGGTGAAGCATACTGTGGAAGAAAGTATTTGTCCTGCTTATACAGTAAAATGTTTCAAGTGCAAGAAAGTGGTACACTTCTCAGGAGTATGTAAAATGGCTGGGAATTCCAATACCAAATAAGAGGGTTTGTCTAGTGAATGAGGGTGAGATGTTGCAAAGTGTGCATAATGAACTCACAGATGATGATGGTGATGTTGAAGTGATGGTAGTGTCTGGTGTGGAATATTAAAGCAAATCTAGTCTAACTAGTAGGGCAAACCATTTTCCACAGTGTACAGTGAAAGGAATTGGCATGGGGGTGCAATTATGGGCTGACTCATGTTCACCATTTACTTTGATGGACAAATCTGTTTGGGAGATCATAGGCGAGTGTGAGCTCCGCCCCACTGTTGTTGAACCAGAGGGGTATTGTTGAAGCAAATTTATGGTGATGGGATGTTTCATAGCAGAATTGGAGTTTCTAGGGAGAAAGGCAATGGGCAAGGTTTATGTGGTTGAAAAAGGGAGAACATTGTTGGAATGGAGGGAGCAGCAAGCTTTGGGAATGAAAGTAAATCTCAATCATCCTGTCCATGTGTTGCTTGCAGTGCAGAGTAATAAGAATAAATGGAGTTCTTTATTCCCAGATTTATTTGCAGAGAAACTGCATTGCTTGAGGAAGTTTAATACAAAATAATACTGAAATGAGATGTGGCACCTAACATGCATAAAGTGTGAAATGCTCCATTTGCCTTGTGAGAACAGTTAAAGGGTGAACTGAAGCAGTTGTGCAATAATTGTGTGATTGAGCCAATCAAAGCTTCTGAATGGTTGAGCCCCATTGTCTCAGCCAAGAAAATCAATGGAAAAATTTGCATGTGTGTGGGTTTCTGAGATCCTATCATCAGGTGTGATTACATCCATAAACCAGTCTTCTAACATCTTTTGTGACTCTAGGAGTAGCTTACCAATTCATCTACATGCCTTTTGGACTTGCCTTCGCATTGGCAGTCTTCCAGAGAATTATACATCGCATATTGCGGGCCATGGTGAAAGTGCTGGTGTTCCAAGATGATATATTGGTGTGGGATCAAAACAAGGAACAACATGATGGCATTTTGATGGAAGTTTTGAAGAAATTATAAAGGGCAGGTCTTATCATAGGGTTGGACAAGTGCAGGTTTGGAGTGGAGGAGGTTGAACATCTGGGCAATACTCTTACGCATGAAGGAGTCAAGTCTAAGTTTATTGTGGTGGAGGCTATCAAGGAAGCACTTTTTTTCTCAAGACAAGAAGCAATTGTGGTCATTCTTGGGGCTTGCAGATTACTACTCCAGGTTTGTGGATCATTTTTCAGAAAATGTCATGTGTTTCATGCACTCATAACAAAGGGAGTATGTTTTCAATGGACGCATTCCTGTCAAGAATCGTTTGACATTGTAAAGCACTCCATTGGAAAGGCAGTTGTTTTGAAACCTTTCAATCCTGATGATAAGTCATTATAACACATGCCAGCAACTATGAACTAGGGGCAGTATTGTTGTATGTGCATGATGGATGTGAAAAGCCAGTGGCATTTGCTTCTTGTATGCCCAGAGGTGCTGAAAGCACATAATCAATCCTAGAGATAGAGACATTGGCTTGTTGGTGTGGGGTGTGGGAATACAACATTTCAGGACCTTTGTGTGGGGAATGAAATATGAATTGCATACCAAACATAAGCCTTTGACTGAGTTGATTTCCACAAATGGGGCTAGTAGAACCACTCTGCGTATTGCTAAGTGGATATATTGGTTCAAGAGCTCATGTTTTCCATCAAGTGCATTCCAGGAATAAAGAATATCAATGCCGATTACTTGTCAAGGTTACCCTTGGTTGGTGAGGCAAGTCCTGAAGATGAAGAGTGGATGGTGGCAGAAATTGCTGAAATTCAATGGTGCCATTAGTGAGGATGAGTGGAGGCAGATAGCATCGGAAGACGCAGAGTTAGGATTTCTAGGCATTGTCATCTTTAAAGGCTTGGAAAGTGCCAGAGGAGTTGATTGACTCAAAAATGTGTGGAATAAGTCGTCAGCAGTGAAGAGTATTGTGAGGAGAAGTGATAAGTTGGTGGTACCAAACAGTTTGCATCAAAGATTGATGGATTTGCTACATGAAGGGCATTTAAGCATGTCAGCCATGAAGCGAAAGGCTCAGGTTGATTTCTGGTGGCTACGGATGGATATACAAATTGAACGATTTGTCCATAATTGTATACCATGTACATGTAGCAACAAATGTCACACGTTACAGGATACATCCATAAATTCCATTGCATTTCCAGGTCAAGCATGCATAAAAGTGGCCATAGACATTTGTAGTCCATTTGATTGTTTGGCCACTAATGATAGGTATGAGTTTCTGATGATGGACTATCATTCAAAGTAGCCTTAAGTAACGTTCATGAAGGAAGTGAAGTCGTCACATGTGATTTTTTTTTTTTTAGTCCTCATCTCACCAACCCGTGCCAATAGCGAGAGGATCCATTTTTACTCCAGGTATCCAGCCCCCTAGTATCAACGGGGCATTCCACCTGACGCGCTTTTCTGTGGATCTCCTTATATCCTTGGCAAATCGTTCCCTCGTCCGCCCAAAATCCTAATTGGACAGTGGAGCCAGATGTATCAAGGGGGGGGTCAGGTATAATCATCGGACATCTTTAGCCACTCGAATAAGATTTTACCAATCGTTTTCCCATCCCACCCACAAGACATCTCTTTTACTGATCGGCCCGGCTCTGTCCAGTTTATGTAATCTATTTATTGAGTTCAGCCACTCCTGCACTGTAGGGGGTTGTGAGCATATCCAATTATGACAGATTTGTCGCCGAGCAATAAGCATCAAAAGAAACAACAAACGTTGCTGTGATTGGTCTCTCATCTCACAAACCCCAAATAACACTGAAGCAGAATTCAATATTATTTGTTCCCCAAATATCCTATTTAAGACACTCTGCACATCTATCCAATATTTAGCTAAACCTGGACAGTCCCAGAAAATATGAAAATCGTCCGCATCAATGCCTTCACATCGTGGGCATTTCTTCTGAACTCCACTTATCCGGGATAATCTCGCTGGAGTCCAATACACTCTGTGCAGTGTAAACAAATGATTCTTCTTCATTGCAGCAGATTTAACCGTATTCCAGAGAGTAGAACATGATTTTTGCCACATCGCTATTATGTCCATATTTGGGAACACCTCTCCCCATTTCTGGAGCGGGAGAGGGGGATCCTCCTCAGCTGCCTCCATCAATGCTTGATACCAAACCGCAATTTCCTTCGGTAGAGGTCTTTGAGTTAGTTTCTCGTCCCAGCAAGATCTACCAATTTCTCCTTCTTGTAAAGATTTAATCCAGCTAGCCAACTGATAATACTTAAATTTAGAAATATCCCCTCCCACTCTCTGCAGAAATGTGGCCCATGGTATCAAATTCACACCCTCTATAATCTGTCCCCATTGTAGTATCCCACTCACCTTTAGTGGATTTAATAGTTTATCATGCAAGCATGCCAGGGTGCCAGGTGAGTCCCATATTGGAGCTGAGCCGGAGTAATAAGCTATCCGCAATAAGTTGTGAATCTGTAACCACATTTTACAGGCCTGCCGCAGAATCTTAAGTCTAATTTTTTTGAAAAACCTTGGGTGGCCAAATTTATATAGAAAAAAACTCAGCTCCTTCCCCCGCATATGCAGTCAATGCTGCCCACATTGGAGTGGATTCTGATTTTTTATTTAAGAGAATTCTACTATTCCTAAATTGAAAAGCCAGATAATACTTATAGAAATCAGGTGTTGCTAGTCCCCCCGTTCCTTTTTCTTGCATAACTTTTTCCACGAAATTCTTATTCCCTTCTGTGCCCAGACAAACGAGGACATGTCTCCTTGTAATTTTGTAAACCACTTGCTCTTAAATTCCAACGGGATAGTATTAAATAGAAAAGTGAATTTTGGCAGAATTATTATTTTCAAGATATTGGATCTACCTATTAAAGACAGAGGGAGAGCCGCCCATGTTCTTAGGAGTTTCTTGGCCTCTAAATGTGTTTTCTCAAAATTTATCCTTGCCAAGTCCCCCAATTCTTTCGTGATCTGAACTCCTAAATACCTAATTTCCTGTTTAACTAGCGAAGATTCATATGCCATGTTCCAACACTTAATCTCTGTTTTCTCAGCATTAACTTTATATCCCGACATTCTACCAAAACCTTCTATCGCTAATTTTATTGGAGGAAGTGACAAAGAAAGATCCCTAGTGTAGGATCATAAGATCATCCGCATATAGTGCGACCTTCTTCTCCCAGCTCCTACTCTGAAAAGAAAGAATTTCCCCATTATTTCTAAGCAATATTGCGAGTGGCTCAATATATAGATCAAATAACAAAGGAGACAGGGGACAGCCCTGCCGCGTTCCTCTGAAAATAGCTACTTCTTGTGAGAGCACATCATTAATCAGAATTCTCGCTGTTGGTGCCCTGTATAGTTCATTAACTGCTCTAATAAATGTAGTCCCTAATCCAAACCTTTCCATAACCACCTTCAAAAATAACCAATTTACTTGATCAAATGCCTTGGCTGCATCAAAGGTTATTATTGCAAGAGGAAGCCTCTGTGCTAAAGCCAAATCCATTGCCGCCAATAAATCATGCACTAATTCCTGTAACTGTCTACCCTTAATAAACCCTTTCTGATCTGGGTGGACCAGTCCCGGCAAAACCTTCCCCAGCCTTTTAGATAACAGACCTGTATAAATTTTATAGTCTGAATTCAATAATGAAATAGGACGATAAGAGGAGCACTGTGTTGGGTCCTTACGAGGCTTCAAGATCAAACAAATTACTGCTTCCCTCCAGGAACTTGGTGCTTGGCCCCCTTCCAAGAGCATATGGTTAAACAATTTCAATAAAACCGGAATTAATTCTTCCCTCAGTACAAAATATAGCTCATTCGGGAGATCATCTGGGCCCGAGGCTTTACCTCTCTTCAAACCCTTAAAAATTTCCATTAATTCTGACCCGGTTACCTCTCCTTCTAAAATGTGCAACGCTGAACTCTCCAAACATGGCAGGCTAACCGTAGCCAAGAAATCTCTAACCTGCTCCTCAGAGTTCCGCAGCTCGTCTGAATACAGATCTTGAAAAAAGGAAACAAAAGCAGCTTCTATTTCTGTACCTTCTACGCAGATCTGACCAGTAGCCTTTGACCTAATTGACGCAATATGTTTCTTTGAATGGTCAGATTTTACCTTCCAAGCCAGTAGCTTACTGCACCCTTCCCCATATTCATAATGCGCGTACTGACTAGCTTCCCATTTCTTTCGTTCTCGAACTTCCAATAAATACTCTAATTTCGAATGGGCTTCCTCATGCTGTCGTTCGAGTGACATTAATTGATCCCTATTCCCCATTTCCTGTGCAGCTTGTATAGAGTCCTGCAGCATCGCTATACTGGTCTCGATACTACGTAATTTCTCTCTCTCCTCCCTGCGCCTAAATATAGCCAAATTAATCAGCCTCCCCCTTATATAAGCTTTATATGCATCCCAGACTATTTGCAAACTAGCAGATCCCTGGTTCACTTAAAAAAAATCTATTGTATCCTTTCTTAATGTCTCAATAATCAGATCATCGAGTAATAATAAATGACTTATTGTACCTCGGAACCTTGGAACTTGCGCCGTGAAGGAAAGATACAACTTAACAGCCGCATGATCTGATAAGTGTGCCGGGGCATGTACTATTGAAGAAACATTTCTTATCAAGCTATTCTGTACTAAAAAAAACTATTCTGGATTTATGCCCATATTTCTTGTTATGAAACGTGAATCTGGGTCCTACACCCCCCTTAACCTGTCACACATCCACCAACCCCAGATCAGTTATAGCCTGCTTAACCAGTAACCTACATCTAGGGGAATTAGCTGTTCCCCGAGGAGTGGATTTGTCCAAGGCCAAGTTCAGTAATATATTAAAATCCCCACCTAATACAATCAGGTATTTGGTTTTCAGAAGGAGATTATATAGTTCTATAAATGAAGTGGCATCATCTGTATTAGGTCCATAATAACCTGTAATCGTAAGCCATACCCCAAAAAAACAAACCTCTGCCATCGCCCATCTGCCCTTTAAATCAGCATGTACCTCCCCTATACCTAATCCCTTGGCTATTCTTTCTTTAAAAAGAATAGCAATGCCTTTAACTGGCCACGACTGCTTGGTCACTATCCCCCTCGATATCCACCTTGTATTTTTAAACACATTTTCCCATTCATCTTGTGAGAGATGTGTCTCCTGTAATATAATCACATCCTCCTCCGCCTGCCTAAGAAATTCCAAAATCTTCCTTCTTCTGCACTTAACCCTGAGCCCGTTGATATTCCATGAGCTTATTTTTAGTAATAAGCCCTCCTGCATACCCATCCTATAATAGAAAAAGAAAATACCTGGATCCTCCCCTTCTTACCACAAAAGAAACCCATTTTGAGGACATTTGTTTTATTTTTAACCTTTTTTCCCCTTATACTCCCACACCCAAACCAACCAATTCTCCAAACCCCTCCCAAACCCCCTACACCCCTTGTTCCCCTACCCCCACCACCCATGGGAACCCTCCCTGCTTTTAATAGGTCAGCCATTGCTTATCCCTTTGAGCCCTCCGCACACCGAACATTCTTCAATCACATCAATACCATTACATTATTGCGACGACTTTATCTGTTCTATAAAGGCCTTAACCTCCTCAGGGTCTCTTATGTTATGAATTTTATTCTGCCACATGATCCGCAGGGCCGCCGGAAACCTTAACTGAACCGTTGCTCCCAAAGAGCGAAGTTCTTGCATTAATTTCCCCAGCTCCCACTGTCTATCCAAAGTCACTCTAGAGACATCTGATCGAATTCTAAAGGATCAGTCATCCTTGATGAAATTTCCCACCTTCAGGGCCTCATACAGAATCTTCTCTTTTATTGAGTAGGTGGCTAAATTCACTAAGATCCTTCTAGGAGATTTCCTTCCTGCATTTTTTTTAAACGGGTCTCGGTGTATCCTTTGAATATCATCCTCCAGTTTCAGATGCGCTAGGCCTGGCATTGCCTCTTTTATCAATGATTTTGTTTTGTGAAGATGTTTCTATAAAAGAAGGCTGCCCAGGATTGATTTTAACCGACAATGGCTCACAATTTGTGTCAGAAGAATTTGAGTAACTTCTCACTAAATAGGGAATTAAACACCACAGGACAGCAAAATATCACCTTCGAGAGAACGGTTTGGTTGAACGTATTAATAGGGTGTTTGGAGAAAACCTGCAGCTGGCAGTGTCTGGAAACATATGTTGGAGGAAACAAGTGAAGAATATGGGCCTGATTACAACTTTGGCGGAGGGGGTTAATCCGTACCAAATGTGACGGATATCCCGCCCGCTGTATTACGAGTCCATTATATCCTATAGAACTCGTAATACGGTCGGCGGCATATCCGTCACATTTGGGACGGATTAATCCCCTCCGCCAAAGTTGTAATCAGGCCCTATGTTTTGGAATGACAAAATCACACCGCAATCAGTGCCTAAGGAAACCTCATTCTTGTTAATGAAAGGCAGAGTGCCTTGCACAGTGGTGGTGCCAGCTTCATTGGAAAGAACAAGTCGGCAAAGGGTGGAGAGTGAAGTACTTAATGAAAGAGTTAGAAAATATCAAAATCAGTATGTGCAAAGATATAATTCAAAATCGACTAAAAGGTGTAGACATTTTGAAAAAAGAATATATGTATGGGTATGTCCAGGAGGAATGTGTAAGAAAGGCTGTTCAAAATTGTCTGATCAAAAGAAGCTCTTGAGGTCAAAGGAAATATGGTGAGGCTTTCAGATGGAAAGTGATTGAATGTGGGAAGGGTTGCATTATGCAGTGAGGTTGAACAGCGAGAATGGATCAGACCTGGAAGTTCACCAATGATGTTAGCAAGCAGAAAACATATATCTGGCTTAGGAGGAAGCCAAGAAAACTTGAAATTTATGTGTGTTCATAGAAAAAAAACTTTATTGAGAGCTGAGTGTACACTTATGCACAATTGCTTTAGTGGGATCCTTCTAAAATGCTTTTGAACGTTTTATTATTTATTTTTTATTTTCGGAAAGGGGGTGTGTTATATCTTTATTTCATGTGTCATCAATGTGTCATCACCACCTCTGTGTGACGCCACAGGTCACTCACAGGCCGCAATCGGATTGGCGGTCCGTGTTTCGGGCAGCCGGTCATTCCACAGGCCATTCTCTTGGCCACAACCTGTTTTCTCGACAGCGGCGTGGCCCAGGGTTCCTCTCATGGGCTCTGGGTTGCACCGCATTGGCTTGCTGCCCCGTAGTTTTTTCTTACCTGCTTGCTGGAATTCTTTTTCTTTTTTCTTTCCTTTTTTCCCTTTTCCTTCTTGTGGCCATATTTTCTTTTTCCCAGGTGTCTGTCGTTCCTGCCCTGCAGGCATTGCTTACTACTTTTTCTGCAATAGCATTTTCTCTATTCATCTGTCTGTGGCTTTCCCAATCCACAGTAACTCTTGCTAACTAACTCACAGACCCATGACAGAGAAGAATATTACACACCTTCTCACATTTCCTGTATTTCCTTTTTAGAATGTCTCATGTTACAGTTAGGTCATGCAAGGCACTCTGGTGGTTTGCTAGAATTCACACCTGTTGTTTGTTCTCCTGTTCGGCATTGCGATGGGTTAACGTCTTATCCTGTAATGTGTTGACTGCCTTCTTAGTATCCAGCATAGAAATGAATGAGTTACTTAAAGGGGAAGCCTGCTCCTGGGCTTCTGGTCAGGTTTTCGTCCCATTGAAACATTGAGCCTTAAACAAGCTGAGCTTCCATGTGGCTACTGCCGGCCATCCTCATTCTACCCTCACACTCTGAGTTAAATACAAAGCATTACAATTTGAGATAAAAGGAGAGACAAATAGATAACTATTTGGTGGCTGAATTGTACAAAATGAAACCAGAACACCTGAGATTATTCCTGGCTTCCCTGTGTAACTGAACTGTGAGATCTTAGGCAAATATATTGTTTCATCATCCCCTTTTATTTCATTACTTCTCAGTTAAGCTATCATGTGCCCCGTTTTATTTCATTACCTCTCAATTAACTTATAATGTGACTTATTATTGTCATAAGTAACGCATGTTAAGCAACTGTACTTTTTTTGACTTTTGAAGAGAATTTATCATATTTTACGTGATGTTTGGTGCAAACATTTCCCAGGCTTGGCTTGTGCAAGGGCTCTGAGAGCCAAGCCAGTCCGTTGGCTCAGCTTTGGGTCAGCTCTTCCTGTTAATTTATTGGCTCACCCACCTTTAACAAACATACCAATAGACCCAATTCAGGTCGGAGACTCACAATTTTTTGAGCAAAAAATTGCTTTATTTTAGGTGTGTCCCAACTAAAATCGCCTCTGTTGCAATATACGTCAAAGGGGAAAATACATTACCTGATTTCTTTTATTCAAAATCTCCCACTTTCCAGTTTGAAAATGTTGGCATGTGTGCTCTACTGTAGTACAGATGTTGGCAAATACTCTCTGAAGAACCTAAGAATGGTTTCCGTAGTGCTTTGCTGATGGGCACTTGTGGCCTTTGACATCAGAAGGGAATCCTTATTCGAACATCCAACATTCCAAATGCAAGTGTGGGATAATCATGCTGTCAACCACAGTGTTTTCGTTCTTCTTTGCTCTGGGGAGGTGAGGGGGGATCTCTACTCCATCGTCCTGGAGGTAGGAATTGATTGATTCACTGAGACTTAGCATTAAGCTTTATTCAGGGTTGTGCAGCCTATGTACTACAGTGCATGCGTAGCCAGGAAGCCACCTTCCACAAGTAAAGGCCTTTCTCAGTGGAAGGACTGTGGAGTTGAGTGTGTACTGTGTTTGAAGTAACCGTGTAAAAAGGCATCCCAGGTAAAGCAGGGTACTCGCAGTGACTGCAAGTGGGTTATTAGCAAGTGAGTTTGCCAGTGTTATGTTGAGACATCTAGTGATTAGGGGCCACTTTATGCTGCTTTCTTTTATCGTGAGGTTATGTACATACTGTAAATACCGACTTTTGCTTGCACACAATCACCTTATTTTAGGAGCCATATACTGCTTCTGTGATATGCACACAGGACATTGATTGTGTATCCTCTTAAGAGTTGGAAACACTTTCTGCCTGCAAATTCTCCCATTTAGTGTCAGGTGCAGAATTATGTTATTAAGTATGGAATCAATGTTGTACTTGTAGGCAATATGCAATTCAATCTGACACCCACATTTTTAGTCAAAGGGTGTATCACTTGTTCTATGATGCAGACAGGTAGAGGAGTTCATGGCTTCCACAAGGGCTGATAAAATGCCAGCATAAATTGGGCCACAGGAAGAGCAAAGGGGCATGAATTCATTAATGTGGCAAGATAGAAGGTGGTTTTAGACCACGTGCTAGTCTTTAATTAGATATCTATAAATGTGATACTCATACCCAAAAAGAAGAGTTATTTTATGAGGTTTTAACATCCCTCAGGGCGTTGTCGAGGTCTTACAACTTTAGGGTGATGGTAGATTAAATGATCAGAGATCAAATAATAGTGAATGTCAGAAGTATAAAAATCCAAGATCATTTGAGCGGGCAGGATTCATAAAAACTGCTAAGGCAAAAGAACAGTCTGGGTGGTGGATGAGACCTGTCTATAAAAATAAAGATGATTCTAGAGATGCCAGTGTGAGTACAGTGAATGCTCAAGGAAGTAGACATGATTCTAGCACTAGGCGGGAGGTCAAAGTGATACAATGATATATGTGTGGTAGTCCAGATCTTCTGCCTTCATCTAATTTGTGTCATCTCGATGAAAAAGATTGTGGGGGTCATTCCGACTCCCGCCGGCGGCGGTAACCGCACGCCCGGCGGGAGCCGCCGAATGACCGCACCGCGGTCAAAAGACCGCGGCGGTCATTCTGAGTTTCCCGCTGGGCTGGCCAGAAGGCCGCCCGCCCGCCCAGTGGGAAACCCCCTTCCACGAGGATGCCGGCTCCGAATGGAGCCGGCGGAGTGGAAGGGGTGCGACGGGTGCAGTTGCACCCGTCGCGATTTTCAGTGTCTGCCACGCAGACACTGAAAATCTATGTGGGGCCCTGTTAGGGTGCCCCTGCAGTGCCCATGCCAATGGCATGGGCACTGCAGGGGCCCTCAGGGGCCCCACGACACCCGTTCCCGCCAGCCAGGTTCTGGCGGTGAAAACCGTCAGAACCAGGCTGGCGGGAAGGGGGTCGGAATCCTCATGTCGGCGCTGCTTGCAGCGCCGCCGTGGAGGATTCCCTGGGGCAGCGGGAAACCGGCGGGACACCGCCGGTTTCCCGTTTCTGACCGCGGCTGTACCGCAGCGGTCAGAATGCCCATGGAAGCACCGCCAGCCTGTTGGCGGTGCTTCCGCGGTCGTTGGCCTTGGCGGTCGCTGGGGTCAGAATGACCCCCTGTGTTTTTGTGGCAAATCAGGATATTTTGCCAGAATTTGCACAGAAACACGAAAAAGCAGAGAAAACAAAAAAGGAAAACAGGAACACGTGTTGTAGAATGTCTTTTTTCATGTTTCAAGTGTGATTATAACAGATCTCAAGGGAAAAGCATGTAAAAGTAAGGTTCAGCTGTCTTCAACATGCCAAATGACAGCACTAGATAAGTCATTATCCTCTGGACAATAATTACCAAAGGGGTTTTTTCTTGTAGTGTTTGGCAGCTTGATGGGAATGGCCAGATTGACATTATGCTAATGCATGTGGGAATAAGGCTAACATGGTGGAGTTTGGATGAGTGAATTTACTATGGGACTGATTACGACCTTGGTGAAGGGGATTACTCCATCAAAAAAGTTATGGATATCCCGCCCACCGTATTATAAGTTCCATTATATCCTATGGAACTTTTAATACGGTGGATGGGATATCCATCACGTTTGTGACGGAGTAATCCCCTCTGCCAAGGTCATAATCAGGAACAATATTTGGTATTCAAGAATGTGATTGTGCTTGGGTGGAAAGAAAATATGAATTGGGTATTGTTTTAAAGCACTGGAGTAGGGTACCAGCGGTATTGGTGAAAGAAGCACAGGAAAATGAGTGGATAGCAAACACTTCTCTGAAGTTCTTTGTTTGGAACTGGGCTTGCTGGAGGGATTTGTACATAAGATAAGATTAAAGAAGGATGTCGCTCCCATGAAACAAATTTTGAGATGTTTGCAATTGAGAGTGAGTAGTGAGTAGAAGTAAGTATTGGTGAGTTTGACTAGGCATGTGGATATAGAGTAAGTGAAACCAGAATATGTATCACTCTGTAATTCTGGCCAGGAAGCTAGAGAGCAAATTCAGACTCTGTGTTAGCTGAATACCAAAATCCTAAACAAAATGTTGGCCATTTTGAAAAGTGCTAAAAATGTCCACATTAGATATGTGTTTGGCTTATCATCAGATCATATTGTCCCCTGATTCCAAACATCGTGCTCCATTCCTCACTACTCAGAGGCCTTACCAGTTCAGAAGGATGCCTTTTGGACTGGATTTAGCCATCTTTGTTTTCCAGAGGAATATGTTCCATATCTTCAGAGATATTAAATCATAGTATAAATGTTTCAGGAAAATATTTTGATTTTCATCAAAATAAAAGAGGTAACAAGGAGCACATGAAAGAGGTCTGCAGAGGATAATGGAGGAGAACGGTTTGACTTTGGGAGAGGGCAAATTTAAGCTGTCCTGTAACAAAGTATATCTGTATGTATGTATTAAGAATATCATTGTTGTTATTATCATTTTCAATAATATAGTTGTAAAGAATATTTTTTGTGTTAATGTGTTTTAGTGTAAATATCAATTTTATGTTATTATTGTTTTTATGATATTTTTTTTAATATAGTTTGTGATTGTAAGTGATTTTGAATTTTTAATTTAGTTGTTAATAGTAATTGATAGTGTTGTAGCAGTTGTTCGGTTAGAAGGGGGATAGGTTGGGAAGTTAATTAAGTACTAATTAATTATTGATTGATCAATAATGTTTAAGTATGTAATTGATGTTAATTATGTATATTATGTAATACTGATTTGATCAATTATATTTTAGGTGTGGATTGCTATGTTTGTAGGTTGTAATTGATATTAACTATGTAATACTGATTTAATTCATTATATTTTAGGTGCAGGATGCTATGTTTGTAAGAGTATAGGGTTGGAAGTTAATTAGTTAATAATTAATTAACAATTCAATCAATTCATCGATTTATATAGTGCAGCTAATCACCCAAGAGGGTATCCAGGCACGTGCAGGGTCGTGGGACTCAGTCAACTAGCCAGGTCTTGAGCGCTTTTCAAAATTCTGGTACAGAAGGGGAGGTATGGAGCTGCAGGGGGAGGCAATTCCATGTCTTCACTGTAAGGTAGGAGAAAGAGCACCCTTGATTAATGTTTCTGTTGATGAGTGGAGTGTGGCCGAGTAAGAGGGAGGAAGAGCATAGTTGTCTAGAAGTTTGGTGGAAGTTCAGGCGTTGGTTGATATAGGTTGGTTCTAGGTTCTCCAGGGCCTTGTATGCATGGGACAGCAGCTCAAACTGGCATAATTTCTGTACTGGGAGACAGTGGAGTTCCTTGAAGTGAGGAGTGATGTGGGTCCGTCGGAGAAGTTCGAGGACAATTTTGGCTGCAGTGTTCTGAATGGTCTATATTCTCTGGAGAAGGTGTGCAGCGATCCCTGAGTAGTGGGCATTGCTGTAGTCCAGGCTGTTGGTGATAACGGCTTGTGTGACGGTGCACCAAGGGCAGCCGCTTGAAGATCTTTTGAAGCATGGAGAGAGTAAAGAAGCAGGCCGAGGAGACTGCATTGATTTGCGATTTCATTGTAAGCTTGCTGTCAAGGATGATGCTGAGGTTTCTGGCATGGTCCGACGGGAAGGATGCTGGTCATTGTTCAGTGGGCTACCAGGATGTGTTCCAAGGTGTGTTGTTGTTGCCAAAGATTAGTACTTCTGTTTTATCAGTGTTGAGGTTTAGGCAGTTGTTTCTCATTCAGTCAGCGACACTCGTCATGCATCTGTGGAAGCTGGTTCGGGTGGTGTAAAGGATGAGTTGAGTATCATCTGGGTATGATATTGTGTTGAGTCCTTGGATTGACAATGTTAACCAGGGGTGTCTTGTAGATGTTGAAGAGGGTGGGGGATGAGCCCTGAGGACACCACAGATGATTTTCTTGTGTGCGGAGGTGGAAGGTGGTAGGCAGACTTTCTGTATTCTTCCGGTGAGGAATGAGGCAATGCATCTTTTGGATGCCGATTTGGTTTAGCCTAGCTATCAGCGTGTGGTGGGATACAGTGTTAAATGCTGATGAGAGGTCTAGGAGATTTAGGGCCAAGATCTCTTCTCAGTCGAGGAAGGCTTGGATGCCAACAGTGGCAGTGAACAGGGCTGTATCATGCTGTGATTGCTGCAGAATCCAGACTGGGAGGAGTCAAGAAGGTGGTTCTTCTCTGGATGTTTGGTGAGTTGTTTGTTAATGGCTTTCTCCAGGACATTGACCAGAAAAAGGAGTAAGGTGATGGACTGGTAGTTCTTGAGTTCGCTGGGTCAGCTGACAACTTCTTGAGTAGGGGTTTTACCTTGGCGTGTTTCTAGTCTTTTGAGAAAGTGGCTATGGTTACGGAGGTGTTAAGCAGGGAGGCACATTTGTGGCTAATTCTGTCACTTCTGAGGTTAAGGATGTGGTGGGGGGACAGGTCCTTTGGGGCCCCTCAGTGGATGGAGTTCATGATGGCAGCGGTTTCCTGAGAGGTGAGCAGCTTCCATGTGGTCAGTCCATGGTCTGTGCAGGTTACGGTGTTGGTGTGTAGGTTGAGGAAGTCTGTAGGGTAGGTGTGGGGTTCAAAGTTTTTTAGCTGCTATATTTTTTATTTTTTGTATTTTAAATTAATGTATAATTTATCATTATTTAATTGATTATTAATCATGTAAATTACGGAATATTACTTTATTTTAGTTAACTTTTAGGTGCAGGTTGCTGGGTTTGTAGGGGTATATGGAGGGAAGTTGATTAAGTAATTATTAATTGATAATAAACTATTAATTAACTATTGATTATAGCAGTGATTACTAATTATGTATGTTGTGTAATACTGAATTATTTTAGTTATATTTTAGTTGCGGGTTACTAGGTTTGTAGGGGTACATGGTGGGAAGTTAATTAAGTAATATTTATTAAGTAATAATTAGTATTCTATAATTACATATTTAATTGATTAATACATATGTCAATTGTATGATAACTATGTATTTTAGTTATATTTTAGGTGTGGGTTGCTGGGCTTGTATGGTTGCTGGGTGGTAAGTTAATTAAGTAACAATTAACAATTAATTAATAATTGTTAATTAGTTATTCAATAGATTATCAATTATGTAAATTGCGTGATACTTATTATTCTAGTTATGGATTGTTTGGCTTGTAGGGGTGTTGGCAAGCCAGTTAATTAGGTAATAATGCAACAAGAATTATATTTGAATTGAAAATTAAGTATTCCATTGCTTATGAATTTTAAAAAATGGTTAATTGCTATATATTTTATGTTAAGTAATAATGTTTATATTAAAATTTTTATATTTTTTCTAAATGAATACGGTTATATACAAATATGTAATGTGTTTGAAGTGAAGAAGTTCACCTACTGTTTCATCGATTAGAGTGGGAATGGTAAATGTTACCCCTCCAAAGTCCAAAGCTTTCCCTACCGTTGCTTACACTGGAGTGGGAAGTGCGAACAGTAATTTTAACTCTTCCGAAGTCCAACACTTTCCCCACTGTTGCACAGATTGGAGTGGGAATAGTAAAATGTACCCCTCCGAAGTCCAACACTTTTCCTACTGTTGCTTAGTCTGGAGTGGAAATAGTAATTTTAACCCCTCTGAAGTCCAGCGCTTTCCCTACTGTTGCACAGACTGGAGTGGGAATAGTAAATCTTTCAACTCTGAAGTCCAACTCTTTTCCTACTGTTGCACAGACTGGAGTGTGAATAGTAAATGTAACCCCTCCAAAGTCCAACGCTTTACCTTCTCTTGCAGTGACTAGAGTGGAAATAGTAAATCTGTTCCCTCTGAAGTACAACACTTCCACTACTGTTGCACAACCTGGAGTGGGAATAGTAACTTTAACCACTCTGAAGTCCAGTGCTTTCCCTACTGTTAAACTGGAGTGGGAATAGTAAATGTAACCCCTCCAAAGTCTAACATTTTCCTTACTGTTGCACAGAATGGAGTGGGAATAGTAAATTGAATCCCTCGGAAGTCCAACTCTTTCCCTGCTGTTGCACGGACTGGAGTGGGAAAAGCACATTTAATCCCTCTGAAGCCTAACAGTTCCCTACTGTTGAACAGACTTGAGTGGGAATAGTGAATGTAACTCTCTGAAATCCAACACTTTTACTACTGTTGCACAGACTGGAGGGGGTAGAGTAAATTTAACCCCTCTGAAGTGCAATGTTTTTCCTACTGTTGTACAGTCTGGAATGGGAATAGTAAATTTATCCCCTTTGAAGTACCACGCTTTCACTTCTATTGCACAGTTTGGATTGGGAATAATATATATTAACCCCTCTGAAGTTCTACTCTTTCTCTACTTTTGCATAAAGTGGAGTGGGAATAGTGCATGCATTATTCCCAAACTTAAATACATTTCCTATTAACATTTAAATATATTTATTGTTAATATTTGTTTACAATTAAAATTTTATTGTATTTGTTTATATTTTTATCTGTTTCTACATTTTTATATTTTTTGTAAATGCCTGTTTTATTTTTTTATTTTATTTGTTTAGTAATTTACATAATGTTTTGGTAATGATTTGTTAATATTTTTTATGTTTCATGAAATCTATCTATCTATCTATCTATCTATCTATCTATCTATCTATCTATCTATCTATCTATCTATCTATCTATCTATCTATATGGTCTCACCAAACACCACTATACTGCCGAACTCTTCATGAAGGGGTCTCCTTGATAGTGGTTTCACCAACTAATCTATAATCCAAAATGAAGGAGTACTCCCGGGCTTCAGGAAAAAGATGTATTAACACGGCACGTGTTTCAGCTACGTCGCCTTTCTCAATGCCAGTTAAGTCAAGACAAGAAAAAAACGTCATTTTAAAAAGTTTCATGTTGCACTCCCAGTGGAGAATCACTTTCAGAAAATCAGTGTCAGTAGTGGGAACGTTTCTTATCTCGCCATGTTTGAAAGATATTCAGACCACAATAGTCCAAAATGCTGGTGCTTTTCTATTAGTACATTGTCGCATCAAAATGTTGCGCACTTTTCTCTGAAATTAAATCTTTTTCTGTGTCCTCGTTCAGCCTTCAGTTGCTATTTCTTTAGTGCAATCTCTGCTGGTGAGTGGTTTCATAACCCTCACCAAGCATTCTGTAATGTTGACATTGTGTCAGTAGAAATGACACTTTCTCCAGGCTTCAGGCGGCTCAAGCAGTATTATTATTACACTCTCACCAAACATCACTATAATGCCGAACTCTTCATAAACGGGTCTATATATATAAAACAAACACTCCCTTCTCCCCGTCAACAGAAGACAGGCACTCCGTGTGGGCTCTAAGGCAATAGTTAATTGCAGTCTTAGAAAGACACATTTCGTCACATTTTCCGCCCTCTAATATTTATCGTGTAAACCTCTTCAACTTAATTCTGCTGTTAAAATAAAAAAAAATACAAAAAGGTGACACCGAAACAACATATTCTCATACAGAGCTGTACATTAAAATTAAAGTTCAATGACATAAAATGACCACATTTTTTTTGTCTCACTCATGAAATGGGCCAAAATTTCCACAAAACGATGTGACCTGCCTATATAATCAAATTAAAACGAGCACCCATTAAATTTTATAATCAAGTCTTGAGCAAAAAAGAAAAAACTAATTATTTTAAAGTTTTTAAAATATACATTTCCAGAAATTCAGCCCAAGTGGGCCTTCTCATATGCTTGTAGTCTTGCTTTAGACATACATCAAAGGGGAAATAAACTTCACTTATTGTTAGACTGGCATACTGCCCCAGTCAAACATGTCCCGCTGTCAGAAAGTGGATTATTCATCTGCATGCAGGGAAGATAGATAAAAGCTTTGCTCCAGCAAGCAGGGAGCTGCTGTTAAAAGCAGCTCCTTGCTTGCTGGAACAATGGGGACATGGGGGAAATCTTGAGACTCCCCCTGCAGTCCCAGATAGCCCGTAAAGGGCAGATAATAATGTTTAAAAAATCACCCTGGCCTGCAGGGGAAGTCTTGAGGCTCCCCTAACGGACCCAGATGGCCCAGTTAGGGCTAAAAACAATTTGCTAAAAAAAATAGCTCAAGGATAAAAGTCACAGACTTTCACACTGAGCATGAGGATTCAAGTCTACCCGTATCACTGGTCATTTCACTCCTGTATTTTTTTAAGTACACATTTTTAAGGCTCATACAGAAAGGTGATCTTACTCTTTTTAATTGTTAAATACATTTTTCTTTTTAATTTGTGCAGAAGTATCTTATTCTAAATATATCATCCATCAAAGCCTAAAAAACTTTCTATCTATATCTCTCTCCCTCTCACTCCCTTTCTCTCTATCAATCGCTTTCTCCCACTTACACACCCATTCAGACTCTTATGCAGCCACTCACACACCCACTCAGACACTCATGCATCCATTCACAACCCCACTCAGGCCCTCACACACCCACTCACAGATCCACTCACACACTCACGCACCCACTCACAGACCCACTCACACACTCATACACCCACTCACAGACCCACTCAGACCCTCAAGCACCCACTCACAGACCCACTCAGACCCTTACACACCCACTCAGTACCCCAGAAAGACCCTCACGCACCCACTCACAGACCCACTCAGACACTCACGCACTCACTCACTGAATAAACCAAAGGTACCTATAACTCATGCCCTCACCAAGCACAGTTTTTTTGTAAAATAAATTGCTGCAAATATTACATTGATATTATTAGTGATGTTGTCAAGGATGTCAAAAGTGCTGTAATTTGTGGCGTATGTAGCAGTACATGGCGAGGACACGAGCTATAGTTACCTTAGGGCACGAGTTATAATTACTTGGAATAACTGTAACTATAACAGGTGAATTTCTATGGTTTTGTATGTTTAAAATGTGAGCCTAGTTATAGCGTCCCTGTAGCCTTTATTTTTTTCAATGTTTTTTAATGCTTTTTTAAAATTCTATTTCCTAACTATAACGCTCCTGTAACCGTTGTTTTTTCAGTGAATTTTGATGTTTTTTGTAACATATAGTAAGTGTCATTACTATATGTTAATCCAACCACTGCAGTGCACGGCCTTTAGCCGTGAACAGTGGCGGTTGGCCACAGGGACCTGCGGCTAGGCCCTGTGGCCAACCCCTTATATGCACCCAACCGTGCACGGCCTTCACCCGTGTACAGCAGGGGTTGCCTGCAAGACCTGACTTACAGCCAGTCCCTACTGCCAACCTCCCTAATCACCAAACCCTACTCTTCACACGGCCCTTTGGCCATGCACTGCGGGAGTTAGCTGCAGACTATCTCTCAGGGTGTGAAAAGAGGTGTAAGAGAATCTATCTAGGGGTGAGAGTGGCTATGAGAGTCTCTGGGTGTGAGAGTGCATGCATCAGTGTCTTAGTGAACGTGTCACTGTCTGCACAGGTCCGTGAGTGGCTGCATGAGACTGTCAGTGGGTCTGTAAGTGGGTGTATGAAAGTCTGAGTGGGTCTGTGAGTGGGAGTGTGAGTGTCTGAGTGGGTCTGTGAGTGGGTGTGTGAGTGCCTCAGTGGGACTGTGAGTGAGTGTAGGCTGACCAGCTGGATGGAATTACACCAAAATTAGCAAGCCAGAAAGTATGCTTCTTGTGATTTGGTATAAATCCGCTCAGTAGTTTTAGAGATATTAAAGGAAAAAAATATAGATATTATGGAAAAAATATAGATAACATGATTCTCACGCACGTCTACAAAGCACTACACAAATAAGGACCATCTTACATTAACCATCGACTGAGCTTCTACCTGCCTGGAAGACACCTGCACTCTGCCTCACTCACTCTCGCACACACCCCTCGCATCCATCTCAGTCGTACCTGGGGCCGCTTCTTCTCCTACATCGCCACCAAGACCTAGAATGTCCTACCCCCTCTTCTGAGCAGCCTCCTCCCTGACAGAGTTCAGAAAAACGCTCTACAAACACCGACTGATTGACTGAGAGGGACACAGATACTTCTCGGATTCCACAGTCCCAGTGCTGAGATCTGATTGGATGCCAATATTTCAACCAGGAAGTGTTGACAGTCATTTTGGAACTTGGTTTCAGCTGAGTCCCCCCCAAAAAAGAAAACAATGAAAGAAATGAGGGCAGTGTATAAATACCCTAACCTCCTAGCCAAGGTGCTCGGGCCCCTCTGGGACCCCACCAGGGCAAAAAAAGCATTGAATTTTGTTTTTGTTAAAATCCATGGGAAAGGTCCTTCGGGCATGCTTATGTTAAAATAAAATGACGGGATGCACAGGTCCCCTTCCAATGGCTTTGTTAAGCCCTGGAGACCACCATCTCCCCAGGGCTTTTTGAAAAAAGGAGGGGAGCCACATGGGCACCCTTGTTAGGGCTCTCAGAAGCCCTGGTGCTAAAAATGACATAAAAGAAGGGGTCTGCGGCAACCCCCAACCCCAGGAACCAACACCTCCCCAGGGCCAAATAACACTTTTAAAATAGAGGGAGGGCCCCGGGGTCCCCTCTCGGCCATGGACGACCATTATTTCAAGGACCTATAACTCATGCCCTAAGGTAACTATAACTTGCACCCTTCACCATGCACTGCTAATTGCCGCACATATTACACAAGTCATGCCATCTTCTGTGGCATCATTGAAATTATCACTGCATCATCTGCAATAAAGTTATTGATGAGGAAACTGCATGGCGGGGGCGCAAGTTATAGTTACCTTAGGGCATGAGTTATAGTTACTTGAAATAACTGTAACTATAACTGCTGAATTTCTTGGTTTTGTATGTTTGAAATGTGAATCTAACTATAACAGCCCAGTTACCTTTGGTTTTGTAAGTGAATTTATACAGTATATCGCTATATCTATCTATCTATCTATCTATCTATCTATCTATATATATACATATAACATGTAACATAAAAATATGAACAAATCAATACCAAAACATTATGTAAATCACAAAACAAATAAAATAAATTAAAAAAAAAGGCATTTACGAAACATAAAATTTTAGAAACAGATAAAAATATACACAAATACTACAAAATTAAAATTGTAAATTTATATATATATAGATATATATATATATATATATATATATATATATATACATGTATATATGTCTCTCTCTCTCGCTCTCTCTCTCTCTCTATATATATATATATATACATATATATATATATATATAATGCTGTGACAGTCATCACATGAATTACATGAACCCATTTGAAGTGTATTGTTGCACTGTAGTGAATGACAGGTTTTGAGGGTGACAAAAATTAGAACGTGTTAGAAATGGGGTCTCTGGTTGGCACTCAGTTTGCATTCTGTCCAAGCAGGGACCCTCACTCTAGTCAGGGAAGGGAGATACACAACTAGGATAACCCCTGCTCACCCCTTGGACACAAGCGGTCAGGCTTATCTTAGAAGCAATGTGCAAAGAATTTGCGCAAAAACACTCACAGTAATACAGTGAAAACACCACAAAAGGACACCACACCAATATTTATCTAAGTGAAACAAGACCAAAACAACAAAAATCCAACATACACAAGCAAAGATATGAATTTTTAAAGTAAAAAGAGTCATCAATGGATGCATTGGTTTAACACAAATTACCTGGTGTGCGTCAAAAATAAAGCCACAAGGGTGACGGTGCATCAGAAAAGCAAGCAGTGCATTGATTCCTTACTTGCAAGTGAGGCCGTGCGTCGATTCTTTATTTGCAAGGGAGGCCGTGAGTTGATTCTGGGTGCACAGCCTTTGGTCCGTGCAGGGATGTTGAAGATTTTGATGCCCAGGATCCGTGCATGGAAATTTCCGACGCGTCGTAGGAAGAGTCCACGTTGAGAACAGGCGCTGCGTTGTTTCTCCAGCCACGAGGCAGGTGCCGTGGATTTTCCTCCACAGGTTACCAGTTTCCACTTCTAAGGGCCCAGGGACTGGATTTGGCACCACAATGCAAGTCAGGACTCTCAGCAGAAGAGCCCAGGCAGTGGCAGATGAAGTCTTTGATGTCCCTGAGACTTCAGAACAGGGGGCAAACGCTGTCGAATCTGTTGGAGAAAACTTACAAGCAGGATACAAAGCAAAGTCCAGTCTTTGTACTCTTTAAGGCAGAAACTGCAACTGCAGGCCAACCCAGCAAAGCACACCCAGCAAAGGGGCAGTACTCCTCCTCCAGTTCTTCAGCTCTTCTCCTTGGCAGAGGTTCCTCTTGATCCAGAAGTGTTCTAAAATTCTGGGGTATTGGATTCACTACTTATACTCATTTCGGCCTTTGAAGTAGCCAAACTTCAAAGGAAAGTCTCTGTTGTTCACAAGATCCTGCCTTGCCCCGGCCTGGCCCCAGACACACACCAGGTGGTTGGAGTCTGCATTGTGTGAGGACAGGCACAGTCCTTTCGGGTGCAGGTGTCAGCTTCTCCCTCCCCACTCTACCTCAGGAGACTCATCAGGATATGCAGGACACTCACCAGCTCCCTTTGTGTCACTGTCTAGAGGGAATTCACAAACAGCCAAGCTGTCAGTCTGACCCAGACGTGGATTCCAGAGGCAGGCAGAGGCACAGAAAGTTCAAGCAGGAAAACGCCCACTTTCTAAAAGTGGCATTTTCAAACAGACAATCTAAAAACCAACTCTACCAGAAGATGTATTTTACATTGTGAGTTCAGAGACCTCAAACTCCAGATCTCTATCTGTTCCCAATGGGAAACCTCACTTGAAAGATATTTAAAGGCAGTCCCCATGTTAACCTATGAGAGAGATAGGCCTTCCAATAGTGAAAAACAAATTTAGCAGTATGTCACTATCAGGACATGGAAAACACACCAGTACATGTCCTACCTTTCAAACACACTGCACCCTGCCCATGGGGCTACCTAGGGCCTACTTTAGGGGTGACTTACATGTATTAAAAGGGAAAGTTTGGGCCTGGCAAGGGGCTACACTTGCCAGGTCGAATTGGCAGTTTAAAACTGCACACACAGACACTGCAGTGGCAGGTCTGAGCCATGTTTACAGAGCTCTCCATGTGGGTGGCACAATCAGTGCTGCAGGCCCACTCGTAGCATTTGATTTGCAGGCCACGGGGACCTCTAGTGCGCTTTATTGGGGACTTAATAGTAAATCAAACATGCCAGTCATGGAAAAGCCAATCACCAATACATTTTACACAGAGAGCACCTGCACTTTAGCACTGGTCAACAGTGGCAAAGTGCCCAGAGTACAAAAACCAGCACCAACGAAGTTCAGCACACAGTCAAAAATACAGGAAGCAGAGGCAAAAAGACAGGGGAAACCACACCAAGGATGCCAGGTCTAACAGAATGTATAAAGGGTGATAACAGATTTTAGTTGCAATATAGTCATTTGTTGATGGTACTATAGTAACTTTAGGAATTGTGGTGTGTTTTAAGGCGATTTTGCCCTGTGAGAAAGCCTTCTGCTGGGATTTCATGAATCAAGTTTGAGAGAAAACTGTCTTCTCAGTATTTTCCCATAGGGGTTATAGAAGGTGCTCCAGAAGCTAAAACGAGAGCATATTTTCTTTAAATTGGCACTTTCCTTCTCAGCCATAGGAGAATGAAGTCTGTCATTCTCAGTAAAAAATGTATTTCCAATAGGAACAGCCTGTCAGTTGATTTGCTTGTGTTCTACTGCAGCCTCCCAGTGTGTTCTAAAGAACAACTAGAGCACTAACAGTCTTTCTTATGAGAAATGTGTGGCACACCTGTGTGGGAAACTGGCACCATGTTGCAATGCACCCCCCCACACTTCTGCCTGGTTTCTGAATGTCACTTAGACTGGAGTGCACTGGGATCCTGCTAAACAGGTCACCAGTGCCAGTGTTTTTCCCTAAAATTGCAAAAATATTGATACTATTGGCAATGCCTTTAGCTGCCAGTATAAGTCCCTAGTAAATGGGACTTAGGTTCGATCTTGGATTTATCCTGGTCTAGCTTAACCTCTAGTAACTTTTTAGAGCTATTGACTTCTAAACCCTGTTTTTGGATTTAGGTGGTCATTACGACTCTGGCGGTACTTTCTGCCACAATATGACATTGGCGGGTTGGCTTCAGCCAACCCGCCAATGTACCACTCTGACCACCACGGCGGTAACAGCCGCCGGGCGGGAGATATCCATCTCCAGCCCGGCGGCCGCCATTGTGCCGCCTGAGGGATTATGACCCTGCCTACCTCCATGGTTTTCGTGGTGTTCGTAACGCCACGAAAACCATGGAGGTAGGCCATATCAGTGATAGGGAATTCTTTCCCTGTCACTAATAGGGGTCTCCCCCCCACCTCTCCAGATACCCCTCACTCCCCCTACCTCTCCAAACCCCCACCCACCCCCCTACATCCACGCCCCCTTCAAACACACACACATGCATACACACACTCATTCACACAAACATACACGCATGCATACATCTAATCACACACACATCCGCACACACTTCCAAACATGCACGCAGACATGCATTCACATTTCACAACATACACACACTCACACGTCCGTACATGCACACACGCATTCAACACTCATAACACACCTGCATTCACGCACACACCTACATTCACACCCCCCCCCCACACACACACAACACCCCCCTCCCCTATCGGAGACCCAACTTACCTGGATCTAGGGGGTCCTCCAGCAGGGGATGTGGCTGGGCGTTGCTACCGCCAGCAGAACACCGCCAGGCCATATTATTTTTCATAATAATATGGCTGGCAGCGGTCTACTGGCATGGCTCTACTGATGGTAGCAGCGCCACCTTACCGCCACCCGCCAGTATGGCCACAGCCGGATTTCCGCCACTCTTGTGGCGGAAATCCGGCTGTGGTCATAATATGGCGGACAGCTGGTAGCTGCGGCGATGGTCTTTTGGCGGGCGTCAGCGCGGCGGTAGGCGTTTTTTACCGCCAATGTTATAATGAGGGCCTTAATCTTTAAAAATTCATATCTTTACAACCTGGTCTCCTGCCACGTTCCCCCGCAACTGCTACAACCCACACTGAAAGTCTTTGGATCTTCCCTGATGTCCTTTCCTCCTGGGATGACCCTGGTGGGGGGAGATTTTAATGCAGTCCCTGACCTCTACTGGGATACTTCAACAGAACTCCGTCCGAAGCGCTGTACCCGCTCGGGGTGTCCAACAACCCAGGGTGATTCTATAGGCCTCTGTGGCGCATGGCGGGCTTGGCACCCAAGAATGCAAACATATACCCACCAGTCCGCAGCCCCTCATACGAAGGCCTGGATAAACCTCATGTGGCTACTGGCAACGGACCTCTTAGAACTGCATTCCATCCGCATACTACCACGTGGTATATCAGACCATGCACCATTCCGGGCGGAATGGGGCACTACACTGCAGACACAGCGGCCGACTTGGCGATTCAGTGCATGTCACTTGAGAATTCCTGAATGTGCCAAATTTGTGGAGGAGGAGCTCCAAGATTTATTTCAAAATAACAAGGGCTCAGTAGAATAAAAAAGGTTACTATGCGCAGCCTGTAAACCTTTCATGAGAGGTGTGCTCAAGGGGTATGTGAGGCAGCAGGAATGGCTGCAGAGGGAAAAGTGCACCACCCTCGAAAACAAGATTTTCGAAGAAGAGGCAAAACAATGCTGGAGTTTACGAGGCAGGAGACAAGTCTGATGAATTCCTGTATTAGTTGGCAACTCATAGGGCCAGATTTTCGCAGTTTGCGCCATGCAAAACGGGCATCGCGATGCACATTCCCATTTTGCGAGTCGGTACCGACTCGCAAAATGGGTATGCGACTCGCAAATAGGAAGGGGTGTTCCCTTCCTATTTGCGACTCGCACCACTAAGCAGAATTGCTTTGTGACCGCGAAAGCGGTTGCAAAGCAATTCGCAGTTAGCACCCACGTGAAGTGGGTGCTAACTCATTCGCATAAGGGAAGGGGTCCCCATGGGACCCCTTCCCCTTTGTGAATGTCGCACAACATCTTTTTTCAGAGCAGGCAGTGGTTCAATGGACCACTGCCTATTCTGAAAAAACAAAACCAAATGGTTTCATTATTTTGTATTGCAACTCGTTTTCCTTTAAGGAAAACGGGCTGCAAAACAAAAACAAGAAACTGCTTTATTGAATAAGCAGTCACAAACATGGAGGTCTGCTGTCTCCAGCAGGCCACCATCCCTGTGAGTGCAGGGAATCGCAAGGGGGTCGCAAATTGCGACCCACCTCATTAATATTAATGAGGTGGGTCTTTGCGACCCCCTTGCGATTCGCACAAGGTGTCTGAGACACCATTCTGCATACGATTTTGCGAATCTAAAAAAATTGCGATTCGCACCGACTCGCAATTTCCAATTCGCAAAATCGTATCTTGCTACATCTGGCCCATAGTGTCTCCACCAGAGTGGTGCTAGTCATAGGAGACCTGAAGGGGAATCTTCAGGAAGAACAGCCAGCGACAGACTTTTGCGACCTTTTTACCAAGACCTCAATGCTAGGCCCTCAACAAAGCCTTTAACTGAAGAAAAGTCCATCATCTAGGACATCCCTTTGCCCCGCATTCCACCTGCCCACAACCTAGAACAGCCATTAACAAGGGAAGAAGTGGATACAGCCATAGTTATACTATAGAGTACTATAAGATGTTATGCTCCATCCTAACACCCCATGTCTTGAACACCTAAGGAGAAGCGCTACAAAGAGGATCATTCCCCTTCGAACTAGATTATGCTACAATTGTGGTCATCCCCAAGGAGGGGCTGTTCCAAGATCAAAGTGCCTCACATTGCCGATTTCTCTCATTAATGCTGGTATTGAGATCTATGCTAAAATATTAGCAGCACATCTGGCCCACACACTGTCCCATCTTATTCACCCAGATCAATGTGGGTTCATGCCAGGCAAAATCACTTGGCACTGTATCCGTCGAGTCCAGGTGGCCCTTTAACGAGCCCCTGAACTTAATGGCAAACTGGCCCTCCTCCTAACAGATTTCTGTAAAGCAGTTGACACCATTTCATGGGAGTTCATGGAAGTAGTCCTGTCGCGCATGGGGCTGGGAATACAATTCTGTAAAATGATTAATCTCTTGTATCATAACCCAACAGCCCGAGCCCGAGTGAATGACGCTTTATCCCCCGTTTCTGAACCAAAGAGGACTGCACCAGGTATGCCCTCTATCCCCGCTGTTGTTTGCTCTAGCCATAGAGCCCTTGGCATGCCTGCTTCACTGCGACCCACTGATGTGGGGCTGGACATGGGGGAATGAGCTGGAAGATAGAGCAGCACTATATACAGATTATGTCCTAGTATTCTTAGGGGATGCTCCAGCCTTGGGTTCCAGATGTCTGGAACTACTGGATTTATATGGGGAGGCCTCTGGTCTTTGCAATAACAAGTCTATCATGGTTGAGGTGATGGGAGACTCCGAGGGCAATTGCTGGTGTCCAAACTTTCCAATATGGAGAAATGCCTTCAAATGTCTAGAGGTCCACATATCGCACTTCCTACAATTAGCGAGGCCTACCCCTCAAACCCATGGGACGCACCCCACTCTTTAAGATGATGTTGCTTCCCTGTTATATTTATGTCTTAGCGAACTTCCTCTACCCCATACCATGCAAGTGGTTTTGTTCCTTGACATCTAAAATCACTACCTTTATATGAAATGGAGGGTGACATAGAGTAGCCTTCAACTCGGCGCAGAAGTCGCCGTTTGGAGGGGGGTTGGGAATCCCAGACATGTAAGCCTACTATCTTGCTGCACTACTACTGCCTGTTAATGAATGGTTTACTGGAGGCTGGGACAACCCCTCCTGATACCTTGAAATCTACTCATGAGTTTTGAAAGGCTCCTAGGCCAACTATATGGAGAGAGGGTGTCAGGGAATTTGCTATCATGTACTCAAGTAGCAATAAACTGCTGGAGGGCGGCTTTGTGCCTCATATGGTGGGACCATCGTTTAATGTGAAGGACTACCTTGTGGCAGGGCACATGGTTACAGCAACTCACAATACTGATGGGCTGCCACCAGTGGGACCGGATAGGGATTACATAACTTGGAGACATCCACAAAGGGGACAACTTGATGTCCTTTCTGGATTTTAAAGAGCAATATGCTCTAGCAAATACACATTTTTTCATCTTACAGAGGAGAAACGCCCTAGGGGCACACATCCCCCCTGACACTCAGCTCCCAGAATACAGCCCACTAGAGGCAAAGATATTAATGGAGCAGTTGGGGAAAAAAGCAATAACCCATATCTACTGATCCTTGCTCACTCATGCCCAAGACGTCTTCGACTCCTTGAGACAGAATTGGGCAAACACAGCTGGAGACTTAGATGATGAGGACTGGGGGGAAGTGTCCCTGGCCCCAAGGGAAATGGCTATATCCATATGATTATGCATGGTGCAGTTCAACTACTTCCACTCAGCCTACTCATGCCTGCAGTGAATGTTCCCAGAGGCCCACCCGACCTGTAATAGGTGTAACCTTCCCACAGGGTATTTCCTTCATGTGGCCTGGGACTGCCGGCAGCTAAGACCCTTCTCGGAGACGGTGGAGGGAGAGATTTCAGATGTCCTGGGGTTCCCAATCGAACTGACCCCTAAAATAGTGCTGTTGGGCCTTGTGGAGGAGCTGGGAGGCCCATTTGCAGACCGCAGCTTTATCGGAGTGGCATGCCTAATAGCTAAGAGAGACATAGCCCATCTGTGGAAGGAGCCCACAATCCCATCAGTGGTAGTGTGGCAGACGGGTGTTGACTGGTGTGCACAACAAGAAAACTCGATTTATGCATCTTGGGGTTGTCCGAAGAAGCATGATAAAGTGTGGGGAAATGGTGGAAGTACTACTGGTTGTCAATATAGGAGGACCGCAACGTGTAGAGATGTACATGCATGAGATGTTACAGTTCTGAATATTCAGTGCTTGTTACTAGTGTTGTAAGCGGGAGCACATTGTTCAAAAGCAATAAAATTGGTGATTAAAGAAATCATATCTTGACTTCTACTTATTGGATTTTTTTCATTTTTGCCTTGTTTTACTCATATTATATATTTTATATTTTTCTAAAATAGTGTGGAGTCTTTTGTGATGTTTTTCACTGGGTCACTGTAATTTAAGTGTTGCACAAATACTTTTTACGTTGCCTCTAATGTTAAGCCTGACTGCTCTGCGCCAAGCTACCAGAGGGTGAGCACTACTTAATTTAGGGTGTGTATCTGTACCCTGGCTAGGATTGTTGCCCCTACATGGAAAGGGTGCATACCTCTGCCAACTGGAGACCCCAGTTTCTAACACTGCCTGACCAGAAGAAAAAATCAGAAATGCCTTGTTTTAAACCATATTAATCAATCATGTAGGCTCAAGCCTCGATCAAGTTTTCTTGTCTCTGAGAAGTACTAGGGCCACATAAAAGAACAACTGGATCTGGATAGAGGACATTTAAGAGTAGTACTACCTAGGATTGAGGATGGGAGAATGACTGGAAGCACCCAAGAAAATGATCTATGGTTGAAAAATCTCTTCCCTTATTAAAGTCCTGATTGAGAAGGCAAGGGGGGCAAGAGAAGATTAAGGTGGTCATTATGAACACAGCGGTAAACACCACTGACTGCCGTGGCGACAGTGAGCAGAAGACTGCCATTGGCGGTGAACAGAAACCCGCCATATAATTAACCAAAATGTTGTTTCCGACAAAAATCACCAGTCCACCAGTCTCCACCAGGACCTTGACGGCGGAAATCCTGGACCTCCCATCCCGCCACCGCTGAGCACACCCACACCCCGCCCTCCAAATAATGATGCACAAATCACCTTGGCGGCCAGTGGAGGCTGAACGATCATTGGCGGTGCAGCCCGCCATGGGTGGCAAGTGGACCCAACAGTAAGAAGTGCACACATTGGATAAGATAGAAACCCACACACCTGACACACATCCACAACACCATAAACACTCACAGACACACCCCACAATCCTTTGCAACAAAACTAGGCCAGTGAAGACAGAGAGCACCAGAAGCAGACACCGACTGCCACAATCCACGATACTCACACCCAACCACACAAGAGCACCCTCACCGAGATCCAAAACAGACACCAGTCACGACTCTCACCATGGCACCCCCAAACACCAGGCTTCACAGAAACAGAGCTAAGGAGCATGGTGGATGAGATCCTGAAGTTCGAGCCACAACTATTCAGGGCTCAGGTGCAGCACACACCCATCACCAGGAAGATGGAGCTATGGCAGACCATTGTCAACAGGGTCAATGCAGTGGGTCACTATCCACGCACCAGAGACAACATCCGCAAGAGATGGAACGACCTGCGGGGGAAGGTCAGGGCCATGGCATCCAGGCACCACATTGCAGTCCAGAAGACTGGGGAGGACCACCACAAACACCACCCGAATACACTGACTGGGAGGAAAAGGTACTGGCCATCCTGCACCCTGAGGGACTCACTGGTCTCACTGGAGGAATGGACTCGCTTGGGTAAGTCATCTACATTTACCCCATATCCATCACACCCAGAATGCATGCACCACCCCACCCCTCCAACACCCACGAGGACCACTACCCCACCCAGGCTACAATCACTACATCCTGTCACCCCGCATGCCCACAAACCCACTAACAGGCCCACATCCCTCCCCCTGTGCACAGCCACCCACCCCTGCATGGAAACACAATGGCCTATAACACCCACAATGCACCTCCACATCCCAAGCTAAAAGCAATGCCAACCCCACCAAAGCATCCTGCATGACCCCAAAGAGTGTAAGCTGCACAAACCCACCCAGGTGCCTGCCCCCCCCATCCGACGATGCAAATGTAACAGACATGCCCATTTCCCCCAACAGGCACCACCACCCATGCCACCCTGATGGACAGGACAAGGAGTGCCAGTGCCCCACAGTGAGACAGAGGCACCTCAGAGGACACTGGGGATGGAACCCTGGACACTGATGAGCAGGCTGGCCCCTCACACAGTTCTGGACTGTCACCATCCAGGAGCCCCACCCAGGATACCACTGACACCTCTACCACCCAGCCAATAACATCAACCCAGGACAACCGTCCACACACCTGTGTATCAAGGCCACAGACTGGTGGAACACAAGTACAGAGGCCACAGTCACCCCCTATCAACAGGCAGGAAGATGATGGCCCCAGTACAAGTGGCACCACCAGGCCTGTGCAGGGGACAGAGGCATAGGGGGCTAGGCCCAGTGGGAGGGCATCACTGGTCCAGGGGGGAGGCCACAGGATGGATGCAGCAGCCTAAGACATGATTTCTGAGGTCCTGGGAGCCTACCACCATACCCAAGACAGATTGGCCCAAATAGTATCCACCCTGGAGCAGAGAAAGAGGATGCAGCAAGCACACCACCAAGAGGCCATGGGGCAGTGGAAACTGCATAATGCCACAATGGCCAGCATAGCAGGTGCGCTGCAGCAGCTTGTCCAGACACAGCCTGAGGCCCACACAGAACAGGAAGCCCCCACAACAGCACAGGAGACAAACCGTACAATAAGAGCACCAGCAGCAATCTCACATGTACTACCTTCTGAGGAAATATAGGGGACATCCATCTCATCCCCTACAGGCCAACAACAGGCACCCAAACGAGCACTCAGACCAAGATATGGGACAGGAACACCTGTCAAGAACAAGGCCCCCTCTAAGAAGTAACTTTGCAAACAATTATCCACCAACTATCACACACAATCAACCACCAAACAGTGCTACCAAGAGTGAAAAACACATGTAAGAATGGATGGACCTACCAATAGTGACAACAATGCTGTCACCATGTTGCCATGTCTGATAACCACCCTTGACCCACTATACTCACTGTAATTTGTATGATTTTATCCCTGCACCAAATAAAACACATATCACACCTGTTACAATGTCCCCTGTCATTATGTGTGAACAAAGTGAAGTATGGATGCAACTGGCTGACAACTCCTTTATTTGTACTGGAGTATCAATGATTGCACCACTCACCTTACATGTTGTTCTGCCAAAATCTGTTTAGAAACAAATTCCACAATTGTATTCTGTCCTATGCAGACCTGGACATGGTGACAAGTTGTATATTCCAACCCCCCAGAGGTGACAAGGCACACTGACAGTATGATGCACAGACACCAATCACATCCAATTGTCCCATATAGTTACTGGAAGTAGAGTTCTTTCAGTTGTGTCCTGGAATTGACATCTTACCCTTCCTCATCCTCACCATGACTCTCGTCCCCTCTCTGAGGATGCTGGTCTGGATATACAGTACCCTCCTCCTCCAAGAGGGGGATAGAATTTCTCACAGCCAAGTTGTGCACCATGCAGCAGGCCACCACTATTCTATACACCTTATCAGGCACATAGGCCAGGGAACCACCAGAGATATGTAGACAACAAAATCTAGCCTTCAGGAGACCTATTGTGCGCTCTATCACCCTCCTAGTACATCCATGGGCCTCATTGTAATTCCTCTCTGCATCTGTCCCAGGATTCCTCACTGGTGTCAGGAGCCAACGCAAGTTGGGATAGTCAGAATCACCTAGAAAAAGGTTAACAACACAACTTAAAATGACAATCCTCAGAGGCAGCCAGGCTGTCTGTCTGCAAGGTGGCAATAAGTGACAGAAACACCTACCTATGATCCACCCTCTGTCCTCTTGTAGTTGTTCCATCTTCTGTGGCACACTACTGTTCCTCAGCACAAAGGAATCATGGACTGAACCAGGAAACATGGCATTCACATGTGTGATGTACACACCAATTGAATGTTCATGGAGTGAAAGTTCTTCCTGTTTCTGTACACCTGTTTACTCACTCTTGGGGGGACTATAGGCATGTGGGTGCCATCGATGGCACCTATCACATGGGGTATGTTGGAAAAGGCTTAGAAGTCCAACTTGATGCCAGGGAGGTCACTACTTTGGGGAAACCTCACATAGGACTGCAGGTGTCGTACAAATGCATTCAGGAATCTTGTCAGTATAATGCTAAACATAGGCTGTAAGAAACCAGCATCCATGCCCACTGTCACTTGAAATGAGCCCGTGGCCAGGAAATGGAGTGCAGAAAGCACCTGCACTTCAGTAGGGATGGCATGCTGATTACAATTTGCCGGAGTCAGTGCAGGATCCAGTAATGCACAAAGTTCAAGAATAGTTGCACGGGTGAGTCTGTAATTGCTAATGATGTTATGCTCCACCATGGTCCGCAAATCCACAAGTGGTCTGAAACCGATGGGGCCCTTCCATGTCACAGGGGTCTGTACCTAGGAGGATTTGGAAACACTGGTGAGGAACACACATACATGGGCACATATTGTCAGTCATTGAGCACTGCTGCCTTGATTGTCACGACACAACTGCATAATGTGTATGACATGACATCAACTTGGCCACAATGATAGATCAGGGCTTGTCAGGTGAGGCAATGTTGATTGTCATATGCCTACGTGTGTTTGGGGAACAGTAGGGCCTGCATTGTGCAGATGGGACTTTTATAACTGCGTAGTTTGTGCCAAAATGTCTGCCCCCTGTAATCCTGAACTGTCGTGGAAGTGACCTCATACCACTAGCGGTTGACATAACAGCGTAAGGCGGTGTTTACCGCCGTCCGCAAAATCATTGTTTAACATGGATGTCAATGGGAAATCTCAGCGTATCACGATCGCCGCCGGCGGTGACGGTGCACACCGCCGCGGTACGTACGCGAACTTGTCACCCCAACTTCACTTGACTCCCTGATCTCGTGCAAGCAGGTACTCCACTGAGTGTACTGCTGTGTCCTGCCTCTGGTCATGGAAGTGCCACATGGTGCAGGGGAAAGGGCCCCGGCCTTCTCCCAAGAGGAATTGGAGAGGCTCGTGGACGGGGTCCTGCCCCTGTACGCCAAGCTCTACGGACTGCCAGAGGTACAGGTGAGTAGGAGGATTGGGGACCATAGATGTGTGTAATGTTTGGTGCTGGCAGCATACATGTGTGCACCTCTGACTCTGGATGGGCCAGGGTTCCTGACATGCTGCGTGTGTATGTGCTGTTAGTCAGTTTGTACTGTCCGTCCCATAGTAGATGTATAGCCAGCTGTATATGTTTGGCCAGTGCCTGACCTCTGTGTTACCTTTCTGTGTGTCACTTTTAGGTAAGCTCCCACCAGAAGAGGGCACTGTAGCATGCCATCGCGAAGGATGTGGGGACCCTGGGGGTCTACAACCGGCGGAGCACCCACTGCAGGAAGAGGTGGGAGGACCTGCGGCGTTGGGTGTGAAAAATCTGCGAGGCCCAGCTGGGGAAATCCTCCCAACGGGGAAGGGGTGCCCGTCGGGCATTGACCCCCCTTATGCTACGCATCCTGGTGGTGGCGTACCCAGACCTGGATGGGCGCTTGAAGGCTGCACAGCAGTCACAAGGGGATGAGTAGATATACCATATATTTGACCTTTGATGGCTGTCTGTGTGTGCATTCAGGTTTATGCTGCTTAGTTGCAGGGACTCTGACTGATTTCCATCTAAATTAGGCCCCTGTGGGGAGTAGGGGGTGTTTTGGTCAGGTCTCCTAAACGTCGGTTCCTTAAGTTGTTTGGGGAATGGCTGTAGGGCAGTGTTCTGAGCAATAGTCAGGGGCATCGCCATGGGTTTAGCGGTAGGTGCTGCCTGTTTGTGGGTCTTCTGGTTGGGTGTATGTATGAACCACTATGTTCACTCCATTCAGCTATTTACAAATGTCTCTGCTTTTTTGTCTCCCCATCCCTGTTCTCTTGTGTTGTCTGTGTACATCAGCATCATCTGGCGAGGGAGCTGAGGCATCAGCGAGTGGGGATGCAGTGGCCCACGGATCCTCAGAGGCAGAGTTGGCCGATGCCAAGGGGACCAGTTGGTTGGAGGGTGAGGGGAGTACCACGGGGGAGGCAACTACCACTGGAGGTAGTGACTTCAATACCTCCTCCGATGGGGGCTCCATGGCGGTGGGGGACCCTAGTGGGCCCACCCCTACCGTGACATCTTCCACCACCCCCATACCATCACCACCCTCCCATTTGCTCCCCACCCAGTTGCCCGTGCCAGCTCACCCAGAAGGGAGGGCATCTCGTTTGCCCCAGGCACCTTTTCCCCTGCCCCAGTCAGCCCTGCTGCCCTCACGGAGGAGGCTATTGACCTCATGAGAACCATCTCTGTAGGGCAGACAACCATCGTGAATGCCATCCAGGGGCTAGCATCAGAGATGCAGCAGACCAATGCCTATCTGGATGGCATTCACTGTGCCATGTCTGGCCTACAGAGATCTTTTTAGGCTTTGTCCTCCTCTTGGACGGCAGCCAGTGTCCCTGGTCATTCCATCCCCCCTCCAACCTCCTCTACCCCTTCCAGCACCCCACTCCCTTCACCCGTCGAAAGCACACATTCTGACACGCAGGCACACACCTCAACACACAAGAAGCACACTTCAAAACACAAGCACCACACCTCCCACCACAAGCATTCACACAGCCAACATACACATGCACACACAACAACATCCACTTCCCCCAGTGTGCCCACCTCTTCCGCCTCCCTGTCTGTCCCCTCTACATACACCTCCCCAGGCACTGCACCTTCATTCACTGTTGCTGACACTATTCCTGCAGTCACCACAATAGCACACATCCATACATGCACCCCAGACACCACACCTGCACTCACCACAGCTACTTTAGTTGACACATGCAGCACACTCACCAGACCTGCAGACACCCAAACAACATACATACACCCTGGCAGCCTGTCTTGTCCCACTGTGTCCACTCCACCTCCTCCAAAAACACACATCCACCACACCTCAGCATACTGTCCAGTCACCTGTACACCTACACCACTTACGGCCACACCCTCTACCTCCACTCCCACGCATTCCTCCAGGCCCAACCCAACTGCACCAAATAAACTTTTCCTCTCCTGTGCTGACCTATTCCAACCCTCTGGCCCTCCCCATCTCGTCCCTAAATGTGCACACCTCCTTGCCCTGTCCACTCCTTCCACGTCACAGCCTGCCCCTGTCCGCCCTTCACAATCCCGTGCCTCTTCACCAGAGAGAAAGAAACCCCATGCTGAGGCAATTCCATCTGCCTCCACCCGATCCAAGCACACTCCCCCACCTTCCAAGGCCAAACACCCTCCACCTTCCGATGGCAAATCCAAGGCCCACCCCTGTCCGAAATCCCCACCCCCTGCCCCTGTTCCCTGAGGTGCCTGGATGCCCCATTGTTGCCCCTATGAGGTGGAGTACTGCAGCACTTGTGGGAGTCAGGTTGGGGCCATTGTGGCCTAGGGGACTCGTAGCACTATGGACTGGCCATTGGCCTTATTTACTATTCATTTGCTCAGAGAGCTGCATTAAAGGTTTATGTGTGCCCTGTGTTTTGGCGGCACACTCTGGAACCCTGGTCTCTTGTTTCATTGTTTATGGGTGTGGGGCACATGTATGTACTTTGTACAGGTTGGATTTACCTTGTGTCGGGTAAGTACCTCTTGCTGTGGGGTGTATGGCTTGTGCTGCTGTGAAGGGTTGTGGGTGCGTTGAGGGGTTGGTGGAGTGGGTTGTGTATGTAACTGTGCCCTTTCTTGCCTTGTTTCATAGGTTGCGGTACTTACCGTCATTGTCTTAGTTGGTGGTCTCGGTCGTGGAGGTGTATGGCAAGGAGAAGGGCTGGCATGATCTGCAGCTCTCTGTCCATGTCTGCTTCGGCGCATTGTGTGAGCCTCCGGTGAGTGTTTCTTTATATTTGGTTCGTTTCCGCCTGGCTTTGCGTGGCAGTGGTTCCAGTCCCAGAACTGACAGCGGTCTAGTGGTTCATTATTTGATGGGTGGATTGGGCCTTTCTGTTGGCCTATGGGCGGGCTCTGCCGTAGCTGTCTGCACTCCTGTGCTGGCGGTGAGTGGTTTTCAGGATCCCTGTGTTTCAGTTGGTTCATTATTTGGCGGTCCGGACCGCTCCTCTGTTGGCGGTTTTTACCGCCGCCGCCCGCGGTGCGGTGTTTACTGCTGTGTTCATAATGAGGGCCTAAGTGATGTTCACTAGGAAAAAGATCTGTGCACAACATTGTTCTCACCTCTTGCAATATACATGTATTGATAAGGATGAAAATATAGGAAGATTTAAAGAATTTCTTTGCCAGAATGTTATATGTTTTCAAATGCATAACTCTTCAAGAGTCACTTTCCCAATAGCATAATTTTTATAATTGAATGATTTCAACCTCCACCATAGCCTTAGAAGAGAAGACCTCAAGCAGAATGAGTTATTTTCTGCTTACAACATCCCTGAGGAAAAAATGTGACTTGTAAGGGATGGATAGAACAATCTGATCAGTCAACAATAATACTTCAATTATAACTGGACTGTGGGTTATTCTGTTAACTATATTCAATACTTATATTAGTTAACACAACACCCTTCTCAGCAGTAGTCAGGTTTAATGAGTTTCTTAAAAATCAGACACAATTTGCTGTGATTATATATACAGTGTACTATGAAATGCACAAAAATGCGACATTTGAAATGTAAGATACAGACTCATAACAGCTCATAAATACTGCAGACAGTCTACTTTTTTTAAAAAAAATATTTATTTATTATTTTCAACAAACATGTGCCCAACAGCAAAATAGCCCTTTGAACAGTGAATAATAGATTGCGACAGATTAAAGTCCCACATCAATATGTAAGAGGTCCAAACCATGCCATCAGCATCAGAATAGTTTTAGTAGGAATACAAGTCCATTGCCATCCAGCCGGTTCAGCCAGGGCCTCCCGCATAAAATAAGAAAACCTTAAGGATCTAAAGTCCAAGGACAAGGAGAGCAATACTGCACGTTTGTAGGCCAATAACATCCATAACCAACTACTAATAGAGATAGATAATAACAGAGGAAAAAAGAAGGGAAGGGCAGGGCATCGACCAAATCACACACAACAGTCATGGTGCACGTGAAGTCAGCATTTACCAAAACCACACTCACGTGGCCCGCCAACTCACACCCATGTTGCACCACTACAGGGATTCCAAACAGGCACGCAGCAGCTCCCAAATATCCTGCGGCCGGGTGTCCCCAGGGATCAGCTCCCAGAAAATCATCAATTGCTCATGACAGAATGAAGCATCATGCAGCCAATCAGATCCGCGAGGAGTCCGGCCACGACCCCAGCACATCGCAACCCGGCGCTTCGCAAGCAACATCAAAAGGCCCACCAATCGCTTGTGGGTCAACGGTACCTCCTCAGCCATAGCCGAGCAATGCAAGTTTAGGGGAGATGGGCAACCGCAGACCAGTTATCTCCTCAATCATATTCATTACCTCCAACCAATACGTATGAACATCGCCACAGGTCCACGTAAGATGCAGAAAATCAGCGTCTGGGGCGCAGCACCGCTCACAGCTCGCGTCCGCGCGCAGGCCCATAGTATAAATGCCCTTAGGAGTGTAGTATATACGATGGAGAAACTTGAAATGAATAAGTCGCAGCCTGTAATTGGGGGACAAGGCCCTCATATGCGCACAGCATTTCCGCCACATCTCCTCTGTGATAATCTCACCCACATCCGCCTCCCAGCGAGCCCTAGCAGCTGACCCAGCGCCATCCTGCGGATCCTGCAAGCAATTATATAATTTGGTAATGCGCCTACATGGCGTCTGTGCCTGACACAACATCTCCAGAGCCTGACATACCGGTGGAGTCTCCGGGAGACCCGCGAAAAGCGCTTCTCTACCTTATCTTGTAACTGACTCACTCTCTCAGCTAGGCTAGTTGTCAATTCTTTGGATGATACCACCTCTGCCTGGAGCTGGGTGATAGCCTTGACTAACTCGTCCAGCGTGGCCATGCCGAGAACATCCACAAACCAGGAGGATAATAATTTGTGGGCTTACTATTCTTTCAGAGTCACCAGATCCTCGGAGTCTGTGCACGTTCCCAACACGTCCACCACTGAACAGCTCCAAGACTCTGATAGATAAATCACAGAGGCTAAGAGAGTTCAAGAGGGGAAGAGGGGATTAGGAAGGGAACAGCTGGGAAGGAGACCTGTAGTAAGAAAAAGGTTAAAACACACAATATGAAAATTACATCTCATGAAATCAATACTAGACTATGACTCTAAGCCTAGTCATTCTGAAAACATGAACAACCTAAGAATTAGGCTTAAAATGACTAAGTTTCAAGATGGCCGGATACCTGTAAGGGAATCAAGATGGATTAAATGAAACTTTCAAATTCAAGTACTTTCCTTTACATGAGAATCAGGAAAACATTCTGAATAAGTTCTAAACCAGTCATATGAATCTTTTTTTGAGAATGCATACTAGGACCATGCAATATTGCATCTAGAAACTCTGGTCTTCTGTGTTCTCTTGAAATGTTTCAACACGAATTGCGCACATTGCAGATTTTCATATATATAGTAAACACCATAAAAGGATTGTGCACCATGAATAACACAATATGGATTCAGGAAACAAATCACACAACTTGTCAACTCGAATATTACCTAATAAATGTCTTAGAATAAATGGCATACAATGAACAACATGAATTAAGCTCGAAGAGAGAATCGTGCGTCTTGCCGATTTGAGTGCCACCATGTAAAATGTCAAGAAATGGTAGCACGCAATGAATATCAAGGTTAAATCACCATTAAACGAATCGCGCGTCTTGCCGATTCGTAAGCCACGATGTAAATTGCAAAAAATATCAGCGCGCAATGAATAACAAGATTAAAGCACCATGAAACGAATTGCGCGTCTTTTGCCGATTCTTAAGCCACCATGTATATGTCAAGAAATGGTAGCGCGCAATGAATAACAAAGTCAAATCATCATGAAACGAATTGCGCGTCTTTTGCCGATTCTTAAGCCACCATGCAAATGTCAAGAAATGGTAGCGCGCAATGAATAGCAAGATCAAATCAGCATGAAACGAATCGTGCGTCTTGCCGATTCGCAAGCCACCATGCAAATGTCAAGAAATGGTAGCGCACAATGAATAACAAAGTCAAATCATCATGAAACGAATCGCGTGTCTTGCCGATTCGTAATCCACCATATAAATGTCAAGAAATGGTAGCGCGCAATGAATAACAAAGTCAAATCATCATGAAACGAATTGCGCGTCTTGCCGATTCGCAAGCCACCATACAAATGTCAAGAAATGGTAGCGCGCAAAGTAATCTGTTAATCATTAAAGAATTAGGCCAAGAATATGAAAGTTCTCAATAACGGCGTCGGGAGGTCAGCCCAACCACTGTCTTACCGCCCAGAACAAGGATCACCAATGAAGAATGAAGGGCAGAGGCCTGGAAGATCAAATAGGCCACTGGGACAGGAGCTCAGGAAGTAGCTGCTGCTCTGCACTGGGACCTCTGAATAGTGAGCACTTGGAGCTGGGCTGGCTCCCTTTTATAGAGTCTTGGCCCAGCCCACAACCACACCCAGGCATGCTGCAGTGAAAGTCTCTGGAAGGCCCTGGAAAGGGACCACACCCTAACACACTCTGAAAGCCTGCAGCAATACATTGCAAATGAACAGTATTTGTAAACACATTAAAAATAAGTCTTCAGGATTAAACTCTGCAATGGAAAAGGTTAAACAACAACATATCAGCACAATGCATAAATTACGTTGTTTTGAGAGTGCTGGGTTTTTGCATTCTAGTCGCCAATAGAGCGCGCACTGCCCTGGTGTTGACAAGTTGGTCGTGATTCCGGAGAAGGTGCTGAATCGCACAATCTCATCTAGAAGCACATCCAGATTTTTCTGCGGCTTGCGTATATACTGCGCAATATAATCAGCGTACAAGTATAGCAAGATAGGCTCCTGCCGAAACGGCAGCCCCCTCATATTGTGATATTGCCTCAGATATGCCGCAAGAGGCTCCATCACAACTGCAAATAGCAGTGGGGAAAGAGGGCACCACTGACGGGTCCCCTGAGCTATCTTGAAGGGGCCGGAAATGCTTCAGTTTAGCCGCAGTCTAGAAGTGGGCTCTGAGTACAGCAGTCGGATCAATTGCACAAAGCGCACACTCATGCCCACTCGTGCGAGCAACACAAACATATATTCCCATGCAAGCGAATCAAAAGCCTTGGTGGCATCTAAAAACACCGCCACAGCAGCTCCTCAGCATCAATCGTACTCGCGACCGCAAAATACGTGCGCAAATTATGAGACGTGGATCTACCAGGCACAAACCCGGGCTGGTCCGGCAGTACCAGCTTCGGTAGTAACGGCTGCAATCGTGTCGCAATCATCTTAGCCAGGATTTTATTATCAATATTGATCATGAAAAGCGGGCGATATGAGTCACAACAATGTGGATCTTTACCCGGCTTTAGAATCGTGACAATCAGGGCCTTGCGCAGAGAGGCGGGGAGAGCCCCAGTCTCCATGGACTCCGCATAAACCTCCAGAAGATAAGGAGCCAGAATGTCAGCATACTCCTTATGAAATGCCGGCGTCAGACCGTCTAACCCAGGGGCCTTATCACCGGGATAACCGCGGATCGCCGCCAAAACCTCTTCGACGGAGAAGGGGGCATCGAAATAAGACCTGTGTGCGTCATCAAACCAGAGCAAGGAAATCTCAGAAAAATAATCCCGAGCTGCATTGATATTCAGCCCAGAAGGCTCAGCATAGAGATCCGCGAAGAATTTGGTGAAAACTTGCATCACTCCATCTGTCCCCACCACTCGCTCACCCTCCGCACTATCAATCTCAGTGATATAATTGCTAGCCCAGGGCCTGCGCAACATACGCGCCAGTGTGCGCCTGGCTCTCTCACCTTCACCATATCTGTACGCCCTGGCATATTTCCCCAAGAAACAGATTTCCTGAAGCGAGGCCTCCTCATACCGCAACACAGCCTCCCGCAAAGCAGCCAACTTGGCACCTGACCAATCTGCCACCAGGCCTCGCTCAAGCTCCGCAATCTGGTCTTCCAAGTCAGCCAGTTCCCGCCGCAACATTTTTAGCACACCATGTCCCTCATTATGACATTGGCGGTAAAAGCCACTTACCGCCGTGCAGAAGACCGCCACCACACCGCCGCAGCCGCGGAATTCCGCCACAGCTATTATGACCCACAGTTTAGAATCCGCCAAAATTCAGACACTCACACAAGTCCGCCACACCAAAGGTCAGTGATAAACTGGCGAAAACAAAACCTCCACCGTCACGCCAACAGAAATACGCCCACACTATCACGACCCACGAATCCACGCAGCGGTCTTTCAACCGCGGTATTCCATTGGCGGTACACACCGCCGCGCTCAAAATACACACACATATACAAAACACAGCCACATTGGACAATTACAAATACACACACCTGATACACATACACACACCACTCCCACACACTCAATACACTATAAAACACACACCCACATCACCCACAAACCCTTACGACCAGAAATCACGAACGAAAGCCAGAGAGAGACACCATCATCAACAACACTAGCATCCACAGGCACACGACATCATCACCCACATAACTTCCACGCACCTTACACAACACCCCACTACATATCAGCACACTTATCACCCCACACACTACCCCACACATCACCTACACCACCCCATGGCACGCAAAGACACCCCAGGTTCTCGGAGGAGGAGCTCAGGGTCATGGTGGAGAAAATCGTACTGGTAGAACCACAGCTATTCGGATCACAGGTGCAGCACACCTCCATTGCAAGGAAGATGGAGCTATGGCGAAGAATAGTGGACAGGGTCAACGCAGTGGGACAACACCCAAGAAATCGGGAGGACATCAGGAAGAGGTGGAACGACCTACGGGGGAAGGTGCGTTCCGTGGTCTCCAGACACCACCTGGCGGTTCAGCGGACTGGCGGCGGACCCCCACCTCCTCTCCCACAACTTACAACATGGGAGGAGCAGGTCTTGGCGATTCTGCATCCTGAGGGCCTCGCAGGAGTAGGTGGAGGAATGGACTCTGGTAAGTCAAAGCTTTACTATTACATCCCCCACCCTACCTGCATGCCAGCACATACTCCACCCTCACACTCACCCCCAGCACTCCTACTCCGCACAAATGTCCCACTATCACAAATCACCCAACCCAACACCAAGCCCTGCATGCAACACCAAAGCATGGACACCCATCACTAAAGCATGCCCACTGCACATACCCATACACCCCCCTAAACCATCATCACACAAGGTCCCACACAGGAATGCTAGCACTGGGGTACACGGTCACCCACCCATTGCGCACCTTGACACACACAGATGCAATAATCATGCCCTTATACCCCTGCAGGACCCCTACCCAACATCACCGGACAGGATGGTCCATACATGTCGACACCACCAACAGAAGAGGCCCACTGTGATGACAGCATCTCTGTCCAGCTGGATCTAGATGACCAGCCCGGCCCATCGGGGACCTCAGGACAGTCGGTTCCCCACACCCAGTCACAGGCCACTACAGAGCTTCCCCCCTCTGGAAACACCAGCACAGCACCCACCCAGCGGGCCCATACCTCCGTCCCCAGGACACGTCAATCAGCAGTGTGTCCACCACTACAGGGAACCCAGGCTAACCCACCACCCCAACAACAACAGGGACCTGGGGGCAGTGGTAGTGGGCACACGGTCCAGGGCACGGAGGCACAGGAACACAGGGGAACTGGGAGGGCTGCTGTGCGACAGGGGGCGGACAGGCCCAGGGAACCCACTCTCCACGAGGCCCTCTCCTCCATCATGGGAGCATACCACCACTCCCAGGAGACGATGGCAACGGTACTGGCCAAGTTTCAGGAGACCCAGCGCCTGCAGAAGGAACAGTATATGGGCTTCAGGGAGGAACTCAAAACCATCAATTCCACCCTGGGCACCATCGTAGGGGTGCTGAAGGAAGTACTCAACACCAGGAGGGACACTGTGGCACGACAAGGGGCCCCTGACACTAGCCTGGACGATGAACTGCCCACCACCTCCGCCGGCGCTATTGGACAGGAGGCTCTCCTGATTGTCATCCTACTGTCCCACTTTGTCACCCTGTCCATCCTTAAACTGCCCCAGCTCCACTTCCTATGCCCATTTGGGCAGTGCACCTGTGAGACTAATAGACTGGACTCTGCCATAGCATCAGGGATGTCCCAGCCTATGTTAACATTGGACCCTATGGGTCCCAGTGCTCAAAATTGGAGGGGGTAGCAAAATGGTGAGGGGTGATGGTGGAGGACTCTAGCCTCAGCACTGATGGCAGCCATTGTCCCTGTCTCTAGCCTCCCCCCTCCAACTTCCTTCAACCCGACCAAATTCCCTGTACCTCAGCCTATCCCAAGCACACCTACAGACCAGCATGCACACACGTCAACACACAAGGGAAGCTCAGGCAAACATAAGCACCACACATCCCACAGGCACTCACGCAAGCATCACACACACGCAGACACACCAACATCCACTGCCTCCACTGTGTCCCCCTCCTCCTCGTCTCCCTCCTCCCTCCCTGTCTCGTCTACACTCACACCTGCATGCACTACCTCTACAGCCACTACGTCCCTCTCCAGCACACCCACCACCACACCCCGCTCACGTGCAGTCACCACCTCCACTACCATTCACACGTCCCCTGTGTCCTCTCCCAGTGTGTCTGTGACGCCCCCTCCCAAGATACACAAAAGCAGGCACACACCCACCCAACAGCCATCCACCTCACGACAGCCTCCAGCGCATGCACCTTCACCCAAAGTCAGCAAACGAATACCTCCTACAACCACAACCTCTTCCTCCACTCCCAAACCCCCTCCAGCTACCCATCCCAGTGTGTCAAAAAAACTTTTCCTGTCCAACCTTGACCTCTTTCCCACACCTCCCCCACCCCGTCCGTCTCATAGGTCCCGAACTAGCACCTCAGCCACAACATCTCCAGGACCAGTGGTGCCTGTAGTCACTGGATTCTGGAGTGCACCGGCCACCAGGGCAGCCAGTGTGGCACGGAGCCACAGCACAGACAGTCCCCCACCTGTGAAGCATCAGAAGTTGGCCAGTGCCCGGCGGGAGAGGGGGAAGACTCCAGCCACCAAAGCCGCTCCCAGGGGTCCCGGTGGGAGTGTGGAGTCAGCTGTGACACCTTCCAAGGTGGGGAAGGGCCAGAAGAAACCCAGCAAGTCTGGGAAGAGCAGCACAGCGGAGAACACCGCCATCATCCCCGCTGCCCAAGAGGCCAGCACCAGCCCAGCTGCCCAGGAGGCCACTGCCAGCACAAGCCCAGCTGCCCAGGAGGCCACCGCCAGCACAAGCCCAGCTGCCCAGGAGGCCACCGCCAGCACCAGCCCAGCTGCCCAGGAGGGCACCGCCAGCACCAGCCTCGCTGGGCCATGAATGACCGCCAGCAAAAGCCCTGCTGGGCCATGAAGGACCGCCAGCACAAGCCCCGCTGGGCCATGAAGGACCGCCAGCAAAAGTCCTGCTGGCCCATGAAGGACCGCCAGCAAAAGCACCACTGACCAGGGCTCCGCCGTCTCAAGCACCGCTGAACAGGGCACTGCCGCCTCAAGCACCACTGAACAGGGCACCGCCGTCTCAAGCACCGCTGAACAGGGCACCGCCGTCTCAAGCACCGCTGAACAGGGCACCGCCGCCTCATGCACCGCTGAACAGGGCACCGCCGTCTTAAGCACCACTGAACAGGGCACTGCTGTCTCAAGCACCGCTGAACAGGGCAACGCCGCCTCAAGCACCGCTGGCCCATGAGCGCCAAGGGCACTGACGCTACTGAGTCTGTCACGGGGAGAATGAAGCATTCTGGGCACCATGCCCCCTCCAGAACCAGTGGAGAATCACATCCACTACCTCTGTCCTTGGCAGGATGAAGCACTCTGGGCACAAGGCCCCCCCCCCAGAACCAGTGGAGAGATACATCCACTACCTCTGTCCTTAGCAGGATGAATCACTCTGGGCACAAGGCCCACTCCAGAACCAGTGGAGAGATACATCCACTACCTCTGTCCTCAGCAGGATGAAGCACTCTGGGCACAAGGCCCCCTCCAGAACCAGTGGAGAGATACATCCACTACCTCTGTCCTTAGCAGGATGAAGCACTCTGGGCACATGGCCCCCTCCAGAACCAGTGGAGACTGTTATCCACTTGAGAGACTGTGGCTTTGCACTCCCCAGGATGGAACAGTGGGCAAGCCACCCACTGTAGAGACTTGAGAGACTGTGGCGCAGCACTCCCCAGGATGGGACAGTGGGCAAGCCACCCACTGTATAGACTTGAGAGACTGTGGCTTTGCACTCCCCAGGATGGAACAGGGGGCAAGCCACCCACTGTATAGACTTGAGAGACTGTGGCTTTGCACTCCCCAGGATTGAACAGTGGGCATGTGGCCCCCTCATGGATTTGGCGTCGTGCACTCAACCGGCTGAGGTGCCCCCCCTTTCACTCCCCCTGAGGTGCCTGTTTAGTTGCTCTCTGATGCCCCTGCAGTGTTCTCTCCGTCATGGTCAGGGATCTTGTGTGGGCCTCGCCCATACTGTGTGGGCCCAGTGTTCCATGGACTTAATTGGAGCACTACCTGGACTACTATACTTGGTATATATTTTGTAAATGGTGTATATATATATTTTTGCCTACTTGATTTTAATATATTACAATGGTTACACTCATTTTCTATTGTCTTTGCATTCTTCCGGGGGGGGTGGGTTGGGGGGTGTAACTGATGTATTAATATGCATTAGTGTGTGTGTTGTAGTGGGTGAGGGTGAGGGTGGGGGTGTTGCGTGTTGCGTGTGTGTGTCCCTGTTTTTTCCCTCCCCCCTCCACTGTGTCGTAGGTGGAGTACTCACCGTGGTCTTCACCGCCGGCGTTCGTGCTCCTGGTAGAGGAGCAGGAAGACTATCGCAGGTAGAATTTGGAGTTCCGGGTCCATGATGTCCTCGTTCCTCGTGGGGTGTGTAGAGGTGAGAGTTTTCCCTTTGGAATTCCTGTTTCCGCCGTGTTTTTATCCGCAGCTGAATCCGCCCCGGAAAAGGTGGCGGATTGGCCTGTCATAATAGTTGTCTCCCGCCTGTCTGTTGGCGGTGACCGCTGCACTGTTTATTTGTACCGCCATGGCGGTCGGAGTGTTAAAGTGGCTGTCTTTGTTGGCGGTTTCCCCCACGGTCGTAATTGCAAATTTTTTACCGCCGGCCTGTTGGCGGTCTTACCGCCGCTTTAACACGTCCGCCAGGGTTGTAATGACCACCCATGTTGTTTCGCAAGACAAACACCACGGATCACCACCTTAAAGGCCTCCCATAATGTGCCCGCCCAGCTCACTGAGCCCCGATTCTCAGTGAAATAATGAATAATGGCCTCACGAACCTTCGCACGAAATGCATCGTCCCTTGACGCCCCGTGAGGGAGGCGCCACAGACCCAGATGTCCAGGCCCACCAGGGACTGCCAGCACCAACTTGACCGGCAAGTGATCTGACAAGGTTCGCGCCAAATGCTCCGCGGACCTCACCCAGAGCTCCACGTCCCTTGAGCCGAACCAACGGTCAATGCGGGACCAACTATTATGAGCATAGTTGATGCACGTGCCCTCACGAACAGTCGCATGCTTAGCCCTCCATATATCCACCAAAGCTCCCTCCATCATAACTTACGACAGAGCCCTAGCTGCAGAAACATGCTGCATCTGGGCCCGACTCTCACGGTCCATCTCAGAATCTAAAACAACATTGAAATCACCGCCCCAAATGACTGCGCCGCTTCCCAGGGAATCAACCAATCGCCACACCTCACAGAAGAATTCGGGGTCGTCTGTATTCGGGCCATAAACCGAGACGAGTCTGCAAGCTTTGTCCAGCAACATACCACGCATCAAGACATAACGGCCATTGGGATCAATAATGACTTTCTGAGTGCCCCATTGTAAGCCCCTATGGATCAGAATTGCCACTCCTCGAGCATAGCTCGAGAACACCGCACAATGACATTCGCCAATCCAGCCCGCCTTCAGCCGATGCCGCCTGTCAGCCACTAAATGTTTTTTTTGCAACATACATATATCTATTGCCTGGCGCTTAACGTAAGCTGACATAAGGCGCACCTTGCGTCCATCATTCAAGCCACACACATTCCAAGTCAGGCATCTCACCCCCAGCACCATTAACTCAATCCAACTGAAGCGTAGCACAGCCTCAGCGCCTTGCCCCGCCAGTCAGCCCCATAGGAGTGAAGAAGGGGAAAGGAAGAGAACAGGAAATTAGAAAAAATCCAGAACAAAAACATGCGCACCCCTGACCCACGCACACACCCTAACCGGGTCAAAGCATATAGCCCACCCCCCTGAACATCAGTACCCCTTTTTTTTTACATACATCAGATAAACAGGACTCATCCAAGGGGCGAGAGCAAAGCCGTCCAACCCGCTACCCCAAACGGGACAGGAGGAGGAGGGCAAAGGGCCATCAAGAAGCCAAACAGACAACGGGGCAGCCAATAGGGCAGCACCACAAAGCAGCGTTGCCCAACAGGTATCAAGAGAGGGGGACAGCTCCAGGAAACGTCACCCTCTCCCATCTAGTCAGTATCACTTAAGACTGTATTATCAGTCCCAGGAGCATCCGGGTTCGCCGCCGCTGACCTCCTAGGCACCGTTCTGGCAAACTTAGCCGCAAGCTTTGGATCCGTGAAAAAAAAACAGTTTATCACCATGGTGCACCTTCAATTTGGCCAGGTATATGAGGGAGAATTTAGCGGCAGTCTGGCTCAGAGTATGTTTAACTGGCAGGAACGCATGACGCGCAGCCTGCACAGTAGGAGTATAGGGGCCAGATGTAGAAAGCCTTTTGCACGTCGCAAACTGCGAAAAACGCAGTTTGCGACGTGCAAAAGGCCTAACGTGATGCACAACCTCAAATTGCGAGTCGGTACCGACTCGCAATTTGAGGCTGCGACTCGCAAATAGGAAGGGGTGTTCCCTTCCTATTTGCGACCGCATCGCCATGCTGAGTTGCTTTGTGACCGCGAATGCGGTCGCAAACCAACTCGCAGTTACCACCCACTTGAAGTGGGTGGTAACTCATTCGCAAAAGGGAAGGGGTTCCCATGGGACCCCTTCCCCTTTGTGAATGACGAAAAAAAAAAAATTCAGAGCAGGCAGTATTTCTTTTTGCAACTCGTTTTCCTTTAAGGAAAACGGGCTGCAAAAAGAAAAAAAAAAAACTGCTTTATTAAAAAAGCAGTCACAGAAATGGAGGTCTGCTGTCTCCAGCAGGCCACCATCCCTGTGTGTGCATGGACAAACTGCGACCCACCTCATTAATATTCATGAGGTGGGTCTTTGCGACCCCATAGCGAGTCGCAGAAGGTGTCTGAGACACCTTACTGCATGCACTTTTGCGAGTTGCAATTTGCGAGTCGGTATGACTCGCAAATTGCAAGTCGCAAAATTGTACTTACCTACATCTGGCCCATAGTCCGGGAAAATATTCAACTCAGTGTTCTTGTAGATCACGGGTTTCCGCTACATGGGCAGTCTAAGGACAGTGTCTCTATCCCGGTAATTCAGCAAACGTACGATGATGGGACGCAGTGGTGTCCCAGGCGGGGGCCAAGGGCCCAAGGACCTATGCGCCCGTTCCACCACCAGCATCCGGGAAAGTTCTCCGGGAAAAGCTCCATCAGCATAGCCTCCACAAAGTCTTCCATTCTGCCCATATCAGTGGATTCTGGGAGACCCAGCATGCGGATATTATTGCGGCTCGACCGAGCCTCCAGGTCCTCATTTTTAGTCCGTGTAACTTCAAGCACCCGTTCCATTCGAAGCAGTTGCTCCCGCTCACCGGCGCGTTGATCCTCCAGCTCTGAGGTGCGCATTTCCATATGTTCAAACCAAGCGTCATGGTCGTCCACCCTGGCTTTAATTCGGTTGAGCTGCGCCGTCAGACGATCCAGTTTGGCGTCAATGCCTGCAAGGCTACCTTTAAGATCAAGGAACATAGCCTTGATTGAGGCCTCTGAGGCAGCTTCTTCAGCAGGCACTTCTCCAAGTTGAGGGGCAGAGGTGCCCCCCTCCTTTTCCCGCCCTTAAAGGTGAGTTTGGCCTGTTTCTGCTCTGTCTTGCCCATATTCTAATCACCAACAGAGTGCAAATAAGACACAAGCTCCGTCGCACCATGCAAAAAGCAGCAAGCCAGGGGAGAGGCATGTCTAAGTCTGCTCCATGCCCTTATAGGCAATATAATTTGACCGTCTCGGCTTCCAGGCCCACCTCAGGCTCGTCAGACACCTCCGCCGGATGACTCAGCACCCCCCACCAGCAGCGCACCACCCAGCGACACAGAGAGATCCAGGAGCGGGCCAGCTCCGCAAGGCTGCCCAGCCAGAGACCGGGCAGACACCCACTCGGACACCCCACACAATGTGGCCACGCGGTCTCCCTGGGAAATAACCGCAGCCAGGGGTAAGAAGTGTAGTAATCAGTTTGCTCCGTCTTCCTATGCCGCAGTCAGTCCCCCCGGCTCGACCAGCTGGCGAAAACCACTCCCAGCAATCCGGGCCAAGGGAGAGCCCACGCGGCCACCAGCCCACCGAACCCCGGGCCCGCAAGGGCAGCCCCCCGCCGCTCACCTCTTCCTCCTGCCGCACCAGAAAGTGCCTAACCGGCACGCCGCCTCAAGGCGGGCAATACGGCGCCGCTCCCGACAAAGCTGGCCCCGCCGTCCTCACGGCTCCAATCTTCCCTTCAGACTTCGGCGCAGGGCCGGCCCCAGCAATGCAGGCAGTCCGGCCGGTCGAAACCGCAGGAGACCCCCGCGCCCCGGTAGTCAAAGGAGGCCGCGGCCTGATGCAGCCACCCATCTGGCCCCAAAAGAGGGGAGCACTGCGCTCCCACCGCACTCCGGGTAGCACAGCTACAGCAGCGCCACGTCCCCGGCGGCCCGCCAGCACTTCCAAAAGGGCCATGAAGATGCACCCAACAGCCGCAGGCCGCGCCAGCCAGAGCCAGCCAGCCAGGCCAAGCCACGCCCCCCCCTGCAGACAGTCTACTTGTTGCTTTTTATGTAGAGATCCGTCTCAAGGAAGTCCAGAAAACCAGATGCCTAAAGTGCATTTAAGGAGGAGATATGACTCTGCCTCCTCCTGTAGTCTGGTTCTTGCTCCTGCATATTACCCACCATCAACAGTTTTTTTTGCCAAGCTGGCTTTTTCCTCCAACATGAGCTTTTTCTGGAAGGCACTGTCTGCTAATGCGCTTCCTAGCATCGGCGGCATCGTGGATACCTGAAGGGGTGGCCCATTCCTCTGGCAGACCAAGACTTTGAAGACCTGGGCTATCCACTCGTGTCAAACTCCAAAGTCCTCAGCCAGGCATGGGCCTCCTGAGTCTGACATCCCAGTGATGTTGACCTGCATGTCTGTGGTCACATTTGAATAAAGTCCATTTTTTGTTTAAATGCAACCCATTTTCCTTATAGGAAATGGGTCTGCGTTTATGAAAAAAGTACTTTTTCAATAAGTTTGTTTATGAGTTGGCAATGGTTCTCAAACATTTTTATTTCATTTGGGAAGTGAAAGGGGTTTCACAGGTACTCACTTCCTCTTTGTGAACCTCCTATGAGGAGTCCGTATCATATTAATGTTTTGCGGCCGCAAACCATTGATGCATGGCATTGCAAAACGAAATATGGGAGGGATGCCCTAAACATTCCCTTTTCAAAGTGCAATACGTAATGCATTTCTGAACTAATTTTGCGATTCAGTAACCAGTTACGAAGTCGCAAAATAGGATTAGTACATCCTATGATTCAGTGACTTGCAGCTTTGCAACTGTATATATCATGCCCTATGTTCTTTGGCTAGGGCTGAATCAAGAAAAGATAAGTCGGAAAACTTGTTCGTGGAGAAATCAACAATGCTATTTACTAGTTATTTGCATGAAGAAACACCCTACCCCTATTTCTCGGTTTTACTGAACCCCAAGTTGAGGCAAGTTATTTTGAAATTCAGACTAGGATTCAATCCCCTCTATATATGCTTATAGGTTGGAAGGTTAATGAAAGGAAATGATGGGAGATGTCGGTGTGACTTGAGAGGGCACTTTTCCAATTCTCACATACTGCTTGAGTGTCTGTTATTATGACACATAAGACCCCTGTATGCAACCCCAGCAACTGTTAATTGATGTGAGCTTTTTATAAGTGACCTTTACACCTGGAAAGCTGTTCTTGATTTAGAATGTTTTAATGGTTTTGTCTCGGTTTTATAAAAGACAAGCTAATTTTGTACTCTGGTGGGTTGTATTGTAGGGGTATTATGTTTTTTAGATTATGGTCCAAATAAAGATGAATTTCGATGTGAAATTCTAACGTTTGGTGGACAGTATAGAAACTTCGAATTCTAGAGTCCAAGGCTGGCTTCACATGGTCATGCTCACAGAAATTCTATTATTTTCTTCCCTCCCCCCTTTCCCGTTCCCCTTTCCAGTTCCCCTTTCCCTTTCACCTTCCCTTTCTCTCTCCCTACCCTTTTCCCTTTCCCTTCCCTTCCTCCCTTCCTTTTGTAAACATTAAAGTTCCGCTTCACTGCCTACTTGTCTTTGAGTCAGTGGGTTTCCATGATGTCGCAGCAGTAGGTGGAGGGAAGCGGGCTAGACGGCAGGAAGTCACACATTAACAGCAACCATTTTCTAAATTGCTGAAAGAAGACGGAGAACATGCAGTTCGGAGGATAATTAGAGCAGACAGAGCTCGAGTGGCGTTAGCAAAGCTCCTCTCCAGTGAGTTCAATCAAGAAATTTGTATAGCGCGCTACTCACCCGGAGGGTCTCAAGGCGCTGGGGGAGGGGGGACCGCTACTGCTCGAACAGCCAGGTCTTGAGTTGCTTCCTGAAGGAGAGGTGGTCTTGGGTCAGGCGGAGCTGAGTCTTGGGTCAGGCGGAGTTCCTAGTGGGAGGTGTACATCTGTTTGCAAGAGTCTTCTTTGGTCTTACCACCTTAGAGTGGTGTACCTCCGTGAGGGTCGCTTCTTGTCAAAGATAAGCAGGGTAATAGATAAACCTATGAGTAAAAGACATATGTCAGGGGAGCGGGGGTTCTGGCGATATTATTTAGAAGAACTATAACTGATCAAGAATATTCCCAGGCGTCCGAAGGCCGTGAACACAATTAGGGGGGGAGAAAGGATTAGCAAACTAACCGTGAATAACACTTCTAAATTAGCAATTTGAATTATTGATGGATTGGTATATATTCTGCTAAAAAGTCTATTCATATTTACCAGACGAGGAACTAGTGCTTAGGAGTGTGCAGCAAACAGGAGTTCTTCCTTCGTTCCAGGCATGTTTGCGCAGATCTGACAAGGGCAAACGTGCACACTATGCCATCTCTATGACGATGGTCATGCAGCTGTAGAATGTACCTAGAGGCATATTGATGACTGGGGTTGCGTTGCTCTTGCACCACGCCAGCCCAAAATGTGATTTACGAAGCCACACAAGGCCACCTGGCATAGCCCTGAGTGGCTTCATAAATATGGAGTAACACAACGCAGTGCAAATCGCTGTGTTGTGTTACTCCGCTCCAGGGAGGAGTTCCCTTGGTGTTGTGTGGCTGTTCCCACTCAAAACTCATGTTTTTAGATGCATTCTCAGATTTACCAGAAGTGGTAGGCCTGGGGATGCGCCACAATGCTACACCATCCCAGTAGAGGCATAACAAGAGGAAATGTCTTTATTTCTCCTCATTGCTTCCTCTTTCGATGCATTCTGCAGCACTCATATAAACAGGAAAATGCCTCAGGGGATTGTTTTTGTGGAAGAAGGTGCCCCTTCCTGCACAAAACAATCCTCCATACAACACAGGCACCCTTGCACTATGGTGTAAGTGTACCTGGGTTGGCGCTCGACAGCCAAACCTGCACCAGTGCAGGGACAAAGGCAGGAATGTGCGTATTCTTTCAAATACAGCACAACCCTGCTCTTCCCTTGTGATGTAGCGCAGCAAGGTGCCTTGCTGCACTGCGTCACAAGCTTATACATATGCCCCTTAGCTCTTTGGGAATATTATATGGTATTGCCGAAATGCCTGTCATTTGCAACTCAGGATCGTCAACAATGTATATATCTTATGTAGATGTATGTGCTATGGATTTTCTTAAAGCCTTATACACATTAAATGCTGTGTTGATTTATCCAGTAACAAAATGGTGCATTTATAAAGGAAATAATTGTATCATCTTGTTTACAATACATATTGCTTTCTCACTTAAATATCAGATCTGCAGCTGTTCTTCCACACTCATGAGTTATTTATCTTAACAATCTGTAAATATATGTGTGCTATCCATTTCACTACGTGGTAAATTGAGCAGTCAGTCTAGTGAGGCTACATAAGTTATTTGTTCCTCTGAAATCCAAAGTCTGTGTAGAAACATTGCCCATTGGCAAAAAAATACAGAGTAGCAACTATCTTTGTCAGTTACAATAATAGAGCAAGCATTTGCAATGCAACGGGTCTCGCATTTCTCCGAGTGAGAGCTATTAGCAGTTGTAAACTCCCAACCGGACTTTTCTTGCCACATTAAATGGAAAAAAGAGCACAATCGCACTGCTACAGTTCACTCGTAGTGAAACCTATTGGCAAAAGTGCAACTATCTACGTAACCGGCAAAAGTGCAATTAACTATGTAACAGGGTCGATGTCATGCAAAGCGCTCGACTTCTGCAAAACGAGATCGCGCTGCGAAAAAAGATAAAAAGTAGTCCACAAACTGGATGGAAAACAGCGAGCCTCCTATGTTTTTTCAGTACTTGGTTGCTGCGCTCGAGGAGGGCTAACCACCGGAAAAGGCATGATGTATGCATGCCTTCCACTAATGAAAGCAAGCAAATTTTAAAAGGCAAGCCCACGAACAAATGAAAGACACTGACGTGACATGGACAGGGCTCCGAACCCTTTTCTAACTACTAAAGCATCTCGTAAGCGATACGCATGCGCAAGCGCATGCTAGGGCAGGCTCGACCCTAAAAAAGGGCCTCATGTACCAACATTAGCAATACTGATTTCCTAATTGTGATTCTCTCCAAATCACAATCAGAATATCGGTATTCCTAATGTACAAAACTCTTTTGGATTTCATTACCGAATCCTAGTGGGGCGGAAATAGACCTACTTTATGCATATTAATGAGGTAGGCTGCAATCTGCGACCGATTTGGAATCACAGCCATCACAGGAATGATGACCTGCTGAGATCAGCAGACCACCTTGTCTGTGATTGCTTTCTAATAAAGCAATCTTT